>NC_072476.1:21741556-23170306 GCF_027574615.1 Eptesicus fuscus
TAGAGCCAGATAGTATACTATTTTAGGCATTGAGGACCAGGTGGGTCTCTGTTGCAACAACTCAACTCAACCATTGTAGGGCAAAATTAGCCAGGGAAAATATGTAAACCAATAAAACTTTATCTACAAAAACAGACAGTGGGCTGGATTTTGTCCTCAGGCCATTGTTTATTATCCCTGATATAAATGGATCCGTCATCTAGACCCAACTGCTATCAGCCCTCGACCAATGCTGCCACGTCAACTAGTCCCCCAAATTACTTGGAAGAAAATCTCAGGCATCATCTCATTTCATCTTCAATGTTTCCAAATCCACTTTTCAAAGATAAGAACTCATTTTTTAACATCACACCTAAAAAGTCAATAGTAATATCTTAATATTATCAAAATTTAGTCATAATTCAAATGTCTAATTATCTAATAAATGTAACACATTTTAACATGGTTGGGTTTTGTAGGCTTTATTTTTCACGGGGGGGGAGGGTGTCAGATACAATTAATTAAGTTCCACACAATGCTTTTAAATCTTTTTTTACATTGATTCTATTTTTATGAATCTAAAAAATAATAAAGTCCAGCAATTCCTTGTGCTTCCTCCAAATATTGTTTTTACTATCTGAGGAACTGCAACCAAGTAGATAGTAATACCAAAATTATGGAATTGTGATCTGAACAGCCAGTCACCTGTTCACAATTGGTTAAATGAATCAAATATTGTTGCACAAAGTATCAACCACTTCCCTCCAAGGCTTCAGGTATTTAAAAAACAAAAATTCATCTGCTTGTGCCAGTCATCTCACTCCTAGGAATTCGTCCTATAAAATATTCAGAGATATAGTCAAAGATGCCTGAGGCAGGATTTCATGGCTGCATTATTTATAACAGTACAATATTTAAAACAACCAAAGCATCCAATAATAAGGAAATGATAGCATTAATTACATACTAGTTCAGTAACTAATTCATTATATACAATACTGGTAGAATATTATATGGTGATTAAAAATCATGGTTTTAAATGACAAGAAGAAAACTCCAAAACTGTGTAATTATATATATACCAGAGGCCCGATGCACAAAATTCGTGCAAGGGGCTCGGCCCCTGCTGCTGCCTCTGCCTTGGCCCCTGCCTGCTGTGGCGGCTGGGGGCCTCTGCTGCAGCAGTTGCATCCAGAAGGTCACCCGGAAGGACATCCAGTCTAATTAGCGTATTACACTTTTATTTTATAGATAACATATTATATACATATATATAAAACCACATGAATATCTCAATGGAAAGCAATAAAAAGTTGCCGTTGCCTCATTATACCTAGATATGCGGTTATGTGGCTTTAACCTAAATATTTACTCTTTTGTAAACTTTCCAAATTTTCTTTATTGTGCATGCCTTACTTTTCAATCAGAAAAAAAAAGAACAAAAACATGATTAATGTTATAAAGCCTTCCAGCTTTCCCTTTCTAGGTCGTCTGTTGCATGACTCTATCTGTTCTCGCCTTTTCTAACTCTCCCTTCTTGCTTCTTTGATGTTGGGAAGCATGAGACTTGGTTGGAAAGTTCGTGAGGAGGACGTTCTGAGAAAAGGGAAGTGTGTGAAAGGCCGCCTGCCCTGTTTATCGGAATTCCCACTTAGGGGAGTGTCGAAGGGGGCGCCCCTAATTATTCCTTGACCTTTCCAAACAAGTCTGTGCACATGCAGACCCCCGGGTGTTTACTGGAATCCCTATGCTTAATCCCTGGATGCCCTTGCCTAGAGGACAATGTAAACACGTGTCCTCCCAAGATTCCTCACCCCACTGATTGTATCTAAAGATAAAAATTCCAATAAAGGGTAACGAGGCAGGCGATAGAGGCTGCCTGGCTGCTGTCAGTCAGGCCGTCCCTTAGCCCTCTCCCCCACAGTCAAACTGTGTCGGAGTAATCTGTTCTTCCGTCGTTCAGGGGTTGCTGGTCAGCCCTGGCACTTTCCTGTCTTGTAAATCTATCAGGCATTATATCAACCCATTAATTTTGCTCAGGGACAGAAAGGCTGCCATTCCCAGCCCTAGAGGTCAATGGCATCATGCCTTTACAACCCCAAAATGAATGGAAGTTAAGGGCAATGACTCAAAATTTCACCCCACATGTAGAAATGGGCTGACACCAACCACCCATTTCCTGCCATCTGCCTTCCTTCCTCAGAGCATGACACTCAGTAAGTGAAAGCCACAACAAGTAATCCATCATGTTGGAAAACTAGAAATGACGTGAAAGTCCAGTAATGGGAAGTGGGCTGCATAAATGAGGGCCCATTAGGAAGCAGGCTTTACAAATCCTGTCTCAGAGAAACAGTGAAGAACCAGGAAGGAGCCTCAAAATGGAGGTGACTCCATGAGCTGCTATGCTCGCCCCACATCTCTGTGCCCATCTCCTTCCTCGCTCCCTTTGTTCTCGCCACTCTCCCTGGTGGGTCTCCTCACCATTCCGGGAACAAGCCAGGTACACTGTGGACTCTGGCTTTTGCTCTGGCTGTTCCCTCTCCCTGGGAATATTCTTCTCCCTCGACTTCTCCAGAACTTTCCTCAGAAATCACCTTTTTCATGAGGCATCCCATGTAAAATCTCAGCTTCCCCCAACACACACACACACACACACACACACACACACACACACACACACACATGCACTCTTCATATCCCTCTACCTGGTGGGCTAGTTTCCAAATGGCGAATTCTCTCTTAGAGAGAATTTGGTACTTGGAAACCAAAGTATCCCCTTCATACTGTAGAGCTTCCTCCTTGGATTTATGTATAATTTGGAAAAGGGTTGGAGATCTCAAGGGAGAAGATATTGGACTTGTTAATATGAGTATGAGGGCTGGTTAATTAGAAAAATTAAAGAAGAGGGCTATCCTTTACTCCCATCTGGGGAAGTAACCATTCTGTTCATAGATAAATAAATATTACCTCTAGTAAGTATATAAACAAATAAATATGAACATTATACATAACTAGAGGCCCGGTACATGAAAATTCATGCACTGGAGGGGGAGTCCCTCAGCCAGCCTGCCCCCTCTCACAATCTGGGAGCCCTCAGGGGTGGGAGGCGACCTGGTGATCAGGGGAAGGTGACATTCCATCACACCTCTGCTGCTGCCACTGATGGCAGTGCAAGCCTCAGCCGGCCCTGGTTACCTGAGCCTCAGGCAGCCCTGGGCAGCTGGGCAGCTGACATCTGAGGCTTGCCTGTGCCTCAGGCCAGCCCTGGGTGGCTGGGGAGCTGGGGAACTAAGGGACTCTGAAGGCGGGTGTACGGAGCAGCTGGACCTGCCTGGGGGCGGGCCCGGCTGTGCCACGCGCCTGCTGCCCCAGCGGGGCTGAGGGGTCTGGGTGCCACCATCTTGTAGCTGTGGGTGCTACCATCTTTGAGGGCGTGGGAAGTCAATTAGCATATTCCCTCCTTATTGGCTGTGGGTGCTGCCATCTTTGTGAGGGTGTGGCAGTCAATTAGCATATTCCCTCTTTATTAGATAGTATAGATAAATAAATGAATAAGTTAGTGGAAAGTAAACAAGTAACTGAATAGGATGTTTAAAAAGAGAGGGAGAAAGATAGCAACATGTCCTTTGAGTCTCTGAAGCAGTGCGTGCCCATTCCTGATTAATGTGAGCACTGCTTTCTGGAATGTTATGCTTGAGCTCCCATCATGAAAATAAGGGGTTTACATCCATCTTGTAGTGAGGAGACAGATCTCTACGGCAGTGCCTGTGCATCCATCAGCATCCTTAATCATCCTCTTCCCATGGAGGTTTGTCATCCTCCTGGTTATTCTATTAGTCAGTCTGCTATTAGGAGGGCAAGAACCATTTCATTTTTATGTTGTCAGATCATATCTTTCAGTTAGAAAAGATCGTCGAAAAACAACAGCCTAAGAGCCAGGCATCCACCACCCAGCGGCTCTCTCTCCTGTGGAAGCTAATGGGAGGTCACTGTTTCTGAATGTGGCCATGTTAAATGGCAGGGGAATTCAGATACATTTTCTGCAAGGATTTTAATTGCAATCCCGGAGATGCTAAATGAAAGTACTGCACACATGTTTATGGCCACTTTAATGATTACAGCACAGGGCTATACATAAATGCTTGTGCCAAAATAGAGCAAAAATGGGGCACTTTGGGAGAAGATGATGGAAGGGGAAGGAATATGTATTAATCACAGTTCTCCAGAGAAAGAGAACCAATAGAATATATAGATATAAAGAGTTTTCTTATTAGGAATTGGCTTATGTAATTATGGAGGCTGACAAGTTCCAAGATCTGCAGTTGGCAAGCTGGAAACCCCGGAGAGCTGAAGGTATAGGTTCCAATCCCAAAATTGGCCATCTCAAGACACAGGGAAAGCTGATGTTTCCGTTCAAGTCTGAATGCAGGAAACAATGGATGTCCAGGTCAAAGGCAGGCAGGCAAGAGGACTTCCACCTTACTCACAGAAGGGTCAGCCTTTTTGTTCAATTCTGGCCTTTAACTGCTTGGATGAGGCCCACCCACATTAGGGAGTAAAATCTGCTTTGCTCAGTCTACTAATTTAAATATTCATCTCATCCAAAAATGTGCTCACAGAACAACATTTGACCAAATGTCTGGGCAGCCCATGGCCCAGTCAAGTTGACACATAAAACTAACCATTACAGGGTGTTAAGAGGAGTTACTAGTACACAGGAAAGGGGGTGATATCCATTCTCTGGACTCAGGAGAAAAATTGTGTTCAGTTTCAACCCCAATGTGGAAATTACTCTCCCATCAATAGGAGAAATGTGAACTAGCCATAACTGCGAGGCACATAAAAAGATGGTCAGCATCATTAGTCATCATCCACTAGAATGGCTAAAATAAAAAGGGCTACTGAAGATGCCAAGCAACTGAAGGTCATGGAAATGCAAAATGGGACAGCCACTCCGGAACACAGTTTGGCAATTCCTACAAGCATTCACTTACTTTATGACTCAGGAATTGCACTCCCAGTTCCACAAAAGTAAATGAAAACACATGTCCACAAAAGTTCTTATAAAAGAATGTTAATTGCTGCTTTATTCGTAAAAGTTTAAAACTGGAAACAACTCTAATGTTCATCAATAGAAGAATGGATAAATAAACCACAGAATAGTCATAAACTAGAACACTACTGAACAATAACAAGGAATGAACTTCTAATCCCTGCAGCAAGGGTAAATCTGACTGAGCCAAAGAAGTTCAAGGACATGCAAAACTAATCTATAACAATAAAATGCAGAATACTTGTCTTTGAAGGAGGGGGGATTAACGGGAAATGGGTACGATGGATCTTTCTAGGATGATAAAAATGCTCAATATCTTGATATGCATTTGGATGACTTAACTATAAATATTTGCCAAACTTAAACTGTACACTTAAAATCTGTGCATTTTATCCTCCGTAATTATGTACCAGAAAAAAAAATTGCAAAAGTGCAAGTCCCAGGATTGGTACAAGATAAAGAGCTGTTGAGATGAGCAAAGAGAAAAACTAAATACTTTCTTGGACAAATATAGCAGGCATTTTGCAGAGTGAATTGGAAGGAGGCCAGGTCTCTGGGAATAGAGCTGATAACATCCTTGTTGTTAGAAATCTAAACTTTGACAAATTGGCCAGGCAGAGGCTGAGAATGAAGATCCAGAAACAAATAAGTCCAAAGCACTATCCCAGTACAGACCAGGAGGTCCTCGGACAGGGAGAGAACTGCAAATGCTCCAAGCCAACAAAAGTAACTCTACTCTCTTAGCCACAGCAGACGAATTGTCTTGGTAATCCCTTTGTACTTCCTTCATGATTATTGTAAATATTTGACTTGAACTAATTCCATAGCAAACTCTATCCAGTTCTCATTCCAGCAGGTGGATGCAGTCATGCTCAGCTAATGTTAATCTTGTCTTCATTAAGTCTTGAGTTAACAGAAATAAGAAATAAGAGGGATTAACTTATTAGGTGCCATGAATGTGCTAAGCACTCAACATGCATTAATTTATCTAATCTTGCTCCACCCGTGCATTAGGTATTGAAAATAGAATTCCTGTTTTACAGGTAAAGAAATGCAGACCCAATAGGGTAAAAATTTGCCTAAAGTGACTGAGCCAGGAAGGGAGAGACAGGATTCAAACCTAGGCCATCAGACCTCAGAGGTGACTAACAGTAGTGCTCTATTGCCTTCTTCTAGGAATTTTTCAAAGTGAATGGATGCCATTCAATCATTGTAGAACCAGGGAGGCTCTGGTGAATATAATATAAAATATAATCCTTACATTATATGTGAATGTCCAGGAAACCTACAGAAAGAATTTGTGACGAGCCAAGGCCAAGAAACTGTACATATTACCCAAAGGTCTAGTCATTAATTCATTTGTTCAGCAAACATTTAAGAGCCTCCTGTTTGCTAGGCTTATTTGCCACTGGAAAAATTAGAACTGAGAGCCAAAAACTATTCTACTACACTTGACAAGATCCTACTCCAAAATGCACTCACAGACAACAAAGCAAAAAACTGTAACCTGGTGGCCAATCTCCCTTTAAGAAGTCTGGAAAACCAAGTGTAGAGTCAGTGTAGCATCAACTAAAGATGTGTGGGATGTCAGCCACAGGTGATCTGGTATAAGGTTGAGCATTTTATCCATGTTCAAGAGGCCACCTCTGCTTCCTGAACAGTTTCATCAGGTCCTATGATTATTTTGTAATGTAGAAATTGATCATATATCAATGTTGCCTAAGCAACACACTTAGAATAATAAATCAAGACAAGCTCCTCAACAATCCAGCTCTGGGAAATTGCTGGCAGTTTAGCTTTGACCTATTGCTGAGACATTGCTCTTCTGGGCTGGAGGGAGATGCAGGATAAATGACAACAAGATGCAAAAACATATACGACAGGATGAGCAGACTTGATGAGACTGCACTAAGAGAATGTAGAATAAAGCCATAGGAACAGCAGTGTCGCATACTGAAGTGGAAAGAGCAGGCTTGAGTTCTGGCTATGCCAACACTAGCTGTGTGTATCTCATTCTAGTATTCCACTTGTCCTCTCCGGGCTCAGTTTCCTCATCTGTAAAGTGGCGTCAAAGAATTCCTGTGATGCTGAACTCATCAAGTTACTGTTAAAGGGGTGCAAAATTGTCATGTAAACTGTGAAAGCACAAAAGGAAGGTATTTGGGTCTAGGGGTACTCTTCTCTATCTTAAATGTTGACCCAACTAAAAACTATGAAATAGGAAGTGTCAGAACATCAGTTTCATCAACGGCAGCTGAATGTGCTCTACTTGTTTGCACCCAAGATTTCTGCCTTTTCTTGCCTTTGCTTAAGCAGAGTATCTGAAACACAGGAGGGAATAACAAGAGCAAGAAGAGAGGGGGAGCATTCTTCATCTACTGGCAGAGACCATAGACAGGGAGTCACCTCTCCACCATTCTCAGTAACCAGATAAGCTACTCTTCCACCCACAAGGAAAAGCATCTAAGCCATGGCAATAAGGATGAAGTTTCCTCTCCCTGTTATCCAAGGG
Source organism: Eptesicus fuscus (assembly GCF_027574615.1). NCBI lineage: Eukaryota > Metazoa > Chordata > Mammalia > Chiroptera > Vespertilionidae > Eptesicus > Eptesicus fuscus. The sequence goes on from NC_072476.1 coordinate 21,749,101, forward strand.
GCTAAAAGTATTGGTAGAAATTCCAATTTTTATATTAGTAGTCAGTTGATTGATTGCTCCAGTAGATTTTTCACAACTCACTTTCTCCAACTCTTGCCCTGTCCCACTAGAGAGCCCGGAAAATCTAGTACCTTGATTTCTCAGACTTCCTTGCCACTACAGGTAGTCAAGTGACACAATTAAGATATAAATGGAAAAGTACTGAGTAGATCTTCTGGGAAAGGTTTGTTTTTACGATTAAAAAGCATACTGGCCTTGACAAGAGGAAAGAAGTTAGACCTAAAGATAGATGGCTGGAGCTGAAGTCATCTTGTGATCACACACACACACACAAAAAAGCAAGAAAATCGTAAAGATATCAACTCTGACGTTACTGAGCCACTGAATCCATGCCAGTAACCTCTCCCCAGAGGCTGCATAATCTTAGCAACTGACAGCTGAATGTGCATGACTGATTCTCTCTTTTCTTTCCCTCTTCCTATTCAAGTTTATGGTAATTAAAAATAGAAATATATATTCTAAGAGATCAATTTTCTATAACTTTAAAAAACAATTTGCCATACGTTACATTCTGAGTAGGACTCCTTTCTGTCCAACTCCCACCAAAAAGTCTTGTAAAGTAAGGTGATAGAATTGTTTGAAAGATAAGTAGATCATCAAGTGAAAAGGCTCAAATTATCTTAAAAACTTGGTCCAAGAAGACAAAAGTGTTCCTTCATCAAAGACACTTGGGAAATGTTGCATGTTTAGTCATCTCTTGCTACCTAACAAACAATCCCTCAACCTCAAAAGCATACAATAGGAAACACTTATCTCTAACTCATATCTTAGATTGACTGAATTTGGCTGATCTAGGCATACTAGCAGAGCATCTAGATTCAGGTTCTCTCTCCATGTGTCTCTTGTCCTTCTAGGAGCAGTGGCTCCCTGGAGCATGTTCTTCTCATGGCAAAGGTTGGAAACTTCCAAAAAAAATGAGAAGATATATACCATACATGTGTGTCTCTAAAGGTCTAAGTGTGGAAATTCACACTATCACAATTCAGTCCATGGCAATGCCTAAGCTATAAGACTTCAGCCCCTATGGAAGCTCCTCACCCCCACCCCAGGAGATATCAGCATTTGTCTGATTCTACTAAATCAATGAAGATTTTATTGCTCATCATCATAAATAATGTACTAAAGCTTGGATCATTCATTTGTTTACTCAACAAATATGTATTAACCACCCATATGTACCAGGCACTATTTTAGGCATGGGAATGGGACAGAGAACAAGGCAGGTACAATCCCCATCCTTGTAGAGCTGACATTCTAATAGTTCATTCTAATAGTGTGTTAGGGGTTTGAGGAAGGCAATAACAATAGGAACAAATAAAATAAATATAAAATGTATCAGCTGGTGATAAGTGCTATGCTAAAAATTAAATAGCAGAAGGGAATAGAGAATTGGATTAAACCAGGAAGAGAGAGAATCAGGTGAGTATGGAGGGAACAGCATTGCAGGCAGAAGGAGCAGCCAGTGCAAAGGTTTAAAGAAGATCAAGATCTTTGGCGCTAGAGTGAAGGAAGCAAAGAAAAAGTGGTAGAAGAAGAGGAAAGGAGAAGAGACAAGAGGCAGACCATGCAGACCTAGTAGGGCAAGGTCTACATGAAAATAATGGGTTACAGTTTTTGGACATGTGCCTTTAAAGGGAGGGGAGGGAAAGCTAAATTTATTATATACCTATTGTTTTAGCCAGTTCAGGCTGCTATAACAAAAATCCCGTTGAATGGGTAACATAAACAACAAACATTTATTTCTCACAGTTCTGGCCAATGCAATGTCTGGTGAGCACCTGCTTCCTGGTTAATAGACGACAGCCTTCTCGTCGTGCCCTCACATGATGGAAAAGGGTGCAAGAGCTCTCTCAGGTCTCTTTTATAAGGGCACTAATCCCATTCATGCACGCTTCGCTCTCATGACCTATTCACTACCCAAAGACCCCACCTCCTAATACTACCGCACTGGGGATTAGGTTTCAACATACAAATTTTGGGGGATCACAAACATTCAATCTACATATAGTACCTATTATATGTCAGGAATTAGACTGGGAACTATATGCCCTGCATATACTGATGTACATTTAAATAATAAAGCATAATCAGAAATCCTAGAAATCAAGACCCATTTTATATTCTAAATCAACAGTAAGGTATGAGGGAAACAGGTGTGTAGTTATACCTCTCTGACCTTTCCTGGGTTTAAGATAGAATAAATGCATGATTTCATATGAGGAATGTGAAGGTCGTATAAACAGCTCATTAAACTCAATCATACACATAATAGCCTGTTTTCTATTCTACTTGGCAGGTTAAATATCCAACTTTTAATTTCCAAATGATGTCTTATGTAATCATTGCAATTACCATCCTATTCAACTGCTGAGGTAATTTAAACTGTGGGTTGCTTCGCCATCAAACAATCTTTTTGTAATATGCAATCTGGCTTGGATTCCAAGGATAAATTTTATCCTCCAAACAAATTGAAGTTGAAGGTAATTCACAAATAATGGTTTGTAAAGAAATAAACCAATATTGTAGACAATATGATTGAATAAGCAAGAAAACTAGTTGATGAAATAGAAGAATTAATAAGAGTTCAGTAAGATGGCTAGATACATGGTAAATATACAAAAATCAATAGCTCTCCCACAAACCAACAATGTACAAAGGTTCCATTCTCCAAATATGTGTGTCTAACAATGACCTTTATAAAGAAAGTCTGGCGTTTACATGAAGGAATTACAAAACTACTGCTTAAACACAAATTAAGAGTAACTTGAATGAATATGCACAAATATAGTGTTATCTTTATTTACAGATAGTTATAATATGCCAGACAGACACCGGGATAAGTATTTTAGGGATATCACTCTTCAAATGATTTCCTCAAACTCTAAACATGGGGGTGTGTCTTTCTGTGATATATAGATATAGAAACTGAAACTTAAAAGAGTACTTTTCCCATGATAAGAAAGGCAGCATGAGATCTTTAAAATTTTAAACCTGATTGTGCAACTGCCCTATTGAAACCTCTTCACTGACCTTTGTTCTTAAAATGGGACCAAATGGCCCAGCTGGTGTCACTCAGTGGTTGAACATCAACCTATGAACCAGGAAGTCACCGTTCAATTCCCAGTCAGGGCACATGCCAGGGTTTTGGGCTTGATCCCCAGTAGGGGGCATGCAGGAGGCAGCCAATCAATGATTCTCTCTCATCATTGATGTTTTTATTTCTCTCTCCCTCTCCCTTTCTCTCTGAAATCTATAAAAATATGTATTTTTTTTAAATGGGACCAAATCTTTGCAGAGCTTTGCCTGAAGGTCCTGCTTACCTCTCCAGTCGATTTTAAGCCACGCTTCCATCAAAACCAAAAAACTGAAATGTAAACCCAGACTATTCTGACCCACCTAAGAGAGAAAGAACCAACATTGTTGTAGGACATCTTGCCAAATTATTTTATAGAGGAAATACATTTCCAAGTTCAGCTACACAGAATCATAAATTTTTATAGAAGAATGATCTCACAGATATTTCAGCAATTTATTACAAGTGCCATGCATTTCACCTGTGACTTAATGTTACTGAGACAATGTCAGTAGATGAACACAGTTCTATGGTAGTAGCTGCAGGAACAATATGCATCTTCAACATTAATTGTATTTAAAAATTTTTATTATAAATGATTTTAAAAATAAACAGAAGTAGTTAAAATTCTACAAATCAAGGGTTGGCAAACTCTATATAGAGCCAGATAACATGTTATTTTAGGCATTGAGAGCCATGTGGTCTGTGTTGCAACAACTCAACTCTACCACTGCAGTGCAAAATTAGCCAGGAAAAATATGTAAACAAGTGGACAGGTCTTGTTCCAATAAAACTTAATCTACAAAATTAGGCAGTGGGCTGGATTTGGTCCTCAGGCCATCGTTTCCTGATCCCTGGTATATATGAGACTGGGGAGAAAACTGGAAAAGAGAAATGGGGACTCTCATCAGGAAGTTCTCACCAGGTTTTGTACAATTGACTGTGGAGCTGAGCTTCAGAGAGTCTGACGGCCTGTCCTCTGTATGGCACAGGTTGGTGATGGTGAAGTTGAGGATCAAGGGCACCAGGGAAGGGCCAGCAGCTTCAGTGGGAAAGAAAAGAGGAGGCCACCTTAAGACAGGCTTGGACCAAATCCACCTCACTCATAGCCCCATGCTCTCCCCCACAACCCATGTTCTATAGAAACATGAGGCCCTTCTTCAGGACTCAAAGATCACTCACTTCTCTATATGGACCGGTGATTCATCATTATGGTCAGCATTTGGAAAATGCTTCCAGATGCAGAGAAAGCTGCAAGGATGCTATCTGTGACATATGGTGAAATGAAGTCAAATGATGTCTAGTGTGACCATCTGATTTTCTGACTGAAACTGAAGTTCCGGGCTTGTGTCTGCTTCCTTTACTGAGTTATACTAAGTGTCTCAGGAAGTGCCTGCAAGTGGCAGCTGAGGCATATATATAGTTGAATGAATGAACTCCATCCAAAATCATCCCAAATATCTGAGTGGGCCTGGGGCTTCCTTCTGCCCCAAGAGATCCCTAATCTGGCCACACCAAGGACAAAAACCAGGACCAGATAGATGGCATCGCAAACTCCTTGCCATTTTGCTTTCCATAAGTTTTGCCAAAATCAGGATGGCCATAGGGCCAACGAGGAAGGAGACAGAGGGCTTTTCAGGAGGGAGTGGACATTCATAAAAGGTGAACAACCACAGCAGGTCCAGCAGCATATTCTGCAGAACCAGGCACCAAACTAAAGAGGAATCTGACTATACAAAGATCAAATAGTTGAAGGGGGACTCAAACCTTCTAGATTACCATCATTGATTCATTCACTTAACAAACACACAAGGAGTCTGTCAGGTACTCTGAGATAAATGATGCAGGCTGTCCTCGGCAGGTCATTTTAGAAAAATACTGCTGACGTCTTCCAACATGTTGCATTTTTACAAGACAATTAATCAAGTTCTGGTGCTCAACTGTTTTTAAAAATGTATTTGAATCACAGCCTGAACTTTTAGATCATCTACCCCAATAACGATTATAAATTTCAGCCCAATCGCAGTTGTTTAAGAAATCAAATTTTTTTATTTTATATAATTCTGCTTGATTTCTAGTTCACACCTCATTCTTTTGGCCTGAAGGTTTTAGATGCTTCCTACTCCCTTCCTCAAAGCCGTGGTAAGGTACTACTGGTTTTATATTGTGCCAGTTCATCAAAGAGGACAGAGGATACATAGCGTCCAGCCCATGATCATTGATCCACATCAGGCATGAAGCTCACTTAGGTCTATGGCATGTGCTGCTAGTTGCTTTCCAAATATCTATCTCCCAATCTTCCTTAGTCATAGAATCCCATTATAAATGCTAAACTTCCAGTCTCCCTTTCAGCTAGATACAGCCAGGTGACTAGGTTCTCTATGTCTGGTGAGGTGTAAGTAGACATACTACATGTGACTTTTGGAATAGCTCTTTCACAAGGAGTTGCTTTGCCTGAGAGAAGCACTATTTCACCCTTTCTGCTGCCAAGAATGTGATGACTGGTGCTCTGGTCGCCATGTTGGAAGATGAGGCAATACTTCAGATGTGATAGAATGAGGTGCAAATCAGTCTCTCTCAGGTTGCACACACAATAGCCTTTCTACTACCCAAGGTATGAATTACCTTTGACTATAGTCCTGTGCCTAGTTCAGTGATGCTCAAAATGGCAGAGAAAAGAGGGAGCGAGGGAGTTATTGCCGAGTCTAATTTCTTATCTATACCTCAGAGAGTGAAATGGAGATTTGACAACTAATTAATTTGATCTGGGTAAACAGCTTAAATGGGACTTGGCTTAATGTGGTGATTCTAAAAATGTGATCCTTGGATCAGCAGCATGTTCGTCATCACCTGAGAACTTGCTGGAAATGCAAATTTTGGCTTCACTCCAGAGCTACTGAATCTGAAACTCTGTGGGTGGGGCCCAGCACTCTGAGTTCTAACGAGCCCACCTGGTGATTCTAACAGGAGCTCAAGTCTAAGACTGGAAACTGGCTTAGTAGAAATTCCGCACTGCCTCTGTGGGCTGTCTGAACTTGGACGAGTCATTTAACCTTCTTGAGAATTCATTTCTCTATCTATTAGATAGTGAAAACTTCTCAAGACTGTCAAGGACACGAAAAACAAGGGAAGACTGAGACTGGCACAGACCAGAGGAGACTGGGGCACGTGGTGCATCATCTGGCCCAGGGGATGGGACCCTGGACCAGAGAGAGGACTGCTATGAACTGAACACTGTTTGCGTTCCCTCAGAATTCTTATGTTGAAACGTAATACCTGAAGTGACAGTATCAGGAGGTGGGACCTTTGGGAGGTGATTAGGTCATGTGGATGGAACCCTCGTGAATGGGATTAGTGCTCTTATAAGAGAGGCCCTCAGCCCTTCCACCATGTGAGCACACAGTGAGAAGACTCCATCTCTGAACCAGAAAGTGAACTCTCGAATCTGCCGGCACCTTGATCTTGGACTTTCAGCCTCCAAAACTGTGAGAAATAAATTTCTTTGTGGAAGCCACCCAGTCTATGGTATTTTTATTACAGTAGCTCAAATGGACTAAGACAAAGACATGAATAGAAAAACTGGTGAAATCCAAATAAGAGTGTGGAACTTGGTTAATAGTAACCTAACAATGTCAGTTGCTTCATTTTGACAATGAAGACCCCAGTGATATAAGCGACCATGGGGAAAACTGGGTGAAGGGGACACTGGAAGCCTCTACACTATCTTTGCAACGTTTCTCTAAATCTGAAACTATTCCAAAATTAAATGCTTATTTTAAAATAGAGATCATGTTGCCTAACTTTTACAGATATTGTGGAGAATAAAGCCAAGTGCTCAGAACATAACAGATCCCCAATAAAGAAGAGCTGTGATGAAGCTGGCTGAGCTATAGGCTCAGGTATCTCTTCTCTCCCCATATCAGTGCCTTTCAACAAACATCAATGTAGGGAATAGAATGGGCTCAGTAGCTTTTCATCTCTCCCTTCTCCCTTCTCCCCCTCCTCCCAAACCCCCTCCCAAGAAGAGAGCGACAGAAGCCCTCCCACGCAGCTCTGGCGACTGTTGAGTAGTTTGGACCAAGATTTATTGTCAACAGCCCAGTAAGTAACAGCTGTTTGCATTTCTTATCCCTCCATTGCCTCTTGAATGTCAAGTCTCTCGACTAAAAGAGCAGCCTTCAATTTGGCTTTGTTTGTTCTAAGAATTATTTCTGCCTGGCATTATCTCCAGCCACCCATCCTCTACTTACAAGTTGGAGACAAATACGAATGCAATGACAGATTAATTCCAAATATCACCTAGTTAATTAAGTTAGTGCTCATCTGATTGTCCATAATTGCTACTCAGGTAGAGCCTTTGCATTTATTTCCTTTTCCTACTGCCCTTTGGCCTCGTTTTGTAAATATGTAGTAATCAGAACTGAATTTGTCTCATGTCACTTCTCTTGTGGAGCCTGGCTGGAGGAGATGCTGCCCCGACATCATTCTACAGACACTTTTTTTCCCTTTTACACGTGTTTCATAGATTCTACTCTTGTTCCTCATTTGTAATCTTCCCTAGGTGGACTAGCTGAATAAATTCAGCACCCACGAGGTACAAATTTGTCACCAAAGGTGACAGCAAATGTACCACTGCAGTGAGAAAGCAACAGGAGGAAGGGGGAGAAAGAAGACCTGAGGGCATTTCCTTCCATGTTAGAATAAGAACAAAGAGGCATCTTGAAGAATCCTTGGTTGGGGCTTGCTGCAGAGACAAAGAGGACAATAGCCACCTGATTTTTGTTTCTTCTGCAATTTTGTTTTGTTTTTAAATATATTTTTATTGATTTTAGAAAGAGGAAGGGAGGGGGAGAGAGGGATAGAAACATCTATAAGAGAGAAACATCAATCAGCTGTTTCCTGCATGCCCCCTACTGGGGATTGAGCCCCTAACCCTGGCATGTGCCCTGACCCGGAATCAAACCATGATCTCCTGGTTCATGGGCTGATGTTCAACCACTGAGCCACACCAGCAGGGCATGTTTTGTTTTTGACACATCTGTTCTGACTATGCCATTATAAACAAAAATTTATACACAGAGAAAAGACTGATTTATCACTGGCCCACATTAAATATGATCTCCCATATATCTTTTCAGATATATTTCCCTCACCCACTCCTGCCTCGCCTGCTGGGCTCCCTTCAAAAGAGATGAAAAAATGCCAAATACAGCCAAGATTTCAGTGTGGAATGGCCTAACGCCTGTGTGCTGATGCGTTTATCTACCCAGCATGAAGTTTCCAGCAAAGTTCGCTGAAGAGCAACATTTCTGAACTTAGGAGTTAGACTCGGTGGTGGGTGATATTGGCATTTTCATCTATGATGAAAAAGCAAAGGATTTTCAAAGTACAATATCCTTCTTCCTGATGCCTTCCTGCCAGAAGCTCAGCTCCCTCCTGCTGGGACCGTATCTCTCCGGTTGCCCTGACACCTGGCACAGAGCAAGGCACTGAGCAGCATCCGTAATAACAGCCCACATGTAGTGACAGCACTGCTCCACGTGTTTGTCATGTAGTAACTCACCAAAGCCTTCTGAAAGACAGGGACTACTGTTATTGCCATTTTACAAATGAGGAAACTGAAGACCAGAAAGGTTAAAGACATCTCCCAGAAGCGCGCAGCTCTAAGGTGATGGAGACAAGATTCAAATGCAAGCAGTCTGCACACATCCTTCCTCAGAAAGACTGCCCTGGGCTTTCCATTTGGAAGTTTCAAGTGTTAACGTAAAAACCACTGAAACCTGTAAAGAATTTTTGTGAGTTTATTTGAGCCAAACTGTCAACATATGCCGGGAAGCAGTACCTCAATGAATTGAGATAATGCTCCGGAGAATGGCGGGTTACATCTGTATTTATACATTGCAATCAAAGGAAAGGGACGTAGGTGGGTTACATGAAATCCACTGGTGATAGACCAGAGAGGTGGGAGAGAGCAAAGCGGGGAGACCCCTGGGATTGCATAAAAAGTAAAATGATGGACACATACTTATGTGGGTGAAGGAATTTGTGGTATCTCCCTGGAGCCCAGCACATTAGGTTGTGTCCCAAGGGGTCCAGAAAAAGGGAAGTTAAAAGTTACCCAGACATTTCGAAGGGTATGTTATTATAGATGCAAAAAGACAGATAGGGCCCTAGCTGGTTTGGCTCAGTGGATAGAGGGTCAGCCTGAGGACTGAAAGGTCCCAAGTTCAATTCCAGCCAAGGTCACATGCCTGGGTTATGGGCTCAATCCCCAGTAGGGGGCGTGCAAGAGGCAGCCAATCAATGATTCTCTCACATCATTGATGTTTCTACCTCTCTCTCCCTCTCCCTTCCTCTCTGAAATCAATAATATATATATATATATACACACATATATATATACACACACACATATATATATACATATATGTATGTGTGTGTATATGTGTGTGTGTGTGTGTGTGTGTGTGTGTATATATATATATATATACATATATATATATATATTATTGATTTATTATTGACATCTCCCAGAAGCACGCAGCTATAAGGTGATGGAGACAAGATTCAAATGCAAGCAGTCTGCACACATATAAAATAAAAAGACAGATAGGCTCAGTTAAGGTTAAGGTTGACCTTGTCAGTGAAGATACCGGTCTAGGATATAACTACCCACCATAATTGCTTTTAGTTCAAGTTTAATTTCAGACCATCCTTTGTGGTTACTTTGGGTCTCTGAGTTTGCAAGACCGTCATGCAGGCCTCCCCTGAGCTTGTCAGGTTAACATGTGGCCCCTTTCATCCACACAAGCTATGGTATAAACAGAGATGAGGACAGGGCAGGTAAATTTCCCAGCATGCTGGAAAGAAAACAAATCAATTTCTATACACAGCAAGCATCAGACAAGAAAGCAAAAAGGGATCTTTAAGAAAACAAAACTTTTTTTTTTATTTGATCAATAGAACAAGAGGGCAATTAAAGCTGTATCAAAAGCTCAGGCTGGGTATAGTGATTAAAGAGAACAGATTCTTTTTCTTTGGTAACAAACAAATTAATAGATTTCAGCTATGGTAAACTCCACAAATGACATGACAGGAAAGAGCAATATTCTGCATCTTCTCAAGCCTGTCTACCTTTGTATGTGCTGTTCCCTCTTCCAGGAATACCTTGTTTCCCTTCTCATTTAATAAGCTTGCTCTCACTCTGAGAACCCAACTCAGATATGACCTGCTTCCAACTTTCTTCTCTGTGCTTTCAAAGTCTCCAATTTTACCTTCTTATGCTTCCTAGTGCGAGGATTACAAACTCAAATGCCACAGGATCAGCATGAGTAAAGAAAGTGGATGAAGTATAAGACAGTAGGGAGTAGTGGGGAGTGGGGACCAGGAAAGAAAGTGTCCTGCTAAAGGGAAAAGCCACCACATAGCTCCAACCAACCATTGCCATATGTGAGTACTAGTCCTGCAAAAGATTCTGAGTTTTTTTGTGTGTGTTTTTTTTTTTTCTCAAGAGAAGCCATTTATGATGGTGAATCTTATGTGTCAACTTGACTGGGCTAAGGGATGCCTTAAATAGCTGGTAAAACATGTCTGGGTGTGTCAGTGAGAGAGTTTGTGGGAGAAATTAACATTGGAATCAGTAGACTGAGAGAAGAATATCATCTCAACCACGTGGGTGGGCATCATCCAATCCAGTAAGACCTCAAATAGAACAAAAAGGCAGAGGGAGGGTAAATTTGCTCTCTCAGTTTGAACTGAAATGTCCATCTTCTTCGGCCCTCAGACACCGGCACTCCTGGTTCTGAGGCTTCAGACTCAGACTGAAACCTACACCACTGGCTCCCCTGGTTCTCCAGCCTTCGGGTTTGAACAGCAGCTTCCCTGGGACTCCAGCTGCAGACAGCAGAGTGTGGGACTTCTCAGCCTCCATAATCACATGAGCCAATCCCTCATAATAAGTACCTTTCTATATATCTATATATACACATATTTTATTGGTTCTGTTTCTCTCCAGAAAATTGGGGAAATCCCTCAATTTTAAAATATTGGCATTTAACTCATATGTGGAATCTAAGTAACAAAATAAACTGATGAATGGAGTGGATCCAGAGATATGGAAGCATGGAACAGAGTGTGGAATCACAGAGGGTGGGTGGGTGGGAGGTAATCAACCAAAGACCTTGTATGCATATGTGCATAACCCAGGGACACAGACAATAGGGTGCTGAAGGCCTGGGGGGCAGGCTGGAGGAGGTCAATTGGGGGGGGGGAGGGGCATATGTAATACTTTCAACAATAAAGAATTATTATAAATAAATAAATAAATAAATAAATAAAATATTGGCATTTAATTTTTTTTTATATTTGATTGATTTTTTACCGAGAGGATGGGAGAGGGATAGAGAGCTAGAAACATCGATGAGAGAGAAACATGGACCAGCTGCCTCCTGCACACCCCCCACCGGGGATGTGCCCGCAACCAATGTACATGCCCTTGACCGGAATCGAACCTGGGACTTTTCAGTCCGCAGACCGACGCTCCATCCACTGAGCCAAACCGGTTTCGGCTGGCATTTAATTTTTTAATGTTTTAAATATTGTCTAGATCACTAGTAACTTCTGCCTACTGGTTACGTGCATATGTGCCTGCCTCTAAAACTAAATGTTAAGGCCTTCGAGGTTCAACAGTAGTTAAGAACATGGATCTATCTTAAAATCATGACATTGACCCTAACCGGTTTGGCTCAGTGGATAGAGCATCGGCCTACAGAGTGGGGGTTCCCAGGTTCAATTCCGGTCAAGGGCATCTACCTTGGTTGCGGGCACATCCCCAGTGGGGTGGGGGGGGGTTTGCAGGAGGCAGCTGATTGATGTTTCTCTCTCATCAATGTCTCTAACTCTCTATCCCTCTCCCTTCCTCTCTGTAAAAAATCAATAAAATATATTTTTTTAAAATAGTGACATTGACACTTGCCAGCCTGAGAGATTTGAGTACATTACTTACCCTCTCTGCGCCTCAGTGTTCTCATCCTTCGTATATTTGGTGGAATAATAATACCAACCCCTAGGGTTGTTGTGAGAAGTCCATTAGCCAGTATGAATAAAGTGCTTAGAATACTGATTTGCAGAGGGTAAGTAGCATTAGTCATTAATGTCATCACCACCATCATCAACATCATCAGTATCATCGTCATCACCATCATCATCATCTTTATATTCTCAGTACCTAGCACAATGCCTGGCACATAACTGCTAATTATTAGATGTTTGTTAAGCTGAATAATATTATTATTCCTATGGCAGGCTAAAATTAAAATACTGAAATACTCAAACAGTTAGAAAATTAAATCTGGTACAAGTTATCCAATCTCTTCAAGATTTCCCAGGAAAATTGGCTCTGTGGTCAGGTGTCTTTCCAGGTAATTCAGTAGAAACACATTTGTTATGCAAAATTATCACTATAACTTGTACCTGTTACAACTGCCTCTTAATAAATCTGTAGGTGACAATAATAGAGAACTAACTACCAATGTGCCTCGCTACAATTCTCACCTACCCAGGCTCTCTTGCAGCTAGAGGTGGCTATGTGATACCTTTCTGGCCAAGGAGATATAGATAGACTCCCAGGGGAGGGTGCCCCTTCTCAAGGCAAAGATTCTCAAGGAAAAAGTGCTTCTGCCCTTCCTCCTTTTTTCTCCTCTCTTTCTGAACAGGAATGTAGAAATAATATCTGGAAGTACAACAGTCATAGTGAGACCATGAGGACAAAAGCCACCCACAAAATGTTGCAGAACAAGGAGAAAGAAGAGCTTAATTCTTGAATGACTTCCTTGAACAGCTATACAGTTAGTTCTACTATAATGTTTATTTTAAATGTGTTCCAGAGTGACTAGTATCATAGGGAACAATCTGAGCATAGTAAAAATTTCACTTCTGCTTGTATGTAATTTCATCCATGAGAAACAGCAGGTAAATGTAGAATACTGAACACAGCTGAATTGAGCCACATACCCTTCCAACATCCATTTCTGCAAACTTTAGGTCTTTTTCAAGATAAAGTGCCATGTTTATGTACTTCTTAACCATATGCTACTATTTTTATTGTGTTTCTATCTTTTGTTAATGTGTCCCTGATGAAGTTTTTATTTCTGTTTTTATTTTTTCATCTTCACCTGAGGATTTGTTTATTGATGTTAGGGGGGAGGGGGAGCAGAGAAAGAGAGAGAAACATCAATGTGAGAGAGAAGCATTGATTGGTTGCCTCTCCCACACACCCGGATGGGGGATTGAATCTGCAACCTAGGTATGTGCCCTGACCTGGAATTAAACCCACAACCTTTGGTGCATATGACGACGCTCCAACCAACTGAGCCACCTGGCCAAAGCCCTGATGAACTTCTTTAATGCCATGCTCCAACCCTATTTTTCCCATAAGCTTGTGGTTGCTATTGTACAATTTTGCATAGGATAGTGATTTTTAGCAGATATGTCTATTATAGTAGAACAGACTAAACCCTCTTTGGATTGCTTGCTTCTGGGCTTCTTGTCACATGAAGAAAATAAAAAAGTTACAATATTTAAGCAACTCTTTGTTTCATGCCGCCAAACACATTCCCAATTGCTACACTGATATATACAATCTAGAATTAGAACTTCTGAGGTTTGTCTAGGGTAGTGGTAGCGGATTAATAAGTGCATCAGGAAACTTCTATGGGTTTTCACTTGAGGATCAATTTTTCAGTAATTCATTGAAAAGGCTGCCTCTGATGGGAGAGTCACCGAGTAGTGCCTGACCCCATTGTTCTCAACCCCGGGACCTAAGAACTGGGTTAAGGTTTAAGCTCTCTGGACATGTGGGTCTGCCTCATCTCCCCAAGCCAGACAAGCCTCCCAGGCACCAATCATTATCAGATAATGCTCTTATTCTTGTTTCTTATGGGTAGGGGAAGAGAAATACATACCCTTGGGGTTCTATATGCATAATCGTGGCAGGGTTTTAGAAGTTTTAGATGAAAGTCTTCGTGAACCATGCATGCATCCTATCTGAGTAAGCTTTCCAGCCCAGCGTTGGGTTCAACATGTGGCCCAAAATGCCCCGACTGTATAAATAGAGCCAATCGCTTTAATTCTCTCCAACCAATGGTCTTTGTCTTCATTTACAGTGCAGTAGCTACACTGGAGGACCAGATCCTGGGAGCCAGGACAGAATTATGAAATCAGTTTTTCATGTCCTGGCCTCCCTCCTGTCTGCCCTGTCAGTGTGTCCCCTCCCCCGCCTGCCCCACCTGCCAGTTAAACCAGGCAGGGGAGAAATGATGGCCATGATTAGGCCCCCAGGCCGCTCCATTTGAAGGCGGCTATTTCTCAAGAGGCAGAATGTGTCCCTGAGGGTCAGGAAAGCCTGTCCAACAGAGCAAGCCTCAATGGTTTGAGAGACACAGGGGAGGCGGGAAGGAAGGAAGACATGCTGAGAGCTGACAACGCTGTTGGCCTCAAGAGTCCTTGAGCATTCGAATAAACCCTGATTCAAGTCTCTCTGAAGGGGATGAGGGAGCACAGCCAGCAGCCTCCTTCCTGAAGTGGCTCCCAGCGAGTGCACTTTTAGAGATGGAAGGTGAGGCGTTTGGTGAGTTTGCTTTTGAGGGATGGAGTGGGGAACTGAAGCCCTTTGTCATGGTCTCCCACCCCCCCACCCCCACCCCCATATGAAGCCTTTGATTTGATCTGCACGGTTTCCTTGGGAGCAGAGTGCCAGAAGCTGGTACTTCAAGAAGTCTGTTGCCCCAGGAGCTGGACAGAGCTTGGAGCCAACCTCACTGCAGGTGTGCACTCCTCTGGATGCCACTGACCGTGTGGATTTTGTGGGGGAGCTTCAGACGGGAAGTGGGGAATATGCCCACACAAGTGCAATTTATCTGTGAATGATTTTACATCATAACCCTTTGTAAAGCTTGATTGGTGATTTAATTAAAGTTATTAAATAATGTTTGGGGAGGGTGACACAAAGGTTAAAGAGACCCAAAGTTTCATCTATAATAAATCTAGAAAATCGGTGATTAATGTTTTAAAATGACAAATCAAAAAGTGGAATAGCCACCATATTATTTAGAAATGTGGAGGCAGGAAGGACACTCATATAAGCGATATAGAACCTCGGCTCTCCAGGCTTTTAAATCTGTCTGTCAGCTTACAGGTAAAGGAGACACTTTGTATTAACATAGCCCATATGACCCTTCTTAAGTGGTGCAGCAAAGACTCACCCACAGTGAACTCTCCACTCTGTCTAGAAACATCCATGTTTCATGTCCACAATTTTCCTTATTCCTGGAAATTGCTTCCCCCAGTTCTCCATCTGGTGAACCCTATTCCAACCCTTTCCCCAAGCAAAGTTAATCACTTCTTCCTCTGGCTCCCATAAGTGGTGTTCACTCCTCA
The DNA here is from genome assembly GCF_027574615.1 of Eptesicus fuscus. Lineage (NCBI taxonomy): Eukaryota > Metazoa > Chordata > Mammalia > Chiroptera > Vespertilionidae > Eptesicus > Eptesicus fuscus. The sequence goes on from NC_072476.1 coordinate 21,764,669, forward strand.
ATTAGCAATAGGTGACTCTACTCAAGTATCCCTCGTCCCGGCCACAGGATCGCTTCTGAGAAGGGCTGGAGAAGCAAGCCCAGCCAATCAGAGCCAAAGAGAGGCAGTCCCACCACACTTGTTGAAAATGTTGGGAAATAACCTCTTTCCACTGAAGTAGCTAAAAGAAGAGCATATGGGCTTAGAATTGCTGACAGTTGTCTTATTCCCAGTGGAAACACTCGCTGGGTGAGGCCAACACAGAAAAAAAACAAGAGACAGAGACAGACATATTTTTTATTGTGGTAAAATACCCATAAATTTTACCATTTTAAACATTTAAAATATGCAATTCAGTAGCATTTAGTACACTCACAATATTGTGCCACCATCGCAAGTTCCAGAATGTTTTTATTATCCCAAAAGGAAGGCTACTACCCATTCTCCATTCACTAGCTCTCCCACCAGCCCCTGGTAACTACAAACATACATTTTGTCTCTGTAAATTAGCCTAATTAAGACATTTCATACAATACTTGTCCTTTTATGTCTGGCTTATTTCACTTACCTTATTGTTTTCAAGGATCATCCATGTTGTAACATGTATCAGAACTTCCTTTTATGGCTAAATAACATTCTATTGTATGTCTATAACACATCTTGTTTATCCATTCATTTATTAATGGACATGAGTCATTTCCACATTTTGTGTATAAACATTGGTGTACAAGTATCTGTTTGAGTTCCTGTTTTCAATTTGGGGATATACCAGTATACCTAGGAGTGGAAATTGTGGTTTGTATGATAATTCTATGTTTTCTTTCTGAGGAGCCACTAAATTGTTTTCCATGGAGGCTACACCATTTTCCATTCTCACCAGCAATTCACAAAAGTCCCAACTTCTCTACATCCTCACCAATACTTGCTATCCAATGATTATTATTACCATTCTAGTGGGTGTGAGGTTGCATTTTATTGTAGTTTTGATTTGCATTTCCATACCAACTGACATTGAGCATCTTCTCATGTGCTTTTTAGCCATTTTTTCATGTGATTTTTGGCCATATATCTTCTCTGGATAAAGATCTATTCAAGTCTTTTGCCAATTTTTTTAATTGGGTTGTTAGGAGATACACAATCTTTTTCTTTTTCTTTTTTTTTTTTTAATCCTCACCCGAGGATATTTTTCATTGATTTTTAGGGAGAGTGGCAGAGAGAGGGAAAGACAGAGAGAAACATTGATGTGAGAGAAATATATTGATTGGTTGCCTCCTGCACAAACCCCAACCAGGGCCTGGGCCAGGAAGAAGCCTGCAACCAAGGTACATGCCCTTGACCGGAATCGAACCCAGGACCCTTTGGTCCTCAGGCCAATGCTCTATCCACTGAGCCAAACTGGCTAGGGCGGAGATACACAATTTTGATGGCATTACTTGAGCCCTGGGTATAGCCATGCCTGAAGTCTTGCCCTTGTCAGTTACAAATTAATATATTTCCTTTTCTGATTCAGCTATGTTCAATGTGTCTATGTCACTCACAACCAAAAAGTCCTGACAAATAGGCTAAGTCTAGGGCAATAAACCTGCATTTAATCTACCACCTAAGTCACCATACAGTGGCCCATTAAATGATTGCTCCTGCAGTTATACTAGTATTTGTTTCAGCCAGAACCTTTTTTGTTTTTTTAAATCAATGACCAACTTTAAAATTAAGGAGGTTTCGTGGTGTTTTTTAGGGCAGTGAACATACTCTGTATAGTATTACTAGTATAGTAATGAAATGTATGCCATTACTTGTGGGTCCAAACCCATAGAACGTACAACACCAAGAGTGAACCCTTAAATAAATGATGGACTTCAGGTGATTATGATGTGTAGGTTCACCCTTGTAAAACAATGTTCCACTCTGGTGAGTGATGTTGATACTGAGGGAGGCTGTGCATGGGAGCAGGGTCAATATGAGAAATCTCTGTACCTTCCTCTCCATTCTGTTGTTCACCTAAAAAATGCCCCCAAAAGTGAATTCTTTTTTAACTATGACCCAAAGAATGAGAATGAGCTGGGGCCAACCAGAAGCTGTCTCATTAGGCATATCAAGTACTCTCTGGTTTATGAAAGTCCTACCTTTTCCAGCCCCTGCAGGATTTTGAGTTTGCAATTCCTCACTTAAAAGATGTGTGGCCCAGCCAGTGTTGCTCAGTGATTGAGCATTGGCCCATGAATCAGGAGGTCACAGTTCAATTCCCAGCCAGGGCACATGCCCGGGTTGTGGGCTCAATCCCCACTGGAGGGTGTGCAGAAGGAAGCCAATCATCTCATCGATGTTTCTATCCCTCTCCCTTCCTCTCTCTAAAATCAATAAAAATATATATTTTTTAAAAAGATGTGTAAATTTAGCCAAGTCTCTTACCCTCCTTTTTTCTCAATGGTTAAAGTGAGAGTGATGATACCTCAAAGGTTAATGTGTGGTTTAGATATCAAGTAATAATAGTTATTATTATTTATTTATTATCATCATTATTGATGACTGCTGCTGTAGCAGACAAATTTTTAGGTTGGCCCCCATAATCCCCACCTTCTGGTGTTCACATCCTTGTGTGTTCCCCTCCCTTAAGTATAGAAACACCCCACGACCTGCTTATAACCAATAGAAGATGGCCAAGCTGACCAGCTATCCATGAATATGTGAGATAAGCTTGTAGCATCTGTCCTGCTGGAGTCTTTCTCTCCTTTGTTGGCTTTGAGAAAGAAAGAGACAATCTTGAGAAGCTCCATGTCAAGAGGAATTAGAGGCAGCCTCTATGAGCTGAGGACAACAAACTGAAGCCCTTAGTCTCATAGCAAGGAACTGAAATTTTCCAACAACCAGGTGAGCTTGGAAACAGATCCTTCCCCACTTGAGTGTCAGATGAAACCACAGCCCCAGCTGACACCCTGATTGTAGTCTTCCAGAGGACCCAGCTATGCCATGTCCAAACTCCTGACCCAGAGAAACTGAGATAACAAATGGTTTTAAGCTGCCAAATTCATTGTAATATTGCTATGGAGCAAAAAGATAACCAGTACATTAAGTATTAATGTACTAAGCATTAATACATTAAGTATTAAGTGATTAATACATTAAGTATTAATGTAGTAATTATTGATGCACATAAACTAGCAGGAAGAATATAGAAGAAACCATCTAGATAAGAAGGAAGAGAAAAAAAATGGCTTATAGTGGATTTCTAATAATTCTGGAACAGCAATCAGTCACACAGACAAGCAATGCAAAATGCTTCACTTCCCCAGTTTCCAAGGACAGTTTATCCCTTTTCTGATCCACTCCCCACCCCCCAAAAAAAACAAACATTGCTTTTGACTGTCAATGAGAAGTTTCATGCAAATGAGACATCCCATTGGAAAAGATAGATGATCCCAGGGTTGGAGAGCAAAAAAAGAAATCTGATTCAGTGGATCCTAGCCAAGGCGCTTATGAAACCAATATTTCAGGCCCTAACTTATAATAAAACGCCTAGCTAAGACTTGATAAAGTGCATCGCCGGAGAAAGGAAAGAGAGGGAGAGACATTCCCCATCTTGAAGCCGCTATACTTCCACATTCGAAGTTATAAATGCAAAGATTAATGGTTCCTCACAACCGTAAATATTTTTTTTTTTCTCTTTGGTTAGTCCTGGGGGACAGGAATCTCATTATAATTGGATGTGTTGCAATATTGCTTTTCATTTACAATTACAGTACCTAGAAAATTAAATGGAATAGCATAGGTTTGAGTGCAGTAGTGACTGAAAATGTGCACCATGGGATGAGGCAGGCCCTGGGAGATTGTGACTGCCACACTGCCTTTGGCTGACGTTCCAGGCGGGGCACACTTTTTCAGCTTTTTCTCTGTGTTTTGCCCATCTCAGATCATGACATAATTACCCAAGTTTGGGAATCAAGAGAAAGAAGAAACTCTAATTTCTCCTGCCTTATCTTTGCTACCTTCCTTCTCAGTTCTCTGCAGTGGAGTAAATGGACACTACCTGACCTTCATGTTTACTTGTTTCCATGGCAACCTCTCTGTGAATGCATTTACTAATGAGGGAGGACGTTAAAGGTAATGATATATGTAAAATACATTGCATTTAGTGCCCAGTGCCTTGTAGGTGCTTAAGCAATAGGGTGTTTCCTTCACTCTTTCATATCACTCCCCTCCTTCTACCCCTCGCCTCACTCACATTCTTACTGAAATGCTTCAGAATTGGTCCCTGACTCTAACCCAGTGGTTCTCAAAGTGTGAAGTGTAGTTCCCCGAACCAGCAGCATCGGCACCACCTGAAAACATGTCAGAAATGCAAACTCTCAGGCCCCAGTCCAGACCTGCTGAATCTGAAACTCGGAATGTGAGGTCTAGCGATCTCAGTGTTAGCGAGCCACCCAGAGGACTGTGAGTCAGGTTCAAGTGTGATACCCTAATCTCTTTTAGTGCCTAATGGATCAACCACATCGGTTCCCTTTATGACAAATTCTAGATTCACTGGAATTGTTTTTGGAAAAACAGAAGGCCAAAACAGAGCTTAGAAATCGATTTGAGAAATTTCTCTTGCTGCATGTGGGTTGTGAGAGGCTTTAGTCTGAATATTAAATATAACTCACTGATGAATTACTCTCTGGCTCCACTCTGTGGATCTTTTCTGTCTGTACATACCTACATTCAGAGGTGTGCTGCTAAGTGTTTTAAAATTACTCTCTGAGAATAGTATGCCCTGGTGTGTAGTATTTGCCAGTTACCATGGCGTAAACACTCTTGCCTTGGCCTATGTCAGGCTACCAATATGACAGCATCACATGCAGAGTTAGGAAAGGATGCATACAATTGGCTCCTGCAAGCCAGCATCAGCGAGTTCCAGCACCTCACTGCCTGCTTTCCAACTAGAACCAACATTTCTCTTTTTGGTAGAGAATATGTCTCCAGCTTCTTTGGCATTGCCCCCTAAGGGTCCTGCCAGGGAAGGAGAAGGTGTTTAAGCCTCAATACTTAGGGGGAGTAGGATAGCTGACTCCCCAATAGTTCTGTCCCTTTTGTTATGCCAGCCCATGGGAGGAGGACTTGCTGTGATTGATGGGGACACCTTGAGACAGTCGGGGGAGCCCGTCAACAGGGTATGATGATAAAGGTAGGAATCACCTAGACCCTTCCTCTTTCTCCTCTGTGCCTGTCCAGGGTGGGCCCACTCCTACTTCTATTTCTCTTTCCCTGTCATGAGGCAAGAAGACGAAGCAGCAATGGCTGGTGGAGGCTGTGGTCCCTGAGTAGCTCACACACTCAGCATTATGAATTCTAGGGAGTACAGTCCCGGAAGCCCTCTCGGACTCCCACACCTGGACACACATACAAGAGAAGTCCACTGCTGTGGGGACAGAGGGAGGAAGGCACCAGGCACTGCGACCACCCTTAAGGCAGCCTGCACTTCACTTCTTTCTTGACCATTGTCTTGGGGGGTTGGGCAACCTTAGATACAAACCCTGAAGCTCTAACCCCTAGCTCATTGCTTGGAAAAGAGCAGGTACTTAGTTCTTTATGGCATAAGAAGAGCCTGGGTTTGGTGTTAGACAGTCCCGAGTTTAAATCCCACCCTATCACTTATGGGCCAATGGCTCCTGAAAAAAACCACTCAACCACTCTGGGCCTCAGTTTCCTCATTTATAAAATGGTAATAGTGAGAGCTACTTTTCAGAAGGATTTGAATTGAATGAGATGATGTGCATCAGGCAGCTAGATCAGTGCCTGGGAGATAGTGAGTGCTCAATAAATGAGACACTTTATAAGTCTTGTTTTATTGTGTCTTGAGCCAAAAGGCTCAAGTTTAGCCCAGTGTCTCAACTTCAGCCTTTTAAGAGCTCCTCAGCCCTAGAGACCCTGTAGGTCTGCGCTGCCAACCCCCTCCCCAGGGCAGCAAGCCCTGTAGGGTAAGGTGGGCCCCACAGTGGGCAGCCCAGTCCCACGTGGTAGTTGCAATGCAGATCTCTCCACTCCAAGCCCAGTCCATTCCAGCCAAGTTTTCTCTACACAAAGTAATTTACTGTCAAGGGGCCGTTCTCTTCACCATGTAGCTCATCTCCTTCAAGGAAAGCAGGGCCAAGTCCAAGTTCTCTGCCTCCTGGTTTAAGGGTCCTACAAATCAAGGGCTGTGGCTGAGCATTTGTTTCAGTGAACCTGACATTTAAAGAAATCCTTATATAAGGATGGTCGTGCCCAGGGGCATAGAAGGAACCTCAAGGGTGATAAAGATAGATTCTGTTGCTTCTCACTAACCATGCACAGGAATCCCCTGGGGTCGTGTTAAAATGCAGATTCTAATACAAAAAAGTCTGGGGCAGGGCCTGACATTTTGCATTTCTATCAATTCCCAGGTGAGGCCAATGCTGCAGGCCCATAGGCCCTGCTTTTAATAGTAAAGAATTAGACAATAATGAGACTGCCTGCTGGGAGACTGGGGAAATACTGGCCTGCAGGGTATAAAGGCCCCCATCAACTGACTTCAAAAACAAATGAGGTTCTCTAACACCTTACTGCAAGGGCAGCTTTTAGAAAATGAGAAGAGTTTGGCTCCTGACTATATAAAAATTCAGGAACATGAAGTTAAGCTTATTTATGGTTTTATATTTATATCTTTAAAACGTATCGGTGGTGTGCAAATGCCATCCTTTTTTTTTTTTTTATAACTCCATGCTTTTGTTACCCTGACATAATCCAGTCATAAATTAGAGTTATTGTGATTTTGAATTTAATTTAGAATTTTCTTTTATGTTGTAATCATGCTTAGAGGGATATGCAAAATCAATATACCATGTTTTTGCATTTTATTGGTTAGGATTTAAATGCATTCATTCATTTGACTACTCATTAATTGCATTCTTAAATATAATCTATTTTAATGCTATTTTCCTCTATCACACAAAAATATTTTAAAGCCATACAATTTTGTGATGAACAGTAACTTCTGTTAGAAACCAGTGCATTAGTGATTCCTTTGAAAAATTTCTTAAAAATGACTCTTCAGAGATGAAATAATGTGGTTGTGTCTATGTGACATCAAAAACATCGGCAGCAGGACTGTTTTTTCTACCCCGAGCCGAGCCTTGAGATAGTTACACATTTGAAAACAGAGCGGAAAAAGCATCCTGGCAAACGACTGATGCCTGCGCCCAAGGAAAGACGGGGACCACAAACATCCGACGGGAAGTAAGAAGCCAGCAACGGCCACAAAGCACCCACGCATCCCAATGAAATTACAGTCCACTTCAGTCTAATTAGTGGCAGCCTCCAATGGAATCCAGACCAGAGCTAGGAGGAGAGGCTTAAATACCGCCAGGCCGGTTCTACGTGGGAGAGGATGATTCTGTCAAGTTTAAAGCAGAACTTGGCTAATTCTGTTGCAATGTGGCCCAGATTTTAAAAAGTGTAACTGATAATTTCAGAAAGCAGGACTCCACTGTGAGGGAACCCCAGATCAGGCCATTATTGCCATAATAATGCTGCGTAACAAACACTCCCCACCCCAACCCCAGTGGTTTACAAAACGAGGATTTATTCTCGTGTGTTCCTGGGTCTGTTGATCGGATGGTTTGGCTGATCTAGGCTGCAATTAGCGGCTGCCTTGGCTCCAAGCTCTGAGTTCCTTCAGCTTAGGTTTGCTCCAGGGCCCCAAACTGAAGGAGCCGTGGTTTCCTAGTCACTAGAATGCAAGAGAGTAAGTCCTACTCTACAAGCACATTGCAAACCGCTGCTCACGTGACAAGCTCTAACATCCCACTGGCCAAAACAAATGACACCCTGAACCCAAAGTCAAGAAATGGGGTGAAGGATTGAAGAACTGAGGCCATTAATATAATCCACCACGATAGATACACCAGTGTTTCTCAATCTTATTTTCATTGTCAATCTCCCTCAGGCTTTTTATTTTCCTAATCTCCCCTCCTGCCATGATATCCTGGATATGTTTTCATACTGTTTATATCTGTGTCTTATATATAAAAAGCATAAGATTTATTTACCACCCCCCCCCAAAAAAAAAACCACAAAAACAAACCAGAATTTGTCCCCTTGGAGGCAATAGTGACCCTGTTAGAATGCATGAGATGCCCTTTACCAGAAGTAAAGCCAAGTCCACTCACTCATTTCCTCCCAACGTTGTAATCTGAACTCACCTCCACTGCTCTATGGAAAGATGAAACCTGCCACACATTTTTACTCCCAGTCAGTTTGTTGTACACATCTACTCAAGCACCCGTGTGACCTGGCTCTCACGTTGACAGGAATCATTTTTGTTTAAAGAAATCATCTTATTTGATGCACGAAAGACTCTCAAATGCATCAGGAGCGTTATTACCAGTTTACCCAAGTTTGCATGACCTCTCAAACAGCCAGCCAATCAGAGCACTGGTCCTGTAGCTGCTACCAAGATCTTGGCTGCAGCTGGAAGTGTCGTCTTCTATTAGGGTAAAGGCAGTTTGCAGCTAACTTCAGAGCACGCCACGAATGCTTGTTATTGATATTACTAGCTTAATATTAGAGTCTACTTCCCCTTTAATAAAAACACTGCCATTTTTCACATTAATGACAGCAGTGATTAATGTGCCTACAAGCACATCACAGAGACAGTGAAAAATGTCTCTGCATCAGCTAGGAATTGCATTCAGCAGCTAGTGACAAATCCCTAAAAGATAACAGTGGCTTAAACAAATTCAGGGTTTATTTTCTCACACATAAATGAAGCCCAGAGGTATACAAAACAAGGCTAGAAGGAGATGTGCATCATGTAATTAAGCTTCTGTTTTCTTTCTACACTGTTATCCTCAGCATATGGCGTCTATCCTCAATGTTGCCTCCTGGTCAAAAAATGACTGATAGAGCTCCAGATACCACATCCATGTACCAGGCAGAAGAAAAGGAGGAAAGGTGGAAAGACAAAGGATATGCATTTCAGCTGATTCCTTTGAGCTCATTTATTTCAGATGCTGTTGATATTGTTTCTGTGTACCATCTCAAGTTGTCTCTTGTACCATGGGAGGTACATGTTACACACTTTGGCCACAAGTACATGGGTGCACAATTGTCACTCTTAAATCTGTCTTCTCTGAAACACTTCTCTTCCCCTTAGTTCAGTGTCCTTCATTCTCCCCAAGGTCACCCCCACAAAGTGTGCAGTTACTGTACTGTGACATTCCTATTGAAGACCCAGGTCAGCTGCAGAAGGAAACTTTGACATAGGAAGGAAAAGTTTCAAGTCCTCACTGCTGGGGCTTTTCTTTTTTTTTTTTTTCTTGTTCTTAATCCTCGCCTGAGGGCATTTTTCCATTGATTTTTAGAGAGAGTGGAAGGGAGAGAGGGGAAGAGAGAAAGACATAAAGTCTATGTGAGAGAGGCAGATTGATTGGTTGCCTCCCACATGTGCCCCAACCAGGCCAGAGAATGAATCGGCAACCCAAGTACGTGCCCTTGACTGGGAATTGAACCCAAGACCCTTGGGTGTGCAGGGCGAGGCTCTAACCACTTAGAAACACCGGCCAGGGCTAGGGCTTTTCTTTGAGTTGCCAAAGAAAACCACCTACAAACATGGTCCTTTCACAAGGCTAAATCCTTCAGGTGCCATCCTCTCTGCTCCTGATCTGGCTTAGCCTAACTCAGGTCTGCAATTCTCCCCTAAAACTTTCCTCCAGATCTCTCCATTCAAATCTTTATCAAATCTTCCTGGGAAAGTGGGGAGGAGAGCCACTATTTTCTTAAAAAGAAAGAATACCTGCCCTGGCCAGTTGAATGGAACACCTCTCTTCACTAATCCGGAGTTATTTGGTTTTCTTTTCTATGCATCTGCTGAACCTTATTCTAACTGATACAGCAATCCCTGGCTTAAAGATTTCATTCCAAATGTGAGTGAACTCACTAGCTCAGTGGTTCTCAAACCTTGGCATATCAGAGTCACTGGCTGGTTTGTTGAAACACAGATTGCTGGGCCCATCCCTGGAGTTCCTGACGTGGTCATTCTGAGGTAAGCCTGAAGATCTGTACTTCTAACAGGTCCCAGGGAAGCTGACGCTGATGATCTGGGACCACACTTTGAGAAACATTAAACTGGCTCATTCCTAACTTATTTGGGTAATTTTCTTCTTAGAGACTGTGAAGAAAACAATCCATTGGGTACTGAGTCATTCTTATTCTTCCCTTTCTGGCTTTTTGGCCCAAGAATTCCTTTCCCAGACATAACACACTGTACCTTTTCCCTGATTTTTTTCTTTTTGAGCAACCTGCTCCTCCAAGTCTACCATTATAAAAACCCTGGCTAACTTGCTAACGTGGGCTTTTGGTCCTGGCAGCGATCCATGCAATTAATGTAAACCCACAATCTGTGCGCACTTTATCTTGTATCTTGTATTTGCGCATTTTCTATTTTCCTTTGATCTTCAATGCCAGAGTTTTCACAAACAATAGCTCAAAATTGTGTTGCAAAAAAAAAAAAAAAAAGGTTTTTGTGTTTATGGCTTTTGGTTTTATTTTGCATTTAAACATAGTTGTATACTATATATTTTTTCCACTAACATAAGTATTTTGATTCATAAAGCAGGTCAGTTCACCCACAGCCAAACATGAATTTTTTTCTTCAGAGCTCTTTCCAGTTAACACATATGTTTTTCTCTTCTAGAGGTTTCAAACCAATGATAACATACCATTCAATGATTTTTTTCCACCCAGCACCCATTCTTCTGTATTTTGATGATAAGATTCTGGTTTCCACTTAACAATAACCTCCCCTCACTCAGCCCTTCCCTCACTGTGGAACATGTGACCCAACCATAGCCAATCAAAGCCCATATTACCCTTGTTTTGGGCTAAATTGTGCCCCCTCCCCAAATTCATATGTTAGAGTCCTAACCCTTAGAACCTCAGAATGTGACTGTCTTTGAAGATAAGGTCTTTAAAGAAGTAATGAATTTAAAATTAGGTCATTAGTGTGGGTCCTAATCCAATATGACTGCTGTCCTTATAAGAAGGCAGTTGAACACAGACATGGAAAGGGAAAACATGTGAAGACACAAGGAGAACTCAACCATCTACAAGCCAAGGAGAGAGGCCTCACACAAGACCTAGCGACATCTCATACTTCCAACCCCCAGAATCATAAGACAATAAAGACGGTGCTTTTGTTTTGACAGCCTGAGAAAACTAATACACCCCGACCCTGGGGTTGAAAAACTTTTTCTGCAAAGATCCAGACAATAAATAGTTTAGATTTTGTGAGCCACACAGGCTCTGTTATGACTACTCATCTCTGCCATCATAGCATCAATGCAGCCATAGACAACACTCACAAATGAATGGGTGTGACTGTGTTCCAATGAAACTGTTAAAAAAATAAGCAGGTTGTCCCTGGACTGCTATTTGCTGTCTCCTGCTCTAGATAATTAGTCTAGGAGTAGACATGTGACTGAGTCTAGCCAATCAGCATGATTCTATTCCTCTAGCCAGAATGTTTCAGTGTCCAATGAGAGCGGCTCTCAGAGATTGCTCCAAACTATCAGGAAAAGACACTCTATTTTTTAGTAATGAGGACGTGCAAATGCAGCGATTGTTTTCAGAGTAAAACCCAAAGTCCCTTGTATGACTCCACAGCATCCTGAACTTCAGGCATACACCTGCCATCTTTTATCTCGTCTTACCAGAGACCAAAAGCCAGCAGATGCATGTAAATGCCTAAAGCCCAAATAAGCAGTAATCAACAAGGTAACCTTTAAAAATCAATGGCCTTGGCTGCTCCCTTTTGACCAAGTCAACTGGACTGTCTATCATGTAACTGGAACCAAGGTTCAGCTGCCTGCACCGAGAAAACCAGACTTGTGAGACAGATGCTGATGAAAAAGTAAAGTGGTTCTATTCAAGTGACAGTCACCTGAGGAGATGGAGGACTCTCATCACAAAGCCCATCTCCACATCTCAGTGCAGGCAGAGGTTTTTATAAGGAGGGAGAGGGAAAGCAGAACAAAGAAATTAAGGGAAGGAGGTTGAAAAGTTCTCTACATACAGGCCAGCACAGTCCATTGACCTTGAAATTGGTCAAGTGATGGTCTAGTGTGGGTCATCCTGGTTCCTTGTCATCTTGGTTCTATGTTTGAAGGTCAGAGTCTGTATCTTCTGAAGTTAGTCCTAGGGTTCTTACATAAGCATGCTGCTTATCTACAAGCTACATATTAGTCGGAGTCAGCATTTATAGAAACAATGTCAAAGGAATGGTGAAGTGGGTTATAATTTTCCGCTGCTTGAAAACAACCTAAAGTCATACATCATGCTGTATTTACCTGGTGCTGATGTAATAGGAGCTTTAAAAGAATAACAAGACCCTGGGGAAAAAGCAAGAGGGATGTCATTTATCCAGATTCTCTGAGAATGCCCAGAAACAAAGTAACTTTGAAAACATGTCTGGTCAATAATAAAGGAGATGTGGGGCAGGCTAATTTTTTTCCCTTCAACTAACTTATGAGATTTTAATTTATATCACCAACAAGAGACTTCAACATAGCTTCCCAGTATGCCTCAGATAGAAGAAAATATTGCAATTAAAAAAAATAAAAAATTGAAAATCAGGAATTTTTTTCAGATTGACATTTATTTCTGTGTAGTAATTATTAACGAAATCAGATGCAGCGAGGAATAAGATATGCACATAAATGAAAGAGAGGAAACCATTCAGTTACTACTCAGTTCAGTTCTTCAAAATGTACCTGTATACCAATGGCTGCCTATGACACTGTTCGCTGACCTGTCGTATAAGGGAAAAAACAAGGAATATGTTATTATAAAACTAAATTGACAATTTGGCTCTTCATAATTGCTAAGTTAACAATAATGAATGGCCTTCCTACAGTTTTTTGGTTTTAAAATGTCATTACTTTTGTGAATTGATGCTGATCATAGTTAGGAATTGCTTATCTAATGCCCTCATTTGGCAAAATAAAAAGTTGGCAGCCACCCATAACTTTCTTCATTTTTTTTTAAAGTTACTGTGTCCATCTGTAAAATAAAATTCTGGGAGCCATCGATCTAGTTAATGGTTGTGCCTAGATCTTGCTTTGGCTGTATAAGGAAATGTACTTTTTGAGCACCCACTCTGTACTGTTTAGCATGTTCCTTCCCTTACAACAAGAAAGAGTTATGAGAGACTTGGAAGAAAATGCTCCTGATTATAATTTCTCAGTTGTTCTACTTTTCAACCCTCTAATAAACCCCCTATTCCATATTATTCCTATGGTTCTGCTTCTCTGAAAGAACCCTGGCTGATACACACAGGGATCCTCATCCCCGGGGCTGATTCTAGGGAATCTGATTTAAGACAAAGTTCTTAATAAATTATGGGCTGGCCCTGGCCGGATAGCTCAGTTAATTAGTGTCTCCCAATACACCAAGGTCAGGGCACATACAAGAATCAAGCAATGAATGGGTAAATAATTGGAACAACAAATTGACCTCTCTCCCTCCCCTCCCTCGCCACCCCCCCCCCCCCCCCCCCCCCCCCCCGAGCAGAAACTGACTAATTCTCAGCACAGGTGCTCTTGTCGAATCTTGATAGCTGGTCTGAAGTCAAAATAGAGTATCTCTGGCTCTTTCTACACCAGCAGGTGTTTCTCACTCCCAGCGCCCAAAATGTATGTGCCTCTAAGACTGTAAAAATAGACACCTCTCACATTTCTCTATAGGAACACTTAGAAATAAACAACATTTGGAAAGCGGCATACATCCTATATGAAGTTATTCCACTTTTACAAGGACTTGCTAAACCTGATGTGTGAGCATAGATACTTGTATATTCATAAATTTCTGGTGCTGATGCACTTAAAATTCACTGATCCTAAGAAAGGCAAGAAGAGGCAAGACAACAATGAATAAATATTGCTTTTTTTGAGAGTTCTTCACTAAACAGATTTTTAAATATCCAATTGCTTTATGTTATTAACACCTTAAATATGATGAATTAAGATTAAAATATCAAATTTTAGGTAGGCTATTAGGGAAACCTCAAATAAAATTTAATTTTTTTAATTTAATGAATTATTACTACCAAATGAGGCATTGTTTATACCAAATATTATTCTTCTATATAAATTTCTAACTATCCCTCTTATATCTAGACTTTCCTCTCAGTAGATGAAAATACATTCTACAGATCATAAGTTATTTTAAAACTACTTTTATTCTGGAACTTCAAAAAATACACAGGATATTTTTGGGTTGTTTTTTTTTTTTTTTTGCATGCTCTTGTAACTTGGGACTCATAATCCATTGTCATAAAATATCACAGATCTTATTGTTTATAGGCAATATTTTGGTAGAAGTTAACTAAAAGATGGAATGATTTGCTTCCTTAAAATTATTGTTCATATTGGAGGCCTATAAAAAAGGTACTAAAGCTAAAGAAAGAGAATTATTTATCCTAAAGATCAGAGAAAAAGCATAAATTAAAAATTATTGTCTAAAAAATAGAATTTTTAAAATATATTTTGGTAAATAGTAAGTAATTTTATATCTATCTGCAAATAGATAAGGAAGGAAGGAAGAAAAAGAAAGAGAGAAAGAGGAAGAGAAATGAAGAAAATCAAGAATCCCCTATGAAATAAAAGTAGGGAGTGAAAAGAGATGAAGACAAAAAAGGGGAAAAAAAGCCAAATGACATTTTTTAAAAGAACTTAAACTTTAAGAGAAGAATTAAATCCACATTAGGGATCATTTAAAGCAGAAAGGACACTGTAGAAAACTGTCATAGAGAACAAACTTTAAAAACCCTAAAAAATATCTGAGTAGGAAAAAAAAGCAATGAAAAACATTTTTTGAAAGATGCAAGTACAAAAGCAGTAATTATAAAACAAATGATCAGATGTAAGACTAAACATGTTTGTTGTGACAATAAATATATATGGCTTAAATTTCCTTGTCAAATGATTAGGAATTTTAAATAAGATTTTTTTAAAAAACTTATAGATTTTACTTAAACTGTACTATATATATATTAGAGGCCAGGTGCATGAATTCGTGCATGAGTGGGGTCCGGCCAGCCTGGCCAGAGGAAGGGGACATGGGCGGTTGGCTGGCCTGCCTGCTGGTCGAACTCCTGGTCGAGGGGACAATTTACATATTAGCCTTTTATTGTATAGGATATACACTGAGTGGCCAGATTATTATGTGTTCCAAGATCATAATAATCTGGCCACTCAGTGTATATACCAAAAGAGAAGATTAAAATAATAGAGAAAGATCTATCAGGCAAATGCAAGCAAAAAAAAAAAATGAAGCATGAATGAGAGAAAAAGTAGGTGAGAATTCAGCATCTTTGCACATATATGTGGACAGGGTGTGCTGAAGGCATCTTGTACTGGCTCACAGAGCAGATTATACACATCTCTTTCCACCTGTACATTTGGTGACATCACATTGTTTTTGGAGAGCTGGTTTACCAGCACACCACTGTATGTATTTCTTTTCTTCACTTCACTCCTCAACATTTCCCAGTTTTATGAATATAATTTGTCCTTTTAGATCCTGGGTATTATCATTGAAGAACTTAATTCATTGTGATGGTTCATTCTATGTGTCAACCCCACTGGGTCCTGGGGTACCCTGATATTTGGTCATTATTGTGGAAGTCTCTACAAGGGTATAGTGTTTTTATATGAGGTTAATATTTTAATCAATGGAGTAAAACAGATTGCCCTCCATAATATAGGTGGGCCTAATCCAATCAATTGAAGGCTTGAATGAACAAAAAGAATTGTCTTCTCCCAAGTAAGAGGGAAGTCTCCAACAGACTACCTCTGGACTTCATCTCCATGATTGGCTCTTCTGGATCTTGAGCCTGATGACCCACTGTTAATTTGAACGTGCCATTCTCCATGATCATGTGAGCCAATTCCTTATAATCTGTCTCTCTCTCTCTCTCTCTCTCTCTCTCTCTCTCTCAACTCTTTTATATTTTCTTAAGTTGATATTCATGTCTTTATCCTCAACCTCTTAGTTTTGGGAAAAAATTTGTTAGCATATCTCCCACTTTACTGGTTCCATTTTCTGCAATAGATGACCTATTAATAGACAATTGTGTCCATTGCAGATCTTAATTTAGATATTTTTTTTCTCCATGCAGTCTTTTTTAGCAATCTCTACCTCTTTCCTCTTTAAAAAAATCTGCAAATGTAGTGTTTACAAATGTAATGTTCCAAGAATTGTGTTAAAACATAATTTAGACATATTCTAAACTTGATGTATTCTCCCATTTTTTGAAACACCTCTAGTTCACTAGGCGACTTTGGTTCTGACTGCTAAAAATGCATTACATTTAAGCCAAATTGGATCTCTATATCTACCTTCAGTTCCTTCCCTTGGATTTATTGCTCACTCAAAATAAGTTCACCCAAAGAGTTAATATTTAGTTTCCATTTATTTAATTTCAATCCTCTTTCTTTGGAACCGTAGTAATTTTGCTAGAAAAAGAACTGAGAAAAAGTTTTATCCTAAAGTATTTTCTTTACTTAACCCTATCTAATAAAGAGGGAATATGCTAATTGACCACCACACCCTCAAATATGGTGGCGGGCACCCAGTCCCCTCAGCCCCGCTGGGGTGGCAGGCATACAGCACGGTCGGGCTCGCTCCCAGGCGGGTCCTGCCGCTCCATGTGCCTGTCTCTGGAGTCCCCCAGTTCCCTCAGCCCCCCAGCCGCCCAGGGCCGGCCTGAGGCACAGGCAAGCCTCGGATGGCGGCTGCCCAGCTGCCCAGGGCTGCCCAAGGCTCAGGTAACCAGGGCTGGCCGAGGCTTGCGCTGCTGGCAGTGGCAGCAGCAGAGGTGTAATGGAGCGATGCCCTCCCCTGATCGCCAGGTCGCCTCCTGCCCCTGAGGGCTCCTGGACTGTGAGAGGGGGCAGGCCGGGCTGAGGAAACCCCTGTCCAGTGCATGAATTTTCCTGCACCGGGCCTCTAGTTTTAATAATATATTTTAATATTCAACAGATGCTAGGAACAAATTATGTGAATAAAAAACTTGGAAGAGAAATATGTTTCCTCAGAGTGCTGACAATTTGATATGAAATATAGTTCTTTGAAGCTGCAGCTCACAGTAACAAAATTACCTATGCACTGTCTCTTGACATGTCCACTCACCAAATTGCTCTGTTCTTGCAGGAATTCACTTCATTCAAAAATATCCTTCTCCTAATACTTGCTGAGCTCTAACTATGTATCAGGTTAGCTCAGTTAATCTCCAAACATTCTCGTGAGTTGCCTTTTGTTTCTGTATACCCATTTTATAGATGAAAAAAGTCCGAGGCTCAAGAAACTTGCCTGCAGGCACGTAGTTTGTAAGACGCCACGCAGGCCTGTCTGGTTCCAGAGCCTGTGTTTGCCAGTCCATTGGGCTGAAATGCCTTGGCCGGGGCTCCTTTGGCTACAGTGAGTACACCCACAGATACACTGCTACAGACTTTCCAAAGAAACCACATCGGACACGGCAGCTGTGCTCCAGTTATCTATCGCAGCGCAACAACCCGCAACAGTGCCTTAAAACAACACATTTATTTTGCTCCAGTTCTGGAGGCCAGCTGGGCTCAGCTAAGCAATTCTCACTCAGCATCTCTCGTGTGCTTACAGTTAGTTGGTGACGGGCTGGGGTCATCGCAAAGGCTTTTTCTCTCACATGTCTGTCCCCTGGGCTGGGAAAGCTCAAACAGCCAAGGACTGAAATGTCTATTCTCAATTTCTCTCTCTCTCTCTCTCTCTCTCTCTCTCTCTCTCTCTCTCTCTCTCTCACACACACACACACACACACACACACACACACACACACACTCCTTGTTACATGGCAACTGAAGGCTCCCAGAGTAGCATGTCCCAGACACTAGCATGGCCCTTACTAAACTAAACTCGGAGGTCTCGCAGCATCGTCACTTCTGCCACATTTTTCCTCATCCAGGCAGTCCAACCCAGATCAAGGGCAGGAGACCTGGGCAGCACCTATTGGTGGAACAATGTCCAAGAGTTTTGGCAAGTAGGTTTCAAAAAGAGTCGGGGCTACTGCTGTGTTGAGTTTTCAATATTCAGTCTCACCCACCATGATTCACCTGACTTTGTAGGGGACAGACCAGTGAATTGAGATATGATGAGTATGGCTATCTCTGCACTCTTGGCTTTTATTTACTATATGGCTGGAGTGAAGGGGAGGTCACTTCTTGCTGATGGCCTGCTCCCACTATGACAGTTTTTATTCCATAGGCCAAGGAACCAATGCAGAGTTCTGCCAGCCACCAAATAGGTCCACGCCACTTACACACAGCTAGGCCCAGGAAGGAGACGTGACCTTGGGCAAGGTGGCCCTCTTCAGCCTCAGGGAGACTCAGATGAGCATTGCTGGCCTCCAGCGTTTCCAGCAGACAGGACAATGAAGGTACTAGCTTTGAATAGACTTGGGGGGAGGGGGGATATGGGGACCTGGGTGGCACCCCACAGCATCCACTGCGCTGGCTGACCCACATATTCTTTGATAAAATTCTTGTTGAAAAATCAAGGACTTATCTGAAAGTGGCTTAGGAGATAAAAGAGAAGGAATGCCATTTACTTTCGTTTTTCCAGATTGGGTAAAGAACTAACCTTTTGATTCCTTTATCTTAGAGTAATTCCCACGAATAAGCTTTTCCACAGCCTCAATTCTCCCACAGAAACGATGCAGAAACTATCATACTATTTCCTCCTTTCTGTCATTCCAAGCAGTTGTCTCGCTTTCTAAACGTAATTCCTGCACTAAATGTCAATGCCATATATCATACTTTCCTGTGAAGGTCAAACTGGGCAATGATTAGATCTATGTTAAATAATTATCAAGTCCACTTTTGAAATGAGCCAATTTCGAATTTCCTAAACCTATTTTTTATGGAGGAAGGATTTACCCCAAGGCATTTCTTAGGAAAATATAAGTAGCAAACTCCAAATAAAGCATCTCAGAGCTGAAGAAAGCACCAGACCATAAAAAAATTAAAAGAACATGTTTTCAAATAGGCTATAATTTAGATTTATTTATTTAACAACTTAGAGCCTTTAACCCAAGATGTAGTACAATATATGATCATTGGTATCTTTTTTTATTGAATTCAGTTTTTATATGTTAATTTTGTTTAATTTTTAATACATTCTTAACTATATGATTCAAAAAAATAAAAGATAAACAATGGAGGGAAATTTTTTTTCCTCTCCTTCTCACTCCCATCTGTTCAATTTCTTCCAATAGAAAACCAACAGTCTTGGCTTCTTATAGATGCTGCCAGGATCTTTATGTATAGTCAAGCATAAATCACAAAAAGTTATTTTACATAGCACTCTGCACTTTGCTTTTTTCACTTAACAAAAGCAACTCTTTCTGATTAATGAGAAGCCACAAGGTTCGGGGACAGGGGTTGCAGCAAAATATTATTACTTCAGATATTTTTTATAATCATAGTATCATTGCATGTATGCTTGGGATGATATCTTTTACTTATAATTTATAAATTTAATCCTGTGTATATACTCCACCTCAATGACAAGGTCCTACAATTAAAATGACATGATTTGTGTCCTTTTAATATTAAGTCACAGGTCACTACAAGCAACGTGGTCCAATAATCACACCCAAATTTAATGTCTTCTTCACCTGTGCTTCTTCTCCTATCTGTGCTTCTGCGAGACTGTAGGTAGAACTAAAGTTAGAGAAAACATCAAATGTCTACATTTAAATCCCCTTGTGAATAAGATGCCCAAAGAAATGACCCCCGTCACCACTAACTTTTCCCTCCTCCACAAGAGCCTCTAACTCCAAAATCAGGCAAATATTTATAACAACAGCATCATCGGTGCCTACTGACAAAGACTGACAACTCGGAGAACATTGTCATTTGCAAGGTCAAAGCTCTTTGCCAGGACCAGCTCCCAGGCTTATGCAGTCACACAGGGCCCCATGCTCAGAAGGGCCCTAAGTATGGTTGATTGCTCTGCTGTTGCCATCTGGAAATTCTCTATAATTTTTTATCAAGATGCCCTGCATTTTCATTTTGCACTGGTCCCCACAAATTATGTAGCTGGTCCTGTCCACTGCCCCTTCTCCAAAGACATTCTAAGAGAGAGGATGCAGTAAAGGAAAAGAAATGTCCCCATAACTCCATAAATAAGGGAAAAACACACTTCACAGAGCTTGCCTGACTTAGATATTATTTTCCCCATGGGAGAGCCTCCTTGGGCTGCTCGTAAATCCCTACAAAAGGTTAATTGCCTACTCCATAAGAACCACTATCATTTTCAGAACAGCCTATTTGTCATTGCAAAGAGGGGCAGCTAATTAGTTTTCATGTTGAGTTTCATTCTTACTGTTTTTTCCTTTTCTGTTAATGGTGGATGGCTTGTCAAACAGTAAAAGCATTTTTATTTTTATTACAGTCATCAAAATTCCTTACTTCCAAGAGAAAAGATTCGTTTAATGATTAAATTCCCTCTGCCTCCATGAGGAATAATTAGTTAACTAAATACTACTTCTCCCAGTGGACTTATCATACAGAATTAGTATTGTATTAGCACACCAGTGACTGCATTTCCAGAGAATTAATGTAAGTGATACACACCAGTGGATTGCCTATGGATGGCAGGTCCTGGGAGAACTCTGCAGATATTGCAACTGCTTCCCCAGTCCTGTGTGTACCAACCATTGCTTGCAGACAGAATCAGTAAGAAACTTCTCAAAGTTATATAACAAAGCTTTGCAAATGTTTGTAGATGCCATTGGGATGAATAAGTCCCAAATCTACATGCAAGCGTTGCTGAATTCACAGTAGTCTGTAACGAGTATCGTAGCAACCAATAGACACAAAACTGACTGCCATCATGAGAGATTGATCCAAGAGGATTCTGAATTTATGTTAAAGGGTGGGGACCATCCGAGACACGTGTTCAAACCTAATTGATTCAGGATGACATTCAAAGCTTTGCAATATTAGTCATCTGAGATGGCAGTAAGGGTAAGGAGGTTCTTGGGCAAGGGAGACTGTGACACGTGGCCTCTTGGCCTCTTTCTCAGTCCTGACCTTCTAGACAGGGTAAGACATCTTCACTTTCCAGGCCCATAGAAACCTCCTTGCTTACTTCTCATTCCCCACACCTAGGCCTTCAAGTTCTTAACCCACACTCTCTTTAGTCCTCCACATAATACCTCCTAATTTCCTCTTTTCCTCTCACAATCATCTTTAAGACATTTTAAAATCAGAGCTCAAATGACTCACAACCACAAACTACTTTCTCCTTATTAGAGGGCAGGGAGGATCCAGGCATCAAAGGCTCCTTAGAAGTAAGGAGGGCCCGGCTGGCCTGGCTCAGTGGTTGAGCATCAACCTATAAACCAGGAGGACATAGTTCGATTCCCGGTCAGGGTACATGCCTGAGTTGTGGGCTAGATCTCCAGTAGGGGTGCAGGAAGCAGCCGATCAATGATTATCTCTCATCATTGATGTTTCTATCTCTCTCTCCTTTTCCCTTCCTCCCTGAAATCAATAAAAATATATATTTTTAAAAAAGAAGTAAGGAGGAATGTTTGGTTTCCATCTTAGAGGCACATGTGCCTCATGTCCTGGAATAAGTTGGATCGTGTTAAGCAGTTGTCATTATGTTTCTGAATTAAAATTGGTTGAATAGCCATATCCTGCTATAGTCTTCATCTCAATTAATCTACAACAAACGAATGAAGTTGGTCATATTATCAACCCCATTTTAAAGATGAGGCAACTCAGGCACAGGGAGGTTAAGTAATTTGCATGAGGTCACACAGCTAGTAGGCAACCAAGCTGAGTGCCTGAACCCTTAAAGCATACAAGCAAACTCTAAGGCTTAGGAGAGGAGTTAATCCCAGAAAGTGTTAGCTCTTTATCCTTTCTCCAGCCTCTGGATTTACTAGGCATTAACATATATACGGGGTGTCCCCAAAAAATGTATACACACTTTGACAGCTGACAGCTCAATTTTGAAAATGAAACGTATTTTAATAAACACTGCCTTTGCCGAAACCTGTTTGGCTCAGTGGATAGAGCGTCGGCCTTCGGACTGAAAGGTCCCAGGTTCGATTCCAGTCAAGGGCATGTACCTTGGTTACGGGCACATCCCCAGTGGAGGGTGTGCAGGAGGCAGCTGATCGATGTTTCTAACTCTCTATCCCTCTCCCTTCCTCTCTGTAAAAAAATCAATAAATATATATTTTAAAAAAAAACACACAAACAAACAAACGAAAAACTGCCTTTATAATTAGTGAACGTGTGTGTGTACATTTGTTGGGGATGAAACACCGAGATGGCTAAGAGAAATGACGATGGCCTCCTATGGCAGCCAAGCTAAGGGGATGGAGGTGTGCTGGGCTTTCTCTCGGGTCAGGAGGAAATAATGCTTAATCTCACTCTCAGCCCAATGCCAAAGGCCAAACATGACAGCCTGCCCTGTGTCCTCCTGGGCTCAACTGAAACTTGCAAAGTGACCTAGAGGGCAGATGGCTCTGGTGATCAGATTAGCAAAAAAAAAGAAAGAAAGGTTTGGAGAATTATTGTGACTGCTACATGGCAAGTGGGGCATGTTCCCCATGGACAAAACTAAAATGTCTAGACACCATCTGTTAGAATCTACAAAAGTCGCTCCCCAGATACCAACTTTTGGCATTAAGTATTACCCACCACACATATATTATATGTAGAACTCACCAGGTGATATATTTTAGTGATGATGAAATATTTATATAGCACCCGGGAAATTTTTTCTTTTGTCTTTATTATATAAGCAATATAAGTTCATTGTAAGAAAGTCAAACAGAAGGGAATGAACTGAGATATAAAGGTCTTACCCTGATGCCAACCACTCATTTCAACGCCCCAGAAATAACTGCTTTTGTTAATAGCTTTTCTATGCAGTCACAAGAAAGTATTGTTTGTTTGTTGATGTTTCTAGACAAACGGGAAGATGCTATGCATTCTTGTTTTGCAAATGCTTTTTTCAGTATATAATAGCATGTATTGTGTATCTTGCCACATACAGCTTTTACTGGTTGCATGATATCCCACTTTTTAGGGATGCATGAAGAAATTTTGACTAGTCTCCTAGTAAAAATACCTCCCAATGCCTCCTAATTTCCTGAGAAATAATGGTAGCTCACAAAATAATGTAATGAATAAACATCATTACATTTGTACACAAGCTCCCCAGTAGCATATAAGTCTTATGGTGGCAAAGATTTTGCCTGCTTTGCTCATTGATAAACCCTCAGCACTTAGTGCAATCTCTGACACACAGGGGATGCCCAATAAGCATCACAGGATGAATATACCTTCATGTGTATATATGTACCTACACAGATATTTTTAAATTCCTGTATGTATTGACCAATCACCCTCCAAAAGTATTACTTTACCATGTACTCCTATCTATGTTTTGCTTTGTTTTGATCAGTTGGGGACTTCATTTTTAGAGCTCAGTGTAATAGAAATTGTGAATGCTTGTGTATTAGTTTTCTGCTGCTGCTGTAACAAGTTACCACACATGTGGTGGCTTAAAACAACACAAATCTATTATCTCTTGATTCTGGAGGTCAGAAGTCCACAATGGGTTGGAAGGGCTGTGTTCCTTCTGGAGGCTTAAGGGAAGAATTCATTTCCTTGCCTTTGCCAACTCCTAAAGGCTGCATTCCTTGGCGTGTGACTCTTCCACATCATTCCAACCTCTGCTTCCATTGTCACATCTCCTGCTCTGCCCTCTTGTCTCCCTCCTTCCCTGTGATTACACTGGGCCCATCTTGATAATCTAAGATAATCTCCCCATCTTGAAATCTCTATCTTAATCACATCTGCAAAGCCCTATTTGCTAAGTAAAGGGCATAATCACAGGTTCCAGGGATTGGGATATGGATATCTTTGGGGAGCCATTATTATTTTGTCTACCACAGCTTAGGACTCAGGTCTGACTTTGAGCGTTGTCACTTCAACTGCATATTCTAACTATGTGTTGAGTCCTTACCTAAATCTAGGTAGTATGCTAACTAGCTTGGTGGTCTTGCCCCAGTTACATATCTGGACCTCATTTTCTCACTGGACCACCCTGAACCTTCATTTTCTCACTTGCAGAACTGGAGAGATCGATACCTCTCTCATTGAAAATGCTGTATGTAGAATGTCTGCAGACATTCCATTCCCTTCAACCAGCCTTCAGGAATGATTCTATGCTGTTTTAATGTTGACAAAATGTAAATAAAATACTGGGTTAAGCAGTAAGGAGGTCGAGGAGCAGATGCTCTTGTAAACTGCTGGGGTGAATGTGAATTGGTACAGGCTTTTTAGAGGGCAATGTGGCACTATGAATGTAATGAAACGCCTTATGAACGTCTTTTCTCTTTAGCCCAGTAATTATCCATTTCTAAAGTGTATCTTAGGGGCACGGATGAATTTATGCATAAAGATGTTCAGTGAAATACTATCTATAATACTGGAGCAGGGGGAGTGGAAACGGTCAACTGGAGAAAGAAGATACCTACTAAGAAGAGCTTAGTAGGTGGCTCACTGGGCTCAAATTTAAAAAGAGAGCCTAACAGCTGTTTCTAAACAGGGGCCTCTTATGAAAGCCACAATTCAGGGAGAAGCCTGCACTAAGGGGCCTGCCTCCCACACTGCCTACACTGTGTTCTTAACTTCTGAGTCAATCCTTATAAAGGAGTTCCTGGAATCATATTTTGACCAATAGGACTTAGACTTTCCCTGTCATTCAGTGTTTCTCAGCTATATCATTAGCACCTTCACAGACCAATCAGAGAGGCTCTATTCTGACCAATCAGAACAGCGCTTTTTGGACCAATCAAACTGTGAGAATTTACAGTCCTCATTTGCATGAGGATGGACTAATCCAGTGATGGTGAACCTATGACACGCGTGTCAGCACTGACACTCATGCCGAGGATGGAACATTTGCTGCTCCTGAGGATGAAACATTTGCGACTAGAGTCTTGGAGTTAGTTTTTTCCTCAAAGTGACACACTACCCGAGTTATGCTCAGTTTTTTGGCGAAGTTTGACACACCAAGCTCAAAAGGTTGCCCATCACTGGACTAATCTGAGACCAGGGGCAGAGACTTCTTTCTATAAAAGTCAGTTGCCCTCTGGCTCAGCCAGCACACTTTCTCTTTCACCAGTGGTGACTGTGTATCCCTGGCTGGAGCTGAACCACCAAAGACATCTCTCCAATCCAGAGTTGATGGGACTGGAGTGGAGCAGAGCAGGAATGGTGCACTGAATAACGTTTCCTTCCTCACCACACCCCAACTTGGGGATTCCTGTTGACATTGAATTGTTGCCAAAAATCATTGGTTGGAAAAACAAACTGTTTACTAATAAGGGATTAAGGAAATAAGTACCATGCATCCTCATTACAAAAATCTCACCCTATGAAAGGATTTTGTGAAAGGATATTAAACACCATATTCAGAGGTTTGTCAAATGTTAGTGACAAACTTAAATCAGGGTTACTTCTTATACCATATCAAAAAGAGAATTTTGTGTGGTGAAAGAGTGTGTATATATTTGTATATAGGGTGTCCCAAAAATGTATAAACACATTTTGAATAATTATAAAGACAGTGTTTGTTTAAAAACATTTCATTTTCAAAATTGAGCTATCAGCTGTTAAAGTGTGTATACATATTTTGGGACACCCAGTGTATATTAAAAGTATACATTTCATGTTACAGAGGTTATTTCTGGACTATAGAATAACAAATGATTTTTATTTTGGCTTATATTTTCTATTTTCTAATAATGAAGGTGGGGGTGGGGGGGGAGATTTCTACATAGAACAATTCTTTTCATTAGGTTAACAGGCATTTCTAGATACAGAACAACAACTATCAAAGGTGTCCCTCTAGTGGAAGGTGGTACAGGGCTGCTGTGGAACGCGTGGTTGAGACTTTATTTTAAATAACTTATTGTATTCGAGACCTTCCGAGAGAAACAAGAGCCCTGAAATTAGTAAGCTATTCTACTTACTCAAAACATTCTTAAAGAACAAGAACACTTGGAAGATTGACAAGTAACTTTCTCAATTGTGAAAGTCCGGGATTTAAACTCCTTGAATTTCATTCTCCTCTCCTACTTTTTGGTAGTTTGTTTTCTAGGTCCAGGTCTAGGACGCCGGACTTTCAAACCCGAGGTACCAGACGAGGTGGAATGACTGAAGGCTTCTGGGGGTGGAGGCTTATAGGGGGCACCTGTCTGGACTACTAGCACCTTCCTATGACTGCATGAATCTTCGCTCCATTGGGCTTCCCGTGGACTGTGTTCGGCCAGCACTTGTCGCCTCGGCTCGGCTCGGCTCGGCTCGGCTCGGCTCGGCTCGGCTCGGCTCGGCTCGGCTCGGCTCGGCTCGGCTCGGCTCGGCTCGGCTCGGCCCGGCTCGGCTCGGCTCGGCTCGGCTCGGCTCGGCTCGGCTCGGCTCGGCTCGGCTCGGCTCGGCTCGGCTCGGCTCTCTTCGGCTTCCTTCGGGAGACGCACGGCTCGGCCTCGGTTCCTCTTCCTCCAGCGCTCGCGTTCTGGAGCTCGGCTCTCTTCGGCTGCTTTCGGAAGATTCTCGTCGCGGCCTCGGTTCCCCTTCGGCCAGCGCTCGTCCTCTCGGGCTCGGCTCTCTTCGTCCGCGTTCGGCCGCGGCCCGGAAGGGCGCCCATGGAGCGGGGACTGTCGGCTCGACCGACGGCTATGGCGCCGCTGCTGGAATATGAGCGGCAGCTGGTGCTGGAGCTACTGGACGCGGACGGGCTGGTAGTGTGCGCCCGCGGGCTCGGCGCGGACCGGCTCCTCTACCACTTCCTCCGGCTGCACTGCCACCCGGCGTGCCTGGTGCTGGTGCTCAACACGCAGCCGGCCGAGGAGGTGCGGCCGCCGGCGCAGGGCTGAGGGGACCCCGAGAGCGATGGGGGGCCTCCCGAGCGGATGCAGGCCCCGGCGCGGATGCGAGGCCTCTGAGGGCGGTGCAGGCCCCCCGACGCCGGGATGGGGGAGGCGTTGAATGAGGGGCCCTGGGGCAGATGCAGGTCTCTGACACGGATGCGGGGGGACCCGCGGGGGATGCAGGTCCCTGACCAAGGGCAGTGAGAGCGATGGAGGGGCTCCGACAGGAGTAGGGGAGGCCCCTGAGAGAGAAAAACGATGTCTGTAGGAGGATGGGAATAATGATGGAATCCCAGGGCTGGCTATTTAAAGGGTTTGCTGGGGTCAAAGGAGTAGGATTGGGGAAAGGGGTGGGAATGGGGGTGGAGGAATCTCGGAGGGTAGCGGGGGGCCGTGAGAGATGCTGAGGCTGGGAGAACCTTGTGGGGAAGAGGAGGGACTAAGGTTCACCGGAGCTGTGGGAGGCGGGCCTAGGATCAGAGGGGGCGGGAGGGAGCTGGAAGCTGAGGATATTGGGGAAGGGGACCCGGGGTTGAGGAGGGGGATACACCTGTGCTGGGCGTGTTGAGAGGTGACGCGGCCGGGTCTGGTCGGACAAGGCTGATGAGCCGGAGACAGAGCAGGTGGCAGGAGGGACACGTCAGCTGGGAAGAGGGACCACAGTCTCCTTGAGGGCAGGGATCCCGTGCCATCCACCTAGGCATCACCTGTGCTTGACGGAGGCCTTAGCACCACGCAGCCCCACCCCCAGGCCCCAGTAAAGGCGGTACTGAACTGAAGGTGTACCCCCATTGACATGATGATGAAATTCCCTCTAGGGAGGATCTTGACCGAACTAATAATGCACACATTGCCTGGGAAGATACCCCTGGATATCTTCTCACTGGTACAAACCTGGCTTTGGTGGGAAGTATTTTTTTTTCTTTCTAGGGAGCAGAAGTCTTTTAACTCCGGGTTTGAAAGCCTTTTTTTTTTTTTAAATCATTATTAAAATGCTAATAACACGTGCAATGATTCCTTCGTGTGAGCCTCAAAACAAAACACAAACACGAAAACCCTAGTGAAGTGCAGGCTGGCTGGTTGATCAACATCCAGTAGCGACTTAGTTTGTATCTGCATGATTAATGTAAGCTCCTTATCGCTGAGGAAAGCAGCGGATCATTTAACAGACAAGTCCCTGCAGCCTCCTAAAAACTGCCCCTTGTATGAAACAGCCTGCTAACTGGGTTTCTTTTGGTGTAGGAGTATTTTATCAATCAGCTGAAGATAGAAGGAGTGGAACACCTCCCTCGCCGCGTAACTAATGAAATCGCAAGCAATGGTCGCTATGAGGTTTACACACAAGGAGGTGTGATATTTGCAACCAGTCGAATACTTGTGGTTGATTTTTTGACTGATAGAATACCTTCAGATTTAATTACTGGTAAGAATTTGAAATTTTATCATATATAAATTTGCCTTTTTCGTGTGTCTGTCCCCTCTGCTAAACTACTCTAAGCTAGAACCTTCTTGTGAGTAGCATTGTATGTATTTTCTCAACATTGTCCTTTTAGCCATTAGCACAATGTCTGACACATTATAGATGCTCAGTAAATATTTGTGGCCTGAATAAGTAAACAAATAAATGTGAGACTGACTTTTCCTTGTTTTCTAAGCTCATATTCAGTAAATAACGTGGTAATTGGATGGCATTTGCTTTTAGGACCTAATCAGACTTGAAATGTTTATAAATGTTCTTTGTATATTTCCTACAATATTTGGTTTTCCTCTTTAAAGAGTATTTTTTCTCATGATGTGGATTAGACCAAATAGTTGCTTAATTATGTTGAGAAGAATGGTTTCTTAGCTAGAATTAATATAGAAAAGGAATTACTATTATTTGTTTTTTTAGAAACCTTTTCTGATTTCCCCAAAACTAATTTAGAGGCTCTACCTCTGTGACCTCAGGTTATCCTGTGCTTCTCATAGCACTCAGAACACCTTATAATATTTGCTTATTTGTCTGTCTGGCTCATGAGAGAACAAGCTTTGTAGGCACAAGGAACAACTTGTTCATCCCCGGCTCCAAGTAACTGGTACACAGCAGGTACTAAACACGTATTTGTTGGATGAATGATGAATTTGTTGGGTGTACTGTGATCTGCAGTGAACTTTTGGAGGGCAGAGAGACTTAGGAAATTCATAATTGTACTTCCCACTTTGTCCATCATATTGCTCTGAACCTAGGAGACCCTCAAAAAATATTTAATGAATAAACATAAGAATGCATTCTTTTTATGGCTCATGGTGAGCTGATTGTTATAAGCTGTGGCACAGACCGTGCAGTCAGAATCACCTGACTTTGGTAATGCCACTGCTTACAAGCAAGTTACTTAATTTTTCATTAATTTTTTTCATGAGTTCCAGTTTTCTCATTTCTTAATTGCTTAGTATTAGTGCCTGGTATGTAAGAAAACACTTAATAAATAATATTTTAAAAGTATATTGGTATTTTATAACCAGAAATCTTGATAGATCATAACGTCTTTTACTGTTTGCACCTTTCCTGTAAGTTGTTTTGTCTTTATTTTTTAGGTTGATAAAATGAAAAAAAAAAATCTTGAAACCACCACCAGATGTCAGTATTGCTCTTTCAATAATACTTCAACCTACTTAAGCAATCTGAGTCCAATAAACGTCCAAAGTAGAGCTTATACGCAGTTTCTAATTAAAAGTTAATTTCTGTATGACCCAGTAACTCATCTGTAAATTGGAGGCAGTAATACTACCTTCCTTCTAGGATTATTGTCAGGGTGAAATGAGATAACCTATGTAAAACTCTTAGCATTGTGCATGGCACATAGTAAGCATTCTGTGATTACTGTGTTGTGAATGTTCCTGTCCTCAGGCAGTTTAGTGGAGGAGACCGACGTAAAAAAAATATTTACAGTACAGTATGAGGTGAGATACAAGATGTTATGGGAGCACAAAAAAAATCAGTACGCTTTTATGGGATTAGAATTGCCCCAGAAATATGACCTGCTTGTGTTGTTTTTATTTCTTTTTTTAAAAAGTGGGGTTCTCCGATGGTGTCACTTGGTAGGAAAAACTGGGTTTTGGAATCTTTGGTCTCCCATTACTTGTTGGATGACATTAATTAAGTCGCTTCTCTTTCCTGGTCTCATAATAATGCCTACCTCATAGAATTATTGTGAGGATTAAATTAAATAAAACTCTATAAAAGTGCCTAACCCCAGGGCCTCGGATATTAGTTCTTTTCTCCTTCCTCTATTGGGCTCCAAAAAAATGACAGCCTGTTAGAGCACAGCGTTTTCTTAAATTGAGGTTCACCTTTTCTTTAGAAGGAATTTTTAATTGTATATAATATTTCAATCCAGGCCAGCAAATGTGGCCCAGTAGAGTACTTGGAAAAACCCACCTACTAGGTACAGAATCTTTTCTGAGTAGTAAATTAATTATGTACATGTACTGGAGTGATTGAAAATCCTTTGTTTACAAATTCTTAAATAATACTATTAATTTTTACCATATTTGAAAAACGATTTGCTTAGGCCAGTGATGGCGAACCTATGACACGTGTGTCAGCACTGACACGCGTAGCCATTTCTGATGACACGCGGCTGCTGAGGCGCCCGCATGCCGAGGATGAAACATTTGCTGCTCCTGAGGATGAAACATTTGCGAAATAATGTTTTTTTCCTCAAAGTGACACACTACCCGAGTTATGCTCAGTTTTTTGGCGAAGTTTGACACACCAAGCTCAAAAGGTTGCCCATCACTGGCTTAGGCAAATAAATGTTAGCTCCATCCACCATGATCCAAAATTTAAACACTAAAATAGTAGAATCTGAATTGAATTTATTGAACTACTAGAAGGGTCATATATTGCAATTGGTGTCATTTTCTAGAAACTAGAAGTGATGACAACTGGGGCAAAAATGTGCAAGTGCATTTATAGCAAATATATATAAGACTATATATAACAGGCTTGGTTTACGTCTACAAGGCTGAGAATCATCATAGAATAATTGAGTTTTTGACCCAGAAATGATGTCTATGCATTCTTTTACCATCTCATGTCTGTCCCTAATTTATCACTAATCATACCACAACAAAATTCTATATATATATGAAAGATCATCTGGTCCAGTGCTTGTTTTATAAATAAGGAAACATGTATAATTGTCCGTGTTTTTGTGATTCAGAGGTGTTATCACCACACCCACACCAAAAAAAAAAAAAAAAAAAAGTATGTATTAAACATACTCATTAAAAGTGTTTATTTTAACTGGACTAATTTACCTCTCAATAGAATACTCTGATTCTGAAAATTGAATTATTTTAATAGGTGATGCAGATATTGCCGAAACTTCTAAAATGCAGCGATCTTGTGTAGTCCACATCTCATTCACAATAAAAGGAGAATTAGTAACCCACATAGCTTTCAGAAATGCTTTCTCTGTGCCAGACACGCCCTACCCCAGGGCCTTTGCTCGTATGATTTCCTCTGTCTGGAGCTCTCTTGGCCCACAGAGTCTGCAAGGCTCATCTCCTCATCGGCCTTGACTCATACGACCTCAGTGAGGCCACCCTATCTAAAATTTCAAACCACACCCTGCACACATACTCCCCCTCCTCTGATTTATTTTTTTCTCTTCAGCTCTTATCTCCTTATAACCGACTGAATATTTTACTTATTTATGTTTTTAATAGAAGTGACATAAGGACTACGTGCTTCCTTTGAGGCTATTCTCCCAGCCTAGAGCAGTGCTTGCCCAGGCTCAAGTAGGCACTCAAGAAAAAAGTGATGAATAAGTGACTGAAACTGAGCCTAAAAACTACATTTATTCTTGTAAAAACTACATCAATAAATTGTAATTGAAATTATAATTTCCCCCTTCAGGCATCTTGGTGTATAGAGCTCACAGAATAATCGAGTCCTGTCAAGAAGCATTCATCTTGCGCCTCTTTCGCCAGAAAAACAAACGTGGCTTTATTAAAGCTTTCACAGACAATGCTGTTGCCTTTGATACTGGTTTTTGTCATGTGGAAAGAGTGATGAGAAATCTTTTCGTAAGGAAGCTATATCTGTGGCCCAGGTAAATAGCATTATGTGATCAATTTCTGAGAGACTCTGCTGTCATTTAACTTTGCACTTTAATGTAGTGTAAAATTTACTGTAATTGGACTTGATACATGCTAGTCAGGTTCATAACAAGTGCATCCAAATATAAATAATATATGGTCACCACATTTGTGATTCTTTTAAAAGGAGAAAGAGATTTGATAGTTATTTTTCTGGTAGCCCATCAAAACCATCCAAATGCAGCCATGTTATCCTTTCTCATCCACTTAATAAAACTCCAAGAGAGCTATCTAGAGACTCATATACACAGTAGCTGTAGGTGAACTACAGATTTATTGGCCCACTTCCACTTTGAAAATAACCCATCAGGGAAATAATGCCCAAAGATTTTGAAGAATTTCAGTAAATTTCTAGGAAAGAAACAGTTTTCAAACATTTTGCAACCTATGCTAATAGGTATTTTGGTTACACTTTATAGTATTTAAGAGTAGTTGTTGTCTTTTTTGTTTCTTGATTATACCTTATTTTGGGTATCCACAAACTTTTCCTGAAAGAGGCCAGTTTGTAAAGATTTAAGTTTTGTGGGCCATGTGGTCTGTTGGTTATTCAACTCTACTGTCCTAGCATGAAAGTAGCCATAGACAATACATGAACCATGGGCATGGCTATGTCCCAGTAAGACCATTTATAAACATAGGCCCAGTCCTGGCTGCTGTGGCTCAGTTGGTTGAGCATCATCCAGTGCACCAAAAGGTTGCCCGTTCGATTCCTGGTCAGGGCACATGCCCAGGTTTTGGGTTCGGTTCCCAGTTGCAGTGCATACAGGAGGCAACCAATCAATGTTTCTCTCTCATAGTAATGTTTCTCTCTCCCTCTCTTTTCCTCTCCCTAAAAATCAATGAAAACATGTTTTTTAAAAATAGGCCCAGGAGTTAGCCCAGACCCGTGGTCGGCAAACTGCGGCTCGCGAGCCACATGCAGCTCTTTGGCCCCTTGAGTGTGGCTCTTCCACAAAATACCACGGCCTGGGCGAGTCTATTTTGAAGAAGTGGCATTAGAAGAAGTTTAAGTTTAAAAATTTGGCTCTCAAAAGAAATGTCAATCGTTGTACTGTTGATATTTGGCTCTGTTGACTGATGAGTTTGCCGACCACTGGCCCAGACCATAGTTTACTGACCCCTGCTTTATTTGAATAATTTTCATTCATGAAGGTTAAAAGTATTTCTGAAAACACTGTCATTTTGCTTTCTATTTTGTTTGTTTCTTAATTGCATTTTAAAAAATTAGAAAATTAAACCGAGACCAGAAATACATAGCTGTTGAAA
Source organism: Eptesicus fuscus (assembly GCF_027574615.1). Classification (NCBI taxonomy): domain Eukaryota; kingdom Metazoa; phylum Chordata; class Mammalia; order Chiroptera; family Vespertilionidae; genus Eptesicus; species Eptesicus fuscus. Next base: position 21,798,045 of record NC_072476.1, read on the forward strand.
CTCTAGAAAATATTTGAAAAATATTTGTCCCTTTAGGTTCCATGTAGCGGTAAACTCGTTTTTAGAGCAGCACAAACCTGAAGTCGTAGAAATTCATGTTTCTATGACACCTGCCATGCTTGCCATACAGACTGCTATACTGGACATTTTAAATGCATGTCTAAAGGAACTAAAATGTCATAACCCGTCGCTGGAAGTCGAAGATTTGTCTTTAGAAAATGCTATTGGAAAACCCTTTGACAAGGTACTCTATTTCTTTTCCTTTTTAAGCACAGTTTGTTGTTATAATTTTAAAGAATGCCAGATATTTTAATATTTGCGGTGTTCTTCATAGGAATTTGCTGTTGTTTATAATTAAATTGGAGTTGATTTAAAGTACAGATAGCGTCTTTGGTTTACTGGAAAGTAATCATTTGTAGTAAAATACGTGGATTGGCATATAAGCACAATTCTGATTTTGCAGTGATTATCTCATTTTAAATATAATTAAGAGGAGCATAAATAACCTTTTTGCTTTTAAATGACAGCATTCAGATATCTACAGGTAGAAGAGTTTTACATAAGACTGCTTCAGAATGTATAATCTCTTGTTTAGAGTAAAAATAATTTGGATGAGTTTTCATTACTGAGGAATGTGAAATTTGTTGTCTTAAAGTTACATTCTGAATTGAGAAAATGGTAGGACTTTAGTTCAAGGAATTTTCTAATTTTTTCATCATAGGTTAATATTAATACAGATAGGTAAATGTCTGAGACTGAATTGTAGATTCGTAAAATGCTCACTCTTTAAGGATTCCAGGCACCTTTTTTTTTTTTTTTTTCATATTTTGGTAGACTAAGTTCCTTTCTTTAAAATTCTAAATCAGTTTCTTTGTCACTGGAAGTAAGACAGAGTAGTTATAAAAAATGAAAAATTTAAATCCTCATTTATTTGATTCTCAAAAAAAATCATATCTTTTACTGTGAAGTAATGATACATAAAATGAATTTCCTCTGTTAATAAAGTAAAGCTTATTAAAATTTAGTGTGTGGTGAAACCACACACACACACACAAAAAAAACCCTTCTTTTAATAGAATGTCTATATCCTTAGAAAAACAAAACATAATCTAGTATGTTTTGCACTAACTTTCTGTTTAACATCCCCTGGCTAGTAATAGTCAAAGTATTGTTTTAGGTATTCTTTTAGTAACCAAACTAAATATAGCTATAACATGCATCTTGTTAGAAAATTTAACTCTTATAGATGATTTTACAAAAGAGACAGGCGTTACATGTCCCAGTTTGTCTAGAACAGTTCCGGTATCTGCCTGTTATTATAGAATAATTATTAATAGTATAATTTCATTTTTACTGGAATCCTAGTTTGGACAATAAATTTGTTAGATAAGATGCCATGTAGTGATACTGCTTCCATGTCATGCTGCCAGTATTATCCGTTTTAGTTACAGAGTGAGTTTGTGAAGGAAGTGTTCATGTATATAGCTGTGGATGTGTAGATACCTGCACTGTATTTACAGTACATAAAGTTGTTGTGTGTTTTAGTCAACTTTTTATTATCTTAAAAAATAATCAAGCCCAGCCGGTGTGGCTCAGTGGTTGAGCATTGACCTATGAACCAGAAGGTCACAGTTCAATTCCTGGTTAGGGCATCCGGGTTGTGGGCTCGATCCCCAGTCTGGGGTGAGCAGGAGGCAGCCAATCAATGATTCCCTCTCATCATTGATGTTTCTATCTCTCTCTCCCTCTCCCTTCTTCTCAAAATCAATAAAAATATATTTTAAAATAATATTCAAATTTAGTCAGTTTGTTAATTTAACAATTTAGTCAATTTAACAGTTTAGTCAGTAATTTAACACTATTTGCCCATCCATGAATCACACTTAAAAAAAAAAAAAAAGAGCTAAGATCTTTTGCACCAACAAATTAAGATACAATTATTTAATTTAATGCCATGTAGTTTCCCTGGTTTGTGCCCTCTGCTCCATTGTCCAACTGGACCCCACAACTTTATCAATCCAGGATAAGGTCACAGCTGAACTTGGCAGAAATTGAATGTCTGAGCTACATGCTTTGACTCTTCCTAAAAAGAAATCATTAATTATCTGATGTTTATCAGGCATTTTCTCTTCTGATTAAAACTGTACATATGGACAATTATGAATTGACTCTATCTGATTATAAAGATTCTACTGATGAGGCACTCTGGATTGTATTTGAAAAATTAAACATTATTTTTAGAATCTTATGAACTGAAATTTCTATCCACTTCCTTGGATGATAATATTTTGGATATTTTTATTGTGATAAAATATACATAACATCATTTTAATCATCTTTTAGGTATATAGGGGATGATGTTTTGAAAGTATAATCTGTATTAATAATAGCTATACTGAACATATTTTAGCAATACTAAATCTTACTCTTGTTTTAGACAATCCGCCATTATCTGGATCCTTTGTGGCACCAGCTTGGAGCCAAGACCAAATCCTTGGTTCAGGATTTGAAAATATTACGAACTTTACTTCAATATCTCTCTCAGTATGATTGCATCACATTTCTTAATCTTCTGGAATCCCTGAGAGCAACAGAGAAGGCTTTTGGTCAAAATTCAGGTAGGAGATAAAAATACTAATATTCTCCTAGAAGCTGATTTGAATATAGTTCTGGGTTTTGTTGAGGAATCAGGTGTGGGGAGTGCTATATTCACCTACATGATATACTAAGGCTTCAAATTACATTTTACATTCCTAGCGCAAGGATATAGGTTTTATTGATAGCTAATGTTTCCGCCTACTTAACTTCTGTTCTCTATAATAATAAATATTCATATCCATTCTGGGCAATTTTATTTCTAGAAAAAAATCTGTATAATACAAGCAGTTCCCAACCTAGAAATAGCTTGCATTCTGGAAGGTTAGTTGTTAAGAATTTAAAATTCATTTTCAATGCAGAAACAGTAAGGCAGTATGGGGTTTCATCAGCTAGAGTGCTGAAGACCAAAGATGAGCTATTTGTAAGGAAACATAGCATGCACATATGACTGGGCACTATCTTGCTCTGCTATCAGTCACATCCTTCCCTCACTGTTGTAGCCTAGGCGGGTGATTCTCAAAGTATGGTCCATGGGCCCCTGAGGCCAAGATTTAATACGATTCACAATTTTTACTGCTTCATCAGGGACATTCTTGAGTGATAAACTGCAAATGCATTGAAATGAAGAATACATTGATGGTTGGTACACTTTGGTTCCACTGCCTTGAGGTGCTTAGGCACCAGCAGTGTTACGTACTAACGCTTTTGCACCATCATAGGAAATGTCAATGCAGTGGGAAAAAGTCAAATCATGAGTTAGTATTATTATGAGAATAGTTATATTATTATGAAGCTAGACCCCCTGAAAATGTGTTGGGGTCCCCCAAGAGCCTGTAGGCCACACTTTGAAAACCACTGGTCTAACCAAACCGTGACAGAGGCCACAGGAGGAGGGAAGGTGTAGTTCAGAGAACAAGATGGCAGCCAGGTGTATATATAGATCATGGGACCATCAGAGATTCTTCAAAATTTTAAGGTTTTTTGTTGTTTGTTTTTTAACTCTTTATATTAGGTTGGCTGTTTCTTGACTCCAGCACCTCGATGTTTGTAAATGCTCGAGCAAGGGTTTATCGTGTTCCAGATGCCAAAATGAGTAAAAAAGGCAAAATGTCCGAAAAAATGGAGATTAAAGAAGAGCAAGGTATCTTGTAGGCTTGAGTCTTTAAATGTGTCTTTTATTTCAGTATTTGGTGTGGAATTGCTTATCAAGTTACACTGAAATTTTAAATCTTTTTTGGCCATGTGAAAATGTGTACCTGTCTGTTAAGTGTAGGTTATATGTAATGTATGTTAAAAGTATTCACCATGGCAAAAAACAAACAAAAGAAAAAAGTATTCACCATGGAAAATCCTTAGAATCCATTACCAAAGAATTCAAAGTAACAAATGCCAAGTATCAATCGAGTGTATTCTTACTGCTGCATAAGGAGTATAGATTTTTATTTTAACTTCAGAGTAATTACTATTTGGGGCACTTAAAGTCTTAGTGGAACATTTTAACATCCCTTTAGTTTTTAGAGAACATAAATATACTAGAATGAGGCAAATACAGATTTTATTCCAATGTAATTAATATCATGTTTTTAAAATTAAATTTATTGGTGTAATGTTGGTTAATAATACCAATAAGTTTCAGGTGTACAATTCTATAATACATCATCTGTATACTGCATTGCGTAGTCTCCTTTCATCACCATATATTTGACCTCTTGTCCCTCTGATAACCACCATACTGTTGTCTGTGTCTGTAAGTTTGTTTGTTTTGTTTGTTCTTTTGTTTTATATCCCACGTGTGAGTGAAATCATATGGTTCTTGTCCTTTTCCATCTGACTTATTTTACTGAGCATGATACTCTCAACCTACACCAAACTAAAAAGTTTCTGCACAGAAGAAACCATCGACAGAACAAAAAGGCAACCGACTGAATGGGAGAAGATATTTGCAAACGATATCTTTGATAAGGGGCAAATATCCAAAATATGTAAAGAACTCATACAGCTCAACAACAAAAATCATTGATTTCTTAAGGCATGGGATAAGGTTAATGCTTACTTTCTAGTACAAAGATCTATCTTAAAACTTAATTAAACGTATTAGTGTTGTGAAATAAAAGTTTGACTGTTGTCTACTTCTATTTTATGTTCAGGACTGTGAAAATCATGGGGATTTTAGAAACAAGGAATACTGTTACTTTCTACTGATTGTTCTGTATAGCAGGTCATATATAGCATCACAATTGACAACTAACACAGACTTATCTCTTATTAGTGACCATGAATATCACTTTCTAGCAAGGCATTATGAAACTTGAATTAATGTTGGTTTGAAGTGCCTTTGATTTAAACCACAAAGAGACTTTTTTCAAGGAAACAGATTCTCCCTGGCATTATGGAGGAAGCTCAAAGGAATGGGCTTATGGAGTAATGCTTGTATTATCTATTGATTTGAAAATCTTCAGAACACTTTGTGGGTAAAAATTGGCACATAGAATGATATTATCTTTTATTTATATACAGAAACAAAAAAGGAACTGGTCCTAGAAAGCAACCCAAAGTGGGAAGCGCTGACTGAAGTACTGAAAGAAATTGAGGCAGAAAATTCCGAGAGTGAAGCCCTTGGTGGTCCAGGTAGGAAAAGGAGATGCTGACATCTGCTTTCAAAAATCAAACCAATGAGTCTTTTTTATTAGCTCTTTAAAAATAGCTTACTACTGTGTTTATAAAATGTAGAAGAATAAATGCCAAATGAACACAGAAATCTAGCAGCAACCCCCTATCTCTATGACTTTCTCCAGGTTAAATCACTGTGTATTCATGAAAGCAGGTTCTTTTACTGGTTGGGTTCTCAGGAATTCTATTTAAAGACACAGCTAATCTCCACATATATATTTACCAGGCTTGAAATCTGGAATCCACAAGGAGGAAGCTAAAGGGTCTTACGTTTTATTTTCTCAGCAAGTATCTTTTCAGGGAAGCCTAGACTATTATATGGAGTGACATTGACTTAGCCTTACAAAAATTCCAACTTTCAGGGCTGCTTTCTTCAAACATGAGTATACTAGATTAACATAGACTAAGCTTGAGCTAAATTAAAAAAATAAAGCCAAACAGAAGGTAAAAGAAAACTAGATTTTTAAACTAATTGAGTCTTTGAAATCCTGCAAAGCAATAAAGGCAAGCACACAATCCTTTTATTAGTAAACTAGAGGCCTGGTGTACGAAATTCCTTCCAGCCTTCTTTTCCTGTATCTTCTATTTCACTTTGATAAAGTCATATGTAGATGAAATTTCTGGATATAGAATTGATGAGTCAAATGATACTAACATTTTTAAAGTTCTTGAGACATATTACCACATTGATTTACAAAAAGTTTTTATCAACTTCTGTTTCTTCTAGCAGTATAAGAGTTTATTTCTTTTTCACTTAGGTAACAATGACTAGAGAGTCTGTCTATTTGTGTATATATGTGCACATCCTATATAATAAAAGGCTAATATGCAAATTGACCCAATGGCAGAACAACCAGTCGCTATGATGCGCACTGACCACCAGGGGGAGTGTCGCTTAACGCAGGAGCTTCCCCCTGGTGGTCAGTGCGCTCCCACAGGGGGAGTGTCGCTCAACCAGAAGCCAAGCTCGCCAGCCAGAGGGCACAGGCCAAGCTGAGGAAGGCCACCCCCCCAACCCCCCCAGTACACAAATGTCATGCATCGAGCCTCTAGTACAGGGGTCCTCCAACTTTTTAAACAGGGGGCCAGTTCACTGTCCCTCAGACCGTTCGAGGGCCAGACTATAGTTTAAAAAAAACTATGAACAAATTCCTATGTACACTGCACATATCTTATTTTGAAGTAAAAAAACAAAACGGCGAAAACACCCACATGTGGCCTGTGGGCCGTAGTTTGAGGATGCCTGCTCTAGTATATGTATAATTTATCAATTTGATTGGAGAAAAATATTATCTTGTTTTAAGTTTTGATGTTTGATAGGCTCAGTATTTTCTCAAATGCATTTCCTCTTCTGTCTTAGTTTTCTTTGCCAACTTAGGCTATGTCCTTACTTTATATCATCTTTTTACACAGTAAAGATATTAACATTTATCATTGTTGCATAACGTTCTTTTTTTGTCTTTTGTTTTTTAATGCACAGTGTTTTATTCTTATAGAGTCAGTCTTAACTTATAGATACCGATCTTCCTGAGATTTTTTTCTGTTGCTTTTAAGTCTAGAAAATCATCTGTAGCCAGACAGATTAAAAAGAGTCACCTTTTTTTTTTTTTTTATAATTTAATCTTTAACATTTGACTCTGTAATCCACTTGGAATTTATTTTGGTGTATAAGATTCTCTGGGAATTATTAATTAAAAAGAACTTTTTAAAAGCCTCCATTATACAATGGCTATACTTTCATAAGATTAAATATTTCTGGCTTCAACTTTACTTAAAGTTTTACATGATCCTGCATCTAAGACCCCTTTTAAACAAATTTAGCACCAAGAGATAAAAATGTGTCTTCCTTGTGAGGAAAGGGGTGAGGGGGCCCATGGGGAATAGTGACATAATATTGTTCTCTAATTTTAGGTCAAGTACTAATTTGTGCAAGTGATGACCGAACGTGTTCCCAGCTAAGAGAGTATATCACTATGGGAGCAGAGGCCTTCTTGCTGAGGCTCTACAGGAAAGCCTTTGAGAAGGATAGCAAAGCTGAAGAAGTGTGGGTGACTTTCAGAAAGGAGGATGGTGCAAAGAGAACTGTGAAATCTAACAAAAGACCCAAAGACCCCCAAAACAAAGAAAGAGCTCCTACCAAAGAAAGGGCTCTCAAAAAGAAAAAACGAAAGTTAACGTTAACGCAGATGATGGAGAAACCTGAAGAACTTGAAGAGGAAGGGGATAGCAAAGAAGGATACCCTAGAGACTTATGCAGCAGCCCAGAGAGCTGCTTAGAAGAAATCAAGCACGAGGAGTTTGATTTAAACTTGTCATCGGATGCCGCTTATGGAATTCTGAAAGACCCCCTCACCATCATCCACCCACTTCTGGGTTGTAGCGACCCCTACGCTCTGACGAGGGTACTCCACGAAGTAGAGCCAAGATACGTGGTTCTGTATGACGCAGAGCTAACATTCGTGCGTCAGCTCGAAATTTACAGGGCAAGCAGGCCGGGGAAACCTCTCAGGCAAGTTACAAAGAGTGTGGAGTGTGAACTGCATCTTTAAGCCTTCAAATTCACAGTTCTTTAGGATTTAGCACCGCAACTATACCTGTTGCGTGTGGGTTTTCTTATCTTTCACATTCTGCTGTTATGTGTTGGTTACATTTATGAAACCTTATTTTGCTTTCTGATGAATCTGGGAGTTTACATAGGAAGGATATCCAATGTAGCATAACAGTGAGTCCAGAGGACTGCACGTGATCTCATTACTTGCTGCTCTGTTGTTATGTTCCATATTCTTTATGCACTGATTTGTACCTCATGGGGTGCTCTATCTAAACAAGTCTAGGAAATTTATATCCTAACTTCTCCCCAAAATTAGCATCATTATGACTCGGCTAAATAATTTCAATCTTCTAAAATGTCTTTCTTATAAATTTTAAGAAGTGACTCTGAGTTACATTCACATAAAACTAAAGTATTTGAGGAATTATTGTGCCAAGTTTTCTTGAGTTTCAAGAAATATCAGGTGAACAATCTACAGAAATATCAGATGAGAAAATGATGCCTCCCAAAGAATATAGTGTTCTGGCTCTCCAGTTATCTGAGGGGAAATAAACAACAAAATTAATATCCTGAACACAGTCTGAACCAAAAACAGAGCCAAAGAAATTTTTTCTAGCAGTTTAACGAATGCAGCCTTTCAGAGTAGAGATGAATGGAGGAAGTGGATCAGAAATAATGCAGAATGAAGAGATTAGATGAAGCTGGTAAAATAATTATAGGCTGGTAAATTTTTCATACTTTGCTACTGATCAACTTTGTAGATAGCTTGTCTGTTCTTTGTTGCCTGAGAATAAAATAGTATGATATTTGCAAACAAAATGTCAGAATCAGAAGGAACCTGGGAATTCAACTGCTCACTCTGTCAGTTGGACATTGAAGCCCACAGATGGTGAACCACTTCCCTCGGCCACGTGGCACATTCATGGAAGAGCTAAGGTCTCTGGACTCACTGTCCAGTGGTCTCTTCCCTGTTCACACTTTAAAGAATCTAGGAAGATGAGTCTAAAAGAAAAATCGAGGGCTGAAAAAGAGAAATATCTCTGATAGAAGGTGCAGGAAAGGGACAGAAAAGGTGCTTAATTCATCTTCATAGCAACAAGCAAGATAGAAAAGCAGACCTTTTCTAAAAGAAAAGCATATATCGAGTTATTTCTTGAGGAGCCTGATGTAATCCATATGTCTTCAGTGTCTGTGTGCTTATGTAAAATGTGCGATGACTCGGTGCTGTTAAGACATGAAAAAAAAAGAACTGAGAAATTACTTGTGAAGATAAAGTTCATATAGATTTCATTTGTTTATTTTTCACTAACAACTTTCATAAGCTGCTTTTCATAACTACTGTCCAACGTTTTAAATGCTTGTTTGGCAGAGATGCAAAGAAACATTGAAAATAGAGAAGCCACTGAGATTTTGTGTTTTCTGGTTTGTTTGTAGTTATAAGGAAAGAATTATTCTATCCCTCTCGTTCTCTTTCACTGTTTACCTAAACTCCCTTCTTCCTTTGGCAAAAGAAAATGACCCATGTGGCAGTGAAACCTGTAACAGGTGGAGTTCAGGCAGATGAATTTGAGTATGATTAATGGAACTTTTATCCTTAGTCAAATATTTATTATTTGAGCACTTCAGGTTGCTGATTTCAAATGCTATGCGCTTCCTTTCAGGGATTACAAGTTACATCTTTGCAATCTAAAAGAGTTCTGTCCTAACTTGCAGGGTTTACTTTCTCATATACGGAGGTTCGACCGAGGAACAACGCTATCTCACTGCTCTGCGGAAAGAAAAGGAAGCTTTTGAAAAACTCATCAGGTAATGCATGGACAGTATGAAAGCACAAACTCTATTGGAAAGGCTGCTCTGGGTGGGGCAATGTCTAAGAGCCCTCTGGGAGGATGGACAGGAGAAGAGGTTGGGGAGGATCACATCAAGGTAAATCCATCTCTAATTGCTTTTCAGTGCTTTAATAGGATATTAGAAATGTGAGGAAAACTACCTTTCTGCCTGTAAAGAAATATAACTTAAAACACCAGAAATATAACTAAAACACTACTTTTCAAAGATAAATGTTCTTAAAACTCTCTCTTCCTCTCCCCCATGCACGAGATTTCTCCCATTCCTTTGAATTATTTTTTTAAATCCCTGTACAATTTGCATTGTCTGTGGTGTGTGACTGCTTGACTGTTTCCTGGGAAACACTTTTACATCCAGGTCAGTTTAGATCAGATCGCTCTGTGAAAATATTTTTGAAAAGGTGTGATCTTTATCTGAACCTAAGTGTATGCTTTTGGGAATGAGTGTCCTTTAATGTTCTACATCTAAATAGAAAAGGCTTCTTAATTTAATATAAGGAAAATGTTTCTAAGTGAGATAGTCACAAACTGGATGGCTACCTCTCACCCCTGGTAGTGTTTGAGAAATCTGAGAATCTCCCACCAGGGACATTGTCAAGGAGATCACAGCTTGGTGAGGGAAAATGGATCAGATGATCCCTGAGAGGCCTCAGCAGCCAGGGCAGGGCTGGACAGGGCATCCTGGAGCTGAGGCAGAGAAAAGGTTAGACCAGAAGAGACTATGACCTGAGCTGAGAATAACTGGGCCATACCCATCTTCCAGGCCTCAGACATTGGCAGTGTATCAATGGCAATGAGAAGGCAGAGACCATTTTTAGTGGTAGCTAGCCTGCCAGAGCCCTAGACAAAATTTCAGAGTCGACAACCATCCTTCAACACTGGCTATGGACTCTCAGTATATGCATAAAATAATCACATTCCCAGTTTGTCCAGAGGCGTTGAGTGAATCAGTGCCATTGGGTCCTTATAGAGGGGCTCAGCATACTACATGGATATATCTTTCCCCTCCTCTGCTATTGTGATGTGCCTTATTCGTGGAGTCTTCCAGCTTCTAGTCATACAATTATTAGTCAGTCCTTTCAGCCTATGGAAATATATTTTCTATTAACATGTTCTGTGGAATGGTTTATATCAGGGGTCCTCAAACTTTTTAAACAGGGGGCCAGTTCACTGTCCCTCAGACCGTTGAAGGGCCGGATTATAGTTTAAAAAAAACTATGAACAAATTCCTATGCACACTGCACATATCTTATTTTGAAGTAAAAAAACAAAACGACAAAAACACCCGCATGTGGCCCGCGGGGCCATAGTTTGAGGACGCCTGGTTTATATGATATGTGTTTGGGGGGGGGGGGAGGGCGGGTGTATGTTTTTTGAAAAAGTTTTTGGTGCCTCTCTGTGTCTTCTATAGCTTTACTTTCCTCAGATTCAGTCAACAGATATTTATTGAGCATCTATTACGTGCCAAGCCCTGTGCTTACATTAAAGTGCTTAAGTTTCAGCAGTGGTGCAGAAAATGTCTCTGCCCTCCAAGAACTTGTCCTCTAGTGGGAAAGACAAACATTAAATAATTAAGCATTCAATGAATATTATAATAAATTGACACGTGCAGAGTGCTGCTGGCTGTGAAGGTAAAAGAGATGGGTGTAATAAGAGAGTGTGTCAAAGAGATCTAACCCAGTGTGGGGACTAGGGACATCTTCACTGCAGAAGTGATATTTAAGCTGATACATGAATGTGTGCTAGTTGCGAGGTAGACGAGGTGAACAAGGGGGTTGTGTTGACTGAGGGTGTGTATGAAGGTTCAGAGGTGCAAGAAGGCTGTTAAAGGATTTAAGACTTGACTCTGAAGGCAATAAGACACCATTGAAGAGTTCTAAGTATGCTTTTAAAGGCTCTCTCTGGCATCAAACTGAGGAATGGATGGAGCAGGGAAAGTGGTCAGAAAGCTATTGCAATTGTCTGATAAAGTGGTAGCCAAGATCCAGTTGATGAAGAGAGAGGAACAGATTTAAGAGATCTTGGAGATGGAATCAGAGAATTGGTGATACTGTGTGTGGGCTTCTAAACATTCCTTCACTCTTTTTACAACATCCTTTGCCTAAGGCTTCTGTGATTAAAGTAAGTGCCACCAAGTTACAAATGAGCACATAAAGCTAAAATATTCAGATTAGGTTACTCACATTGGTGTTCATGTTGAGGATCCCCAAGACTATCCTAAGCTCAGTGATTCACTAGAAGGACCCACGGGAATCAGAAAAGGCTGGTATCTCACAATTACGGTTTATTACAACAGGATACCGATTAAAATCAGCCAAGGGAAAGAGCACCTGGGAGAAAGCCCGGGAAGATCCAGGCATAGGCTTCTGAGTGTCCTCTCCCAGTGGAGTCACATAGCCGAGCTTAATTCTCCCAGCAGCAGTGCATGACCGTACACGCAGTGTTGTCAACAGGGGCCCCACCTGAGCATCTTTATTGAGGGTCAGTCACACAGACACAGAGTACCAACCTGACAGACTCTACCCCCGCTGGAGCAAAAGCACATTTTAGCATAAAGCATCTGATCCAACTGGTGCTGTGTGGCCCCAGGCCTCAGGCATGCAAACACCAGGCAGAATACTCCAGGGGCTCAGAGCTCCTCTCCCAGAAGCTGGCCACGGGCCAGTCCCCAGGAGACAGGCCTTTCTTAGGAATGTGCAGGGTTTGAGCAGCCCAAGCCTGCTGAGTTAACACTTTTCGTGCACAGTGCTGTAGCCTGAGGAGCCTGGTCAGATGTGGGGAGGAAGGTACTGAGAAGGTGAGTTTTTATGCTCCAGGCTTCCTTCATGAGGCTGCCTCTTCTCTGGTACATCAGGGAGAAGAGTACCTTAGCAGATTGTAGCACGGTATTGGGGACCCCAGATCATTCCTGGTTTATGTAAGTAATTCTGTAGATCAGAGGGCTCAGTAATGAGGTGTGGATAAACCGGGCACTTACTGGCAATCTTACTCAGCAGAACCCGGAATGTGGACTGTCTCCGACATTTCCATCTATACAATAGTCTCCATAGCAGATGGTAATGTATTAGTAATTTTATCTAAGCTCTGGCATAATTTTCTAAACTCTCTCAATGGTAATTGTCTACTTATTATTAGTTAGATCTTCCCATATTAAATAGCAATCAGAGAGTTATACTATTTAGAATCTTACAATATTTACTTTCCCAGAAAACCTGGGGAATTTGAGAAGTGTTTGTTTTGAAAAGCAAAATATATGTAAGGTGCATTGCTGAAAGAGCACTTGCACTAAACCTGTACTTGGAGAAAAATTTAATGTCGGAGTCAGATAATGTGCTTTTGCCAGGACCTCCTTCATGGGTGATGTAAGAATAAAAGCAGTACAACTATTTAAAATAACCAAAGAAGAATGAATCAAGCAATCGAGCTGGTGATGAAAAGATTGTTTGATGGGACTGAAGATCAGTAGATTACAGATGAGTAAAGAGAAAAAAAGATTGCACTTCTAAGTGTTTATAATAAAATGCTCCCTGGATAGGAAAATTAGTAATAACATTCTGAGTACACATAGTTTTGGAAAGGTCACTGCTTTTCAAAGGAAGGGGTAAGATTATCTGAAATGTTACAACTAGAAAATACGATCACAAAATGGGTTAGCATGAGGGCTTGAGTAAAGGCCCATTGGAAGAGACTTCAGTTAAGTGCCTCCTCCCCCTATTGTCATGTACAAGCAATTCACGCATCATTGAAGATGTTGAAGGGGAAGTAAGAAACTTCAGTATTTTAGATTAAATGGAAGTAGGAATCTGAATTTTTAAATTATTTTGTGTCTGTCACAGAGAGTAACTTGAATAATTATGTAAATGCTGAAAGCAAGGGACTGAATATAATTATGGCAAATTTCTGTTAAATTAATTTGAGAAGACAATATTTTCTTCACAGCTGTGGTTTCAGGAGTATATTTTTTCTCAAATCCAGTTTGCAGTTATGTTATAACATTTAATGGTAAACTAGCTCTTTTATTTAACAATACTAGAGGCCCGGTGCATGAAATTCATGCACGGGGGGGGGGGGGGGGGGCGGGGTGTCCCCTCAGCCCAGCCGGGACCCCTCGGGGGATGTCTGACTGCCAGTTTAGGCCCAATCTAGGATCAGGCCTAAACTAGCAGTCGGACATCCCTCTCACAATTCAGGACCGCTGGCTCCTAACTACTCACTTGCCTGCCTGCCTGATTGCCCCTAACTGCCCCCCCTGCTGGCCTGGTTACCTCCAACTTCCCCTCTCCCCTTCCCCGCCCCCTTGCTGGCCAGGTCGCCCCTTACTGCCCCCCTTGCGAGCCTGGTTGCCCCCAGCTGCCCCCTCTGCTGGCCTAGTCACCCCTAACTGCCACCCCTGTAGGCCTGGTCGCCCCCAACTGCCCCCCCTGCCGGCCTGGTCGCCTCCAACTGCCCCCCCTCTGCCAGCCTGGTCGTCCCTCACTGCCCCCCTCTGCCAGCCTGGTCGTCCCTAACTGCCCTCCCTGCTGGCCTGGTCGCCCCCAACTACCCCCCCCTGCCAGCTTGGTTGCCCCCAGCTGTCCCCCCTCTGCCAACCTGGTCACCCCTCACTGCCCCCCCTCTGCTGGCCTGGTCACTCCTAACTGCCCCCCTGCCGGCCTGGTCACCCCCAACTGCCCCCCCTCCCCCCGCTGGCCTGGTCGCCCCTCACTGCCCTCTGCCGGCCTGGTCGCTCCTCACTGCCCCTGCCTCTGCTGGCCTGGTCACCCGCAACTGCCCTCCCCCCCAGCCTAGTCGCCCCTCATGGCCCCCCATGCCAGCCTGGTCACCCCCAACTGCTCCCCCTGTTGGCCTGGTTGCCCCTCATTGTCCCCACGCAGCCTGCTGTTTAGTCGTTTGGTCGTCCCTCACTAACTCCCCTGCTGGCCTTGTCACCCCATGCAGCCTGCTGTTCAGTCGTTAGTGTGAGGGCGTCCTGACCAATTTGCATATTACCCTTTTATTAGTATAGATTAATTGAAACAGTCGAGGAATCACTTAAAAGTAATCGTCAGTTTTTTAGCACATAGATAATTAGGGGATGAGGTTACCACATTATAAGAAAAGTACACTTAGGTCTGGCCAGTATGACTCAGTTGATTGGGCATTGTCCTGTGCACTAAAAGGTTGCTGGTTCAATTCCCTGTTAGGGCACATGCTCGGGTTGTGCAGGAGGGGGCATGCAGGAGGCAGCCCATCACTGTTTCTCTTTCATCGACTTTTCTCTCCCTCTTCCTTCCTCACTCTCTAAAATCAATAAAAACAGATTAAACAAAGAAAAGTGCACTTATAATAACAGCTAGCCTTTTTTATAGTACTAACTAGAGGCCTGGTCCACGAAATTCTTGCACTCAGGGGGAGTCCCTCAGCCTGGCCTGCACCCTCTCGCAGTCCGGGAGCCCTCAGGAGATGTCCAACTGACGGCTTAGGCCCAGCTTCTGGCTGAGGGGCGCTCCCCCTATGGGAGTGCACTGACCACAGCGGGCAGCTCCTGCTTTCAGCTTCTGACCCCTGGTGGTCAGTGCGCATTATAGCAACCAGTCATTTTGCCATTCAGTTGATTTGCATATTATCCTTTTATTATATAGGATTATGTGCCAGGCACTGTTCTGAGTGCCTTACATAAAATGTGTAATCCTTATAACTGTTTTTTGAGATAGGTTTTATTATCCCCATTTTACAGATGAAACCGAAGCACTGAGCCATTAAATGACTTGCCTAAGACCACACAGCCAATAAGTGATTTCAAATCCAGGAAATAAAAATTCTCCAGAGTCTGCACTGCACCATGCTGTCCCGCCACTCACAGATTACAAATCAATCAGGAGATGGGAGTGCTCCCATGTGTGATATGCAGCTTAGCCAGTGTAAAGAATAGAAATAGAGAAAATCCTCAATGTTAACCCAAATGTGAAAGAAGAAGAAATTTAAGAGCAATAATTTTTTTTGAATGATTGGTCCTTTGTCCTCAACTAGAGTCTAGTAGATACAATGGAATAGTAATGAGCGGCTGCCAGAGCCATTGTCATTGCAAAGAATTTTCCAGCACGCAACACTTGGCACTGGTATTGAGGGTAAGGAGGGAAAATTGAACCGGAACTACTGTCTAACACTTTGCGTCTAAAATGGTGTACTGGTTATAACTGTGCATTTGTATATCATTTCAAATAGTATGGAAATTAAAATTATAATACCTATTCTTTAGTGGTATCATTTAGTGGTACCCTGCTCTAAAATTTCCTTTGTCATCCAGAGTAGTTGGAGAATTGGTCCATGTGATTTCATTTCCTTCCATTGCTAAGTCTTTTGCTGTGTAACCCTTGTTGAAATTATTAGTTAATATTGAAGATTCCTCTTCTGTTTCACCTTACCCTAGTCTCTTTTAGTGCAGTTTGTTCCATGTACCCCCATCTCTCATGGTTGCTTTGTTTCCTCAATTCAGTTGCAAGCCCTACAAGGGAAGAGAATAGCCCTATTCTTCTTGTCTGCCATACCTTGTACTAATTGGATACACAGTACTTGCTGTTTCAAGGCCCTGGCCAGTTTAGCTCAGCGGATAGAGCGTCGGCCTCCCAACTGAGGGGTCCTGGGTTCAATTCCAGTCAAGGACACATGCCCGGGTTGTGGGCTCAATCCCCAGGAGGGGGTGTGCAGGAGGCAGCCGATCAATGATTCTCTCTCATCATAGATATTTCTATCCCTCTCTCCCTCTCCCTTCCTCTCTGAAATAGAAAAAAAAAAAAAAAGAATATAACGTACTTTTTCTTTGGTTAATGATGATCTTGTCATGATTGTAGTTCCTGATTACAAACCTTTGTTATGAATGTGCAGTTCTGTTGATCTACGCAGTATAAGGTACTGAGCTACGTTGAAGACAAGAATTATCGTGTAATTATATTTGCATCTAGAGTACCTAGCACAGCACATAGGCACACTCATCAATATTTTTAAATAAATTCACCAGTGAGTGAATCAGTGCTGAGATGCTGATTTTTTTGTTTAAGTCTCAGTTGGAAATTTGCTTTCTTGAATCAACCCTGATTTTTCCTTTAAAATTGAGAGTGTTTAATGAAGTTTTTTTTAAAATCAGAGTTCTATCATGTATGTTTTCATTTTCTAAAATCATTGATTTTTAGCCATCCCTATTTATGATTACTCTGAACATACCCTATATAATAAAACCCTAATATGCAAATCGACCGAATGGTGGAACGACCGGTCACTATGACACACACTGACCACCAGGGGACAGAAGCTGCCCCCTGGTGGTCAGTGCACTCCCACAGAAGCCGGGCTCTTGGTTGGAGAGCACAGTGGCAGTGGCGGGAGCCTCTCCTGCCTCCACGGCAGTGCTGAGGACCCCTTGGAGGATGTCTGACTGTAAGCCAGCAGGTGGACATCCC
This sequence comes from Eptesicus fuscus, assembly GCF_027574615.1. Taxonomy (NCBI): domain Eukaryota; kingdom Metazoa; phylum Chordata; class Mammalia; order Chiroptera; family Vespertilionidae; genus Eptesicus; species Eptesicus fuscus. The sequence continues at coordinate 21,815,147 of NC_072476.1, forward strand.
CAAGGGGTCCCAGACTGCGAGAGGGTTCAGGCCGAGCTCAGGGACACCCCCCCCTCCAGTGCACAAATGTCATGCACTGGGCCTCTAGTTGGATACAAATTATTTAAATTATTTTTAATACTCAATAACAATAGCATGTTTTTTATTAAAAGTTTCAATAATTTATCTGCAGTGTTTTTAACATGCTTATTTCATGTTTGAAAGTAGTTAAAGAACATATATAATAGAAAATAAACAGCAGCTTTTTTAACTCTGGAAAATCAGAAGTAGTACCCAACCAAAAAATCCTTTTCTTGCCCATCACTTGTCTGGGCATATTGACTTCTAAAGTATTTCTTGTATTCTTTTTTACCACTACAGTCGTGTTGGTCATTTTCGATATTGTGATTTACAAAAGATTAAAGTCTGGAATTTGTAAATTAATTCTAAAATGTTTAAAGTGTTTTTCTCTCGCAGGGAAAAGGCTAGCATGGTTGTCCCAGAAGAAAGGGAAGGCAGAAGTGAAACAAACCTAGACCTGGTCAGAGGCTCCGTGTCTGTAGGGGATCCCGCCGACACTCGGAAAGCAGGTGAGTCCTGCCCTCCCGTTGCCTCTAAAGGAGGCTGTGAGGTTCCAGAGTTTCTATGCCGAGACTTGGTTTTTTCAACACTTAAAAACGGATGTCTGCTCCCAAACCCTAGTCTCCACTCTGCCATTTATTAACCCTGTGTCCTTCCTGAATCTAAGGCTCCTCCCCTGTAAAATAAGGGGGGTGTAGTTGATGCACCCCAGCTTGGAAATTAGTTATGTTCCAGCACTGCTTTTAAATGTGGTTGGTTGAGACTGAATGTACTTTTGCAAAGAAAATTTTGTAAATGGTTATTAGGTTCTTATCTTAACTGGAAGGAGCCAGTTTAACCAGAGATAAATAGGTAGGAGTTGTTTAGGTACATTCCCACTTGTCTTTCTGGATTTGTTTATTGCTTCTTGAAGCTTCTCCAGATCCCAGGTGTGTGTATTCTCATTGCTGTGTAGTATCCAAACTGCAGCAGACCACCAAGACCTGCTGAATTCCAAGTGCACCCTGATCCAGGAATCATTCCCCACATCCCATTTCCCCATGGCAGCAGCTGAGATCAGCCAAGTGACAGAGAAAAGCAATATGATTGAGTTGATTTAATCTTTGGTGGGGTCAAGCACAGTTAGAGCAGTAGGTCTCAGAATTTAGTGTAATTAAGAATAACCTCAGCCCTGGCCAGGTGGCTCTGTTGGGTGGAGTGTCGTCCCATACACCAAAAGGTTGCAGGTTTGATTCCTGGTCGGGGTGTGTACAGGAAGCAGCTGATCAATGTTTCTCTCTCACATCGGTAATTTCTCTCTCCCTCTCTCTCTCTGTCTCTCTTTTCTGTCTCTCTACCTTCCTCTCTCTATAATCAATAAAAACTATCCTTGGGTGAGGATTATTAAAAAATAACCTCAGATGCTTGTTAAAACTGTGGACTTAAAGGCCTCAGTTCATAGGCATTCCAATTCAGTAGATCTGAAAGCGTCTCAGGGGCTTTGATGGATGTGGTCTTTGGATCATCCTTTGGGAAATAGTGCCTCAGAGCATCTAGGTCTTTCTTTGGGAAGAAGATTCTTATTAACTTGAACAGATTGGTGGCATTTCATGCAGAACTTTAGAATGTAAGGCAGTATGAAGGAAAATAGATTTGAGCGTGGAGGTGCCACTCAGAAAGCTACTCACAGAAATCTGTCCTTTTGAGTTCAGTCCTCTGAGCCCTGTGTTAGTTGCCTATGGCCGCTGTAACAAATTAAAACAAACTTAGTGGCTTGAAACAACACACATTAATTATGTTACAATTATTATCTTACTAGGGGCCCAGTGCACAAATTCATGCACCTTGAAAGGAAATGTGGGCTGCAAGGCTGTGGTGGGCACAGGGGCAGGTCTCAGCCCATCTTCCGCGCCCCCCCTCATGGCCCCTGCCGCCATGGCCCCCGGTCCCCGGTCTGCCAGCAGCCCCTCTCTCTCCACCACTGCTCCCATGCACTGATGACGCCAGCCCCGCTCACACCCACTGATGACATGGAGCAACTAGGCTGGCGCCAGCAGGTGTGAGCAGGGCCGGTGCTGTCAGTGGGTGCGAGCAGCGACTGCGGCCCCAATCGCCCCTCAGGAGCAGGGGGAGGTGGAAAAGCCCTTGGGACTGGCGCACGGGTGCGAGCAGTGGCTCTGGCGCCGGCAGTGGGTGTGAGTGGGGCCATCGCTGGCAGTGGATGAGAGAGGTGGCTGCTGGCCCCGATCACCCCTCAGGAGCAGGGGGAGGTGGAGAAGCCCTGAGAGGCGATCTGGGCCAGCAGCAGGTGCGAGCGGTGGCTCCAGCTCTGGCAACGGGTGCAAGTGGGGCCGGCACTGACAGCAAGTGTGAGCGCCAGGCTGGACCACAGCACATGGGAGCAAAGAATTTTCAGTAACCTCCAGAGGCTTGCCCCAATTACAGTGACCAGTGCCCCAACTGGGTCTGGCGCCCCCCCGCTCACCTGCTCCACCATCCCACAGCGGCCAACACCCGCCATGTTCTGTGCACGCCCCCTGGTGGTCAGTGCACATCATAGCAACCAGTTGTTTGGTTGTTCAGTTGTTCTGCCGTTTGGTCTATTTGCATCTTAGGGTTTTATATATATACTAGACTATATATATATATATATATATATATACTAGAGGCCCAGCACTCGAAATTGCACGAGACCAGGAGTCCCGCCTGCCGGCGCCACGGAACCCATCAATGCACTTCCTGGTGAGTCCAGTCGTTGGTCGTTACGGCTACAGGCCTTTTATAATATAGATAATTCCAAAGTCCTGTGGGTCTCACCAGGCTAAAATGAAGGTGTTGGCAGGGCTGCATTCCTCCTAGGGGATCTGGGGGAGAACCCCTTTCCTTTTCAGGTTCTAGAGGCTGCCTGCATTCCTTGGCTTATGGCCCCTTCATCCACCTTCAAAGCCAACAGTTCCAACTCTAATTTTCCTACTTTCCTCTTTCACGTATAAGGACACTTGGTCCTGCCTGGATAATCCCAAGTATCCTAATCTTAAGCTCTGTAATTTAATCACATTGGCATGTAAAGTCACATATGTACCCGTTCCAGGGATTAGGACATGGAACTCTTTATGGGCTGTTATTCTGCCTGTCACAGCCTTTGTGTAGTAAAGTGCTTAACCCAGAAGCAGTAGCATCACCTGAGAGCTTATTATAAACTAGAGTCCCAATGCACGAAATTCGTGCAAGGGGTTCAGCCCTCGCAGCCCCAGCCAGCTCTTGCAATCCCGGCCAGCCCTCGTAGCCTCAGCTGGCCCTCGCAGCCCCTTGCAGCCTCAGCCGGCCCTTGCAGCCCCTTGCAGCCCTGGCTTCGTCTGAAAGGTCATCCAGAAGGACGTCCAGGAGGTTGTTCAGCTGTTCGGTCTAATTAGCATATTAGCTTTTTATTATATAGGACTAGAGGCCCAGTGCACGAAGATTTGTGCAATAGACCTTCCTTCACCTGGCTGCCAGCACCAGTTTTCCGCCGGCACCAGTTTCCTCTGGCACTGGGGACCCAGGCCTTGGCTCTGGCCACCCACCCATTGGAGCAGCGGGAGGCGCAGGGGGCGGGACTTGTGAGTCCCACCGCCTGCGCCTCCCGCCGGCCCAATTGGCCGCCCCGAGTCCCGCCGCCCGCGCCTCCTACCAGCCTGATCGGTCCCCCCACGGGACTCACAAGTCCCGCCGCCTGCGCCTCCCGCCAGCCCAGTCGGCCACCTTGAGTCCTTCCCCCCGCGCCTCCCGCTGGCCCGATCGGTCCCCCCTCAGTGCCTCCCACCAGCCTGATCAGCTGCCCCAAGTCCCACCACCTGCGCCTCCCGCCGGCCTGATCGGCCACCCTGAGTCCCGCCTCCCGCCGGCCTGATCGGCCACCCTGAGTCCTGCCTCCCACCAGCCCGATCAGTCCCCCGGCGGGACTCGTGAGTCCCGCCACCCACACCTCCCGCCGGCCCTATCGGTCCTCCCTCAGTGGCGGCCGATTAGGCCTGCGGCCGATCCGGCGTCAGGAGGAGCAGGCGGCGGGACTCTCGTGATGGGGGGGCGGGGCAGTGTGTGGGGGCCGCCATCTTTGCTGGATTAATTTGCATAGCGCCCTGATTGGCTGTGAGCATAGCGAAGGTATGGTCAATTAGCATATTACTCTTTTATTAGGTAGGATGCACTCTTAGACCCTATCTCAGACAGAGCCTGGGATTGGCAAAAGTAGGTTTATAGTTGTAATACAAATAAATAATGCAATAATCCTATACAATAAAGAGGTAATATGCAAATTGACCCTCACGCCCCCATGTCATCACAAGGTGGCCGCCCCCATGTCATCACAATATGGCCACCCCCATGTCGTCACACGATGGCCACCCCCATGTCGTCACAAGATGTCTGCCTCCACGTCATCACAAAATGGGCACACCCCATGACATCACATGATGGCCACCACAAGATGGCTGCCCCCACATTATCACAAGATGGTCGGCAGGGGAGGGCAGTTGGGGGAGACTGGGCCGTCAGGGAAGGGCAGTTGGGGGTTACAGGGCCTGCAGGGGAGGGCAGTTAGGAGCAACCAAGCCTCCAGGGGAGGGCAGTTGGGGGTGATTGGGCCAGCAGGGGAGCAGTTAGGTGTCAATCAGGCAGCCCCCACATTATCACAAGATGGCCAGCAGGGGAGGGAAGTTGGGAGAGACCGGGCCTGCAGGGGAGGGCAGTTGGGGGCAACCGGGCCAGCAGGGGAGGGGAGATGGGGGCGACCGGGCCAGCAGGGGAGGGCAGTTGGGGGCGACCAGGCCTGCAGGGGAGGGCAGTTGGGGGTGATCGGGCCGGCAGGGGAGCAGTTAGGTATCAATCAGGCAGCCAGACATGTGAGTGGTTGGGAGCCAGCAGTCCCAGATTGTGAGAGGAATGTCCGCCTGCTGGTTTAGTCCCGATCCTGTGGGATCGGGTCTAAACCAGCAGGCGGACATCCCCCAAGGGGTCCCAGATTGGAGAGGGTGCAGGCTGGGCTGAGGGACACCGCCCCACCCCCCCCCCCCCCAGTTCACGAATTTCGTGCACTGGGCCTCTAATTAATAAATAATAATACAAGAATAAACTGTTTCGTAGTTTTACAACTGTAAACCTACTTTTGCCAACCTCTGTATAGAATTTGCTCTTTACCATATGCTTTCACTCATATGTGGGATATGAAACAGAAAGCAACAACCAAAAAACAAACAAACTCATAGACAGACAACATGGTGGTTACCAGTGGGGAAGGAGGGAGGGGAGGAGGGAGAGGGTAAAAGGGGTGGTGAGGGAAGAAGACTTGACTTTGGGTGGAGAGCACACTATACAGATGATGTATTACAGAATCAGCCACCTGAAACATGATGTTAGCAAACAATGCCACCTCAATAATTTAACTTTTTAAAAAAGAGTAAATCTGGGTAGTAGGAATAAAAAGACACAGAATTTGCTCTTTAGCATGATCCTGGGTGGTTCACATGCACATTACAGTGTGAGGAGCTCTGTTCCATGGGGTTCTTGCTCTTCCTACCTCCTTCCGTTTTCCCACCTCAGGACCCATTGATGTAAGCACTCAAAGTTCCAAAATTGTTCCCAGCAGCTCATAAGGCAATTTATTCAGCAAGTATTTTTAGGCATCTGCAGTGTGCCAGGCTCTGCCCTAGGAACTGGGAATACAGTAACCAGTAAAATGTGTTCAGAGCAATGATGAGGGACTGGAGAGGGAACTGCACAGGGAACGTGATAGCACATAATTTTAAACTTCAATTATTGTATTCCATCTTCTGCAAATTCTTCCTCAGCAATGTTACTTAAAATACTACTCTTTCTTAATAGGTGGCCAAGAACAGAAAAGTATACAGCAAACTATAGTGGTGGATATGCGTGAGTTTCGAAGTGAACTCCCATCTCTGATCCATCGTCGGGGCATTGACATTGAGCCGGTGACCTTAGAGGTTGGAGATTACATTCTGACTCCAGAAATGTGCGTGGAACGCAAGAGCATCAGTGATTTGATCGGCTCCTTAAACAACGGCCGCCTCTACAGCCAGTGCGTCTCCATGTCCCGCTACTACAAGCGACCGGTGCTGCTGATCGAGTTTGACCCCAGTAAGCCTTTCTCTCTCATCGCCCGAGGTGCCTTCCATCAGGAGATCTCCAGCAACGACATCAGTTCCAAACTCACTCTCCTCACCCTGCACTTCCCCAAACTCCGGATTCTCTGGTGCCCGTCCCCTCATGCCACCGCCGAGTTGTTTGAGGAGCTAAAACAAAATAAGCCACAGCCTGATGCAGCGACAGCCATGGCTGTCACAGCAGATTCTGGAACCCTCCCCGAGTCAGAGAAGTATAATCCTGGGCCCCAGGACTTCTTGTTAAAGATGCCGGGGGTGAATGCCAAAAACTGTCGCTCCTTGATGAGCCACGTGAAGAACATTGCGGAATTAGCAAGCCTGTCACAAGACAAGCTCACAAGTATTCTGGGGAACGCTGCAAATGCTAAGCAGCTTTATGACTTCATTCACACCTCTTATGCAGAGATTCTATCTAAAGGGAAAGTGAAGAAATGAACAGTGGCGACTGTGCTTTTCAACTGCTCTTTGCCAGCTGTAATTGGTCATTATTAATTATTAGCTCAGTGTTTCATTCTCTCCCCATGTTTTTAATGTTTGTGCTGTGTTTCCTAGTTCAGTGGCTCAGAAGCCAAGATTTCTCCCCGAACTTTGCATCTAAGCACCTTTTTAACTTTCTCGTGCCAGCTCTCCCTCCCTCCCTGCGCTGTCTGTGCCTGGGTGCGTGTGTTCAGTTTTTAAATAGGTGTATCAGGATCAGGTAAAGGTTCTGTAAGTGCTTGTAGAAGGCCACTTTTGGGACAAGCTGAAATGTATGCGTCCTGCACAGACTGACAAAGCACACAATCGTGTTTTCACCCTCTGTCCGTAGAGGGCCCCCGGGAACTCTGAGAAGGAAACATTTCTTTGCCATTCCTGACCAGTTTCCCCCCACATCCTCCTCAGACATCCTTCTGCCACCTGTCTGCCTCTAAGAAAACTCATGGGGCGTCCTCCTGCTCATTTACGACAACCACCTCTAAAACTGGCCGATTACTTTTCTAGTCACCTGAATAGATATAGATGAACCACTCAGTTGTTCCAAACCAGTATTTTTAAAACATAAAATGAATTACCTATTTACAGAATTTTATGGTGTTGGTGAGGAACGCTTAGAATTCTGTTTTTACTGATAGTTAACGTCCTAAAGAGTTTTGTTTTCCTTCCTTAAGTTGAGTTAAAAGGACTGTAAGTAACTGGAAAATCAATTTATAGATTATATAAAATTCTAAATAAATATATATATATATGTATTTAAAAAATTATGAAGAGCCCTGGCCAATGTGGCTTATTAGTTGTTTGAGCATCATCCCATGCACTGAAAGGTTGCCCATTTGATCCCCAGTCAAGGTGTGTGTGGGAGGCAACCGACTGATGTTTTTCTCCTCTTCTTTCTCTCTCTCCCTCTTCCTCTCTCTCTCAAGAGAAAAATCAATAAAAAATATTTTTAAAAAATTCATAAAGAAAACAATATCATTGTAAACCTGATTGATTTCATTTGACTTTTAAGGTGTACATAAGGGGCATTCATAACATCTTTGTGCAGTTTTTAAACTTTTATATTTAAACATTATTAACTTAAGTATTATTCACATATTTAATAATGAGTAGTAAATTTTCTACCTCAAGGGCTGATATAGACATCAGTTCCACTAGCTATGTCCCATAGGGTAATGTTTCTTTAGGTCAGCCATGTTTTTGTTTGTCACACTAAGTCTCAACTCAGAGGATGCAGTGGACCATGTAACACAAAGTGGGCTTCAACTTTAACAAAAGTACTGCTTTTAACTGTCCTCGAAACGGAACCATACTGATTCCTTGGTTTCTTGGTATGTTAACGAATGTTAATACAGTTAAAGTATATGTGGATTTTGCAAGGATACTGCAAAAATTAATTGCAGGGCATTAAAGAGTCCTATTGGTTATTGTAGAACTCTGTTCAGAGATTTGGAGAGTAGAGAAGAGGACAAGAAACAAAAATTAGTTTAAGATAGATTAAAGATTTGGGCTATTTATTTTGTTTAAAATAGGGTTAAAAATATACCCTTGAGAATAGAAAACAAAAATGTCAGATACACATATATTTTACATTAAAATCATAGTTAAAAGGAACGTTAAAATAGCCGTACCACCTCAAATAATCATGGTTAATATCATTTTTATTCACCCTATTCCATCACTTTAGCTTGAGGTACGTAATTTCTATTATTTCATTATTTCTTCTTATACATTCCACCTGCCTTTTATTGTTCTTTCATTACATAAAAGGAAAAACCTGACATAGCACATTCTTTGATAGGGGTTTTATTACAAGTTAAATTTTCAAAAATAAGCTCTTAAAGCTACCATTTTAAACAATCCTAGTTATTAGTACAACTGAGGTAACAGTGTTCATTGTGTTTGGAAAGCCAGTGGCCCCTGACTTCCAAGTTCTGTTACTTGCCATTGTACCTAGTGGACATGTGAAAACAGGTGCATCGTCTCGTGTGTATTTGACTTACGAGCGATAGTTTCTAATGACTCTCCATGGTCATCATAGATGAAAGGCTCTCCCTGCCGCATCCTCTCCCAACTTAAATGTACGTATTTTAAATGTGTCTCCAGTTGTGGGAAGCCTTGAATACACCATCATGTGTTTACTTCTATCAAGTATTTTAAAAAATTTTTACAATCTGTGGCAAAGGAACTAGAAATGCACAGTTGAAAAATTACTATAGCACTTTATATTCTAGCATCATTTGGTTAGCTCTGCCTTTTACTTTGAAAGTTAGAAATATCCAGTATACATATGAACTCATGCTTAGCTTTTTAAAAGCTTGAGATCAGCATTATTTGACTTCACGTTTTTTACATAAAAACTTGAGCATGTGAAAAAGTGTGATAAGTTGATTTGTTTACATCATTGTGCCTCTGTGTTTCCTTAAAATTATACAAGAAGAAATCATTTTTAATAGTGGCCATAAATAATGTCCTTTGACACTAAGTTGCTGTTTCTTCTATCTGTTTCTTCAATCTGAGGCTCAATATGTCTACATATGTTTTAGTACAGCCAGGATACAGTTTCCCAGCGCATGGAGAACTAAATATAACTTTAGTCCCATTCATCAACCCATTGGGAACACAGAGGGTTAAATCTAGATTTGGTTGTGTTGAGAGCATAAAATTAATAAATGGCCTTGAACAGGAAAGCCCGCACTGAAGCAAATCTGAAGAAGAGTGGGTGGGGGCAAAGTGGCAGACATTAGTCTTTGCTTTTGTTTTTCAAGCATAATTTGATTTTCCTTTGGCTCAGAAAACTCTTTAGGGAAATTCCCTTCTCTTTGGTGTTTAGTTTAACCTAGAAATGTCCTCTTAAAAACCAACATTGTAGGAAAATTCTTTTCTCTGGCTCAAGTATATAACAATTTATCCAGGATTCTGCATGAGTTGTCATTTTTCTTAATTATTTCGCTGTGTATTTTGAATTATAGCTCTTTCCTGTTTGATTCTCAACTTCAGTACTTAATTTACCATCTTTATCCACAGGTTTCTCGTGGCTTACAGGACTGTTTTTTGACTTAAGGGTATGGAAGCCAAAATTGGGGTGGGATGGAGACACAATTGGTTTATATCAATTTGTAACAGAGTTTGTGTGTTTTTAATAAAATGTGTATTTATTCAGTATTTTCCTCAGCACCCTGTGGGTAAAGTAAAAATAAAATACATACTGAAAGGGCATAAATTCCCAGTGCATTATATTTACCATTGTGTTAGTAAATATAATTTTTGATTCAGAGAGTATTTAGTTTGGTTTCTTTTTTGTTCAGTAGAATAAATGATTAAAGCTGAACTGCTCTTTGAACCACTGCTATTGCGTGTGATGTGCTTGGTCAATCCACTCTCTAAGGCTTCAGCATATTTTTCTCTTGGTGTTTTTTTATTTATTATTATTTTGTAGCAATTCTCCTAAAGGAAGAAAAACAAAACTATTCTCCTTCTGAAAATACTCATTTGTTGACATATAATGACTATGTGGTGAGCACAATGCCTGGACGTCTTAACAGAGATTAATTTCCTGCCACCCCTGACTCATACATTTTTGTTCCTTTAACGTCAAAGTTGAATTATCCTTTGACACATCTAGAATCTATTAATCCCTTAACAACTTAATTATTAGTTAACTAATTGGCTCATTACTATGATTTAATTATTTTGCTTCTGCTATAAAATGTAGAACCAAATCCCTTTTTAACAAGGGGTAAGACAGGTTATTTCTCAAAATGTTGTAATGTCGTAATAAAGACCCTACTAGCATAATTAACCCTTTCTTTGTAGTAGTAATGTACGTTATCTCATTTAATCCTCATAACAAAGCTATAAGGGTACTACTATTTAAAATATTTTACTCTGAAACTGAGGCACAGAGATGTGAAGTAATTTACCTAATGTCACCCAGTTGTAATGATGGAACCCTAGGGTCTGACTCCAGAGTTCCTGATGAAACACTGGTGGTGAGCGGTGGGAGGAGAGAATGGGAGACTGGTTAGTGTCCACGTTTATATATCTAATTACAGGCAGTCATAGAAAAAGCAGATTGGTTTGTTTTCACTGCCTCTTAGTTAATAGTGTCAAGAGCAAGTATGCAAAACTTGGCAAGCTGTCAAAGTGAACTCTGAGCACCCTCTCTGTAAAGAGCTGGATGTGGCCTCATAGCCTGTGCTTCTCGGGGACTATAATTTTCTAGGGTAGTAAACCTCACGCTGACTGATTAGGAAGGCTATTGTGCAACTTTGTAAGAATAGGCAGGTTAACCTGTAGAAAACCTGATAGCAATACAGGTATACACTTTTGGAGAGTTCACATTACGCCACTTTGCTTTTACAAAAGACCTTCATAGTACCCGAGGATTTTCACTTTTACAGAAAAAGGCAAAAATAGCATTTAGCATTATTTCGCAGCAAGCTCTCATAGAGGCAGGCGGCACCCCAAGCAGTGAGAGCGGCCTGTCAGCTCCTTCCCCGAGGAACCCACTCAGCATCGAGCCATACAGCGTTGAATTGTGTCTGGGAGCCTCTGAGCTTCGCCTGGATTCACTCTGCACATCCGTCAGCAAGATGAGGCCTTAAGGCTTAAGGTGTCAGAAAAAGCCTGAGAGAGCGTGTAAGGGTGTTACTCTTATCAGAAAACTGGACGTAATTAAGTGTATTGATCGTGTTAAACAAAGTGAGATATTATGTGCCTGTCAAATTCAGGTCTGGGAATGCTCAAAAACTTCTCCATATCAATGAATGGTCTTTGCTTCTTCGCTTTACGCCATTTCAGCCTACGGAAGGTTTCCCAGGGACGCTCTCCCTTCAGATGGCGGGTTCTTGTCCCGTAGCATCGCCAAAGCTGTTGTCTGGAGGGACATGAAACAGTTTTGTATTTTTATTTCTGCATTCCTTTGACCAACTACCGATCTCTAGGTCCCTGAATTTTCTTTTGAATCAGTCTTAACATCTTACTGGTTTCCTCGTTAATCGAATTGAATAAAATCTTTGACTTTTTTTTTTTCTGTTTGTAAGAGTCAATGTCACTTTTTGAAAATTATACTTTGCAAATGGTATTGGCAACATGAGCTCTTATATATTTCCAGCCTCATTCATATTAGTTAAACCTTGTAAACTATAAGATGGATAACATAAACCTGCATATATATATATATATATATATATATATATATATATATGTGTGTGTGTGTGTGTGTGTGTGTGTGTATAATATATTTAAGAACTATACTTTGAACCTCAATATTAAAGACTATAAAGATCTCAATATTAAAAACTATAAATTGATCAAATATTTAAGAACTATGGATTCATTTTAAGAAACTGATTCTAGCCCTAACTGGTTTGGCTCAGTGGATAGAGCGTCGGCCTGCGGACTGAAGGTTCGATTCCGGTCAAGGGCATGTACCTTGGTTGTGGGCACATCCTCAGTAGGGGTTGTGCAGGAGGCATCCAATCAATGATTCTCTCTCATTGATGTTTCTAACTCTATCCCTCTCCCTTCCTCTCTGTAAAAATCAATAAAATATATTTTTTAAAAAGAAACTGATTCTATAGACCCCTGTTTCTTGTTTTATTTTCAGAAGCACAACTGAATCATCTGAGTTTGATTTTTTCTGTGTACCATTGACTATCTGTATTAAAGACACTGACACATGAATCAGAAAGAAAAGGAATTTTAGATATTCTCAAGGGTCGATTTGCATGATGACGATGTTTGTACATCAAAAGAATGTTGCTCCCTCAGGGCCCAGGAGACAGGTAAACAAAATCAACTTGTGATTCCAACCAAGGGATTCATGAAACTAGTAAATAAACCGAGTCCAATGAAATGATGGCACCGTATATTTGAGATGATGCTATTTGGGGATACTTTTCTGTAATTATGAGCTCAGGAATTTGGTGTTGGTGAGAGAATGCCCCTCACTAAGAGATTTGCTTCCCTGTGTAGTTTCTGGGAAGGGTGACACTCAACAGAAGCTTCGGGGAAAAGATAGTTTCGTAGACGGAGGGAAGTGTGAATTGCAGGTTGTGTTCGGCATAAGGCAGTCATTGCACAGGGCAGAGGGCTCTCTAGGTCTGAGGCTGACACGGTCCCTGCCATCAAGGGGCATTCAGTCTTGCCGTGAAGACACGCCACAGGAAGAACGTGAGCAAGTGGAATAATAAAAAATGCCCCTGAGAGGTAGGTGTACGTGCCCTGGAGGTCAGAGGAAGATGACATGTCCAGTTGTAGGAACCAGGAATGGCCTTGGGAGAAGGTAAGCTTTAAGACGAATCTTAAAGAAGAGCTAGTATTTTATCAGACAGAGATGTAGGCCGCGTACTTCAGTCCAAGTCCGGAGAGTTAGAAAGAAACAGATGGGAACTAGAATGGCGGTGTTTAAGGGAAGAATCCTGAACGACAGAATGGGAGCAGTACACGGGCCAGACGGTAGGAATCTCTTTAGTGCTCGGCTTGGGGAGTTCGTTCTTATTTCGGTAGAAAAATGAATGTCTGAATAAGGAATCAAGAAGTCTGTTTTAAAATTTCCATCTGGCAGTAGTGCTTTTGAAACGGAAAGGAATTGATACTGAGCCAGCTATTTTAGATGTCTTCCCCTCTTAAATCCTCACACCCCCTCCCCAAGTGGGGATTACACCGGCTCTACAGATAAGGAGAGATTAAAAAATTAAAGCCACAGCTCAAGGAAATGGCAGAGATAGGCTCCAACTCCAAAGCCTACTTTCTTTCTACCAGACCTTGCTACGGGAAGCAAGGACTGGAGGTGCAATGACCATCTTGGAAACTGCGGTCACACTCTAAGTGACAGGTGACGAGGGCCAGGACTGAGACTATAGCTCTGAAAATGGAAAGAAGGAGGTAAATTAAAGATGCATCAAAGGACAGTTTGTGGGATGTGGCAATGAAAATATACCCCTCGGAAGAGTCTAAATAACAGGGAGAAGTTAAGCCCAGGCTCAGGAGATGATGGAGCTGCTCACGGAAACAGCGTCTGGAGAAGGACCTGATGGTGTCGGGAAGACGATGAAGTTCCATTTTTATCAAGTTGATTGCGGGGTCACCCGCAATCAGGCAGACCATCTCAATTTAAGATGAAGTAAGCATCCGACTAGAAGTGAGAATCAAAGACATCAGATAATGTGAAGAGCAAAGAAGTATGAAAGAGACAGAATTTTAGAAAGTGCCAAGATTTAGGTGAGAAGATGGAGGAGACAGACGATTAGAAGAAGAATCTGAATCATGCAACAACCAGGATCAAAACAGGAGAGAGTGAGAGTTTCAAGGGAGTGAGTCACAGGATTAGGAGTTGAACGGCATGAACACTGGTGGCCTCGGGGCACAGCCCTGCAGAGAGCTCTGGTCACCCCGGATGGTGGTCCAGGAAGCCCTCGGGCACATGCCTGGCTGAGGGGCTGGGAAGCCATGAGACAGCGCAGATGCAGAAAAAGAGAAGGGACGACGGGGTGAGCGGCATGTCAAAGGTGGTTCTGCCTACTGGTGATCAGAAGGCAGGAACGGAGCGGGGCGAGTGACGGAAGATGCTAGAGAGAGAACAGATAATTAATGGGCCCAAAACCCAGTGTTGGGGGTGGAGGGAAAAAAGAGTGGTTTTGCTTGTCTTCCTTTCACATCAACAGAAAACCTGTTTCTGTATTGACTTGTCTCTGCTTAAAACCAGCGTCTATAGTACCATGTGCCTCCAACTTGGAATGGGAGCTGGCAAGTCACAATCAAGTCCACGGGGCCTTCTTCTGAAGCCTCTATTTTCACAACAAAATGCTGCCGTTTGGCAGTGAGGTCTGCTTGTGTTTAAGCTGGCAGAGGGCGTGGCCTGGAACCCCTCTGTTTGTAGAGTTTTATTATTATGTAAAGCACCACTTTCAGCAATTTATGAAACCAAAATATGTGCTGGCTAATGTTTTCTGGAAACTGAAAGTCACTAGCCAATCCTAAGACTTGGTAAGGATTTTTATTTTGGTCGTCCTGAGCTTACTGTAACTGGGGTGGCTGCGTTGCTATGGTGATTTGTTCTCAAAACAGCCCTTTGCCATAATACCTCGAAACAGCAGATGAACCTACTTTGTGTTGACTTGATCGTGACATTAATGCTGGTGGAAACATCCCCCACGCTCCCATCAGGACGCGTGTGTGTGTGGAGGACTTTCGCATTGGTGCCAAGAAGGCATTGGCTGAAAGAACCGCAACTGCGGCTTTTTAAACCGGGGCCTTCACAATTCGTACCGCAGAGTCCTGTTGGCTCACAGCCCAGAGCTCTGCCACGGGGGTGGTTGCAGCTGCAGAAGGTTCATCATTGAAGCAATTAAGTTGTTTAATTGCTCCAGTGTGGGCATCACCTGAAAGTTGTGACTCACACCCCATTCTGTCACTAATAATTGGGGGGGAAGAGGGGACAGGATGCACCAAAACGTCAGCTGCTTCTTCCATTCTGCTTGCCAATCTGCAACTCCCTAAGCTCTGTCCTTGAGGTGCGGGGAGAAACGCAGGCAGGTCTCAACGCCAAGGCGTGGCGCTGCCCGTCTCCACCGGTAGGCGTCTCCATTGAGCCACAGCTCCCGACCTAGCTCCGCTGGCGTCCCCGGACACTAAGGACGACTGCACTTTGAATGGGGAAGTATCTGCCTCTGATTCTTGCCTAACCATGACACGGGAGAGAAAAAAAAAAAAAAAGTAGCTGCCTGACTTCCAGCATGACTCATTGTAAACAAAGAGAGGACAGACTGACTGCCTCTTATCAGAGCCCGAGTTCGCGCCCCAGGACTGAGGGTGAGTCAGACTGCGAGTCGCAAGTCTTTTGTTGGTTGCAGAGATTTTTTTTCCCTGCAGCAGAGGTGGTTGGGGAGGGGGGGGGGGGGGGGCGGGTACTATGGTACTATTGCTATATTAAATACTATCAGTGACCCCATGGTAAGCCCTAGGTGTCTAGGTGAGGTCAGATTTCCCTGACAACCTAAAGGGCTCCCAAGTTGAAGAAAAAAAACTGGCCATACTCACAAGGTAACTCCTTTGGCGTTGGTAGAAATAGTAGGCATTCCACGGGGACCGTTGCACAACATACACAGATGCCCATAATCCTCAGAGTCTACGCTTGAAGTCTGTGTCACTTATTGTATGTAAATTATAATAACAGTGTCATGGGGGGAAAGCCCCGGCCAACCTATGTTTATTGTGCTTTATCGTGAAGCTCTACACACCCCCTCACTTCCTCCTCTGATGCTTTGTTTTTGGGTGCAAACACAGACAAAGGGGGACATGCCTTGAAGGACCCATGATGTCATGTCATCTAATCCTGACATGCTGATCCCAAGCTCCCCAAGTGTGCGTTGGTAGGTGAGTTCATTTTTACTGAATGGAGCCAGTCGGGAAAGGCGTATAAAGCATAGGTTGGCAACAAATTTGGAGTGGGGGGAGATGCTGGGGAGCCGAGGACAAAAGAAGCGCCTTTACTGTGTCGGCCCCACCCTCTCCCGGGAAGCCGGGAGCCAGGAGAAGTCTGTTTACGCCTCTGGTGCCTTCATATTTCAGCAAATACAAGTCAGGTCAAGCCAACAGCGTGACGGCACTCGAGAAAGAGCCTGGCTGAGGGGCTGTGCAGGCAGACTCCGCGCGCGCACACACACACACACACACACACGTGAAATGACTTAACACTTGGAAACGAGCAAAGCAGGGAGCAAGTTCATTTAGGGGGAAGTGAACACACGTGTGCTTGGATGGCAACGAAGGATGAAGTCCGTTGGCAAGTGGGACTAATAGTAGAAAGAGCTGCAGTGAGGGGAGGGGTAGCCCAGAGTTTTATTGTTGTGGCTTTTTTTTTTTTCTTTTTAATGTAAACGATCTCAGTTGGGAAAGTATGATCATGTGTTTATGCACGGACTTGGTTATGATCTTCTGCAAAGTACGTGCGAGTTTTCTCCTTTCAGATAATAAGCCCTGAGTGGGCCGGAAATGTGACTCATCTTCCTCTTGCTATATTCTCTCACCAATGCCTACTTCTGACTGATAACCTCATGGGAAAGGTCTGAATTCATTCTTCCATTTTCCCATATGTCTGTTCCTGTTGCTGTCCTTTGGTTAACAGATTCAACATACACATCTAAGTGATTTAGAGAATTTGTCATCTTGACAAGATGGTCATTCATTGAGGAGGATTTTGGTTTATTAATTTTGTAATCTCTTGGTCGCTGTTTCTAAATCTGGGTGGAGGGGTGTATGTGTGTTATTTTCTGACTCCCTGGGTCCTATATATACTTTGAAGGCGTGTCTTTGCCACAGTGACTGATCTCACATGTAATAGCTGTGTCCTTAATTTCAGAGACAGTCCCAAATTTCAACTATTCTTTTGACAGAGCCCCAGAAGGACATCTTTTTAGGTCACATCTACACTAATAAAAGAGAAAGATGCAATTGACCATACCTTCGTGATGCCCACCAGCCAATCAGGAGTGAGTATGCAAAATAACCCAACAAAGATGGCAGGTTAATTTGCATACACAGTCACCGAGTGGCCGGGGGCAGGACGCAGGCGTTCCATACCGCCCCAGCCACTCCAGACCTCTGGGCAGTGTGGGAAGGTGGAAAGGCAGCTTCAGGCCCAAGCAAAGGTGGTGCCAGCAGACAGGGGAAGGAAGGCCCATTCTTGCACGAATCTTCGTGCATCGGGCATCTAGTTTTGCTGTATAAAATATGATCTGTAGAAATGTGCATGTTCACTCGACAGGTGTTTTTCTCTTGCAACCCAGGGTCTTCAAAATCATTATCTAGAAAACAATGCCAGTCAACTCAACAAACATTCATGAAGTGCCTACTGTGTGCCACAACAGTAGGACACAGCTCAGAGGTTGAAGTTACAGATGGTTGTTTTTTTCCAGATCCTAGAGTCTGAAAAGCAGAGCCAGCTTTCCTATTTGTATAATCATGGAATTACAGTAAAGATTACGTGTATTTACAAAACACGCACTCATTGCCTGGAAATGACCAAGCCCTCAAAGCACTGTGATATGCATTACAGAGTTCTGGGTGCTATGAGCATAGGTTACAGAAGTTGTAAAAGGATCCTTCGTGGCAAGCCGCCAAGCAAGGCCTTATTTCACATTTAATGCCTTGTAGGAATAAGATAGCGTGAGACCAGTCTTCGCAGACGAGAGAGCTTAGTTATCTTGAAAAGCCGCGGAGCCCATGCCCCCAGTTGTTGAAGATCTTTGGGCTCGCCCCTGGTTTCGCTGAGTGGTGTTGGAGGGTACGTTTGAAATGGACGAAAATGTTTGTAAACGAAAAGACATTCTCCAGGTAGGTCTGTGTAACTTCTTCCTTGGGGCGGTTTAGGAGATACCTTTGTATGTGGCTTTTAGTTGGCGCTCCAAACCTCGGATCTATCCCTTCAAACTGACTCTTCAATCTCTCATTGCTTCCCAAGTTTCCTCTCATGAACAGTCTCATTTCCTGTGCCCTATTCTAACTTTTGTTTAACGTGAGTTTCTCTCATTGGACCACTAGTGCATAGAATTGGAGTAACTCTAATCCTCAGTTCATGAAACACCCTCACTGTTGACCCATGCATGACCTGCTTTTATCTATTTAGCTTGTTATATTTAATAATCCAGAAAGTACTCATGCAGCTACCAAATACCACCCCCCCACCCCCCACCACACACAGGACTGCAACCTTGCCAATAAGATTATAACTCACATATAACCATATACATTCACCCCCACCCTATCTCCCTGTTTCTCCCAAGCCAAAGTGGATCTCCCTCCTGGTTTATGTTCAATATTTCCTTGCTTTCTTTTTTGTCTAGTCTCTTTGTTTTTTATATGTATTCCAAAAAGTGTGGGCGTCTCGTTCTTAGCTTTATAGAAAAGATGCCATGAATGTTTATTGATAGGACTAATAATGTTAAGATTCATCCTCCTGTCGCATGTGGCTGTCACGCATTTGTTTTGGCTCCTCTATATTTCATCCTATAATATTTTATTTTGGTCATTTGGATTGTTCACAGGTTCTTGATAATATACAGTGTATTTGTGTGTGTGTGTGTGTGTGTGTGTGTGTGTGCTGTACATGAGGTCTCTAGCTTTATTCATCAGCCAGAGCTGCCACTTTGTGCCTTTGATCAGCATCTCCCCATGTCACCCGCCTCCCTGCCCCTGACAACCACGGTTTAGTCTCTGCTTCTATGGACTCAACTTCTTTATATGCCACATACGAATGAGGTCATGCAGCTCTTTTCTTTCTGTGTCTAGCTCATTTCACTCAGCACAATGCCCTGAAGGCCCAGCATGTTGTTGCAAATGTCAGGGTCTCTTTCTTTTCTAAGGCCGAATAATATTCCATTGTGTATATGCACCACGATGTCTTCATCCGCTCATCCCTGGATGGACACTTAGGATGTTTTCTCATCTTGGCTACTGTGAATAATGCTGCAGTGAACATGGGGATGCAGATGAGGTGCTGATTTCTCTTCCTTTGGGTGTCTACCCAGAGAGGGATTGCAGGATCATAGGCTAGAAAAAACTCTTTTTGAATTACTTGGGCAGGGGCACAATTTCTTCACTATGCTTCTGTGTGGGTTCCTGCTGGCCCCATAGCCTCAAATCCCAAGAGCGATTTGCATGGAGAAAGAAAGGTCAGCAAGGGTCCCTGTGGGGAAAGAGGGTAGTCGGGTAGAGATCACCAGCTCCTTCTGGTCATGTAAACAGTACTTTTATGAACATCCTCGTGCCTAGTCTTACACACATACAAACATTTCTCGTGAGTACATGCCTACACGTGGAATTGTTCAGTGGAATAGTATATGTGTATGTTCAACTTTAGGGGACCATGCCAAGCTATTGTCTGAAGGAGTTGCACCAATCTGCACTCCATCAATGATGTGTATGAGAACCGATGGATCCACATCCTCTCCGACTCTTGCTAACGTCAGATGTTTTCATTTTTGTTGATTGATTGTGCATAAACTAGTACCTCCTTATGGTCCTGATTTGCATTTTGACCTATAATGCTGAACATCTCGTTTATGTGTTTGGCCAAACAGATCTCTCTTCTTCTGAGAAGTGTCTGTCCAGGTTTTTGGTCCATTTTCCTCCAATTGTTTGTGACCTTCTGATTAAAGGACTACTTACCATATTCTCAACACTGATCCTTTGTTACCCACTTTGAGGTATCTCTTATGAATAAAAGTTCTTAATATAGTAAAATGCATCAATCTTTTATAGTGAATGCTTTTTATTTAAGAAACCTTTTAAAAAATTATTTCATAAATCTTTTCCTATCATCATATCTACAAGGTATTTATCTGTATTTTAACTGAAAATGAAAAGGCTAAGAAACTGTGAAAGTACCAGTGGGAAAGAGGAAACAACTGAATTGCAGGCATTGGTGCCCAGCAACCTGCAGGGCGCAGGGCTTGAGATGTGGTGAGTGGCAGTGCCAGGCCCTGGTGACATTTATAGCCATGGTAGGCTTTTGCAATATTAATTAGTTGTGTACAGTTGACCTTTGAACAATGCGGGAATTAGGAGGGGCTCAGAAATCCATCTATAACTTCTAACTCCCCCAAAAACTTAACGACTCGTGGCCTACGGTTGACCAGAAGCCTTACTGCTAACATAAACAATCAACGCACACGTATTTTCTAAGTTATATGTATTACATACTGTATTCTTACAATAAAGTTAGCTAGAGAAAATAAAATGTTAAGAAAATCATAAGGAAGATAAAATATATTTACAGTATTTATTGAAAGAAACCTGCGTGTAAGTGGACCCGCACAGTTCAAACCTGTGTTGTTCAAGGTCAACTGTATTTTTTCCTTTGGCCATAAACAAACATATTCTTGTCAAATTTGGGCTATGGAAAAGAGTGTAGAAAAGAAAAGAAAACAATCCTCCTATCACTTAGGTGTTTTCTATAGTACTTATTCATATGCAAATCTCCTGATACACGCGTATCTTGTTCTCTTAAAAGTCTCTAACCCTGCCCTGACCAGTTTGGCTCAGTGGATAGTGTCAGCCTGTAGACTGAGGGGTCCCGGGTTCGATTCCGGTCAAGGGCATGTACCTTGGTTGTGGGCACATCCCCAGTGGGAGGTGTGCAGGAGGCAGCTGATCAATGTTTCTCTCTCGTTGATGTTTCTAACTCTCTATCCCTCTCTCTTCCTCTCTGTAAAAAAAATTAAAAATATATATATATTTTTAAAAAGTCTCTAACCCTTCACCTGGTTACCAGCACCCTAACCCTAGCCATGGACACTTTCCAGATATTGCCGTCCTTGACATAGGAGTAGCTTCTACCAGTGTTGACCACTACCTTAAAAAACAGTGAACTTTTATTAAAGAAATTATACTTAGGACCAGCTGGTGTGGCTCAGTGGTTGAGCATTGACCCATGAACCAAGAGGTGACTAGTTTGCTCCCGGTCAGGACACATGCCCAGGTTGTGGGCTTGATCCCCAGTTGGGGGTATGCAGGAGGCAGCTGATAGATGATGTTTTTCTCTCTCATCGATGCTTCTATCTCTCTGTCCCTCTCCCTTCCTTTCTCTCTCTCTCAAAAAAAAAAAATCAATAAAAACATTTTTAAAAACTTAAAAGGAAAGTATACTTAGACGCTTCTGTGATTGTTAGAAAATAAGAGTAGGCAAAAATAACTGTATCTAATTTTACTAGCCAGAGATATATTTCTGGCATCTTTTCTTTCGTTACTTACATATATAATTTAAAATGGAATCTTTCTATATATGCCATTTTGTAAGTTTTTGCCTGACATTGTATAGTTTTTTTAATGTGACAAATGTTCTTCCACATCATTATTTGAGTGATACAGAGTACTTTCTCATGCTGGTGAAATCTAAATATTTATAAAATGTACATCACAGCCACAATCAAAACTGATGATGGCTAGTGCTCTCACACTTCCTGTCAGCCCTGGGTGTTACTAAACCATTTCTCTGCTGTGGACCCTTACATTTCCAATTGTTTCCTTTTAGAAGCAGTGATGACATGAGACTTTTTCACAGTAAACCTTTGTGCACATCCATGATAATGTTCTCAGGATAAATTCTGATAAGTGGGAATTCCTAATGGTGGATTAAAAACATGTTTAAAAAAAATATATATATATATATATGGCTGCATTGCTCTTCAAGGAGGTTTTATCAATTTATAAATTGATTAGCAGGGTATAAAAAAGCCTATTTGTCCACACTCTCACTAAGAATAATATTGTTGTGCCTTTTATCATCCATCATCAGTACGCTAAGTTCAGATTCCATTTTTTTATTTTAATTTGTATTTCATCAATTACTATTGAGGTTAAATTTTTTCACATGTTTCTTGACCATTCTTTTAGTATATATTTCTCTCTCTCTCTCTCTGTCTCTGTCTCTCTCTCGTTGTATGTGTGTGAATTGCCTTTGGTATCATTTCCCCTTTTATCTAGCAAATATTTTTTATTTATTTGTGAGAATTATATGTTTGAGGGGTTTCTCAAGTGTCATGTGTTCTTTTAAATTTGTCTGTTTTTCTATGCTTTTGCCTTCCAGATTTTAAAATTTTTTATGTTGTCAAATTGTTCAGTATTCTAAAAATTCATTTTTTATTTGAGAATATATAAAACTCACCTAAATGTTCTTCTGGTACTCATTTCACCTTTTTTACATTTAAATTTCTGTGCCATTGAAAACTTAGGTCTGTTTGTGATGTGGGGTATGTAGCTAGCTGTTTTCAAAATGGTTAACCTAACACTATTTGCTGAAAATATTCTCTTTACCTGCTGATTTGAATTAGTACCTTAGTCTTACACTGTATTTATGCTTACACTTGGATACAATTCCATGCTTTCAATTTTGTTCCTATTATGTTGATTGTTCCTACAATTGTATCTTATATGTTTGATTATCACATAATTTGTTGGACAGATGCTTCCTTATTATTACGTTCTTTGAAATTTTTATTGGCTAACTTGCTATCCTTAGGTAGTCTTCCAGATGAATAGCTAAGACTCTTTTGGTCCAATTTCCCCTACAAAAGGTTATGTTTAGACTTTTAGTGGAATTGCATTGCATGTATGTTATTTTGGTAATAATGGATATCCTTACAATATTAGGAAAATGGTTTGCTTAACTTGGGTTGAAGTCATTGTTCATGTTCTTCCGTATTTTGTAGTTTGAGCCGTAAATGCTGCACATTTCTTGCTAATTCAGTTCAAAGTTATTTGTTGTTATTGCAAATCATGACTAAACTCTCTTTCCTTCCCAACCCCTAGTCATTCTGCTATATTAATTTTTATGGATTTTATAACTGACTATCTTACAGAATTCTCTTTCATTTCAGTGGTCTTTCAGTTGATTCTTTTGAATAGTACAGGTAGGGCATCACTTCATTCAAAACTGGTAATGATAGTTTTGTCCCCCTTCAATAATTATACTTCTTTTCCTATTGTTTGTCTTACAGCATGTGCTCAGGAATTCAGATGCCCATGGGGCCCAGGCAATAACATAAATGAGTGAATTGTGCCAGGGGAGGTCTTCAGCAAATGGGAGAGCACAGATCTTGTCTAAAGGGGGAAGTTCTTACTCAGCTCCAGCCAATTTCTGCCATTTGGAAAATAGGCCTGGTGTTGACAGATGGTCAGATTTTTTAAAGAGATATACCAAAGTTCTCTTTTTAAATGTTGGAAATGAACTCAAAATTTTAAAACATCAGGCAAGTCAAATATAGACTATCAGCCTCACAATGTGCCCCACTTTGACTGGAGCTTACAGAATTTAATAATGTACTGTGTTGGAATACCAGGCATTTTTGCCTTATCCTGGTTTAAGTAGAAAGGCTTTCATTACCTGACCAATTAGCTATTTTGTAGACTCTTGATTTATTATTTCTCATGTTAAGCCTCTGTCTCCAATTTAATAAGGTTGTTGTAGGAAGCAAGGAAATTGAATTCTATTGGCTGGTATGGTTTTCTTCTTTGACCTATGAATACATTGAATCCATAAATTTTCTAATGTCGAACCATCCTTGCACCTGTAATTTCTGAGTTGTACTTAGTCATGTTACATCGTTTACTTGGGTAAATAGTATGACATGCTGCTTAGAGGGAAGGAAGAAGTAATAAGACTTCATAGCAGCCAGCCAGACATGGCTTTTGTTTTGCTGGAGGAGAAAGGTTAAAGCCAGATTGTTCACAGTAAAGAAATCCTTTTGTGGGCTCTTGAGGGACTTGGGGAAAAGAACTGGGGGGATGGGACCAAGATGTCTAATAATGTCTGCTGTGGTTTGTATATGGATCCTTCTCTGATGCTCCAACGCTATTAACAGAGTCCCTACTTGTCTTTGGTGTGCTGTAGAGTTGGATCTTTTTTTGCGATGTGACAAACGGCTAAGCTGCACCACCCTTAGATGCAGAAAAGGGAAGCTCCTGCCCTTACATTAGAGGGCCCTGCTCTGGCCCTCATTTATCCACTCTCTTCCCCAACAGGTGAGGAGACCTCAGGGCCAAGGAGAAAGCCCTGCAAGTGGGCACAGGCCCATTTGGGTTGGGGACTCTGGGATGCTGGGTGTCTGAGTCCAGTGCCCCCTGCCTCCTAGACCTTGTTCTGAATGCCCAGGACCCCAGAATTCTCTACCTAGCCTGCACCCAGGGCCTGTGCAGGCTTTTTCCCTAGGCCCGTTCTCCCAAGGGAGGGCCACACCACAGGCGCCTGCATTCCTAGGCCTGAGGAGCCAGCAAAGAGGAGTGATTGTGTGGAGAGTGGACAAAGCCTGGACATGTGTGCTAGGGTGTCCACACTATTTCCACAAAGTCCATTCTGATATAGGGCTCAGCCGGGGCCTATAAGGAAAGGGTATTCAGCTGTCCTATGCCATCCAGTAGTATCTTAGGATGCCAAGGAGCCTGGAAGAATTCTCAACTCAAACGTGGCTCCTCAAGTGGTTACAAAGGTCTGTTCCTCAAGCTGCAAGTATAACAAATATTAAACACAGTTCGCTTCACTTATAGCGAAAGTCTATGGTCAAGCCTCCCAGGGCTGTCGTAACAAAGTACCACAACTTATTCTCTCATAGTTCTCCACAGTTTAGAAGTCAAAAGTCCAAAATCAAGGTGTTAGCAGAGTTGTGCTTCCTCCAAAAGCTCTGGGGAAGGATCCTCCCTTGTCTCTTGAGCTTCTGGTGGCTCTCAGAAATTCTTGGCATTCCTTGACTTGTAGCTTCATTGCCCCAACCTCTGCTGCCATCGTCACATGGACTTCTGCACATGGTCACAGTGTATCTCTGTGTGTCCTCTCCTCTTCTTAGAAAGACACCAGTCCTTGATTCAGGGTCCACCCTAATCCTTTATGATCTCATCTTAATAATTTCACCTGCAAAGACCCTGTTTCCAAATAAGATCACATTCTGAGGTTCCAGGTGGATGTGGGTTTTGGAGGGACACCTCCACCCAGTACATCCTCCATAAATAAGTTTGGTCCATATCAGTGGTCGGCGAACTGCGGCTCGCGAGCCACATGCGGCTCTTTGGCCCCTTGAGTGTGGCTCTTCCACAAAATACCATGTACCCTAATTAAGTTAATAACAATGTACCTACCTATATAGTTTAAGTTAAAAAAATTTGGCTCTCAAAAGAAATTTCAATAGTTGTACTGTTGGTATTTGGCTCTGTTAACTAATGAGTTTGCCGACCACTGGTCTATATTGCTCTTGTTTTCCCCCTCGGTGTTTCTGTCTCTGTCTCTGTCTTCTCGGTATATGGTTACCAGGGTTAGGTTAACTTTGTAAAATTAATTGCAGCACTTTGAAACTTCTTTTATACTCTGGAAGCAACTGAATGATATAGACATTATTTCTTCTCATAAGGTTTTAGAGAATTCACCCCCATCCTCCACCCCAGTCATCTGAGCCCTTATGTTTCATCAAAGTAGCAGAGAGTTCTTGATCAGTTTATCCAATGACTTTTGGGCCAGTTGGATTTTTCATTTTTTAAAAAAAATGTTTTATTAAATTTATTGAGGTGACATTGGTTAATAAAGTTATATAGGTTTCATCTATACAGTTCCATACTACATAATTTGTATATTGTATTACTAGAGGCCCAGTGCATGAAATTTGTGCACGGGAAGAGGGTCGCCTCAGCTCGGCCTGCACTCTTTCCAATCTGGGACCCCTCAGGCTCCTAACCGCTCACCTGCCTGCTGGCCTGATCCCCCTAACTGCTCTCCCCTGCTGGCCTGATCCCCCTAACTGCTCTCCCCTGATAGCCTGTTCGCCCTAACTGCTCTCCCCTGTTGGCCTGATCCCCCTAACTGCTCTCCCCTGCCTGCCTGATCGCCTCTCACCTCCTCTGCCTTGGCCCCGCCAACATGGTTTTGTCCGGAAGGATGTCCGGAAGGTTATCCGGAAGATGTTCAGTCTAATTAGCATATTAGCATATTACCCTTTTATTAGTATAGATGCCACCTTGTCCTAAAAATGCAGGTTGTTCCCAGGTTTTCCTATCATGGAAGGGGATCCCGCAGTAGCATCCTGGGTTCTGACCAGGGCTTGTGCGCTTGTGCTTTATCTCAGCAGATGTGATTCCTAGAAGAAGACTCTTGGATGTATCTTGAACATTTCTATCGAATTTGCCAAATCATCCTCCAAAAATGTTGAACCACTTTAAACTCCCACCAGCAACCATGCGTGTGCCCTCCATCCCACTTTGATGCCAATATCATTGATTTCTCCCTAGAAGCTTCCCTCCCGTCAGCTGGGACTGCTTGGTACTTGAGCCAATCTCAGTGTTCAGCTGGGGACTTGATTTCCCGAGATAGAATTATGGAGGAGGAAAAATAGTTTTCCTCTACCTTTCTGAGTTCTTAGTGGAGGCCCTTGTAATGAAAGACAGATCACCAAGAGAAAAACAAAAGTTCGTGTATATGTGGGAGATCCCAGGGAAAATGAGTAACTCCCCAAGGTGGCTTAGAATGCAGATTTAAACACTGCATTTTATGCTTTTCATATACTAAACATTAGTATAGATGCCACCTTGTCCTAAATTTGCCCCTTTTATATTCTAGTGCTATTTATCTGGGTGTGTTTTTTTTCTAGTGTAACCTTGCCAGAGGTTTGTCTCTTTTATGAGTCTTTTAAAAGAGCTAGCTCTTTGATTTATCATGAATTCTATTGTTTTTTCTGTTTTCTAATTTGCTTATGTCTGCTTTTATCTTTCATTTGTTCCTTCTGCCATCCTTAGATTTATTCATTTTTAATTTCAGTTTTTTAGTTAATTGATTTTTTAATTTGATAGCAAAACCTTTAAGTGAGAAAGATAAGTATCACATGATCTCACTCATTTGTGGAATATAATGAACAACATAAACTGATGAACCAAAATAGAGCCAGAGGAAAAAAATATTTTAAATATAATAGAAGTAATCCTGTTATTTGCAGATCTTTAATATTTCCTACAATTTTTGTGATATTATACTATGTTAGTACAGTTTGGGTAATATTATATGTAAAATCCTTTTTCTTGAAATATTAATTTTTATTGCATGTAACATTATTATATTTAAAATAGTTTTTCTTGAAAATAAAAATAAATAAATAAACACCTTTTAAGCTATGTCTTTTCTTCAGAGAGATGGATGCACTGTGAGAATGTCAGAGCTAGGAGAAAGGGCCCAGAAATAGAAAAAATCAAAACCACCCGTCTGTGTTGGGACTTGGCTATGCATCCAAAACACCAGTTGTTCAGATAATGCTGCTCTATGCATCACTTCTTGTCTATTGTTGCTTCCTGCTGAATACTAACTAGGTAGCGAAAGTGGCCTCTAGTTGCTAGAAACTAAATGCTTGTCACACCCCTCCCCCAAAAAAATATTTCATATGTTGAAACCTAACCCCCAGTGTGATGGTATTAGGAGGCGAGGCCTTTGGGAGGTGATTAGGTCATGGGGGTGGAGCCCTCATGAATGGGATTAGTGCCCTTATAAAAGAGACCCGCAGAGAGCTCTCTCATCTCTTCTGCCATGCGAGGACAAAGTGAAAGGATGACTATCTATGATCCAGGAAACAGAGTCCTCACCAGACACCAAATATACCTGACCCTTTATCTTGGACTTCCAACCTTCAGAACTGTGAGCAATACATTTCTGTTGCTTGTACAATACCCATCAGTCTATGATATTCTCTATAGCAGCTGGAAAGGACTAAAACGCTAGTGAAGGGCTGGAAGCCATCTTTCCAGCAGTGATACTGTGATTGTGACCCTTCAAACTTTATCCTTCCCTGTAGGATTCATGGCCTCTTTGAATCACTTTTGTCTAATTCGGGTGGAGAGAGAGGAGGCTGGGGCTCCTTGCTGGTTGTTTGGAGTTGCATCAGCCAGCCTGAGAATGCTATGGCTGCATGACAGACAGCTGCACAACCTGGGCGTGTTTCCCACACCCTGGCACAAAAGCCTTCCCCACCCATACTTTCACCTCCTTAACAATCTCTCCGCCGCTGGGGGAACTTATGCAAGGACTCCTGAAGGAACGTTAAGAGAAAGACGACTTAAGGGAGCCTGTGACGGGTGTTGACTGGAAATAGGAATCATTGTTGTTGGTACAGGTGAGAGAACAGGCGTACGGTGGGGACTGAAACACATTTTTCAGCCAGAGTGGGCTAAGTCTGCTTGCAATGAGGTCTTGAAAAGATTCAGTTTCAAGGCTGCCTGGAACCTCAGCAGAGGACAGGCGTAGACTGGGGCCAGGACACCCGGCTCTGCTGCCTGGTCTCTAAGGGGAACTGGGTGCAGGACAGTGTAGATATCCACTGGCCTTCTGCAGGCGGAGGTCAGCACAGAGGAAATACAAAATTTTAGGGACAGAAGAATGGGGGACCCTTCTTCACTGAATGTAGAGCTTCAGTCCCAATCAGTTCATTGCAGAATCTCAGTCCTAGCATTTCATTGCTAAAATGATGGAAAAAATAAACATTTACTTAGCTGTCCCTGTGTGCCAGATATTGCGTTTAGTGGTGGTTTTTTTTTTTTTAACAACTTTATAGGGATAGAATTTACATACCAAAGAACTGACATATTGTGAATGTACAATTCAGTGATTTTCAAAAAATGTATAGGGTTGCACAGCCATTATCATAATCCAGTTTTAGGATATTCCATCACTTCCCAACACTCCCTCAAGCCTGTTCTCAATCAATCCACATTCCCATTGTAAATTCCAGGCAACCAATGAACTTTCTGTCTCTACAAATTTGTCTTTTCTGCACATGTCATAGAAATTGAATCATGCAATATGAAGTCTTTGGCATCTGCTTCTTTCACTTAGTGTAATGTTTTTGAGATTTGTCTATATAGTAGCATATTATCAATATTTTGTTCCTTTTTGTTGCCGAATAGTATTCCATTATATGGATATATACATTTTGTGTATCTGTTGACCAGTTGATGGACATTTGCATCATTTCAGCTTGTTGGCTATTATGAACAATGCTACTGTGAAATTCACTTCCCAGTCTTTGTGTGGACATATGTCTTCATTTCTTTTGGATAGATATTGAAGAGTGGAATTTCGGAGTTGTATAATAAGCTTCTGTTTAACTTTTAAAGAAACTGTCAAACTGTTTTCCAAAGTAACTACAACATTTTACCATTCCTACCAACAATATATGAGGGTTCTAATTTCTCCACATCTTTGCTAACGCTTGCTATTGTCTGTCTTTTTTATTATAACCATTGAGTGTATAGAGATATCTGAGTTTTATCTTGTGTTTAGTTTTATATTAGCCAGGATAGGCCAGGTTATGCTGAGGTAAGAAGCAAACCTTAAACATTATTGGCTTAAAACAAACAAACAGAAAGTTTATTTCTCACTCATGCTAGCTGTCCAGCAATGATTAGAACCAGGCAGGTAGGACAGTGCTGTCAAAGACACTCAGGGACTCCGGCTGCTGGAAACTCTTGGAGTTAAAAAGTGAACTGCACACCAACTCTGAAAGTTTCTACCTGGTAGCAAGGAATCACCTTCCCTCTTATTTTGCTGGCCAGCGAGTCATATGGTGATGGTTATAGTGACTTCAAAGGGGATGAAAAGTACCATTGAAATATTGTGAAGAGACTAATGCCTTTCACAACTCCTAAGGGGAAGGTACAGCCATCACTATTCTACACATTAGGGAACCAAAGCGCAGAGCCTGAGTGCCCTGGTGGAGGATGCATAGCTAATAAACTGAACCCGTGGTCGGCAAACTGCGGCTCGTGAGCCACATGCGGCTCTTTGGACCCTTGAGTGTGGCTCTTCCACAAGATACCACGGCCTGGGCGAGTCTATTTTGAAGAAGTGGCGTTAGAAGAAGTTTAAGTTTAAAAAATTTGGCTCTCGAAAGAAATGTCAATCGTTGTACTGTTGATCTTTGGCTCTGTTGACTAATGAGTTTGCCGACCACTGAACTGAACCAAGACAATCAAGCTTGGATTCTCAATTACTGTTGATTCTAGATGGATTTTTGAGACATCACCATTGGGAGAGTCGGGGAAAAGGACTCTGCTTGACCCAGAGTGGGTAGATGATAGATCTAGAGAGATCCTCAACATAGTCACCAAGTTCTACTGGATATTGGTGCCTGCCTTAGGCACCATGTAACCATCTCCCAAAAGGTAGAAAAGACCCCTGGTCCTCTCACCTCCTTCTTGACTACAAATCGTATCCTTCTGCACCTACCCCCACCCCCGCCATGTATGCACCACGTTTTTGCTCTCAAAAACTCAAGACCTGAGAGCCCTATGTGATTGGATCTGACAACATAAACTTAATTCGAAAGCAACAAAAACACCGGGGGAGGCTCCATGTTTGTGAATAAGACACTGCAGCAGGTGACCCTCGCAGGCTCGGTGCCTTGCATGGAGGGTGCCTGTGGTGTCTGGTCCACAGCCGAGTGCTGGGTGCCGTGTAGTCAGTGGTCAGGAGCACGGGCTCCAGGATCAGACCTGGCTCTGTGGACTGGCTTTAGAAACTTGCGTGAGGTGCTCCTCCAAGCCTCAGTTCCCTCTTGTGTGAAGAATCCATTTCACAGGGTTGCCAGGATTTAATTAGGAAGTGTCTGAAGAGCACGTAGCATGGTGCTTGGAACTCGGTGAGCCTAGGCCATTGTGTCAATGATACCAATACCAATATAGTCATCATCAAAGCACTCAGGTAGATGGCAATAGGAAATTCTCCAGATTTGGTTCTCAGGGATTTGCTGGTCTTTGAATCATATTCTTGATTGAAATGGCCCTTGGATACCCTTACCCACCTGTCATCATGCCCTACTTCTGTCAACACTGGTGCAGGGCCATTTATGACTAGTTGAGGAAAGGGAAGGGAATCCAAAAGAAGATGATGAGTGAGAGAATCAAATAAGAATAGGCCAGTTAGTAACGAGAGACAGTCATTTCCTTGAGGGTAGAAACAGCATTGTGCTGTGGTTAAGAACATGGTTCTACCCTTTTACCAGCTCTGGGACCCTAAGGAGGTCACTCAGCCTGCCTGGCCCTCTGTCTAGGAGACCTCACGAAGCGAGATCAAGGCAGCTTTAGTTTTGCCTCCTGTTGTCTCTTTAATGACCATCTCCGTGGGTAGGTCCTTGCCCTGGCACTGGTGGAAACTTCAGGTAAGCACCACAATCTTCCTTTTTACAATTTTTTTTAAGTACTATGCTTTCTAAGTCATAAATTAGTCTCATTCCTAAAATCAGAAAGTCCCATCCAATATGTTAGTCAATACTTCAAACTTTATTTTAAGGTAAGCCTCTTTTCCTCTCCCTCCATCTGTGGCCCTCCGCAGCATGCCTCAGGAAAGAGGGAATCAGGCACTATCTTACCCAACATACACATGCGCGGGGTTAGAAGAGAGAAAGCGCAAGGCAAGTAGGAGAGAGGGAGGAAAGTACTTACTTGGCTGTTAGTCTAAGGATGGCATCGCACCTGCAGGGGAAGTTCACATGGGGTAATAGGCGGGTATTAGCAAGATCCCTGCGTTGGGGCAGCGCTATTCAGGCCACCAGCCCCTTCGTGCTTCCATGCACCTGGTGATTCACCTCCAGCCTCTGGTTGATGAGAGCTTGTTGACCCTCCAGGTCACCCTGTGAGACGCTAATACGACCCATTGGCCGGCTTGGTCCATGGCTGATCTGTAGGAAACACTCGTGGTCTTCTCCACAGAACGAGCTTTGAGTGAGCAAGCTGACGTCAGATTCATAGCCACGTCTTTCACCCTCCAGACTGCTCAGGAGTGGGTCAGGCACAGTTCCCTGTGCCCTGTGCCTCCATCGCTCCAGCTACAGGGACCACTCATCAAACTCCATAAGAAGCTGCTCTTATTGACTATGAGGTGCAGGAATAGGTTAAACA
The DNA here is from genome assembly GCF_027574615.1 of Eptesicus fuscus. Lineage (NCBI taxonomy): Eukaryota > Metazoa > Chordata > Mammalia > Chiroptera > Vespertilionidae > Eptesicus > Eptesicus fuscus. The sequence goes on from NC_072476.1 coordinate 21,847,237, forward strand.
TCTCCACTGTGCGTGCGTGCGTGTGTGCGTGTGTGCGTGTGTGTGTGTGTGTGTGTGTTGGCAGGTGAATGACAGCATGGGATTTGCAACAACAACAAAAAAGTCTTCCTAAAACCCTCTCTTAGTACTTGTTGAGTCTTTGATATCCTCTTTGTGGGTTACGAAACTGCAAGGATTAGAGTTGCAAAACTAGTTCTGAAGTATTTGCTTTTAAAAGCTACATCTGGTAACTCATTTTGCAATTTCATATCTATTTGATCTTGGTGTCTCCCCTTCACTTTCTAATTTAGGGGAGAAATTACCTGTTCATACTTAACCTGTGGGGTTTCTAGGAGATGCAATGATGTAATCGTTGAATGTGAAGTGCTAAGCAGAGTGCCTGGCGCAGACACCTCAGATCTATGCTGATATGATTTGCTCTGAATCCCCAGCACCTAGCTGAGCAAATGACACTTAGAAGGTGTTTAATACATGTTGGTGAATGACTTGTAGAGAACTACTGTGTTTCAAGGCAGAATAAAATCAGTGCTAAATCAGTGTGTAAGCCCTCTATTGTGGCAACAAATGAAGTGGTAGGCAATTCTGGCTCAGGACCCGAGGAGGCTCCAGCAGGGAGGTGGGATTTGGGATCTCAGTAAACAGGAGGAAGCAGGAGGGTACGTGTTTCTGAACAGGGAGCCCAACAGGGTTCTCAAAACCCTGTCTGATTATGAGACAGGCTCTCTGTTAGGGATCTTGCGGCGGCCAGTGATAGAAAATCAACTCTGAATGGCCTGTACAGCGAGGGGAAATGATTGGCTTATCAAAGTGCAAAGTGGGCCCTGACCGGTTTGGCTCAGTGGATAGAGTGTCGGCCTTTGGACTGAAAGGTCCCAGGTTCCATTCCGGTCAAGGGCATGTACCTTGGTTGCGGGCACATCCCCAGTAGGAGGTGTGCAGGAGGCAGCTGATTGATGTTTCTCTCTCATTGATATTTCTAACTCTCTATTCCTCTCCCTTCCTCTCTGTGAAAAATCAATAAAATATATTAAAAAAAAAGAAAAAAAGAAAGTACAAAGTTGAAGAGTAGGATCCAGTATTGGGACCAGCTGGATTCAGGGTGCAGATGTCACCAGGATCTGTTTTTCAGCTTTGCCTTATCCTAGTGCTGATTTAATGCTCAGCCAGGCTCCCCCTGGAGTAGCACGCTGGCCCTTCCCAAGACCGCCTGCCTCCAGTGTGAATCCAGAGGGAAACTGCGAGTATCTTCATCCTAGCATTCCCAGCAAAGTCCGAGATCCACTGTCACAGGCCCGACCCAGCTCCCATGGCCATGCCTGCCTGACTCTCACTGATGGGGAGTTATGAGCTTGGTGGGTACCAGGCAGTAACACCAACAGATATGTATCCCAAATACTTCATTTTTACTACAAAAGACCAGGTTCTGCTGCTAAACTGCCTGACTTCCAATCCCGACTTACCTAAGCTGTGCGACCTTGGCAACATACACAGTCTCTCAGTGCCTGCGTTTCTTCTGCTGTAGAATAGAGATAATAATGGTCCCCACCTAGGAGGGGTTTTGGAAAGATGGTTGCGTTTCCCCAAAGCGCTCAGAATAGCGCCTACAATGACCTGGCCAAGCGCTGGGTTGATGGCAGCTCTTGCTGTTACTCTGTTGACTCCGTTGCCCCATCACTTGATGTGTATTCACCACCCGCCCCCCTCGTCCATCTTGGGGAGGTGAGTACATCACCCCTCAAGCACACCTCTCCGTGCCACTCAGAGCAAAGCCACCCCAGGCCTGGAACAAAAATGGCCACGCCTAAAGAAGGTCCTTTTCATTCGTGTTGCCCAGACATCTCAGTGCTTGGCAACATGGAGGAAACCAAGAGGAAATCCTACCATTCGGTCCCTTCCCTTAGGGAGTTTGCAATCTAATCTAAAAGGCCAGGACCTGCCGAAACCGGTTTGGCTCAGTGGATAGAGCATCGGCCTGCGGACTCAAGGGTCCCGGGTTCGATTCCGGTCAAGGGCATGTACCTTGGTTGCGGGCACATCCCCAGTAGGGGGTGTGCAAGAGGCAGCTGATCGGTGTTTCTCTCTCATCGATGTTTCTAGCTCTCTATCCCTCTCTCTTCCTCTCTGTGAAAAATCAATTAAAAAAAAAAAAACGAAAGAGAATTAAAAAAAAATAAAATAAAAGGCCAGGACGCTGTGTCAAATACAGCCTGAACCAGGAGCCATTCCCAGAGGGAACGGCCAAAGGGCCCGCCAGGGTGTTGATAGAGTGCCACCCTCCCTCCACGGCTCCTTCTCGGTTATAATGTGAATGAACCTTTAGGAAAAGGGATGGAGACAGAATCGGGCTGAACCCCAGGGTCTGACCCACCTGGCTTTCTTCCCCACCCCTCCTGGACCACACTTAAAACAGAAGAGGACAGCCCTTCCCCGCGTAGTACCAGCCGGGTAACTCGAGAACATCCCTTTCGCGAGTCTGTCCCCGTGGAAAGGACCTTTTGGTGACACTGAGCTGAGTGTATCCTGCTCTATTTATAGGCCCTGTTTTTTTTTTTTTAATTTGAGTCCGTCTCTAAGAATAAATAATGAACTCATCCTGGGGGCAAGCCAGAGGCTACAACTCTGAGACGACCCATAAATCCCTTCCCCTTTCCTCTGGTTCTGGAAGGGACTCTGTAGTTCGAAGGTGAGCCACTTTCGTTTGCTGGGCTGGGGTGGGCTTCAGACCCAGGCGTGCTTGGAGATTTGGTTTTAATGGTGGTTTTTCATGATGGTTTCTGGGAGCTTTTTTGGCATTTGATTTTGGATGGGTGATGGAAAAACAGATCTTGGACCTCTTTGTTATGCCTAAAGGAGGGACAAAGACTAGATGGTTGGTTACACTTCAGATGCAGAGAGACCCACTGATGTCCCTCAGTAGGAGGATGTGGCATTGGGGAACGGTTACCCTGTCCTTCCAGTACCCTCCTCACCTGGCAGTGAAGACTGGAGCCAGGCTCTCTCATAAGATGCGGGGGCTTTTTTTTTTTTTTTTCCAGAGTGTGTGATGAAGACCAGGTGCCATAACCCAAACTTTAGGTATCTAACCCCAGAACATGGCGCATGACAGTCCAAAGGCGCATTGTCTCTAGCAAATTAAAGTTTATGTTCCAAGCTTCCCCTGAGCTGACTGGCTGGTTTAGCAACTCCTCGAATCAGACCCGCTGAGTCTGAAGGAAATGACGTAAATGGAACCTTTGGGTTTGGTTCAGTATATTTGCATATTGCTGCTTCCTCCATTCTCCCTTTCCAGGAATTTATCGTTACGAAGGTAACCAGGCTTCTCTGGGAAGGGAAAGAACAGTGTCTCCTCATTTATTTATTCTCCCAATATCTGTTGACCCTCTACTCCGTGCCAGATACTATTCTAGGCACAGGAGATGCCTTGATGAAGAGGACAGAGTGATCATGTGGTGACAAGGTCTGATTTACATTGAAAAAAATCAGCCTCTTTGCTCAGGCTCACAGTGAGGTGCTTTCCCAGCAGAGCCTGAGTTTCATTCATTTATCCATCCTTCCATTCAACAGGTATTTATGAGGTATGCCTTCCATGTCAGGCACAGGGCTGGGTGACTAGATACACTGATCTACTAAAGAGATTCATCCTTGTCCTTAAGAAGCTTGAAAGATAGGTGTCAGTCAAATAATCACCTAAATATAGAAATTATTACAAACCTTTGGGAGTCCTGTAGAGTAAAGTTCAGGGTGACATGTGAGAGCTAAAGGGAAGGACCAACCTGGCTGTGTGAGCAGAGAATTAGCAACAACTAAGAATACTTGAGTTGCCCCAGACGGTGTAGTGTCAATTGAGTACAGAGACACTGATGTCTATCTGTAGGAGGTATGTTTTCGAGTTTCCATTAGCTGTGCTGGGCCATCCACACTCTCCCCTGATTGTCCTGAGCACTGTCACAGGCGCGTAGGTCTCGGTAGCCTTGAGGAGAGTTGGTGTCCACGGAGAGCATGGGGGTTCCTTCCAGGTCATCTGCACATTGAGGTTTTGAAATTGACTTATGGGTCTATATGAAATATCAGTTTCTGTATGGGGCATCCTTCTCACTCTGCCTCACTGGGTAAAGGAGTAAACACTATCATGATCACATGTGGTTTTCATGCCCTTCCTTGTGAAGGGTGGTCTTGCTCCTCTACTCGGAGACCTGGAGAGAAGGATGGCCCCACGCTCTCCTCTGCAGTGTCGGGTCTTCGACTGTTCACATGCCTCAGCTTTGTAAAGGGAACTCTCCAAAAAGCAGTCGGCGCCGCACACACATATCTTTCTGTAGAATTTGGGTGCAACTTTGAGCAAATCCTTCAGCAGAGAGCTCAGTTTCTTCATTTAGAAAATATTAGTATATTTTAGCAATTTTCAACTGGTGTGCCACAAGAATTTTTAAAACATGCAATACCTGACTATTTATTCAGGGTCATTGATCTTTTTTTCCTTTGATTGTCAAAGAAAAACAAGACAACAGCCAATACAATAGCCGTATGGTGTGAATGAATCAACATTTTACCTATTTTTTTGTCAGATTGGCAAAAAAATATGTTTTTTTGGTGTGCCACAAAACTTTAGTAATTAACTTATGTGTGTTGTGAGATGAAAAAGTTCGAAAACCATTGGTATATTTTGTCTCTTTTATGCCCAGTGTTTTGCTAGGTACCTTGTTAAAGCTAAGAAAAATATAAGAAATTGCCCTGCCCTCTAAAAGTTTTCATGGCCATTCAGAAAAGAATGCCATTCCTTGATTTAAATAATATTGATTGAGCACCTACCGTGTGCCAGACACCCAACCAGGAATTGGAAGGTCCATGCAGCACAGGCTTTGCTTCATGGAGCTTACAGTCTAGTGAAGGGAGAGAGGTACCCAACCCCTCATCGAACAGGATAATTCCAGCTGGTTTTACACAAGAGGCTGGTCAGCGAAGACCTCACAGAAGGCATGACCTTGGTGAGCTGAGCCCTGACTGATGAGATGGAATCAACTGTGAAGGGAAGAGCATTTGGGATCAAGAGAGACAGCAAGCGGACCACGAAGGCTTGTTGAAGGAACAGCAGGAAGCTGGTGTGACTGACTGTGTAGCAAAGGGGTAAGGGATAGGTAGCCAGGGTGCAGAGTGTGAATTTTCTTTTGAGCGCAGGGGAAGCCTTTGGCAGGTCAACAGGGCATTCCAGCCTGTACTTACCAATCCACCTGAGGGAGATCCTGTTGCCTCAGTGACATTTGGGGAACCCTAGGGGATCCTTAGACGGAAAGAGAAGAAATCAATGTTGGTCTGGATAAGAGAGAATAGTCACCCCTAATCTTAGAGGCTTTCCTGGGTAGGAGAGGATGACACTGCAAAGTGAGTAAATCATGAAACGGTCCCCTACTTATTGCTCAGCATCCATTCCGTCAACTCTCCTTTGGAAAACCTGTTCCTGAGAATTCGGTTTGGCACAAGTTTGTCAGAATGTTTTTCACCTCCTGCCCCGACACCAAAGTGATTGGCTCAGGGATGGACATAGGACCCAATTAGAGTCAATGAAACAGAAGAAGACATTTCTTGGGACCTTATGGCACAAAGAAGTTTCTTCTCTCTTCTTTGAGAGCCACCCAGTATGAGGTTGTAAAGTCTGGAACCACCATAGCCATTTGTAACCCCGGGGGTAGATTCTGGAACTGCCAGAGTTTGTGGGGGAGCACAGCATGGTCCCTAAGGATGAAGCCAACATCACAGAAGGCAGAGCCAAGAGGTGGAGAGAACCAAGGCTTTGTGACAGCCTTGAGCCCCTGGATCAAGCCTCACCTGAAGCCCGACCTATTGCTAGGCTTTATAGTGGCCTCGGCCAATTAAACATTCTTTATTCTATAAACCAGTCTAAGTAGGGATTTCTGCATCTTGCAACACACAGAGCCCATATGATGCAAACCTTAGAACAGGCATCTGACAGTGCCAAGCGCCTCCTCTGCACCCCAGAGCCTCTAGAGGAAGTGACTGTTCCAGAGCCCAAATAAAAGGCCTCGCCTCCCACTTCTCTATTTCAGGGTTTCCATGCCTCCCGTCACCATAGCACTGGGACTCTCTTGGAAAGGCAGAGGGAGCAAAGAGGAGAAGGGGCCTGTTTCCAGGCTGTGTTGCCACGTTTCATGGTTGGGGAGGGTGGGGGCGCTGGTGAGAGCGAGAGGCGGCTCCAGGCTTGACATTTCAGGATAGAGATAACAGGGTAAAAATAAACTCCCGAGCGCCTGTAGTCGCGCTCGCTTCTCTTGCTTCACAGTTCTTATCTCTCCCTGCTTTGGGGACAGAAAGGTTCCTTTCAGGTCACAGCTGGCTCGCCTCCCTCCAGCCCTGGCTGGGGAGAAGGAAGTGTAGGTGGTGGTTTACATCTGCCCGCGCCTGCTCAGCCACCCCGAGCAGTCAAGTGGTTCCCTCCATCCTGCAGCCCCACTTTTTACTTTGTGAATCATCTCGCACATCTTTGTCCTCCTTGGATGCTCCAGTGGCTGGCTGGGTGAGATGAGCGGGGCCAGGGCTGGGGACCCCATTTCCCAGGGGAGGCTGGAAAAGACGAAATGTCCAAAGCCACATAGCAAAGCCACTAATGTGTTCTGATCTGAACCCAGGGCCTCGCCACCTTTTGGTCTGTGAAGGGAGGGGGCGGGGAGGAGGGGGTAAACAGTTTGACTCCCTTTCTGAGGGTGCTGGGTACAGTCCCATAGGCTGCGTACTCCACGACGGCTGGGGTGGGGGGAGCCTTCACGTCACCTGTGACATTATCACGGGCTGCCTGACCGCCCTGCCCATGGTGCCCTCCAATCACGCATCCCCGGAGTGTTGTACGTGCCTGGGGGCAATCTACTTGTTGACTGCAGACGTGCCACGGGGAGGACACAGTATTGAGGACCAAGCCTCGACTCTGCCGCTAGGCTTCCCAGAGGCTCCCCGGGCCCGGTGATAGCAGTATTTGTACGTGCTAGGACTGTTGCAAGGGTTAAATGAGCTACTGCGCGTAACACCCTCAGCCTGTGTCTACCACGTGGCGGTCTGAAATCTGGGGCTGCCTGATACAGCGATCGCTTTCCTGTGCCTGTGTTTGTGCGCAGTGACAACGCCGCTCACCGTGTTAGTAGAACAGGGCCTCTGCGCTCTGTCCCGGTGGCCAAGGATTCGCACTGAGCCATTTCATCAGTTAAGACTCTGTGGTTGCCAGTGACCGAAGCACCGATCCTAAGTGGATAACATGAAAGGGGAATTTGTTGGCACAGCGGGGAGCTGTAAAGGCGGCCAAGGGTAGAGGCTAACTTCAGGCACAGCTGGATCCGGGGACGGAAGCGATACCATCAGGATCGGGTTTCTCTCTCTCCCAGTTTCTCAGCCCCTTCCCTCGCTGTTGGCTCCCTCCCCGTGGTGGCAGAAATGGCTGTGGGAGCCCCCCCTGTCTCATCTCCTGGGGACCAAGGGCAGTGGGAAAGAGCCTGGCCCAGCATTCCCAGCAAGAGTCTCCGTGCCTCTCACTGCCCATCCCTGAGCCCATCCATCCTTGTGGCCAGAGGAATGGGAAGCCCAGAGGGAGTCAGGCCTGGACGGCGTGCAGCCCCTGGAGCCAGGGCTGGGTCTGCTCCACCCACACCCCAGATCTGAGAGGCAAGAGCAATGGTTGTCCAGAGGGAAGGCAGGCATGGCTGATACCGAAAAGGCAACTTGGCAGCCGCCCACCCTCCATGGCCTTGTGTCCCGTAGAGGACATGGATGAGTTGGCTTCTGTAATCCCCGGGAACAGAAGGAGCTACAACCGGGCTGCAAAGCCCGGCTGAGCGGCTCCGACAAAAATAAAAACTCCCAAGGCTGGCTCAGAGCTGACTGCTGACCAGCTGGACCCACTGACCTCAAACAGGATCCTTCCCTGGGCTTGACCCACAGCCCGCCGGGTGGCGAGCCAGCACCCTGGACTGGAGGCTGGCAAACTGGGGGCTTTTCCAGGCACCAGCTCCCTGCTCCACCTGGATTACTAATTATTTACTACTTATTTGTCTTTCCTCGAAAAAGGAGCCAGTGGTAAATGAAAAGCCCCTCTGAAAACAAGCACTGCGAAAACAGCGCCATCATTTGATGGCTGCGGATGGCTCTCGCATGCTCTCAGCCCGAGAACTGCGGTGAAAAGGGAGGTTAACAAGTGTCAGCGAGGTGCTAACACTCAAAGAAATGAAGACAAAACTAATTAGAAAGGGAATAACTTCCCACCAGGCGGTTCCATGGCATTTCACACTAGCTAGCGAGATGCTATTCCTGTTCGTTGCCTGCACATGTAAAATTCCCGTGTGTGTGTGTGTGTGTGTGTGTGTGTGTGTGTGTGTGTGAGGGGGGTGCGGGAAGCAGGGGGAGCACTGTGGGTGTCACACTTTGCCTGGGAGAATATGGTTACTACTAGTCAATCTGCAACCGCAGAGACGTTCTTGGAGCTTGCCCTCCCTCCCCTCCTCCTGGGGCCTGCAGCAGAAATGGAAAAGAAGTGGATAAGAGAGCAAGAAAGAGTTTTTAAAATAATGATGGTAATTATGTATGCATTTCCAGTGGGAGATTCTGGGAATTATTCCTAAAAGGCTGGAAAGAATTTCTTCTTTTGATCTCGATTCTGCGCCAGAGAAAATCAAATTAAGAAAGAAAAGCAATCGAGAGTTCTCAGTGCAGGGGAGGGAGCAGGACTGGGCTGCTGACAGGGTCCTGGGAGAAAGAAAAGGAAAGCCCAGATGTTGGCCTGCGAGGTGGGGCAGCTGAAGGAACTGGGAGCCAGAGAAAAGCTGAGCGAAGGGGGAGGCTGTATCCCCACATCTTGGAGGCTTGTTCCCTTCGAGTGATTGGGGACCATGTTCCTGCAGCTTTTCCCACAGCCCCCGTGGCCGGCCAGCCTTCTAGGGCACGGGCCTGACTTTCAGCGGAGCCCGTCCCAGAAGACACTCAGAGCCGCCACATCAGGATCAGCCAGTGTAGGCGTGGGAGTTCTTTAAAAACCTTCCCTTTGAGGCACTGGGAGAAATGGTCCTGTCACTTCTCTAAATCGTCTCCCATGGTTGCTAAGCAGCATTCCTCTGCCCCTCTCCACTTCCCTCTGCTCCGCTGTCTGTCTCGCTCCACCCTCCACCCCCACAGCGCTTGCTCATGGGCTCATGGGCTCTTCCCTGCCTGTCAGTGAGGAAATCAGGGAACAGTCCCTGGGCCTTGAGCAGCTCGAGGGCCACAGCAGTGCAAGGGCTGGCGGCCATGGAGGTGCCTCCCATCCTGCTCTACTGATCAGGCCGTCAGATCAGCAGGAAAGACCACAGCGGGGCCATTCTGGATCCCCAACAGGGCTGAGGGCCCCCCTCCTTCCTCCCTCCCTCCTCTCTCTCTTCCTCCCTTTCTCCTTTCTTTCTTCCTTTCATCCCTTCCCTTCTTTCTTCCTTCCTCCCCTCCCTTCTTCCTTCCCTCCTTTCTTCCTTTCTTCCTTCCACAAATAATACTGACTCCCTCCCATGTGTCAGGAGCCCTCAGGGAGCACATGGGGGACACCATGGGAAGCACAACAGGTGTCAGCTGCCCCGCGTGCAGCCTGGTGAGCAGAGGCTCTGAGACACCTCTTCCCGGGCCCCCTGAGAGCATCCTTTGGCCCCCACACAAGAGTGAGGGCTGTAGATGCTCCTGAGTGTGTCACAGGAGCATCCAAAAAGGGAGTTTGCAGCAACCTCTCCAAACACCCCTTGCACATTTCTCTCCTCCCAAAGGCCTTCTCCGGCCTGGGTCCTCTTTCTGGGGCCCTTCTGACTGCCTCCTGGGAAACTCTCTCCCTAGTCCCGACTCCCACATCATCCCTGCTCCCTTACCTCTCCCTGTCCAGTTTCTGTGCTGTGCAGTTTATTGAGCTTCTAGTTTTTCTTCAAAATGCAGGAAGTTTCATCCACTGCTTTCCATATTCACAACATCACTGCCCATCAGGAAAGCGTCATCCATCCAGTTGGGTCATCTGGACCCAACTATGTGCAAACCAGCACTCTAATATCATTCAGAGATGAATCAAAGCATGAAGAAAGTCAACACAACTTTAAATCAATGTCTTCCTCTGATGGCAGTCAGGGGTATGATTTTGGGGAAGCGTATACATGGGGGTGGGGGTAGAGGAGGGCTGTACCATGGTAACCAACCCTCCAGGTTTGCCCAGGATGAAGGGGTCCAGGATGTAGGCTAAAAGCAAGACCATCCTGGGAAGATAGGGTTGGTTTGGCCACCCTGGCCTGTGCTGTATCTGTGAGGCTATATCTTTTAAGGATGGGTAATGGGTACATGGCACTTTGCTGTATTATCTCTGTACCTTTTTGTAGACTTTGAATATGTGTGTGTGTGTGTATGTGTATGTGTGTGTGTGTGTGTGTGAGAGAGAGAGAGAGAGAGAGAGAGAGAGAGAGCATCTCTTCAAGATATATGTGCTCTGGGAACACTGAGAGAGTTGCTGATTGTGTGGGAACCTCAGAAAAGATTTGGAGGAGGTAAGGTTCAAGGTGAAGCTTGAAATATAAGAACTCCCCTCGCTCTTACTGTCTAGCTTTGGGATGATTTTCCGGCTTTCTGAATACCTTCCTAAGCTGTAGGCTCAGGAGAGCAAGGGCTGATTTTATGTGTCAACTTCACACGGCCCCTGGGTACTCAGATATTTGGGGAAACCTTACATGGCGTGTCTTGAGGGTGCTTCTAAATGAGGTCAACACTGAATCTGTGAACTGAGTGAAGAGACCACCCTCCTCAGTGTGGGTGGGTCTCACTCCATCCCTTTAGGGCTGAATACAACCAAAGGGCAGAGTAAGAAAGAAGTCCTCTCTCTGCCTGATTGTCTTGGAGCTGAGACACTGGTCTTCTCCTGCCTTTGGACTCTGACTTGAACTTATTCCATCACTCTTCGGAGTCTTCAGCTTGCTGACTATAGATCTCAGATTTCCAGCCTCCATAATCCCATGAGCCAACTCCTTATAACAGTCTCTATCTACCTATCCCATTGGTGTTGTTTCTCTGGAGAACCCAGACTAATACACTGGACCTTCTTATCCTGTCCCTAGTACCTGGCCCAGAACCCCTGTGCATAGTAGGCGCTCAATATATATCTGCTAAAAGAGGGCACAGAAAGGCAGATAGTGGGAACTGCATAGGTGGGGACCTATGCTGGTACTGGCGTGTCTGGTGACCAGAGAGAGATTAGTGTGTCCAGTGTGCTGGGAGGGAGTGGGGTGAGCAGGGAAGCAGACAGAGGAAAGGACATCTAGTCAGCCAAGCCATGCTACATAAGATCCTGTGCCTGGAGACTAGAGGGGAAACGCAAATGCGCACAGGTACCCGGCAGGTGATGTGATGAGGAAGGAGGCTGGCTGTGAGGCAACAGGACTGATGGAGACTGTTCCCTAAGGAGCCCGCCGAGGGAGGGGATGCTGTGCTCAGCTCCAGCCAACTGCAGTGATGCAGAAATAAGGGCTTGGTGTCTCCAGTTTTTCATGCAAAACTTCCAAATTGAAAAAAAAAATAAATTACAGGCCAAGGAAAAAACCCATCTGTAGGCCTCCAGTCCAGGGAGAGAAGCCAAGCAGGGTTTTTAAGGCAGGCCTGTGACACAATCCCGTTTGAGTTTTAGATGGAAGGCTTTGGCAGCTGAGAGGAGAATGGGTGGGAGGAGGGCGGTGGCTGTGGACAGCAAGCTGTACCTCCGAAGGGCCCCTCAGAGAAGCCAGAGGGCCCTGATTTCTGGAGAACCCTCATTTGGATGGGTGGGTGGGTGGGAGCATGGCCCAGCTGGGTGCCAGGGAAATCACTGGGAGTGGAGAGAAGGGACTGACTTTTCCCTTAATTCCCAAAGCCACCCATCCCATTCTGTCCTCGCCCACACTGGGCCAGGGAGACCACGGGTCAGTAGGCTCAGTCACTGGACAGATGTGGCCACAAGCTATTCCCAAAGGACCACAGAAGAAGCTAAAAGCAATGCATCACTTTCCAGGCTGAGTTGTCACCAGAGGGAATCACAGTGGGGTAACTGCAGGTCAGTCGGAAGTGGAATGAACGGGGCCTGTGGTCTGACCTGCCTAGGTGCCATCGAGGGGCACTGTGGCCAGGCTGTCGGTACTGGCCAGGGCACAGCCCACTGGGCCCCACAGGGTCCTGCCTCCCTGCTCCCCTCCCCTGTCAGCCCAAACCAGAGACTGCAGCCCTCCCAAATCAAACCAGCCAAGTCCCAGAGGGAGCAATGAAGTGGCCAGCTGCCAGAGATCTGTGCAGGAACTGGCGTGTGCAAGAGGAAGCTTCGAGCCCAAAGCTTCAAGAAAGCACTTCCCAGGTTCTGTTCAGTGATTGGAATTACCGCCATGGGAGCTCCTACATCTAACCCTGGTCAGCTCCCAGCACAGGCCCAGCCCTTCACCAGGTGCTCGGCTGCCATCAGCGGCAGTGCTGAGATGCACCTGGATTTTACCTGCAAGGGCCTTGGCTGGCATCCAACCTTTTGGTCTCTAAGAAGGGTGAGAAAGCCCACCCAGCTGTACAGGGAAAGACTGCAGACAATACACACACTATCGTCCCTTCCTGTAGCCCCTGAGAGCCGGCCCTGTCTCGAGAGCCTCCAAGAATTGCTGAAGAGCCTCGAGAGCTGGGAATGACCAGCAGCAAAGGGCAAAGCCAACGTATTTATACACTTCTTGGTTTTTAAGAGTAGGGAAGGGAGCTCTTTTCACAGGCTTTTTCAAAAAAGTGAGGACGAGAGGAAGGAGGTTAGGGTGCTTAAAGTCACTTCTGCTGAGCAAGTTTTCATTGATGGCCAATCACACGCCCTAGAATGAGGGAGCCAGCATAACCTGGACCTCCCCACAAGATGGGACAGGAAGGTGAGTGGAGCTCAGGCAGGAATACCAGGCAAGGAGAGGAGGCCAGGTACACTGTGAGGGCTTTTGCATTGACTGTGCACCAGTTTTGAGGAATAGGCGGTCTGATTCCCATTTGGCAGAAGGGAAAGTACAGCTCAGAGAGGTTGAGTAATTTGCCACAGGGCCTAGGCCATGCTGCTAATGAGGGCGGAGTGGGGATTCAAACCAGGGGCTGACTGGATGCACAGCTTAAGCTCTTTGCTTCAGAACTCCAACCAGGGGAAATGATGCTCCAGAGATGGTGGCCTGCTTGGTTCAGTAGGAACCATCTAATGAGTGTGAGGAAGCTGCAGGACCTGGCATTTCCTCAGTCCAGCCTTATGTTCACCCAGCCCAGGGGTCCTTGTGCTCAACCAGTACAAGGGTCCCTGAGGTCAGCCTCCCTCCTCACTGCATCAAACACACATATTCAACTTCCAAACCATTAGGGAATGTCTATGAAAATTTTTCGCAAAGCATTCCAAGCAAACAGAAAAGGTATGTGCAATAATATTCAGAACACCTACGTTCTATCACCCAGCTTAAGTAATAAATGTTACAAATATAATTTTAGCGCCCTGTGGTTCCCTCATTCACTAACCACCCCCTCCCTGGTTTATAACTACCATCCTGATTTGTGTGTTTCTCTTTCATCTGTGTGTCTTTATACAGTGTGGGGCAAAAGTAGGTTTACAGTTGTAAGTTCATGAAACAGAGTTTATTCTTGTATTGTTATTTATTGTTGCATTATTTTTTATCTGAACAACTGTAAACCTACTTTTGCCCCAACCTGTATTTTTGCTGCATTTGTATGTGTTTTAAAATAAAAGTGTTGTTTATATGTGTCAGTATCTTTGACTAAATTGTATTGTGTTGTATGTATCTATATGCAACTTGCTTTTTGTAAAGTTTTATTGCTACCATACAATGCACTGACTTAATACACACAATTCAATGGTTTTTAGTATATTCACAGTTATACTTCTATTACCATGGTCAATTTTAGAATACTTTTATTACCCCAAAAAAGAACATTGCCACCCTCTTTGGCATCACCCCCAATCTCCCCATCCTTCCACATCTTAGCAACCACTAATCTTCTTTCTATCTCTATAGATTTGCCTATTTTTGACATTCCACATATGGAATTCCATTTATAAATGAATTTACTAGCTTTTGTGTCTGACTTCTTTTCCTTAACATAATGTTTTCATGATTCATCCATGTGGTAGCCTGTATCAGTGCTTCCTTATTGACAACTACTATTTTATTGTATGAATAGACCACATTTTATCTATTCATTCATCAGTTAATGGATATTGGGGTGGTTTCCACTTTGGGGTTCTTATGAATAATGCTACAATGAACCAATGTATAGACATGCTTTCATTTCTCTTCTATACACCTAGGAGTGGAATTGCTGAGTCATAAGATAACTCTATGCCTAACTTTTTGAGAAACTGCCAAACTGTTTTCAAAAGCAGCCGCACCACTTTACATTCCCACCAGCAATGTATGAGGGTTCCAGTTTCCCTATACCCTTGCCAACTCTTGTTATTGTCTGTCTTTTTTATTGTAGCCAACCTAGTGGGTATGAAATGGTGTCTCATTGTGGTTTTGATTTGCATTTCCCTGGTAGCTAATGAAAATGAACATCTCTTCATGTGCTTATCAGCTATTTATCTTCTTTAAAGAAATGTCTATCAGATTTTTTTTCTATTTTTAAAATTTGGCTATTTGTCTTAATTATTGAGTTGTAATAATTATTTATATATTCTAAATAGAAGTATCTTATCAAATATGTGATTTGAATTTTTTTCTCCCATTTTGTGGATTATCTTTACTTTCTTGATGTTGTCTTTGAAGCACAAAAGCTTTTCATTTTAACAGAGTCCAATTTATTTTTTTTCTTTTGTTGCTTGTGCTTTGAGTGTTATATCTAAGACTCCACTGCCTAATCCACAGTCATGAAAATTTACTCCTATGTTTTCTTCTAAGAGTTTTATAGTTTTAGCTCTTATACTTAGCTCTTTGATTCATTTTGAATTAATTTTTGTTTATGATGTGAGTCAAGGTTTCAACTTCATTTTTTTTTCATGTGGCTATCCAGCTGTCTCACCACCATATGTTGAATTGAATTGCGTTGGCTTCCTTGTTGAAAATCAATTGGCCATAAATGTGAGGGTTTATTTCTAGTCTCTCAGTTCTATTCTACAACTCTATATGTCTATTCTTATACCAATTCTACACTATCTTGGTTACTATAGCTTTGTACTAAAATTTGAAATCAGGAATGTTTTTACTGTGAAGCATATGAGTCCTCCAACTTTGTTCTTTTTCAAGATTGTTTTTACTCTTCTGGGTTTCTTGAATTTCCATATGGATTATTGGATTAGCTTATCAATTTCTGCAAAGAAGTTATCTGGTATTTTGATAGGGATTGCATTAAATCTGTAAATCAATTTGAGGGGTATTGCCATCTTTACAACATTAAATCTTACCATCTATGAATGTGGGCTATCTTTCCATTTACTTACATTATCTTTAATTTCTTTGAACAGTATTTTTAGTTCAAAAGTATTGTGCTCCTTTGGTTAAATTTATTTCTAAGTACTTATTCTTTTTGATGCTATTGTAAATGAATTGTTTTCTTAAGTTCATTCTAGAGTCACTCATTGTCAATATATAAAAGAAATACAATTACTTTTTATATGCTGATCTTGCAGTTTCCTGCAACCTTGCTGAACTCATTTAGTAACTCTAAGAGTTTTCTGGTAGAGTCCTTAGTATCTTCTATACAGAAGATTATGTCATCTGCAAATCAAGATTGTTTTCTTCTCCCTTTCCAACCTGGATGCCGTTGCTGGTTTTTGTTGTTGTTGTTGTTGTTGTTTTTGGGGGGGTTGTTTTTTTTGCATACTTGCCCTGGCTAAAATGTTTCAGTACAAAATTGACTAGAAGTGGCAAGAGAGGCCATCCTTACCTTGTTCCTGATCTTAGGGGGAAAGCATTGTCTTTACCAAAAATAGATAAATTAATTTTTAGTATGATGTTAGCTCTGGGTTTGTATAGATGCTCTTTAACTGTCTGAGGAAGTTCCCTTCTACTCCTAGAATATTGGATGTTTTTACTGTGAAGCATGTGATTTGCGTTTCTCTGTCAACATTGTTTGTGAGGTTTATCCACATGGGACTGTAGTTTGTGATGTCTACTTTTACTGAGGATTTTGTAGAGGAGATAGAGGAGAAGGTTAAGTCACAAATAATCCATCTCCTTGAATTACATCTTCTTTATTTCTCTCTCACCACTTCCCAAAAGTCCCTGCCACAAGTCTCTCTCCCCAGGCAAACTCTCTCCTCTCTCATCCACTTGCTCACCAGAGGGCTTTCAGCAAAACAAAAACTCTCTTCTTCATCCATCTGGGAACAATTACAGGAGATTCGAGTTCCATAGCAGAATTTCTTCACTCTGCTTGGTGAGGAGACAGTATATCAGCAAAGACTTACAGAAGGAGGATGCCTTTGAGCCTGGATTAGAAGAATGGGCAGGATGAAATCGCTTGAGCAAGGGTGTCTCAGGTTGTGTCCTGTCATTAAATGCAACTGAACGTAGCCCCTAATAATGTCCACCTAGTATAGACTTGATTGTTATTGCAAGGATCTTCTACTCCTATGATAATTGCATCAATTGTGTCTATAGACTCAATATCATTTCTTGTCTCTAGAGTTGCCCTGTCCAATATAGTAGCCACTAGTCACATGGGGTCATTTAAATGTAAATTAATTAAAATTAAATAGCATTAAAAATCCAGTTTCTCATATGTATTTGGCTCATTTCAAGTCATCGATAGCCACATGTAGGCAGTGATTATAAGAATGGACAGCCCAGGTACAGAACATTTCCATCATCATTTTGGAAAGGTCTATTGGACAGCATTGTTGTGGTTTTAGAGAGAGGGGCATGGAATTAAAGAAGATGGCTGAGGAGCTTAAGCCAGACCCATAAGCCCAGGGCATAAGGTAAAAGCAGCCAGGCCTGGAGGTTAGTAGGCTGTATCCCAGTTCTGGCTCTACCACCCCTAATTCATTGGGCAAATATTCTTCTCCTCTCTGGTATTCTCATTGCCAAGAAAATAAAATCATTGGGCAATGTAATCTTCGGAGCCCATCCAGTGATTTATAGATTCTATGGCTGTTTAGCCAGAAAGCATATTAAGATGTTTATTTCAGATGCAGAGAAAAGAGCCTTGGACTTGGAGAGAGAGCAGCTGGTTCGGGCACTACCCAGCTGGACCATCATGGGCGAGTCACTTAACATGTCTGGACCCCATTCCGCGTCTGTGAAAGGGAAACTACTGGGAGGATGAACTGAGAGAACAGACCGGGGTTCACAGGACACCACGAGGTCAGATAAAGTGGGAGAGTTCCAGTAAACAAAGCTAAATGGGCTTATTTGCTGCAGGATTTCTCTAAGCCTTTAATATGCTAAGTGCATATTATGTGCATCTCTAAGCACTTCCCAAATAGATGTGACCACGGAATTCCATTTTGTTCTTTAATTCTCCCAAGGGATGCTCACAGGCATTAGTAACCGTTACATGGAACACACTTGGGCATCGCTGTTCACAGGGATGGAACACTTCTCTGCTGTAATTTGGATTGATGGCTGCCACCCAGAGTTGCCTCTGAAAAATGTATGGCCTAGGGAAGAATTTGAAAGATCTGGGTTAGATGACATCATAGGGATTGCTTAGAGTTGAGGCGGCACATAAGAGGAAACCAGAGAAGAGAGGGAGGAGGGCACATGTGGGGAAGCTGAATGCAAATAAACTACAAGCTAGGCGCTGACCTTGACATTTTCACATGCATCCGCTCCCATCCTCGGAGCTACCCTGAGAGGCAGTTTCATATGCATCAGCAAGTAGTGCCATGCCCTCTTCATCGAAGAGGATACTGAAGCTCAGGGAGGTTAAGCAGCTCACACACATTTCAACATGTAGTAAGTGATAGAGCTGGACTTTGAGCCCAGGGCTATCAAACCCCATACCTGAACCCTCTGCTTCAGGAAGCCTACAATGTGATGACCCTGCGCTCTAATCTTGCAGGGGATGGGAAAGCAAACTGTGATTTGTCAGCCTAGTATTGTCATCACCTGGCTTTTTCCTTTTACCTGAGGGAGGTCCTTTGAATGGAATGAGCATGCTCCATTATCCTCTTCCAGTCGCTCCAGCCTCCCAACAAAGATGAGTCAAGAGTCCCCGAGTCTTTCATCCTGGTCACATGCCTGTCCCTCAGTCCCCTGGGAATCCTGCAATTAGGAGGCCGGTTTTAAGCCTGAGATTTCAGGAATTGGTTTTGAGAGCCTCTCACTCCTCTCCACCCAGAGCCCTCTAAGTGAAGCACAGGGGTACTGGCTGGTGGGGCGGGCGCCTGGGCTACAGGCAAGCACGAGGGGGGCGTGGCACAGAGCATCAAATTCTGTAAGTGTAGTGTGTCCTTGGTGCCTTGTGCAATCTCCACTTTGGGGCCAGATATTGATCAATTGTGATCAAAAGCAGTTGTACCAATTTCTGTTTTAAAGGAGGTAACTTATTAAGGGCATTGAACCTGTGCCTCTGGGGTGATCAAGCTGACACGGCAAATAGAAACCCTCACGTCATGTCACCCACACATCGGCATTTAAAAACAGGATGGCAGGTTGGGACCCTACAAAGAAAGATGAGGGGAAGACAGTGTAAATATTGTGTACTTGTGACTGTTTTGGCTGAGCTTGAAAACAGGCATCTTCATGTGCCATTAATTTGATTAACTCAGCTGCGTTTACAAATGGAATCCCCTGCTCTAGCAACAGCCGTTTGTTGAACATGTGTTGTAGTTTTGCCTTTAACTACAACCACATGTATGACATATTTTGTTTTCTCTTGGCCATTGGACTGGAAAACTATTAAGACAACATCTGCTTTGCTTTCTGATTGAATCAGGGGCAAAGAGCAGGTCCTTCAGATTATGCCTGGGATATCGAGTTACAGCTGCTAGCCACTTTCCCACTAGCTAAGAATCTGATCCTGAACATGGGTTTTCTACTGGAAACTCGGGGCTCACTCACGCCAGGACCAAACTGCCTTCTGATCTCTGCTCCAGCCTCTGAGCCCCACCCTCACCCATCCTGTGCCCCTCCAGTTCACTATTGTAAGCCTTCGTTGGTTTGTTTGGTTTTTTAGTAGTACTCAACCCAACTTGAAATTGTTTTATTTTTCCTTTAGCTGTCTGTCTCCACCCTGAGAATATTCCCTTCAGGGGGGCAGGACCCATATCTATCAGCCATGCACCCCCATTTCTCTAAGCTCAAGAACACCTCGTAGACAACTCAATAAACATTTGTTAAATAAACCACAGTGTTCCGCAATTCAGGTGGAGAATGAAGTAAGTTTGAACCATTTTGTGAGCAAGTTATCGATCATTTCTGTTCTAATAACATCAAGACTTTGGGTGTTGATGTATCTCTAATATCTCTTTTCACACTTGCTATTCCCCTTTCCACCCAACCTGCCACCTTTTTTTTTTTTCTTTTTTTTTTTAAGAGAAAGAACATCTCTGGGCTTAGAGCTAAGGACAGTTACCAAGGCTAATATTGTTTTGCTTATGAGCATTTAACTTTTTAAACAATATTTGTGACTCTTCATTTCTGGTGGTGATCGAAAGCTTCCATTGAAAAGAAACTTAAGGTCAAGTGTACTGTTTTAGAGAAAAAATGGTAACAGAACAGGTGGAATGAAGCAAAAGCGTTGAAGGCGGCAGCTGCATGACTGAAGTTTGGGAATGAATGCTTGCGTGCGTGGATGGAGGCTGCGTGTACACACATTCACCCGTGGGATGCCCACTTACAGTTCCGTTTGGCCTGTGCCTCGGGAAAGGCAATTCAGTGAAGGGAACTTTATTTTCCTCTCCTCTCCAAAAAAAATGTAGGTCTGCCCTAAATCCCACCTCCTAACCCCTAGTTCCCCAAGGCTGCCTTTGGGGTGATGGCAGCAGCATATTATTCGAAAGACACCAGGAAAGGTAGGGCACCTGGGATAACATTAGACCTGGTGGGGGTAGCCTCTCAGGACATCGGGATGAAATACCTATAATCTTAGCTGAATCCTGAAATTGCTGACAAATCGTGTGTTTTTCTGGAAGGACGGTCTCCAGCATTCACCAGGTTCTCAATGTTCCCTCAGAAGGTCTCAGAGCCACTGACCTGGAGGTCCCACCAGGAATGAATCGTAGCTGTGCAGTTCTGACCCCTGCTTTCCTGCCACACACAGCTGGTCAGTTAATAATGCAGCAAGTTAATAATTAACATGGGGATTATGTGATCCTTAAAGATACAGGCTTGCTCGTCCTGCCTTCACTTGAAGAACACTGTCGCCATCAAAATCGGCAGGATCTCCCAGATGGCTCTGGGCTTCCCTGTGTCATAAGAACAGGGAACGGTCTGCTTTTTCATCCGTGTCCACACTAGACCTCGAGCTTATGCCTACAGAGATCGAATCTGACTGGTCCACCTTCTGCTTTCATAATCCTTCATGTTTCAATGCTGTATGACTGCATCTCCCCTCCCCTAACTTGCCCGTAAATTATTAGTAACCAGGATGAGAATGGGTGGGCCCACTGGCCTGTTTATAGGTCAGGAGGCGGAAATCCGGGTTGACTGTGCGATTTTAAACAAGTTTCTTAACTTTCTGTTTCATAGGAGTGTTGTTGGATTTAGATAGAAGAAAGGAGCGGATCTGGGAGCTCTGTGGAAAGTTAGAAAAGTGTAAGATGTAAAAGATCCATTCAGAGAGCTAGATTCAAGTCATCCTCAGGATCTATAACTCCTAGAAGCTCCTGGAATAAGTAGGGCTCTTCCCAGCCAAAAATAAGGTGAGGAGCTTACAGTCACTTGCAGTGCTTTTAAGCATGATTTTTTTTGGGGGGGTTGGGTCCCACTCAGATTCCTCAAAACATAGTAAATACCCCCTGTCAGTAACTATATATGGTGGGTATTTTCAATTGTTTTAAACCACTTCTTTTTATAAGTCTACTGTACCCCACTCCCAGACCATGTAAGTGAGGTGATGTTGATTGGCTCCCGGTGTGGTGATGTGACTCAGAATTAGCCAATTAGATCATCATATCTTCCCAGTCATAAGCTATTGGTTCAGATAGAAGGCGTCATTCAATTTGGGCCAATGAGATGAACGAAGGCTTTTACAGGAAACTCTTCAATGCAACCAGCTTCTTTTCCAATAGATCAGAACCTAGCTTTACATGGAGCTGAAGCTGCTACAGCCCTCTTGGCAGCAGGAGGAGAGAATTTGTCTGAAAATGGCCAGAAGTAAGAATGGAGCAAGAGATGAAGAGAGTCAGAGTTATGATTTTATTACTGAAGTCATTGAATCCAATTGGGTCTGAATCATTGAGCTTTTTGATTATATGAAACGTCTGTGTTTTTTCCTTTTGCACCCATTTTGTGTCGCTTGCAACTATACCAGAGTCCTGACTGACTATTCTTAACAACTTTGTCAAACGCTGCTTCTTGCTCAATGTGGACTACTTCCAACCTGTGGCCTCAGTCCCATCTGAACCTATTGACCCACTGGAATTATTCATCGTATTTTCATTTGTTCTTTAACATCTATTTTGGCACCACACAGATGGCGAGAAGCATCTATTGTGTTTATGTATCACTTTGCAGTTTACAAAGGTTTGTGCAGGTGCTGTGTCCAATAGCCCTCACTTCACAGGAGGAAGCAGAGTCAGAGAATAGCAGTGACCTCATCTCCAGGCTACACAATCAGCCGGTCGTGCTCTCCAGCCCAGGGCTTCTGGTTCTTAAGAGTGTGTTCTTTCGTAAATCCCTGCGTCAGATGATGAAAGGGTCTGAGGAGACACAGGTAGTGCCCTAACTTCATGAACAAGATACTGTGTTCACTGGACCCAACCTTCTCCTCCTACAGCTTCATCACAGGTCCCCGCAGCCCTAATCTTCTGTTCGGAGCAGCAGGTACCCAGCAAAGCTTCCAGAAGCGGCAGGAATGCAAAAGCAACCCTAGGGCTTGTTTACGCCCAAGCTGAAGATACTTCCTTCTCAGACTTGGGGGAAACTATTATGCTCTCCTTCCCACGTCATATTATTTTTCACCCCTGTGCGCAGTCTCCTTTCCTGCCTCTTTTCCTACCATTTTCCTCTACTGACTTAATCATCCTTCCTGTATTTGTCAGAGTTCTTGGTCGCAAACAACAGAATCCATTTTAGCTGCACTGAAAAGAAAGGGGAAATGTTAGGTTGCAGTGGGTAACTCACAGACTCTCCAGCAGGAGCCGATAAAATGAGCTTGAAGGATACACAGCAGGAACAACACTTCCATCTTAGCTGCAAGAGCGTCCTGGAAGGAGAGTTTCTGGCTTCCACCTTTAGGAGAAGAGACACTTGTATTGGAGAATTTTTCAAATCTAGAAATTATATGTAAGAGGTGCAGCCAGATGCACAAAAAATTGTGTATTGAAATTCCTAATTCTGCCAAGAAGTCACCGCTGCCACTAACTCATCCACCCCTGGGACCCTTACTCATAGTTAGGTGCTTCTCCTGTGTTCTCACAGGGCCTGTGCCTACAGCTGTGATAGCACATGATCCTCATTGGTCTACCCCTGCCCCCTAACTGAGGGAATTCTTTCTCCATTCAGTGTCACTCTGCCTGGATTGCCCTTTATCTCCCAAATCACCACCCTCCCACCTTTTCACCTTTGAATAACGTTAACTTTGATTCATTCTTCATGTCTCACCTCAAAAATAATATCCTCAGAAAAGCCGATTCTGACTTCTATCCTTAGGTATAAGCTGCCTTAGTCTGTTCAGGCTGCTATAACAAAAATACCATAGACTGGGTGGCTTGAACAACAGAAACACTGCTTACAGCTCGGGAAGTTGGGAAGTCCAAGATCAAGGTGCTATCAGATTCGGTGTCTGGTGAGATTCCACCTCTTGGTTCTTAGACAGCTGTCTTTTCACTGTGTCCTCACACAATAGAAGGGGCAAAGGAGCGCTCTGGAGTCTCTTTTATAAGAACACTATTCATGAGGGCTCCATCCTCAGGACCTAATCACCTCCCAAAGGCTCTACTTCCTGATACCACTTTGGGGGCTAGGTTTCAACATACGAATTTTTGCAGAGACACATTCAGTCTATAGCATGCACTCAAAACATGTTGTTCTTTTAAATCCATCTACTTATCATAGTTTCTATATTTTAAATCCAGTCTTTCCTACTAGATTTTAAATCTCAGGCGAGCGGGGAAACCCATCTGTTTTGTTCACCATTATATCCTTTGGCCTCCTTCCCTTGGCATGGCAGGCTTTCTGTAAATAGCTGTTGGATAAAATAAAATGAATTGAATGGATGCAATCATACTAGATTGACGTCGGAGTATACTTCAGAAGATTTCTGTCCCAAGAGATGATCGACACATTTTTTTGCTTCTTAGAAGTGATTCTCATATACTGTTGAGATCAGATTAATCTGAGTGAAAATTATACCAGAAGAACGGACATATACAAGGAGGATGGGGAGGCTGTTTTTCTTGGAGGATGCAAAGAGGCAGTTATGGTTCCCCAGTCCTGGAGGGAAGTAGGAGCTGGGTGGCTGTGTATGAGACACACACTAGCAGATCTCGCTGACACCAGCTCTGCATCGCGAGCCTGCCTGCTGGCAGGAACCCCACAGGAGAGCAGGAAGGGGTGGGTGGGTGGGAAAAGATCTCCAGCTTTACTTCTGGAGGAGCCAGAAAAGAGGAGGAAAACTCCCCCTTTGGAAAGTCTTGTTGTAGTTTAACTCAACCAGCCTTCTTGGGAGACTCGGTTTTGGCAGCTAAGGCATGGCCCTTTCCCAAAGCGTCCTTGCTTTGTGAGAACCATAAATCCCTCAGTCTCGACCTCTCTCCTTGCCCCCATTCTTCAGTGGTCAAAATGCCCAGGTCTCTCTTATCCTAAGAATCTCCCTTACCCCTGCCTTATTTTCAAGTTACTTTTCCCTCTTTGTCTTCCTGCACTGCCAATATTCCAAAAAGGCCTCACATCCCCCCTCTGCAGCTGACTCTCATTTTAACCCCTGGCCATCCAGCTTCTGCCCCTGACTCTGGGACTGGCTTCTCAAGCCCCAGAGTTACCCAGGGTCCTAAATCAGTCATTCCTCACCTTTTGGGGTCTCTTCGAGAACTTTATGAAAACTATAGACTTCCTTTCCATTTTTTTCTTAACCAGCTTTGGGGATGAAGAACCCAAGTTCTAGAGTCAGATTGTTGTAAATTCTGTCTCCACCCTTCCTGGCTACATGAATATGAGTCACTCTGAACCTCAGTTTCCCCAATTGTAAAAAGGGGACAATAATATCTAGCTTTATAGGATTGTGGTGAAGTTTAAGTGAGTTAATTTAGACAAGGCATTTGGAACAGTACGTGGCATGTACTAAATACTCACATGTTCATTACCACCATCATTATTATGTTAGTTTCATTGTTTACTATTCTCACCGGCCTCATTAATTTTAGGTCAAACATGGTTCCATAGCTGGCTCACAGTTACGTCTTGTTGGCTCCACCTTATTCTAATGACCTTCATAAATTCATCGACAACATTTAGAAGGGAAGAGTTCACATAAAATTCTGGATTTTTGGTTTCTCTTGGAAAGTCAAGTCTGACAATCCTGGGTCTGCTCTCTGCCTGGTGTCATGGGCTGGAGCTGAGTAGTTTGCCACAGTCCCCACCACTGAAACCAGGAGTCCCATGTGCTTACAGGCTTGTATTCCCCAAGGTCAAGAAATAGTTCTTGTACCCAGGAAGATGAAAGCTAGACCAAGGAGGTCATAGATTTGCAAAAGGAAAGTATAAGTTAATCTGTGTAAGAAAAGACTGTGCCTATGAGTTTTATGTTATAAACACCTTCACTCATTTGCTTTCCTGCCCAGCCCCTGTGGACATTTGGGTTTTCCATCCCGGCCTCTGCACAACATGTAACCATGGCCATTGCTTGCCTCCTCCTCACATTCTGTCCTCTGCCAGCTTCCTTGTCACTGCCTCAGAGAACTTCTTTTTCATCTCAGTCCTCCTGTGGTGGGCATGGCATGGGTTTTAGAGCTGAACAGACCTCAGTTAAATCCTAACTCTTCTGAGCTTCCTTTTTGTGTCTCTGGAAAGGGTACAACATTCTTACCTTATAGGGATGATTGGGAGTCAAACAAGAGAATAAACATCCAGCTGTTAGCACAATGCCTGGCAACTAGTAGTTGCTCAATAATGCTTGTTCATTTTCTTTAACTAAATGAGGATAATCCTCAAGGTTCTGTCCTCCGACCCCTGTTCTCACTGTCTGATCCTCTTGCTTTGGGTGAGCAATTCCACTTCTATAACTTCCACGGTTGCTTCCCTACAGTTGACTTTCATGACCACTGGTGCCGCTGTGCCTCTCCTCTTCCTCTTGGCCTCTACATCTAATAATGAGAATAGAAAGATTATTCCATCTTTCCTACAGCGTGGTGGTTGGATTTGGCTCTCTATTGTGAATAAGTGATAAAAGTTTCTTTCGGCTTCACAACTGTTTATCGGTCATAAATTTTTAGAGCTATTGTTCAATTCTGGAAAATCACTGTCAACTTTCTTTCAGGTATGTGCCGAAAGGTTTGGAATCATTTTCCACAGACTAGCTTCTGGCTCTGTACGTGTCAAACCTTGTTTCTCCTCCACCTCCCACATACTTGGGGGTATATTCATATTGCCACACAGCTTCATGTCATAATTCCCGATGCATGGGCCTGTGGAGAGTAAGAGAATTCCTGAAAACTATTTCCTACATGAGGATAGCTGGAAATTACTTAACTAGATGAGGAAGTGGCTGTGAACTACTGAAAAATAGCCCACTCAACCCAAACTGGAAGTATGCCCACCTCAGCTTCCCTTAGCTAGATAAAAAAAAAAAAATGCCCACAGGAATTCCAGTGCCACCAAACACAAGAGGGAATGAGATGGGTGAGGTAGAAGAGAAGTCAGATGGAAGGAGACATGGGTCTTAATTGATCATGCTTAAACTATCACAGTCTTGCAAATTTTATAGGAACTTATAAAACGTGAGCACCTTGCTAGAGCTTAGGAAATGCCAACGCAAGTGGTAAGTCCTGACGCTTAAGTTTACTGAGCTTCACAGTATATTCACCTCGTCTATACATGCTTTATTCTGGCCAAACTGGATTGACTACCATTGCCTGAGCAGCCCCAAGTGCTGTCCTTGTCAAAGACAATTGCCTTGTCTTTGCTTGAGTTAGTCCACCCTCCTGTTGATCAAATCCTATCTTGATCAAACATGTTCCTCCCATGAAAACATCTTGTATCTTTTCAATTAATTCTCTTTCATCCCCCTGTACACCCATATAGAATCTCAGCCTTTATGTCTCTTATTGCAGTTGGCAACAAACATTACCTTGTGTTTAAGTCTTCCATTCACTCAGAAAATATTTACTGAATACCTATGATGTTTCAGCCATTGTTTGGGCACTGGGGATACCCCAGTAATAAGGCAAGTCCAGCATTCTTGGAGCTGATAGCCTAGTTGGGGTAGGAAGTTTAATAAAAGTGCCTTGGCATGCAAAAAAAGATCATTTCAGAGAGTGATAGAGCCATGGAGAAGGTCAGGGCAACTAGGAGAGAAGGATGCTGCTTTAGCCAGATGGTAATGGTAATGGAAGACCTTTCTGATGAGCTCAGCCTGGACAATGAATGGAAGCCATCTCCAGGAAGAGCTGAGGGAAAGGCATTCTCTGCATAGGGAACAGCAGGTGCAAAGGCAATAAGGCATAGCACTGCAAGACCATGACAGCTCCAGATAAAATTATATTGGGGTCCAGCTGTTGTGGCTCAGTGGTTGAGCATCGACCCATGAGCCAGGAGGTCACGGTTTGATTCCAGGTCAGGGAATCAAACATGCCTGGTTTGGGGCTTGATCCTCAGTAGGGGGCATGCGGGAGGCAGCTGATGAATATTTCTCTCTCATGGATGTTTCTGTCTCTCTCTCCCTCTCCCTCCCTCTCTCTGAAGTCAATAAAAACATATTTTTAAAAATTATATTGGGGTCCACTCTCCCTCCTGTTGCCAATGAGCCCTTAGTTCCTACAGGCTATTTAGGTTCCTCCCACTTCTGTCTTTTATCTAGATCTTCTCTTTCAGAGCAGGGTTCATTTTCATATGAAAGTTCTGGACTCTGCATCAGTACATGCCTGTTCTATGTTCTGAGGCAGGAAACACCACTGGTTTCATGTTAATCAATGATAGGCTGCTAATATATTACTTCATCTCAGGTAGTATCTGTGCTTATCAACAGGACTCTTGAAGGAAAAATGTCTTAATTTCTAGATGTGCCCCTGACAACAGGAATATCAGCCACTGTGGCAAGTCAGTAGAGGAATATTTTTAGGCCAAGTGAATGTTCAAGCCTTGCAAATCATCTGTGGTGTGGTGACACCAACATTGGTGTATTTTTTTTTTATTGCTAGTTTAATGAATTACCACAAGTTTATTGGCTTAAAACATCTGTTTATTATGTCACAGTTGCGCAGGTCAGAAGTTCAAGCACAGTGTATGGCTCAGTGAATCCTTTGCCTAGAGCAAGCATGTCAAACTCAAAGGCTAACATGGGCCAAAGAAACAAGGTTTAAGTTTATGTGGGCCGCAAAAAAAAAAAGCTTCAATTTTTAGAGAAACGTAGGTTTATTTCGATAGAGACGTGCTGAATACAAAGGGCTGAAGTAAATGAGTAATTGTTAACATAAAATAATAGAACATTTTAATAAAAATTAATATTTTCTCTTGAACATTAACTTACCAGACACTGAATAACTGCACAAATTAATAAGCGTAACGCAAATAAACCTATTTTTCTTGTTCTCCGAAAGCGAAATATTTCCTGTTGCACACACCAAACAAGTCAGTCCAAGTCTAATGACGTGGCAATCAGCTGCTAAAATATTCGCTGCTAGTATTAGTGGAGAGAAATGTTGCTCCTACGCATAAGGCATGTAAGGAAAATGAATGCAACACAATTATAGTAATCAGTCATTAGCGAACATTGTAGTTTGTTATTAATAATTATGTATAACAGGATATTGTAAAAATTCAGTTATGAAATTTTTATTAAAATGTTTCTTACATACCATTATATTGGCTGGGCCACAAAAATATTCGTTGTGGGTCTCATGCGACCTGCGGGCCACAAGTTTGACATGTTTGGCTTAGAGTCTCACAAGACTAAGACCAAAATGTCAAATGGATCTGGGTATGAATTCGATTCCAAGTTCATTTAAGTTGTTAGCTGAAAACAGTTCCTTGTGGTTGTAAGACTGAGGTGCCTGTTTCGATCTGGGGGCTGGTCTTTGCAACTAGAGGCTGCTGCTATTCCTTCTCGTGCTTTCCATGTGCTCCCTCCAGCAATAGTGCTCCAAATATGAGTTCATCTGCCACATCTCTCCAGCCAGAGAAAGATCTCTGATTTGAAGGGTTTTTAAAAATCATGTGATTATATTGGACTCACCAGGATAATCTCCCTATTGTAAGGTCTGTAACCTTAATCACATCCTCAAAGTCCTTTTTGCCATGTAACATAACATTTTCACAGGTTCTGGGATTATGGTGTGAACATCTTTAGAGGCCCATTCTACCCATGGCACTGGGCAAGGAGGCAGAATAATGGGATTTACACCCTTGCTCTGACACTAACTATGGGCAAACCTGCTAACCCCTGAATTCCAATTCACCCTCTGTAGAGGGTGAATGAGAGCTAAGGCTTACCCACTCTGTCATTATCCCATTTTACAGTTTCAGGTTAAATAAAATTACATGTGCAAAAGTACTTCATCACCGCAGCCTACATGTTTAAGTCATTATTGTTATTGTTATATCGCAGGGTACTATGATTGCTCTAAAGGTGTATGGCACCCCCTCTGGCTCCTTTAGGGACAGCGGTGGCAGAGCTGGTTGGGAGCCTGGGCTCTGGCATCAGACTGCTGTGCTTTGGTCCCGGTCCCTCTATTTGCTGCATGACCCTGGGCAAGTTTTTAAGCTCTGTGTTTCAGTTCTGTCATTTGTAAACTGGAGAGAGTGGCATCTGCTCCATGGTGCTGTTCCAAGAGTAAATGATTTTACGTTGGCAAAGTGCTTGGAACTGTCCCTGGCACCTCGTGGCAGCAGCTATCAGCACCATCAACCACCTTGTCATCAACAACCACATCACCACGTCCTGTCGGTGTCCTTCACAGCCCTTCTTACCATTTGCAAGCAGAATTTTTAAAAATATATTTTTATTGATTTCAGAGAGGAAAAGAGAGGGAGAGAGAGAAACATCAATGACGAGAGAGAATCATTGATCGGCTGCCTCCTGCACACCCCACGCTGGGGATTGAGCCTGCAACCCAGGCATGTGCCCTTGACCGGAATCAAACCTGGGACCCTTCAGTCCGCAGGCCGATGCTCTATCCACTGAGCTGAACCAGCTAGGGCACAAGCATAATTCTTGTCTGTGTGGTCATTCAGTGTCTAGTACAACCACTAGATTTTAGCTCCATCGGGGCTATTATGTTGAGGGGAGTTGCTTATGATTGGTTTTTAATTACACCAGTCATCAAGAATGCATTTTGTAAACAAACTGGAACATTGAGGATAAAGGTAATGTCTCCTTTGAATACCATGTTTCCTCCTGGTCCCTTCTCTCCTCCCCAAAGTCTGACACTATCAGGTGTTGTGGTGGGGGAGAAATAGAAACGCCCAGGCATTGTAAATTGATATGGCCACGGTGGAGGGCAGCCTGGCAGTCGCTATTAAAATTAAAAATGGGCATTTCTCCTGACTCAGCAGTTTCACTTCTCTGAAGACACTTTAGAGCCACGTTGGCACATAAGCCCAAGAAGCCACAGAGAAGGATGTTCATTGCTCTATCCTTCATAATAGCAAAAGTGGGACAACCATAACGTTCAGCCAAAGAGGGACAGTTAAATAAAACACGGCACCCCCGGAGAGGCAGTGCAAAAGTAAACGTAGACCTTCTAGCTCTATTATTACATTTCATGTTTCTCCTTGTACTTTACATGATTTAATAAGAACAAACTTGCTGTGAGTGAGGCCCTGTTTATTCATTTAATTTTCACAACAACTTTATGAGGCGGATATTATTATTATCCCTGTTTGAGACACAGAGAAGTTAAGTAACTTTCCCAAGGGTTACCCAGGGAACCTGGAGTTTGAATCCAGGCAGTCATTCCCAAGGAAGTGAGAGTAATCGCTATGCTAAACAGCTTTTCCTTCTCTGTAATGTACATAATATAGTCATTCACATGGTAGTAGCTCATGTCTTACTGTGTGAAAAAGGAATATGCAACAACTGAGGGTTGTTTAAAGTTTAAAACGTTAGCCCAGCTGGTGTGGCTCACTGGTTGAGCATCAACCTATTAACCAGAAGATCACAGTTCAAGTTCTGGTCAGGCACATGCCTGGGTTGTGGGCTCGATCCCCAGTGTGGGGTGTGCAGGAGACAGCCGATCAATGATTCTCTCTCATCTTTGATGTTTCTATCTCTCTCTCCCTCTCCCTTCCTCTCTGAAATCAATCTATAATAATAAAAGCGTAATATGCTAATTAGACCGGCCACCGGGGGAAGGCCTACCCTTGCACGAATTTCGTGCATCGGGCCTCTAGTAAAAATATATTTTCTAAAAAAGTTCAAAACTTTAAAGGAGCTTGATTACAAAAGTTTCAAGGTCAGAACAGTATACAGTCATCAAAAGGATGCAGTAGATCTTTAACTGCTTACCAGCACCTTGCATATAATAAGAACTCACCAAGCACTGGGGAATGAATGAATAATCTCAGTGCAATGTCTGAGTCTAGTTTGACTGTGAAGGTAGGAAAAGGGAGCCCAGACCCAGGGGTTCTTGTTCCTGGCTCCCCCTTCTCCAGGCCCTGTGTGCTAGGCTACTAGCTGGGCAGGTGCAGGGAGGCTCAGGTTTCCTGAAGCCTGGAGATCGAGGTCTTGGACACTACGTGACAAAGCTGGAGATTCTTGGAAGAGTGATAAAGAACCTAAAAAAAACAAAACAAAACAAAAACAAAAACAACTCTTAGAACTACTAATTGAGTCGGGCAAGGTTGCAGGATGCAAGGCCAGTGCACAGAAATCAGTCATGTTTCTATGTACTAGCTCGAACCACTGGATACAAAATTAAAAATACGATATCATTTACAGTTGTGCCACAAAGGAAAACACTTCTGTATAAACCCAACAAAACATGCACAGAAATTATATGCAAAAGGTTTCAAAATATTGAAAGAAGAAATTTTAAAAGACCTAAATAAATAAAGAGGCATACTGTGTTCACAGATTGAAAGACTCAATATAATATATGGATGCCAGTTTTCACCAAATTGATTTATAGGTTTAACACATTTCTATAAGAACCCCAACAATATTTTTGCAGGTATAGACAGTACGATTCTAAAATTTACATGGGAAGGCAAAGGACCTAAAATAGCTAAAACAATATTGAAAAAGAAGGAAAAAAATGGGAAGTTAAGAGGCTTACTCTGATGTTAAAGCTTATTATATAGTCAAAATAATCAAAACTATGTGGGATCAGCAGCAGGATAGACACATAGATCAATGCAACAGAATAGAAAACTCAGGAATAGACCCATACAAGTATACCCAATTGATTTTTGACTAGTATGATGTCAATTGCAAAAAGCCAATCACTGAAAACAATCAACCATTCATAAACAAAAATATGATCCTCGAACTAAGCAGCACACTTTGTACAAAAATGAACTCAAAATGGGTCATAGATCTAAACCTAAAGCATAAATCTATGAAACTTGCAAGAAAACTCAGGAGAAATTTTCTGTGACCTAAGATTAGGTGAACAGTTCTATACGTACCACCAAAAGCACAATCCATAAAAAAGAGAAAATATTGTGAAGTTGGACTTTCTCAACATTAGAAAATTCAGGTTTATGAAAGAACCAGTTAAGAAAATGAAAAGACAGCCACAGACTGTGAGAAAATATTTATAAAATTTTAGATACAGAATATATAAAGGACTTTAAAAGGACATGAAAAGATGCAGCCATTAGGGAAATGCAAAAATAGGATATAACTATACACTCATCAGAGAGACTCAAGTTAAAAGTATCAGCATATTTTGTGTTGTTGAGGATGTAGAGCACTGGAACTCTCCTCCATTGCTGGTAGGAATGTAAAATGGTACAGTGAATCTGAAAAGGAATTTGGTAATCCTATATAATAAAGAGGGAATATGCAAATTAACCATCACTCCATCACCAAGATGGCTGCACCCACAGCTGAGGCCAAGTTTCCATAAGGAGCCTTAACGAGCAATCAGCAGGGACCTGAGGCTATGCCCTCCCCCGCCCC
This sequence comes from Eptesicus fuscus, assembly GCF_027574615.1. Classification (NCBI taxonomy): domain Eukaryota; kingdom Metazoa; phylum Chordata; class Mammalia; order Chiroptera; family Vespertilionidae; genus Eptesicus; species Eptesicus fuscus. The sequence continues at coordinate 21,879,643 of NC_072476.1, forward strand.
ATGGGGCTTGACAGGGGACCTCAGGCCATGTCCCCCACCCTGCTGGGCTTGACGAGGGACCTCAAGGTGTGCTTCCCATCCTGGTGCTGGGCTAGGGGACCTCAGGCTGCTCCCCCCACCAGGTGGGGCTTGACAGGGGACTTCAGGCTGCGCCCCACACCCCAGCACTGGGCCAGGGGACCTGAGGCTGCACTCCCCTGCCTGGCTGGGCTTGACAGGGGACCTCAGGCCATGCCCCCCACCCAGCGGGGCTTGACGGGGGACCTCAAGGTACACCCCCAGTGCTGGGTCGGGGGAACTCAGGCCACACCCCCGCCTACTGGGGCTTGACGGGGAACCTGAGGCTGCGCCCCCCTCCTAGTGCTGGGCCAGGGGACCTGAGTCTGTCCCCCCCTCCTGGCGGGGCTTGACAGAGGACCTCAAGGCATGCCCCCCACCCTGGTCTGGGCTGGGGGACCTCAGGCCATGCCCCCCCATCCTGGTGCCAGACCAGGGGACCTGAGGCTACGCCCCCTGCCTGGCAGGGCTTGACAAGGGTGGGACTGGCTGGGTCTGGATCTAGCCCAATGCGGGGGGGGGGGGGGGGCCGGCCTGGTCTGGGTCTCACGTGATTTTGAGGTGCATGTGGGTGGGTGGGGACTTGACTCTGGGTCCCATGGTGATCCCAGACTCTGAGAGGAAGAAGGTTTTGATATACATTTTACTAATTTTCTTTTATCTCTGACACTTCTATTATAGAGGAAGTGCAAATAGCAATATTAAATTATTTCCTCTAATTAATCCCCTTTTAATGTGCACGAATTTCATGCACGGGGTCACTAGTTTCCTATAAAGTTAATTATGCCCTCACCATCTTACAATTGCACTCCTGCACATTTATTTATACTAGAGAAACAAAAAGGTTACATCCACACAGAAACCTATGCATGACTTTTCATAGCAGCATCATTTGTAATAGCCCCAAACTGGAAACAACCCAAGTGTCCTTCAACAGGCAAATGGATAAAACAACTGCTACTCAGCCACAAAAAGGAATGAAGCATTGATACACCCAACAACTTGGATGAACCTCAAGGGTATTATGCTGAATTAAAAAAAAAAAAAAAAAGCCAATCACTGAAAGTTATATACTACGAGAGGCCTGGTGCATGAATTCGTGCATGGGTGGGGTCCCTTGGCCTGGCCGGCGATTGGGGTTGATCGGGGCATCTTGCCCAGTCCCAATCTGGGCCAATTGGGACCGGCTGGCTGGGAGGAGGGACCACAGTGTGGGAGCACACTGACCACCAGGGGTCAGCTCCTGTGTCAAGCGTCTGCCCCCTGGTGGTCAGTGTGTGTCATAGCGACTGGTCGACCAGTCATTTGGTCATTCGGTCACATCGGCTTTTATTTATATAGATATTAGAGGCCCAGTGCATGATTGAATCATGCACGTGTAGGGTCCCCTACACACTTTCGCTTTTCGCGATGGAGCTGGGTGCCTGTCTGCTGGTGCACCAGGCCTTTCAGAAGCCTCCTCCGAACCGGAGGCTTCTGAAAGGCCTGGTGCCGGAGCAGACAGGCACTCAGCTCCCCCGCTTTTGATGGTCCGAGGCCACTGAGGGGGGGCTACCCTGCTGTTGAAAGGCGCAGAGGGCAGGCCTCTCAACAGCCACTGAGGGGGGCTGCCGCAGACACCTGGCTACCCTGCCATTGAGAGGCGCAGCTGGGTGTCCGCGGCAGGCCCCCTCAGCGGCAGCGGATCCGTGCCTCTCACTGGCCGGATAGGCCACCCCGAGTCCCGCCCCCCAGCCTCCCGCCACCCAATCGTGGGTGTAGCGGAGTGATGGTAATTTACATGTTACTCTATTATTAGATAGGATGACTTCATTTCTATAATATCTGAAATAACAGGATTATAGAGATGGAGAAATGGACCAGTGGCTGCCAGCGATTAGGGTGGAGTAGGATCTAACTAGAACGGGTAGTATAGGGGACTTTGTGATAGAATAATTCTTTATTCTGATTACTACTATGATGTCAATTGCAACAGATCTACACATGTTGCAATTTTGGAGTACTGTAAAAAAATAAAAATGGAAAACCTGCTGAAATCTGACTAAGGTATGTAGTGTCCAGGTTTTGAAATTGTACCATGGTTACATAAGATGTTAGCACTGGGAAAAGCTGGGTGAAGGTACCTGAGGACTCTGTACTATTTTTGCAACTTTTCATAGATCTAAAATTATTTCAAAATAAAAAGGTAGAAAAAAACTTTAAAGGGGCTTACTCATAAAAGTCTGGGGATGGCAATAGAACAGTATGCAGCCATAAAAAAGGATGGCATATCTTTATGGAGCAATTCTATCTTATTTACTATTATTTCCCCAGTGCTCACCATAGTGCATGGCAAATAGCCAGAACTTAACAAGGGACTGGGAATAAATGAATAACTTTGGTGTTATGTCTGTCCTAGTCTAACTCTGAAGATAGAAAGGAGCCCAGACTTAGGTCTCCATGCTCCTTGCTTCCCCTCCCCCAGGCCGTGTCCTGGGATCCTGGCTGGGCAGGTGCAAGGAAGCTCAAGTTTCCCGAGCCTGGAGATGCAAGAAAAGGTATGTGAGGCTGAGTGACAGAGCTGGGGATTCTGGGATGAGCAAACAAGCAAGTGGCCAGAGAGGACACCAGCACTGGCCCAGGTCTGGCAGGGCACATAATCTTCCCAGGGTTCCTATCTGGCCACTTGGCCCTGGAGAGAAAGAACCTCTTCTCTTGCCACAAACTTGGCCTTTGAGCTGCTTCGAACTACCTGCCTGCAGCCCTTCAAATGTTATTGTTCCCCTTGGAGCCAGTTAGGCCAGAGTTTCAATCCCCTCTGCGGCTTCCTAACTGTGTGATCGTGGGACAAGTCACTTCACCTCAGTGTTTCCATCTGTAAGTTGGGAACAACATCGCCTTAGCTTGCTAGACTCTTGTGTGGATGTTGAGATTATTCAGATCAAGGACTCAGGGCTAGGCGGCTTATTTGTGCTCAGGGAACGTGATGCCTTTCACCTCCCTCTTGGTGATGTTGCATCAGGCGCCAATGGAGAGGCTTGGGCCCAGCATCTGGGTTTCTTCCTCCCGCTGACCCACTCCACTGACTTCTCCTTTGTATCCAGATGAAGTCGCCCAGGGCAACTTCAAAGGGACATGGAAGCCTTTAAAGGACAGCCTGTGGGGCAGGGGCATGGTCAGGGCTTTAGTGAGGGTGGCAAGCAGCAGGTGGTAAGTCAGCTGCCCCAGGTTTGAATCCCAGCTCTGATTTTTACCAGCTGTTGAGCACCTTCTTTAAGTTCTTAGAATCTCCGTTCCCCCATTCTAAGATGGGGACAGAGGCCCCTGACCAAGAGGGCTGTGTGAGTATTAAGTATTTAAAAAGGAAAAAAAAAAAAATACTGAGTAGAGAGCACTGTGCCCCACACCTGGGAGCTCCTTAATGGCCGGGATAGTAATTAATGATGATCTCTGCCATCTTAATCGTTACTGTGCACATCACAGGCAGAGACGGCATTATACAATCTGCAGGTATTTGCAGCCGAGGGAACCGCCTCCTCCTCCACCACCCCTGAGGCTGTCAGGAGGAATCAATGTCCAGCAGAGGCAACTGCCACTGCGTGCTGTCCCCTGGGCACAGCAGTTCTCATGGGGACCTCGTAGAGAGTGGCTATCTGGGTTACCTGCAGCCTCACCTGACTCATTCCCCGGAAACTGGGCCCAGCATTCTGGGCCAGATAACATCCTCCATGTCCTCAGATGCCCTGAGTGCAGTCGGGTAGGTGCCTGGACATGGGGGGCGGGCCAGGAGTGAGAGCCTGGTGATCCGCCAGCAGGCTGCCTCCCTGCACGTGGTGAGGAGGGGAACTCTGTGTCCTGCAGGGTAGATTTCTGCAGCCTTCGCAGGGTCTGTGGCTGACTTCCCCTCTGGGGCTCCAGCTCTCTGGGGCTCACAGAAAATATAGGTCTTAGGAGTCAGCAGAAACCCCAGAAAGCAGGTGGCCCAAGGCCCTTTTTTTCTGATGAGGACTTTGAGGTCCATAGAGGGCCAGTGATGTTCCTGCACAGGCAGGCATGAGCAAAACAACTCCCCAAAACTGGCCTCCTGGCTCCCAGCTCAGTACTCTCCCTCTCTCCACATTGCCACAGATTCGGATTTAACTGGTTCCATCACTTATTTGGTGTGGGAGGCAAAGCTGCAAGGGCTGCCACTCTATGCCTCCATTTTATCATCTGTGAAATGGAATCATAACATGAACCTCATGCTTAGAGAATGAAATAAGATGGTGGGCACAGTAGACAATGTAAGTGTGTGGGTATTAAGTTGAAATGGAGGTGGGAGGCTCTGGTTGTCTTGACAACAGAGGCCCACTGCTGGCATGCAATCGGAGGGGGCCAGGAGGAAGAAATGCCGTGCAATGCACAGGACAGACTGACACAAAGAATCATCCTGCTTCGAATGCCAGTGGCCCCCCAGTGAGAAACCTGCAGGTTAACAAACATACAGGGAGCAGAGGACAGACCCGAGGGCAGGCCTCTGATGAGATGAGACATTTGGGGCAGGGTGTCCAGGTGCCTGCGGGACTAAGCAAGGCCCGTGTAGCCTTGGGCCTCTGGTCATTTATGGGGCAAAAGGGAAGGAAGGCTAGGATTAATTGAAGTCAGTGTTCTCCAAACTTGGGTACATGAACCAACATTTATCATTTTAATAGTTTATACATTGAATACGTACTAGAAAAATAACTTAGCACATTAACTCCATGATAAAATAAATATTATATTTAAGATAAATGTAAAGGAAGTATTTCAGTTTGTTTTTTTAAGTGGATAGGAAATGTTAAGTCATCAGGGCCAGCAGTAAGTGGGTAGGCACAAATCAGGAAGGTTATTGGAAAATGACTCACAGTTGGGAAGTTCTGGAACTTGGGTCCCCCCAGGCCCTTGTGTTCTTAGAATAGACATAAAAGATCATGCTGGGAGCACGAGGTGGTTACAAAGGGAAAACCACAGTTTGAAGGGGATAGACCCGTGGTCGGCAAACTGCGGCTCGCGAGCCACATGCGGCTCTTTGGCCCCTTGAGTGTGACACTTCCACAAAATACCATGGCCTGGGCGAGTCTATTTTGAAGAAGTGGCGTTAGAAGAAGTTTAAGTTTAAAAAATTTGGCTCTCAAAAGAAATTTCAATCGTTGTACTATGGATATTTGGCTCTGTTGACTAATGAGTTTGCCGACCACTGGGATAGACGATGCGGGTGAGAGGGAAGATGTTCCACGTCAGTCTTCCCTGTTCTGTGGCTGTGAGCTCAGTCTTGGCACCGACAGGTGGTGCTGCCTTGCCCTTCTTCTAGCCATGACCTGCCAGGGCCAGGGCCTTGCGGCTGCTTGTTGACATTCCGGCCTTATAGGTGTTTCCTAGGGCAGCTGTAACAAAGTACCACCAGCTGAATGACTTACACAACAAAAATATAGTGTCTCGCCATTTTAGAGGCTAGAAGTCCAAGATCACGGTCTGATTCCTTCTGAGCCGGGGAGGGAGAATCTGCTCCATGCTCTCTCCTAGCTTCCGGTAGCCTCAGGCATCGCTTGCCTTGTAGATGGCACTCTTCCTGTGTCTTGCCATCATTTTTCCTCTGTATGTGTCTGCCTCTGTCCAAATTTCCCCGTATTATAAGGACACCCGTCTTATTGATTAGGGCCCACGCTAATCAATAGTGACCACATCTTTACCTTGATCATCTGCAAAGACCCTATCTACATATATATAAAAGGCTAAGCGACCATCGGATTGGAAACAACCAAAAGGAAGGCTGAACAGGCTGTGTGGAGTGACCAGTCTGGCAGGGGGGTTAGTGAGGGGCGACCAGGCTGGCAGAGGAGGGCAGTGAGGGGTGACCAGGTTGGTGGGGGGGGGGCAGTTGGGGGCAACCATGCCAGCAGAGGGTGCAGTAAGGGGCGACCAGGTCGGCGGGGAGGAGGGAGTGGGGAGGCAGTTGGGGGCGACCAGGCTGGTGGGGGGGCACGAATTCCGTGCACCGGGCCTCTAGTTTCTAAATAAGGTCACATTCACAGATACTGGGGGTTAGGCCCTCAACATCTTTTAGGGGCACACAATTCAACCTATAACAGGTCTGTTTCAGTGAGTGGGAAGGAGGACCTCATCACCCCAGGCCCGCCTCCCCCAGCCCCAGTCTCCTCCACAGTTTCTCTGCTGGGTCAATCCTGCCGCTGGTTCCAGGAAGGGTATGTTTTCCTCCACCCCATGGAGACAGAAATATGGTCAGGAAGTCCCTGGCCTTTACCCTTTGGTGACCTCGCCTCTGGAGTGGCTGTACTTCAGGATGTGCTCCCCAAACTCGAGAGCAGTCGGAGCCACCAAGGTATGTTTGGTTATACCTAGACAACCAGCAGCCCCTGCAGCAGACTTGACTTTATGGAGAGTGTGTTGGAGTGTGCTCCTCCCGAGCCCGTGTGATATACTCCTTCCCATAAGCCAGGAGGTCAGGTGCAGAGGAGAGAGTTGTGTGACTGTGGGGGGACACACTGGCATGTGGCCGATTCCCAGGCAGGAATCTCCTGACCCCAGCTCTGCTTTTATTCTAACTGATCTGCTGCACAGCACCCTTCCTGCCTTTCTCTCTTGAAATTTTATTTATTAATTAGGCAGCTTATATAGTGCTGCAAAATTCAGAGTTGCATCTTGCCTTTTGGTGGCTATAGAGAAGTAGTAATACTGCTATTATTACTATTAGTGCTACTAATATGCTTAGATCCTGCTTATTAAGATGTATGCCAGACTCTTTTCTAAATGTTTACCCTCTGTGACTCCTCAGTGACTCGATGATGCAGGTATTACCACTTCCCCATTTTCCTAATGGGAAAACTGAGGCTCCATGGTGACTTGTCTGAGACCACACTGACATCTGGCCTCTTGTGATACTTCCCGTGTCACAGTCTCCCACATAAGAGTGTCTGGTTGACAGATGGGTCTGAGTGCATTTGACCAGCATCCAATTTTTTGCTATTATTATGCTGCTGTGAATTTCCTCGTACATGTGTGATTTCCGCATGCATGTGACTATATCTTTTAGATAAATGCCTTGGAGTGGAATTGCTGGGTCAAAGGATGTGTGTATGTGCTATTTTATTTTTGCCATGATTCTTTGCTTATCCTTTTAGTAAGCAGCCAGGCTTTAAATTAACTTTGCCTTAGTTACCAATTCTTTTGTTTTCCCATTACAGTTGACATACAATATTGTATTAGTTTCCGGGGCACAACATAGTGATTAGACATTTATATAACTTATGAAGTGATCACCCCGATAAGTCTAGTACCCACCTGGCAATAGACATAGTTACTGCAATATTACTGGCTATATTCCCTATGCTGTACTTTACATCCCCATGACTGTTTTTATAACGGGCAATTTGTATGTCTTAATTCCTCCCCCCTTTTCACCCGTCCTTCCAACCCCTTCCCATTTGGCAAACATCAATTTGTTCTCTATATCCATGAGTTTGTTCTTATTTCGTGTGTATATGTTTATTTTGTTTTTTAGATTCTTATTCCACGTGGTTTAACAAACAGGTATTGGACAGCACCCGGGGAGATAGAAAAATTAGTGAGCTTGAAAGCTGCCCTCACAGTCTAGCAGGGAACACAGACCCATCCCCAGGGAACTGGTATCTGGGCTGCCTAAGTCCATCATAGTCCTGGGCTGCACTGGCCTGGTGTTTGGAGTCAGAACCCAGCTCCACTGTGCTCTCTCCTGGTTCTGATGGGTGTACAGTAAACATTAGCCATTTCTACCATCGTGACACTCGGCTCGTCCCCACCCTGCTGACAACCCTCTCTAGAGCTGAGTAGCAGCTGCCCCCTTTTTATTGTCCTTACTGAGTTCAGAGAAGTTAATGATCTTGTCGCGGTTACACAGCCAGATCATCTCTCTCTCTCTCTTTCTTATTTTTCCTTTCTGGAGACTCCAGAAAACTGGCTTCTTATGGGATATGTCCTAACTTTCTAATGTGAGTAACTAATTAGGATCAAAAACAAAAAAAGCAACAAAAACCCACTGTCAAGGCCAAACAAAAGCCATCTGCAGACCAGATGTGGCTGGTAGGACACCAGTTTGCCTCAGAGTCGGGCAGGCATGGGTTTGTGTCCCAACTGAGCCACTTACAAGATCTGCAACCACATTATCGTTGGAAGCCTGGCATCCTCATCTGCAGAAGGGCAGTGATAATCCCCGCTGTGCATGGTTGAGTTTGAGGGATTGACTATTTGTGTACATTACCTGGCATATTGCGGGTACTCAGTAGATGGTAGATCACTATCGTTGTTATGGCAATGACGTTAAATGAAATCAGGGCTATGATAGGTGGTGATGTTGGAGGAAAACTGATTCCATTTTGAGCTTGTCAAGATTTAGGTGTTCAGAAGATGTCCAGATGGAGATGTCTAGAGACAGTTGGAATTGTGCATGGGGGCAGGAGATTTTCATGTGGGGGAGGGGATCTTCCATTGAGTCTGTCATTACATAGAGGTGAGACTTTTTTAACTCTTTTTAAAAAATCTTTATTGTTGAAAGTATTACATATGTCCCCTTCCCCCCCCCCTCACCTTTCCTAGGCCCGCCCCCCACTCCATCCCCGCCCCAGGCCTTCACTATTGTCTGTGTCCATGGGTTATGCATATATGCATACAAGTTCTTTGGTTGATCTCTCCCCACCCACCCACCCTCCCCCTGCCTTCCCTCTGAGGTTCAACAGTTTGTTCCATGCTTCTATGTCTCTGGATCCATTTTGTTCATCAGTTTATTTTGTTCATTAGATTGTACATATGAGTGAGATCATGTGATACTTATCTTTCTCTGACTGGCTTATGTTGCTTAGCATAATACCCTCCAGGTCCATCCATGCCGTTGCAAATGGTAAGAGTTCTTTCTTTTCTTAACTCTTTATGCATTCATTTGAGAGTTCTGATTGTTCTTGGGCTTCTAGCCACCACCGCCATGGTGGATGCTCTGTAGGCTCATTGTCAGTTGTCATTGCTTCCTGGAGAATAGCACAATTTCCTGAACTGGTTGCTCTTGCAGTGGGAGGTGAACCTAAAAAAGGAAAGTCAAACTGGGGTTGGTTCTCAGAGAGAAATGGCAGTGTGTGAGGCAGAGGTGATGGAGGCTGCAGACAGAGGCCACCCACTTGCCATTGTGAACAAGGAACAAGGAACAAGCATTTTCTGGGAATTCTCCTCCACTGTGGGACCTTGTTCTCTTATTGGAAGAAGCACTAGATTCCATTTAGGAGATGTGGGCTCTCATTGCTGTTCCGCTTTACATTCTCTGTGACCTTGGTCAAGTCACATCCACCCTTCGGACCTAAGGTCATCATTTATAAAGCAAGGGTACTGGACTGTGTGTTAGTTTGCTAAGGCTACCAATACAACCACAGATGGGTGGCTTAATCAACAGAAATGAATGTTTTTTCACAATTCTGGAGGCTGGAAGTTCAATATCAAAGTGTCAGCATTGTCAGGTTCTGGTGAGAACTTTCCTTGGCTTATAGACGGCCGTCTTCTCCCTGTGTCTTCTCCCTGTCACTGTGTATGTCTATGTCTGAATCTTCTTATAAGGACCCCAGGCATATTAGACTGGGGCTTACCCCAATGTCCTCATTTTAACTTAATTATCTCTTTAAAGGTCCTTTCTCCAAATAGAGTCATATTCTGAGGTACTGGGTGGGGATTAGGAATTCAACATATGAATTGAGGGAGCGGGGGCATATTTCAGCCCATAACAGCCCATCAGTGCTTCCTGAAGTACAGCTACTGCTGCTGGTAGAATCGACTTTATATCAAATGCAGAATTAAGCCTTAAAGAACAATCTATTCTTCTAATTACTTTCAGAAGAAAATGTTTGGTTTAGTACTCATGTGCCCCTGGTAACCTTTCTGACCCCTGCCAGAGCAAATGGAGAACAGGCCTCAGACACGGAGCCTCAGGCAGGCAATCACCTCTGTCTTCCTTACCTACTGCTGCATCACAAACACGCTCAAACTTAGTGCTTTAGCACAGTTCACATTTATTAGACCACAGTTTCTATAGGTCAGGAACTCAGAAGCAACTCAGGGGTGGTAGTTCCAATTCAAGGTTTCTCATGAGGTGCAGTCACCTACAGGCTTGCTGGGACCATTGGATACACTTGGAAGGTGGATCAAGTTGGGACTGGCTGTTGGAGGGAGCCCTCTGTTCCTTGTCACGTGGCTGCTTGAGTGTCCTCAGAACATGGCAGCTGGCTTCCTCCAGAATGAGCAATGGAGAAAAGAGAGCAAGGAGGAAGCCACAAAGCCTTTTACATCCTAACTTCAGAAGTCATACGCCACCATTTCCATTCTCCTAATCAGGAAACTGTGGAATGAATAGGGCACAGGTCAGCCTTATTCGGTGTGGGAGGGGACCACACAAGGGCAAGAATACCAGGAGGCAAGGATCATTGGGGGCCATCTCAGAGACTGACACAGAGTGATATGCTATGTATAAATACATAACCTGCATTTTTCACTCAATAATGTTTTTTAGATCAATCTGTACTGATATAAAGAGGTCTGATTCATTCCCTTAAATTTTAAGTACATACTATTTTTATTTATCCATTCCCCTATTAATAACCACTTAGATTGTTTTCAATTTTTTTATGACTCAAACATCCTAGTACACATCCTAGGGTTCTAGAATATGTGTATTTTATATTTTGCTAGGTGGGAGCCAATTGTTCTTTACAACAGTTACACTGATTTACACTCCCCTACAAAATAGGAATACTTACTTTTCTCCACAATATTACTAACACTTGATGTTGCCAGACACTTTCATTTTTGCCAATCTGATGGGAAGAGAAGTAGTGTCTCAATGTTTTATATTTTTAATTATGGTAAAAACACATAACTTACCATCTTAACTATTTTTAAGTGGATGGTTTCGTAGTAAGTACATTCACACTGTTGTGCAACAGCTCTCTTGTTCATCTTGCAAAACAGAAACTCCATACTAGTTGAACATTAACTCCCCATTCTCCTTCCCTCCAGCCCCTAAAAGAAACCATTCTACTAGTAAATTCCATTCTACTTTAGTAACTCATATATGTAAAACATGCAGTGTTTTCTATGCCTATCTTATTTCACTTTGCATAAGATCCTCACGGTTCATTCGTGTTGTAGCATGTGACAGGATTTCCTTCTTTTTAGAGGCTGAGTAATATTCCATTGTGTGGATATACCCATTTTTTTCTTTATCCATTCATCCAGAAATGGATACTTGATTTGCTTGTATTTCTTGGCTATTGTGAATAATGCTGCTATGAACATGGGTGTATGAATGTCTTCTTTTAATTCTTTTGTATATATACCCAGAAGTATATATATACTCAGTTCGATCATATGGTAATTTTATTTTTAATTTTTTTGAAGAACCCACATACTGTTCTCCATAGCAGCTGCATCATTTTATACTCTGACCAATAGTGCCCAAGGGTTCCAGTTTCTCCACATTCTCATCACACAGGTTATTTTCAACATTTTAATTTTCCCTCTCCCTGAGTACAAGTGAGGCTGGACATCTTAACACACTGCCCTTTGAACGAGGGGAACGTGACGGTTCTGGGAGGTTAAATCGTCTTCCCTAAAGCACTGGGCTCGTCAGTGGTGCAGCCAAATCAAAATCCAGAGTTGTGTGGTCCATACAACCATGTTCTCTCCAACACGTGACCCTGCCTTTAAACTCGCTGTGCCTCTTTAAGAAAAGGAAGGAGGGAGGAGAGTGGCCCCTGGCTTTTGAATTCCTGCCTGTTGTGCCTCTGACAAGTGGGGAATCTACAGAGCATTATTTTTCTTGGATCTGCAGGCCAAGTGGCGTTACCTCCACCTAGGAGGAAGCGGTGTCTAAGCTAATACCCCGGACGGGAAATATGTGCCCAGAAGATTAGCTCTATTGTGTGGGGCTGGACGCTTTCCACTGACTTTGTTTATGGGACAGATTGTTTTTGTGGAGTTGTTTGCTCCGGTGAGTCTCCAAGCTCCAGCAGCCTCCTGGCCCTGGAGAGGGTCAGATTTACGGGCAGACCGGCGTGAGGCCAGGAAAGGCTACAAAGGAACAGGTCCCCTGGGGGACTTCAGGAGTCCGCCTGGGGCTTCCTCAGAAAGCAAAATTGTAGCCCTCTTTTATTTGATTTTAAAAATTGGGTGTGCAACAGTGTGGTGGCGTTTTCTTCCTTCTCGGCTCTTGGAGCTGGCATTCTCATGTCACTGGGTACAACCCGTGGCAGCTCACCTCTGTACACCTCCACATGTGTTCCTGGGACACTGAGGTTGGTCCCCCTCCAATTCTTCCTGCCAGAAGCACCATACACCTAACGGCACACACTCCCATGTTCCCATTTGTTCCAAATCAGTTAGCAGATGGTACTTGGAGAGCATGTGATTCACACACACACACACACACACACACACACACTCACACTCAGAGGCCACTAGCCATCTCTCCTCGGGTGGTCTAGGAGAACGCATTGTGTCTGGCATGTGGTATAGATACCAATTGCTACCATGTGCTCTTTCTTTATTGTTCCATCTTCCTACCCACCCACCCAGCCACCCACCCAGCCTGACTGCCCCGTCACCCTGAGCTTCCATGCTGTTTCAAACCTCAAGAATTTAGGCCAGTCACTCTGGCAGAGAAGGATGCAGAAATAAGGAAGAGCTAGAAGGCTGCTTGGCTTTTCTGAGCCTCATCTTTCTTACTTGTACAATGTTATAAGGGGGCCACCCTGGCTGCTGAGGTTATTGAGAAAGTCAAGGACATTAGTAGCTAAAGCCCTGAGTACAGGCCTAGGTAGCTGAGAAGCACTCAAAAAAATGGTTCTTATTATTTCCTGAATGCCCACCTTGGGTCAGACCCTCTGCTAGGGACATGGGAAGATGGAATGAGACACAACTTTGACTCTAAGAACTCATGTTCAAGTGAGAGAACCACAATGAACAGACTAGCGTACATAGTGTGGTGACAGAGAGGAGCACAGAGCAGACACCTAAACCAGCCTGGGGGTATCAGGGATGTCTTCCTGGAGGAGGTGACATCTGAACTGAACTTAAAGTGACTCCCTCTGCTATTTAGGTGATCTTGCCAAAAGCATGCTAGAGCCTCACATGATACTAGCTGGTGGCCATGTCTGGTGTAAGGCCTTTCCTATCTGCTCCAGTCTTGGCTGGCCTTCTCTCTTGAACCCCCTCAGTTCTGTACTGGAGAAGGAAATCTATACTTAACTATTTCCTCTCTGCTGTACTATGGTTTCAATGCCATTCTCTATCACCTTAAAAGTTTTCATGACTCCCGTAGTCCCTGGCAAAAGCCTTAATCATTCATTCATTCATTCATTCACTCATTTAATCAATCTACTAAATGCCAATAAACACCAATTGGTAACAAGATTAGTCTAACCCAGGAAATCATCCCAGGGTCTATACAAGCATTAAAATAAATAAAGTCTGTTTGTCTCTTTCCTATCACTGAGCCACCATCTAGGTCCCAGCAGCTCTGGGCCCCATTGATGGCAGCGTCTATGGCCAGACAACTGAATGGAAGAGAGGACCAGTTTTGAAGTCCCACATCTAGCATGTGACCTATGTCACTCTCCTTCATGGCCCCCATCCTCATTTTATCCTCATGGTCCTGGGAGGTGGCCTCTGATATTTCTATTTCCCTGCTCCCAGCAGGTTGTGGTTGTTGGGTCAGCATCTGGTGGACTCCTAGACAGTTGGCAGTCAGCTCAGTCCACTCAGGGTGCCTCCAGCTGACCAGTCCTGCCTCACTTCTTTCAGGTGCCAAACTTCCCTCTGGAATCTGGCTACCGCACCCATTTCCTCCTAGTTGTCTAGGGTCACCTTATAGTTCTCTGTCTCAGGGCCACTTCACCCTCTGACAGCAAAATCTCACCCACTGGCACTGTCAGCTCCTTTCTGTATCCCTCCCCAGGGCACATGGAACCTTCTGGATAAAAAATTGAAGCCCTCCCTCAGCCTAACCATATCGTGTACTCGTTTTATTTTAATGTCTCTTCCTGGAATCCTATATGGGAAATGATACAAAGGCTTCTCTGCTTTTGGCTTTCCCCCTAACAGCCTTCTAGGAGCTGCCCACATGGACATCCCAACACAGCGGACTGCTTCCCTGCCTCTCTCCCTCTTCCTCCATACTCCCAACTCCACTAGCCCACGAGTGGGGAGGAAAGTGGTTCAAGGAAGGAAGCCAGCTGACGATTAGGGAATGTATGTCGGCTGATATTTGAAAATCTGACCTGTCCCAACGGTCAAATGAGAGATGGATACAGGTACCTAGGCCTGTACTCAGGGCTTTAGCTACTAATGTCTTCTGTACACATGAGAATAGACCAAAAGAACAGAAAGAGTATAGGTTCTGGAATCAAAGCACTTGGGTTCACATTCAACCTCCACCGGCTAAAGCTGTCTGACTTTTGGCAAATCATTTAAACTCTCTGAAACTCAGTTTGCTCATCTGGAAAATGGGGATGATATTAACCCCTACTTCACTGAGTTGAGCGAGAGAAATGAATTAATGCCCCTGTCTTGATTAGGATGTGTGCTTGGGTACTAATAATAAAAATTGGCTGCCAGTTTTATTTGGGGATAAGCGCTCTTTGGTGCCACCTGAATAAAAGTGAGGATTTTTGTTAATAAGGAAGAAGGAAATGAAACTTGTGTAGGTTCCTAGCCAACCGTTTCTGTCGTGGCTGGTAATGTGTTCTGGACATAGTACCTAGTGCAGAGGAAGTACTGGAAAATGTTAGTTAGTAGGAGCAGGCTTGGCCATGAACTGTGTCACAGAGGACCTGAAGTTTGGACTGGGATCTACTTGGTTGCAAGGCAATTAGCGAAGACAGACTGTTGGGTCCCTTGGAATCACCCAGTCAAGGCTGTACTCCCTGTTGCCCTGCCAGAGCCCTCTTTGCATGACACACAGGGCATGCTTAATAGATACTTTGTGGTGTAATGAATGAATGAACCCCTCTGACTTCATTGGGCTCTAGCCCCACTTCTGACCCCAATTTAGAACCTCTGTCCCTATTACCTCCAAGTGACCTCCGAGTGGCTTTGGTTGAGCCCCAGTTGCAATGCACAGTTCTGTTCTTCCCACGGTGCACAGCAGCAAAATCTCATATTAGATTTCATTTCCAGCATTTCTTGGCCTGAACTTCGGAATATGCTCGGCTTTATGCACTCCGCCCTTTTGTGTGCCAGTGCTGTCTCCCTCTCCACCCGCTAAAGGTGCTAATCCAGCAGCTCACCGTAAATGGTGTGAATTTCTTCCAACTGCCATGGTCATGTTTCTTAATCAATAGCCTGACTTGTCAGCACCAAGTAAACACAGCTTCGGTTCGAGAAGGAAGAAGCCACTGCTGCAAAGCACACACGGAAGGAGTCCTTTCTTTCCTACATTAATTAGGCCAGTGAGTCAACAAGTAATAGCAATGCTTTGAGTAATGATTGTGTGCCAGGCACTGCTCTAAGCACTAAGCATGTGTATTGACTCATTTAATCCTTACAATCTTCCAAGGTGCTGTGACTGTCTCTATCTTGTATGTGAGGGAACTAGGGAACAGGTTGGTTACTAGTAATAGTTATTGAATGTTATTGTGAGTCAGGCACTTGCCTAGGGGCTGAAGATGTTGTAGTGAATAAGACACATATGAATTCCTGTCTCATGGCGCTTGGAGTCTAATGGAGGATGTGGACAAAATACACACAGCTAAATTAACAGAGTAATTTCAAATATGTTTTAATTAGGGCTACTTTTGCCTGCAAGTATCAGATAACCCAATTGCAGTAGTGTAAGCCCTAGGGATTTAGTTTACTCCCTAGAACAACAGATGGTGAGAGATGCTGATGCTGATTCTATGACTCAAGAATCCGACATTTGCATGGTCTTTCGCTCATGGCCCTAGAATGGCTGAATAGCTCTAGTCATCACCCCTGTGATTCAGCAGGAAGGTGGAAGAGGGGGAGGAGATAGAACCAGCATCTCTTATTGACCAGATCTGGGGCAGATGGCCACCTTGGCCTGATGGTCACTAAGGAGAAATCAAACAGGACTATGGGAGAGACAGCTCCTATATGTAGGGTGGCCAGGGAAGGTGACATATGAACAGAGACCCAATGACAAGGGGCCAGCCCTGCAAATATTTGGGGACAGAGTATTCCACATAGAGAACATTATAAAACAAAGAGTCTCTCCTTCAGAAATAAGCATGGTGAGATCGTGGAAGAGAGAGAAGTTCAGAGGGGATGGAGCACAAGAATAAAGAGAGAACAACATAAAGGCTAAGGAGGAAGGGAGCTGGATCGTGCAGAGTCTTTTAGGTCCTCAAAGGAGTTTGGATCTTAGTCCAGGAGTGATGGAAAGCTACTGGAGGCTTTTGTTAATCAGGAGAGTGAAATAATCTGATTCATGTCTTGAAAGGAATTATTGGGGCAGAACTGTTATGAGAGTCACAAGGCTTACGGAGACTTAATTCTAGGTGATGGTATCGTTTTTCCAAGCTCCTTCCTCTTGGGTTTACTTTTTTCTGCCTCTTGGACCACCTCCCCGCAACCCTTTTTGTTTCACGGCAGCTCCTTAAGATCTGAACTGTGTCCCGCTCGCTTCCGTCCCCCAGGACCCAGCACAGGCCAGGCACAGTGGCAGGACTTGGTAAACATCACCAGAGCCGAACTGGACAAAGGCGAGTGCTCTACTCCAGCGCTCCCAAACTTCGATCTCTCACATTCCACTCTCATGTTTTTTGGCCAGATCAGTGGCTCATAACCAAGTGATTTTGCCTCCCAGGGGAGCATTTGGTAATGTCTGGAGATATTTTTGGTCATCACAACCAGAGGGAGTGTGGGGGATGCTTCTGGCATCTAGTAGGTGGGGACCAGAGATGCTGCTAAACACCTACATAGTACAGAACAGCTCCATGCAATACTGAATTATCTGCCCCCAAATGCCACTAGGATTGAGTTTGAGAGGACCTGGACTAGATCTACATTCCTGTCCTATCATTCCCTTAATATTGCCCTTTAAATTAATTCACTTTTTAAATTTAAAAAAGTTTAGGAAAACCATATATCACTGCCATAAATAAGAAACCAGTGCCCTAAGTAGAAAATAATTGGAGACCAGCTGGCATGGCTCATGAGCATCAACCTATGAACCAGGAGGTCACGGTTTGATTCACGGTCAGGGTACATGCCTTGGTTGCGGGCTCGATCCCCACTGGGGGGCATGCAGAAGGCAGCCAATCAATGATTCTCTCTCATCATTGATATTTTCTCTCTCTCTCTCTCCCTCTCTCTTCCTCTCTGAAATCAATAAAAATAAATTGGAAAGATAAACACTCAGAAAATAAAAGCTGATCACATTCTAGCTGGATGTTGTTCCTAGTTCAAAACTGAGTTTCCCTTCATTAAAAAGGGAGTTAGGTCAATGACATGAAGGATGAAGAAAGACTGAGGAACTATTCCAGATTAAGTCAGACTGGAGCAAAATGGCAGATCATCGCAGTGGAGTTCTGGAGTGGCGCCAGGACCAGAAAAACTCTGCAGTGACTTCAGTGGGACAGTTGGCAAACTTGGAATATTAGATAGTGCATATGAGATACTGGCATGATAGCAATAGGAAATTTTCTGAATTTAGTAACTATATTTTAATTATGTAAGGAAATGTCCTTTTTCTTGGGAGATTCATTAAGTATCCTATATAATAAAACCTTAATATGCAAATCGACCAAACCGTGGAATGACTGGTCGCTATGAACTGACCACCAGGGGGCAGATGCTCAAACATAGAAGCTGCCCCCTGGTAGTCAGTGCGCTCCCACAGGGGGAGCTCCTCTCAGCCAGAAGCCGGGCTCACGGCTGGTGAGTGCAGCAGCGGTAGCGGGAGCCTTTGCAGCAGCATTAAGGAGCAGCGAGCCGAACAGTAGGGAGCAGCAAGCAGGTGGGTGGTAAGGAGTGAGGGGTCCCGGACTGCGAGAGGGCACAGGCCGGGCTGAGGGACTCCCACCCCCAACCCCAGTGCACAATTTCGTGCACCGGGCCTCTAGTTTAGGAATAAAAGATCATGATATTGGTCAACTTATTCTGAAATGCTTTTTTTAAAAGTGTGTTTGTGTATTTATATGCATGTACATATATTGTGTATGTGTGTGTATACACATACACTTACTCACATACACAGACACAACACATGCGTACACACACAAAGAAAGCATACGTGGTAAAAATGTAAACAGTTGGAGAATCTAGGTTAAGAGCATGAGAGTTTATTGTGCTATTCTTGCAACTTTCTTGCAGGTTTGGATTTTTGCAAAATAAAAATTAATAGCAAGAAAACAAATAAAAGACCTTTCCTGAATGTAGTATCTCTGCTATCACAAAAGCCTTGAATTTTTTGGAAGCTCAGGAGGGCTTCAAATACTAGTTTCTAATGAGTTGGATGCTTCCTAGTTTGCTCCCAGAATAGATAAGAAAAATTAATATGTCTATCAAGTGGAAAAATATCTTCCATGCCATCCCATTTATGTTGATAAGACAGCTAAATTGACTCCCGAATGATTCTAGAATTGCTTTGTCCGGATGTTCTATTGCTGTAACATCACGTATCTGTCGAGCTGTACTTATGTAAAGCCACGGGGGAATGAATATATTCCAGTCAGTGTGCCTGAAGCTGGGATGTTCTTTATGATAATAAAAAAATATTTTCTTTCAAAAAAGATTAGCAAATATTAGGGAAACATAAAGTAGCACCAACAAGAGACTTTCTCAGCAGAAGGATGAGAGCAAATTGAAAGACGGATGATTTTCTCACTCTGTGACTCATTGTTTTCAGCCAAGGGTCAGTCCACCCAAGAAGCTCAGTCGTGGGTGTTTCTCTTCAGTCTATGAAAGTCCTAGCCCTAAGACTCAG
This sequence comes from Eptesicus fuscus, assembly GCF_027574615.1. Classification (NCBI taxonomy): domain Eukaryota; kingdom Metazoa; phylum Chordata; class Mammalia; order Chiroptera; family Vespertilionidae; genus Eptesicus; species Eptesicus fuscus. The sequence continues at coordinate 21,898,667 of NC_072476.1, forward strand.
CTTTCTCAGCTGCAAAAATGGAGATAACACACCAAAAGCCAGGTGCCAATTTGGGGGCGGGGCGTCCTACCCTTTGAAGTCTCTAGATAATGGGAACCTGATTGCCACTGCCACCCGCATTCCAAGTCCTAGGGAAATTCCAATGTCCTTGCAAAGATGTCATCTAATTCGTGGAGCCTTACATTCTCACAGTCACCTGGGCCTTGACTTCCTCCTTTCTCTGCCCACTTCTCTGTCTCTCTCTGGCTCTTGTTGCAATGCATTTGTCTTCACTCTGCAGGCATTCAGGCCTCTGTCTGTGTATGCATGTGAGTGTCTGTGTGAGTCTGAGTATGTGTCTCTGTGTGTCTGTGCATGCATGGGTGTGTGTCTGTGTGAGTCTGAGTACGTGTCTCTGGGTGTCTGTGCATGCATGGGTGTGTATCTGTGTGAGTCTGAGTATGTGTCTGTGTGTGTGCGTCTGTGCATGCATGGGTGTGTGTCTGTATGAGTCTGAGTATGTGTCTGTAAATGGTTTTGTCTCAGTCTGTGTGTATTGCTGTGCCTGTCTGTGCTGGGTGTGTCTTTGTTTTGATGTGCCTCTGTGAATTTGTATGTGTCTGTGTCTGTCTATGTCTGGGTGTGTTTGTGTGTGTCTTTGTGTATTTGACTCATACAGATATCTGCATGTACAGACACACACAGACATATATTCAGATACACACAGACACACACATGCATGCACAGGCAGACACACACAGAGACACATACTCAGATACACATAGATACATGCATGTACAGACAGATATATACAAATGTACGCACAGAGACACACAGAGGCACACAGGCAGACATACACACAGACACACACATAGACATGCACTCACATGCACAGAGACACACAGACACACATATAGATACATACAGACACACCATATCTGAGTATGTGGTAGACTTTACAAGTTTCTGGGGGTCTGGAAGGAGTTTTCAATGCAAACACCTTATAAGTGAGCATTAAGTATCTTCCTTCAAGATCCCCTGAGTATCTTTTCCTTCTTCTCTTCTTTTACTCTCCCCACCCCAAATATTCTTCTTACTTATCAGAACAACTCGTTTCTTCTAAACCCATTTCATACTCTGGTCTAGGCGTTGCATTGCATGTCTCCTCTCTCATGAATGTGTTGTGCCCTCTAATCGGGTCTCTTCCTCTCTCAGGTTCTGCCAGGGGAAGAGCATAGAGGTTAATTTCTCCACTGATATGAATAATGCCACACGCCCTCACACAACCTTAAAATACAGGCCTGGTGTCTTAGTCCACTTGGGCTGTTATCACAAAAAATGCCAGAGTAGGTAACTTAAAAAACAAACATTGATTTCTCACATTTCTGGAGGTTGTGAAGTCCAAAGTCATGGCGCTGGCAGATTTGGTATCTGGTTATAGCCTACTTCTTGGTTTCTTGATGGTTGTCTATTCACTGTGTCCACCCATGACAGAATGGGGTGAGAGAGCTCTCTGAGGTCTATTTTACAAGGGCACTAATCCCATTCATAAGGGCTCCATCCTCATGATCCAATCACCTCCCAAAGGTCTCCCATCCAAATATCATCATATTCAATACTAGGTTCCAACATATCAACTTGGTAGGGGGTTGGGGAAGGAAGGTACACAATCATTTAAAACATAGCACATGATTGCACTCCATTTCATTATTACCATTTAGGGTTGTATTGGTGGTGCTGCTGATGGGTTCATTCATCTCTCCCTGGTAGGATTATTGGGAGGACCACATGAAATATGGTAGATGTGGTAGTGACAGTGTACACTGTGGATTTAGGATTCTAATCTAAGTCAACATATAACCTAATATTCAATATTCATGATTCTTTATGCCACAGGTCCCCATTCTTTTTTTTTAAATAATATATTTTATTGATTTTTTACAGAGAGGAAGGGAGAGGGATAGAGAGATAGAGAGTTAGAAACATCAATGAGAGAGAAACATCGATCAGCTGCCTCCTGCACACCTCCTACTGGGGATGTGCCCACAACCCAGGTACATGCCCTTGAGTGGAATCAAACCTGGGACCTTTCAGTCTGCAGGCTGACACTCTATCCACTGAGCCAAACCAGTTAGGGCAATTCTTTACGTTTCAACCTCAGTGTCATCACCTTGGAAATGCTTTTCCAGGCCTCCTCACTGATTTCCTTCAGGGCATTTGTCACAGCTTGCAGTTATTTTATTTATCTTTTGTGCTTTATGTTTGGTCTGTTCTCCTCCCTTAGATTGTAAGCTCTCTGAGGACAGGGACCATGTCTTATGTTTGCCATTATATCCCCAGAGCCCAGTGCAGAACTTAATAAGCATAAGCACTTGTTGTTGAGTGAAACTCCCCCTCATACTTCTTCCCCAAGAACTGGATAGCTCTTAAGATCCTTACTTCTTATACCAGTTTTTATTTTTAATTAAATGTATTGGCTTAACAATGATTGACAGTTTTACTGGTCTTGGAATGGATGGTTTCCAGGTTGCTCCTAGAAAATCCTATCAGCAATAACCAGGAAAATTCAGCACTTCATTTTTTCAGACTTTTTATTTTAAAATGATTTTAGACTTTCAGCAAAGTATTTCCATATACTCTTCACCCATGGACTTCCTTCCGATTTCACCAGAGTTTCCCCCTAATGTCCTTTTCTACGCAAGGTCCCACTTAGTTATCATATCTCCTTGTTCTCCTCCAGGTTGTGACAACTCCTCAGTTTTCCCTTGTCTTTCATGACATTGGCACTTAAAAAAATACTGATCAGGTATTTTGCAGAATGTCCCTCAGTTTGGGTTTGTCTGATGTTTTCTTCTGATGTGACAGGGGTCTGGGTAAGGGCACCACAGAGGTGAAGTGCCCTCCTCATTGAATTGTACCAGGGGTTCATAGCAACCTGGCTTATTACTAGGGACATTAACCTCAATCACTTGATTAATGTGGTATCTATAATTAAGATGGAATCATGGGTATTTATTTTATTCTATGGCTTTTAATCCAACTGTCATTATTTTGTTGCTCAAACTATTCCAGCTTTGGCCATTGAAAGCTCTTTAAGGTTAACTCCTAAATGTTTTCAGCAAGCCCCAACTTTTTTTTTTCTTTTTCTTTTTCTTTTTTAGCAATTCCCTATTTTCTGGCACCACAATTCCCTATTTTCTGGTTCAAGGTCTATCTTATATTTTTCCTGCCTCAGGTCTGTAATCAACCACTTCTATAAGGAGCCCTGGTTCCTTTTATTGGAGAATGGTGTTTAGAAACCAAGATCTGGGTGGTAAATGTGCTCATTGCTACTGGGCAATCCTTGCTTTGAGGCCCTTTCAGCGTTCAGAGCTTGGAAATATATTCTGTATACCAATCCATGCATACACACACATCTAGTATATTTATATCTGTATCTATCTATCTATCTATCTATCTATCTATCTATCTATCTATTTAAGAAAATTTTTATTTTTCATACTAAATACTACTGATTTCAATTCATCACCATAGGGTCATGTTTGCCTCCCTCTTTATTTATAACTTTCCTTATTTATAACTTTGTTTGTTATTTTAATTGAAGGGCTGATCTTTAAATCTTGATAAATTGTAAAAAAACGTTTCTGTCTTATCCCTCCTCCCTGGAAATGGCCGACATGAGAACACATTACTAGACGTTGCAGTCAGACGCTAGACAAAAGAGAACCCAGCAGATTGCATGGTCTATCTTAGTGCAAAAAGGCACTAATTACACACTTTATGTTTTATCGGCAGTGGGGTGCATGAGGGTCAGCCCAGACTCTGGAATGTGAGCTCATTGTTCCAGCCAAATGAGTCAGTTGAGATGGGAATGCAAATTTATTTGAGCAGTTGAGTATCAACATGGTTCTGAAAAAGAAAAAAAAAAAGTTTGCCTCTTTTCTTCTCCAGCCCCCTGCATAAAACTCCCCCAGGGGTCCTCTTACCTGGACTACTGTCGTTGCTCCTAGAAACACCTTGCCTCTTGCTGGCTCTGCCTTCTTTTCTCCTCATTGATTTCTCCTCCCTCCCCTCCCAACATCTATCTTTATTTCCCTTTCATAGACCCTGTGAATTTTCACCAAACAGCAGGTCTTAGCAGAAACCTTTCATGGCTGGTCTTCAGACTCTTTTTAATCAGAAAAGCCAAGGTTACATTTTCCTTTATTTTGTTGTCTGAGGTTTGGTTCCCTGTTCCTGGGGGAATTTTCTGTTCTTCCGTCCTTTCATAACAGCTTGGAGTTTTTCTGCATGAAACCTCAAGGAATGCTTTACTGAAAACCAAAATTTTGCCCACCACACTCCGGATATGTGAAAAATAAGTTAGGAGGGATAAGAGTTGCTCACTCTGATGGCACATGAAACATTTATTATTTGAAACTCAAAAGCCTGACTCTTTTAGCTCCCTCTGGGAAGAAAGAAATAAGCCTGTTCCAGGTATTATTCCTTTTAGTGTTATCAATGAGTCCAGAAGCCCACAGACCTGTTTGACTGGGATCCTGCCACTCCCGTAGCCAGGGGTGGGGGCCCCTTTCGCAGTGGCCTGGACTGACCAGGAATGAACTCAGAATGCCCCAGAGCGAGATGATGTCAAGTCAGTGAGAGGGGAAGCTTCGGGAGAGCTCATATTTTCTTAGCTGCATCCAGGAAGCCTAGATGAGAAGGTCTTGGCAGACACAAACTTCCTGAGGAGCCAACTGGGCAGCTTCTGGGGGGCACTTGGGGTATTAAATCATTGTGGGCACTGAACCATCGGCGAGACAATGAAGAACTCATTTCAAGAATTCCGAGAATACTATCCTTTCTTGGAAGGAATCCTTAGCAAAGACACCTAGGGCTTGTTGGAAAGGGAGGAAGAATGTGGTGATTTATAAGGATAGCAATGGGGACATGCTGAGTGTAGTGGTAGCAATAATAATGATAATAAGTAGACGATGATAATCATAATAGTTATGAAGGTGGCTGGAATTTAATTCAGTTCTTCCTTATAAGCAGGGCAGTATGTATAAGTTTCCTGTATACATTATATCTCACTGAATTCTCACAACAATTGTGTGAGGAAGTACTTTCATTTGTCCCATTTTACATCTAAGAAACCGAGGATTGAAAGGGTTTAAGTATGGTGCTTGGGGTCACAGAGCTACAAAGTGGTGAAGGCTAGATTAAAATTCTCAACTTGCTCTCTGAAATACTTTGCTATGTGGTCTTCTTGGGAGAGTCTGTCTTGTGAGCTGTAGGGTTTTGGTTTTGCTGAGCTGGTTGGTATTCAAGTGACTTATGCTTTAGCACAAGTGCCCACAATGCTAGTCAGATGGTCCAGAGACAGGAACTCAAGGCCCTTCCGTCCACAAGGCTGCAGTCTAATGATGGAGGCGCATACAAGGCCATTTTCAGGATCGTACTGTGGGGGATGGTCACAGAACAAAGGATGGGGTCATCAAAGTGTGTCCAAAGATTCAGCCGATGTTTGGAGCTAGAGTGGCAGGAATGGAGGGAAGGTGTACTATGCAGAGCGACCAGCTTGAGCCAAAACATGGAGGTATGAAATAGCATGGTTGGGCCTAGAATGGCAAGCACTTTGGTGTGACTGGAAGATAAGGTTGTAGGTGAAGAGGGAGACAAAAGCTATGAATGGAGAGATAAGCAGGGGCCTTGTGTGAACCAGTTAAGCCCAGTATTTAAAAATGTGGGCTCACCGGCTGGTGTGGCTCAGCAGTTGAGCATCAACCCATGAACCAGGAGGTCATGGTTTGATTTGCGGGCTTGATCCCCAGTGAGTGGTGTGTGTAGGAGACAGCTAGTGATTCCCCCTCATCATTGGTTTCTGTTTCTCTCTCCCTCTGTCTTCCTCTCTGAAATCAATATTATATATTGTATTATATATATATTATATACAGTGAGTGGCCAGATTATTATGATCTCTGAACGTATAATAATCTGGCCACTCAGTATATATATATTAGAGGCCCAGTCCATGAATTCGTGCATGGGTGGGGTCCGGCCAGCCTGGCCAAGGGGAGGGGTCATGGGCGGTTGGCTGGCCTGCCTGCTGGTCGAACTCTTGGTCAAGGTGACAATTTACATATTAGCCTTTTATTACATAGGATATACACTGAGTGGCCAGATTATTATGCATTCAGAGATCATAATAATCTGGCCACTCAGTATATATATATTTTAAAGCATGTGGACTCTAGATACAGAAGGACCTGGGGTTGAATTCCAGTACATCCACATACTAGCTGTGTAACCATGGGCTGGTTTTTAGAACTTTGCTGAGTTTCAATTTTCATATTTGGAAAACAGAGACAAATGATACTATGTATGCTAGAATGAGGAAACGGAGGCTCAGAGAGCCTAAGTACCTGGTCTTGGGTCACAGAGTTGATGAATGAGTTTGCCAGGATGCAAGTGTACTATCTATCACACATACAGCTTTATAAAGCTCCTCACTTAATGTCACAGGTTCCAGATCATCTAACCATGTTTGCATGTCTGCCCCTGTCCTTCCCAGCCTATGTGGACACCAAGGAGAGGGACCCTGTTCTATTCTACCATCACATGGTGGTCCAAAAGTAAGCAAGGGTCTCAGGCTTGCCAGTATATCAGGAGTCCCCAAACTGTAGGGGTCTGGGCCCCATCCAGACATACTGAACCAGAGTCGTCAGGACTGCCTGAGCTTTCTCTCTCGTCAAGCTGGGGTTTTGAACCATAGCAGAAAAGTGTTTCTTGAGTGAATAAATGAGCAAATCAACATACTTTATGTACTAACAGGGATAGGCTAATGGGTGCTATGACAACCATCAACCCCCCAACTCTTAGTGGCTTAAAACAATAAAGGTTTGGGGGTTTTGCTCATATTATATGTTCACAATGGACTGACTAGGGATTCTGCTCAACAGAGCAGTGGCCCAGAAGTGACACATACTCTCTCCATTCACACACTCCTTGGCTAGGACTAGCCACATGACCCCACCCAAGTGGGCGAGAAGTGCAATACTGAATGTGTTCAGAAGGTGGGAAGCCAGAGGTCATGGGCAAACAGCACAGATGGCTGGCAGACTTTATGGAGCTTGCATCATTAACTTCACTTTCACTTCCAAGTGAGACCTAGGAAGCTTGCTCAAGGCCAGATAGCAAATATGGAGGTGGATTTGAGCTCTTTTTCTATTCCCCCCACTCACCGCCCCCCCCCCCCCCCCGCCCTGGCTAAAGGCCATAATTTTTTTTTTTTTAATGCAAGGAGGCTGGATGGTGTATAGCATTAAAATTAGTGGCTAAAAGTTTGGGATCTGGATTGCCTCCAGACCTTCAGCTCTGCCATGTACCAGATGTGTGAACTGAGCAAGTAATGGAACCACATGGTGCTCATCAAAGAAATGGTCAAAAGAGGGGAGGGGCTAAGAAAGAATGTGTTTTCATGAATGAAGTGTTGGAAGCCAGGCAGGGATTACCTAATGGCATTGATATTGGTGGGAGTATGTGGAATGTGTGTGTGTGGGGGGGGGGGGGGAGAGGGCGGGGAGGGTAGATGTGAAAGGTTGCCCAGGATTTGGGGTGGCTCCTGACACAGTCAGGGAAGATACATGCCTGTTCCCCATAAGCTGCCCCCTTCCTCCCTGCACCAGTGTGAATGTTTGGGCTGCAAGGAACAGAGAAGCCAACTCAAATTGGTTTAACCACATGCATCAGCTCAGGGAAGGGGACATCCGGGCCTTGTGCGTCTAGGGTCAGTCCAGCAGCTGCTGATGTTAAGAACCCAGGGTCCTTTGGTCTCTCTCCTCTGCTCTGTGCCGCCCAGGCCCTATCCTATCCCACAGTTGTGGGAAGAGCCATTGGTGGCAACTGAGGTCCATATCAGGCAGGGAGAGTGCGCTGGCCTCCTCTCTTACAGCAGAGAAAGTTCCCCTGGCCACTCACCTTAGCAAGACTCTCTCCAAGTCTCATTGGCTCCAATGGGCTTTGCCTGTGAAGGGTCAGCGTTCTTGGTGGAAATGCTAGCTGGTTTAGGCAGAAAGGAGAATGTAATAAAGGAAGCTGGATATCCCACAGAATCATTGGTGGGCTGGAGGCAGGAACTTGAGGCTAAGCTTCTAGGAAAAATGCCCCAAACCACACTGCAGGCCTGGCCCGATGAGCTAGCTGCCACCCTCCCAAGTCTGCTCTCACTGCAGCCACCACTGCCGTCAGCACCGGTGCAGCTCTCCATCGGGAGCTCCACTCTGCACCACCATCCAGAGCTGGCTGCTTTGGCCACCGGTCACATCAATAGAACCCAGACTCAGCCTCACATGGTACCTGTGGCCGGCAGAGCCTACATCATCTCCCATTCCTAGTTGCAAGGTAGGCAGGAGATTTGCAGCCGGATTTCTGCTCTAGGGTGCTGGGACCTTATAGTGTTTGATTGCCTCAAATCAAACATTGGCTCGAGATATGACAGCTGTGTCATCCCTGATCAAGCACCAGTGGGGCAGAGGTGTCAGGATTCCATAATGAGCTTGGATTGGCCAACAGGGCAGAATGGGCATGCGGGGACCAATGGCATTCAACACATCACTCTTCTGCCTCCAATTGGGTTCTCTCCTCTCAACCCCATATGCTCAGGGTACATACATCTCCGAGATGCCTCTAGAGGTCCCGCCACCCTCCTGTCTCCCAGCTGCCAACACTTACCTTCTCCTTGCTGATCCATGCCATCCCTATCTCTGGAATGTTCTCCCCTCTCCTCCTAGTGCACTCTAATGCATCCTTCAGAACTTAGTTCAAACAAGTTCTTTCCTACTTTTCCACCCAGACTTTTTTTTTTTTTTTTTGGCGGGGGGGAGGTCAGGGAGTCATTTGCTCTTCTTTTTCATACTATTTACCACATAACATTTCAACGTTTATAGGTTCAATTGTTTAATTAACACCTCTCCCTCCTAGGCCATAACTGTGATGAGAGCATGGGCCATGATCTGTCTTACTCATAGCTACTCACATAATAACTGGCACTTAAGTGCTTAATATGTGTTTAATGAATGAATGCGCATTAAATGAATCCATTTTAGGCATGTATAAAATTCCTCTTGGATCAACAGATATTTAAATAGTGCTTTTTGGGAACTGTACATTAAGCCTTTAGAGGTGTGCGTATTAGAATCACCTCAGTTGTTTTGTGTTGCTTTTTTTTTTTTTTTTTTGGTCGAACTATAATGTCTTCAATGGATCCTTTTATGTCCACCCCTTCCATGGTGAGAATCACTTCCACAGCACACATTGTCATTGATGGGAACGTGTGGTGTACCTTGCGTCAGGGTAGAAACTTCACTTTGGGGTACCATGGCTGAGGGTGATGGCAGCTTCAGTTCCTGTAGAAACCTCCCCCGCAAACATGAGATCACTATAGTTTTATTAACTCCCAGCCTCACCAAAATTCTCTTCCAAGTTTCAGCTTAATATATATATATATTTTTGCTAGTAACTTAAAAATATTTGGGTGACTTTTTCTATACAAGGGGAGCCTTTTTAAAAACCAGCTGCTAGTCTTTCAGGAAACTGGGAAGAGCTTGAGAAGAGTCTAGTCTCTTTTCATGATCAGGAGGAAGAACAGGGGTAATTTTGTCCATTAAAGAGCATTTATTGTCTCCAGAGTGCTAGAAACTAATTTTATTCCCATGCCGGAGCAGATAAGGCCACATCCCTCCAAACTGATTTGGAGTTTATGTTGAGAGATGAGAAACGAATGAAATATCACAGACATCCCCAGGATAATAATAGCTATAATTTATTGAGAGCTTAACCTGTGCAAGGCACTTTCGTACATGCTTCACAAATATTAACGTGGTTATATACATATATACATTATATACATATAACTTCATATATACAACCCATGTATATCCTTTTTTAAAAAACAGAACTCTCTATATCAGATGGAACATGGAGTAGTCAGAAATAGGATAAATTATTTTGAATTTAGAAACCCCTTCCTTATTTATTGTTAATTGATTTTTAGAGAGAGAGGAAAGAAGAGGGATAGAAACATCGATGAGAGAGAAACATCATCTATCGGCTGCCTCCTGCACATCCCCTGCTGGGGATTAAGCCTGCAATCTGGGCATGTGTCCTGACCAGGAATTGATCCAGTGACCTCTTGGTTCATGTGTGGACACTCAACCACTGAGCCACACCGGCTGGGCTTATAGCTTATTTTAGATGAGAATATTGAGGCATGTTCTACCTGGAGGAAAATATACAGTGTCTCAGACTGGAGTCCTGAACTCAGGCAATTTTTAGGTTTTCAGCTTCATGAAGACACAAGTTTTTGGGAGCAGGGAAGAACCTTGTTGGTCACTGAGGTCAAAGTACGTGGTTTGGGGTATAGCCTGACTTGAAGTGTAACCCCAGCCCTCCCACTTACCAACTGTGTGCCCTTGGCAAGTTCTCTCCCCTCTTAGTTCCTTGACTTTCTTAACTTTAAAATGGGTACAATTTACCATCCACATGGGGCTGTTGGGAGGACTAAATGAGCTAACGAATGTATAGCACCTGGAGTAGTATTTGACACCTTGCTGCTGCTCATCAGATGTGATTTCCCTTCCTCTCTCATTTCCTCCACCGGGTGGTTTGAGTGATGCTGGCCCATGGAGGGACACCTACGACCTTTGAGACTGGCATTGTTTCTGGAGGGAGTGGACAGGCTTGCAGGGTGGGCAAGCCAACTTTTGCTGACATTGATGTGACTATCAGGGGGGCTGAGTAAGGCCCTGATGGTGAAGGGATAGCTAGAACCTCCAAGGCTCTTGATTTTACAACAGCTTGTTGGCTCAGCCCAACTAGCTCATGCTAGCTCATGGGACTTTGGTGCAAGGCAGTAGTTAGCTCTGAACTCAGGCCCAAGTGCAAATCCTGTCTCATTACAGAAACTTAGGCCAGTTTCTTCATCTCCCTGAGTCTCCGTTTTCCTCTGACTTAACTTGGAAGACTATTGGTAGTGACCTTGAAATGCCCTCAATAAATGCTAGTTCCTTTTCTTTAGAAACAATGACAATAATAGTATTTGTGGGGAACATGTCCCAAGACCCCCAGTGGATGCCTTACACCTGGGATAGTACTGACCTCTTATCTATACGATGTTTTTTCCTATGCATACATACCTATGAAAAAAAGGGTTCCTTGAATACAAGCACTATGATCCTAAGGCATTTGATGAGATAAGAGGGGCAGCTACTGAGTGACTAACAGAAGGGGAGCACATAAAGCAAGGATAGCTGGACCGAGGGATGATTCATGTCCCCGTCTGGACAGAACGGAAGGCTCGAGATTTCATCACACTAGTCAGAATGGCCTGCACTTTAAAGCTTAGGAACTGTTTATTTCTGGAATTTTCCATTTAATATTTTTGGACTGTGGTTGACCACAGGTAACTGAAACTGCAGAGAGCGAAACCCTGGATATGGAGAAACTACTGTTTATAATGTTACGATTTTACCCTTAAGAAGTAGTCATATGGTTCTCTATGCCGCCTAATATCACATACATTCTGGTTCTCTGTCCTGTGTCCCATAGAACTACTATGCTCTCTACCATCATCAAAATGTCACTGGTCTGGAGAGAAGATAGAACAAAATATATTCAGATCGTTTTCAGGGCGCTGTACAGGGTCTGGAACAGGGAGGCCTTTAGGAAGGTTGTGTAATTTGGGGGAAGTGTTTTCCTGACAGGAGCTCCCAAAAACCAGAGGGACTGGAGCAACTATTCGCCTAGGGCTCTCACCTGGGTGAACCTTGGGAGGGAAGTAAAGACTGGTGCTGAGACTAGCATTCTCAGCGGAAGGGGGGCAGGGACAGGGACTGTGGGGGCTTGTCATGGAGGGGGGAAATGGGGCTTTGGCTTGGGAGTCAGACAACCCCAGATGCCAATTCCTGCCTTGTGTCCTGGAGCTAGTGACTTAACCTTGCCAAGCCTCTGTTTCTTCCTCTCTGGAATGGGGAGTACTACTAGTAGGGTAATACCCATTTCTTTGGGGGCTGCTGCGAGGACCCAAAGGGAGTTGTAAAAGCACTGGGCACACACATGCCCTGGCAGACCAGCTGCTGGGATTACTGTCACCGAGGCCAGAGCCTTTGCAAAGGCTCGCAGGTCCAGGGCTCCAGGCGCGCGCATGCGCACGCGTACCGGCCGGCCAGGTGAGAGAGTGGCGGCCGTCTGTCTCGCACCTGGCTTTTAACGCTTCACCTTCACGGAGGTGGGCGGGATGGACGTAACGGCTGGGGCGCAGGGTGCTAAGCACCGCTAGGCCAGACCCCGAAGCTAGGGGCGGCTTATAGGGAGCGCGCCGCGTCTATTCCAGGCCCGGGTCCGTGCGCGCTGGCCGCGGGAGGGCGGGGAGCGCCGGGGAGCCCGAGGGGAGCGAAGTCTCGCGAGATCGCGCGCGGCGGCGGTAGCGGCGGCGGCAGCAGCAGCGGCAGCGGCCGGGGAGGTGAGCTGCGGGTGGTAGTGGCGACCGTTGGGGGCCGAAGAGGGGGTGAGAGTGGCGGAGACCGAGGGTCCGACGGGGGAACGGGCCGGGCGGGCGGCCCGCGTCCTGGGCGGCAGCCCCAGCTCGCCCCGCGGCTGCAGCGGAGCCGCCCGGTCCGCCCCGTCCCGGGACCCGCGCGGACGGGGCGGGGCGGCCTGGCCGGGGCCGCCCGGGGTCGGTCCCCCTGCAGCCGGACCCTGCTCGGGTGCGACCACGGTGCCCGCCTCAGCCCCCCCCAACCCCCCCACTGCGGCAGCGGTGTGGCGCCGAGGACGCGGTGCTGCCGGCAGTGCCAACACCATTTGAGCCTTTCGCGTACGCTGGGCACTGAACTTGCGCGGGTGCCCTCCGGTGCTGCACCGAGAGGGGAAGCTCCCCGCCCGAAGTCACACTGCTGGGAAGGGGTGGGACGGGGGCTCAGACCAGGCACACGGACCCCAGCGCCCACGCCCGTCCCTGCCGCCCACCCTTTCCCCGCCCCCACTCGCAGGGCTTTCGGCTGGAGTTCTAATCCTCGGGTCCCCATCGGGCTGCAGAGCGTGTGTCTGGGAGCCCCTACCACCCCCACCCTCCCACATAGAATGCAGCATGGTGTATGCAATACTTGGGAGGTGGTCCTTGGCTTTTGTCAAATTCCCCGAAGGGTCCTTGATCCCGAAATGGTTAAGAACTCTTGTTTGTTCCCGTGGGAGAACAGAGGTGGGCTTAGAGCAGCGGCGTGTGTCAGGTCGAGTGGACTTGGAATATTGGATCCCTGGACTTGTATTAGTTTAGGCAGCGGAAACTTTTTAAGTTTGATTTTTGTTCAGCATGTGATTCTACTCTTCGGAGCAGTGATGCTCAGACCCAAGGCTCCTTCCCTTTGCCACAAACATTTACGAAGCCCACTTTACCGCCATGGAATGAAGCTTACCATGAAATACACAAAATCGGTATGATGCTCCAGTTTAAATGCAAGGGAGATCTAAAAGGAGAGCAATGTGGGACATGCATTGCCATATCATTGCAGTACATACTCTGTTAGAAGAGAGCACGTGCCTGGGTGTTTGCACCTGCTTCCAATGAATGAATTGGGATCAAAGAGCGATAAAAATATTAGGAGCTATTTCTAACAAGAAAAAGAAGGGCCAGAGATATAGATGGACACTGTGCGTGTGGGGGTGGTTGGGGGGGGGGAAGAGGGCACCTAAGTGTTGCAAAAACCTTTTATGATAATAAATAAACAACTTACATTAGAGATAAAATGCCAAGATAAATTACAGACTATCACAATCAACACACACAGAATATTAATATAACCCCTCTGTGACTGCCAGATTTTCAAGTTACATTGTATGGCACCTTTTGTGTCACAAGCTTTGAGACGCATACTGGATTCTTTCTGCTTACTGATAATAATGAATAAAATAACAAGATTGAAATTTAAGGCTTCAATGCCAGTATCTCACTTACTAGTTTAGATATGCTCAGTCTATGACATTACAATGTCATATGTGATGTGAGAAAAATGGTCACTGATTTTTAGACATTAGTTATTTTATCTCAACTTTCTTCACATTAGCTATATTCTCCTAAATTACTTTGGGTTTTCCATAGTATAAAAACTTTTCAGTGTTACGTCCTAAAATGATGCCATTTTATCATGATTAATCTGGTTGGATATTTAAGATTCTCAGGATGACTCTTCACTACGTGGGTTTGTCCCATGCATCTTGGCCCCCAAACACAGCGGTGTCTCCAGTCACTTTGATAACTGGTCATGTCTCTTAGGAGATAGTACTAGCCCCCGTGGGACCTACTGTAATGAACAGCCTTAATTATAATTTTACTAGAGGTCCAGTGCATGAATTCATGCACGGGTGGGATCTGGCCGGCCTGGCCCCAATCAGGGTGGATGGGGGCGGGGCCTGTTGGGAGGAGGAGGCGGCCAGCTTGCCCAGATCGGCCGGATCTGGGCCAGGCCAGCTGGGGGGAGGGGCCAAGGGCGATTGGCCGGTGGGCCCTGCCCTTGATTGGGGTGGGGGGCCGATTGGGGACAGGGTGGTTGTGGGGAGGGGCTGTGGGTGGTGGGCCGACCAGCCCCACCCCAGATTGGTGTGGCAGGGGTCGATAGGGGATGGAGCTGGTTTGGGGGAGGGGCCGCAGGCTGATCAGGGTGGTGGGGGCCCATTGGGGGCGGGGCCGGCCAGGAGGAGGGGCTGCAGGAGGTTGGCCAGCCAGGCACACCTTCTTTTGGGGTGGGGGGCAATCAGGGGAGGGGCTGGCTGGGGCGAGGGGCTGCAGGAGGTTGGCCAGATGGCCCTGCCCCCTATTGGGGTAGGGAGGCAATCAGGGGCGGGGCTGGTGGGGAGGGTGGGGGCGCAATCGGGCGGTTCACTACCACAGTGGGCGTCATAGCGCTACAGCGTTCTGGTCGCTGTCATATACATATATATATATATATATATATATATATATATATATATATATATATATATATATATATACACACACACACACACACACACACACACCATATTTTCCGGCATATAAGACGACTTTTTAACCCAGGAAAATCTTCTATATGCCCAGTCGTCTTATACGCCGGAAAATACGGTATATAAATACACACACACACATACTAGAGGCCCGATGCACGAAGATTTGTGCAAGAATGGGCCTTCCTTCCCCTGGCTGCTGGCACCGCCTTCTCTCCGGCTAGAGCTGCCTTTTCGCTCTGGCCCGGAGCTGCCTTTCTGCCTTCCCACGCTGCCCAGAGGCCCTGAGTGGCTGGGGCAGTGCGGAAAGCCTGCATCGTCACCATGGTGATGACGCAAGCGTCCCGCCCCGCCCCCGGCCGCTCAGTGCCTACGTATGAAAATTAACCCGCCATCTTTGTTGGGTTAATTTGCATTCTCCTGATTGGCTGGTGGGTGTCATAAAGGTCTGGTCAATTTGCATCTTACTCTTTTATTAGTTTAGATATAGATAGATAGATAGATAGATAGATAACAGAAAAAGGCAGAATTTAACTTACACAAACAATTTTTGTTGGGAAAATTTTTCTTTCTGACGTGTCTTACATACCAAAAAATCAGGCCCTTGGCTACTGGCACTTTCATTGATTATGCTAGAATTTCAGGTGGGAGATAAGATTAGTACCTGTGTCCCTCAGTCTGAAAAATTTGCTTTGTTTAATGGAAATTCTTGTTAGAAATGTTGACAACTAAACTCTTGAATAATTGAAGAGTTTGAGACTAGAATAGAGTTGTGAAGTGACAGCAATATGTGTAAATAACTAAAAAGGCCTGAATTAAATAAAATACTAATTATTACTGTATAACCACTTTTTAAATAACCATCATTCCTATGTACTAATATCCATATTAGAGAATTTAGAAAATGTGGTGTGTACAAAGGTGAAAATTAAAATGACCTGTAATCATATACGTCCTTAGTCCTCTTGGTATGATTAGTTAGAAATTGATTTTTCACATGAAACTCAGTGATGAAGTTTAGGGGAAAATGCAAATTCAGTTAAGAAAGTTCAACTCTGACTATTATATAGCTACAGTGTAACATTATAAATTTCTTCAACTCTTGTTAAAATTACAAAGCAATTTTATTTTTTCGTTTTGTTCAATGGATAAATTGCTTCTTGCTGTAAGATGTTTATTGTTCATTGGTTGTGACTTTTGAAAGGTGCTATGGAAACAAACATGTAAGTAAAGACTGTTATCAAAATAGAAGGATATATTTTATTTATTTTATTTTATTTTTTTAATATATTTTATTGATTTTTTTACAGAGAGGAAGGGAGAGAGATAGAGAGCTAGAAACATCGATGAGAGAGAATCATCGACCAGCTGCCTCCTGCACACCCCCCACCAGGGATGTGCCCGAAGCCAATGTACATGCCCTTGACCGGAATCGAACCCGGGACCCTTCAGTCCGCAGACCGACGCTCTATCCATTGAGCCAAACCGGTTTTGGCGAAGGATATATTTTAAATTGACTAGAGATAGATTCATTGAATACTTTTGGATTGGAAAATTACCTAAATTGAGAGTAATTAATTTTTATTACTTTGAGCAAGCAATATCACACTCCAGGATAAAAAGAGGTCACTCCCTTTTTTTCCTTTGCTACTTAAAAAAAAATTGCTACTACTTTTTATATTCATCAGTACAGAACTGAACCAAATAATATGACTTACATAGATATGGAAACTGTTACAGATTTTAGGTGTGGGGGATACATTGTTGAATGGGCAAAAATCCATGTTTATATGGATGAAAATGAGTTATTTATTATGTACATACCACTGAGATTTATAATTAAGCAATTTAATTGATGTTTTAAGATGCATATCTAAGATGGAATGATATCTTAAAATTGGCATGTTTAATTGGCAACTTTTCTTAGCGGTACATAAAATAATAGGGTGTCTGAAAATAGATGGCATTTTAGATTCAGTGAAATAGGGAATATATAGAAATTTCAGCACATTGGTTTATGTTTAACACCAAAAACTTTATCAAGGGATGACTTGCAAAATGAAGCTATACAGCATGTCTAGATCCTTCCTTCTAAACCATAGTTCTTTACTTGGAAGATTCCTATAAAGATTATTCCCATGTAAAACAAATGGAGAGTCAGTATTTGTAAATGTGAGAAACAGACTGCTTGGTGATTTTCATGGAGAGCAGATGGTGGTTTGGTTAATGTGTTTGAAGTAAAGTTAATCAGACAGTATAACCAGCAGATGTATGAATATGATTTTTGTTTTTATCATTCTGGAAGGTTCATAGGTCCACTTATAAACGAAAGCTTTCTTCAGTTGGAATCCTTAAATAGGATTTCAAAAATTAATAATAATTATTTTAATAAGAAATATGTTTGCAAATATACTTACTAAGTGTTAAGTACAGAATTTAAATGGGAGGCTGCATGGTATCTCTTAGCCAGGAAACCTGTCTAAGGACTTTTTTTTCCGTCTGATAGTGAGGGCAGGTTTCATAGGAAACTCAACCACATGAAGACTGCTTATCTTCTTCCACAGGTGGACTTCAGCTTTTCTTCTCAAAATGTGGGCCCTGAACCAGCAGCATCCTTGGGCTTGGTAGAAATTCAGACTCTGGGGCCCACCCCAGACCTACTGAACCAGAATCTTCATTTTAATACGATCCTCCTCCAAGTGATGCAGGTGACTGTGTGGGAAGCACTGGACCAGATTAGTGGCTCTCAAACTTCAGTGTGTATTAAAAGGATTGCTACCTACTGCTCTCAGAGTTTCTAGTTCAGAAAATTTGCATTTTCAACAGTTTTCAGTTGATGCTGATGCTGCTGGTCCAGAGACCATACTTTGAGAACCATTAGACTAAAGCATTCTTTCCATTGTACCTTCTTGTTCTCTCTCCTAATTCCTCACCCCTTGAAATAACCTTTAAATACATTATTATAGCCCTAGCTGGTTTGGCTCAGTGGATAGAGTGTTGGCCTGCAGACTGAAGGGTCCCAGGTTTGATTCTGGTCAAGGGCACATGCCCAGGTTGCGGGTTCAATCCCCAGTGGGGGACATGCAGGAGATAGCCGATCGATGAATCTCTCTCATCATTGATATTTCTACCTCTCTCTCCCTTTCTCTTTCTCTCTGAAATCAATAAAATAGATTTTAAAAACATACATTATTATAGTCACATGCTTTAACTTGATTGAAGAAAAAATTACTAGTAATCTTTTATAATTTTTAGCGATGTCCACACTAAAATTGCTTATCTACATAATAAAAGCCTAAGTGACCATTATGGTGGAACGACCAGAATGATTGGTCACTATGATGCACACTGACCACCAGGGGACAGACGCTCAATGCAGGAGCTGCCCCCTGGTGGTCAGTGCGCTCCCACAGGGGGAGCGCCGCTCAGCCAGAAGCCAGGCTCATGGCTGGTGAGTGCCGTGGCGGTGGTGAGAGCCTCTCCCACCTCCACGGCAGTGCTGAGCAGGTTGCCGAGTGGTAAGGAGCAATGAGCAGGCAGGTGGTAAAGAGCGAGGGGACAGGACTACGGACTAGGAGAGGAATGTCCGCCTACCCAGATTGCGAGAGGGCGCAGGCTGGGCTGAGGGACACCCCTCCCATCCCTTCCACGCCCCAGTACACGAATTTCATGCACCAGGCCTCTAATTAATAGCTATTTTCAGGGGAAAATTTCTTTTAATGATAGTTGGATTTTGACTCTGATTTAGAGGTAGTTCTCTTTTTCTCCTTTCTATGAGCTATACTTTTAACACTTTAAAATTCAATTTGCATAAATAAAATGTTCATATTTTTTGAGGACTCTAGCAACTCAGTCTAACCTGTCCCCTTCTCTCTGCAGAAAACTTGTTTTATTTGTTTCCTATAGATGTCTATTTTTCTTTGTATAGATAGAAGCAAATACCTGTATAATAGTATCTACTTTCTCCTTTTTATATAAAATGTAGCATACTTTGTAAATGATTCTGCTGCCTTTTTTTTTTTTTTAGTTAATATGCCTTTTGTATCTTACCATAATAGTGTATGGAAAACAAATATTTAACAGCTTCAGAATATCCCATTGTATGCCTGTACCATAGTTTATTGAACTAGCTCCCACTGATGCATATTTGAGTTTTTTATAGTCTCTTACATCACAGACAACCTGGCTCAATAACCTTGTACACATGTCATTTTGAATATGTGAGGTCTCTATGTAGGATATCTTTTCAGAAGTAGTATTGCTGGGTCAGTGAGCAATGCAATTATAATTTTGATAAATGCTGCCCTCCTTCAGGGTTGTACCATTTTGAACCTTCTTAAATAATATTAGAGCACCTGTTTCTTCATAGCCTCACCAACAGACTTCAACCTTGGAGTTTATATCAGTTTGATAGGTGAAAAATGATAACTAGGTGTAGTTTTAATGTGCATTGCTTTGATTATGAATGAGGCTGAATATCTTTTCATATACTTAAAGGCTATTTCTAATTCTTTTTCTATGAACTATCTGTTCCCGCCCTTTGCACATTTTTCTTTTGGATTGCTTTTTCTCCAATCAATTTCTATTTGTAAATTAGCGAGATTAGCCCTTTGTGATGTGAGTTGCAATTACCCCCAGTTGTCATTTATGTGTGGTTTTTTGTTTTGTTTTGTTTTGGTTTTTTACTTACTTTCATGTATTTTGGTATAGGGCAGGCTTAAAAGTTGTATCTTTAAGTTTTAGGTAGTTAATATTAATTTTTTCTGGTGTCTGGATTAAGTCACAGAAAAGCCTAAAAGAATTTGGAATTTGCTATTGTTTTCTTTTAATACATTTATGGTTTTATTTTTAAGTTAAATTTTGATCCACGTAGAATTTATTGTGGCATTCAGGGGTGATGTATAGATTCAGCTTTGTCTTTTTCAATATGCCTACCAGTTACCTTATCCATTTACTTCAGAATACAATGCACCTTTATTGTATCCTGCACTCCCGATGTATTGGGGCACATCTCTCAACTCCTGTTCTATTCCTTTAGTCTTTCTATTCATACACCAGTATATGTTATTGGTTTTATAAAATGTTTTGATATTTCATAAAGCTAGTTTCCCCTGTTGCCCTTCATTTTCCTGGCAGTTCTTGCTTGTTTATTTTTCCATGTGAACTTTAGAATCATTTTGTCTTGTTCTGGTGGGGGGGAAATTCGTTTAAAAATTGAGATCATGTTAAATTTATAAACTAACATAGGGAGAATTGGTATTTTTCTGGTGTTGAAGTTTCCTATCCAAAGACATTGTATATTTTTTCATTTGATTTTACTCTCGAATCCTTCTGAAGCTTTTAAAGATTTTCTCATATAGGTTTTGCCCATTTCTTGTTAAATTCATCTTAACTATTTTATCTTTTTATTGTTTTTGTAAGTACAATCATCTCTTCCTTTCTCTTTTCTAAATGGTTGTGACTGTGTATATGAAGGCTATTTATTTCTGTGTAAGTACAGAAATTGGTAGCCCCTGAAGTTTTAAGTCATTTTTTAACAGACTTTACATTCTGCAAAATCCCTTATATATTTTTGCCTAAGAAAAGGAAAGACTTGGGAGTCAAGCTTGCAGATTAATTTTGTGTCTGCATTTATTAGTTCTGTGGACATCTGGGGATCGATTTGACTACTCAGAGCCTCAGTTTCTTAATCTGTAAAAGGAGCAATTTTGTCTTTGTTAGAAAGTTGAGAGAATTAAAAAAGAAAACGTAAAGCTCATCATGTAATTCCACTTCCATCGTGGGTTGAAATTTTGTTCTTTTTTCCTTTTTCCTACTCTTACCCCTCTCACATTTAAAACACAAAAAAATGAAACCATGAAGAAAAACAATAAAAATGTATTCAAATTGAAATTATAACAAATAAAATATTTTAAAATTGAAGTGGTTCAATTTGAGCAGGATAATCAACATACTTAAGAACAGAGAACAGACTCAGACCAGCATGAGATTCTCCTTGCTTTCTATCCTCATTACTTATTGCCCTCTCGGATGCACCCTGACAATGAGGCTACCCAGACATCCTGTATTTCCTATCATGAATGCTCTGCTATCTAGTTCTACCAGTTCAGAAAAATACTGCTTCATATCAGTAAAAAACAGCATCTTTCTCCTCGTGTAGCTCATCTGTCCTATAGCATGGCCCTGGATAGACTAGAAACTGTGAGGAGAAACTATGTCCATCCTTTCCACCAAAGAATGCCTAGCAAAATACCTGACAATGTCTGAGATTTGTTAAATAAATGAATAATAATTGACGTTGATCTTTCTTTTGTCTTATGTGTCTGGGTAACTCTTATCTCTCTCCAAGTACCCTGTAAACCCCTTGAAGACAAGATTATGCCATTTGTCAATAATAAAGTAATGTCTTTACAGATTTTTATTACACAAAAATATCTATATATATAAAAAGCCAGTGACTGGACCGCTGTAACAACCAGAACGACTGGTTGCTATGACACCCACTGCGGCCAGCGAATCAGACTGATCAGGGGGTGGGGCCAGCCGGCCAACTCCCCCTTGGCCCCTCCTTCCGGCCAGCCCCGCCCCTGATCGCCCCCTCTACCCCAATTGGGGGTGGGGCCGGCCAGTCAACCTCCTGCAGCCCCTCCCCCTAGTCAGCTCTGCCCCTGATCGGTGCCCCCACTCTGATCAGGGGCAGGGCCAGGCGGCCAACCACCCATGCCCCTTCCCCAGGCCGCTGGCCCCCAATCGGCTCCACCCACACCATTCAGGGGCAGGGCCAGCTGGCCCACTGCCCATAGCCCCTCCCCAGGGCTGGCCCTATCCCCGATCAGCCCCACCACCTTGATTAGCCTGTGGCCCCTCCCTCCAGCCAGCTCCACCCCAGATTGGCTCCCCCAACACCAATTGTGGGTGGGGCTGGCCGGCCAACCTCCCACGGCCCCTGCCCCAATCAGCCCCCCACCCCAATCGGGGGCGGGGCCTGCCGCCAATTGCCCTCAGCCCCTCCCCCCAGCCGGCCTGGCCCTGATCGGGCTCTGATAGGGGCGGAATGGCCAGCCAACCTCCCGCCATCTCTTCCTCCCAACAGGCCTGGCCCCGATCCGCCCCGATTGGGGCCGGACTGGCCAGACCCCACTCGTGCACGAATTTGTGCACTGGGTCTCTAGTATAATAATAAAAGCAATAATTAACATTTATTGAACATTTGTTACATTCCAGAAACTGTTATAAAGTCTTGATGTGGATTACCTCATATAATCCTCCACAATTCTGAGTTGGATATTGTAATTATACATACTAGAGGCCCAGTGCATGGCAGGCCCTGTCCCCTGGTCAAACTCCCAGAAGAACTCCTGGTGGAGGGGACAATTTGTATACAACGCTTTTATTAGATAGGATGGGGAAAATGAAGCACACAGAGGCTTGGGGACTTGCTGAAGATTACACAAGCTAGGAAGTGGAGAGCTGGGATTCAATGCAGGTGTTCCGAGTCTTGCAACCCAACTTTTCACCTGCTTCAGTCCTTTAAGACAATTTGTTCAATAGTATAGTCATTTATGTAGCTCCTTGAAATTTTTATGAAAAGTTATTTAATTATACTTGCATGTCTCAACTTTCCTTCCCAACAATCCCATTTTAGTAACTTCCATTTTGTTTTCCAATTTATCTCAGACTTCATATTCTCCAGGAGGCTTTATTTGACCACCCTGTCTGGCATGTAAGTAGGTGTTCTATAAAAAGTAATTTTCACTTTTTCCCCCCTTTTCCAGGTTCACAATAAAGGTGCTAATAAAGAGAATGTAAGACAAGAATATAATTAAATATTTGACTGAGGTAAGTTTTTTTATGATTTAATTTTTGTAAAGAACCCTTATTTCTTATTATTGTTTTTTGTTTGTTTTGTTTTTTAATCTTCACCTGAGGATATTTTTTCCATTGATTTCTAGAGAGAGTGGAAGGGAGGGAGGAGGTGGAGAGAGAGGCAGAGAAACATCCAAGTGAGATACATCCACTGGTTGCCTCCCGCATGGTGCCCCTATCTAGGCCAGGGAGCCTGCAACCAAGGTATGTGCCCATAAGTGCCCTTGACCAGGAATTGAACCTGAGACCTTTAAGTCCCCGGGCCGATACTCTAACCACTGAGCAAAATCAGCCAGGGCTTATTATTGTTTTTAATTTCTCTCCACAGCCTGTTTTCTTAAGATGTAAGAGGGAGATTGCTTTAGGAGTGTTGCAGTTCATGGCCACCTGAGGTTCTTAGGTGGCTGCCAGAAAGGTGGGCTGTTTGAATAAAATCATTTAAATTCTCATTATCTTCTTGTTTGAGGGCATGCTACCGAGAAGGAGAGCTAGCAGGTGGAAATCCATAAGCTGTTTGGTGATTATATCTACAACATTCAGTTGTAGCTTTGTTTTTTTAAATAGGGAGTTGAAGAGATTTGAAGTCACTTCTGATAACATAACAACACTTATTTTTCTTCTTTTTTTAAAAATATATTTTATTGATTTTTTTACAGAGAGGAAGAGAGAGGGATAGATAGAGAGTTAGAAACATTGATGAGAGAGAAACATCGATCAGCTGCCTCTTGCACACCCCCTTCTGGGGATGTGCCCGCAACCAAGGTACATGCCCTTGACTGGAATCGAACCTGGGACCCTTGAGTCCGCAGGCTGATGCTCTATCCACTGAGCCAAACCGGTTTCGGCAACACTTATTTTTCTTAAATGAAAAGGTGTTGTATTTTGTTATTATAATAATGAGAAAAACCTTCCATCAGTATAAAACAACATAATGACATAAATAAAACACCCAACTTCTACCACCCAGAAATGACTGCCATTAGTATTTTGGTGAACATACTTTTAGGAATTTATCTGTAAAATAAGTATTTACATACAAATCTTTAAGTAAATTGGTTTATACTATATATGATGGTCTTTTTAATGCAACAATATGTTTTGTATATTTCTACACATGATTGTAAAAGACATGCATAATCATACATGATTATTTTACTGGCTACCTAACATGCCATTGAGGCAAGGTAATTTATTTAATCACTTCTTTGACAACAAAAATTTAGCTTGTTCCTAAGAGATAATAGTTAATGATGTGTTGATCAACCCTGTACTTACGTTGTTGTATACTTACTCATTTATTTTTTAGACATACAGGTGCTGAGTCAAATATTACACATTTTAAATGTTGATGCATATGGCTAAAGTGCCCTCTGTAAAGACTAACAATTTATTACCACCACCCTCCCACCTCATCCTGACCCCAGCAAAGTTCATGAGGGTCATGTTTTCCATACCCCTGCTCACACTGAGTTTTTAAATCTTTTTAATTTTCTCCAGTCAATAGGAGAAAAAAAATGATACCTTTTTGAGATAGCAAGGTTTTTGCCTAAAATAAACTTATGTTTTCAAAGACCTCTTTCATCCTATATAATAAAAGGCTAATATGCAAATAGACCAAACAGCGGAACGACCGGTCACTATGACACACACTGACCACCAGGGGGCAGATGCTCAACGCAGGAGCTGCCCTTTGGTGGTCAGTGCGCTCTGACAGGGGGAGCACCGCTCAGCCAGAAGCCGGGCTCATGTCTGGCGAGTGCAGTGGCGGTGGCAGGAGCCTCTCCCGCTTCCAAGGCAGCACCACTCAGCCAGAAGCCGGGCTCACAGTGGTGAGTGCAGTGGCAGTGGTGGGAGCCTCTCCTGCCTCTGTGGCATCGCTAAGGACCCCTCGGGGGATGTCCAACAGCCAGCTTAGGCCTGCTCCCCGGCAGTCGGACATCCCCTGAGGGGTCCCGGACTGCGAGAGGGCGCAGGTCGGGCTGAGGTAACCCCCTCCAGTGCACGAATGTCGTGCATCGGGCCTAGTTTGATATATTTATTTACATGAAGAATTTCCTTATTGAGAATGTATCTGTGATTCTCATGTGTAAGTGAGATACTCTTGGACTTTAAATGTGATGACAATGTTCAAATATGTTGTGTTCTTTGTTTTTAGTCTATTGCCCTAACTCAGTGGTCGGCAAACTCATTAGTCAACAGAGCCAAATATCAACAGTACAACGATTGAAATTTCTTTTGAGAGCAAATTTTTAAAACTTAAACTTCTTCTAACGCCACTTCTTCAAAATAGACTCACCCAGGCCATGGTATTTTGTGGAAGAGCCACACTCAAGGGGCCAAAGAGCCACATGTGGCTCACGAGCCGCAGTTTGCTGACCACACCCCTAACTCATAAATATTTTTAAATTATTGACACTAATTGTTTTGGGTACTGAAAATTTCCCTCTATAAAGAGCAATACCTGTTCTTTATTTATAGTAGAGCTTTAAAAACTTCAACTTCTTAATAGATTTCAAACATGGGTACAGTTGCAGAAAAGCATACTGAATAGGATTTACAAACTTGGGTGATCATGGAATATTATTGAGTTACGTGAACTAAGTGAATATGCTTTCACATGTAAACCTATGAATATTGACGTTGAGTCTCATCTGTCCAAAGGATTTTGCCTGTTGCTGATATGAATGTGGGCTCTAATTTTATGTTTGTTTTAGATTTTATTTCGATCAAATAGGATTATACACACCATTGACCTACTCTTTGTTCTTTGACTCAATAAAAACCAATTAAAACATCTCTTCCCACCCCAGCCAGTTGGAGTTTTGTCCTAAACACCAGAAGGTTGCCAGTTCGATTCCCAGTTAGGGCACATAAACTAGCTTGTAGATTCGATCCCCAGTTGGGGGTGTGTACAGGGGCAACCAATCGATGTTCTTTCCCTCTCTTCCCCTTTCTCTCTCTTTAAAAAAAATCAATAAAAACATATCCTCAAGTGGGAATTAAAAAGTAATTTATCTTTTCCCTAGATATAAAATGCATATTCTTCTAATATAGCTTGCATTCCATGTGAGTGCTTTTAAGTCCAAGTTAAAATTATTGAGGCCAGGACCAAGAGTGTTTTATTTACCAGCTTACATCTAGCAACTCATATGATACCTGGAACATACATGATAGACACACAAGCCATTTTTGAAGGAGTAAGTGATTGGTAAATATTGTCATTGAATTAGAATTAAGATGTAAAAGAGAAGTATCTTAAATTTTAATTAAGAAGCTTAATTCCTTGGAGAATAAAACTAGCACCTGTGATTTTTAAATGCTCGTAAATATAGGCGTACATAGTTATAGTGACACTTGCTACTTTAAAATTTTGTGACATTTTGTTTAGATTATTGATTTGGACTATATCTCATTTCTTTTCAGACTCATATACATTATTGTAGTTTAAATACTCTTTTTCATTTGTATTTTTGTTGTTGCTGTAAAGGGCAAAGTAATATCTAAACTAGGTAAGATACTAGATCTTATTAAGGAATCCTGTTTATATTTCCTATTATAGACCAAGTATTTTTTCAGTTATGTTTTTGAAGACAAGGATAAAGTGAATTCCCCAAAATATATTTTTAGTTATAATAGAAATTGAGTTGTATTTATAAAAAATAGAAGTAGAAACAGAGGGAAGGTGGGAGTGGGTGGGTGGGAAGAGATCAACCAAAGAACTTGAATGCATATATGCATAACCCATGGACACAAACAGTAGGGTGGTGAAGGCCTGGGGTGGGAGGTAGGGGTGGACTAGAAGGGATCGATGGGAGAAAAAAAGGGGACATATGTAATACTTTCAACAATAAAGATTAAATTTTTTTTAAATAGAAGTAGAAATATGAATTGCCAGCCATTGAGAATATATAAATATTTGTCCCATAGCCTGCCTATTAAGCTTTCTGACTCCTACACCAGTTTTTCACAGCCAAAATAAACAGAGAAGATGGAAAAATTATCTACTACATTTTTTTTAACCCTCACCCGATAACATGAGTTTCCACTGATTTTAGTGAGGGAGGAAAAGGGAGAGAGAGAATAAAAAACACATCGATGTGAAAAAGAAATATAGACCAGTTGCTTCCCATACTCACCCTGACCAGGGATGGAACTGCAACCTAGGTATGTGACTTGACTGGGAATCAAACCCACCACCTCTTGATGTAGGGATGACACTCCAACCAACTGAGCCATATCGGTCAGGTCTCTAATATGTTTTAGAAATATTGTGGATGCTTGTCTCATACATTTTGTTTCCACTGGAATATGGGATTTTAATAAGGGAATGCATGAGCTAGTTTGTTATTTGCATGTAACATTTTAAAAATTGACTTAATAATTTAGCAATTTTTATTTGTGTTTTAATTTGCTTAGCAACTTCTTCCTTAAAAAATAGTCCAGCCTGGCAGGTGTGGCATAGTGGATTGAGCGTCATCCCATGGACCAAGAGTTCCAGGGTTCAATTCCCAGTCAGGACACATGCCCGGGTTTCGGGCTTGATCCCCAGTAGGAGGAGGCAGCCAATCAATGTCTCTCTCATCGATGTTTCTGTCTCTCTATTCCTTTCCCTTCCTCTCTCCCTAAAAACAAACAAATAAACAAAAAAAAACAACAACATAAAAATAGTCCAGTTCAGCTGGCATTGCTCAGTGGTTGAGCATTGACCTAGGAACCAGGAGGTCCCGGTTCAATTCCCCATCAGGCATATGCATGGGTTGCAGGTTCAGTCCCCACTGTGGGGCATGCAGGAGGCAGTCCATATTAACTTTGGACTATATTTTTAAAAATTTTCGAAGTTAAATGTAGGCAGACTTGAAATCACTGAATTTTTAGTTGTACCTAAATTAATGAGATTTCCTAGACTTTTCCCTCTGATATTGTGGCTAATGGTATAAGCTTGTATTTGTTTTCTAAAATAACCACAGTTTTGGGTTCTTTAATCTCTTTTCTATGGCAGTATAGGAATTTGTGTATTGGTAGCTTTCATTACACTGATGAGTTAATTTCTTTAAACCTAATTCTAAAAATACTCCTGGAAAGTGAGGAATTACTACCAGTAGTAAAGACTATCATTTATTTCTCTTAGCTGCATTTGTAAACATTTTTATACTGTACTAAAATAGATTTTGCCCAGCTGGTATGGCTCAGTTGTTGTGTTGACCCATGAACCAGGAGATCATGGTTCAATTTCTGCTAAGGGCACATGCCCAGATTGCAGGCTTGATCCCCAGTAGTGGGGGAGGGAGGGTAGGAGGCAGCCAATCAGTGATTCTCTCTCATCATTGAAGTTTCTATCTTTCTCTCCCTCTCAATTCCTCTCTCTGAAATGAATAAAAACATATTTAAAAAAACAAACAGATTTTAAGATATTGTTACGTATTTAGTGAGTTGGATTTTGTGCATTTGTAATAGTTTTTTCCTATTTTAGTCATCAAGCTTAAAATTTAGACTGGCAGTGTAAGTGGTAATTTGATTGGAAAATTGGATAGAGGAGAAGTTCTGTCTTCATATACAAAATTTGTGGTGCAGAATATTTAGATGAAACTCGTATGATTAGGGTGAGAGTATAGAATTGCAGTAGGAAGGAAAAAAATTTTAAGTGCTTATAAACAGAGGATAATAGATCCCTAGCAAAGCCAACACTGGGCTTACTTCTATAGTATCTGTAACTGAGTTGGTCTCTCACAGAGGTCTTATTAACTCAGAGTGTTAAGGGTAGAGTTATAGAAAAAAGGGATGGAGAACAGTAGATTTGGGTCACAAGTTCCATAGAGAGCACAGGGCTTAGTGAAACTCCCTAGGGATGTTCTCAGACTCTGTCCCATCCTCCTTTGAGAAATTTTTGTCCTTCCTAACTCTGGAAGCTTTGCTTAGTGTTGTGGCATGATGGATATGTGTGTGGAGCTGGGCAGAGAAGTCTGGCTCTGCTTATTACTGCTGTTAGATACTCTCTTTAAAAAGATTTTTAACATGGGAGTATGGCTGAACACCATCATTTCCCCTGTATCATATTATAATGACAAAATGGGAGTATCACGCAAGTTTTTCCTGCATTCCAGTTTGTTCAGAGAGGACACATAATTCATGGTGAGGGTTGTGTTTGTGTATATTAATCCCAGGAAGTTTTTTTTTTTTTTTAATTTACTGATTTTTTACAGAGAGGAAGGGAGAGGGATAGAGAATTAGAAACATTGATGAGAGAGAAACATTGATCAGCTGCCTCCTGCACACCTCCTACTGGGTATGTGCCTGCAACCAAGGTACATGCCCTTGACCGGAATTGAACCTGGGACCTTTCAGTCTGCAGGCTGACGCGCTCTCCACTGAGCCAAACCGGTTAGGACAAACCCAGTAAGTTTTGTTTTAAATAGATTTCAGTGTATTCTAATGTAATAGAGTTTTTTAGTCTGAATGTTCCAGCAGCCGTCACTCAAACATTAATTGCTGTCATTGGCAAAGGATATCCTCCTACATCTTTTCTGGAGTGCTTGAAACCATCCCACTTCCTTTTTCTTTTACTTTGAGAACTGATTACTGACACTTGGAAATTATAATCAGACTAGAGGCCTGGTGCACAAAATTCATGCACAGGTGCAGTCCCTGGGCCTGGCTATTGGTCAAAGCTTGAGTGTCTGATGTGGAAGGGCAGGTCCCAGCTGACCTCTGGGCCCTGGGCAGCACCTGGGCCTCCAGGACCCTGCATACCCCCCTCCGCCTGAGTCATCAGGCTCCCGCTGCTGCCGCTGGTCGCCATCTGCGGAGCAGTTGGCAGGACTATCAGACCATGCTCACACCCGCCTTGGCCTGGTGCCACCCACTCACCTGCTCCACCATCCCACTGTGGTTCCACTCTCGTCGGGGCCCATTGGGCTGGCAGCACCTACACTGCTGCCCACTGCCAGTGCCACATCACCGATGCCTGCCATGTTCCGCGCCGCCCCCTGTTGGTCAGCGCACGTCATAGCGAGCGGTTGAACTCCTGATCAAGGGAACAATTTGCATATTAGGCTTTTATTATATAGGATTGCATCAATGTTAATGGAAAGGTTACCAATTATTGCACTGAAAAATATGCATTTTCTGTCATTGTTTCTCTTGGTGTCTCTCTTAGTTAAGTGCTTTTAAATACTTGTTAGGTGAATGAATGCTTTGTGTCATGCCCTAACTTAAGACATTTAAGACAGGCTTTCTTGATGGCTTTCCCACCGTCACTTCCTCAGGAAGGGGGATAATTTGTTTAATGTGAAATCTTCATAGAATCTTTCAGTTGTTTAGATATCCTTGGGGTAGAAGAAGGATGGCTGATGTCAGTTACTTATACGATGATATAAGCTCTAAAATGAGTATGTGCTTGGAAGAGTTGAGAGCAGTGAGGGTTTTTATGGTGGGGCATACATGTTGAGCATTGGGCCTCTACTGTGTGTGTGCATTCCCTCATTTAGTTTTCACAACTCTAAAAAGAGGACAGATACAGTCACGCTGGTTTTAGAGAACAGAAGGCCTCGCTTATGAAATTTGTCCTTGGGTACACAGCTTAAGTAGGTTAGAAAAAAGAATGACTTGAATCCAGATCTCTCTGGCTCCAAAGTCCACATTCTCTTCTTATGTACATTGACCGAGAAAGGGGTCTCACAGTTGCTAGAATGTTTCTGATATTGTAGATAATTGAAATGTTGGACAGAATGAAGGTAAAGCTACTTTGTCATCACCATCACCATCGCTCCTACCATCCTCTTTATTTCTATCGTTCTTCAGCACTAACTGATGGAGCCTGCCAGGGTGTCTGGCCGCTGTGTTCAATACAACATAGGCTTGTTTAACTTAACAGTGCTCTGAGCTGAAAGGTTCATGACGGCCAAGTACAAACAGATCTTCTGTTGGATGTTAATTTTGTTATAGAAGAGATGCTTGTTTTTCCTTGCTCTTTGCTAATAAAGAAGCTGGCACATTTTCTCGTGAGTTAAAAAGGATTTTGACTTGTTTATATCTGTGTAATCAAAGGGAAGTGAACAGTTCTGATAAACATTTTCTTTGTGCAGATCTTTGGTTCATTTCATACCTGCCAGGGAATTGCAAATTGTGTGCTCTTGCTCTTTTCTCTTTTTACTTTGGATTTGATTTTATGGTTGGTCACTGTAAGGATTTCATGGTAGGAAAAGAAAGGTATTGTTTCTTCATTTGAACAGACTCTGTATACTTTTACAGGAGGTTATCCTATAGTAGGCAGAATGATTTAACCAGGCCACTGCACAGAGGTGTCACTGTATAATTTTTTTTTAGTCACTTTTTTTTAATAACAGCTCTGTTGAGACATAATTCACATACCACAAAGTTCACCCATTTAAAGAATATAATTCAATGGATTTTAATATATTCACAGAGTTGTACACTGATCCCCACTGTCTAATTCCAGAACACTTTCATCACCCCAAAAAGAAACCCTATACCTGATTAGCAGTCACTCTTCATTCTTCCCTCTCTTTAGCCCCTGGAAACCACTTTCTGTGTCTATGGATTTGCCTGTTTTGGACCTGTCATATAAATGGAGTCACACAATATATGCGGCCTTTTGTGTCTGGCTTCTTTCACTTGGCATGTTTTTGAGGTTCATCTATGTTGTAGCATGTATCAGAAATTTCATTTCTTCTTGTTGCTGAATAATATTCTATTGCATGGATATTCACCCATTTATTGACATTTGGGTGGTCTCCACATTATGGCTGTTATGAATAATGCTGCTGTGAACTTTCAGGTATAGGTTTTTGGGAGGACATAGGTTTTCATTTCTCTTGGATAAGTACCTAGGAGTAGAATTGATGGGTTTTATGATTAACTCTATGTCCTAACTTTTTTATAAATTACAGAACTGTTTTCCAAAGTGGCTGCATCATTTTACATTCCCATCAGCAATGTTAGAGGATTCCAATTTCTACATATCCTTGCCAACATTTATTATTTTCTTGGTGTTTGTTTTTTTATAATAGCCATCCCAATGGGTATGTGAAGTGTTATCTTATGCAGTTTTGCTTTGCATTTCTCTAATGACTAATGATATTGAGCATCTTTCCATGTGCTAATTGGCCACTCATATGTCTTTTTTAGAGAAATACCTGTTCAAATTCTTTTTCCATTTTTAAAATTGGGTTGTCTTTTTATTGTTGAGATGTAATAGTTCTTTATTCTGGATATACACATGTACACACACATTCTTGTCAGATAAATGAAGTGTAAAAATTTCCTTCCATTCTTAAAGTTGTTCTTTGAAGCAGAAAGCTTTTATTTTTTATGAAGTTCAATTTGTCTATTCTTTGGTTGTTTGTGCAGTCTTCTCTCTGTTTGAAATTCTGTGTAACTTTAAAAATCATTCATTATTTCTCCTATTTAAAAAATTGGTGCAAAATTGAGTGGTCAGCTAGTTAACTATATAGGGGATTAGAGGTATGAAACATCTTTCATTTTATCAAATATTATCATCTAATTCAATGTGAAAAGACCAGTTTTTCTAATCTAACAACCAGTGTGCCCCCCCCCCCTTTTTTTTTAAATTAGAAAAACGACTTTTCAGTATTCTGCCTAGCTCAGAATGCAAGCATCATTCTGTGAACTTGACTGGGCTTGGGGATCCAGAGGTGAGTGGAACATGGCCCTGTCCTTAAGAAACAAATGCTCACATGCCATGCTAGTAGCATGCACAGAGGAGGTATGCAGAAGAGGAGGGAGTACTCTCCTCCATCTGGGCAAGGATGCCTGGACTTGTGTTCAGTCCACAAAGATGGATAAGCTATCAGAACTTTCTGTTAGGGTCTGTGATTCTCCTTCTGGTTACTTGCTGCTGTGTTTGCCATGTTCCCTGGCACCAGGTACCTTATAGCAATAATGTTTAGGATTATTGATGTAATAAAATGTCGACATAGGTGTGATGACTTTGATGCCTAGAAGCGAACCTAAAGAAACCAGTTTAATTTCTTTAGTTCTAATTAGTTCAGCATGGTGTGTGTGTGTGTGTGTGTGTGTGTGTGTGTGTGTGTCTAAGCAGAAGCCGTGTGTGTGTGTGTGTGTGTGTGTGTGTGTGTGTCTAAGCATAAGAAGTTCAAATCCTATCTAATAAAAGAGTAATATGCAAATTGACCGTACCTCCGCTACACCCACCAGCCAATCAGGAGCAAATATGCAAATAAACCCAACCAATATGGCTGCGGCCATGGAGAGCAGGAGGGAGGCTTGGGTTTCCCTGGCGATGGAGGAAGCCAAGCTTTCCGCCTGCCCTTGCCGGCAAAGGCCTCCACTCAATGCTACAAAGTTTCAATGATAGAAGATAAATAAATCACAACAAAAATGATGGCAGCCACAGAGCTGGAGAGAGCAGGAGGCTTGAGTTGCCCCCGGAGATGGAGCTTTCCGCCTACTCTGGCCTGCTTTGGCCTCCACTCAAGGCTACAAAGTTTCAGTTATAGAAGATAAATAAATCCCAGATACCAGGGCCTCCGTTGGGTCACCGGGGGGCGTGGCCGGCCTGCAAACCACCACAGGCCCCTCGCCCAGGCTGCCCCACGCCCCAGGGGAACCCCCACCCTGATCCAGGACACCCTTCAGGGCAAACCAGCTGGCCCCCACCCGTGCACGAGGCCTCTATCCTATCTAATAAAAGAGTAATATGCAAATTGACCATCACTCCAACACACAAGATGGCTGCCCCCATGTGGTCAAAGATGGTTGCCCCCTTGTGAACACAAGATGGCTGCCACAAGATGGCCAGCAGTGGAGGGCAGTTGGGAGGGATCTGGCCATCAGGGGAGGGTAGTTGGGAGGGACCAGGCCTGCAAGGGAGGGCAGTTGGGGGCCATCAAGCCTGCAGGGGAGGGCAGTTAGGGGTGACCAGGCCAGCAGAGGAGGGAAGTTGGGGGCAACTGGGCCTGCAGGGAAGGGCAGTTGCGGGGGACCCAGGCCTGCAGGGGAGAGCAGTTGGCGGGGGACCAGGCCTGCAGGGGAGGGAAGTTAGGGGCAAACAGGCTGGCAGGGGAGCATTTAGGCATCACTCAGGCTGGCAGGGGAGTGATCAGGCTGGCAGGCAGAAGCGGTTAGGGGCAATCAGGAAGGCAGGCAGGTGAGCAGTTGGGAGCCAGCAGTCCTGGATTGTGAGAGGGATGTCCCAGATTGGAGAGGGTGCAGGCTCGGTTGAGGGACATCCCCTGCCCCCCGTGCACGAATTTCATGCACCAGGCCTCTAGTAGATTCATATAACCACAGCATAAAATTTGAGGCAGGGAGTAACAGTTGTTTGGCTGGAGAGTGATGAGTCTGGCAGGGGGAGAGTGATGTCACTTTGCTTACTATAGATGGATGCTGGGTGCAAGGGACAGGATGACACAGAAGACCCATTACACAGTTACGCTAGTCCAGGTGAGAGTTGATGAGGGCCTGAACTAGGGCATTTGTGGCTGAGTTGGATTAGACAACAGGCTGGAAACATGTAGGAGCTATTAGTCAGGAATCCTAGCTACAGGTAACAGAAACCCTGCTCAAACTATCTTAAGTTAAAAGAGAGATTAATTGGAAGATTCCTGGAGAAGGTCACACAAAAAAATGAAAATGCTGCAGAGACCAGTGATGTTGAGGATTAGAAGTGGTACTTGTTATCACAGGGGCTCTTTCCTCTATCTCTGTTCTCTCAGGTTTTTCCACAGAGTAGCAGCCATCTTCACACTCTCCAATCAAGGGGAAGAAAGAGCTTCTCCCTCCCAGCTATACTCTTTAAAAGCCCAGGGGCTCTCTTGGCTTTGGGTTTTTGTGCCTTCACTAGGCATTGGGGTCTTTGTGGAAGCTTTCTACCAGCATCACATTGGAGTGCCCAAAAGAAGTGAAGGAAGGGTTCTGGGTGGAGCCAACCCTGTCCATCTACTCTGGAAATACAGACCAGACCCCGAGGTTGAGAGATTGGAGGAGGAAGTGGGGGTCTAGAATGCCTCCCAAGTTTGTGGCTTTGGTAACCTGTAATGATACCATCCAAGAATAAGGGTTTAGGGGCAAGTAGGTCAGAGTTCAGTGAATAAAAGTTCCGTTTTAGACCAGCCTAGACTGGGACATAGGTCTAATCACAAGTTGTATGTTACCCATTTTTATGATTTGTTGATTGGTTTGGCTTCCTTTACCATTAGAAGCCCCACAAGGCAGAAACTGTCTGTTCTCTTTGCTATCAATCTCCAGAGCCTAGCATACTCTAGTTGGCAGTAGTAGGTGTTTAGTAAATATTGATGTGAATTAATGAATTCAAGTGCACATTTCCAGCAGGAAGCTAGATGGACAGTTTGTATCTCAGGAGAGGACAGGAAATACAGACTTGGGAGTTATCAGTGTAGGGGTAGATGGTAAACAAGCCCGAGAGTTGTCCTTATTGGCTAAGGGACTGGAAATTTAGATATCGTGTAGATCTGTAATTTTTATGTGCAGGTAATGAAATTACCTTTTCTCTTTTTTCTTTGCACTGCCTAGTATTTAATGCCAGTAATTACCTACTGACAGTCCTGCCAATGATTTTTTTTTAAAGTTTGTGACAGATTAGAATTAGATTTGTGATAGATGGGAAAATAAAGGTGATAGAGACAGATTCTGCTTCCTTTTAAGAATAACTGACTCATGGGATGAGACCTTGGATATGATTTCAGATCACTCCTGTAAACTCTCACAAAAGATGTTTATAAAACACTTGGAGCAATACAGATTGTACTAAGAAAATGTGCTTTGATCAACTCTGAAGATACAAAGCAGGGAACTTAATAAATCAAGTCCTATTTGTGAATAGAAAGGACTGGAAGTTTACCTTAAAAGTAGGAATTTAGTTCTCATCCAGACTTAAATTTTGTATTTTGAATAGCAGATGTTATCTTAGTTTCATCTTTTATATAAAAATAAAATGAATTATAGATTTCAAATCTTGGCATCTTGAAATCTGACTCCTGATTCTGATCTCTTAATAACTATTGGAACACTAGTCTAGAAATGGAATTTGACTTTCGTTTTTTACCCTTTAATTTGGAAGTAAATGTGCTTCCAGCTCTGTCTTCCCTCTGTACTCAGGAAACCAAGCCACTGGTACTTTGGATATGCCATAATATTTGTTACTTAAATATGAGAAAAACATGGTCATCTTTATATAAAGTAGTAATATTATGCCAAGACCGGTTTGGCTCAGTGGATAGAGCGTCGGCCTGCGGACTGAAGGGTCCCGGGTTCGATTCCGGTCAAGGGCATGTACCTTGGTTGCGGGCACATCCCCAGTAGGGGGTGTGCAGGAGGCAGCTGATCGATGTTTCTCTCTCATCGATGTTTCTGACTCTCTATCCCTCTCTCTTCCTCTCTGTAATAAAATCAATAAAATATAAAAAAAAAAAGTAGTAATATTATGTTCACACTTGGGAGAAGTTGGTTTTTGTTGTTTTCATTTTAAGGCATAAATACAGTTGTATTACTTTTGTAGGCTGAACACTTCTCATCCTAACACCCTGCCATATGACAAGATATTATAGTAAATTGCATATGTTTTAGTGTCTTAGTTTCCTCCTAGCCCCCTCCCCCCCTGCAGCAGAGATGTGAACCATTTTTTAACAATTATTTAATTTTTTTGCTAAAGAACTCCTACTAAATTTGCCTGACTCCAAATGCAGGTCAGTGTCTTTTAGCAAGTTGTAATACAATAGAGCATTTCTAAGAACTCAAATTGAGTAGCTTATAGCATCTCAACTTTTGAAATTACAATAAGATATATTTAATTCTTGCATAAATTAGTTTAGTACATGATTACATGGAAAAATCTCGATGCTGAGATCCCAGACCCCTGCAAATTGTATCCCTTTTGAAATCAGAGGTGAAATTAAAGAATGTTGATTTCTGGAGGCATTCTTATTAGCTCCTGGAAAAATATAGTTAAAATGCATCAGAAATGATTTTATTCTTAGGAGATAGTTAGCTTCATTCTTTACTAATTCTTCAAAGGTAGTATTATTCAAAAGAGAGAAGGTGACAGCCTAGATGTCAGGGAGGGAGTAAGCAGCTCTCACAGACTGGTAAACACGGGGCCCTGAAGAAAGAGCCCGAATCCTCCTGGAGTTGGTTTCTGGGCTTGTCAGGGTCCCTCCTCTAATATACTACCTAAGGCGACAAGATCACTTTCACATACACGGTCTTTCGCTTATTTGATTTTTGTATGACTGATAAATATAATTGAAAAAGGAGCATTAAGTAATAGGGGGAAATCCAAACATTTTATCTCTACCCAGATTTAGTCTAATTAAGAAGAATTTGTTTGAAATATAAAAAGTATAAAACAATTGAAGTGCACTTCTATTTAAGTGTGTGTAGAATTTAGGCTAATGTGTTGCCTAGCAGTTATAAAGAATCTGATAAGTGATTATAAGTAATATATATGTATTCTGTATATAATTAGACATTCCTAATGTGCTTTAACTGTAGTTTCTGTAGTTGAAGTAGCTGACGAATTTTATGTTCTCTGCTGAATAGTCGTTGATAGACAAACAAGGCAAAAGCTAGTTAACCAGTTCTTGCTCCAATGTTTAGGAAAGTCTGAATTTAAATTGTAGTCTAAATCTCAAAGATGGCAAAATAGTGTACAGAAATGCAATAAGGGTTTGGGGACTGTGTGGTTTGTAGACTTTTTTTCTTTCTTTTTTTCTTAATCCTCACCCTAGGATATTTTTCCATTGATTTTTTAGAGAGAGTGGAAGAGAGAGGGAAAGACAGAGAGAAACATCGATTGGTTGCCTCCTCTGCACACCCTGCCCAGGGCCCTGCCTAGGGAGGAGCCTGCAACTGAGGTATGTGCCCTTGACCAGAATCGAACCCGAGACCCTTTGGTCAGCAGGCCGATGCTCTCTCCACTGAACCAAACTGGCTAGGGCATTTGTAGACTTATTTTCTGAGTGTGTTATTCATGAAACCCCAGTATATTTTCAGAGGGCAGTGGAGGCTGGACTGTCACCCTGCAGAGGCTCCAGGAGCATCATTTGAAACCACTGTGCCATGCTGTCATTAATGAAATGGCAAATCTTGGGAGGCGGGGGAGAAGGATAAATTATTCATGTAGCCTGTTTGTTATATTTGTATACTTTATTGCTTATACGATAAACACTGATATGATTTAAAATCAGAATTGTTTGAATATGTAATAGTCACACTACTAGTTAGGTTACCCCATAGCTCTAAAATAGTCTTGTCTTCTTACAAAAGAAGCCTTGCCTGACTTTGCAAGATTAGGATAACAAAGAGTACCTGAAAGCCAAAGCATGGAAGATAAGTTGTCGTATCACCTAGTCCTGTCATGATGTTGTTTCTCTTCCATGTTAAGGCATATAATGAATTAGAGAATAATAACCACTTGGAGAGTAAGTACACACCAAGTGCTCGTGGTTAGATGAGTCCACACTTGCAGGCAGGTGTGGTCCTACTGGGGCCTGGCTTGGGAGACTCACTGCTAAAGGGTTCAGGATTTCCTCTGTACTATTATATATGTACTGTGAAATAGCTCTGTGACCTGGGGCAAGTTCTTAAGGTTAATAACACGATTTAGCTGTAAAATATTCCGGTGAGTGGAAATGTTGCATATAAAGTATTTAGCGTATAAGTGAAATAAGCCAGCCAGAGAAAGACAAGTATCGCATGATCTCACTCATATGTGGAATCTATTGAACAAAATAAACTGTTGAACAAAATAGATCCAGAGACATAGAAGCATGGAACAGACTGTCAAATTTCAGAGGGAAGGCAGGGGTGGGTGGGAAAAGATCAACCAAAGAACTTGTATGCATCTCTATATTACCCATGGACACAAACAATGGGGTTGTAAAAGCCTGGGGCGGGCTACAAGGGGTTAATGGGAAAAGAGGGACATATGTAATACTTTCAACAATAAAATTTTTTAAAAAAAATAAAGTATTGCCAAAACCGGTTTGGCTCAGTGGATAGAGCGTCGGCCTGCGGACTGAAAGATCCCAGGTTCGATTCCGGTCAGGGCATGTACCTTGGTTGCAGGCACATTCCCCAGTAGGGGGTGTGCAAGAGGCAGCTGATCGATGATTCTCTCTCATCGATGTTTCTAACTCTCTATCTCTCTCTCTTCCTCTCTGTAAAAAATCAA
This sequence comes from Eptesicus fuscus, assembly GCF_027574615.1. Taxonomy (NCBI): domain Eukaryota; kingdom Metazoa; phylum Chordata; class Mammalia; order Chiroptera; family Vespertilionidae; genus Eptesicus; species Eptesicus fuscus. The sequence continues at coordinate 21,937,716 of NC_072476.1, forward strand.
TAAAATATATTAAAAAAATAAATAAATAAATAAAGTATTTAGCATAGTGTCAGCCACATTATAAATTACCAGTAGATGTTAGGCAGTAGAACAATATTTTCTTTCAAAAGGAAATGTAACAGTAGGGCAATAATTGACAGTGGTGGAGATGTCATGAAGAAACACAAATTTGTTTCCGAGTTTGAGTGGAACTCAAACTGCAGCAAGGGTCATTTATTATTTTAATTAAAGTAAATATTGGAGGTGAGATGGAAAACTTCCATAGTGTGGACTTGATGTTAACTATCAGCTGTTGAATGCTTCTACTTTTTGGATACTTTTCTTACCATTTTATCTAAAACAGAACCTTCATTTTTAAAATCTGAAAATGAAAACAGAAGGTACTATGGTTTGTTTTTCATCTTTGTTTTAAATATATTTTTATTGATTTCGGTGAGGGAGGGAGAGGGAGAGAGAGATAGAAACATCAATGATGAGAGAGACCCCCACTGGGGATTGAGCTCACAACCCGGGCATGTGCCTTGACCGGGAGTCGAACCTTGACCTCCTAGTTCATAGGTCAACACTCAGCCACTGAGTCACACTCGAACCCTGACCTCCTGGCTCATAGGTTGATGCTCAGCCAGTGAGTCACAGTGGCCGGGCTTTCACCTTTTGTTATAATAGTTATTGCTTCTCTATAGGAATGAGGCTATTTACAGACTATGCTTGTAGAACCTGTGGTCTGGAATGTTATGGGTTACTGAATATTTAGAATATTAGCAGTGGTTTATAATGTGGATATGAATTTGGGTATGCTGTCTTTAGAATATGTGACAGAGGATCATTATGTCAGTCATAATTCACTAAAAGCTTATTGTTTAGTAAAATTGTTCCTTTGAGGACACAAAATATGACAGTTCAGAGGCAACCTGAACATTTTACTAAAGGAATACAATTTTTAAGGGAATCTGAAGTGCAAGGTTATCAACAGTTATCTCTAACAAGGGATATTTGATTTTATGTCTGTTGCATGAGTTCATTGATTCTTTTATAGAAAAAGCCTAAAAGAGAAGTACCACTACAGGTGTAAATAAAGATAGTAAAATGTTTGCAAATAGATACCCTTGACAAGTTATACAATGTCCTATACATCTGTGGCAAGATATGTAGACCTATTGAATTTTCTTTGTGACTAGAGGCCCGTTGCACGAAGAGATTCGTGCAATAGGCTTTCCTTCCCTTGGCTTCCAGCACCGGTTTTCCTTCGGCACCTGGGACCCAGGCCTTTGCTCCGGCCAGAGTCTGCCTTCTTGGTCTTTGCTGCAGACTCCGGCCGGTTCGTCTTCACTGCTTCACTGCAGACTCTGGCCGGAGTCTGTCATCTTCATCTTTGCTGCAGACTCCGGAGTCTGCAGTCTTGTCTTCGCTGCTGTACTCCACTCCTGTAGATTCCTTCACCCCCCCGTCCTCCCTTTCATAGCAGGTGTCCTGCCCCGCTGGCCACTCTGCGCCTGGAGCAGCTGGGCAGCCGCCATCTTTGGCCTTCTAATTTGCATACTCATTCTGATTGGCTGTGGGCGTAACAGAGGTACGGTCAATTTACATGTTTGTCTATTATTAGGTAAGATAATTAAATAAACTTACATCTTTAATCAGGTATAATCACCTCCCTTGGTCCGGTTAGCATAGAATTCCCTAAAATCAACAGAAAAGAATATGATGTGAAACAGAGTGTTGTCTTCGATGGTAGTATTTAGGGAATTTACTTCAAGCTTTCTGGTTATTTTACATATATATAATTTTGGATCTGTCTACCTAAGTTTTTCACATCTTTTTTTTTTTTTTCCTTGCTGGAGGACTTGGCACTGAGAAGTTCCACTCTTGCAGCTGTGTATAGAAGTACTTTTTTATATTTATTCTGAATTCACTTAGTTTTCAAGACATACCTTTGTTCCGGAATTCTAAGTTGTTAGTGTACAATTCTTTAGTCATCTTATCACTAGCATTTATTATTTTAACTTTTATTGTATTAGAAGAGTCAGCTTATTTCCATCGTTATTCTTTGGTCGTGTTATTTAAATGTAATTACTAAAACTTTACAAATTATTTCTATAGTAAATATGGAATGGCTCTGTAATTTCATACTGAGCATTCTGCATGAAATCCAACACTTAACAACTATGCCAGACAGAATATATGTATAATAAATATTTATTTGAATTAATGAATTGCTCTAGTGCAGTTTGTGGTTATAATATTTTCAATATTAAGTGACCAAGCCTTTAGTACTGGTAGTTTACTAAATATTCAGGTTTCATTTGAAGCCAGTAAACAGACCACTGTGCAATCCAGAGAGACCAGTTTGTTCACTTTTCCATCCAATAGTAATTTACTTTGACAATTGTGTTTATATAGAGTAAAGGTTAAAGGAAAGGGTGTATTTGAGGCAGTTACATCAATTGCTTTGCTACAATGATTTTCAGGTGCTGTTGCAAAAGGGGCAATTTTAAAAAGATATAAAATTTAGGCAGTTATTTTTTCCAGTTTTATTGAGGCATAATTAACATGCAATAAATGGCACGTCTCAAGTATACTGTTTAATCAGTTCTGACACATATGTGCACCCATAAAACAGCAACCACAGTAAGAATAATGAAAATATCACCTCCAAAGTTTCTTTGTACCCCTTTGTAATCTTACCCTTATTCCCCTCTGCCTCCATCTCCAGGCAACAGCTGATCTGCTTTCTGTCATATAGATTAGTTTGCCTATCCGAGGGTTTTATATAAGTGGACTTGTATAGTATATACTCTCTTTTTTGTCTGGCTTTTTCCACACAGCATAATTATTTTGAGATTCATCCATGTTGAGTATATCAATAGTTTATTCCTTTTTATTGCAGAGGAATGTGGATATTTACTGTTGATGGCCATTTGGGTGTTTCCAGTTTCTGGCTATTACAAATAAAACTGATCTGAGCATCTATATACAAATCTTTGTATGGACATATGCTTTCTTTTCTCTTAGGCCAGTGGTCGGCAAACTGCGGCTCGCGAGCCACATGCGGCTCTTTGGTCCCTTGAGCGTGGCTCTTCCACAAAATACCATGTCCTGGGCGAGTCTATTTTGAAGAAGTGGCATTAGAAGAAGTTTAAGTTTTAAAAATGTGGCTCTCAAAAGAATTTTCAATCGTTGTACTGTTGATATTTGGCTCTGTTGACTAATGAGTTTGCCGACCACTGTCTTAGGCAAATACCTAGGAGTGGGATAGCTGGATCATATGGTAGGTGTATGTTTAACTTTGTAAAAACTAGCAGATTATTTTCAAGTTATTGTATCCTTTTACTTTCCCAACCAGCAGTGCATGAGAGTTCCAGTTGCTCCACATCTCTGTTAACAGTTAGTATGGTTAGTCTTTTTAATTTTAGCTATTCTAATAAGTGTTTAGTGATATCTTATTGCATCTTTTTATAATCCTCACCCGAGGATATTTTTCCATTGACTTTTTTTTTTTTTAGAGAAAGTGGAAGAGAGAGAGAAAGACAGAGAGAAACATCGATGTGAGACAAACACATCTATTGGTTGCCTCCTGCACACTCCCGGACCAGGGCCTGAGCTGGGGAGGAGCCTGCAACCAAGGTATGTGCCCTTGACCAGAATCGAACCTGGGACCCTTTGGTCCGCAGCTGATGCTCTGTCCACTGAGCCAAATAGGTTAGGGCTCTTACTGCATTTTTAATTTGCATTTTTCTAATGACTGAGTTAAGCATCTATATATATAAAAGGATAATATGCTAAGTGTCCGACTGTTCGACCATTCGACCTGTAGCTATGATGCACACTAACCACCAGTTCATCAATTTGTTCTTTTATGAGTTATGCTTTTGGTATAATACTTAAGAAAGCTTTACCTAATCCTAAATCACAGAGATTATCTCCTGTTTTTTTCCAGAATTGTTATAGTTTTAGGTTTTACATTTTAAAAATATCTTTTTTTACTTAATATATGTGTGTGGTGCAAGGTGTGTATCAAAGTTCATATTTTTTGGATATGGTATCTAGTTATTCCAGCATTATTTGTTGAAATGACTGACCTCTTTTCACTGAATTGCCTTTGCACATTTGTAAAAAATCAATTGTCTGTATATGCAGGTCTATTTTGGACTCTGTTTTGTTCCACTGATATATTTGTCTATCCCTGAACTAGTAACACATTTCTTAATTACTGTAGCTTTATAATGTCTTGAAAATTGGTAATGATAGTCCTCCAACTTTTTTTCCCCCAAGCTGTTTGCCTAGTCTAGGTCCTTTGAATATCCATATGAAGTTCAGCATCACCTTGTCTGTTTAAACAAAATAGCCTGCTGGGATTTAGTTTGGCCTTATATTGCATCTGTTTGTCAATTTGGAGAGAATTGATTTCTTAACAATACTGAGTCTTCCAAATCATGAGCATGCTATTTTTCTCCATTTATGTCTTTAATTTCTCTCAGCAGTGTTTTAAACTATAGATCTTCACATCTTTTAGAGACTTATCTCTAATTCATATTTTTGGCATTATTATAAATGATATTTTAAAAAATTTCAATATAAAATTATTATTAGCATGGAAATACAGTTTTGTATATTGATCTAATATCCTGCAGCTTGGATAAACTCATTTATTAATTATAGTAGCTCTTTTGTAGAGTTCATTGGATTTTCTACATAAATAATCATGTCATTTTTTTACTGAAGACAGTTTATTTCTTCCTTTCTAATCTGGATGTTTGCAATATGTTTTATTGCACCAACAAGAGCCTATACTATACTGGATAGAAATGATGAGAGTGGACACCCTCATGTTGTTTCTCATCTTGGAGGGAAATTATTTAGTTTTCCACCAATGTTATACTGTAAGTGTGTATGTGTTTCCTTTATCAGATTTCAGAAATTCCCTTCTATTCTTAGTTTGCTAAGAGTTTTAATCAGGAATGGATTTTGGATTTTATTTTTTTCTGCATTTATTAGGATGATCACATGGTTTTTACTGTATGGTAAATTACCTTGATTGTATTTTGAATGGTAAACAAGCTTTCCAATCCTGGGATGAACCCCACTTGGTCATGATGGATTTATCCCTTTTATATATTTTTGGATTTGATTTGTTCAATTTTGTTTAAAAAGCTTTCATCTGTGTCTATAAGGGACATAATAGCCTTTTGTAATGTTGTTATTTAGCTTTAGTATCAGGTTAATGCTGGCCTCAGAGGATAAGTTGGGAGTTATTTCCTCCTGTTCAATTATCTGGAAGAATTTGTGTAGAATTAGTACTATTTTTTCCCTTAAATATTTGTTAGAACTCACCAATAAGGGCATCTAGATCCAGACTTTACTTTGAGAGAAGATTTTAGACTACAAATTCAGTTTTTAATATAGATATGACTATTCAAGTTATCTGTTGTTTTTTAATGTGTTTTGGTACTTTGTATCAAAGACTTTGTCCACTTCATCTAAATTATTGAATTTATTGCCATAAAGTTTTTCACAATAGTTCCTTATTATCCTTTTCATATCTATAAAATCTGTGGTGATATTGCCTCTCTCATTCCTGATACTGGTATTCTGTGTCTTCTTTTTCCCCTGCTCAGTCTAGTTGGAGGGCTATCAATTTTATTTACATTCTCAAAAACAAACAAACAAAAAAAAACCAACAGCTGTTGGTTGTTTCATTTTCTTCTTTATTTCATTGATTTTCTGCTCTGATCTCCATTATTTCCCTTCTTCTGCTTACTGTATTGTGTATAATATTCTTTTTTCTTTTGCTAAATTTTTCTAACTTTATACTATATGGTTCTTTTAAGGTTTTGATTTAAACTATTTCTTCTTCAAGACAAATGAGAATATTGAGGCTCAGAGAAGTAAGAGAGACAAACAGTTAAAATGCACAGCCTTATATTCTTCTTCTTTATAGTGTAATAAATGCTGTGGTAAAGACAAGGAACACTACAGTTGAATAATAAGAGGGCTTAGCCTATAAACATAAAGGGATAGCCTGACCATCATGGCTCAGTGATTGAGCGTTGACTTATGAATCAGGAGGTCATGGTTCTATTCCAATCAGGGCACAGGCCCTGGTTGTGAGCTTGATCCCCAGTGAAGGGGGTGCAGGCGGCAGCTGATGATCAATGTTTCTCATCATTGATGTTTCTATTTCTCTCTCCCTCTCCTTTCCTCTCTGAAAGCAATAAAAATATATATTTTTTAAAAAGAGTGGGATAAGGGGCCTCCTTGGAGAAGTTGATGTCTGAGAGATCTTATTTTGTTGAAGTCTAGGGTAAATCTATGAGACCAAATCTAAGTATTCTTAAAGTTTATTTTTTGCTGTACCTAGATCTCCCTTTTGGTTGTGTATTCTGTAGAATGAGTTCGAATATTCCAAAAGTAGTTCTGCATGCAGCTAATGCTCCCTTGGGTTTAATTGCCAAATATGCTTTTTATTTCTGTTAAGTCTGTTTGCAGTAGTCATGGTAACTATAGCTGTAACAGTAGTGGCAGGTGTGGCTGACAGGATTATGTTGAATAGGAGGAAAATCTGGGGGTGGAATGTGGGGGATTGTTGTAAAAGTTTACATCAGTATTTCACTGCAAACTTAATCTCACTTAGTGATGAGTAATTAACAAACTGTCCCTTGTTTAACAAGTTGTAACTTTTTAAAAGGTATTTTTATTATTAAAAAGGCTTAATTCTATAATTATTTTACAAATGGAGTGAAACCAGCATAATCCTATCTAATAAAGAGGGAATATGCTAATTGACCATCATGTCCTCACAAAATGGTGACACCCCATCCCCTCAGCCCCACCTCAACCAGCTGGAGTCCCCCAGTTCCCTCAGCCCCGCCTCATCCAGCCTCAGTCCCCCAGTCCCTTCAGCCCTGCCCCATTCAGCTGTAGTCCCCCAGTCCCCTCAAAACTGGCAGTCAGACATCCCCCGAGGGGTCCCAGATTAGAGAGGGTGCAGGCTGGGCTGAGGGATGCTCCTCCCCCCCCACCCCCCGCACGAATTTCGTGCACCAGGCCTCTGGTTGAGATGATTAATCATCTTAGCATCCATATTCCAAGGTTGAGTTTCTCTCCAAACTGAATCAAGGTACTATATTTAGGGATTTTGAAAATACGTAACAGCTGTTTGCTGAGATGCACCACTATGGCTGGTGTTCAATTGTAGGGAAGAAACAAAAGGGGGAAAAATAGAGGAATTATTTTAAAATGGATAGGATGGCCAAGGGCTATGTAAATGATTTTAGTTTAATAATAATGACAACATGAACCTGATCCTTTTTTAAAATTGTATGGTTGAAAGAGCAAGCTACTCTTTTAACACTTTGCTTCTCAACATTATAAAATTTTCAATTCCTTGATTTTGTAGAGGGGAAAACAACAATATGACTAAGCAGCTAGTTTGTGATAGTGCCAGGACCAGAGCCCAGATTCTAGAGTCAGAAAACCTGTATTCTAAATCTGCCTCCTTTATACTCGCTGTAACCATGATTAACCTTACCTCTTTCATCTGTAAAATGGAGATGATAATGTTACTTTTCTTCTGGTTGTGATATAAATGAGAAAATGTGTGAGTTATCACTCATTAAATGTTAAATACTATTTTGCGTAGGGAATCCTTTTCCCCTTCTCAAGGACTCAAGGAAATAATTAAGGGTTATATGTGCAGATAAGAAGCTATTTAATTTAGAGTTTTTGTTTCCTAAAGTGATTCCACCTCATCCACTCCACCTACTTTTAGATTTATAAAAGCCTTTTTTCTAATTGAACAAATGCAACTGAATTTCCATGCTTAATCGTCGCTTTTAAATCTGTTAGCTTTTCAAACTTTGTAATGATGTGTCCAGCAAACAATATGTGCTAACACAAGTAATGCTTCCTCTCATGTCACACATCTTGAAATTTATTTAATAGTCACACACTGTAAGCTATTACTTGAGACTGTGATATTTCCTCTATTTGGGGGCTTCCTGTTCCTTTAGCTTTCAAGTTACAGGAGGATAGTGAGGTAGAGAATGTTGAGTGAAAAAAAGTACTGAATCAGAGAGATCATTTGCATATCATCTCCCTCTGTCTGAATTGCTCCTTCCCTCCACACCTCCCTATCCTTTTTCTATTGCATTCTTTAAGATTTAGCTGCATTCCTTATTTCCTCTGGGGTCCCTTTGCTGATCCTTTTGCCCAGTTGTGTTAAAGTCTCCTTCCCCCAGTGCTCCCAAAACACCTTGCTGTCATCTAGTATTCTTCACCACACTGCATTGTGATTGTCTGTTTTCTTGTCTGTCTTCCTGACAAATCTTTTAGAGTCAGGGAATTGGTCTTACTTATCTCCATATCCCAGCACCCGATTAAAGGTGCTCAGGGAAGTTGTGTTGTATAGGAAGCCTTGAGTTTGATGCATTCTGTTCAGAGAATAAGAATATACTATCTGTCTAATAAAGGTATTTCTTTTTCAGTATTCCAGCCTCTTGTTTCTTTTTCTCACTAAGGAAATGCTTGAGCTACAAGAATGAGCTCGGGTTTTCTTAGTGTTGTTGACACCCTTTGTGATATTGCTCAGTGCTTGTTAGAGTCCATGGCCTTTGAGGAACCTGGGATACATCCATGGATTCCTGTTTCCACTGCCGCAATCACAGCGGAATCTTGCAGTGATGCAGCTACATTTTTGCATTTAAGCACACAGACCACTTGGCTACACATATAGTCTGTTTTCAATGCCTTCACAGAGCCAATTCAGCAAAGCTGCAGTAATTTAGATGTTCAATTGGAATTTATCAAAATTGAAAGAATAGCAATTTTAAAGAGGCAACTGGCCCCTGCTTCCCTTGCCTGCACTATAGAATAATAATATAGAGAATTACAGCTCTGTTGTACTCAATCGGGTGAATGGTTAACTTCCCTGCAGGTTTGTGTCTGGTCTCTGGATGCTGAGGCATAGAAACCATGATTTATTATTGGCTAATATTGGAAGAAAAAATAATGAAACCACATGATGATGTGACATGGATTAATATATAATCTGCCTAGTTGATGGTTGACAATGTTTTCTCAAAGGGAGCTCTTGAACCAGAATGGGGGGGGGGGAACACCCTTAATTTTGACATTCATTTGTAATGACATACTATCCTCATGGTATAGAGTAGAGAGTGTTTAGGTGTGATGTCCTGAGTCGAAGCTTAGCCAGAAAGACTGAACATTGTCTATTCAGATGGGGAGGAACCTTTAAAGGCCTGATCTGCTTGAATGTCTGGGCTGAGCATATTTGCTCCTTCTTTCCCCTTTTCACCACTTCTTAGAGTTTCTTCTATTCTCCTAATTTATTCCTGAAATTCATGTTCTTCAGATGCTGCTTAGAAGCTGCAGAGATACTAATGAGTGAACATAAGTGAGGCTCAATAAGTAGATGCATGTCCGATATTTTGGTCTCAGTAGGATAACATAGGGAAGTTCTATTAGTTTATTGATCTAGCTGAATCTTAGCTTTTAAACATATCGATAAGTTTCGTTATATGAAGACATTCCATTTGTCATAAAGGAGCAAAACCAAAAAAGAATTGTTTACTATTGGAAATAATATTATTTATAAATTTCCAGTAGTAAATTTTGAGAAAGACAGGTTTTTTTTTATTGTAAGCTTTGAGAGACTCAATAAATTTAAGATGAGATTTTTTTGTTTGTTTAATTAACTCAAAGACGTAGGTGCCCCATTCCATTTTCACTGGGTAGCTTTATCAGGATGTGTGATCACCACCTATATGTCATGGGCTTCCATGCTGAAGAGATTATAGCTGAATGTAGTTATCCTTCCCTTAAGCTGAGCCATCCTTACATTCCTACTTTTGTTTTCATTATGAGAATTTAGGCTTGTCTAGGTTCTTTCTACCAGTGCTTTTTATTGGTCTGATAGTTAGGGGTGGAGGATGTGGATGAAATTGAAATTTAATGTCATGGAAATCAGCTAACTTTCAGAAAGTAAGCAGACTAATTAAGAATGAAAAAATGAATCCATTTTTTCTTTCCTTTGTATCAAAATTACTGAGCTGGAAGTGACCTTGAGAAATTGTCTTAACACTAACCCCCCTTGCCTAATTTAGGCCATGTTTTAAATTAGAGCCCAAAGAGGTGTCTCCTGTATTCTCTTTCTTATAGAACATGACATCTTTCTTAAAAGGTCAGTTGTCAGAAGGAGTGATGTTTACTTTAAAAATATCTTTTGGTCTGATAGAGTCTGAAATATAGCTATGGCTTGATTAGATGTATTGTTCTTTTATAGACATTTTGGATTTGTGAAGAAATAAGATGATGTTTGAAAAATAAGTTTTGGTTTATTGTAAGGGGTAAAGTTAGAGTGTTCTTAAAGAGAAAAAATTACAGAAAGTTGTCATTCTGTCTCTTCATATTGAGAACAAAAGCAAATGATTGTGAAATATTTCAGTGGGTTGAACCTTAAGTTTTAGCTTACCTTTCTCATTATTATAAGAAGCACTTTGTCTCATTGCTATGGAAACAAATTTAAATTATTGAGTTGAAAGTTATAATGTAGATCTTGATACAGATCTGATGTGAAAGGTAGATGTTGCAAACTAAGAATCTTAATGCTACTCCCACAATTATTTTAAGAAAAACTATTGACCTTGCACTTGTTGTGTGGTAGGTACTGTGTTAGAGACCTAGATGCACAAATGAAAAGATAAGGTTCTTAACTCTAGGAGCTCAGATTCTCATGGACAAATAATAAACAGATACATGGATTACAGCAGGACTATTGGTAGAATGTCAGTGTGTGCAAGGTGCAATGGGAGGTGTTGCAGAAGGAATGCTTGAGGTAACTTTAAGGATGTGTGAAATTTGCCGGATAGACAGGGAGGTGGGATGAAGATGTTCCCACAGAGGAAACTGCATGGGTAGGGGCTAAGAGCTGAAGAGTTATTTTAAAGCAGTTTTTTTTTAAATCACTGTACATCTGCTTAGCCATACTGTTAGGAAATATTTGGGGGATCTTACATTTTTAAATTCATGAGTTGGTTGAATATAGACTCTGGAATCAGCCTGCCACCTGCCCCACTTGACAGTATAATTTGGAGGTATTTAACCTCCCAAAACCCCATAAAGATTGAATGAGAGACTGTCTGAGAAGGGCATAGGTTAAAGTTTGACCTATAATAAACTCTAAATAAATGTGAATTGCTTTTTAACAGCCCCAGTATTACCATTGTTCATTCTAGCTGGCTGATAATTTTGAGTGCTTTTGTAACAGTAGAGTTATTATATAAAACATTTTCTATGTTTGCTGGATTACAAATTTTATTGTAGTACCCCACTGAATACTTACCTACTATGTGCTCAGCATTGGGCTCGGACTCAGTGTGGAGAAGTATATGTAGCTCCTATCGCTAGGCAGCTTCCAACATAGTTGTAAAAGAAAATGGACAAATATGAAATAAAGTGTGCTATATGGCTATCTGTGTAATTGCTTAGTATATTAATTAAAATAGTATAGTTGCTTGTGTGGCCAAGTTATTGTTTTCAAGTGAGCCTAGGCATGGGATACCAGAGAGAGGACAGAAGATAGAGATAGCAGTTAGGCAAAATCAAAGGAGCCGAAGACTTAGGAAAAAAATAAACAGAAAATCCTTTCTGTGTGGTGAACCTGCCTGGTGTAAAGGAAAGCAGTTGCCCCTGTGGGGTGATTCCAGGGCTGCCACCTAGAATCTCTCTCCCATTCACATTTAGATAATTGGAATTGCTTCATTTTGCAGAGCCACTAAGAGAGGTCAACCACATATCTTTTTCCTTTTAGAATGAATAGATTTATTATATCCTTTCCTGATAGTGGCTTTTGATCAGATATAAGGAATGAACATTGAAAATAGAATAGAGGTGGGTTGCAATTGAGGAGGGTGGAGGGGTGCGAACATACGAGAAGACAGACTTTATTTTGCTCTCTAACAGCTCTTCTACAAAATGTTCAAGAACAAATACTGAATGACTGCTTTGTGCCGATTTCTCTTCTAGAAACTAGGGTAGGTACAGAGATGAAAAGATGAGCTCCTCCATTTCAATGATCTTAAAATCTTATGGGCAGATTAAAAGATAAACAGGTAAATGTAGTGCATGTGGAGTGGCAGTTACTGGGAAGGAGGGTGCAGAAAGGTCAGTGGCAATATCCTGCAAAGTGCACTGGGGAGGGGGCACAGTAGGGTTGTTGGGAGCTCTAGAAGACACTTTTCTGTTATTGTCTTCTCCAAGTGTCCTATTTCAAGTAGGGACAGCAAACCCCAAGTTCTCGTCCCAGACATCAGCCACCTCTGCCTTCTGTTCCCACCACTGCTTTTCCTCCAGGTAGCCCTTTACTTCACAGGATCCAGGTCATAGCAGTGGAATGCGGTGCTTCCAGGGCTAGAGCTTACTGTTCACCTGGCTTGGTCTCGTAGGCCAGGGCCATACACTTCTCTGAGCCCTGGATTTGCAACAGCTGCTATTCCCATGCTGGATACTATGCAGGGGTAGGACTAGGGTGGGTTAAAGAACATCCAGGAAACTATAGTTCCTGTATCTTTAGTTCCCCACATCTGTATTGCTCTTTCCTAAACAGTCAAGTGATTGGAATTTTCTGACACACTTGAATCTTGAATATTTGAATACAATGAAATGTTAACATTCAAGAAAGAGTACTGTAAGAAGAATAGGTTGAATTTCATGATAAGCTTTAGTTCATTTAACAACCATTGATAGAAAATTTCTAAATGCATAGTAATGGCATACTGAAGTATGCATGGAGAGAACTTAGTGTTGATGGACAGCATAATCCTCTTTCTGGCTGTACACACATGAGCTGTGGAAATCCTGAATTGTGTACATTTTAATTGCAATTCTGTCATCACTGTGGGCACTGTTACTTTGAAAATTCGTCCTTGAAAACACATAATTGTCAATATTTTTCCATTTATGTGAGAGATGGCCATGGAAGCAGTCTGCTGGGTAACTTGGTGATTTCCTAGAAGTTTGAGAGGACATTTAAGGCCTGTACCTTGAGGAGGTTACTGGTCTCTCCCCTGGAATTTGAGATTCTGCATACATTTTATTTTTATTTTTATAAAGAATAGCCGATTTTCTCTGGTTCAGTTAGAGTCTGAGTAACTGCATTTAATAATAAACTTGGTATATTTTTGTTTTTTCAAAATACTTCCATAACAATAATAGCAGCAACCACACCAACAGAGAAAATCTTTCCCTCATCATCTCTACCAAATACAGTAGCTTGGTATTTGAGGCTTTTAAAGCCAAAAGTCTTAGTGTTTGTCATTTACTGGAAGAAAACGTGAATGTATGATAATCTGAAGATTGTATAATCCACTGTAAACTTTGTACCACATTTCTACTTTTTTTATTAATCTCTTTTTCTGTTCCTGGCTTGATTTAAATATAAAAATTATTGGAAGAAATTGTTTGCTCTTTAAAGGATTTGAAGCTTCACTGTCTTAACGGCTTAAATATAATTTATTCATTGTTTTAAAAAATTCCTGTAAAAATGTAATATTATTTTTATACAGGAAGCTGAAAAAGCAGGCTGTTCTAAAGGAAGCTGGTGTGTAGTTCCTTCCTTTCTAAACTTTAAGCCGAGTGCTTTTCCTCACTCTAAGTTCAAGGGCTTCATTAGTTTACATGGATGATAATAAACTGAACAGCACCTGCCCCTTAGTCATAAAAGAGAGTATCTTAAAGCTGCTGAACAAACAGATGTACTCAATTTAGGCTTTTGAAATCTCAAAGCATGTGGTAAAAAAAAATTTTTTTTTCAAAATGAGTAGTATGAGGAAATTAAGTTAGAAGAAAACATAAGCCAAGGGGTTGAGTTTGGTACCTGAATTGTGTACATTTTAATTGCAATTCTGTCATCACTGTGGGCACTGTTACTTTGAAAATTTGTCCTTGAAAACACATAATTGACAATATTTTTCCAAAGAAGGATTTGGCATATTTTATTCTGTTTTGTTTTTTTAATCTTTTTAAAAAATGTGTATTGCAACTCTTGGGAAAAGCAAGAGGAGAAAACACAAACAATACTTAATACTTCTGTTATAAAATTATTCAGTATTACCCAATGATTTTATTCAGGCAGCTCTTAATAAGTTCAAATAGTTCAGAACAGTTCACTCTAAATATCTGTTTTAATATGGATGCTTGGTCAAGTCCATGGTAGCTTGGTAAAGGCCTTTTTGATACTGGCAGAGGAAATGAGATACCCAAGGTGTCCATATTTAATGTAAATTACTATGCTTGGTTTCCATAAAATACTGGAAGCTATATTCGTGTTAACTTACGTTAAGGCTCAAAGTTCTCTAGAAAATAACCCAGAAACTCCTATTTTACTAATGAATGTTGTCTAGAAAAAAAAATGTATACACACCACTAAAAATACAATAGACTACTTTTATTATCAGCCATGTTCTGTGAGCTGATAGTATGAAGATTACCAAATACTAGTACAAATTCCAGCCTTTGCCAGGGAATCATACACGTGGCTTAAATTTTGTTACTGAGTCAGAATAGGAGGGGAAGAAGGAAACAATAAGGGTCAATATGGTTTGCTCTTTAATCTCAAAATCATTTTAATAATCCTTAGAGAAGGGTGTGTGTCTTATTTACTCTATTGCCTTTAGACTTACTAGAAATTTCAAAACAGTGTCTGGAGACATAGCACAGTCTGAGCTGGGCTCCCCATGAAAGGACAAGGCCGGCTTATCTTCAGTCAGGCCCCGGGGTAGAGTCTGCCCTGATGACCGAGAGTTAACTCTCCTGGACCAGATTCGTGCAGAGGCCAAACTCAGGTGGCTGGTTCCATAGTGCAGTTTTCATTGGTGGAAGTGTGGCACCTGAGGGTCTCAGTGAACAAATAGGAGCTTAAATGGGTCTAGAAGAAGCCCCAGGGTGTGGTGGAGGGAGCTCCAAAGGCAGAAAGGAGACAGTGTTCCAGTCTCATCTCTTAGCAACTTGCTTTGTGACTTTGGACAAATCGCTTCACTTCTTTGGGCCTGTGCTTCCTCATTTATAAAGTGGGTGTGCTAATCACATGATCTCAGAGGCCCCAGCCCTTTCCAACCTCCAGGCCTATGACTCTAGGAACTTGACCAATGTTGCACTGTGCCTTCCATCTTGTAGCAATTACACTGCCAAGAACTTGATTGAAATTGATCCAACTATGCTGTTAGTCATCAGGTTCTGTCCATTTCTCTCTGGTAAATGTCTTTTGGTTTTTTCTTTTTCCTTGTCACTATCTCCACACTCAGCAGGTTCTCAATATACTTGGCAGGATGATTGCCTCACCCTCTTGCCTTCTACCATCCCTGCCCTCAATCCTGATCCAGTTCTTATTCCAAGGTTAAATCCTTTCTTTCCATCCCATCTCATCCCATGCTCTGAGTCCCATCTTCCTTAAATACTACTTTCATTGTGAGCATTTTCTTGTTCAGAAACCATCAACCTACACTGTGTGGCTTTTAACATACTGTGTAATCTTGTCCCACCCTATCCATCTAACTTTGTATTCTGTCACCATCCAATGCACCCTGCTATGCTATAAGACCAGATTTATTACTGCTTTTATCATAAGCATTCCCTATTCTTTCCTACTCATGTAACTTGTTCGTTTTGTTTTTTCATCTGGAATACTATCTTTTCCTCTTCATAACCTATACATCTAACAAATTCAGAATTCAAGAAAGGTAAGATAACTGAATAAAGCTTTACAGATCTGACATGGGAGTGACAGAGAGAGGGGTGGGGTTAGCCATAGAATGAAGGGAAAAACATTTGGGACCCTGGAGGGAAGGACAAGTAAATGTTAACCTGCAGGGATTTTGAGTCACAGAGAAAGTTAGTTTGTTTTTTTTTGTGTGTGTTTTTTAATTGAATTATTGGGGTGACATTGGTTAATAGAGAAAGGAAGTTTTAAAGACCCTTCTCACTCACATCAAGTGGACTTTGCCCTCCATAAAATAGAAACCAAGTTCATCTATTCAGAGTGACTGGGATGGGGTTGGGGGTATTAAGGACATGAAGAAAGTAAAAAGTTACCACTTGCTAAATACTCTGTTTCAGTATCACTTATTTGCTTATTTGTATGTTACATGGGGGTGGAGATTTCTGTCTGGATTATTATATCTTTACTAGAGGCCTAGTGCATGAAATTCGTGCATGGGGGGTGGGGTGGAGAGAAGAAGGTCCCCTCAGCCCAACCTGCACCCTCTCCAATCCAGGACATCCCTCTCACAATTCTGGACCGCTGGCTCCTAACTGCTCACCTGCCTGCCTGCCTGATTGCCCCTCACTGCCCCCCCTGCCAGCCTGGTCGCTCCTAACTGCCTCTGCCTGCCGGCCTGATCATCCCAAACTGCCTCCCACAACTGGCCTGGTTGCCCCCAACTCCCCCCCCCCCCCCCCCCGCCAGCCTGGTCGCCCCATGCAGCCTGCTGCTCGGTCGTTTGGTCACCCCTCACTAACCCCCCCTGCCGGTCTGGTCGCCCCATGCAGCCTGTTCGGTCGTCCGTTCGGTTGCGATGGTCGCTTAGGCTTTTATAGAGATAGATTTTTTAATAATGCTTTCCTTCCTGCACCTAGAATAGAACTTGGCAAAAGGCAAATATTTAATGAATATGGGATGGATGGATGAAGGGAGGGATGAGCAAACAGGTATAGGAGGCATAAAGGGGAAGGAAACGATGTATTCAAAGGAGGTTGTTTCAGAATTCAGGTTCTAGGGTGGGTCTAAGATGTGAGTGTTATTATGAGAGCTGGAGAGAATGAGAAGGTTCCTGTTGTTGAGGAAGTTGAATTACTGGAACACTGGATTCCTTAGAGGGAATTCCAACTCCTCTAGCATGATGGAAGAGAGAAAAACTACAATTCAGGCTCCTATAACTGTGGAATTTAGGAGGGACTGGGTGGCAAATAGATGACTAACAAAAGTTGGGGGAGGAGATGGTTTAACAAAAATAAATAAATAAATAGCAGATTCACAAAGAAACTAAGTAATAGTTGTGAAGTGTTGCCTCCCTTACATAAAGCTTGATTCCCCCCCCTTGCCCCCGCCTCCCCAGTTCTCCCAGGTACATTTAGTTAAAATGTGCTAACACTGTGTGTGTGTGTGTGTGTGTGTGTGTGTGTGTGTGTGTGTGTGTGTGTGTGTGTATTTCAGAGAGGAAGGGAGAGGGAAAGAGAGAAATATCAATAATGAGAGAGAACCATTGATCAGCTGTCTCCTGCATGCCCCACACTGGGGATCGAGCCTGCAACCCAGGCATGTGCCCTGACCGGGAATTGAACCGTCACCTCCTGGTTCATAGGTTGACACTCAACCACTGAGACATGCCAGCCAGCCCTAACACTGGTTTTTAAAAGTCTAATATTCTGGTGTGGGATAATAAGTATTCACCAATTAAAATAGTTACTGTCGATGGCTAGATCCTTCATATATTTGGGGTAGAATACTAGCATTTGCTTTTGAAGCTGTCATAAGTTCAAAATAGAGGGTATGATTTATACTGATATATTTGTGGTTGGAAATTTTAATGTCGCCAAAATCTTTCCAATTGACATCTGAGTATCTCAATTATGTTTCTGGTCAATTTATTATTTTAAAACACCCTGCCAGACCATAGTGCTTTACAAAGTTGGCAGCATATTGCTGATGACCTAAATTATTATTCAAACTCGTTGTAAGTGTTCTAAGTGCTTCAGTATACAATTGCCCATTTTGTCCATTTGCAGTGCATTTTAAGTGTGCTTTATTGCACAGAAAGGTTATTTCCCCCCAGCCCAAATAACCCACAAAATAAATGTTTAAGTGTTTTAAACTCCACTCCCTAGATTTATTTTATTTTTAGATGCAAAGCACCTTCCAAAACATCAGAAAGTGTGGTCCAGTTTCCATTAGGGTTTCTTCCGGGTAATAACGCCTTTCCAGGCTACACTTGAAGCTGCATTCCACCATGATTCCACTGGCTCTGAGCTTCCCACCCTCAGCTTTCTTTCAACCATTATTTCCTCCTATTCTCTGGTTTTCCCCTGTTCTGCTTTGCTTCAGTTCAATTTCTTTCTTTCTAGTCCCTTCAGATCCATAGTTTCTAATTATCCTTTAGGTCTCAGTTTCAATATCACTTTCTCAGAGAGATATTTGTAGATTCTTTCCTTCCTGTGACATTTGATCTCTCTGCTGTATTTAGTCATCATTGTGCTTTCCCATCATAACTTTTATACCTTCATGTTTGTGTGCCCCTGTAATACAATCCATAACCTTGAGGGCCCATGTCTATCTCATGGCACCTATAATCAAACATTAATACTTGTACCTTGAACTATCACCCAAAATATGATAAATGTACTATAAATAGCCTCAAGTCCATTCAGGTTCTGGTTTTGCTGCCACATAACTCTAGTTGGGTTGGGCCACTGATGAATTATAAAGAAACGTTTAAGTTTGGAAGTTTGGGGCCTTTTGAATTACTAGGCAGAGGACCATGGTAGGCACACATCTTGGTGGAATGCTGACTGTTGAAGCATCTCTTGAATGTCTCCCTCCATCCTCAGAACCATCATTAGGTCAAGCCACTGCTGTCACCTGGATTGCAGAGTGTCCTCCTGTTCAGTTCCTTAGCAGTCCATTCTCCAGAGTGAATGTCCTAAAACAAGTTTTGGTCATGACACTTGTCTGTGTACATACAATCAGTGGCTTATATTGCCCAAAAGATAAAGTCCACATTTCTTAACCTATGGTACAAGCGCATTATGATCTGGGTTGTTTGCCTCTCAGTTCTTCAATAGCCTTTCCCTACTTTTCCATTGTACGAACATATCTTTCATTTCATAGTCCTACTTGCCTGCTAGCTGTTCCTTCTGTCTGTAATAGACCCTTTATCCTTCCTCCATCCTTACATCCTTTTCTAACTTATCTATTTTTGGGGGTTTGAATTAGATGTCACTTCTAAGGAAGCTTTTTCACCCCAGTTCTAAACTATATGCCCCACCTTTGTATTTGGTCAATAACTTATACTCCGGCTATATTGTGATGTGATTATGCCACTAATTCTCTAGAGAAGGTTTCTCAATTTGGGCACTATGGACATTTTTTATATGCTTACCTGGTGACCTGATTTTAATACTGTCCTCTGACACTTGACCTGCTTGCCTCTGGTCCTTGACCTCTAATACTCGCCCTGCTTTTGGGAGTCAATTCTAGGCATGGTTCTAAATAACTTATGCTAGGTTTCTCTACTTTGGCATTATTGACGTTTGGGGCCAGATAAATCTTTCTTGTGGGGGGCTGTCATTGTAAGCATCATTGTAGGATGTTTAGCAGCATCCCTGGACTCTACCTACTGGATGCCATTAGTAAACCCTCTCCTACCCCATTGTGACAACCAAAAATGTTTCCAGACATTGTCAGATGTCCCCGGGGGACACAATTACCCCTAGTTGAGATTCACTGGTCTAGACAGAAAGTTATTTGAGGCAGAGCTATGCTGTGTGGGTCTTCATATCCCTAGCTTGACACACATGGGTTCCCTTAAATGTATTGAATTAAATTGTTGAATAATGTGGGGATGAAGGTACTGAACAGGAAGGGGATGGATAGATGGACAGATGGAGAGAGAGGTAGAATAGCTCTCTCATGAGGTGGGTATAAGAGAATATATAGCAAGTGCTTTTTGAGGGGCTGAGCTACCACACACAATGGGCTCAGATTCCGTTCTGCCTCTAAATGACTACTTTTGCCTCTGGTGCCATCCCCCAAGGACTGCTTTCCTGCCCTAGAGCTGCAGGCACAGAATTTCCTGATTGCTCAGAGACTGCCTTAGAATCAACCAGGAAGCATTTGTTAAGCACTATGTAAGTAACACGTACAGATATAAATCAGAAGCAGTCTCTGCCCTCGAGGTGCTTTAGCCCAGTGACAAAGACTCTGGTGGGTTTTGTCTCTGTCCACAGGGCCCTTCAACCTTCCCTTCCTGGCATATTTCTATTTCTCCTATTCCATTGAAGTTTTATTAGGCCTTTCTACTGTGTTGTCCTATAACACCTATTCTTTTCCTTCATAGCATTTTTACAATTTTAATTATATAGTTTTTCCTACGTTTATTTAATATATTCATTGAGACTAAACTCTGAGGAGGAAGGGAAATGCATGTTTTGTTCATTTATGTTTCTCTAGCTGCTGGCATAGTAACTGGCACCTCGTAGGCATTCAATACATAATTTATATAAAAACGAGAATGCATGTGGTATGACCTCCAAGAACCCATGTTCAAGTGGAGGAAACAGTGCATGCTTCCTTGCCAAGTTCTCCACCAAACAAACAAGAAAGTACAGTGTTGGATTTGGGAGTAAAATGGGAGAATAAATTGGGCTAGAAGTATCTGGGTTGACTTTATGAAAGAAAAAAATTAGAAAATATAGAAGATTAGGAAAAATATAAGTAAAAACTACTCATAGCCAAAGGCTTAATATCAGGAGGCAACCACTTGGTAAATTTCAGTCTCTGTTGCTTTTTCCTATTCTTTAAAATGCAAGTTGCTTCATACTTTGAAATATTTTACGAACACAGCAAAATAGAATAATATAACCTCTATACAGAATAGTTAAATCTTAACATTGTGTATTTTTTGCTTTACATTAAAAACTTAAAGTTGTATTTAAAAATATTGCACATATAGTTGGTGCTGCCTGTGAACCTGTCCCAGATGCCATTTTCCATTTTCCTTCTACAGAAGCATCATCCTGAAGCATCATTTTCTTGTATGGCTTTCTACTTACATTATATGCATGTATATTTATAAGCTGTGTGTTTAGTTTGAGGATCCCAAACTTTGTACAGTATGGTATCATATGTGTGTATATTCTGCAACTTGCTTTTTCATTTTAACATTCTCTATAAAATATATCCATGTAGATGTGTATAGCAGTAATTCCTTCATTTTTGCTTTATGGTATTCTAGGATTATAGTGTGTAGTTTATTCTGTCAGTGGAATTTTTGGACATTTCCATGCTTTGCTATTAAATATGTTGCTATGAACATGTGGCACATGTTCTTCCTGTGAATGGTTAATAGCTTCTCCAGAGTTTGGATCTAGAGGTAGAATTGCTTGTACATAGGTATGTGCATCCTTCAGAAGAATTGTACAAATTTCAGTGCCTAACATCACTGTCTGGGAGTTCCTATTGCTCCATATCCTTGCCAAGCCTTGGTATTGTCAGACTTACAAATTTTTGCTAATTTAAAATATTATATTTTCTTGATTTCTGGTGTATTTGAACATCATTTCTAATGTTTATTTGGCTATTTCAGTTTCTTCTTTTGTTATCATTTGTATTTCTTATGATTTTCTATTAGATTGCTTCCCCCTTCTATATATTTTTATGTCTTTACTAGAGGCCCAGTGCATGAATTCGTGCACAGGTGGGGTTTAGCTGGTCCGGCCCCAATCAAGGTGGATCTGAGCCAAGCCTGTTGGGAGGAGGAGATAACTGGAGGTTTGCCAGCCGGCCCTCCCCAATTGGGGCTCAATCAGGGCTGGGCTGGCTGGGGGGAGGGGCTGTGAGTGGTTGGCCGGCAGGCCCTGCCCCTGATTTGGGGGAGCAGCTGTGGGGAGGGGCTGTGCATAGTGGGCCAGTCGGCCCCACCCCGATTGGTGTTGGGGGGCCAATTGGGGGCAGAGCTGGGGGAAGGGCCATGGGGGGGCTGTTGTCTGGCCAGCCCCACCCCACTGATTGGGCTGGTTTGCTGACCGCAGTGGGCATCATAGTGACTGGTTGTTCCAGTCGTTACAGCGTTCCAGTCACTGGCTTTTTATATATATAGATATGTTCTGGTTATTTTATTTATCTTTTGTTGATATTTAAAATTTTAAATATGTTCTCCCAGTAGCTTTTCTTTCCACTTTATGTGCTTTGTTGTGTTCAAGTTTTACTTTTTAATTAAGTCATATTTATTAAGTCTGCTTGTTTATGGTTGGTGCTTTTTGCATCTTGTTTAATAAATCTTACTACGGTGTACTTTGAGGTTATAAAGAGATTCTACCATATTTCTTTTTTCTAAAAGTTTGCTCTGCTCTTCAGCATAAGTCAAATCCACATGGAATTTATTTCTGTGTGTGGGAATAAGATAGGAAATAGTTTTCCATGTGAACAAACTAGTTGCACAAGCCAGCCTGTCTGATGCATAGTCCTTTTCCCTCACTAATTTGTATGCCGTTTAGACTTGTATTCAGTGGGATTGCTCAGTATGTACAGGTTCTGCTACATTGGTCTGTAATATATTCTTATGTCTCTTCTACACTGTCTTACTTACTGGGACTTTATAGATTTATATACTGTATTATGTATGGCCCTGTGGTAAAAACCTTGAATAGATGGTTATGGTTGGAACTTAGTTTCTGGTGATAGAATACTGGGTGGTTGCATTAGGAAAATAGATGGACACGATATTGTGAAGGGTTTTAAGCAGAACTTTGAGGATACAGATTAAATGTGTGTGCCTATGGGGCCCAGTGGGTTCCTGGATGCTGGTGGGAATAGCAGTAGGGACTGGGCTGTGATCTTTTAACACCAACCAATGGTTTTTTTCCCAAGGGGACTAAGAGTCTCAAAATGTTAGTATTTGTGCATTCCCTACAAACTTGTATATATGCTTTATGGTTTTTTTTCTGGAGAACTTTCTGTTACTTTTCCTTAAAATGTTATTTACCATCTTGAAACCTCACCAGATGCTTCAAACTTGTATCACCTGAGAAAGCCTTTAGAACCCCATTCATTGCTTTGGTGTTACAGCCTTCATTTGAAAATTGCCATTTTCTTTTTTTAGTTAATGTGGCACTTTTAAAAAAAACCACACACTTTAGTGTTACTCCCCCCACTTTGCACTGAATTGAGTCATAAAAAATGAATGCTATTTTTAAATGCTATTATTCTTTTGAAGAAAAGGTTCATTTTAAAATGTTTGTCTAAACTGCAGGGAGTTTCTATCAACTGTGCTTGCTCCTACTAAGAATGAGTAACATGACCTTTCTTTGATTTTAGAGAACAAGAGCGATGTCACGATGCTCCAAATGTATGTCATCTTCCTTGTTTTGGTGGCATTTGAACTCTTATTAAGTAGAACTGAGTTAATAAGAATCAAATAACTTAGAGAAAATTGGCAATATACAGGTCATTAAGCCCTCTGGTGCTTCTGTGATGTTTGAAAAAGAACTGTTAAAAGAGATGCAGAATGGGGAGGGAGAGTAAAACAAAAACTATGTTTTTCAAATTGGAAATGTCTTTATTCTCTTTGCAAACTATAAAAGTACAAAAAGTTTACACAATACCAAAGGGTATAAAACAGCACTACCCAGCAGAACTTTCTGCAGTGATGGAAATATTTTTGCGCTGCCAATACAGTAGCCATTAACCACATGTGGCTGTGGAGCACTTGAAAGGTGACTAGTGCGATGGCAGATCGGAATTTTAAATGGTATTTAATTTTAATTAATTTAAATTTAAACAGACACATGTGGCTAGTGGCTATTGTACAGGACATTCAGAGTGACAGCCATTTCGGAGTGTACCTTTCCGTGTCTGTCCTTGTGTATCTGTTGGTCTCTGTCTGCTGCCTCCTGCCCATTTCTTCTTTTTCTGTGTCCTACCTATCTCTCCTCTCTGTCTGTTTTCCTCTCACCTTCTCTCTGTTTCTTTAGCTTTTAGCCTGCCTTGCACATACTCTCCCTGCCTACTCTCAGCTGCCAGCCTACCTGCTGCTGTCCTTACCTGCCTCATTCTTTCTCTTGCTCTCTCTGTGTATGTGTTATATATACACATAATTCATTCTGTTCAGTAGGCAGGTTTTTCTGCTTAGTTACATATCATGGACATTTTCCTTTTTCGGTACATATAGATCTATCCAAGTTTTTGTTTTTGTTTTCAATTATAGGATAATTTCAGTGGAATGAATGTACCAGTACTTATTTAACCTGATAGGCAATAGATTGTTTTCATTTTTTTCCTCCGTAAATGTATGTATATTTTTAGCTACTACAGTTTTTCCTGTTACAATTTTTCCTGTGTGCTCTTTGAATACTTTGTTGTTGTGCATGGGATAAGTTTGTTCAAAACTATGAAATCTGCCTTTTGTTTTGTACTTTGGTACCTGTTGGAATTCACTTAGCACTTCAAATAAAGACCCCTCTAGAGTCACTTACCTATAGCTTCAAGGACCATATTAAGGTTGCAAGTCTTTAACAGTGCAGTGTGCTAAGGAGAAAGAAACTAGAATGCTTTATTGACATGAGTGTCTGCCCATTGCTGTCTATCTCAGGTTGGCCAAGTGCAATTGCATCTACCTTTCTTGTGGCCATCTTGGCAAGGGTGTTTGTAAAGGCAGCAGCAGGCTCACCCTCTGTCCAACCCCTCCATCTTTGCTTCATGGTCAGAATTCCATTTGGGAAAAATACTTGGGGCTCCAGGTCTCTCTGATCTCTCTTAGATTTGGAAGGAAATCTTAATTCCTTCCCAAGGTTTAATTGTAATTCTGGCCTAGCAGAGAGAATGGTCATGTCCACCAAAGGAGGCAGCTTGGCGGGGAAGCCTCAGAGAAGTTTCTGGTAGCAGTAGGGGTGGGTGAGGGTCAGCGGAATCACTCTCTAGCTAACACCTCAGTTCTGTAGAGTAGACAATTTTTTTGCCACATCTCCCAGAATTTTCTAAAAATATTCTGTTGCCACTCATCTGATAAAAACCCTTATGTCTTTCTAAAATAACTTGTTTAATGAAATTCCATGTAATAGTTGCTTTTCTTAATTAGCAAATGGGCTTTCATACGCTAAATCTGTTTTTAAAGTTTATAATATGCTGAGGTCATTTCCAAGTGGTGTTCCAAGTGATGATTAAAGATTTTTGTGTTTATCTGAAAAATATTTTTCTTAAGGACAATGATGTATTTATAGGAAATAATTAAAATAATGCTGCTTGGAAAACAAAGGGCTTGCGGAACACACATCTGATCTGCCTTCCCCTTCATTAGTTTAGTCATTTCCAGCACAGAAATTGTAGTCCTTCCCTTAAATAATTACTTTCAAGGGCCAAATTCAAACTCCTGAATGTCTCTGGATACTTTTACCCTTTGCACTCGCTTGCTTTTTTCTCAATTCCGTTATTCTAATGCTAACCGTGTCGAGTCACACTCGACATCCGAGTGCAAAAGGTTAAGAAAAAACTAAAGAGATAGCAATGTTATAAGGAATAAAAAGTATATGGAGAGCTTTTATTTTACTGATTCTACTAAGAAAAACCACCCATACCACTTTGGGAAATTCTTGTACTCTGCTGAGATTAATTTGTGTACTTAGTTTTAAGTGACTATAGGAACAGTATCCTCTCTTTAAAAATGAGTTGTTATTTTCTTGCAGAAAACTTTAGTTTATACCTATAGCCATGTTATATTGTCAGATATCTGGAAGTCCAAAGCATATTAAATCCTAAATATTAGACAAAACAATAAAATATATTAATATTGATTTCACCCTCTGCTTCTTTCAGAGCTAGCCTGTATTATGCCTGTGTTAGGAAAATTTTTTAAACCCTATGATCATTTATTCATCAGAATATTTCTGTGTGTGTGTCAGAACAATTGGTAAGAATAAACTTTTTTTAAATTTGGAAGTTTGAAGTATAATTAGAAAGTCAAGGCAAGCTAGAAATGAGGTTTAGCATGAGGTTTTTTGGTTTGTTTTTTAAAATCAAAATTTAGATTAATCATTGAAATACTTTTTATGTTATTTCACATAATAGAGAACCAGGAATGTCATTGACAAAATAATAACAGTAATTGCTAACATTTATTGACTACTTTCTATGTGCCCAAAAACTCTACTGTGAACCTCACATCTAATATTTCTTCAATGCTCCCTTTAATCCTGTGAAGTTAAGTACCTTTGTCACCCCCATTTTTAAAAAAAGATTCTACAGCTTTGAAAGTTTAGTGGTTTGCCCACCAACTAGAAAATTTCAGAGCTGGAATTTGAACCCAGGCAGGCTGACAAACAAAGGAGAAAGCTTCCAGCACCACAGGTCATGTGACAAGGTCTCTCATGAAATATGGGCTAAATGTTATGACAGTTAGGTGAGTACATCAGCCAGGAAACAACATAACTGAAAGTGAAGCCCATGAGCAATTACTGAATGCTTTCTTAGTGCCAAGCATGATTCCAAGCACTTGATATCTTTGTCTCATTTCATTGGCACCCCACAAGGGAAATATTATTTATACCCATTTTACAAAGAGGCTTAGGAAGGTTAAATGACTTGCCCTTAGTTGTGCTTCTTGTAACTTCTGAAGTTGGGATAGTGAGGATGGATTAACATCGATAGGAAAGATTTTTATTAGTTTAGAAGGTTTTGTCAAGTTCTGTTCAGTTAAATATTTTAGTCATTGACTAAGATCTATAATAATAAAAGTGTAATATGCTAATTATATCGGACATCCTTCCGGACGAAGCTACGGTGGCGGGCGAGGCAGAGGCGGCTGGGGGCCGAGGCAGAGGCGGCCGTGGCGGCAGCGGGGGAGGCCAAGCCCCTTGCATGAATTTCAAGCATCGGACCTCTAGTGAATATATATAAAGGGCAAATTTCAAATGACAAAAAGCTGAGAGAGACTATATAAATTGGAGAATGGATCAAATATTCAAAAAGATCTTTTTTATTTGTTTCCTATTTACACATAATTAATACAATCATTTGTTCAGAGGTAATAATAAAACAATACTAAAATCCAGTCTCTGCATGTTCTTCCTCCCAGGAGCACATCTGCACCTTTTTCCTCCCACTCCCCTCTCCTTCCCCCACAGGCCTGCATCTCCTAAACTCTAAGGGACCCCATAAGGCTTGCAACCAGGGCGCAATGGACAGTAGCAGTTCATCCCGGACGAACACCCTGACCTCTCCCCAACGCCCTCTTTTCTCTGACTTCTTAATGAGCCAGAGTTGCCCAGCCTAGGCTCTTTCTCTACCTACTTCCTCTCCTGTTATCCTAGGCCAGTTATGGCGAACCTATGACACGCGTGTCAGCACTGACACGCGTAGCCATTTCTGATGACACGCGGCTGCTGAGGCGGCTGCAGGCCGAGGATGAAACATTTGCTGCTCCTGAGGATGAAACATTTGCGAAATAATGTTTTTTTCCTCAAAGTGACACACTACCCGAGTTATGCTCAGTTTTTTGGCGAAGTTTGAAACACCAAGCTCAAAAGGTTGCCCATCACTGCCCTAGGCCCTTCCTTGTTTCACTGTCCCCAGCTTTAATAAACATCCTCTAAATTAAAAAATAAAATTCACCCTCACCTCTGCCAGAAACCAGTCCATCACATTATCCCAGTCACACATAGTTCAATTTTGTTTATCTTTTCAAAGAACCAGCTCTTGGTTTCATTGATCTTTTCTGTTCATTTTTTAGGCTCTATTTTGTTTATTTTTATTCTGATCTTTACCATTTCTTTCCTTCTTCTCACTGTGTGCTTTGTTCTTGTTCTAGTTCCAGTTCCTTTAGATGTAAGGTTAGATTGTTTATTTGAGATTTACTTATTGTTTCTTGAGGTAGGCCTGTTTGCTACCCATTCCCTCTTAGAACTACTTTGGCTGTGTCTCATAGATTTGTATCTTCATTTTCACTTATCTCAAAGTATCTTTTGATTTCTTCCTTGATCTCATTTTTTAGTAGCATGTTATTTAGCCCCTCTGCCCCCGCTTTTTGTTTTTTTTTTTCAGTTTTCTTCTTGTCATAGGTATGTTTTGTCTAGTTCACTTTGCTGAGTTACTTCCTACCATTATGATCGAGAAGATGCTAAATATGATTTCAGTCTTCTTAAATTTATTTAGGTTTGTTTTGTGGCCTAACATGTGGTATGTCCTGGAAAATGTTCAATGTGAACTTGAAAGGAATGTATATTCTGCTTTTGGGTGAAATGTTCTAAAATATCAATTATCAAATATCTAATACTAGAGGCCCGGTGCACGAAATTCGTGCACTTGTGGCGGGGGGGGGGGTCCCTCAGCCCGGCCTGCACCTTCTCGCAGGGAGCAGGCCTAAGCCGTCAGTTGGACATCCTTAGCGCTGTTGCGGAGGCGGGAGAGGCTCCCACCATTGCTGCTGCACTTGCCAGCCGTGAGCCCAGCTTCTGGCTGAGAGGCCCTCCCCCTGTGGGAGCACACTGACCACCAGGAGGAAGCTCCTGCGTTGAGCATCTGCCCCCTGGTGGTCAGTGTATTTTAGTGACTGGTCGTTTCGCTGTTTGGTCGATTTGCATATTAGCCTTTTATTATATAGGATAGGATAATGTGTCATTTAAGGCTACTGTTTCCTTGTTGATTTTCTGTCTGTATTATCTATCCATTGATGTCAATGTGGTGTTAAAGTCCCCTACTATTATATCTTTCTGTCTCTACCTTTATATCTATTAACCTTTTGCACTCAGATGTCGAGTGTGACTCAACACGGTTAGCATTAGAATAAAGGAATCGAGAAAAAAGCAAGCGAGTGCAAAGGGTTAATATTGGCTTTATATATTCAGGTGCTCCTACGTTGGGTGCTTCAATGTTTACAAGATTTATATCCTCTTTTTGGATTGATCCATTTATTATTTTGAAATAACCTCTTTGTCTCTTGTTACAGCCACTGTTTTAAAGTCTTTGTCTGATATAAGTATTGCTACCCCAGCCTTTTTTATTTGCATAAAATATCTTTTTCCTTCCCTTTATATTCAGTCTGTGTGTGTCTTTTGATCTGAAATGGGTCTCTTGTAGGCAGCATATGCACAGGTCTTGTTTTTTTGTTTTGTTTTTTAATTCATTCAACCATCCTAGGTCTTCAGGTTAAAGCATCTAGTCCATTTACATGTAAAATAATAATAATAATTAGCCACATCAGCAGGGCTAAGATAATTATTGATAGGCAAGTAGTTACTGCTATTTTATTGTTTTCTGATTCTATTTGTATTTTTTCTCTGTTCCTTTGTTATACTCTTGTTCTCCTCTTTTATGTTGATGACTTTAGTAGTATTGTGTTTGGATTCCTTTCTCTTTATATATTGTAGTTTTTTAATTTTGTGGTTACTACATGCTTCATATATACCAAGTTATGTTTATAGCAGTCTGTTTTAAGTTAATGGTCACTTAAATTAGAAGACATTCTCAAGACACTACAATTTTTCCTCCCTCCATATTTTTTTTTTC
The DNA here is from genome assembly GCF_027574615.1 of Eptesicus fuscus. NCBI lineage: Eukaryota > Metazoa > Chordata > Mammalia > Chiroptera > Vespertilionidae > Eptesicus > Eptesicus fuscus. The sequence continues at coordinate 21,966,994 of NC_072476.1, forward strand.
ATTATTGTTTACTTCTTTTATATGTGTGTTTGTGGCTATCCCTTAATTTATTTTTGTAATTACACATGATCTTTCTACCTTTGTCTTTTAACTTTTATACTAGCTTTATAATTGGTTGAATAATTGATTTTATAAAAATATATTTTTATTGATTTCAGCAAGGAAGGGAGCGGGAGAGAGAGATAGAAACATCAATGATGAGAAAGAATCATTGATCGGCTGTCTACTACATGGCCCCTACTGGGGATCAAGCCCATAACCTGGGCATGTGCCCTTGACAGGAATTGAACCTGGGACTCTTCAGTCCGCAGGCCGATGCTCTATCTACCGAGCTAAACCAGCCAGGGCAATTGACTTTATTAAGTGTTCGCCTTTGTCAGTGAAAATTTAATTTTCTTATTTGCATTTCTGATCTTTTGTTTTTTAAAGATGTCCCTCTAACATCTATGATAATAAAAACATAATATACTAATTAGACCAGACAGCCAAATGACCTTCCGGACATCATTCTGGATGAAGCTGCCATGGCAAGGGCCGAGGTAGAGATGGTTAGGGGTGATCAGGCAGGCAGGTGAGCAGTTAGGGGTGATCAGACAGGCAGGCAGAGTGGTTAGGGGCAATCAGGCAGGCAGGCAGAGTGGCTAGGGGCAATCAGGCAGGCAGGCAGGCAGGCAAGCAAGCAGTTAGGAGCCAATGGTCCCGGATTGTGAGAGGGTGCAGGTCGGGCTGAGGGACTCCCTTTCCCCGTGCACGAATTTCATGGACTGGCCCTCTAGCATGTTGTAATACTAATTTAGTGGTGATGATCTCCTTTAGGCTTTTTCTTCTCTGGAACATATCTCTTCTTGAATTCTAAATGATACACTTGCCAGGTAGAATAATCTTGGTTGTAGGTTCTTACTCTTCATCATTTTTAATATTTTGTGCCAATCTCTCTTGATTTGCAAAGTTTCTGTTAAGGAATCAACTGACAATCTTATGGGAGCTCCCTTGCACATAAGTAAGTATTTTTAAAATTGATTTTAGAGAGAGAGAGAGAGGGAGGGAAGTTAGGAGAAAGAGAGAGAGAGAAACCATCAATGTGAGAGGGAAACATTGATCGGCTGCCCTACTTGCCCTGGCTATGAATTGAACCTGCAACCTTTTGGTATACAGGATGACGCTCCTACCAAATGAGCCACCTAGCCAGGGCTGTCTTTTTGTTATAGCCATTCTGGTGAGTGTAAAGTGGTATCTCATTGTGGTTTTAAGTGCATTTCCCAAGTAACTAATAATATTGAGAATCACACATACACAGAAAAATATTCCAACTCAATAAAAAGACAAATGACCTAATTATTTATTTATTTACTTTATTTATTCATTTATTAGAGAGAGAGAGAGAGAGAGATGTGGAGAGAGAGATGTGAAAGAGAAAATTGATCGGCTGCCTCCCGTAACCCCCTGGGCCGGACCGGGGATTGTACCTGCAACCTAGGTATGTGCCCTGATCGGGAATTGAACCCACAATCTTTTGGTGTATGGGACAATGCTGCAACCAACTGAGCCAACCTGCAAGGGCCAAATAACCTAATTTTCAAATGGGCATTTCTCCAAAGAAGATATGTAAATGGCCAGAAAAAGATGCTCAACATCATTAGGCATTAGGGAAGTGCACATCAAAACCACAATGAGCTACTACTTGATAGCCACTAGGATAACTTTAATTTTTTTTTTTTTTCCTTAAGGAGGATTTAGAGAAATTGGAACCCTTATACTTTGCTGGTAGGAATGCAAAATGATGCAGCCACTGTGGACAACAGTTGGGTAGTTCCTCAGGCAATTAAGCATAAAGTTACTATGTGACCCAGTTATTTCACTCCTATGAAAATACCCAAGAGAATTGAAAACATATGTTACACAAAAAGTTGTAAATGAATGTTCATAGCAAATTATTCACAGTAGCCAAAATGCAGAATTAATCCAAAGACTGTTAACTGTAGAATGGATAAACAAATTGTAGTAGATCCATACAATGGAATATTATTCAGCCATAAAAATGAAGGGAATACTGATACCTGGTACAACATGAATGAATCTTGAAAACATGTCAAGTGAAAGAAGTTACACAAAGAGGCCACATATTATATGATTCTATTGATATGAAGTGTCTAGAATCTGCAAATCCATTGTGTATGTTCTATTGATACAAAATATCTAGAACATGAAAGCCATAGGTTAGTAGTTGCCAGGAACTTGGGGTAGAGAGAACAGGAAATGACTACTAATGCATATGGGATTTATTTTTAGATGTGAAACCAATGTTCTGAAATTAGATGGTGATGGTTGCACATCTTGTGAATATACTAAAAATTATTGAATTGTACAATTTAAAATGATTTTTTGGCATGTGAATTATATCAACAGAAAACTCTTATCTACAGCTGTTATACTAGTAAAATTAATACAATTTTCACAGTTGGTTAAAATTGCTATTTTATCATATACTAGAGGCCCAATGCATGAAATTTGTGCAAGAGTGGGCCTTCACAGCCCCGGCTGCCCTTGCAGCCCTGGCGTCATCCAGAAGGTCATCTGGACAGTCATTCTGCTATTCAGCCATTTGGTCAATTTGCATATTTCACTTTTATTATTATAGATACCATTATGTTTAATACAGAGAAGAATTCGCAAGTATTTTGAAGGACTATGATACAGTGAGAATAGATTATTTCATATTGAACTAATAGTGTTTGAAATGTGTTCATAGTTGTACTAGAATGCTGTTACAAAACTCTGAATGCGAACTTTTATTTGGTGTGTACTCTGAACTGTTATTTTAGAGTACAATATTAACACATTTGCATAAAGTTAGACAGTAATGAAATAATATCTAAGTAGTAATTTGTATTAACAGATTCCAGAAAACTTTAAAACTTTAAAAAGACCCAAATTTCTAATTGAGATGTCCTTGGCATCAACATAAATCTTTAAAATGCTTTGTGGAAGAACCTCTCTTATCTATCCTCCACTTGTCCAGTTTGTTGGATTACCACTCTCTCCAATCCCTTTGTCTTAGGACAGTGGTCGGCAAACTCATTAGTCAACAGAGCCAAATATCAACAGTACAACGATTGAAATTTCTTTTGAGAGCCAAATTGTTTAAACTTAAACTTCTTCTAACGTCACTTCTTCAAAATAGACTCGCCCAGGCCGTGGTATTTTGTGGAAGAGCCACACTCAAGGGGCCAAAGAGCCGCATGTGGCTCGCGAGCTGCAGTTTGCCGACCACGGTCTTAGGATATACTGAATGGTCATGGCTAGGAAATGACACTGAAGTCTGGTGACACATCTGTTCTCACTAAGTTGTATGCTAACCAAAAGTCAGCTGTGTTTATTCCTAAATCTGTTTATGCCAGTAGTTGTAGTAATCATAATTATGTAGTTTGACTAAATATTATATAAACTGATGAAATAAGAGTGCAAAAAACATTAAATATTTGGGAACATAGAGGCATATTACTTAATACTTTTGAATTGAGTCTAGGCAAGAAACTAAAAATATTGGGTAAAAAGTTATAAAAATATTGATGCATTCTGTGCTCAAAATCTTTTAAATTTTTGTTCTACTTTAAAGAAATGGAAACTAGAACTTATAGTCATGGTTTATGCCAAAGACCTGACACATCTGGAAAGAGAAAATCATGACCCCGGAAGACTGGCAAACAAATGGACATTTATGCAGTCTAATTTGAAAGAAAATTTTTTCAGAATTGAGTATCATTTTTAATGACTTCTCTTTAACTGAATTTTTTTTTTTCGATTTACTATCAAACTACCTGGCATGGTTGCCTCAGATAATAGGGTTTCTCCTCTGGTTAATTAGAAACCAAAGAACTGGATTACAAGGTAGGAGACTCATGGTCCCACCTCCGCTACTTAACTAGTCACAATAATTTAAACTTTGATTTTTTTTCATGTATTTTGCAATACTTTTGAATTTAGAAAAATAGCTTTGTTTACATTCTAGTGATTCCTAATATCAAAAAGAGTAAAGAGTTAGAAAACATATTTCCCTCTTTTTAGTATGCCTTTCTCTTCTCCTTTCTCTCTTTCTGTCTTTGTTTTCTTTTCCCATCCTCTTTTATTCCCTGCCTTACAGAATTGGGAAATTGGAGTACAGTATACTTTTTATCTGTTAAATAAAACATTTATGCCTTAGCTGGTTTGGCTCAGTGGGTAGAGCATTGGCCTGCGGACTGAAGGCTCCCGGTTTCACTTCCAGTCAAGGGCACATGCCTGGGTTGCGGGCTCGATCCCCAGTGCGGGGTGTGCAGGAGGCAGCCGATCAATGATTCTCTCTTGTCACTGATGTTTCTATCTCTCTCCCCCTCTTCCTTCCTCTCTGAAATCAACATTTTATATATATATATATATGTTTACATTTAATATGTTTACAAATATTCTTAGCATTTAAATCAGATGTTAATTTGTGGTTCAAAATTAGAGTTTCTTTTTGACCCAGTAGTTGCTAAATATAGGAATCATCTTAGCTTAAAATTAATTCTCCAGTCAGTTCTTACTCTCTGAGAATCATTCATTTTTAGTAAACTTGGAAAATGCAATTGTTCAAGCTGTTAAAAGACTTGGGTTTGGGTCATTTTACTTGGAGAACTAATAAAATTTTCTAGTTCTTTATATCTTTTTATATGGCAATTTAAAAGCCACATGTGTTTTAAATTTTGCTAATTCAAATTTTTATTTATGGATGGATCACAATGAATATTTCAGAAATAGTGTTTACTTAAGTATTAGTTGTAGTACTTAAGAATGCATCATTTTTGAAGATGTTAAGTATGGAATTTGTTCCATGTTATGTTCATTTGAAACAAATCTACAGTAAACAAGTTAAAAAATAAATAATCTCACTGGCATTTTTAGAACTATAATTGCCACTTCAAGCATAGAACAGTTATGTAACTTTTCCTATATAGTGTATTCTCAGAATTTGGTATTCTTATAACATTTTTGCTCTGTATTTTATGGTGATATATAAAAATCCAGCTGCTACAAATAAAAACCCTGCTTAGAAGTTGTTTATTTAAAACACTTTTACCTCATGTCAAAAATGTTCTTTTATATTCAGTACATCTGTGACTAGATTTCATTTTTTTTCTGGTCTGGAGTTTAATTACAGTTAGTTATACTGTGAGGGTTTTCTAAAGCGGAACAAGGAGAGGGTTTCCTTCATCTGCCACGAAGCAAGCATGTTCTACTAACTCCTGTTAAGCACTAATGTTAGGTTATAATTGCCTAATTGACATGGTCTTGACCTCCAGGAGATACAGGGATATGATTGAGTTGTCATTGGAACCCCAATGCCCATCCCAGTGCCCATCCTAGTGCCTAATGCTCTGGGCCTTCAGTGTGGATGTTAAAAAATTTTATAAATGGATCTTTTCACAGCTTTATCTTCCTCTTTCTCACGACTCTCCCCTCCAAATTTTTCTGTCTCTCCCAATTATTTGCTTCAACTTATTGGCATTTTTGGCACATAAATATTGTGTTATTGTTAAAGAATATGGTCTCTAAAGTTGGGAATCCTGGCTTTGATCTCTCAAATTTAATCTCTCAAATTTGTTTCATTTTTCCAAGCCTTAGTTTTCTCATCTGTAAAATGAGAATAATACCTACCCACAGAGAGGTCATTAGGGAAAAATTAAGGATTGCAAAGATGAGGCTTAGTGCCAAGCTTAGTAGAAATGTAGTAAATAGTCTACCCTTTTCTTATTTTCACTTGTCATTTTCATTTTTTAAGTTATGAAACTGAGTCCCTGAGAGGTTAAGTATCTTGCCAAAAATTAAATCTCTATATCTCTAGCCACCCATTTTTTTAGAGCTCCCTCCAAGGGTCCTGTAGATTCTCAGTTTACTTTCACCTTCCCTACTACTCATTCCAGCTTTTACAACTGCCCAAATCTAAAAGCCTCCACCACTCTCAATTCTTTATTTTCCTTTACCTTTCAAATTAGCCAGTCATCAAGCCTTGATATTTCGCCTCTTAAATGTTAATTGGAATTTATTTCCTATTCTGCATTTCTACCATATTAACTTAGTCCTTCAGCATTTTAGCAAGAGATTTTACTAGTTACCTACCTCTGCCAGAATTACCTTTCTAAAATACCAATCTGATCATATAGAGTCCATATTACTTCACAATTGTGCTTTAATTTACTACACCAGCTTGTCTTCTGCACCCCCCAACCCCATGCCATGCCCTTTCTGCACTGGTCCCATCAAACGTTTGCTGTTAGGCGATAACTATTCATACCACTATACTTTGATGAGAAAAATTTCCGTGCCTACCAACTTCTATTTACCCTTCAAGACTTTCCTAGTTTACCCAAATAAAATTAGGAATTTAATTCTTAGGTTCGTATAGCACTTCATACCTACTTATATTCTGTTATTTTTCACACATGGTGTAATAGTTTGCTACTGACTTCTCGTCCCACTCATTGGGCAGATGACTTATTCTCTATAAAATAGGGGGCGGGGTCCCACTAGATTAATGAATCTCAACCTGACTATACATTAGAATCACTCTATCAAGACCAATTGTATCAAAATTTTTGTAGATCCTCCCCCTTGCCCTATCAGGGATTTTTTTTTTCTCAAATGATTATCATATTGTGAGGAAGGTTAAGAATCACTTATACTAGGTCTTGGTTCTAAGATACCTTTCAGTTAAGATATTGTTATTCTATGAATTTACACAGTCTTTTAAAATATAAGAACATTCGAGTAATCAAACCAGGAGTTAAATTAGAAAAAAATAGAGGAACAAAAGCAAATCTGTATTACATATATATCATTATAACAGTGTTATAATTTTTATTTTGAATTCTAAATATAGAGTCAAGAAATCAATCCACATATACATGGTCAGTTGACTTGCAACAAAGGTGCCAAGGCAGTTTAGTGAAGAAAAGATTACCTTTTCAACAAATGGTGCTTAGACAATCAGATGTCCTTATGCCAAAAAAGAAAACGTTGATTCAGATTTCACAACATATATAAAAATTAACCCAAAGTGGATCATAGACTTAAATGTAAAACAAAAACTATAAAATATCTAAAACAAAACATGAGGTAGTCTTTGTGACCTTGGGTTAATCAAAGATTTCCTAGCTTCAACACTAAAAACATGTTTCATAAAAGAAAAAAATTGATAAATTGGACTTCATCAAATTCAAAGCATCTGTTCTTTACAAAACACTATTAAGAGCATAGTAAGATAAGGCATTGACTTGGAGAAAATATTTGCAAATTACATACCTGATAAAGGACTTTTGTCCAGGATATATAAAGAACTTTCAAAATGATAAGAAAATAAACCATCTAATTTTAAAAATGAAAATAAAGTAACTAAAATAAAAGATTGATCATAATCAAGTGTTGGTTAGAAAGTGAAACAAGTGGAGTTCTCATTCACTGCTGGTAAGAGTGCAAAATGGCACAACCACTTCGAAATACAGTTTGTCAGTTTCTTTAAAATCTGAACATGCAGCTGCCATATGATTCAGCCCTTTCATTCCTAGATACTTGCCTAAGAGAAGTGAAAGCATGTATCCATATAAATACTTGTACAAGAGCCCTAGCCGTTTTGGCTCAGTAGATAGTGCATCGGCCCTCGGACTGAAGGGTTCCGGGTTCAATTTCAGTCAAGGGCATATACCTCGGTTGCAAGCTCGATTCACGGCCCTGGTCAGGGTGTGTGCGGGAGGCAACCAGTCAAGGTGTCTCTCACATCAATATTTCTCTCTCTGTCTTTCCCCCTTCCTTCCACTCTCTCTAAAAAAAAAAAGAAGAAGAAGAAAGAAAGAAAGAAAGAAAGAAAGAAAGAAAGAAAGAAAGAAAGAAAGAAAGAAAGAAAGAAAGAAAGAAAGAAATCAATGGAAAAAAAATACTTGTATAGGAATATTCATAGCATCTTTATTTTCTGATAGGTAAAAACTGTAAAAACTCAATGTCCACCTATAGATGAATGAATAAACAAACTGTGGTATGAAATGCTACTAAGCAGGCAACAGTTTTATCAAATATTTTGCCACTGAATGATATGGACCGCCATCCTTCTAGCTTTCAGTAACAGTTTTTTTTGCTGCCCACTGCTCAGTTCCTAAGCCAGTGTCACATATTTAGGGTTTTTATTGTGTCTTTGGTGCTTCAGTTATTGATTTCTCTGTCAATCAGGTTAATTTGTGGCAGTTAAGATAGATTTTTCAAGCCAGACTGCTTTTTTATTTTCATCAGCTTTTGTCTCATTTTAGGATTCATTAAAATCTTTAAGTAATGACACCAATAACTATAACTTTTCTTTATACTGTCCAAAATATCATACAAAATACTTCCAACTTTTATTTACCTAGTTGTTAGATGGGAAATAAGTTGTTCCTGAGTGTTGTACAGGAACCTGAGGTCCAGAGAGGGCAACTGTCACATAGCAGTGAAACAGCTAGTACTAAGGCGTCCCATTTTAATACTTTTGTGCAAATCGAAGAAAAATAAATGTACCACATACTTACGCATTCTTTATTTTGACAGTCTCTTCAACAGACCACATTTAAGAGGTGTCTTGGACTCCCCACTGCCAGTGGCTGGAACACAATGGATCACACAGGGGCACTAGACCCTGAGGATGAATTGGGACCTTTAGCCCATCTTGCTCCAAGTCCTCAAAGTGAAGCTGTTGCCCACGAATTCCAGGAACTCTCCTTGCAGTCCAGTCAGTACTTGCCCCCTCTGAACGAAAGGAAGAATGGTGAGTTCCTCAGCATGTGCAGTGGGGCCTTGGATTTGATTTAGACTTTGTGAGCCCAGTTTATTTCTCTTTGGTAGTAATTTTGTTGTTGTTGTTGTTGCCAGTTACATTTGGCAGTTTGTCACACAGGAGAGAACCTCGTAGGGGTACTTCCTCGTTTTGGGTAACAGGCAATTTCCATCCAATTCTTCCATTATTTCCCCATTATCTTTAGTAGCAGCATTCTCTTTGGAAATGAGCTTTGAATGCAACCATTTTAGCACCAGCAGAAGATTTCATGCTAGAATGGTATTGGAAAGTAGCTTTCTGTCCTGATTTTAGGGAAGATAGATTTGTGGAATTATATAGGTTCTCCTCCCAATTTCCCCATCTCCAATGTGTTGCACCTTAATTTCAGAATTGGCAAAATTTGCACTATTTAATGATCACTAAGAAAATAAGAATGTTTTATTTGAATATTTTTATTTTAATGAGTATTAGATATGGCCATATTTTCAGTCTTTGGCTGGCTCGTCATTGTATACAGAATGAATATTTTCTATTAATTTGTTATCTGTTCAGGAAATTTTCATTGATTACAGAGACATCTCAGAGTTTCCAAAAACACAATACTGCCAATTTTTAACGTAAATTAATAGAAATGATATAACTTACTCTTAATACTTAAAACACAAAACTAGCAAATATAAACTATTAAAATTTGCAAACACACTTAATAAGTATGCATATTAAAAGTGCGCGATTAAGAATTTCAACTGGATTTACTGTGCTTTCCTCAGTTCTGATGAGTGTTATATTCGCAAATATATTTTTTTAATTTCACTTTTAAAAGCCAGAAGAAATAAAACTGGTTTCCTATACAACACTTCCTTGTTATTTATTTTCTGGGTTCTGATTATTTCCCAATTCTTTTCATTATTGACCTTATCTTATTCAGGAAAATGGATAAAAGATATATGCTACTATGCTTAGTTTTTTAGTATATGTCTTTGGAGTATAACTTGTTCTCCCTTCAATATGATATCTGATACTTGTTGTTAGGCACAACTCTTGTGCAGTTTAATTGATATACAGCAATATTTTGGCTAAGGTGCTCTCAAAGCCTTCATGAGGCTGTGGATGACAGATAGATGGCTTTAGAACCTTCCATCAATTAAAGGCCTAGCTTTATCTTAGTGTCTGAGAGAGAATAACCACATTTTCTGAAACGTGACAAAATGTGATCAAACTTCCACAGTACACTTGGATCAGTGTAATAATGTTTAAATTATTACCTGCAAAACAAGAGGGTTGATTGGTTATAAAATTATCCTAATATACAATTGCTTAAGAAGGTGGTCATATGTATGGTCATATGTAGTAGAGGAGAGAACTGCAGTGTGTGAAATAAGTTTATATTCTGTGAAGATTTACTTGTTTCAGCTCACCACATTATCTTATAAGAATGTTCTCTTGAATATGTATGCCTGAATATAAGGTAAACTCAAATACAAGGTGGTCTCCCCTTATAAACTTTTAGGGAGGTTGATGAAATGGTAAAAGTTTTAATTTTTTAATTTAGTTACATATATATAATTTAATTAACATTTTATGAAGCAGTACATTAATATAGAAGAATTGCTTTATCCATGCTCATATTTTATAAAACCATCTTGCTCAAACTCTATCCATGAATCTTTGTGGTGTTTTTATCATCTGTAGAACCTCTTTGTATCATCAATGTAGCATGAAAATCCAGGGTGCATCTTCATTTCTGTCTCTTTTGTTTAAATTACAGCAGTTGTTGAATGCATGCATAATCTGACACTGAAGATTTTATGTATAAACCACAGGTACCATTTACAAAACAGTGGGGCTGCAGTTTTTTTGTTGTTTTTTTTTTATGTGTCTTATATATTCATGATCTCTCTTAACACAGTGGTTCTCAACCTTTCTAATGCCGCGACCCTTTAATACAGTTCCTCATGTTGTGGTGACCCCCAACCATAAAATTATTTTCACTGCTACTTCATAACTGTAATTTTGCTACTGTTATGAATCGTAATGTAAATATCTGTGTTTTCCGATGGTCTTAGGCTCTATAGCAATGGTTCTCAATAGAACCGCTAGCAGGGTCGCCTAAGACCATCGGAAAACACAGATATTTACATTACGATTCATAACAGTAGCACAATTACAGTTATGAAGTAGCAGTGAAAATAATTTTATGGTTGGTGGTCACCACAACATGAGGAACAGTATTAAAGTGTCGCGGCATTAGTAAGGTTGAGAACCACTGCAACATAATTACTCAAGTTTTATCTGTGATTTACAACATTTTATGGGGCTGTAGTTTCTGTTTCTGAATTTAATCCCCCCTCCCTTTTTTTTTTAGTAGTAATGCATTCACAGAGTTTAAAAACTAAAGGATACAAATTGGTAAACAGTGAAAAATAGGTCACCTTAGCCACCAGTTGCTTCCCCTCAATTAGCAACTGTTAACTTGTGTGTTTTTTCTGAGAAAATGCTATTTGATTACTTTTTTTAAAGCAGTTTTGAAAGTCTTTGTAACAACATCCAACACTTTTAATTTTAAGGTTATAACTTAGGAATAATTAATGTGTTGATTTTCCCCCACTTTTTTTTTTTAACCCTTTGCACTCGCTTGTTTTTTTCTCGATTCCTTTATTCTAATGCTAATCATGTCGAGTCACACTCGACATCTGAGTGCAAAAGGTTAATTCTATTAAGGTATTTCTGTTAAAGTCCTAAAACCAGCATCTAATGAAGTTGATTAAAAACATTTTTTGAATTGAATTTGTTGCTAACCATGTCGAGTCACACTCGACATCTGAGTGCAAAAGGTTAATTCTATTAAGGTATTTCTGTTAAAGTCCTAAAACCAGCATCTAATGAAGTTGATTAAAAACATTTTTTGAATTGAATTTGTTGGGGTGACATCTATATAATAAAAAGGTAATATGCAAATTGACTGAATGGTAGAATGACCGGTTGCTATGACACGCACTGACCACCAGGAGGCAGACGCTCAATGCAGGAACTACCCCCTGGTGGTCAGTGTGCTCCCACAGGGGGAGCGCTGCTCAGCCAGAAGCCGGGCTCATGGCTGGCAAGCATAGTGGCAGTGATGGGAGCATCTCCCGCCTCCATGGCAGTCAGATATTCCCGAAGGGCTCCTGTACTACTAGAGGGCGCAGGCTGGGCTGAAGGACCACCCATCCCCAAGTGCACGAATTTCGTGCACCGGTCCTCTAGTTGGTTAATAAAATTGTTTAGGTTTCACGTGTACAATTCTGTGATACATCATCTGTATACTAGAGGCCCAGCGTGCGAAATCAAGCAAGACCCAGACCCGCCACGCCAGCGGGACCCCAGACCCACCCTGCACGAGCCATGGGCCCGGCACGAGCCTCACCAGCCCTATGCAAGCCCCGCGAGCCCGCCCTGCCTCGCCGCTGCAAGTGGCTCACGGGCCGGGTCAGGGGGACCGAGAGGTACTCCAGCACCTCCTCGTGACCGGTTGTTTGGTCATTCCGCGTTAGGGCGTGACGGCCACAGGCCTTTTATAATATAGATTGCATTGTGTGTTTACCATCCAAAGTCAGATCTCCTTCCGTCACCATATATTTGACCCCCTTAACTACCTCTCCCCCAATCCGCTTTCTCTCTGGTAAGCACCATACTGCTGTCTGTGTCTATGAGTTTTTGTTTGTTTATTTGTCTTGTTTGTTCATTTGTTACTTTCAGTTTTATACCTCACATATGAGTGAAATCATGTGGTTCTTGACTTTTTTTGTCTGACTTATTTTGCTTAGCATGATAGTCTCAAGATCAATCATGTTGTCACAAATGGCAGTATTTCATCTTCTCTTATGGCTGAGTATTATCACATTGTATATATGTACCACATCTTCTTTATTCAGTCATCTATAGGACACTTCCATTGTTTCCATGTGTTGAAATATACTACAATGAATAATGCTGCAATGAACATAGGGTTACATATACCTTTACAAATAAATCTTTTACTCTTTTCGTAATTTTTTAGGAACCTCCATATTGTTTTCCATAGCTAATGCATTTTTCTCAAACACTTTTTTGTTTAATATTAAGTAAATGAAAGAGCATCTTATGAGATACTATGTAAGGACTCGAGTATGAGAGAATCTCCTTTTTTCTAACAACTGACTTCAGGAAGTTAAAATCCTTACCTTATATTTGGGCATACAGTACTTTTAGGTTTATGATATGTTAACCTAATTTGTGTATATATTACAAAGCATAAATGGAATCCTTGTACAGCTATCAGAAGTCTTAAGTTTTTAATGCAGTTAGGTAAGTACAGTAGAACCACATCAAATAACATATAAATAGAAGAACCATAACTTTTTTACCTTAATGAATTTTTCAAGTTTATTCTTCACTTTTTAGGTCTTCTTAATGCCTTGTTTAAATCATATCATATTCAAAATGTAGGTATTAGCCTAAAATTAATTAATACAAAATATGGTTTAAATATTTTGAAATAGATTAGATGTTTTCTTAATGGTTGTATTTTATTGTTATTCCTAAGTATTTGAATTTCACTTGTTAGAATTATTTTCTTTTCTGTTGGGGATAAATGACGACATTTCAATTTGGGCTTAGTGTGTAGAAGGATTATGTCACCAAAAATTTTATAAATAAACTTAACAAGGAACATGAACTTGACATTTAAGTAATGATTCCAGGATCTCCCCTTATTTTTTATTAATATTTATGTTGGCAGTGGTAGTGGAGTGGCAGAATATTCCCACTACTGGACTAAACATGAAAGATGTTTAGTAAAGATAAGCTAGGGTTTCCTTTACCCTTGAACGTGGCCAAAATAATACTAGTTAGTGGCACTTCAAAAGTAAGGCAACCATTTAGGCAGTTAATAACTTATCAACAAGTGAGTCCTTCATAAAAGGAAGTGGATATACAGAAATGCATAAATAAATGTACCTTTACTAAGACAATGCATACACATGGATGTTGAGCTTTGTTTTGACAGTTTATACACATTAGCCTAATTTTCATGTTTCAATATTAACACATTGCAGCCGGATCACGAGAATTCTCGTGTTTTCTAAGGCTTGTGGCCAATCATATTATAATAGATATTAGCTTGTAAGAACATGTAATAAATAACTTCAAAATGCAATGGGTACTTAATTTTAAAGCGTGCCTTTAACATTTATGTAAAACGTTTTTTGTCTTCGTTCAGTAGAAACTTATCTGGCCACTGGGTAAAGCTAGCAATAAAACTACTGGTCCGCAATGTGTTAACATTCCTTCAGATGAGGGAAATCAGTCAGGGGGACAGTTAGTTCTTTTATTGTTTAAATAGGAAAAGCTCAGGTGCTATGGATTGAGTGTAGCTTTATAAAAGGAGGGAAAGGCAAAGTTGATGGAGACAATTTGCCAGGATCCACACCTAGATGAGGTCATGAAGAAGCAGCTTTTCATTCATGAGGCCATTTGCAAGACTAATCTATGCTGGTTGGTGAATTAAGCTTTTAAGTCATGGCCAGCAGTATCATATAGTAAGAGGATATAGATTCCCCTTTTATAAAACTGTTTGATATTTCAGTACTTCTTGGTATGTCTCTGAAGATGAGGTTCAATCATGTTAACATGGCCACAGATATACCACAGGCCAGCTGTCAGTAGTGTCAAGTACATGGAAAATAAGCATCTGCCACCTTCCTCTCCCTAAATTAACCGGCTTTTTAAAACTGTATTTATTATGAAATAGCATGTTTTAGGCCTTAGTGAAGAGGAGAGACTGTTTGTTATTCTTATTTTAAACTTTGGTATTACTAGTTACTACAGTTGTTAGACTTTTGAACTTATAGTCCCATGTTGAAATATTTTTCCTAAGATTTTCATCCATTAAATGCATCACACTGAATAATTTTAGACCATATCTTGTTCTTAGTAGAAAGAAAATAATTTATTCAAAAGTGTGTTGCACAAGGAAATACATGGTGGCTCCAATAGAGATTAATACATTTGCAAACAGTCAGATGAACTTTGCCTCACCCAGCCAAAAAAACTGCCTGCCTTGTACCATGGAAAAAATGACATATGTTAACAGTGGGTCTTTTCTTTTGGTTTTACTTTGAGAACATTTCCCCACTCGTCATTAACCTGTTAGGCTTACAGGCAGTCCACAGGTGATGAGCATTTGTCTTGAGCACAATCCTGTTTCTTAGAATGTACAGGAGCTGGTATGGCCTAATGGAGATAGGTGAGGGGAAGAGAGGATATACCTATTTTTCTCTGGAGCAGACAACCAGGCATAAAATTCTCACGTGTGTGTGTGTATATATATATATATATATATATATATATATATATATATATAAGCCTAAGTGACCGTTACCACTGAACGACCGGAATGACTGGACAACCAGGTGGTAGCTATGATGCGCAGTGACCCAGAACTTGCTGCTGGGGCCCTGACAGCCCTGAATCTGGTTCACCTGCACCCCGGACCCAGACAGGAGGGAGGAGGGAGCCTGATTCCTCGCGGAATCGGCCGTGCCTTAGCTTGCTGCTGGGGCCAACCTCCTGCGGTCCCTCCCCCAGCTGGCCGTGCCCCCCTTCCCCTCCCTCCTCTGCCCCCCCATCGGCCCTGATCGCCAGCCAGGCCAAGGGACCCTACCCATGCACAAATTCGTGCACCAGGCCTCTAGTAGTGTCATAAATGGGAGCAAAATAATTAGAGGCTAAAATGCCAAGATAGGGAACTATGGATTCTTGCTTTCCCTTTCTACAACTGGAGGTAATAAAAATGAATAATTTTCTATAAAATTGTCTTGTCATTGGCTTTACTGTTAACATATTTAGGATCTTGAATATTTAAAATAATTCTCAAAGATATTAATAAATATTCTGATACATTTAGATTATTTCTTTTTCTGTTTTCAGGAGTTACTTAAGAATATTTACACTTAGAAGATAAATATATTTAAATATTTTCTGTACTTCGTTTTGAATATTTTTTGAAAATTAGGCTTTAGGACTTATACTAACCACAAGTATAAAGTTTAAAAGCCAACTATGAACCTCCTGACAACTGCAAAATGAAGTTCTCGATTGATTGTGGCAGCTCTCATACTGTTTTTGTTAGTGACAATCTATTGATCCTTCCCGAAGGAAAAAGCCATATAAGTAGTTTAAAGGCGAGGTGCTGCCTTTCAGAATGGGCTTTATGAAGCCTGCTATTAAATAGCATGTTTTATTTCACAATGTAAATAAGTACCTGTAACCCTGTCCACCTTCTCTGGGTTTCTTATGTAGGTAGTTTTGTTGTTACTGAGGATTTAGTTTGCTTCACTGCATGCTGAACACACCCAAGTAGTGTGTGTGTGTGATGAGGGAGAGAGGGGGGTGGGCATTACTTTACAGCCTGCCATTTGTAGCTGGCATGTTCAGGACACTAACATAGGTGTGTTTTGGTTATCACTGAGAGGGTAGATGAAGCTTACAGCTTCAAAAGTGCATCAGCAAGACCATAGGCCCCAGTTATGTAACACCCTAAAGCCTCATTTTGAGTTACTTATTCAGTCTTTAAACTGTGTACTCTTGCAGAAATATCCTTAGAAAGTCAGCAATTAACATTTATATTAAAAGTAAGATTTAGAACATAATAATTAGCAGTTTAATCCAACATGAGACAACATTATCTTAAACTTATAAAAATGTTTTCCTGAAATTTATACAAAGCTTTTCTAGAGTTACCAGTCTCCTGTTTCTCAGAAAGCAATTTTAAACAGTAACATATAAAATATAAATGATTAGTTAATAAATATTACTCAACTATAATCCCCTAGCTCCTTAGACATTTTAGGGCTACTTGGAATTGAATAATTAATTTATAGTTGAGTAATTGAATCAGACCTTGTGCTGAGCCAAGAGACTTTGTTAAAATTAAGTTAGTGTTTTTTTTACTTATGTCAGCCATCTAACCCAACCCCAATCACCTCTTCTAGCTAAAAAGGAAGAGAAAGGATAGATATAGGGCATGTACTGGGGAAAAAGTGATCCATGATTATTGTTCTTACTTTGTTATTTTATTTTAAGATATCAGTAATAAAGTATTATTGTGACAGAAAGCAACAAGACAAATACGTTGGAATAACAAATGTATTGGAATTTTATCTTGATTTTGTAGTTAATAATCACCCACACTAATGAGTAAATATCATAGTCAATGTTTTTCTAACTCTTTAAATAATCCGTATTGTTGACTACCCTCACCTGCTGCCCTCACTATTATTAACAGGGAGTATAGTCTTTTGGGAGTCAGGACTCCAGTCTCCTCTGCTGACTCAGTCTGTGAGCATGGGTAAGTCTCAGAAGCTCTCTGTGTCACGGTATGCTTATTGTAATACCCGTGTGGTAGCTTTCAGCCCATGTGTCTTTCTCTGGCTGCCCTCCCTCATTGCATCATGTGTTCTTATATCGCATTATCACTTGCCTTGTGCTATCCATTGGGCAGCAGAAACAGAAAGCATAGAAGATAACTTCCATCTCAGTTAACAGATGGATTTTCCATAGGTAGGAATTAGTAATGTCGCTATTTAATTCATTCCTCACAGATATATTATTAAACATACATGCCAGCTCACTCAATTAGTCAGACATTCCCCCATATTGAAAAGGAAAGAGAAATTGACTGAAATTGTGTTATCCTAAAAAAAAAAATGTATCTAGCCCTAACCGGTTTGGCTCAGTGGATAGAGCATTGGCCTGCGGTCTGAAGGGTCCCAGGTTCGATTCTGGTTAAGGGCATGTACCTTGGTTGCGGCCACATCCCCAGTAGAGGGTGTGCAGGAGGCAGCTGATCAATGTTTCTCTCTCATTGATGTTTCTAACTCTCTATCCCTTTCCGTAAAAAATCAACAAATATTAAAAAAAATAATGTATCCAATTTAGAATATGCCATATCTTCCTATTCATGGTTTTCAAGGGTTGGCAGGTATGTGTTAACATTTTTATAATAGCATTAGATTATTAGTATAAAGACAGTATTTTAGCTTTTTTTTTAAGCCCAAATTAATTATGTAATTGTTGGTCATTTATGTTATTACTTTCATTAAGAAAATATTAATAGTTGGGTGTCTGTTTTACCAACTTAAATTTTTGACATATGACCTCTCTATTTAATAAAGATATAACAAGAAAAGCAATTGCTTCTTATAGGCTAAGTTTAAGAACTAACTAATGTTAGAATTAGTCAGCACTCTGCAAATCTGAGATTTATGGCCACAAAATAGGAGACCCTCTTTGACAGAAGCCTAGATTCCGACAGAGCAGTTAAGAAGTTTATCAATTGGACTACTTAATTAAACCACATCAGGTCCTATATAAAAGAAAAGTTTACATATCAGAATATTCAATTCTCCCAAAGTATTAAAAAAATTCAAGAGTAGAAAAAAATTTATTGAATGATCATGTGTCAGTTACCTTAAAATAATTCTTAGATTTTAAGCCTCTAGGATAATATTGGCAATTTAAAATTTAGAATAGTCTCATAAAATTGTTGAACACATAGATCTTTGAAAGTAATTCCCTCAACTATATACAGAAAATTAATTTAGAGATGATTCTTACCAATAACTGAGAGCAAGGGAAACCTAGTTTTAAAGAGGGCTGCAGAGTCAAGCCTAGAGCCTGTTCCATCGCTCTAAGTATGTGGTGTCAGGCCACACAGATCCTGTCTCTCATCTATAAATAGGAATCATGTTAGATGTAACACATAGGTTATTGGGGGCGGGGGTAAATGAAATGAAGCGTTTATAGTAAGTAGCACATCACTAGTCCATGTTCCAGTCAGTCAGTATTACATGCTTGATGGAAATGTACCATGAAGCGGCACAGTGATGGAGAGCACCACTGGAGCCACCCTGTGTGAGTCTGGATCCTGGCTAAAACATCACTACTTATGTGAATTTAGACAAATTCAGTTTCTTTTCTTTGCCTCGATTCATCTGCAAAACAGGGATCATACTAATACCTGCTTCTTAGGGTCGCCATGAGGATTAAATGAGTTCATACAAGTCAAGTATTTAGGACAGTGTGGACATATATTTAGCACACTATAACTTTTTTATTAGTATGTATGTTTTGAAAATGCAACATTTCAATTCATACTAAGTGAATATAGTTTTTCAGGGTTCCGCCATGGTGTTTTATAACTTAGTGTTTCTTACAATAATCCTTGTAATTTTGCCCCCATTTTCCACAAGTTCTTTTATTTTTTAAGACGTCAGAATGACATGCAATTTCTTAATGTCTCACTGTGTGCCTTCATAACATTTGAAGAGCAACTTATCTGATGAGAGCTGAGAAGGCAAATGTAGTAGGCACTGATTTCCCATGAAGTTCGTCTCTCTTGTTGGTACTGCCAGTTCCCACAATCCTAGCATTCCCTGGGCATCAGTCAGTGTCTACAAGGAATGATTTTCAAATATTAAAGCATGTGAAAAGACAAACAGGCCAAAACTCAGAGCTCTCTAGGGACTATGACCTCCAAAACAGACTCCGTTCTGACATTTTCACAGGCTGCTTGAAGGAATTCCAGCAAGGTCATTCCATTTGGTAAACTCCTAAACAAACGCTCTGTCATCGAGAACTGATTTACAGATTTTTCTCCTTATGTACTTGTTCTGAAGAGATTAGGATAGTAGATATGGTTGCTGAGACTCTTTTAAGACATTTGATGTATATGATAAGTATTATACCGAAGACTTTTGGTATTTTGAAGTGATAAAACAGTTAATTTGTCATGTTGAAAGAAATTTCTTGCTGTGAGTTGTCTTTTAAATTACTTCTGTTTTTGATTCCAGGAAATCTATATCATAACCATATTACTAAATTCAATTTTTAATTATTAACACAATTATTTAACAAAGAAATAAACTAAATTCAGAAATGATTTTTTACAAAACAAGCATACATGCAAATATGATTACTTGTCTAACAGTGAGCTTTGGAATATGTGAAAACAAACAGTTCTGGTGTGGTAGGATAATCTGTGAAATCTTGGTGTGATGGCAGTTGTTTAGATGAGGCTTTATGGTTACTGGGGTGGGGGCAGATCTATAAGTTGTTTTCAACTAATCTGAATAGTCTAAAATACTTTACTGTGTATTATTATATATTTCTTTTTTTTAAAAAAAAGAATATACTCCTAAAAATAAATGAGAAGGTCAAAACCCAAGAGCTCTGGAGCCTAGACAATTTAAGGAAATGGGTAATTAGGACTTATTTGGTTTATAGTTGGCCTTAAATGCTGCAGCCTCGTGGTTATCTGAGTCTGAAGTCTGTGCGTTGCATGTATGAAGTTCCAGAGGTGAATACCATTCCTCGTTTGAAGGATTGGGTTTATTGGGGAATTTTGTATGGTTTGCTTCCTTCTTTGCACGTTTCCTTTCAATGAGTTAATCCTTTGGATGAATGTGCAAAGTTTTAGCTATTGGAAAAGTCCTTACACAGTGGGAAATTTCTTATGATTTGATATCTCATTGTAGGATTATAATATGTTTTGAACAAATTTAAAAATCAAACACAGGCAAGTAAATTGATATATGATCTCAACCAAGCCTCTCAAAATTAGTAGTAAAAATAAAACTCATTATATATATAATCTAATAACTTGTCAGAAAACCAGAATATTTCAGAGATCTCTTAGTAAAATAAAATGGCAACACATGTGAAATAATAAGTTGCTTAGTAATTGATCACATATAGTTATTGAATGTGCTAAAAATTGTGTGGCTCTTGTTCGATGTAAAAATATATATGATGAAAAATATGAGAAAGTATTACTTTTCTAATAGTATATTTTTCTAACATAGATTTTTCTATCTCTGGCTATCTATTTCTGTTAGCTAGTCTCTTCATTTTTCAAATAAATGGAATTTGGTTAAATAGCAACTAGCTGATAAATTAGTGAAATCTCTGGTTACATAATTGTGTGCTTATTTATTTATTTGTGCATAGAAGTAGAATAGCTGCTTGATTGATTGCTGAATGCCTTCTGAACACTCAATAGAAACAAAATGCTTACACTGTCAAAAAGTTGAAGATTTTATTTGGACACCCAAATATTATAAATTTGTAGAATCTTATAGATAAAGGAATATAAACTTACACCAATCAGATCGAGTTAGGATTAAACAAATTGAAATTTAAAGAAATCCAAGCCCTGGCCAGGTAGCTCAGTTGGTTAGTGTCGTTCCCTACACACCACGGTTGCATCCCCAGTCAGGACACATACGAGAATCAACCAATGAATGCATATATAGATGGGACAACAAATCGTTCTTTCTCTCTCTCTTTCTCAAATCAATAATTTTTTTTAAAAAATTCAAGAACTTAGTTCTAAACTTTGAATTTTGGAGTTCAGTGGTTTTGGACAGTACAATTGGCCCTTGAAGAGCACAGGTTTGAACTGTGCTGTCCCACTACTTGTGGATTTTTCTTTTCAATAAATACGTAGTTGGCTCCCTGTGTCCCCAGGTTTCACATCGTGGATTCAACCAGCTGTGGATCAAAATTTTCTCTTCTTCTTTCTTCTTCTTCTTCTTCTTTCTTCCTTCTTCTTCTTTCTTCCTTCTTCCTTCTTCCTTCTTCCTTCTTCCTTCTTCCTTCTTCCTTCTTTCTTCTTCCTCTCCTCCTCTTCCTCCTCCTCTTCCTCCTCCTCTTCCTCCTTCCTCTTCCTCTTCTTCTTCTTCTTCTTCCTCTTCTTCTTCTTCCTCCTTCTTCCTCCTTCCTTCTTCCTTCCTCCTTCCTCCTTCCTCCTTCCTCCTTCCTCCTTCCTCCTTCTTCCTCCTTCTTCCTCCTTCTTCCTCCTTCTTCCTTCTTCTTCCTTCTTCTTCTTTTTTTTTTTAACAGATCCTCAGGAGCATATTAATTGCTTTTAAAAACAACTTTATAAAAGAATCCTTAACATATTCTCTCCCCTAGTACAGTATGAATCTGCTTATAATTATTTCATTTCCCTCTTTTTTATTGAATTTACTGGGGTGTTATTGCTTAATAAAATGATGTAGATTTCAGGTATATAGTTCTATAATACATCAACTGTATATATTATATTGTGTGTTCACCACCCCAAGTTAAGTCTCCTTCTATCACCATTTATCCTCCCTTTACCCTTTTCTGCCACCCCCACACCCCACCCTTCTTCCCTTCTGGGAATCGTTACACTGTTGTCTGTGTCTATGAGGTTATTTTTTTTTTTGTTTTGTTTTGTTTAATCTTTATGTTTTTTACCCAGCCCCCAAATCCCTCCCCTCTGACAGCTGTCAGTCTGTTCTCTGTATCTATGAGTCTGTTTCTATTTTGTTTGTTAGTTCATTTTGTTCATTAGATTCCTTATGAGTGAAATCATATGGTATTTGTCTTTTTCTGACTGACTTATTTCAGGCTGTTGCAAAGGGTAAGCTTTCTTTCTTTTTTTATGGCCAAGTAGTATTCCCTTGTGTAAATATACCATAGCTTTTTAAAAATATATATTTTATTGATTTTTTACAGAGAGGAAGGGAGAGGGATAGAGTTAGAAACATCAATGAGAGAGAAACATCAATCCCCCTACTGGGGATGTGCCCACAACCAAGGTACATGCCCTTAACCGGAATCAAACCTGGGACCCTTCAGTCCATAGGCCGACGCTCTATCCACTGAGCCAAACCGGTTAGGGTGTACCATAGCTTTTTTATCCACTCATCTACTGATGGGCACGTGGGCTGCTTCCAAATCTTAGCTATTGTAAATAGCACTGCAATAAACATAGGGGTGCATATATTCTTTCAAATTAGTGTTTTGGGTTTCTATGCATCAAAATTTTCTGTCCTCTGTTGGGAATCTACAGATACAGAAGGCCAACTTAAGTTATATGTGAATTTTCAACTGCACAGGAGTCAGAATCCCTAACCCCCACCTTGTTCAAAAGTCAACTGTACTTTGGTTTTTGGTTATTACACTAAAACTATTTAAGGTATACTCACTCATAAAAATATGTATATTTCTTAAATGACCATGAGTGTTTTCTGTACCCTTGAAAATGAGATAAATGTCAGTTAGGTCCACTTGGTTTATAAGGCTGTTCAAGTCTTATACATCTTGACTGTTTTTTGTTTTTTTATTTGTAGTATTCAATGACTTGGAGAAAGGTATGCTGAAAACCCCATCTACTATTGGATTTGTTTCTTTCCGTATTGTTTTTCCTTCCTGTGTTTTGAGACTCTGTTACATGTTGTTGATTAATTGACTTGTTTACATTATGAAATGTTCCTACATCCTTGGTAATGATTCTTCTACTAAAGTCTTCTTTGATATAGCCGCTCTAAGTTTCTTATGTTCAGCATTGCACGATAAATCTTTTCCCAGCTTTTACCTTTAACCCATATCTTTATCTTTATATTTAAAGTACAGTTCTTTTAGATGCATAGAAGTGCATCTTTTTTTTTTTTTTAGTCTAGTCTAGCAATCTGTCTTTCAATTGAAGTGTTTAGATTGTTTGCATTTATAGTAATTAGTGATATGTCTGGTGTACTAGTTATCTATTTCTGTATAGCAACTTCATAGCTTAGTAGCTTAACACAGACACATTTATCACCTTACAGTTCCTGTAGGTCTGGAATTCAGGCACAGCTTAGATGGGTACCTCTGCCTCTATGTTTCTCACAAGCCTGCATTCGGGTGTCAGCCAAGGCTGGGCTTTCATCTCAAGGTTCCACTGGGAAGGATCCACTTCTAAACTTACATTGTTCTTGATGAGATTCTGCTCCTTAAGGGCTTTTGGGTCCTCAGTTGCTGTCCACGTGGGCCTCTCCAACATGACAGTTTACATTAGCAAAGCTAGTAAGAGAAAATCTGCTAGCAAGACAAAGTAACAACATTTCCTCAACATTGCCCAATTTTATTTATTAAAAACAAATTACTCAAAGGGAGAGGATTCTGTCAGGCCATAAATACCAGAAGGCAGATCACTGGGGGCTGTCTTAGGCACTACCTGCCATAATTGAGTTTAAGTATATCATTTTGCTGTTTGTTTATCTAGTGTCTTCTCTTTCTTTAGTCCTCTTTTCTAGCCTTTTTAAAGTTAATTTTTACTACAGTGTTTCATTTCACTATCTTTACAACATCCTAATATGTAGATACCGGTGCATGGATTTGTGCACTGACTGGTGGGATCCCTCTGCATGGCCTGCGGGGATTGGGCTGAAACCGGCATTCTAATGCCACCTGCCGCTCCTGCCTGCCGCTCCCACTCATCTTGGCCCTACTGGGCCTGCCGCGGGCTCACACCCAGTCAGTCCCAATCAGGAGAGGCTCATGCCGCCGCAGCAGCGCTCGCCAGCTGTGAGCCTTGCCTCTGGCACTGGCCAGTCAGCTGAGTGGTGCTCCCACGATGGGAGTGCACTGACCACCAAGGGGCAGCTCCTGCGTTGAGCGCCTGCCCCTGGTGGTCAGTGCGTGTCATAGCGACCAGTCGTTTGGTCATTTGGTCACTTAGGCTTTTATATATATCTACACTAATAAAAGAGAAAGATGCAAATTGACCGTACCTTCGTGATGCCCACCAGCCAACCAGGAGTGAGTATGCAAATTAACCCAACCAACAAAGATGGCAGGTTAATTTGCATATGCAGGCGCCAAGTGGCCGGGGGCAGGAAGCTTGCATTGACACCATGGCGACAACACAGGCGTTCTGCACCACCCCAGCCACTTCAGGCCTCTGGGCAGCGTGGGAAGGCAGAAAGGTGGCTCCAGGCCGGAGCGAAGGCAGAAAGGCGGCTCTGGGCTGGAGCAAAGGCGGTGCTGGCAGCCAGGGGAAGGAAGGCCCATTCTGGCACAAATCTTTGTGCAATGGGCCTCTAGTAGATATATAAAAAATAATTTAAAAAAAAAAAGGGAGAAACCAAGATGGCGGCATAGGTAAACAACTAAATTGCAGCCTCGCACAACAATTTCAAAAATACAACTAAAAGACAAAACGGACATCATCCAGAACCACAGGAAAGCTGGCTGACTGGAAATCCTACAACTAGAAGGAAAAAGAAAACCATAAGGAAAATCAGAGGAGCTGTAAAAGACTGAGGTACAGAGACACGGGCGTGCGGGTGCAGAGAGGACAGAGCCAGAGAGGACGGGCGGCTGAGTGCCTGGCTGGTGTTCTCTAGCGGGAAGGAGATAAAAGCTCCAGACTGCGCTGAACCCCAGCTCCGACTGCACTGAACCCCAGTACCGGGCGAGACCCTGGGGACCCAGGCTCATGCTGGGGGAATCTGGGCTGTAAGGCGGAAACTCAGGGGAGCGGCAAAAGGCAGAGCTCCGGAGGCGCACACGTGAATGCGCGCAGAGGACGGACTGTTGAGTGTGCCGCAGGATTGCTCTAGCGGGAAGGAGACAAAAGCTCCGGACTGCGCTAAACCCCAGTTCCGACTGCACTGAACCCCAGTTCCGGGCGAGAATCTGGGAATCCAGATTCATTGCGGGAGAGACTAGACTGTTTGGCAGCGGGCAAAACTCGAGGGCGCCTTTCTCTCAGAGGTGCTTGCAGCGAGTACCGAGGGACACTGAGACCCAGGAACCTCATAGGGCGGGGCCGACGGGAAGCCAAGGCTGTAGGCTCCACCCTGAAGATCCATCCTGAAACTCCGCCCCATCCAAGCTGAGCACAGAGGCTTTTATAATTTTGCAAGTCTAGTTGAATAAGGCTGTCTCCCGGCGTAGACACAGCTGATCCTCACAGCCAGTTGGCCTGGAGGTCAACTCCTCCCACTGATACCAACAACAATCAAGACTTAACTACAACAAGGCTGTACACACAGTCCACAAAGGGGGGCACCAAGAGTGTCCACCTCAGGTAACTGGGGAGGCCAAGCCACTGGCCCATATAGGACAACTAGCACACAAAGCTACCCTACCAACTCAGGGAAGCAGCGAAAATGGGGAGACAAACAGATCACAAACCAAAGAAATGGAGGAGAACAAACGAATGGACATAGAGTTCAAAACCACGGTTATAAGGTTTTTCAAGAATTTCCTAGAAAAGGCCGATAAATTTAGCGAGACCCTCGAGGATATGCGAGAGACCCTCGAGGATATGGAAAAGGACCAACTAGAAATTAAACATAGACTGACTGAAATAAAAAATATTATACAGACACCCAACAGCAAACTCGAGGAACGTAAGAATCAAGTCAAAGATTTGAAATACAAAGAAGCAAAAATCACTCAACTGGAAAGCTAAAAGAAAAAAGAATCAAAAAAGTTGAAGATAGTGTAAGAAGCCTCTGGGACAACTTCAAGCGTACCAACATCAGAATTATGGGGGTGCCAGAAGAAGAGAGAGAGCAAGATACTGAAAACCTATTTGAAGAAATAATGACTGAAAACTTCCCCCACCTGGTGAAAGAAATAGACTTACAAGTCCAGGAAGCGCACAGAACCCCAAACAAGAGGAATCCAAAGAGGACCACACCAAGACACATCATAATTAAAATGCCAAGAGCAAAAGACAAAGAGAGACTATTAAAAGCAGCAAGAGAAAAACAGTTAATTACCTACAAGGGAGCACCCATACGATTGTCAACTGATTTCTCAACAGAAACTATGCAGGCCAGATGGTAGTGGCAAGAAATAGTCAAAGTGATGAATAGCAAGAACCTACAACCAAGAGTACTCTACCCAGCCAAGCTGACATTCAGAATTGAAGGGCAGCTAAAGTGCTTCACAGATAAGAAAAAGCTAAATGAGTTCATCAACACCAAACCAGTATTATATGAAATGCTGAAAGGTATTCTCTAAGAAGAGGAAGAAGAAAAAGGTAAAGATAAAAATTATGAACAACAAATAAATATCTATCAACAAGTGAATCTAAAAACCAAGTGAATTAAAAATATGATGTACAGAATAAACTGGTGAATATAATAGAATCAGGGGCATAGAAAGGGAATGGACTGACAACTCTCAGGGGTAAAGGGATGTGAGGGGTGCGGGAAGAGACTGGACAAAAATCGTACACCTATGGATGAGGACAGTGAGGGGGAGGTAAAGGAAGAGGGTGGGATGGGAACCAGGTGGAGGGGAGCTATTGGCAAAAAAAGAGGCACAACTGTAATAATCTGAACAATAAAGATTTATTAAATTAAAAAAAATAAATAAAGGGAAAAAAGAGCAAAAAAAAAAAAAAAAAAGAATTCACTGATCTTTTCTAATGCAGGTCTAATAAGGTACTAACCCTGTCTCATAAAATGTTTATCTTAGATATATTTTTATCTCTACAAGTTCCATTTTGTTCTTTTCTGCATTGTCCATTTCTGTTGTCATTATATACATACTAGAGGCCTAATACATGAAAATCGTGCAAGGGGCTCGGCCCTCGCAGCCCCGGCTTTGTCCGGAATGTTGCTGGACAGTCGTTCTGCTATTTAGCCATCCGGTCTAATTAGCATATTATGCTTTTATTATTATAGATTTTCCTTTAAATACTTGGACATAGTTATAATAGCTATTAGAGCTATTAGTAGTTCCATTTTTTTTCTGTCATTTCTGGGTCTGTTTTTATTGACTTTTTTTTTTTTTGTCCTATTAAAGAGACATTTCCCTGCCTTTTGGCAAGTAGTCCAATAATTTTTTTAGTGGGGGACGTAATATTGTAAATGTTACATTGCTGAGTGGCTAAATTTTTCTTTTGTTGTGTTCCTTTAAAGAGTGTTGTAGATTGGGTTTGTAAGAATCATGGGCAGTTGTATCACTATTGAGGCCTTTTTAAAGCTCCTTAGGAAAAATCTAGTATAACATTCACACCAGGGATGGTGCCTGAACTACTAGGGTTTGACCCCTTTTGGAGTTTCTGCTAAGTACCCACTAAATGTCCCAGGGATAATTTTTCACTCTGGCTGGTGGGAGCTTGAACATCCTTCAATTTTGTGTGTACTTTGTATTGTTTATCTTATGTTTCATTTCTTGCCCAGCCTTGTGAAATTCCACCCTATGCACATATAACAGTACTCAGCAGACTCAAAGGTACCCTTATGCAGAATTCTAGAGCTCTTTTTCATCACTGGTCTCTCCTTTTCAGAACTCTGCCCTGCAACTTCCAGCTGCCTTAGCCTCCCATGCTCTCATCTCTGTCTCCTCAATTCAGCTAGCCTGACTAGCTTGTTTGAATTACCCTTCCTTGGATTCAGTCTGAAATTGCCTCTAGGTGGAAAGCTAGGAAAGCTGTAAGGCTTATCTCATTTGTTTTCCTTCTGTTAGAGGTCACTGTCCAGCATTGCCTGTTCCCCAACACAGTTGTTTCATGTACTTTGTCCAGTTTTCTAGTTTTTTATGGCAAGAAATAAAGTGCAGTACATCTTAGCTGAAAACAGGAGTCTGGAATTGGGATTTTGACACAAGGCCTGTGCTTTTCCACAGAAACACATTTCCTCTCTGAGTGCACGTAACTTAGGTTTTTTACTAGAGTACAGCAGCGGTGTCATTTTAATTTTGGACCCACCCAAACCCTCAGACCTTACTGGGCACACCAAGTTGCTCCCGGCTCTTTGATCAGAGAATGAATTAAATCAAATTATTAATTAAAGACTGAGGCCCACAGTTACAGTTGGTTCTCTTGGCAAGTAGCTTTCCAGGTTTTGCTGTGGGCACAGAATGATCAGCAAGCTTTTTATAAAAGAAATCATGTTTGGGACTCTTGGTTCACTTGGAGCCAATGGCATAGTTAGTAAGTTGGTTCAAAAAGTCATCATTTTGGTGGTAGTGGGGCTCACCAAGGAGGAAAGGTCTCACTGATCAGCAGAATCCATTCTGCATTAATAAAGAACTGACTAGATATTAATTTCTCTTTACAGAAATATTAAAGTTAAGAAATGGTTTTTGTCTCAGTATTTGAATTTGATTCAACTAAACAAAAGAGTCAGCCTTTAGAAGAGATACTAAAGACTTTATTTTTATTCTCACATGTGTATTAATGGAAATTTTCTTGTCAAGACTATATGGTTATAGTAAGTGAAAAAGCAAGGAGTAAAATTGAAGCTTTATCATGAGTGCAGCTAACCATTCTCTTTATATCCTCCCATCAACCTCTCTACCTCCCTCCAAAACAGGAAGCCTATGCATAGGGAGAAGAATGCCCTGGAATAAATTATATCAAATTATTTTTGGCAATTTACATACATATACACTAGTCCACCTGCTTTTTGTTCTATAGTTTGCATTTTTCATAATTCACATATAGCAGTGAATGAATAAAAAACCTTCTTTTAAAAGTGCAATCTATATAATAAAAGCCTAAGCGACCATTACGGCGGAATGACCAGAACGACCGGTCACTATGATGTGCACTGACCACCAGGGGGCAAATGCTCAACACAGGAGCTTCTCCCTGGTTGTCAGTGTGCTCCCACAGGGAGAGCACCGCTCAGCCAGAAGCCGGGCTCATGGCTGGCGAGCACAGCTGCAGTGGCGGGAGAATCTCCTGCCTCAGTGGCAGCGGTAAAGAGCAGCAAGCCAAGCAGTAGGGAGCAGCGAGCAGGTGGGCAGTAAAGAGCGAGGGATCCCGGACTGCAAGAGGGATCGCTAGCCAGGCTGAGGGACCACCTCCTCCCCCAAGTGTACGAATTTCGTGCACCAGCCTCTAGTATTATGTAATGGGGAATATCAGCATGATTTAGTAGCTCATGATTATATTATGACTAGAGGCCTGATACACGAAATTCGTGCATAGGTAGGTCCCTAGGCCTGGCCAGCGATCAGGGCCGATCTCTGGGGTGATCGGGGAGCCCCTGCTGCCACCCGCCTTGGCTGGCCTGGGGCCTGCAGGCTGGGGACAGCTCCTGCATTGAGCATCTGCCCCCTGGTGGTCAGTGCGCATCATAGCGAACAGTTGTTTCACTAGTCATTCTGCCATTCAGTCAATTTGCATATTAGGCTTTTATTATATAGGATATTAGGGAGATTCTGCTTAGAACCAATTAAATATCAAGGTGAATCTGCACAACAAACACATCACAGATTCTCATCCTTTGTTGGCAAACAGCTTTAAAAGGAGAATTTGTGTTGATAAAGTTTGAGTGTTATAATAGAAATAAAGTAGAATATCGCTTAATAATGAGGCTCTTTGAGAATCATAGAAACACAGTTTGATCAAAAGCTCTGCAGTCAGGTTACCCATAGTCTGTACTTCCTACTTTACCCTTGGGCACAGAGGTTAAAGGCTCCCACCTCATACACAAGGCCACCCTCTTGGCTCCTCTGTGCCTTGTGTGGCTGTCACACTGTCACTGAGATGCCTGAGTGGGTTAGGAAACAAAGAACAGGTGGGAGCCATCAGTAGTGATCAGGGTGAATGAAACTTACATGTCAAAACTGGCCTCAGAGAGTCAGAAGAACAGAGCTTGTAGTAGGTGTGCAGCTCCACTTAAGAACCATTGGGCTTGATTCTTACTCTTATTTGATCCAGGTGACCTATTGTCAATAATAGATAGAAACCAAATAAGACACCATCAAATAAATGGAAAGTAAAATTCTATTATGTTTTTGAAAATTAGAATCATTATTATATACTCATACTATACATTTTAGAATATATTTGGTTTTTTTATCAAGTAAGTTTAATACACACAATTGCATTTTATTGGCCCGAATGTTTGAAAGCATAATAATTTGCATTAATGTGTAAAGTGGTTTAAATATGATAATGCAGAAACTTTTCCAATATGATTTTTATTTTTAAGCTATATAATTTTTATAAGGTGTTGCCCCCACCTTTGCTTTTTAAGGAATATAATTATGTAAATTAAATACCTAACACATATGTAGTAGTCCCTCCTTATCTGTGGTTTCACTTTCCATCATTTTAGTTACCTGCAGTTAGCTGTGGCCCCAAAATATTAAATGGAAAATTCTGGAAATAAACAATTCATAAATTTTAAATTGCATGCCATTCTTAGTAGCATGATGAAATCTTACACCATCTCCTCCATTTCTCCTGGAACATGAATCATCCCTCTGTCCAATGTACCCACACTGTATATGCTGCTCGCCTTTTAGTCATTTGGCAGCCATCTTGGTTATCAGGTCAACTTTTGCAATATTGTAGTGCTTGTGTTCAAGTGACTCTCATAGTAGCCTAATACTATGTCACATGGTCTACGTCATTCACCTCACTTCATCGCATCACCTAGGCATTGCAACATCTCACATCATCACAAGAAGGGTGAGTACAGTACAGTAAGATATTTTGAGAGATGCCACATTCACATAACTTTTATTACAGTATACTATTATAATTGTTCTATTTTATTACTCATTATTGTTAATCTCTTACTGTGTCTAATTTGTAAGTTAAACTTTATCATATGTATGCATGTGTAGGAAAAAACATAGTATATATAGGATTTAGTACAATCCACAGTTTCAGGTATCCATTCAGGGTCTTGGAACATATCCGCTATGGATAAAGGGTTGGACTACTATACTATGACCTTCTCACAAAAATAAACCACTTTTTTTCTCAATCCCTTGTATGATATAACCAATTAACACTTTTTTTTAGATCCACCTACAAATAAGTCACTGTTTTTGGTTTTCTGTGTTTCTGTATATTGCACATTCTTTTCCTTTTCCCATATAGTAGGCCTAGAACCTAAACTGGTAGATAGCCAAGTTAAAGTACTAAATTGTAGCAGTAGAGAGGTTTCGTTCCCTGAATAGATAAAAGGCATTTTACCTCATGAGGTAGGTTTTAATGGTTTCCATTTTATAAGACCTATAAACTGAGGATCACAGAAATTAAATAATGCTAAGGACAAGATGCTAAGAAGGAATAAAGTTTTAAAGATATGCTTGGCTCTAAAGTTACCTCTAAGGTTATAAAGAGTACTATTATAATAGGAAAGATAAGTTTTATTTAGAAGAAGGTTAAAGTGTTAAAATCTATTTTAAAATAGATTATTGCTTTTACTTTTTATATAAAGTACTTATAAAAGGTATAAATGTAACCATGTATGAAACTAAAATTTAAAATGTTAAGATTTTGCTTGAGCAGAATAGTTTTATTTTAAAATCCAGTTGACAATTAAGATATTTTACAGTCACCACCAACTTCATTGAATTTAACCAGCATACACAGTGGGTGCTAGATGAAGTTTATTCATTTGGACATTCATGCAAATAAAGACACACAGGCATGTTCTTTCTCTTCTTATGTCATATTTCACTTTGCACTCCTCTCCAATGTTGCCATGCTCAGAAAAATTATAGCCAAGCAACTTTGTAATTTAGAAGAGAAAACTCTAGTCAGTTTTGTATCTGTTCATTCTAACCTAGTACTTTTGAAGGTACTCAGCCAAATGAATGAAAAAATTTGATAAAGTCCTCTAGTGAAGATATTCAACTAATCATTTTGTTCTTTTTAACTTTTAAATAGATTATTTTTAGATATGCTAGTAAATTCGAGAGCCTAATAAGAGATCATCCTGTTAATAGCAATTTATTTCATAATAAAGTATTTGACATTTAAAGACTAAAGTAAAAACCTACTTTTACTTGTTCTATAAATCAGTTGTATCTTTTCTATGGAAAAAATAGAAATGGACATTTTTCTCTAATATTTTACAGCAGGGTAACAATTTTTTTACATGTTCCTTTTAACTCCTGAACTTAGAGCAATTTATTAACCTTTTATTTAAGAATCATTTCCAAGTAAGGTACAGGCATGCTTAAATATATCACCATGTATATTCTAAGAATAAAAATATACAGTTATTAATAATAAAGTAATCACCCTCAAAAAATGAACATTGATTCAGTAATATATTAAATATACAGCCCATATTCATATTTCCCCACTTCCCCCAATAATGTCCTTCATTTTATTAATTTATTTTTATATTTTGAAATTTATCTTTATTGTTGAAAGTATTACAAATGTCCCCCCCTTTTGTTTTTTTACCCCATTGACCCCTTCTAGCTTGCAACCACCCCCTACCCCAGGCCTTTACCACACTATTGTCTGTGTCCATGGGTTATGCATATATGCATAGAAGTTCTTTGGTTAATCTATTCCCACCCACCCCCACCTACCCTCTGAGATTCGTCAGTCTGTTCCATTTTTCTGTGTTGCTGGATCTGTTTTGTTCATCAGTTTATTTTGTTCTTTAGATTCCACATGTAAGTGAGATCATGTGATAAACTCAAAAGGATAAAAGACTTAAATGTAAGTCGTGAAACCATAAAAATCCTAGAAGAAACCTTTGGCAGCAAAATCTCAGACATCTCTTGTAGTAATATGTTTGCCAATACACTCCTAGGGCTAGGGAAACAGGAGAAAATAAACAAATGCGACTACATCAAAATAAAAAGCTTCTGCACAGCAAAAGAAACCATCAACAAAATGAAAAGGAGCCCACTGTATGGGAGAATATATTGGCCAATGATACATCTGATAAGTGGTTAATATCCAAAACATATAAGAAGCTCATACAGTTTAACAAAAGGAAGACAATCCAATTGAAAAAAAAATGGGCAAAGGGCCTAAATAGACACATTTCCACAGTAAACATACAGTTGGCCAAGAGACATATGAAAAAATGCTCATAATCACTGATCATCAGAGATGCAAATTAAAATGACAATGTGATATCGCCTCACACCTGTCAGAAGGTCTACCATCAACAAATCAACAAATGACAAGTGCTGGCAAGGGTGTGGAGAAAAGGGAATCCCAGTAAACTGCTGGTGGGAATGCAGACTGGTACAGCCACTGTGGAAAACAGTATGGAGTTTCCTCAAATAATTAAGTATAAACTACCATTTGACCCAGTGATCCCACTTCTAGTAATATATCCTAAGAAACCCGAAACACCAAACAGAATATATGCACCCCTATGTTCATAGCAGCACAATTTACAATAGCTAAGGTCTGGAAACAGCCCAAGTGCCCATCAGTAGATGAGTGGATAAAAAAGCTGTGGTACATTTACACCATGGAATACTGTGCAGCAGTGAAAAAGAAGGATCTCTTACTCTTTGAGACAGCATGGAGGGACCTAGAGAGTATTATGCTTCATTGTTTTAAAAACCAGGATTTAATCACATATCACTTACTGCATTTGGTTGTCATATATCTTTAATCTCCTCTAATCTAGAACAGTTCCTCTACTTTTTCTTTAAAAAGATGTGATATTTTCAGAGCAGTTCTAGTTTTATAATAGAATTGAGGGAAAGGTATAGAGATTTTCCATATACTCTCAATTCATGGGTAGCCTCCCTCATTATCAGCATCATTCACCAGAGTGGCACATATTTTATCAAGGAAGAATCTACATTGACACATCATAATCACTCAAAGTTCATAGTTTACCTTATGGTTCACTCTTGATATTGTACATTCAGTGGTTTTGGACAAATGTATAATGACATGTATCCATCATTATAATACCATACAGAATACTTCCACTGCCCTAAAAAATCCTCTGTGCTTTGCCTATTCATCTCCTTTCTCCACATTCCTCCTCTTTTCCCCTCCCCAACCTGGCAATCACTGGTCTTTTTATTCTCTCCATATTTTGCCTTTTTCAGAATGCCACATAATTGGAATCATACAATATGTGGCCTTTTCAGATTGGCTTCTTTTAAGGTTCCTCCATGTCTTTTTCATGTCTTGATAGTTCATTTCCACTTAGTGCTGAATATCCAATATTCTATTGTCTGATGTAGCACAGTTTATTCATTCAACCTACTGAAGGACATCAGTTGCTTTCAAGTTTTCATAATTATGAAGAAACCTGCTATAAATATGTTTGCAGGTTTTTGTATAGACATAGTTTTCAGCTGCTCACGGTAATACCAAGGAGCATGCATGGTTACTGGATTGGATGGTAGGAGTATGTTTAGTTTTATAGGAAACTGCCAAACTCTTTCAAAGTGGCTGTACCATTTTGCATTCCCAACCAGTTTTTAAAAAATCTTCCATAACCAGGCCAGTTATTTTGCAAAATCAGTCCAGGTTGGGACTGATTTTTGTGGAAATATTACACAGGTTGACATTGTGTCCTCAGTGAATCACACATCAGGAGGCATGTGACAGTTTGTCCCATAATTGGTAATATTCAGTTTGATCAGTTGGTTAAGATAGTATTCCCTAGCCTTGGCCTGTGTTTTTCAGTGGTTAGAGCGTCGGCCTGTGCCCCGAAGGTTCTTGGGTTCCATTCCAGGTCAAGGGCACATACGCGAGTTGCAGTTTCAATCCCCAGCCCCAGTCAGAGCGGGTTCAGGAGGCAGCTACATTGATCTTTCTCTCTCCCCCGTACCAACTCCCTTTCTCCCTTCCACTCTCTCTAAAAATCAATGGAAAAATATCCTCAGGTGAGAATTAACAACAACAAAAAAGAAATTGTTCCCCTCACCTCCTATTTCTTTTCAGTAATTGTAATTAGTAATTAATTACAATATAATTAATTACAAAGTAATATGTGGGATCATACTTTGAAACTGGCTATTCTGTTTCCTAATGCTTTCATCCATAGTTTTAATTATGATTCTTGCCTAAATAAATTATGGTAAAAGTAATTGGAAATGATGGTTTTCTAATCCTCACATTTCCTTTCTTCCATTTATTAACTGACATGAGAAGAACCTTCTTTTCTAAAGGGACGTATTCCTGTGGTCTCATATGTTGTTTATTTTTTATAACTGGAAAGATACTACCCATTATTGTTTTTTATGCACAAATTGTCCCAAATTTGGCCAATGAAAGCCTGTTCAATGTGGCTTTTGTTTCCCTTTGACCCATCACCCTTACATTTTGGTCATTTCAGGATTTCCTTTATGTTTACATTGCCCCAATCCTGGAATTAGTACTTTTTGTAAGGATTCCTGGTTCTTTTTAATGAGGAATAGTTTTTAGAAACCAAGATCTGAGAACTAGATGTGCTCATTGTTACTTGGCTACCATTGCTTCTAGGCCTTTTCAGTAGGCAGAGCTAGAACTTTTTTTTTAAGAAAAAATTATGAATAGCCATGTAGTCTTAAAGAATATGGACAACTAGAAGATTTACATTATCAGATATCAAGACCTGCTGTAACACTGTGGTAGTTTAGACAGATAAGCAGTCTAACCAATGGAACGGAAGAGAGAAATCAGGAATAGACAGTATTATGCAATCACCTAATTCATTACAAAGGTGACATGTATGTGCAGTGGGAACGGGATGGTCTTTTTTAAAAAATTCTTTATTGTTAAAAGTATTACATATGTCTCCTTTTCCCCCATTAATCCCTCCCAACCTACTCCTCACCCCTCTACTGTCTGTGTCCATTGGTTATGCTTATGCATGCATACAAGTCCTTTGGTTGATCTCTTATCCCCCCCCCCACCACCACTACCTCCCTTGCCTTCCCTATGAGATTTGATGGTCTGTTCGATGCTTCTATGTCTCTGGATCTATTCTTGTTCATCAGTTTATGTTGTTCATTACATTCCACAAATGAGTGAGATCATGTGATACTTATCTTTCTCCAACTGGCTTCTTTCTCTTAGCATAATGCTCTCCAGGTCCAGGATGGTCTTTTTAAATAAATATTCTGGATTAATATAGTGTCCAGTTGAAAGAAATTTATATGGAATTCATGCCATACCCAAAAAGTCTAACTATGAAAGAGGTAAAGCACTTTAGGGGAAAACATTTCCATAAACTTGGAGTGAGCAAAAATTTCTTAAATAAGACACAAATAGCACTACTCATAATAGAAAAATCTATATTTAAATTAATAACTCCTATGCACCAAAAGATATCACTGAGAGAAAAGGCAACCCACCGAGTGGGAAGAGATTATTCTTAATGCATATATTTAACAAAAGATTTTTCTTCAGAATATGGGAACAACAGATACAAGCCAATATAAAATAATTGGACAAAAAAGCCTTGGCACAAACTTCACAAAAGTAGAAGTACAAAATGGTGGGCATATATGGGGCTTTGTATTAATTTGTCATCAGATTAGTGCAAATGAAAACCACATCTACAAGAATGGCTAAAATGAAAAAGAAACACCAGGTGTATCAAGGATATTGAACCATCAGTAGGTATGTAAACTGCTATAACCATTTTAGAAAATTATTTTGTATAATTCTAGGTATCAGCAATTCCACTCCTAGATTTAACTCAACAGAAATATATATATTAGAAGCCCAGTGCACAAATTTGTGCACTAGTGGGGTCCCTCGGCCTGGCCTGTGCACTCTTGCAGTCCGGGACCCCCTGGGGGATGTCGGACTGCCAGTTTTGGCCCGATCCCTGCAGGCCAGGCCGAGGGACCCTACCGGTGCATGAATCCATGCACCAGGTCTCTAGTATGCATATAAGATCTTTGGTTAATCTCTTCCTGCCATCCCCCTGACCCCCTTCCCTCTGTGATTCATCAGTCTGTTCCATGTTACCATGCCTGTGCATTGAGCATCTGTCCCCTGGTGGTCAGTGTGCATCATAGCTACTGGTCAAATGGTCGAACAGGCGACTGGTCATTTAGGCTTTTATATATCTATCTATCTATATATGCATATAGATTAATATATATATGATATATAGATAGATATAGATACGTTCATCAAAAGATTCATTAATTTGAATTATATGAAATTGCCCTTTTTTGTATGCACTGTCAGCAATTTCATATGGTTCCATCTACTGGCTATAGGGAAATACTGGAAACTACCCAGATGTCCAACTGCAATAGAATGGTTGAATAAATTGTGATATATTACACAGTAGAATATAGCGAAGAGAATGAACATAATACAGCTCCATTTAAGAATATGTATGCATCTCACAAAAATAACATTGAGCTAAGGCAGCTAGTCATAAGAGTACACACTATATGATTCTATTTATATAAAGTACAAAAACAGACAAAACTACTCTGTGGTGTTAGAAATCAGGATAGTAGTTAGACCCTTGTCAGAGGAGAAGTGACTAGAAGGGAAGCACAAAAGCAGGAGCTCTTAGGCTAAGAGAAATGTTTGGGGGGTTTTGTATGTATTTTACATTAAAATTAAAAGTAAAATAAATCCTAAATCTAATTTTAATCCATCACCATTTCTTTTCTCCAAAATGAAAACCTTGGTTCCCAAAACATCAGTATATGTACTGATTTGCTCAGTCCTATAGCATACAAACTAATTTCAGGATTGCATCCAATACTATTACTAACAACAAACCTATTAATTTCAAGATTCCTTTGTAGTTTGTTTTGTCCTTAGACTATCTCCAATATTTCTAGTGAAGGTGAACAATCATAACTGTGTTTAAATTTTTCTTGGATTAATTGTTTTGTTGGCTTTGCGATGTTGTGTTATCAGTTTGATATATAATTAGGTTAATTTGTTTCTGTTTCTATTCAGTTTTAATTTGTTCCCCATCCTTATTGTTGCAATGGTAAATGGGATTGTTTTCTTCTCTTTCTGAGAGTTCATTATTGGTGCAAAGTCAGAACTATATAAAAAATATAACCAAAAAAGACTCATTCCCTTCTTTTCTTCTCCCCACCCACATAATTTATTGTTATTGAAATAAATAACAGACTTCATACAGTACTATCATTTCATACTTTCATTCTTTTGGATAGACCCAGTTGGAAGAAAGTCAGGTATTACCATTTAAAAAGACATTATTGGGGGGTACTTTAAAAACCCTTTTATTTTTTGAAATAAATTTATTGGGGTAACATTGATCGATATGATCATACAGATATCAGATGTGGGTTTCTGTGTTACAATATCTGTATATTGCACCATGTGCCCACCACCCAAAGTCAAATCTTCTGTCACCATATATTAAGACACCCTCTTCCTCCCCACCCCTTCTCTCTAGCAACCACCACACTGCTGTTTGTGTTCATAAGTTTCAGTTTTATATCCCACATATGAGTGAAATCACATGGTTTTAGCTTTTTCTGACTGACTTATTTCACTTATTATAATTAAAAGTAAAAAAATAAAAATCCTAAATCTAATTTTAATCCAGCACCATTTCTTTTCTCCAAAATGAAAACCTTGTCCATCCATGTTGTTGCAAAGGTCCATCCATGTTGTTGCAAGGTCCATCCATGTTGTTGCAAATAGCAGTATTTCATCCTTTTTTGTGGCTGAGTAGTATTCCACTGTATGTATGTAGCACATCGTCTTAAAAAGAATTTTTAAAGGGGTGGTTCATTTTCTCAAATAAAACAAATATTTTAATTTGCAGGGAAATCAATAGTCATTATAGCCTTGACTTCTGTCATTAACACATTTTCCAGTATTTTAGCATTATATATCAATTTATCTTAGATCTAAGCCAATCTGTGTTTTTATTAAATAAGGGTGTTAGTTCACATATATTTATATGCCACTTAAATGAACAAACCTTTAGCCTCTTTTAGTGATTTTTACTAGAAAACAGAATATTAGGAAAAATGGAACACGTACCTATGTTTATTGATGGCTTCTGTGATGGACACTGCTCTTGAGAATGTGTTGAATCTGTATGTTAATTTAGATGAACTGACATCTTAATTCCAGTCCATCAGTATGATATCACTCCATTTGTATAGCCTTTCCTTAATCTCTTTCAGCAGAATTTTCTAGTTTTTAATATAGAGGTCTTATACATAAATCTGTTTTTGACAGTGTTGTCAATGAAATTGGTTTTTAAATTCCATTTTAGACTCTCTAATTTTATGACCTAAACATTGCTTTCTGTTCTGCTTTGCTGATGATCTTGTAGACTTCTAATAACCCTTTCTTAACTGTCATTGATGTAGGAAGTTACGTAAAAAACCCTTTTAAAGACATTTTATTCTGTATCAATTCAGATAAGGATTTATTTCTGCCAAAATTCCTAGAAACCTATTATGAATGTTCTGAAATGGTATTGAACCTCATTTTGAAAAGAATTGATTATTGATGACATTAACATCGTTGTAAGCTACATTTATTTAGCTATCCACACAATTTAGCACTTTACAGATCTCTATGTTCATGAATTTGCCCTGTTATTTTTAATACTGTTTCTGCAGTCCTGGCCAATGTGGTTCAGTGATTAGAGTGTGGGCCCATGCATTCCGGTCAAGGCCAAATACCTGGGTTGCAGGTTTGATCCCTGGCCCTGGTCCGGGCATGTGCAAGAGGCAACCAATCAATGTGTCTCTCTCACATCGACCTCCCCCCCTCCTTTTCTCCCTCCCTTCTTTTCCCCCTTCCCTCCCCCTGCTTCTAAAAATCAATGGGAAAAATATCCTTGGGTGAGGATTAGCAACAATAACAACAACAACAAAAAGACTGTTTCTACAGTATTCTAGTTGTCCAGCCTTTTTTTTTTTTTTCTTGGCTTATTTGAAACTTGTATGTAACCTCATAAAAATAATAAAGATAGACTTTGTCATGTTATTTCCCAACGTTTTTTGTTCTTCCTTGTTAAATATTGTTTGTGTGTATATATGAAATCTTCTTAATATAGTTTGAATACACCTCAGACCCTACTTCTTGCTTTTATTTGAAGCTTTTTTGTTTATATTTGTATTCTGTGTCTGAGTGGTCTCTACTGTTGTGACTAAGAAAGTGTTTGTCCTTGACAATGCATTAGGTAAGTTTGTCCTGTTTCCTGTTTTCTTTCCTATTTCTCTCTTCTTTGTTAGAAGTTCTCACCCTCCTATTTGAAACTTCCATATGCCTTTATTAACATGTAAGTAATGTCCTCTAAAGTTAAAAAAAATGTTATGATTTCAGAAATAATATTTAGGAGAAAAATTGAAATCACAGCAAACACAACTCTGGAAAATCATTGTGATCGTATACAAATAGCTGATAGCTATTTTTATGAGAAGTGTTTTCATTGTCAGTCATTGTTTGCACTTCTCATTCTTGGTTTTGCATTTTCTTTGATCTTTTTCTGTTACTTAGATACTTAGCCTATTAGCTTTTTAAAAAATAGTTTGATTATTGATTCTAAAATGGCACTAGTATATACTTATGGCAAATTTGTGAGAAAGAAGAAAAGGAGAGAGAAAAAGCTGGTTTGGTTTTAAAATGTCACTAATGTGAATTTATTTCCCGATTTTTTTTTTCAATTTTACATACCTTTTTGTAAATTTTTAAAATTTTTTGTTGTATATATGGCAACTTAATTATTGCGTACTAGCTCAAGTGAGTACATCAGTTAACCAGATCCTTACTCTTGGACACTTAAATTGTTTTTAGTTTTTGCCATAGATTAAAATCTTTATACTACCACTTTTAAAACTGTTAAAATACATTTTTAGTTTTATTTCTTAAAGTGTTCCTTATTTAGTTAGCTCAGGTAAAGTTTTAAGGTATATCCTGGCTAAGAGCATGGACTTTGGAACACAGACAGTTCTAAGATTAAGAATACAAGCTAGTTACCTTACTACTCCTGGCTGCTTCATCTATAATTGGGATTAAAATATAATAAATATACCTATCTGTTAGGGTTGTTGAGGGTATTAAATGAAATGAAACAAATTTCTTAAAATAGTGTCTTATACACAGTTATGCTAAATAAAAATCTGTAGTAATTGTTGAATTTTTCTATTTTACAGGAATAAAGGAGTTAAAATGAAATTTAGTCTCATTTATATATTATGCCTCGTATGCCCTCTCCTCTATTCGAGTGGTGCATCTAAATCGGTTTACAGAGTAAACAAGAGAATTTCAGTTTGTGAGATGGCAAAAGTCCTCTTGTTGTAAATTAATTTTGTAGTTAGAAATTCTGGAATGCTTGTTACTCATTTATCATAGACTTCACTAAAATGGCTTTGTCTGGCATTATAAGACTGCTTTACAAAAATGTGGCTTTGGAGTTGGTAGTATTTTATGTCCTCTGACTGTCCCTCAGATAGTCAAAGTAGGTGGGATCCATGTTATATAGAAAAGTTTTTTTTATCTTGTTAATTATTTTCAAACAGCTTTATTCTTAATGTTTAAATAAGAAATGTCAGGCATAACTTATTTGCCAAAATACATAGAGAATGACGATAGTGTGTACTTTATCAGAGGCATTTCCTAGAACAATATAGAATTACATGAGGTAAGGGAATGCCTATTTTACAGAGAGTCAGAATATGATTTGCTGACAGTTCTTGTGAAATAAATTACTCATTTCTTCTCAATCTTAAATCCATAGAAATGCTTTAAAATTGTTCAGTACTTTCTCAGTAGCTGTCTTGCTTTTTTATATCCCACATATGAGTGAAATCACATGGTTTTAGCTTTTTCTGACTGACTTATTTCACTTACTATACTAGAGGCCTGGTGCACAAAAGGTATATATTTGCTTATCTATAATACCTTAACATTTGTTTAAGTGAATTATATACATGTCGTTACATGAGGAGACAGTTTAGATTACTAATTCAAAATAATTTTAATATAGAAAATATCTGCCCTAACCAGTTTGGCTCAGTGGATAGAGCGCTGGCCTGCGGACTCAAAGGCCCCAGGTTCAATTCCAGTCAAGGGCATGTACCTTGGTTGCAGGCACATCCCCAGTAGGGGAATCGATGTTTCTCTCTCATCGATGTTTCTAACTCTCTATCCCTCTTGCTTCCTCTCTGTTAAAAATAAATAAATAAATAAAATATATATTAAAAAATATATTTTATTAGGGTTTAGTCTTTTTTTCATCATAAATATAATGCATGCTCATTTTACATTTAGACCATTTTTAATACTAAGAAATATTAGAAAATCATCACTTGGCATTTACCAACATAATAATTGTTTTAGGCAAGAATTACCAATGGATACTAAAACTAGTTAGTATTGGTGAGAGTTTGATGAGGAAAGTATACTTATGTAATGCCTGAATATTTTCTTAAAGTATACTTATTAATTACAAGACATCACCTTAATAATGTGACGAAACTTAATGTCACGAGTATTGGATCAAACTGATAACCTGTGCCACTGCAAAGGTACGGCATCCCCGCTGTGGTCTTCCTGCCAGAAGGACATAGCCTGAATCATGAGGAACCAAGAGTTGAGCCCAAATGAGTGTCACAAAGTAACCGATCTGTACTCTTCTAAAATGTGATAAAAGACAAAAATAAAAGAAGAATGAGACAACCTGGCCACTGTGGCTCAGTTGGTTGGAGCATCGTCCTATACACCAAAAGGTTTCAGGTTCAATTCCAGTCAGAGCACATAACCAGGTTGCAGGTTCGATCCCCAGTTGGGGCGTGATGGAAGGCAACTGATTGATGTTTCTCTCTCACATCGACATTTCTCTCTCCCTTCTTCTCTCTATCAGCTCAATAAAAACATGTCCTCACGTGAGGCTCTATAATAATAAAAGCATAATATGCTAATTAGACCGGACAGCTGAACGACCTTATGGATGACCTTCTGGAAAAAGCTGGGGCTGCAAGGGCCAAGGCAGCCACCGCGGCTAAAGGCCGAGCCGCTTGCAGGAATTTCATGCATCGGGCCTCTAGTTAAAAAATAAAAAGAGAGAGACTGAGACTACAGAACAGTTCCATTTTAAAGGAAACTGAGAGACCTGACAATAAAATGCACCATGTGATCCTGGACTGCGTCGTGAAACAGGGAAAACATATTTTTATTTCTTTTGCATTAAAGGATATCATTGGGACAACTGCCATAATTTGAATGAGGTCTGGGATTACTAAATAGTATTATATCAGTGTTAATTCCGGATTCAAATCATTGTACTGTGGTTTTATAAGAGAATATTCTTACTTTTAGGACACACACACCAAAATATTTAGAGGTAAAAAAGGCAACCTATCTGCAATTCACTCTCAGATGGTTCAGGGAAAAACATTATATATACTCCTAACTGCCCCCCCTGCCGGCCTGGTCACCTCTTACTGCCCCCCCTGCCAGCCTGGTTGCCCCCAACTGCCCCCCTCTGCCAGCCTGGTCGCCCCTAACTGCTCCCCACCCCCACGCCATCCTGGTCGCCCCTCTCAGTCCCCCCACCGGCCTGGACGCCCCACACATCCTGCTGTTCAGTCGTTTGGTTGTCCCTCACTAACCCCCCTGCTGGTCTGGTCGCCCCACACAGCCTGCTTATTCAGTCGTTTGGTCATCCCTCACTAACCCCCCTGCTGGCCTGGTCGTAGGCAGCCATCTTGTGAGGGCATGTGGGTCAATTTGCATATTACCTCTTGATTATATAGGATTTCCTCTAATTCCTTTTTAATGTGCATGAATTTCGTGCACTAGACCACTAGTATATAATAATGTATTGTACAGCCAATGAAATAATGACTTCAAAATAAAAAAATAATTATTAGGTGCATATAAGGAGCCAAAAGAAGTAAAAAGTGATCTTGTTTTCAGAAACATCTATATATATAAAAGGCCAGCAACCAGAACAGCAGAATGACCAGAATGATTGGTGGCTATGGCGGGCACTGATCTGGCCCCTGACCTGGCCCCTGATTGCCATACCCCACCCCGGCCAACCACCTGTGGCCCCTCCCCCTGCCAGCCCAGCCCGATGGGCCCCCATCAGGGCAGGCTGGCCAGACCCCACCTGTGCACAAATTCATGCACCGGGCCTCTAGTATTTACTAACATGGGAAAATGTTCACTGTAATGGTGAGAGGAGAAAAGGAGTTCATAAAAATGTATGTTCAGTGTGATCCCCATTGTGTTTTCTAAAAATTATATGAATAAAATATATCAGAGCAAATTAATCTGAGAGGTAGAAGTTATAGTTTGCTTACATGCTCTGCTTTTTATCTTTCTGAATTTTAAAAATGGTCTAAATGTAAAATGAGCATGTATTATATTTTATTTTTAAAAAAGACCTTTTTAAGTTAAAAGTATTTTGAATCGGCAATCTAAACTGTCTCCTCATAATAATGACCTGTATGTAATTCATTTAAACAGATATTAAGGTATTATAATTAAAAATAAGCAAATATTACTTCTGTTATAAAAAGAAGCAAGACAACTATTGACAAAGTACGTACTCAACAATTTTAAAGCATTTCTACAGATTTAAGTTGAGAAGAAATGAGTTACTTCATGAGAACTGTCAACAAATCATTATATTCT
Source organism: Eptesicus fuscus (assembly GCF_027574615.1). Lineage (NCBI taxonomy): Eukaryota > Metazoa > Chordata > Mammalia > Chiroptera > Vespertilionidae > Eptesicus > Eptesicus fuscus. The sequence goes on from NC_072476.1 coordinate 22,011,930, forward strand.
GACTCTGTAAAATAGGTATTTCCTTACCTCATATAATTCTGATATTGTTCTACGAAATGCCTCTGATATAGTACACACTATCATCATTGTCTATGTTATTTGGCAAATAAGTTATGCCTGACATTTCTTGTTTAATCATTAAGAATGTAACCATCTATTAGATGACGTTCTACTTTAAGATAAGCTTTCCTTTATGCCCCCTTTATTAATTTATATTAGTGTGGAATCTGGAGTCTTATTCTATTTATTAGTAAATAACACTATTTACTAATAGTAATTATATTATTGTTATTATTTAGTTTGATGCTCAAATTATATTAGATTCAACTCCTTCAGGCTGGCTTATATATACTAGTATATTTTTTATGAGTTCCCATCATTCTTTGACTAGTTATTTGCTTTCTGGCACAGCAAGATGTTCAATGCTCAGCTTATAATTTTTTCTGTCCTAGCCCTGAAATCAGCTCTTTCTCCTAGGAAGTATGGTGTGTTTTAGTGGAGTATTTATAAATCTACATCTTGGGAACTAGGTGTATTCATTGCTAGTGTTTGTTCATTGCTTCTAGATCCTCAGTAGACAGAAATAGGAACTGCATATGTTTATTCACCTACACGCACATACCTCTGTATTATTGTATATATTAAAAACCATGCATCCTTACTGACACCTCTGATTTTAACCCAGCATCATAGGGTTTATCCTTTTTCTTTTCCCATATTTATAACTCCCTTCTCTGACAGTGAGGAACCCTGCTTCCATCAACCACAATAGATTTTCCTCTGTGCTTAATTCTAGAATATACAGAAGTTAGTTTCAGAATTGCTAACTCATACCACTCTGAAAAATAAATCTGCTATACTTTAAACAGGTGAGTTTTATAGTCTGTAAATTATATCTCAGTAAAGCTGTTTAAAAAATATTTGTTAATTGGAGTTGAATATTTGTTTACATTTTCTCTTTAGCCCAAAGTTATATAGCCAAAATATTGTATTCAAAAGTTGATATGGTTGGTTTTATCCTCTTGTCAGGGTGTCCATGTCATTTATTTGAAAACAGTTGGATTCATTTGTTGTGTTTGTATTTGAGTTTGGACATATCCTTGCAGATTTCATTAATTTGTTTTAGAGCATATAATGTATTAACAAGTTTCTAAAAGTCAAAGCTATATGAAAAAAGATGTCCTCAGAGTCTTGGCTGGATGGCTTGGTTGGTTAAAGTCTCGTCCCATTCACCAAAAGGTTCTACCAGATTCGGTCCCTGGTTGGGCACTTACGAGAAACCCCCAATGTATCTCTCTCTCTTCCTCTCACTCTAAAAATCAACTTTAAAAAAATATCCTCAAGTGAGGATAAAGAAGTTTAAAATTATATCCTCAGAGAGATGTCACTGCCCCCCTCTCCTGTCCCCTCCTTTCCTCATCCTTCCCACCCTGTTTCCCCACACATTAGTTTCTAGTTTATCCTTCCCTTCATTTTTTCCCCTCAAATAATCAACTATAAATATATTTTCTTGGTTTCCCTTCTTTCTTACACAAGACATAACATTTACACTGTTTTTCTGTTTGCTTATTTCATTTAACATCAGAAGACCCATTCATATAATTTCATAGAGATCTTCTTTAGTCCTTTTTATAGCTATATGGTATTCCTTGGTGTGGATGTACCATAGTTTATTTAACCAATCTCCTGTGTGGGGGCATTTAAATTATTTCCAGTATTTTGCAGTTACAAACAGTGCTATAATAAATAACTTTTGGCAAGTACCATTTTATAATGTTGGAGATGTATATTTCAGGTAAATTCTGTTTTTTCCTTTTTTTAAGTTTTTTAGTTGTTATTGAATTTATTGGGGTGACATTAATTAATTTAAATTATATAGGTTTCAGGTATACAGTTCTACGATACCTCATCTCTATATTGTATTGTATGTTCACCACCCAAAGTCAAGTCTCCTTCCATCATCATTTATCCCCCTTCTACTCTCTTCTACTTGCCCCCACCCTCCCTTTTCTCTGTTAATCACCATACTGTTATCTGTGTCTATTGAGTTTTTGTTTTGTCTTGTTTCTGCTTAATCCCTTCACCTTTTTCACCTAGCCCCCAAACCCTCTTCCCTCTAACAGCTGTCTGTTGCTGCATCTATGAATCTGTTTCTAAAATTTTGTTTTTCAGCTTATTTTGTTCATTAGATTCCACATATAAGTGAAATCATATGGTACTTGTCTTTCTCTGACTGTCTTATTTCACTTAGCATAATACTCAGGTAAATTCTTAAATATGGGATTGTAGGGTCAAATGGTAAATTCATTTGTAGTTTTGTTATTGCAAATTTCTCTCCCAAAGGGTTATATGAGTTTACATTCCAAAGAACAATGTATGAGAATATTTATTTCCCCCAGAGCCTCAGAACAGAATGTGTTGTCACATTTTTTGCCATCTGGTATTTGGTTGTAATTTTAATTGCCTTTCTCTAGCTATGAGGAGGACGATTGAACATTTTTTAATATATGTAGGGGCTATTTCAGAATCTTTTTCTGGAGGAGAGTGTGAATTATGTGTTAATTTCTGTCAGGTTTTTAAACTTTTAAATTTTTCAAGTTACTTATGCATTGGGGAAAATAGCCATTTCTCTTCAATGCTTTTGTTTTAACATGGACAGAATTTATCAGTCTTTTCTTTTATTGCTTTGGTTTTGGGGTCCTAGTTAGAAAACTTTTTCCTCAGTCCAGGTTGTAGAAGTATCCCATCAATATTTACTTAGAGTCCTATATGATCTAATTTTTTAAAGCTTTTTTATCCCTGATCCACTTGAAGTTTATTTTTATCTAATAAGGATCTTTTACCCTCCCCTACATGGCACTGATTTCTCCTATGTTTTCTGGTTTCTCTTGTGTGTTTTTATTTTTTACATATGAACTTAAGTATCAATTAATCTAACTCCACTAAAAAGCTTTTTGGTATTTTTATTGAAATTGCATTAAATTGGTAAGTAACAGAAAACCAACATTTTTATGATGTGGTATTATTCAAAAACAAGGTCTATCTTTCTGTTTGTTCAAGCCTACTTTTGCATTTTTCTGGAGTTTTGCACATTTCATGTTAAGTTTACTCCTGATTTTTTGTCTTCTTTTCTGCTGTTATTGATGGGGTTCTCTACTATTCTCCTTTCTAACTGCTTATTGTTTGTATATCTGAAGGCTATTGGTTTCTGTTTGTGTTTGAATTTATCCTGCTTGAAGTTTGCCAGGTTTCTTGACTCTCTAAATTTGTGTATTTCATAACTTTGGGGAATTTTTAGGCATTTCTTTTGCAAGTATATTTTCTGCCTCATTCTTTCTCTGCCCTCCTTCTGGAACTCCAATTGCACATAAGATAGACCTGATATCATCCCATGAGTCATTGGGACTCTGTTCTTTGTTTTTGTCTTAATCTTTTATTTTTCCTTAGGCACATAGTTTTTCATTCATTGGTATAATGGTTTATGAATTTGAGTTTTTCTCTGATTACTGCTTTAAATATATACCATAGATTCTGATTATACAAAAAACTTTCTTCTTTCATCTTTTAATTTTTCTTCTTTTCTATGACTTAATAGATGTTATTAATTTTTATATAGTCAGGCCTTTTTTATTTTAATAATTTCTAGTGTTATTACATTGACATCAGAGTGTTATTTATATTATTTTTTATTTTATGGAACACGCTCAGGTTTTCTTTGTGACCTAATATGTGATTGTTTTTAAATATTTCATGTATATTTGAGAAGGTATCTTCTCTGTCAACAAGGTATATATCAATAAGATCTTTTTATTGATTATGCTGCTTTGGCCATATATATATGTGTATGTGTATATATATATACTAGAAGCCCAGTGCACGAAATTCGTGCACGGCGGGGGGTTGTCCCTCAGCCCAGCCTGTACCCTCTCCAATATGAGACCCCTCAAGGGATGTCCCTCAGCCCAGCCCGTACCCTCTCCAATCTGGGACTCCTGGAGGGATGTCCGACTGCCCGTTGGGATCGGGCCTAAATGGGCAGTCGGACATCCCTCTCACAATCCAGGACTGCTGGCTCCCAACTGCTTGCCTGTCTGCCTGCCTTCCTGATTGCCCCTAACCGCTTCTGCCTGCCAGCCTGATCACCCCCTAACCACTCCGCTGCCAGCCTGGTTGATGCTTAACTGCTCCCCTGCCAGCCTGTTTGCCCCCAACTTCCCTCCTCTGCCAGCCTGGTCACCCCTAACTGCCCTCTCCTGCAGGGTTGATCACCTCCAACTGCCCTCCCTTGCAAGCCTGGTCCCTCTCAACTGCCCTCCCTTGCAGGCCAGGTCCCTCACAACTGCCCTCCCTTGCAGGCCGGGTGCCTCCCAACTGCCCTCTCCTGCTGGCCATCTTGTAGTGGCCATCTTGTGTCCACATGGGGGCAGGATCTTTGACCACATGGGGGCAGCTATATTGTGTGTTGCAGTGATGATAAATCTGTATATTACTCTTTTATTAGATAGGATAGAGGCCTGGTACAGGGGTGGGGGCCAGTGGTTTGCCCTGAAGGGTGTCACAGATAAGGGTGGGGGCTCCCTTGGGGTGTGGGGCAGCCTGAGCGAGGGGCCTGTGGTGGTTTGCAGGCTGGCCACGCCCCCTGGCAACCCAAGGGGTGGCCCTGGTATCTGGAATTTATTTTCCTTCTACAATTGAAACTTTGTAGCCTGGAGCGGAGCCAAGCCTGCTGCTCCCTCCGGGGCAGCAGCCATTTCTGTGACAGTTAATTCACCTTCTACAATTGAAACTTTGTAGCCTTAAGCAGTTGAGCCCGGCCAGGGTGTGCAGAAAGCTTTGCTTCCCCTGTTGCCGCCAGCAACCCTGGCCTGCTCTCTCAAGCTCCATTCTGCCGCCATTTGTTTGAATTTGTTTACCTTCTATAATTGAAACTTTGTAGCTTGAGTGGAGACTTAGGCCTGCAACGGCTATGGAAAGCTTGGCTTCCTCTGTTACCTGGGAAACCTTGCTCTCTGTGGCTGTAGCCATCTTGGATTGGGGTTAATTTGCATACTCGCCCTGATTGGCCAGTGGGCGTGGCTTGGCTGGTGGGCATGGCTTATGTAGTGGAGTGATGGTTAATTTGCATATTACCATTTTATTAGAGAGGATATATATGTATGTATATGTATGTATATATGTATACATACATACATACATATATAAATATGTATATATACTCATGTTTTATCTATTTCATCTGTTTGTACTGAGAATGGCAGATTAAAGTCTCCTATTGTCATGTTCCTGTTTATGTCATATTGCATCTTCTTGATTTTTGTTTTGTAACAGTGGTTAAATTATTTTGGGCATAATCATAATTGGTATATTCTCTATTACCGATTATGGCTTTTAGGGGCAATCAGGCTGGCAGGGGAGCAGTTAGGCATCAATCAGGCTGGCAGGAGAGTGGTTAGGGGGTGATCAGGCTTGCAGGCAGAAGCGGTTAGGGGCAATCAGGAAGGCAGGCAGACGAGCAGTTGGGAGCCAGCAGTCCTGGATTGTGAGAGGGATGTCCGACCGCGTAGGGATCGGGCCTAAACGGGCGGTCGGACATCCCTCGAGGGGTCCCAGATATAAGAGGGTGCAGGCTGGGCAGAGGGACACACCCCCCCCCCCGCACGAATTTTGTGCACCGGGCCTCTAGTTATATATACTATTTCCTTATAATCCTGTGTATTTCTGTGGCTGTGTCCCATAGATTTGAGTTGTTATGTTTTCATTTTCATTTGTCTCAGGTATTTTTTTATTTCTTCCTTGATCTCATTGACCCATTCATTGTTTAGTAGCATGTCATTTATTCTTTTGTTTTTCAGTTTGCTTCTTCTAATTGATTTCTAGTTTCATATCTGTAATTAGAATAGATGCTGATATCTTTTTTATTTTGAGTCCATCTCTCATTTAAGACCACTGTTTCCTTGTTGATTTTCTGTCTGGATGATCTATTCATTGATGTCAATGGGGTTTTAAATTCCCTCTGTATTACTGTTGACCTCACCGTTTGTGTCCATCAATATTTGCTTTATGGAAATGGTTCTCCTGTGTGGTATATAGATATTTTTGAGAGTTATAACCTCTTATTGAATTGATTCCCTTATCATTATGATATGCCCTTATTTGTCTCTTGTTAACAACCCTTGTTTTCAAATTTATTTTCTCTGACATAAGTATTTCTACTTCAAATTATTTTTTGCATTTCCATTTTCATGAAATATTTTTTCTATCACTTTACTTTCAGTTATGTGTGTCTTTCATTCTAAAGTGAGTCTCTTATAGGCAGCATATGCATGGGTCTTATTTTTTAATCCATTTATACTCTGTGTCTTTGATTGAAGCATCTAGTCCATTGACATTTAAAGTAATTATTGATAGGTATGTAGTTATTGCTATTTTATTAATTGCTTTCTGATTGTGTTTGTAGTTCTCTGTTCCTTATTCTTTTGTTCTCTTGTATGTTGATGACTTTTTATAGTGTTTTGTTTGAATTTCTTTCTCTTTATTTCTTGTATATATTTTATAGAGTTTTGGTTTGTGATTACCATGTGCTTCATGTATACTAATCTATGTTTTTGTCAGTCCTGTTTTAAGTTGATGTCCTCTTAAGTTCGAACACATTCTAAAATCACTACAAGTTTTACTCTCCCCTACCACATTTATATTTTGATCACTATTTTTAACTTTTTTGTGTGTGTGCGTGTTTGTGTGTATCCCTTAATTTATTGTTGCAGTTGCACATGATCTTCCTTTTTGCCTTTTAATCTTTATAATAATTTTACAATTAGTTGACTCACTGTTTTTTCTAAGTATGTGCCTTTTTCCTATATTTCTTTCCTACATTTTCTTATTCGTGTCTTAATCTTTTCTTCTTAAAGACATCCCTTTAACATTTCTTTTTTTTTAATTTCTTTATTGATTAAGGTATCGCATATTTATTGATTAAGATATCACATATCATCCCCCCATTCCCATCCCACACCCCTCCCCACACATGCCCCCACCCCCCTGTTGTTTTTAACTGCTGGTTAGGCTCATATGCTTGCACACAAGTCCTTTGGTTGATCTCTCCCCTTTACCCCCACCCTCCCTCTGAGGCCTGACAGTCTGATCCATGCCTCCTTGTTTCTGGGTCTGTTCTTGTTCATCAGTCTATGTTGTTCATTATTTCCCCTAGATGAGTGAGATCATGTGCTATTAGAAATACACTTATAAGAACCGAAAATGAGACAAGCAATAATGGTTATGGTGACAGGCAAATGAATCAGTGTGTAGTGAGTTTCTTTCTGGGCCAACAGTTCTTTTGAGACCCAATTTCAATATCCAACAGTTCCTTATGTGTACATGTCAGCACTGACATTACAGTTCTGGATGGTGGACAAATGGTGGTAATGCAGGTCCGACTCTCTCTGGTTTGGTCCTGGGCAACCTGCAGTGATGCACAGCTGCTAACTGCTAGTATGGGAAGGCCACGTCAGCGTCTTCCGTCTCTGGACTGCTTCTCTTCTGTCTTGATGGCTGGAGTAGTCCTGTCGATTCCTCTCTGTTGCTGGAATCCACATGGTCTCGGAGTTGTTTTCTGAAAATATACAAACATATTCTCGACCAAAAGTTAATAAAGGAATATTTTCTATAAATTTGACTTGGGATCCTATTTCATTTTTTGCCCAAATGATTTTCCTCTGGCTTGTTTTGACACCGTGTGTGTTTTTCATGGGTGTCTTGCTTTTAGCCTTACAATTAATTTTCTAAAGTATTAATTTTCTAGATGTAATTTACTTACAGGATATTTTTCCTTACATGATATTCCTCTACTATCCCCTCCTTTTTTGATTTAAATGTTAGGAGGCTTTTGAAAATTTTATAATGTAGTCTTGATGGCTTTTAAATTTTAATTTTTTACACTATAATATTACTGTTTTAGGTTCATTACATGGTGCACAATTTTATCATGAGATGAAGTACCAATAAAAATTTTAGTTAACACTTTAGGAACACCTTTTTGTCCAGTACAATTAATTTTTCTAGAATATTCGCTTGTTTCAACTAGCCAATTTAAATTTGCCTGAAAACTTGACTACTATTTTACTGTCAAATTTATTACTCTAACAACAATCTTATTTTACCCTGTAAATATTGGTGGAAGGGATTATTTGCCTTCTTGAGTAGGTCATGAGCATTCCTGGTGGTAGGCTGGATTTAGATATCATAAACCCACTTTCCCACACCATGGGTACAAGACAACTCAAACAATTCTTGTTGGAGTAAGAGGGCAGCTGCTGTCGGCCAAGTCTCTGTCGGTCACCTGGGTAACATTTCTTATAATACTTGTTTACTGGTGATGAATTCCTTTAGCTTTTTCTTATGTGGGAAACCCTTTATCTCTCCTTTGAGTCTAAATGAGAGCCTTGCTGGGTAGAGTAATCTTGGCTGTAGGTCTTTGCTTTTCATCACTTTGAATATTTTTTTTTAAATATATTTTATTGATTTTTTACAGAGAGGAAGAGAGAGGGATAGAGAGTCAGAAACATCGATGAGAGAGAAACATCGATCAGCTGCCTCCCGCACACCTCCCACTGGGGATGTGCCCGCAACCAAGGTACATGCCCTTGACCAGAATCGAACCCGGGACCCTTCAGTCCGCAGGCCGACGCTCTATCCGAGCCAAACCGGTTTCGGCGACTTTGAATATTTTTAAAAAATATTTTTGTTGCCCTAGCTGGTTTGGCTCAGTGGCTAGAGCATCAGCCTGCGGACTGAAAGGTCCCAGGTTCGATTCCGGTCAAGGGCACATGCCCCGTTGCAGGCTTGATCCCCAGTAGGGAGCATGCAGGAGGCAGCCGATCAATGATTCTCTCTCATCATTGATGTTTCTATTTCTCTCTCTCCCTCTCCCTTTCTCTCTGAAATCAATAAAAATATATCAAAAAATAAAAATAATAAAATATTTATGCTTGTTTGGGGTTTGTGTACTTTTGAGAGATTTCAATAACTGGTTTCTCCTGCTACTTTTAAGATTCTTACTTTACCTTAAACCTTTGGCATTTTAATTGTGATGTGCCTTGATGTGGACCTTCTTGGGTTCATCTTGTTTAGAATTCTTTGAGCTTCCTGGACTTGAATATCTATTCCTCCACCAGGTTACAAAAATGTTCAGTCATTTTATTTTCAAGTAGGGTTTCAATCCCTTGTTCTCTATTTTCTCTTTTTGATACCCATGATGTGAATGTTGTTATGCTTGATGTTGTCCCAGGTCCCTTAAACTATCCTCTTTAAAATTTTTCTTTTTCATGTTCCAATGGGGTGTTTTCCATTTCCTTATCTTCTAGATTGCTGATTTGATCCTCTGCTTCATCTAATCTGTTGATTCCCTCTACTGTAGTCTTCACTTCAGTTATATTCTTTATTTCTGACTGGTTCTTATGATTTCTGTCTCTTTGTTGAAGTTCTCATTGAGCTCATCTGTTCTTCCTCTATATTCATTGAGCATTCTTATAATCAGTGTTTTGAACTCTCTATCTGGTAGATTGCTTGTTTCCATTTTGTTTAGTTGTTTTTCTCAAGTATTGTTTTGTTCTTTCCTTTGGGACATGTTACTTTGTCTCTTAATTTTGAATGAGTCATTGGGTGTGTTTCTTTGTGTTAGGTAGATCTGCTACATCTCCTAATCTTGGCTGAGTTGCCTTATGTTAAGTGTCCTGTGCGGCCCAGTGTCACAGTCTTTCTGTTCACCTTAGCCAAGTGTTCTGGGAGTGTCCCTTGTGTGGGTTGTGTGTGCCCTCCTATTTTAGTTGAGCCTTGATTGCTGTTGGCACATCGCTGGGTAGGGTTGACCCTCAGGCTGGCTGGCTGTGAGGGCTGGCCATGACAATAGCAGACAAGTTCCCACATAGATGGAATCTTTTTAGCAGGAATCGGGTAACAGCCAAGTCCATCCTTCAGGTATGTAATTTGTTGAGCTGGTTGGGTGGTAATCTTCTGTGGTCTCAAAGTGACCACCATGTGTGTTGATTCTGGAGCCTCTTAAGAGGGCTTCAATGAAGGCAAAAATGAACTGCCATGTGTGCCTAGGTTGAGGAAACCAGGTGGGAGCTACAAAGTGATCTGCAGTAGTTTGATACTTGTACTTTATTTGGAGGTGCTTTGGAGAGGCTATGCTGAAAATCGAGGTTGGCCTCCACTAGTGCCAGCCTTGGGACCCTTTGGTGTATACCATGTTCTGAGCTGAGGCCAGCCACAACTTGTGCCAGGATTTGGCTGCTTAATTGAAGCTACGTTCTCAGCAAACACTGGTGCAGCTTATGCCAGGCTTGGAGCCACCTGATGGGAGTTGCAGTGCAAGTTGAGACTGGTTGCTGCTTGTGCCAGATTTGGGGCCTCTTAGCAAGTGGTACAGAGCACACCAAAGCCAGCTGATGCTTGTTTGGGGTTTGTGTACTTTTGAGAGATTTTAAGAAAGTCTGCAGCACGAGCTGAGGCAGGCCATTTGTGTTGAAAAGCCAATGGAAGCAGCTTGGGCACATGAGTTGGGTGGGGCCCAGTCTCAAGGAATCACAGGGTAGGACCATGTTATCCAGGTTAATGGAAAGATCTGATTTGGCACCCACCTGCACTTGCTGGCTGGTTGGGGTGGTGCTCAACAATGGGACAGTGGCACCTACCAGCACCTTTGTCCCCTGAGGGAGTTGCTCTGACTCCTGCCCCTTGAGTCCTCATCCTGGAGCTAGTCAATTCAGCTCCTCCCTGTATATCCCTGGTGCTTTTTTAGCTGTAGCACAGACCAGTGAGTCCTTGTGCAGGCCCCTCAAGAGGAACACCTGGGACTCCAGCAGCCCTCTGTCTCACTGAATGCAATGCCCACTAGTTTGCACAGCCAGGTTTGTGTAGACTCCTCTTCCCTGCTCTGGGACCCCTCACTCCACAGTCTACTAGATATCCTTCCCTCCTCTTAATCGCCACACCATGTGTGGAACCAGGCCACTTCTCATCGCCTTCTCTTTTACTAGTCTTATCGTGGCTTCTACTTTATATCCTTAGTTATAGGATTTCTGTTCAGCTAATCTTCAGGTGGTTCACAATGATAATTGTTCTATAGTTTATTTGTAATTTTGACGTGCTTGTGGGAGGAGGCAAGCGCAGAGTTTACCTACTTTGACATCTGGACCTAATGTTTGTTCTACCCAGTTCCTAGACCCTCTATGGCTGATTACTCGGCTGTGATTAGTCATGTGGGGGCAGTTTTTCTATCTCATTATTCCAGTTAAGTGAAACAGTATCAGCAGGGTTCTCTGCATGTATAATCTAATAAGTGAAATTTCAAGTAGTAGGAAGTCATCAGAAAAAAAGGTATTAAGTGCCAAACCAAAAAATGATGAACTTTACCTGCACCCTGCTTCAAGGGTGTGATTGGAAAATATAGAACATGTGTGTGGTGTTGTGGTCAGTGTGCTGGTCTCTGTGAGTGAGTGTGTGTGTGTGTGTGTGTGTGTGTGTGTGTGTGTGTGTTGTAAGAAAACCTCCCAACGTAGGAAACATGTAGTCCTGGAGGATAACAGACAGGGGAGATCATCCAAGAAATGAGTCCTAACAGACACTACCATTTGGGGAGTGCCTGTCTTGCCTGTGTTGAGTATTTTAAATGCATTTTTCCCTAATTTTTATAATCACAGAAAACATCTATTGTTGGTTGTGCATTTCTGTTGTGAGGCAGCCACAGAACAGATCTCACAACTGAATTATGTTAACTCTGAAGTCGTGCTCCTTCCATAAGACCAACCTTCATAAATCTACCTGTAGTGTTATCCATCTGAAATTAAATGACACAGAGCTGCTGAGGATCAAAAAATCCTCAAAAGATTTGCTGAATGTACTTGTAACCTAGAATCCTTATCACAGATGGTAAACATTTATTTTCTCATTGTGGGTTTCCTACAGACAGTTCACTCTATTATCCTATTTTTTCTCAACAAAATAGAAAATAGTGGCTTTCCCTCTAGTAGATTCTCAAAGGGGTGAAAATTAGTTCTTGGAGACTGGGCAAAAAAAAATAATTTTTTTCATGTATAAGGTGCAAAAAATATACATACACACACATATATATCTAATCTAATAATAGACAAATATGCAAATTGACCGCACCTTTGCTACACATAAGCCACGCCCACCAGCCAATCAGGACGAGTATGCAAATTATCCCAACAAAGATGGCGGCTAATTTGCATTATCAAGACAGCGTCGAAAGAAGCCAAGAGCTGCAGAAGGGAGTAAAGCTTCGAGGAAGCAAGCAAGCCATGGGGGGAGGAGAAGGGAGGAGCGAAGTCAGGGCCGGGGGCAAAGGGAAACGCAGGCGGGCTGGCCGAGAAGGAGGGGCGGGTGACAAGGGCGGAGCGGAGGCGGGGCTGGGGGCGAACGGAAAAGCAGGCGGGCTGGAGGAGAAGGTGGGGCGGGCGACAAGGGAGGAATGGAGGCGGGGTAGAGTGCAGCAGGAAATCCTATTGCAGGATTTTTCCTGCAACGGGAACGCTAGTATATATATAAAACATAAACAGACGTGGTAAATCTGTGGTATTAAAATTTCATGGAAAGTGACTAGGAAACAATTATATAAAAAGGGGTCAAAGATAGGGACAATCATGTAAAAATAGTTGAAACACTATGTAGACAGTTTTTTGTTACAAATACTAACCTCAACATCACACTGATCATAACTTAATGATGTGCCTTCTAGGCTTTGCTGGGATTTGACCCTCTTAACTCTTCGTTTCCCCATTCCATCTCTGTTGAACTTCATGTTGTAGTCATCTCATTCTCTTTTATATTCCACTAGAGGCCTGTTGCACGAAGATTCGTGCAATAGGCCTTCCTTCCCTGGCTACCAGCACCAGTTTTCCTCCAGCACCCGGGACCCAGGCCTTCGCTCTGGCTGCCACCTTCCATCTTCACTCTGGCCAGAGCCTTCAGTGTTTGCTCCGGCCGGAGTACCACTCCTGTAACTCCCTCCACCCCCCGCCCTCTCCCTCATAGAAGGCGTCCTGCCCCGCCTGGCTGCTCTGTGCCTGTGTATGCAAATTAACCCGCCATTTTTGTTGGGTTAATTTGCATACTCCTGGTTTGCTGGTAGGCATTGTGGAGGTACAGTCAATTTGCATATTTCTCTTTTATTAGTGTAGATAACTTGGAATCTGAGGAAGACTGTGCTAAAGATATATAATCTAAGGAAAGCCATTCATTGTCAGTGTTCTAGCCAGTTGCCCATGTTTATCCTATATAATAAAAGGATAATATGCAAATTGACCGAACGGCAGAATGACTGGTCACTATGATGCGCACTGACCACCAGAGGGCAGACACTCAACACAGGAGCTGCCCCAAGCCGCAGGCCCCAAGCACCCAATCGGGGCCTGCCAGCCAACCTCTTGGTCCCTCCCCCTAGCCTGCAGGCTCCAATTGCCCGATGGGGAATGGGGAACTGGGGGTGGGTGGCAGTGGATGTGGGCGGCACCAGGCCAAGGCCCCCACCCCACTGGTCACCCCACATACAGAGGGTCCTCAAGGTGCACCCCCAGTGCTGGGTCGGGGGAACTCAGGACATGCCCCCACCCAGTGGGGCTTAACAGGGGACCTGAGGCTGCACCCCCCTCCCGGTGCTGGGCCAGGGAACCTGAGGCTGTGCTCCCCTGCCTGGTGGGGCTTGACGGGGGGACCTCAGGCCGTGCCCCCCACCCAATGGGCTTGACAGGGGATCTCAGGCGGTGTCCCCCACCTGGCAGGGCTTGGCGGGGGACCTCAAGGCACACCCCCCACCCCGGTCTGGGGGACCTCAGGCCATGCCCCCTGTCCTGGTGCCAGGCCAGGGGACCTGAGGCTATGCCCCCTGCCTGGCGGGGCTTGACAAGGGTAGGACTGGCCGGGTCTGGATCTAGCCCAATGGGGGGGTGGGGGGCGGGCGGCTGGGTCTTGGTCTCATGCGATTTTGAGGCACATGTTGGTGGGCGGGGACTTGACTCTGGGTCCCGAGGTGTGCCCCAGACTCTGACAGGAGTAAGGTTTTCATATACATTTTACTAATTTTCTTTCATCTCTGACACTTCTATTATAGAGAAAGGTCAAGTAGCAATATTAAATTATTTCCTCTAATTAATCCCCTTTTAATGTGCATGAATTTCGTGCACCGGGCCACAGTATGTTTATAAGTAACAATAAAGTTAGAAATAGAGAAAGGACTTGAATGACTTTTTTAAAGCTGATAAAGTGTATCCTGTCATCTCTTGATTATCCATACTAAAGATTTGAGCAGGAGCAGACAAATGGCTTTGGTCATTTCTGTATGTGTAGTCAGATTGCTTCAGTTGAGGTATGCGTCATAATGTGATGACCTGACTGAGAATGAACTGAGACGTATGTTTTTCTTCCTCAACTGCCATTTGCCCCACCACACAGGAAATTCTCTCTGCCAGTCTAAGCAGAGGGTTAATCAGCAAACATGATGATGATAGCCCTAGCCAGTTTTGCTCAGTGGATAGAGCGTTGGCCCATGGACCAAAGGGTCCCAGGTTCGATTCCAGTCAAGGGCACATGCCTGGGTTGCAGGCTCGGTCCAACATGCAGGAGGCAGCCAATCAATGATTCCCTCTCGTCACTGATGTCAGTGCTGGGGCGGGGTGTGCAGCCTAAGGTCCCCCGGCCTGGTGCCAGGGTGGGGGGCGCTGCCTGAAGTCCTCTGTCAAGCCCAGCCAGGCAAGGGGGGCACAGCCTCAGGTCCCCTGGCCCAGTGCTGGAGAGGGGGGTACGGTCTGAGGTCCCCCGGCCTGGCGCTGGGGCGGGGGGAGCAGCCTAAGTTCCCCTAGCCCAGCACCAGGATGGGAAGCGCACCTTTCTTTCTCTCTCTTCCTCTCTGAAATCAATAAAAATGTATTTAAAAAACAAAACAAAAACATGATGATGGTAAAATTCCAGTCCTGAAAAACCTTATCAGAGTCACAGCTCCCATCTTCAAGAGGATGAAGCAAACCCAAGATGGTAATGCCAGCTGTGCTAGGACTGTGTATGTTCTAAGATGATAGGTGATAATAAGCAAAGACTACACACCAAATTATCAGGCTGTTTGCCCTGCTGTAGTGTTTAGTTATGCAGCAGTATTTAATTGCTGAAATCATTGATACTCCTTCAAAATCATATTTTCTTAGAAATGGCAGCAAATTTATCCTTCCTCATGAAACAGTGACTTTAATAAGAACTAATTTGTTACTCTTTATGTCTGAAGTACTGTATGTTTGATATCCATGTATTGAAAAATTTTATAAAAAATTAAGGACTTAATAAGATATGCTGTGTGATTTAAGATATAGCGCCCTTTAATCTTCCTTGTTTACAAAAATATTTTAAATTATCAGGATTATTAAATTGGGATTAATAATTATTAAATTGTTGGAATTTATCATTACAATTTAGTAATCTAAATATTTTATAGTGGTATTTATTATGTTAAAAGGAGAAAATTAAGGATCAAATATGTATTTTACTAAAAATATGGTAACCTTAGGAAAAAATTTAGGTGTAACCTAGATTGAAATTTTTCTCCCTAAATACATCCAATTTAATTGACTATGTCTACATAAATTTTATAATATTGTGGCTCTCAATGGCAGTGTCAGGAATGCCACCAGAGAAGTGAGACTCAATATTTAGCAGTCTCTTTGCATTCTGTTACTAATTACTTTATTTGTTACTTTTGAAAGTTTTCACTTTGGTGAACCTTGCCCATTTGGCAATAGTGTAAGGTTTTTCTTTATTGAAGTCCAGCATCATACATTGATAATCTTTTTTATCAACAGTTCTGTAAGCATATAATAACTCTGCCAAGTTTTAGAGTAGGTCCCTTGAGCCAAGTTTGTTTCTGTTCTAATTCCCTGAAGTCTTTCTTGGATTATTCCTAGTCTCCAAGCCATACAGTTTTTCTCACGCTTATTAAATATCTGTAGTGAGAAAATGGACTTGATTTATGATACTCTCTTTCATACTAAAACAGCTCTTTTGAGTGTGCATACACACAGACCATGTAGAAGCAAATTTATCATAGCCAAAGTGACTTTAATCACCTCTCATTTGAAGTTAAATGTCACTCGTGACAATAGAGACAAATGACACAGAAGTTGATGTAGCATGTATAGTAAGGAACAAGGGTAGACCTACTGGAAGGCAGTCCATATGACAATGATGGGCTTCTCTGTCCTTCATTTCTTAACAATCCAAACACATTATTTGGGACCGAGCAGGGGAGTGCGGGCAGTGACCCATTACAGGGCTTCAGAGGCTGTGTGGGATGGGGAGACATCTGCATAGGAATGTGCTACAGCAGTGCCAGTGAGGTGAACAGGATATTCATGAGTGGGGTGGCAGAGACCATGGAAAACAAGGTTCTCATTATAGAAGAGGGTTTTTAATGTAGAAAAGAGAACATTAGAGTGAACCTGTGGCATTGGATTAGAATTGGAGCCATCAGGGTGAACTCATGATTTTTATTGTATTTAGAGGCCCAGTGCATGAAATTCGTGCACAGGGGTGGGGGCAGTTGTCTCTCAGCCCGGCCTGCACCCTCTACAATCTGGGACCACTTGGGGGATGTTTGACTGCCGGGATCGGGCCTAAACCGGCAGTCAGACATCCCTCTCACAATCCAGGACTGCTGGCTCCTACCACTCGCCTGTCTGCCTACCTGTCTGATTGCCCCTAATCACTTCTGCCTGCCAGCCTGATCGTCCCCTAACTGCTCCCCTGCTGGCCCCATCGCCCCCAATTGCCCTCCCCTGCAGACCCAATTGCCCCCAACTGCCCTTCCCTGCGGGCCCGGTCACCCCCAACTTCCCTCCCCTGCCGGCCTGGTCATCCCCAACTGCCCTGCCAGCCTAGTTGCCCTAAACTGCCCCCCCTGCTGGCCTGGTCACCCCACACAGTCTGCTGTTCAGTCATTTGGTTGTCCCTCACTAACCCCCCCGCCGACCTGGTTGCCCCATGCTGCCTGCTGTTTGGTCGTTACTGTTACTTTGACGGTGTCCTGGACAATTTGCATATTCCTCTATTATTAGTATAGATAAATAATGTAAATGTAAATATAAATCTATATTTTACATCTATTAATTTCTAGAAATGTAAGTATGTGTGTGTTTGCACACGTGCATGTACATGAACTCACAGACATATTCCCTAACTAAACCTACAGAGAAGGCTGAGAAGGGAATAGTAACACCCTAATAACTGTGAGCACATCTAGAATATAGAGCTTGGTTTCTCAAAAGAGCAGGAAACATAAAAGGTGAGCCTGGAACATCTTGTCCAGAAAGTAAGAAAGTGCTCAAAGAATTTTGGGGTCATGACAATAAGAAACTGAAACCAGCTTGATGCTGTACCCACTGGCCAAATCTGGAATAATTAGCATAAAAATAAATAATGTTAGGATCATGGTATAATCAATTTAATAAAATAGAAGTCCATGAGCACATCTCTAAATATAAAAGCCTAAGCGACCATCCAGCCAGTAGCTATGACATGCAATGACCACCAGGGGGCAAATGCTCTGGTAGCTATGATGCGCACTAACCACCAGGGGCAGACGCTCAACTCAGGAGCTGCTGAGCTGCGGTGATTTGGCAGCTGCAGTTCTTGGGTGATGCACCCAGAACCAGAGAGGAGGGAACCTGATTTCGGGGTGCATCACCCGAGAACTGCCCTCTCGCGGTCCAGGACCCCTCGGGGGATGTCAGAGAGCCGGTTTCAGCCTGATCTCTGCAGGCCAGGCTGAGGGACTCCACCAGTGCACAAATCCGTGCACCAGGCCTCTAGTACTGATATAAAGAAATACCATAAATCAGATAAAGAAAATTATTTTTCTTATAGTAGGATGTGCCACTAATAATTATAGAAGGAATAATAGAATTTTCAAAATCACCATTTGGCAACCATCATAATCATAAATAATTTAGCCCCATAAAATAATTATGAAGAGGAAAAGCTTTACAATGAAGAAACCTGGCTGATACCACCTTAATCAATTAATCAAAATAAACATTATCAGTTATGAGACAAATTGAATTTGTGTACCACCTGATAGGATATAAAGAATACATCTTTACTTCTGTCTTATTCCTGCCAAATATAATTCTGCCATAACTTGAATCTAATCACGAAGACACATCAGACAAACTCAAATTGAGGGTAATTTTGCAAAATAACATGCCTGTAATCTTCAAAACTCAAGAAAAGAAAAGTGAAGAAAGATGGAAGGGAAAAAAGCGAAAGAGACTTGATAATTCAGTTCTCTGGATAATCCTAGTTTGGATCCTTTTGCTAAAAAGGATGTTGTTTAGATAACTGGTAAAACTTGAATAGAATCTGTGAATTAGATGGTAATGATATGTCATTGTTAATTTCCTGAGAGTCATGGTTATATTATGGTTATATACCGTAATATCCTTGTTTGTAGGAATTAAAGCACTGAATGTAGAGGGATATCATGTCAGAGCCCACTCACAGATGGCTTAGTAAAAAAATGCTCTCTGAACCTGAAATTATTTCAAATTTTTAAAAATAGCAAAATAAATGTTCTGTCAGGCATATTCACCACTAAAGAAATTATTTCCTTTCAAAACTATAAAGAAAAGACTTTTTATAAAAACCTACAGCAGGACAGTGTGTTTTCTTATTGAGATTTTTTACATTTATCAGGTACAAAAATAATAAACTTGAAAAGAATTCTTAAAAGAGAAGTTTTGGGTTTTTTTAACACATTCAACATACACACAATTCACACGCAAAACACAAAGCCAGTATAGAATTGGAAAACGACTGTTGTAGCTGTGTATGTACTGAGGTTTCTGAACTTGGGCCTAAAATCAGCTGGGCAGGATCTAAAAAGCAACATCTTGAAAAAGAGAATGTTGGGGATTATTGTTCCTGGTTCTTTTTGCAAGGTAATTAAGAGAGTAGGCCCTGGAGCTAAGCCACTACTTATAAGATACAATCTAGATTTTTCTAGGCCTCAGTTTTCTCATCTGTAAATCAGGATAATAATGTTGAATTCACAGGTAAACAGAATGAGTGAGATAATACATTCAAAGCACTTAGACTGTGGCACATTGTAAGTACTAAATACAGCTGGCAGCTGCTTTATCATTTCAGGAAAAGTTAAAACACTTTCATAAACGCCTTCTTTTACATTGGCTTCCTTCTCCCTCACCAGGTGGAGAATTACTAGGAAGCCATCAAAGTTATGTTCTCTGCTGTTAAACCTGTCCCAAAGATCAAACTAGAACCTGGAATTGAAGTGTATTCTAGAAGACAGCAGGCATTGCAGTGCAACAGGAAAAAAACTTGGGCTTTGGAAAACCCAGACTTTGGTTGAATTTCAGACCTGCCATGTACCAGCTTTATAACTTTGGTCCTGGTCTGTAAAATGTCTATAATGTACAAATAATCACAGAGACTGATGGGGGTCAAATGAGACAAACTTCGCAAAACTTCTAAATAAAAAGACCACCCTAAAGAATGTCTTCAAAAAAGTATGGCTTTTTTTAATTTTTTATTTTTTTACTGCTTTAAAGGTTCAGGAGCAGTTAATTTAGAAGAATAAAGGTCTTAGGAGCAGAAATAGGAGCAGAGCATCTGAGGGCATTTTTTAGAATTGTGATAAGCTCGCTGTGGCTGTTTGTTCCTGCAGAGGTTTAGACTACCAGCACTGGGCTTAAATTGCTTCAGAAGGAATTTCACTTGACAAGAAACATGTCATGTGCTGTGCAATCCCATTCTCAAGAGATGCTGGAGCAGGATAGATAACTATCTTTCTAGAACAGCATGGGTGTCGTGCACACCAGCCTTGGAACCCGGAACAAAGGATAGACTTCATTTAGTTCCCGTCTGTGTTTAAATGGTGAAGAGAATATTGACTTTTCTGGCTCTAAAAATGTAAGCCTTTCTTTATCCCACAGAAGGATCATGTTAGAGTGTTTTCTTTTAAAGAGAAAATGTGCCTCCTTTAGAGAACATTTAGTTGTCCATCTAAAATTAGTGACTTTTGGTCATTGATGTAGGACTTCTTTAGAACTCTTGAGTATTACCAAAGGTAGTTTTCCTGTTGCACTTTCTGCTGCTTTAATTCATTCACTCAATCATGCAACAAGTACTTATTGAGAACTAATATTCCAGGCACTCTGCTTTGTGTTGGTTATAAAAAGATGAACAAAACCGGTTTGTCCTGGAAGAGGATTTGGTCTGCTACCCTTACAACCTCTAATGGACTTTATGGGAGCTCTTTGTAAAGGAATATACTTTGAGTCATTAAAAAAAATAATATTATTTTGGCTACAGTTATAGACAGATATGTTTTGGGGTGTATAAAAACAGCCTTAACTCCACCTTTGCCTGGAGTTGCCATCCCTAGATTTCCTTCAAGCAGCATCCCTTGTGTCTAGTGGACAGCAGTCTGTGATCTGCAGAAGTGCCCGTTGTTGATAGCTCATATGAAATTTAGTTGGGCTGATCTCTGCTTGAATCTGTTAAGAAATAGAAGCTCTCAGTGCCTCTGCTTTTAATGCAGGGGAAGAGATTTTTCCTTAGAACAATCATGGCGATGTTAACTCTCTCAGCCGACTAGCGGCACAGAGGAAAAGTGCTGCTCAGGTCTGAACTGGCGAGGCAGAAAGCTGCAGTGACAGTACTTGTCCCTATTACAAAGCACTGCTTTGCCAGGGAGAGCTGGACGCAGCAAAAAGCACCGCACAAAAGAACTTTGGTAGTGCAGTGCCTGTGCTTTTATCCAAATAGGCTAGTAGCATGTTTATTCAGCGTTGTGCCTCTGCGGAGATAAGACCCGCTTCCTTCAGATGCCCTGAGCTGCTGTTTGTTTAGCTGCAGAACTTAATGAGTAATGAATGTGCTTGTCTGGCGGATAGAAAGTATTTCCACAGGCTGCGTCTGTGTTTATAGAGAGCCAGAGAGAGACCACAGGCAGCAATGTGTCGTCTTAGGTATCAGCAAAGTCTTCTCTTTTAACAACTAGAGGATTTATTTTTAACTGCTTGACTCAGTGTTTGTCAGATGATTCGGACCATCAAACTGCAGATTGAAGTGCCCAGAGCAGAGGAAGCTGGAATGGCAAAGGAAAGGGGCTGGCTGGGAAAAGGGGTGGGATTTCAGCATCACGGTGCCTCCGCAACTCTGCCTCCCAATGTGGGAGAGAGTTTAGGGCTTCCAGCAGCATGAGTGTCTGTGCAGGTCAGGCTGGGAACCCAAGGCTGATTGATGGCTGCCTTCAGCTGGGTAAAGACATAATTGCCCACTGGTGATTGGGATACTGTGAGGAGGCGCCCGGCACCCAGGGACCAGAGTATTTTGAGCACCGGTCTCTGCTGATCGGCAAATTGAGCTCTTCTCCTGCTTGATGCTGCCTGTCTCCAGAAGCCTCTCACCATGATCGATAGCTCCAAGAAGCAGCAACAGGGGTTCCCAGAGATTTTAACTGCTGGCGATTTCGAGCCATTAAAAGAAAAGGAATGCCTTGAGGGGAGCAACCAGAAAAGTCTCAAGGAAGGTCAGTGTTTCTGTGGACTGGGCCAAAACTGCCAAATTCCTATTCCCCTCAGCCAGCCTGAGCATGTCTGTCTGATCACCATGCCGTGTCTCTCTCTGTTCCCTGCTGTACCTTACACCATCTAAGTTCTTTGAAATGAAAGCTTAATGCTGTTCTTGGTAGCCCTCTCTAAAGATTCATTAACTGATGGAACTCCAGGGATTTTGCAATAATATAGTAAGGGGACTTATGAAGCCAGTCCTCATTTCACTAAAATCCTTCCAGGTTCATTTTGTATGTTTTCTCATGTTCTCCAAATTTTTTTGTCCCCCCTCCCTCCTTAGGAGAGGCCATTTCCTTTTCAATATTATTCAGAACACTGCTTCTTTTATGTTTACAAATACATAATTCCAGGAAACTTAAATTTTTTCCTAATTAGCATGTTTATGGTTTTTAGTGTTTAAAACGAGGAAGGTAGCTAACTCTTAATTATATATTTAAATAATTGGTTTAATTGGTTATAATGCATACTGCATTGTTTGTTTTTAAACACACATTGCAGTTTTGTGGTTTTGTAACAAAGCAAAGAAGAAGCTTAAGAATACCGTCAATTATTGTTAGTGGCCACTGTACGGGTACCTGCTGATTAGTTTAAGAAAATGGCCAAAGGTATGGGCATTGCTGACCTGTGTCCTGGCCTACTGTGACAAGACCAGTGCATGGCATGCTTTACTGTAGCAGCTGGAGGTCAAGGGCTATGGTATAAAAAATTCAGCATCTATAGAGAATAAGTTTTTCCTAAATTTGAGATGTGCAGATCATCTATCTCAATACTTGTTTAACCTGAAATTTGATTTTCTGATGTTCTTTGGAAGGAAAAACCCCATCTTTTTCATTTTATCTGCTTTCAGCTCCTGCCATGAGCCACCCCCTCACCTTTCTACTCGCTCTTACTCATACAGACCCAGAGAGTAAATGTAGAGTTATCTGCCTAAGTAGCAGTGTGAGCTTCTTCCAAAAGGATAGTCCTCCATTTTTTTAATTTAAATTCTTTATTGTTTAAAGTATTAGATATGTCTCCTTTTCCCCCCCATTGACCTCTCCCCCGTATTCCTCCATTTTTGCTCATTTAGAATATGAGCATGATAGATTGCTGTAGATTTAAAAGATAATAATGAGAAACAATAGGTGGACTTGCTAGAGTTGAACTACTTTCGGGTATAGGTAGAAAAACATCTAGATCGAAGCAAATGACACACAATGAGGTATAAATAGCTGTTGCCAAGAACCAAACAATGGGTCGCCTCTGCTTGTGCACAGCAGGACTTACTGTAAGTCATTATAGAAGCAATACCGGTGGAGTTTTTAGGCGACATTCTGGAGACTCACTAAGGGAAATGTAATATTTTTTAATCATTCACTTTAAAAAAAGCTAAGAATGATATGTATCTCATTTAAGTCAAGTTCAAGTGTTAAGCTAGTAATACTACCTTAAATTTTGTGCTACTTGAAAAACTGAGAAAGGAGAGGAAAATGGAATAGGAAAAATAAAAAGATGTCACAACAGCAGAATATGATAAAGGAGCATAGAAAGCAAGGATTAAAATTATAGGGGAATTATCAACAGGAACAGCAAAGTAGAGTTGAGATAATTACATAATGTATGGATTGTTTCCCTAACAGTCGTGACCATGCTTTCTGTTTATACATGTGTGAGAGTATGATGTCAAAAGAGCAAGAGCATGGACTCTCAAGTGAGATATATACTTGGGGTCAAATCCCAGGCATACCAACCATTTTCTAGCTCTGTGACCCTGGACAAATTTTGTGCAATGAGGATAAACAATATTTACTTCATAGTGTTTTTATAAGATGCCTGGTTTAATGCCAGCTTATCATCCCTCTTCTTATTTGTTTTTTTTTTAAACCTTTGTTATTTTTCCCTTCTATTTAAAATTAAATTGTTGCGATCCTATATACATTGACAAATATAGAAGTATTCTGTATTTTACTGTCATGTAAATTCATGGGTATAAAGAGGTAAGGGGAGAGAACTTCCATATTTTAAAACACTCCACAGAAAGATTGGATGATAAAATTCATCTGTCTCACCACAGTTGCACTGAACTGGGTTTTGCTTTATATTTCAGCAGACTGTATTTCTACTCATTTTCTGGTACAGATAGCGCTGAGGGCAAAAAAGCATATAGAGATGCTGAGGGTGATTTGTTACTGGAGTAGTATGAAAATACTTTGGTTCCCATGCAAGATTGAACTGGTGGAATTTAGTGTGTCGCAGTTCCTGCCTACAGATGAACACCAATGGTCAGCTTACCAGACTCGTAGAATAAAATAAGGAACAAGCCACTGCAGAGCTTTATCTGTTTTTAAGCATGGTGTCAGTTGTATTAATCCATACAAGTTGGCTACAGTTGTTTGAACACTAAAACGCCCTAGTCTATTTAGATCCTATGCTGTTTTGTCAAAAGAGACAAATATATAAGTGACTGTCAGTAATGTCTAATGGTTTATGCCTCATCTGTAAGGGAACACACAAAATATTTATTATATTTTATATCAAGAGTGTTTGGTTTTCCATTCATTTTTTGCAAAGTTGGTTTTTGGTTTTGTTTTTATGAAAGAATAACCTTTGGGATTATTCTTAATGTGTGGATATAAGTTTCTAGGTAATGAAGAAAGGATAAATTTGGGTCCATTTAGTTCTGATCAGAGACACAGCTTGGTCTCACTGGTGTTTCTGACATGTGTCTACTGTAGGGGAGTAGAGGTCCACTCTGCTTCTCAAGTTATTGGTCTAGTTCTTGTTTATATTGGGATATTTTGGAATTCTTATTATTGCTGAGAGTACTAGTTAGCTGAAATAATTATTGGGCGGCGGGGACAGACTTTGTCAGCAGCAATCACATGTTTCAAGAGTTTGTGTGACACCTTAACAGAAAATTTAGTAATGCCTATTGAAAATGTTTGTGTGTACTGCCAATGAGTAGTTGTCATCACATGCCAGAGAATTGTTTGGATAATATAGCATATCACCTCACACTTTTGCTATTGTTTTTTGCTTTAGGCCACCATAGCAATAAATGTCATGAATTCTAATCAAATTCAAAAAGGAAATTTTCCCTAGGAAAATTTAGAATTTCTTAACTTTTGTCAGGGCAGCATTAGGGATTCTTAACTTTTGCCTTATCCACAGAAGGGTTAGAACATTTTCAAATAATGTTCATCAGGGATGAGATTTAAATTTAATTTCTGATTCTGTGGCTAAAGAAGGATATTATAAATCATTGACTTGACAACTTGAGAATCAATAATTATGACTGTTGAGGGAAATCAAATAAATCAAGATGATTTAATTCACATAAATGGTTTAATATAACTCATTAAGATATTGAATTATAATACCAATGCTACCAGCTACTTATATCCCATATTTATCAAGACAAAATGATAGCAAATAGAAGAATTAGCATTCAATATACAGAGCTCTCTAATAGTAAAAATGAAATACCACAGAAAGAAAACTGGGTTGTGTATTAATTACCTGGACTAAAGTAACTTGCATTCAGTGTTTTTTAAACAATCAAAGTGATTTCTTGCTCAAAACATAGTCCAACGTGGATTGGACAGCATAGTCAACTGTCCTCCAAGAAGTGACATGGGGAACTGGGCCTCTTTCATTGTGTGGCTCAGTCGTGGGGGAGGAGTTACAGATTTGGAGGACCTCATTCCTAATCTGGCACAGGCTAGTTAATAACAGTTGAGATAATATCTGTAAACGTTTGTGGTACATTGTGTAGTAGATTAATGTGGTATACTGGGACATGGCTATAGTAGATCTATTTGTGGAAAAATGCACCTTTGTATGACATATTATGAGTAATCCAACCTGAGGAAATAGATTAAATAAGTACCTTTATTGAAGCACCAAAACTTTTTTAAGTTATGGAAATTATCTCAGACATACTCTACCTGTGCTGTCCTTTAGCCACATGTGGTTATTTAAATTTAAAATAATTAAAATGAAATATAATTTTCAAAAATTTAGCTCCTTAATTACATGAGCCACATTTCAACTACTCAGTAGCCATATGTGGTTAGTGGCTACTATATTGAACAGTGTAGACTATAAAATATTTCCATCACTGCAGAAAGTACTATTGGACTGCTCCCTCCTCCCTGCCTTTGCTCACAACATTCCTCTCACCCTAGTTTGCAGGTCCAAAGTGTCTTTAATCCTCAAGCCATTTCCTAAAGAAAGTCACTTGATCCTGTCAGTTAAAAAATAATTTCTTCTCTCTTGTATAATCAATCCTGTTAACTTGATCTGCATCTAAGGCATTTCACCTTTTGCCACTATGATATATATCTGTGCTATCTTCGTTATTAGACTATAGTATCTCTTGGAGATAGAATCATTGTTTGGATCATTTAATATCTCAACCCCCAGTGTCCTGCATCTCATCGACACATTATTATTATGCAGCAATTATTTAAAGAGTATTATATACAGCCCTTCCTCTTAAGCAGAATATAATTTGCTTAAGATATAATTTATAACTCAATTATAAGTTCATGGTTGGCCCAAAATATAATGTATTGGTGTCTTAAAGCATTGTTGTGTACAAAATATTTGCCCATGCCTACAATGATCCCTAAATCATTACTAGATTACTAGAACTATTATTTAATGTTTGATTTTTGTCATCTGCCACTTCTAGCTGCTCTCCCTTTTCTGATTTGCTGCTTCTAATCTTCTTTAAATTAAGCAACAAATTAACAAAATGTAATAGTGGAATCCTGATTCTGTTGTTGATTCAGCTGCTATGTATTGAGCCATAGCAGAGGAACAATCAAATAGGCAGTTGAAATAAGGCACATTACACATGAATTTTAAAACATCTATTTTGATTTCTCTGGGAATTTCTTCTTTCTTTGTTTTCTGCCAGTTTTCTACACAATTGAAAGTGTTGTACAAGTGAGGTATCACTAACTTAATGTGTTGTGTTTTTTTTAAGTAAATTTGAAAAGTAAGGTATGGTCTTTATAATAAACTAGAGGCCCAGTGCATGGATTCGTACACTGGTGGAGGGTGTGTCCTGCGGGAATCGGCCTGCTGTGGGAGCGCTGTTCATCCCGGTCAGCTGAGTGGCCATGGACCCGCCCTCAGAGCGGCTGCTCCTGCTGCGGGACCGCCACTCATCCTGGTCAGCTGAGTGGCACTCCCACTGTGGGAGCGCACTGACCACCAGGGGGCAGTTCCTGCGTTGAGTGTCTGCCCCCTGGTGGTGAGTTCTGTCGTTGGGCTTTTATATATATAGATTTCCTCTCCCCAGAATGTGATTCAACATTTTTTAAAAAAAACAGCATGTGTTACTTTTGAGATGAAATTATATAACTTAGTTTTTTATTAGAAATAATTTCATTTGGCAGAAATTTGAGTGCTTCTACACAGCATCATGCCAGAAGTTATAAACCTCTCTTAACCACAACATTCAGGGAGCTCACAGCCTAAAAATCAAGAAACTAAATGATAATATAGGAGTTAAAATATGCACACACATAAAGGAGATACAGAAGAGAACCATGTCTGATTTGGTTCAAATGAGTGATGATTACCAGCTGTGAGGGCCAGCCTGTCTCTTGTGTTTGAGAACTGTAGTCATCTATACCCCTGATGTCACCAGTGGGCAGGCCCCTTACTAATTCCATGAAACATATGCCTCCAGGGTTTCCTATCTCAACTAATGGCACCTCTGCTACCCATTGGCTCATACCAGGAACCTAAATGAGAGTGACCTCCTCCTCCTCACCAAACCCTATTACTAAATCTGTCAGTTCTACCTCAAAAAAATATTTATCCACACCACTGTGATGCCTTATGGATCACACTGACAGGCATCCTGAGTCCAACCAGAGATTTACAAGTAACTGTAGGGCTAGGGCTATAGTTTAGGGTAAGGGATCGATCTAGGGGTAAGGCTAAAGTTTAGGGTTCAGGGTTAGAGTTTATGGTTTAGGGTTATGATGTAGGGTTCGTGTATAGGGGTTATGGTCAGGTTAAGAGGGTTATAGTGAGGGTTATAGGGTGAGGGTTAGAAGCTGAGGGTGAGGATCAGGGTGAGGGGCAGAGTGAGGGTCAGGGGCAGGGTGATGATGAGGATGAGGGTGAGGATCTTTGAGGTTTAGGTTCAGGTGAGGGTGGGGTTGTGGTTTGGGTTAGGGTTGGGCTTGGGGCCAGGGTTAGTGCCAGGGTACCATCTTTCTTCAAATAGTCTTTTTTTCTTTTTTTTTTTTTTAGTTTTAGAAATATAAGTGACAGCATATAATAAGTTTAAGGCATGCAGCATAATGATTTGGCTTACATATATCATGAAATTATTACCATGATAAGTTTATGGTATTCATCCTCCCATGTAGATCTATACTAATAAAAGGGTAATATGCTAATTAGACCAGGTCAACCAGACATCTTCCGGTCATCTGGTCCTCCTTCCAGACAAAGCCACGGTGGTGGGGGCTGGGCAGAGGCAGTTAGGGGTGATCAGGCAGGTGGACAGAGCGGTTAGGGGCTATCAGGCAGGCAGGCAGGTGAGCAGTTAGGAGCCAGCGGTCCCAGATTGTGAGAGGGATGTCTGACTGCGGGTTTAGGCCCAATAAACCTGCAATTGGATATCCCCTGAAAGGTCCCGGATTGGAGAGGGTGCAGGACGGGCTGAGGGACCCCCCTCACCACCACCCCATGCATGAATTTTGTGTACCGGGCCTCTAGTATTAAATAAAAGGAAAGAGTATTTATAGAAATCTTTACTCAAGTAGAGATAGACCTGCAGCTGATTCCTCCCCACCCACTCACCCCCTTTACTGAGGCCTGCCTCTGTCTCAGAAGCATGTGGTACTCCTTTCTCCCTCTGTTATTCTCTCCCAGAATGCTTCTCCCTGCCCATCCCAACCCCAACCCCACCCCATTAGCCTGAACTGCAACTCACCCTTCTACCTGCGTCATCATGCATGGTTGCTATGATATTAGGATAGCACACAAGTTATGACAGTTTTGTGTTCTCTTTGTTTTGGTGGTGCACGTGCATGTGTGTGTGTGTGTGTGTGTGTGTGTGTGTGTGTGTGTGTGTGTCCATATAGGTATATATATGAATGGCTATATGTAGACATGCATGTGTGTGAGTCCACTCCTGAATCCACAAAAGGGGAAGAAGGACCAGGATACTGGGCCAGGATGAAGTGACCTCAAGAGAATAGCATGTACTTTCTATTGGGAAAAATTGGAGGTAAAGAATATTCTATTATTTCCCTGTTTCATTGTTAATTGTCCTTTTGTTCAAGGAGCCTCCCTTAGGAATTTACATCAAGACATTTCAGAATCTTTTATACAACATACATTTTCCCATTTCAGAGGAATTAGGAAGGAATTCAGGGAACTCACAGCCTAAACTTATCATGGTAATAATTTCAGAGGAATTAACTTATAACTTACCTCTACCTAGAGCCGCACACTGAAATTTTAATACAGTGGTAGAATGTAGAATTTCTGATTGCCCAAAATAAGAAAAATAAACATTATCTCCTTTTAGAACCATTTAGGGTAAGAAATCTAGAAGTTCAGGTACAGAACCAGCATGTTACTACAGATTAAATATTGTCAGATAAAATAAATCAAGTATTGTTTTAATCTCTGTACATTGCTGGTGATCAGGCAATTAAATGGATGATTTTGCTTTTGAAGTGTTTGTGTTGTTATACTTCAGTTTATCCCACTGTGTACTTTATTTTCACTACTTTTTAACCAAATGAGATTTTTTTAAAGTGCATACATGTACAT
Source organism: Eptesicus fuscus (assembly GCF_027574615.1). Lineage (NCBI taxonomy): Eukaryota > Metazoa > Chordata > Mammalia > Chiroptera > Vespertilionidae > Eptesicus > Eptesicus fuscus. The sequence continues at coordinate 22,041,374 of NC_072476.1, forward strand.
ATATAATACCTTTCTATATGTTGCCACAGGCTAATGTTATCCCTGCCATTCTGTACCAGGCCCCTGGCTTGACATCACATTGTCATACCACGAGAAGCATACTTAAATTCATTCCATCATTTGACAAAAAGGAGAAGGGAATTTGTGTGAAGGTATGATCAGTTTAAAGAAACATGCCCCATTTTTAGCAGTCTGTTTCCATGGTAACAGAAGCAGCAGCCAACTGGAGTTATCAAAGTGCCTGTAAATTTCCAAGGCACAGTGTTGAAAACATTGTCTTCCTGACCTCATGCTGCAGATTAATGCAAGAAACCTACAGTGTGTTAGCCTAGACTGTCAGCATTTTACTTTTTACTTCATTTTTGTTCTTTAATTCCTTATAGAGGGTAAAAGCTACATTCTAGACTGTGACCTCCTTACCAGCAAGGGTCGGTCAGTGGTTTAGAATTCTGCAGTTTGTACCACCTGCCTCTGCCCCAACAGGACAAACCACCATTTTATTTTTGGCCTCTTGCTTTCCATTTTCTAAAATTACTTCAAGAACCTTATTTTTTTTAATTGGCAAATTAGACCCCTGAAAATACAATCAGTCTGTAATCTTTGGCTGCTACTTTTTATCATCTCTGAGAGTACTTAGTGTTTTTCTCTTCTTTAATGCAGCATGAATTTCACATTAATTGAAAGTGGAGATGAAAAGAAATTAGTATCAACCAGTTTTTTGTGGTGCCCTTTATTCATTTTCCCTTTACCTGCCCTTTTTAGCCTTCTTGTACCCTTCAGAACAATGTCATTTAATTTTTTCTTCTGTTTTACCACCAACATCAATTCAAAAATACCCCGAGCCTCAAATTCATATAACAAAGCAAAACAGCATTGGTTCTGCCCCATGATAATCACTTGCCCATAGACAATCCTCTAGGTGATTTATTCTTAAATTTGGCATAGTATTCTCTTTCCTTAGAAAATAGTAACTTAATTATATACTAAGTATACCATGCAAAATTGAATAAAACATGTTTATTAAAACTTCTATTGTTGAGCTTTGTAGAAAGTGTTACAATACAGGATGAGGGCTAGAAGGGGAAATAGAGGCCAGAAAAAAAAAAAAAACTAGAATTCAGTATGACCAGGAATTTATAATGTAGTTGTTTTTGTAGTTATCAAATTATTAAAAAATAAAGACACCATTTGTGGTTAATGGAATTATGGTGGTGAGAGGGAGGGTGGGTGAGAAATAAGAAAGTCTAATTACTGTGTAATTAGTTTCTTAGTCTTTTCTAGCAATTTATCTTTTGTAAATTAAAGTAAAATTCACATAACATAAAATTAGCCATTTTAAAATAAAATAATTGAGAGACATCTAATGTATTCACAGTGTTATGTAACCACACCTCTCTCTAGTTTCAAAACATTTTCATCACCCCAAAAGAAAACCCTGTAACCATTAAACATTTACACCCATGCTCTTTTCTCCCCAGTTCCTGGTAACCAACAATCTGAGCTCTCTGGGTTCACCAGTTCTGGATATTTCACATATCTGGAATCCTATAATATGTGATCCTTTGTGGCTGGTTTCTTTCACGTAGCATAATGTTTCTCAGGTTCTTCTGTATTGTAGCATGAACCAGTATTTCATTTCTTTTTATGGCTGAATAGCATTTCATTGTATGGATAGATCACATTTTGTTTACCCATGCATCTGTTGATCTTTTCCCACCTTTTGTACCTGTTCCCATGTGTTTCACTATTGTGAATAGTGCTGCTGTGAACATGTGTGTACATGTATGTATTTGAGTGCCAGATTTCAATTATTTTCAGTTTACCTAGAAGTGGAATTGCTGGGCTGCAACTGTTGTTAATTAAAATCTATTCTAATAATAGAGAAATATGCAAATTATCCATTACAGTATCACATCACGACCGGATCAGCAGGCTGCGTCCCCGCCCTCTGCTCAGGCAGCTGCAAGGCCCAGGGTAGGATAGGATATGATAGGAGGGGATAAGAAAGGAGAGGGAGAGGAAGGCAGGCCTGCATGCAGACAGGCCCAGAGTAGAAACAGAAATACAGAAAGGGAACAAGAAAAAGAAGCAGGAATGGAAAAGGGAAGGAAACGTGGGGCTGCACGCGGGAGGGGGTGGCAACGGGGGGGGGGGCGGAGGGGGAGCAGGTGTGCCCTGCGAGGGGCAGGGTGGGAGCCCCGCCCAGACGCAGGAGGAGGGCGGTGGCCCCTGGCACGGGCCATTGGCGGGGAGGCGCCCATGGGTCCGGGACGGAGTGGTAGATGGTCCGAGACCTTCTGGGAGAGGTGCTCCTGCTTCACGGCGGCAACAGCAGCGCCCAGGCCGCATGGGCCTTAGCCACCCTCACTGGGCCAGGCATCCCGGGCAGGGAATGGGAGCAGGACAGTGGTGGGGAGGCCATGAAGGGGGAACAGTGAACACCTGGCTGGGGCTGAGCCCTGGGCTGGGGGTTAACACCCCCCACCCCCCAAACAGAAGCTTTAAGAAGGGAAGGAGGGAGGGAAGAACTTTATAAAGGAGTCAGTAGAGAGCAGAGTTAAAGAAGGAAAGAGGATGTATGAGTGAACTCTAGGAGCTATAATGAAAATCAAGTATAGTTGTTTTTTTGTTTTTGTGTGTGTGTGTGTTTTAAATATATTTTACTGATTTTTTTACAGAGAGGAAGGGTGAGGGATAGAGTTGGAAACATCGATGAGAGAGAAACATCAATTAGCTGCCTCCTACACACCCCCAACTGGGGATGTGCCCACAACCAAGGTATATGCCCTTGACCGGAATCAAACCTGGGACCCTTCAGTCCATAGGCCAACGCTCTATCCACTGAGCCAAACCGGTTAGGGCCAAGTGTAGTTGTATACTGAGGACAGATTTTAAAAGTAGGAGTCAGAAAAGAAAAAAGATAAATGATAGTGAATAATTAGGCAGGTAGATAGATAGATATTAAAACAGTGGAAGTAAGTAGAGAAGAGTGTATGGGAAAGGTAGGATGAGAGAGAAAGAGGGAGGGAAGAAAAGTTTTAAAGGGGAGCCAGTAGAGCTTAAAAAGAGAATGGGAAGAAGGAAGAAATGGAGGAGGGAGCAAAGCAGGTCTGAGGGAGGAAGTGAAGAAAAAAATTAAGGTGGGAAGGAAGGAAAAGGGGAGGGAGAGGAGGAGTAAAGAAAAAGGAAAGAAGGAATGTGGGGAGGGAGGAAGGGTAGGAGAAAGATGGGAAGAAGGATGATGGAACAGAAGTAGGAAATAAGGAGGAAAGTAAAGTTTATAAATGATGAGTCAGTAGGAAAAGTGTTACATAAAGGAGGGAGAAAAATTGTGTGAGAGGGAGAAGCCAATAAGGAAGTCAAATACAATTGTGTGTGAAGGGGATAAGATTTTTTTTAAAAAGTTAATAGGGTTGACCAGGCTGGCAGGGGAGGGCAGTTAGGGGTCACCAGGCCAGTAGGGGAGGACAATTAGGAGGATTAGGCAGGCAGGCAGAGCGGTTAGGAGCCAGAGGTCCCAATTGCAAGAGGGATGTCCAACTGCCAGTTGGACATCCCTCAAGGGCTCCCGGATTGAAGAGGGTGCAGGTCAGGCTGAGGGACCCCCCCCATGCACGAATTTTGTGCACTGAGCCTCTAGTCTATATATATAAAAGCCTAAGTGACCAAACAACTGGTCGACTGGTTGCTATGACGTGCACTGACCACCAGGAGGCAGACACTCAATGTAGGAGCTGCCCCCTGGTGGTCAATGGCGCTCCCACAGCAGGAGTGCCGCGCAGCTTGACCGCCCATTCCAGCCACCCACCACCCCTGTGACAGCCACTCACTTCCTCAGTAGTCCTGCAGGTCCAATCTCTGGAGAACGGGCCAGACACCAACAGACATGTGTCACTAGCACGATCCCAACAGATCCGTCGGCCTTGAGCACCACAGCCACTTCCCCTCCCTAGACATTCTGCAAGGAAGAAATGATATAAAAGTGTCCCAGCCAGGTGGCTCCCCACAATTGGCGCAATCAGCGGGACAGATCCGGATCCTGGGCTGGCAAGGGCATCCCACCACCCGCCCAGAGGGCCAATCGCGTCCCAGCCATCCCCACTCCCCTCAGGATGGGTGCAAGACGCAGGGCTCACGGCTGGCGAGAAGGAATCCGCTGCAGTGGCACGAGCCTCTCCTGATCAGGACTGACTGGGCATGAGCCCATGGCAGGCGCAGCAGGGCTAGAATGAGCAGGAGTGGCAGGCCACGCCAAGGACACCACCAGTGCAGGAATTTGTGCACCAGGCCTCTAGTCTATAATAATAAAAGGGGAGTATGCTAATTAGACCGGACGTCCTTATGGATGAAGCCAGGGCCAGAGGGAAGCCCGTTTCCTGGGTGCCTGCCGGCGGCCAGAGTGAAACCCGGGTCTTGGGTGCCTGTGGGCAGCCGGAGGGAAGCCAGCCCAGGTGCCTGCCGGCAGCCAGAGTGAAGCTCGGGTCTCAGATGCCTGCGGGCAGCCTGAGGGAAGCCAGCCCCTGTCCCCGGTGCCAGCAGGCAGGCAGAGGGAAGCCAGTGCCGGCAGCCGGGGGAAGGAAGGCCTACGAATTTCGTGCATCAGGTCTCTAGTTTTATATAATAAGCTTTAAAAAGAACTGCCAGAGTTCTAATTTCATATCTCGTGGTCTTCCTTATAAAAATGATATAGTTCAGAGCCAGTGAGTGACTTGCCAGCTTCCTGACTGACTTCTCTCCCCCAAGCTGTTATCATTATTAGTTGGAGCTTTTCTGTAATAAATAACCATGTTTCTTTTCAACTTGCTCTTCACTGTCTGCAGTGATATTTCAGACCTCCTTTACTGGCCTCAAACTAACTTTTCCTTCATCTCACTTTCAACAGATGACCTTTCTTCCTCCTTCTCTGAGAAAATAAAAGCCATCATTTGGACGTCCCAGACCAAATCTATAAACCCATCTGCAGCTATATCCAGTCCTTGCTACCCTCCTATGATAGAAGTGTCTCTTAACAGAGGCTGTCCTTGTATGCTCTGCACCTCCTTCCCTTCAAGGGACCTGCTGCCTCTTAGTCTCTTGTTCATTTTCATCCATATTCATTCCCATCTTTTCTCTTCCTTTCTCTTTCCTTCCCTTTCTTCTCTCTTGCTCTTTATTAGTTATAGACTTGCTCAATATGTTCCAACCTGAAGTTCCATGCCTTCTCAAGCTTTTCACCCTCTTTCCTACCCTTCATGGACAACATCTTGAAAGTATTGTTTCCATTAACGTCATTCATACTTTTGGTCCTTCTTTATTCCTTAACCTCCTCCAGTATGACTTCCATTCATCACTCCAAAATTAGCTCCTCCATGTATTAAAACAGCAATACTTAACCCTGTTGATCATGAATCCCTTCTAGAAACACTTTATACACACCCTCCAGGCTCCTCCTCCTCCCAGGCAGCTTCCTCTGTCTTCTTTATTGGATTTTCATCCTCTAGCTCAGTGGTCGGCAAACTCATTAGTCAACAGAGCCAAATATCAACAGTACAACGATTGAAATTTCTTTTGAGAGCCAAATTTTTTAAACTTAAACTTCTTCTAACGCCACTTCTTCAAAATAGACTCGCCCAGGCCATGGCATTTTGTGGAAGAGCCACACTCAAGGGGCCAAAGAGCCGCATGTGGCTCACGAGCTGCAGTTTGCCGACCGCAGCCCTAGCTGATCGATAAATTGTTAACTTTTAATTGTTAACTTTCCTCAGAGCATAGTCCTGGGCTTCTTTTGCCTTTTCTTTTTCTATTCTCTACCTTGTCAAATACTACATAAGTCACAACTTCCAAATTTCAATCTCCTAGCAAGACCTACCTTCTGAAATCTGGACCCATACAGCCAGTTGTCGCTTGCACATTTCTACTTTCAATTCAGACATGTCCAAGACTAGACTCCCTAATGGCCAACTTGTGCTCTTTATCTCATAAATGGTCTACTTGGGTGCTTAAGCCAGAAACCCAGGCATCATTTTTATCTCTTTCTCCTTCAAATACAATATCCAGTCCCTACCACATGATGTTGCTTTTTTTCTGAATAGATCTCAAATCTGGTCATTATATCTCTCAGCTGTTGGAGTTGAAGAAAATAATGAGAAGTCTTATGCTTAAGTTTTGTACCCTGGAACATCAGAAAAATTCTACCAAATTTATATAAATAAATATATGATTTGCAAAAGAAAGCTTAATCTGAACTTCTGACAACCACTCAAACCTAGCCCCATCACTTTACTAATTCCTTTGATATCTTTTGGTCCCTTACTGCTTATTTATTGTACCAAATTTTACTATTATTTTGGGCTTATATAGCCAGTTTTAGGTAAGTGGAAGTGAATTTAAAGTTACTTTAAAACATGGTGATGTATATTGTGGGGAAGAGATGAACAAAAAGATACTCTCTTACCCTGTAAGTGGGAGTATAGATTGGTACAACCATTTGGATTGCAATGTGCCCTATGAAATTTTAAATTATTAGAAATGTAGTGTGTTTGTAAACTCAAAATATGCTAAAAAATGAATCAGGAGAACCATTGCAGCCTTATTATAATAACAAGAAATATCAAAACTTAAGAGTGTATGACTGATAACATCCATGTGTTAGATACAGCCATTAACACAGCCAGTAAGAATGAACTAGATTTCATGTTTTTTAAAATATGTTTTTATTCATTTTAGAGAAAGTAAGGGAGAAGGAATCAGAGAAACAGAGAGAAAGAGAAACTTCGATGTGAGAGAGATACATTGATTGGCTGCCTCCTGTTCACACCCTTAGTGGGGATCAAACCTGCAACCTAGGTTTGTGCCCTGACTGGGAGTTGAATGGCAACCTTTTAGTGCAGGAGATGACACTCAACCAACTGAGCCACACCAGCCAGGGCTAGATTTCATGTGGGTTTTTTTAAGCAAACCCTAAACTACATGACTAGTATGATCCGACTGCGTGTGTCTCCTTTGCATATTATATATTTAATATTGTTGGAATATTCACAAAACATTCTCTGGAGCCCTAGAAATTTAACAGTGGTTACTTTGTGGAGAAGGACTAGGGTAGCATGGACTGATTTTCACTTTTCTTTTTAATACCTTTTTTTATCTGCATGTGTCACTTATTTTAACAAATAAAAATTAAATTTTTTTATAAAACATTGATTTTTAAATAGAGGTATTAGTGGTACAAATAGTAAGGCATTTCTGAGTCCCAAGCTCAGAAGCTAACACTTCAGGATTGACCTCTTACCCTTTAACTGCAAAATAAACCATATACAGCAAAGAACTACAAATACGGGAGTCTTTGTAGAATTACATTTTTAAATCCTGTTGATAATGGGTTGTGGAAATAGGGAGTATATCTCCCCTTCAATTTTGTTGTAAACCTAAAACTGCCCTAAAAAAAAATAAAGTCTTAAAAAAAAACCTTATAGCTTTTTTATCTTTGAAAAAAAGTAGTTCTCTTCAGCCAGTATGTAAAGTAATAGCAGTAATAGTAACAATAATTACAATTTAACATTTATTTTTAAGGTAAAGGAAGAGCAGTTCATCAATCTTTTGCCTTTTCAGTATTAATCTTTAAACTGTCCTTTTCCCCCCCTCCCAAATAATCAAATGCAATTGTAAACTTGACTGCTAAGCTGCTGCTTGATAAAACACTGAACCAGGATTGCATGGGGCCTCAAACTTAATTGTCATAAGGTGTTACTTAGGGGCCAGTTCATCTCTCTTGTGTCTAAATTCAAAAGATAACGTGAGAGTGTTGGCTTTTCTAAATTGTCTTGTTTTCATAGGATCAGGCCCCTAATTTAATACTATTTAAACAATACATAATAAATGTTTGCCAACCAACCACTTCATTCATTTATATATCTGTTTGAAAATATTTTTTTAAAAAACAACTGAAATCAGCTTCTGTTTTTGGCCTGATACTGATTCAGAGTCAATACATAGTCAATTCCAAGAGTGTTCTTTAGTTTTCCATCTTTGCTTTTACCTCTGGTTTACCCAACCGTTCCTTGACTGCTCAGGTTTTTTTGTTTTTTTCACCCCTCATGATTCTGCAGTTTTTTTGTCCAGCATCTTATAATTAAATAATATACATTGGATCCTCTCTAGTTTGCAGACAGCTGCTCATCTGCCCTCCCCTCTTCAACCCACCCTCCTTCATACCCCATAACTAGCTATTTATAAAGAGTTGTCAAGACCATGGCTGCCTGCCATTCTGCTTCCTAGGAAGTATTATTTCTGCCTTGTTTTTATAATATACAGTCTTCAGATGTCCCCTTGCAAACCTAGGCCAAAACTATGCTTTGTTTTGGCCTATTCAATTCATGCTGAATCGCTATATGTTATTATTAAAATGTTGCATAATAGGGTGTTTTTTTCTTTAGAGTGAAAAAGCACTTTAATTACATCATATTAAGGAAACATTCCATACATTCTACTTATAGAAACAAAAAAGAATAGACATATCATCCGGGTTCACAAAGCAGCTGGAAACTTTGAAGTGGATATAAGTATTACGTGAAAGACAGCATGATATTTTAAGGTTTTTCATACTGGAGACTAATCCTAAGATTTTGTTCTGAAAGCACTTTAAACCATTTAAGAAGCAGGAGAAAGGAACTAAAAGAAGGTACTTTTAAATATCTGAACTATTTATGATGCTGAATAAGAATGACATTTTATCTTTACATTAGATAAGCTACCTTTCATTTTTTTAAATGGTCTTTAAAATTAAATTTTTACTTTTCCTGTATAAAAAGAAGAGCAAGTTCAAAACACTTCTGTTGACACAATATTGTTTTTATTTGTCCTAACAAGGAAAACACTAAGTAGAATTTTCAAAATTATATGCATTTTTCTTTGTTGAAATGTAATAGGATACCATGAATGTTAACCCTAAGAGGTAACAAGACACATCACCTTGGAAAAAAATCCAACAATTAATTAAAATTTTTATCTCTAAATGCAATGGATATAAAGTTGTATGTATTTATATTCTCACTCATCTATAATTTCAAAGATGATACATATATCATGGTCAGCAAGTGACTCTAGAGCCTCATCTTCTATTGATGAGGGCCCTTTTCATGCCTTTTGTGAGTTTTATTATCAGGAAATACAGAACTATTAGAGAATTCTGAACTTATAGGACCTGATTTTGCACTGAGAATACATACTAGCTTTATAGTGAGATATACATACTTTATTGCTGCCTCCCCTTTTTGGAGAACATTAATCAGGTTTAAACCCAAATATTTTAAACTTAAGAACGTCTTAGGACCATAAGTTTGATTATTTTTGTTTATACATTTTTCAGAGATAAAGATAGTCTTTGAAAATGTTCAAATGTGAGCAATTATAACATGAATTCTGTTTCAACCCTATCACTATGTCCTCTGTTTTCTGAAAAGATGTAACTGCTCACTCAGTGTTTTGAACTTTTTCTTCTCCCTGAGAATTCTATAGACTTGTAATTATTGGCAAGATGGCCATGGAGGATACTGGATTTCTGTCAATTAACTAATTAGAATGGAAGCTATGTCAGTCCAATAGCACAGTTCATCAACTCAACGAGGCACCCATGGGAGAATGCTCGTTGGTTCAGTTTTCAGACACAAGGCCATTGCCCAGGAAACTGTCTTCTTAGGCAGCTATACTACCATCACCACCCACTTGCCACCACAGAAAAGCATTGCTGGACCAGTGCCTAGTCTTGAGTTTTTAGGAATGCAGTCTTGTCAACACAGGCAGTGTCAGGTTTTCCAAAATGTCATTCTTATTCAGCCAGTTTATTCATTGTTCTTAAGAAACTACAACTGTGCAACAGGCGCAGTAGCATGCAGTGATCTGGGCCTTTCCTCCCTCTGTGCAGACATGAAAGTGGAGGCTACTAAGAGAGGAAGAAGATCTCTAGGCTTAATTCATATAAGTCCCAGAGAAACTTGATAAAAAATCTTGATCCCACAACCACGAATGCTTCTGATCATTAAGAGAGGGTCTTCTCCCTTCACAGTACTGGATAAGCATTGCCAAATTCTGCCCAATTCTAGTTTTCCCATGTTGTGGGACAATAAGATGTACACATCATTCAAGCCTTGTTCTTCCTGGCCTTCAGCGTTCTGTAAGATGCAGATATCATTTGTCATTTTTTATATATTGAATTTTTGTGAATGTGATGAGTGGGAAGTACTAAACAGAAGTTTGATATTTTCCATAATTATGAGCCTGTCCCTATTTGATGGGTACTCTTTATAACCATTAGTTGTTCTCAGAAGAGCCTCTATCAGGTTATGAGTGACTTTGTATATTTAATATCAATGAATATTATAATTGTTTTAATGATCCAAAGTGGCAATGTATCCCATCTCTTAATGGTGCATTGTGCCTCATATTCAGTAGAATGTGTCCAATAATGCCCACTTATTGTGATAGATTAAAACTAAATCAAGCAGGTCATTAACAGTACTAACAGCATGTCTGGTGATATGCCTCTTCTTCCATTCATGTTCTTCCTAATCTCTATATATATAAAGAGCCAGGGTCCATAACGTCCAAAACAACCGAACAGATGACCAAACAACTGAAGTCAGTCCTGCAGGCATGGTGACCCAGCACTGACTGCCAAGGGGGCTGCAGATCAGGCCCAGAGAGAGAAGCAGGGTCTGATTCACAGCCTCTGTGGCAGCTGTTGATCAGCCCTTGCCTCTTTTTCTCTCTGGGCCTCGCCAGCGGCTGCAGGAGGGCTGCTGATCAGCCCCGCAGTTCTCATCAGGCCCGGAGACACTGACTGGCATAGAAACTGGCCAATCAGAACCAAATCTGGGTGAACTGCAGGCTGCCTAGGAGGCAGAGTTTTTAACACTGACTGGCATAGAAACAGACAAATCAGAACCAAATCTGGGTGAACTGCGAGGAGCCAATGGCTGCCTAGGAAGTGGAGCTTTTGACGCTGACTGGCATAGAAACCAGCCAATCAGAACGAAATCTGGGTGAACTGCGAGGAGCCAGTGGCTGCCTAGGAGGCGAAGCTTTTGACGCTGACTAGTCAGAACCTAATCTGGGTGAACTGCAAAGGCAGAACCTAAGTTGGGGGCTGAGGAGGGTTTTTTAAGGGCAACAGCTGTTTGGTATAAGGTGTAAGAAAGTGGTTCAATTTTTTAATGACTGGTTTGGCAGTATAGTACATATGGCTGGCTATCAGTCCAGATATAGGGATTATGTATTTTTGTCTGCCAAGAGCATCTCCTCCTGCTGAAAAAGGCTCCCCCCCATTTAAGCAATCCTATCCTATATAATCTATTTATACTAATAAAGGGGTAATATGCTAATTAGACCGGGTCAACCAGCCATCTTCCAGATGTCCGACTTCTTTTTGGACAAAGCCATGGTGGTGGGGTCAAGGCAGAGGCAGTTAGGGGTGATCAGGCTGGCAGGGGAAAGCAGTTGGGGGCAAGATCAGGCCGGCAAGGGAGGGCAGTTAGGGGCAATCAGGCAGGCAGGCAGGCAGGCAGAGGCAGTTAGGGGCGATCAGGCAGGCAGGGAGGTGAGCCGTTAGGAGCCAGCGGTCCCAGATTGCGAGAGGGATGTCCGACTCCTCATTTAGGCCCGATCCCTGTGGAATCCCTATGGGATTGGGCCTAAACCGGCAGTCGGACATCCCCCAAGGGGTCCCCGATTGCAGGCTGGGCTGAGGGAACACGAATTTCATGCACCAGGCCACTAGTGTCTTAATAAATGAACATGCCTGGGAAGGCTGCCTGCCATACTGCTTTGTAGTATAATGATATTACTTCTTGGGAAGATTATATAGGCAATGGTGAGAGCATTGATTGGGAAGATTGATCTCTTATCTTCTAGTGGTAAGGCATAAGTTAGATTGATTGTTTTGCCATCAAACAAACTGGATAGGAAACACAATTGGTTTGCATTTGGGTTTTGTTTTATTTGAACAAGTGATGATTGGTGACATGAATTAATTTTGTGTGTTACCCTTGTGGTAGCAGATACCTTAACACATCAGCATGAAAGTGTGATTTCTAATCAAAGATGATGCAGTTGACAGGGTTGTTGTCAAGGTGCATGAGGGCAGTTGACCAATATACAATCAGGAGGTGCTTCAAGACTAACAAGCTGTTGCCTTCAGTGTTGGTTTGCACATCAAGTGGTTGCAAATGTATCCATCATTTCAAAACACCATAGCCCAACAGTATATATTGTGTTTGATACATTTCTCAAGTTTGGTGCTTTGTTTGTTTGTTTGTTTGTTTGTTTGTTTTAAACCAAAGAAGGGGATGGATGTTTTCATTACCCTTTATATTTTACTCCTGTCTTTGAGATCTCCCTTGGGAGAAAAGAAAGATACTGCTAGAGATTCTCCAACAGACGTGGACCACCGTGTTCCAGAAGTGTCAGCCTTTGAACGGGACATTGTTCTGACCTTTTTCTTCTCTCAGTATTCCTTTTCTTTGAATATGGGATTCTACCTCTTGAATATGACCATTAATTTCAGACAAGCATTAACTTTAGTATTCACAGAAGAATGTTAGAGTATGCAGCCATTTGGGTGCTATCAGATTCACAGGTCAACTCTTTGATTATTTTTGTTCCTAGTAAAGTACAGTGGGAACACACTATCCTCAATAAACTGTAAGTTATCAAGGAAAAGATCTTTGTGTTAGAGCATAATTGATCTAAAATATCACAAAGCCTTTTAATATGAGAAACATGTGCATACATTTTTTTTACTATTAAATTTTGCTTTTGCTTGTGTAATAGAATCTTATGTCAATTGCTTCCATTCTAAATGGGATGTCATGAATCTTTGTGATCCAATGGTCCCCAAAAGAAGCAAAAAACATTTTTTTTAGTACTTAATAAAGGAAGACATTCATATCTAGCAATGAATTTAAGAATGTTTAAAAGCTATTTTATAGCCTAGCCTCTTTTTGAAATATACCTAAGATTGTGCTTTGAGCTATAAGTCAGCACAAGGGCAAGCAAAAAGCAAAGGCTTGAGGGCCACAGGCCCTTTGTCTTCAGGCCTCAGGTTTGTTGCAAGTAGGAGCCATCACATGCATTGCATTTGAGCCTGGGTAAGAGACTGGTCTGAGCTAGCTCCTATTCCAGCATCACCCCCTGCTAGAAAATTCTCTCTTACTGTCCTTCCATACATTTAAGAAATACACATGGGGCCTGAGCCGGTTTGGCTCAGTGGATAGAGCCCACGGAGTGAAGTATCCTGGGTTTGATTCCAGTCAAGGGCACGTACCTTGGTTGCAGGTTCTCTGGCCCTGGTCAAGGTGCATGCAGGAGGCAACCAATCGATGTGTCTCTCTCACATCGATGTTTCTCTCTGTCTCTCCCTCTCCCTTCCACTCTCTCTAAAAATCAATGGAAATATTTCCTTGGGTGAGGATTAACAAAAAAAGAAAAGAAAAAGAAAGAAATACACATGGGAATTTTTTTATTTATTTTTATTTATTTATTTGCATATTGACAACCCTTAAGCAGATACTTAAAATCCTAACCTTTGTTTTCATCAAGGTTTTGAAACAAAAATAAAAGTGGAAACTTAAAATTTAGTGTAAGGTAAACCAAGGAAAAATGTTTTTAAAGTTGCTTCATATATTCCTCTTTTGAAATTAGCTAATTTTCCAGCTGAAATTATAGATTCTATGAAAGGAATCCACTTAAGAAATTGAGAACAAAAAATTATTTTTATTAAATTGGCAAATGGAATATACACATTTTGTGATATACCTTGTTTTTTTACAAGTTCTGATTATTTGTTTCTTTTTATTAAAATTATAAGGTGTCTATCGATTTGTGACTTCTTTAGAAGTTGTAGAATGAGCTATGGTGTCTTGTATTGTGCAAAGATTAGTAAACTTTAAATTCTTAATTTAGAAATTTTCCCTCGGGTTGTTAGTAATATCTCATGTGTCTAATTTTTATTATGCAGTTGACCTACATTAAATCTATTTAAAATTCGTTCCTGATGGAGTAAATCCCTCCAAATAATTCAATATTTTCTTAAAATACATTTTTGCCATAACTAGTTTTTAAAAGAAACTAAGGAATGTTAAGAAATCTCTATTTATTAAATATATTTCTATTTCTACAAATAAGACAGTATATAAGCCAGTTATTTTTGTTTATTTGCCAAGTACTATGTGATTGTATTTAAACAACAAATAATTCGCTTTATTCAGCAAATTAACATTATTAACTAACTTAACACAAAGTATTCTGAGAGAACGTCAGAGTTCACCAAACAGGCAGGAATCATGAACTGGTTCTCCTTTTACAGGTTGGATGGTGCCAGGTAGTATTCGTATTCCATTATGAATTAGAAGATGTTTAATAAAGTTGCCTCCTGCTGTTGCCTCTGAACTCCAATGGTAATTATTTCTTTTTCACAGTGCTTCAGCTGAGGCTGCAACAGAGGCGGACACGGGAACAGCTCGTGGACCAGGGCATCATGCCACGTAAGATTCAAGTGTCTGTCATCTCTAATGTAATGTAACAATGGGCATGTCCAAGAAGAACCTGTATCCATGTAATCAATATATAATTGCCAGATGAGTTTATAAGAAAAAACAGGCTTCAGCATTGCCATCCTAAGAGAATTATTTAAAACACATTTTGAAAACTCGATGCCGTTTAAAAATTGGACTCAAATTTTATATTATACAGAGGAACACCTTTAAAACTCTGTAATTAAGCTAACATCATTTCTTCAAACTGCAACATTTGTTTTAGTTTTAAATAATTGAAGTAATCCTACATAATGGATCCAGTGTTACTTAGACTTGCAAAAGTAGCATATAAAATTAACTCAAAACCTTATTCTATTTTAAATTATTTAATTTAAATTATCTTTTATGTTATAGTATGGGCTGTAATATTAAGTGTGTTTTAGTTACAGGACTAATAAATATTCTATTTATAATAAATAAAATCTTTCTTGCCTGAGTACAGATATTTTCCAACTAGCTATCTCTAAGTTTCAGTTCTTCATTTTTTGAGAGTTGGTTAATTTTAGAATATTTGTCCAGGTTGTCTTCTTTAGCTTTAATCACCAAGTAGAAGATGATGCCATATTTTAGAGGGGAAGAGGGGTGGTTTTATGTAGGCCATTAGGATTACTTATATGGATTTTTTCTAAAAGTTGATTTCTCCAAAAAGTAACTTATTTGGCTTTAAAAAAATAAATAAATTACAAAATACGTTTACTAGTATGCTTCCCAGTCTTCTGAATCATTGATTTTACCTTTTTTGGTTTATAAGGAACAGTTTTGCTCTGCAGTAGATTTTTCCCATTGAAACCTTTTTTCTGGACTATTAATTGTCTAAATATTTTTAAGCTAGCATTGTGACAGAGTCAAAGCTGGTTTAATAATCTGCCAGATTTCTTCACCACTACATTCCTGACTATGAACAGGATCAATCAAATAGGTACAAATTATGATGTTTAAGACACCACTGCTAAGCCAGTCCGCTTTTAGAAGCTGGTTTCTGCTTTTAGAAGTTGGTCTCTAGCCAAACCTGTTGGGGCTGGCTGCTGGGAGTCTCTGCAGTGCTTCAAGTACCAGAGCTGACAATAGTAATGTTACAAGAGTTGATGGGCCAACTTTTGGAGATGACAGCCTAAGTGAGCCTAGCTAGTCCTGTATCTCACCCACATCATCTGACTGCCTGTAGTCATAAGTGCAGGGTGTTATCAGACAGGGGTGGACATGCAAAAGATTTTGCAAAGATAATTGATAGAAAAACTGCAGTAGACAAGGACTTAGTAAATAAGTACTGCTTGCCCTCACTTGGGGATTCTGGAATATTTAATATACTAGCACTTAACATATTAAAGAATCACTATGTCTTTAGAGTGGTTTGCATTGTGGTGTGGTAGAAAGAGCATGAACCTTTCAAATTCAAAATTCTAGATTTAAATCCCACTTTGATCACCATCTAGCTATATAACTTCAAGAATTCATTTTACTTCTTGGAGCCCTTCATCTATACTGGGGTAATGCCTACCTTGCAAGGTTGTTGTGACGATCAACAGTAATATAATTGAGATTGACCACAGAATACTGGGCTAAGCCTGTTGTGGGTTCTCAGTAAATAATAGATCTGTACAACATGAAGTACAGTGTGTCTCATGTTCAAGGTTAGATCACTCAAGGTTAAATGTCCTAAGGACATCCGGGCTTTTTCCAGGAGCTTATATGGCCAATAAAGTCCTATCAAGGAATCATCAGAGTTCCCTTGGTGATGATAATTTGCCCCAGCAATTGGTTGGAACTAGTCTAACCTGATATTTGCATTGTCATTATGTATACAACTTCATTTTAAAAGTTTACTTGTTTTATTTATGAAATACATATAGTTTTATTTTAATTTTTATGAGTTTATTTGAGCTAAACTGATGTATGCCAGGGAACAAGATCTCAAATGCTCCTATAAAATATATAGTGTGGGGTGTTTTTTTTCTTTGTGTGTGTGTGTGTGTGTTTGTGTGTGTGTTTTCTTTTATTGATTTCAGAGAGGAAGGGAGAGAGAGAGATAGAAACATCAATGATAAGAAAGAATTATTGATCTGCTGCCTCCTGCACATCCCCTACTGAGATCGAGCTCGCAACCCGGACACGTGCCCTTGACCAGAATCGAACTTGAGACCTTTCAGTCCACAAGCTGATGCTCTATCCACTGAGCAAAATCAGCTAGGGCTAAAATACATAGTTTTAATTATGAAACACTTAAGGTTCCAAATTTTGCAGATCTCCTAAAGGAACTAGTAAATAAATGGAACTGTAGATGTGAACTAATAAGGTTAAGAAGAAACATCAAGAAATACTGTAACGTTTGACTGAAGTATTAACTCCTCTATTTATACTACGAAACCAATTTCTTTTCCTCTCCCAGCCTTGAAGAGCCCAGCAGCATTCCATGAGCAGATAAAAAGCTTGGAACGAGCCAGAGTAAGAAGTCTCACTTTAAAATGTTCTACTTCTCTGCTTCTCTCTTATTTCAAAGTACCAGTGGACAAGTAGCAATCTTACTCCTAAATATGTCAAAAGAGGAACTGCAGTGAATTTGCAGGATACATGCCATGTAGAGTATTATATCCTGGGGTAGTTTTATCTTGGAAGTTGGTAGAAGATACATGACATTCAAATTTTGTTCTTTTAAAACTAGTGACTAATTTTGTACATACAAGACAAATCATACTTATTTGCTTACTTGCTTTCAGAGTATAACCAGTTTTCAGAATGATAATGAAGTAATTCTGCCATTTGTTACCCCAGCAGATAGACACAGACCCTACTGTGTTACCTGTACATCTGACCAAGGGTAGGAGAATCTGACCGAATGAAAGAATATGGCCACAAGCCACTCTGTTTTATTCTTTGAGCTGACTCCATCATAGTTGCACACCAAATTGATATTTGTTACTTTTCTTTAAAAGTACCAATATGCACATTTTTTCTTTTTGTTTTAGGGAAAACTTCTATCATGTTTTATGAAAAGCATTTTCCAAAAATTCCTTTAGAATTTTCTTAGGATGCAATAATGATCTCTTAGAGTCTTACAAAATATAAAACCCTATTGTTTAGAGTTGAGTACAGTTCTGAATAAGAAAATCTGATCAAGGATATGAACTCATCAAAGAAAATATGTGAGAAATTTTAGTAAATTGTTATTTAGGTGGATTTTTTTACTTAACCTGAAGTTTATATTTTTTTAGATATTTAAATGTTCGAAATTTTATGTCTGTTCAAAAATCAATTTCAAAATTATGAGCCTTTACCTTTCCCAAGTTTTAAAATAAAGGTCTATAACTTGATTACTTTATACCAGCATATACTATGTCCTTGTACAATGTTGAAGGCTACAATTTAAATCATATATTGGATAATAGTTTCTCAAAGCATTAATTTCTGCTTTTCTCTTTCTCTCAAAATCATGACCAAAAGGGTATCAATTAATTTAAATGGAGTACCTTGAGAGAAAAATATGTAAAACCACAATAAGTCATAATTAATTTATGCAAGATTTTTCTGTTGGTTTTTTTTTAAGACTGAAAACTTTTTGAAGCACAAGATTCGAAGCCGACCAGATCGTTCTGAACTTGTCAGGATGCACATTTTAGAAGGTAAAAGTTTTATTTCTGCTTATTTTATGTGAGAATGCTGCCATTTCTCTTTATTCCCATTTAATAACTTTTACCCCACAGGCTGACATCCTCCAAATTGGATAGCAACATGACCCAAAGTTATGTTAGATACATGGGAAAGGTTTGATTCTCCAAATAACCTACTGATGGACTGACTCTTCCCCGACCAGCTGGTACCCTAGGTGTCTGTCACACTGTTCTGGAAAAACATTTTCAATCCAAAGGATTTCTTCTTCAGCGAGAGACATGTGCCCACTCATTAAGTCATAAAGGGTACAATAGCCACAAGTCTAACCATAGATTTTCAGCTACTTGGACCCTGTTATGTCTGCCTGGTACAATGTCCACACCTAACATTATTGCTTTGTTGCTACTTGCCCACAACAATCCAGCTTGATTTGGCCATTATCTTAAACACGGTCTACTCAGCCCACCAAATTTTCTCCATCTGGCCTCATCACTTATGAAGCTGGTAGGGATGATTCTATTCCATCTTTCGTGAGACGAATGGCTAAGGCCAGGATATTTTTCTCTCTGAAGACATAGCATTCTTTTTTTATTATTGTTGGCACTATTACACATGCCCCCCGGTCTCCCCCCTGGCCTTCACCATTGTTGTCTGTGCCCATGGGCTACGTATAGGCATTTCTGTTCTTTGGCTAATCTCTTCTAGTCCCCCACCCCTACACTCCTTCCCTCATAGCTCTGTCAGTCTGTTCCATGCCTCCATGCCTCTGATCCTATTTTGTTCGTCAGTTTATTTTGGTCATTAGATTCCACATATAAGTGAGAGCATACGGCATTTGTCTTTCTCTGACTGGCTTATTTTGCTTAGTTTAATCTCCAGGTCAATCCATACTGTCACGAAAGGAAAGAGCTCCTTTTTTACAGCTGAGAGAGAGACAGACAGACAGATAGATAGACATTGATGTGAGAAATGTCGATCCCACACACACACCACCAGGGGGCGAACCCGCCATCTTTTGGTATACAGGACAACATTCCCACCTCCTGAGCCACACGAGCTTTTATCCACTCATCTACCGATTGGCACTTTGGCTCCTTCCAGATCTTGGCTATTGTAAACACTGCTATGAACATCAGGGTACATATATTCTTTTTTATTAGTGTTTCGGGGTTCTTCGGATACATTCCCAGAAGTGGGTTCACTGGGTGAAACGGCAGTTCCATTTGCAATTTTTTTAGGAAACTCTACACTGTTTTCCACAGTGGCTGAAGACAGAGCATTCTTGAAAACGTATCACCACAATAAATTTCTCAAGTTACATTTTCTTTCATTGTTTTGCTTCTCTGACTAATTTATTGAGCAAGACGAGGAGCTTGACCCTGTGATAGTCTTCAGTATGTTAAAACTTGAAACGATACAGAAAGAATCTGAAAATTCCTCAAATATTCAGACATAATTATCATGTAAAGGAAAGATTAGATTTGTTCTCTCTGGCCTGATGACAGATTTAGTATTAGAATTAGATTGACATTAGAATTAGGTTGACGTTAATAGTAAAGTATTAGGTTGTAGCTCAACATAAGGAATAATACCCTAAAAATCAGGTGTGTCCAAATAAAGACTCTTCAGGAAGCCACATGGTGGCTGTGATCAGAGGTGTTTAGTCATTGGCCAGTTAGCCAGACACCAGAGGCCAACAAGTGAACCTGTCTTCATGGAGTTTACATTCTAATGGCACCGACAGATAAACCGACAAAATAAATGAATTACAGATTCAGAAAAGTGCTCTATAGGGAATAAAGAGGCTGCTATGAGAATAAATACAGGCTGACACCACATTAATGATATTGTAAAGAAGCTCCAAGTATAAAGTTAGCCTCTACAACCTCAAGTAGGTCTTTTCTAGTCCAAAGAATCTATGATTATGTGACTGTCTTCATATCAGGGGCAGGAAGTGAAAGCCCCTGGCTGATAAACTCTTCAGGTTGTGTTCTCAGAAGTCCACTGAACTAAAAAAGCATTTCCAGAACTCCAATGGTAGGGCAGGAGCAGCTGCCAGCTATCAGGGATAAGTGAACCTCCAAAGAAGTAATTTACTGGTAAGTGACTAGATAAATGGCTCTTACTCTGCCTGCAGACATCATGACCTATAAGAGGCATTTTTGGAGGAGCAATGCTGCCTGTTTCAACTTACCCCTAACTGTAACAGGCTTTCTTAATATAATTAAAACCAAGGCCAAAACTATCAAAAGAAATCGTATTTGCTTTTTATAAAGAAGGCTACCCAACATTTAAAAACCTAATCATGTACATGAATGAACCGTAAGTGATGTTTTTAGGACATCTGTTCTCAAATTGGGATTTTTGAAGAAAAAATGTGTCATCTATACTTTTTAAAATGCCTAAAAACCACCCCCAACTTATTTTAACATTATCCCAATTTTATTGGCTTGGATATTTGGCAGGCAAAAGTCTAAATTATTTTCTGAAGTTCAGCAGCTAAAATCCAGCCTCAGCCTAATGGAAATGAGGTGGTAATAAGACTAGGGACAGAAACATACCGAAATGCCAGCCTCTGAGTATTTATTTTTGGAATATTTTCTTTCCAAACATATTCCTGATATCACGAAGATTGTGTTGACGGGAGAGAAGAGGAAGGCAGAAGACTGCTCTACCTAGACCTTAACAAAAGCATTTAAATATCAATCTAAGAGTGCATGATCTAATTCTCTAAACCTATCATCCTCTATGGTTAGGAGTGTTTTATCTAACAAGATTGGGGCCACAGTTAGTTATACACAAAATCATAAAAATGAGATGACTACATGTTATTTTAACTTACGAACATGCATTTATTTGCCAAAATTCTGACTGAAGGCTAGGACCTTCACTTTGGGGAAGGCTTTAATGAATGGAGTTCACTTCATCTTTCTTGCATAAAGCACAACCACTATACATTGTCTACAATTTCCATTGATGGTGAAAGAAAAACTTAAAGACACTTGAAAAACAATCTGAGTTTTTAAATCCTAGATTTTACAATTTTTCCCCAAATCTTTTATAATTATTAACTGCCCTAATTTGACAGTGGTTTTTTAATGATTTACCTTTCTCAAATTGTTCTGAAGCATTTGTACAGGTTTCTAAGAGCATTTGTACAGGTTTCATTTTATTTTTTTATTCTTACATTTTTAAAAAAATCTTTATTGTTGAAAGTATTAATAATCATTCTATTTTTGAACTTTGTCTTTCCTCATAACATCTAATTATATTATGTATTAACATTAGCAATCCTGACAGATCTGAACTATTTTATGGACAATCATGGTTTTGGTAAGCATGTAAATCAACTGGTGGAAAGATTCAAGTGCAGTGACTCATGATCAACATGGGTTTGAGCTGCACAGGTCCACTTACACATGATTTTTTCAGTAAATGCTATAAATGTATTTTGTCTTCCTTAAAATTTTCTTAGTATCATTTTACTCTAGCCTATTTTATTCTAAGAATACTGTGAATAATACATATAATGTATAAAATATGTGTTAATTGGCTATTTAAGTTATCAGTAAGGCTTCTGGTCAACAGTAGGCTATTAGTAGTTAAGTTATATGTAGATTTTTGACTGTGGGGGAAGTCAACACACCAAACCCACCCGAGGTGTTCAACGGTCAGCTATACTCAGATGCTCGGCAGAGTAGTTTATCAGCCTCAGGCTTGCAGTGAGCTTTGGCTTCAACAAGGACATTTGACCTACAAACTGAAGAACATCCATTAATCCTGAGAATACTTACGGGAAATTTCATTAAAAGACCTTCTGTATAATTTAAGAGGCAAGCAACTTTCAACTCAAAATTTTGGGTTAACACCTCATCATTATGTTTAATCAATTATAAACATTATTTAGAACAAATGTAATAAAATGTTAGTGAGAGTTATGATAAACACAAGTAATTGACAGAATTATGCAAATGAACAAGTTATGATGTTTATAATAGTTTCACAACTTCATTTATTTGTAAGTAGATGAGTGGATGCTTCTCTATGACCAGTAATTACTATGTACAGTAACTGAATGTTCTAACAGACACTGGATTATTTATGTATGCAGAAATAAACCCAAATTCTTAATTATGATGATTGACTCTGAGACACATGGGGATCAATACAAGAATGTGATTTGAAGCTCTTCTCATTGACTCCTGCAAAGAGGTTTATATCCTAAAATACAGACTTCTAAGATATAGTGTCTCTCCTCTGGGAACTGACTCTCCAATGAAGCCAAATCTAAAACAGTGAACTTCTTGAGCCATGGACCATGTCTCTCTTGTTCACCCTCTGTATCCTGATACCTAATAAATGTGAATATGCCCCTCTTGCCATAAATGAACAATAATAGCAGTACCCCATTTTTTGCTTAAGTTCATGTTAATTTGAGTCAATGGGCATCCATATTGTACAGGCAGTATAAAGCTATCCAGGACTAAAAATATAAAATATATACTGGAACGGTCTTAAAATGTCATTTTCTTTTTCCATAAATATGTTGAGAACACATCAGTATATTTAAACCAATTTAACTTAAATTAGTTGGCCTGAAATAGCATTGTGGACTAGAGATAGTAATTCAAGTAATGGTTTAAACTGTGTTTCTTCTTTTAGAAACATTCGCAGAGCCATCCCTGCAGGCCACTCAGATGAAGTTGAAAAGAGCCCGCCTAGCTGATGATCTGAATGAAAAGATTGCTCAGAGACCTGGTCCTATGGAGCTGGTGGAGAAGAACATCCTGCCTGTAGACTCCAGTGTTAAGGAAGCAATTATAGGCAAGACTCTGAAAATTTATTCTGGGAGAAAAAAAAGCTTGGCAGTTATAGAGAAAACAAATTTACTTTTAAAGGCCAGCACCAATCATAAGTATTGTTTTCTGGTGGGTTAGAAATTAAACTTGCACTGGTTCTATGATTATTATTATTACAGTTGTCCCTCAGCATCCAAGGTAGATTGGTTCCAGGACCCCCATGGATACCAAAATCCTTGGATGCTCAAGTCCTGTATATAAATGCCATGGTATTCGCATTTAACCTACCTACCATCCTCCCATATACTTCATATCGTTTCTAGATACCTAATACCATGTTAATGCTATGTAAGTAATTGTTAAACTATATTGCTTGGGAATAATGGCAAGAAAAAGTCTGTACATGTTCAGTACAGAGGCAGTCAACTTAGGCCTAACTATGTAGTACATGTCAGCAACAACATAACGTTTTGGGGGAATATTTTTTACTGGAGTTGTTTGAATCTGAGGATGCAGAACCCACAGATACAGAGGGCTGACTGTATATTAAATATTGTTAAGAATAGCATCTCTTACCAGTTAACACAGAGATTCTCCTTACATCCTAGGTTTAAGTCTTTAAGTTCTGATTTCCTTATCACATTGTCTAAGTTAGACTTATTGTACTATACTGTTTAGTTTGTTGTTTTGTTTAAAATTTTTACAAAGTTATTATTTTTGTTCTATTTACTTATAAGAAAGATAAAGAAAAATAGCTTGTTCAGTGTTAGTTCAGCAAGGTAAATAGCAGATGAGTATATATGTATTCATTATGAATGGTAGTATTTTGTCCATCTTATCTAACTTTTATCATACTTTGTTACTAATGTTTCTGGTATAAGATTTAGCATGAAAAATAAATTCCAGAATAATGCCACTTATTCAGCAAGCAAATTTTTTTTTGGTTAATCCTCACCTGAGGATATTTTTCCATTGATTTTTAAAGAGAATGGAAGGGATGGGGAGAGACAGAGAGAAACATCAATGTTACAGAGACACATCAATTGGTTGCCTCCTACCCGAACCTGATCAGGGCCAGGGATCGAGCCTGCAACCTAGGTACATGCCCTTGACAGGAATCGAACCTGGCACCCTTCAGTCCATAGGTTAACACTCTATTCACTGAGCCAAACCGGCTAGGGCTCTACAAGCAGTTTTTTAAAGTTAATATTCTACTTGAAAAACTATGATAGTTTCCATTACTCATGGGACTTTCTGTTTTGCATTAGTATGAATTTCAATCTTAAGCAATTTGTAGTCCATAATTCGAAGTGATACAATCAACTATGATTCTTTTTTAATCCCAAGGAAACGGGCTCCAAAAGGCAAGGTATCAGTATAGCTGGGCCACTCCATGAAGTGGGACTTATCATGATACCCAGTCACCAGCCCCATTTTCCCTCTTGCCTATTAATGCTTTGTAATAGTTGGATTCCAAATCAGGATCCACATGTTGCCTTTGGCTGTTACAACTCTTAAGTCTTAATCTTTTACATGGGTCTTCCTCCTCCTTTCATTTCTTACTATTTATTTGTTGATGAATGTGGTGGTTTTATCTGTGGCATCTCCACATTCTGATTTTACTGGATGCATTTGCATCCCCAGGTGTCATTAAAAACTTTCTGTCTCCTGTACTTCCTATAACTGGTAGTTGGATTCAAAGGCTTGATTTGATTCAGGTTTGATTTTTTCCCCCCAAGTACTTAAGGTAGGTAGTGGTGAGATAGATAGATAGATAGATAGATAGATAGATAGATAGATAGATAGATAGATAGATAGATCCAGATTCCCAAGTTCTTAGAAAAAAAACAATGTTTCTCCTCCTTTTTCATTTTAAGTTTGGTATTGTACAAATCATTTCTTTCTTTAGGTGTTGGGAAGGAAGGCTATCCCCAAACTCAGGGTGATTTCTCATTTGACGAAGACAGTAGTGATGCTTTGTCTCCAGACCAGCCCGCCAGCCAGGAGTCGCAGGGCTCGGCTGCATCCCCAAGTGAGCCAAGAGTTAGTGAGTCACCATCTCCTGTGACTGCAAACACTCCAGCCCAGGTATCATCCTTCTTGTTTTTACCCCTAAATAGAGAACGTACCTTGCTTTTTTGTATATCAAGTATATATCTTGTATTTTACATATCAGTACATTCTCACTAGAAGAAAAGTCTGAAAATATGGAGAAATATCTATTCACCTGTAATCTAACCACTGTTAACATTTTTCAATAGATTCTTGCATTTTATTTCTGTTCTATACACACATTTTTATTTTACAGTTTGTAACTCTTAAAATTTTTCACATAACTTTTTTTAGATATAATTCATATATCATAAAGTCCACCTTTTTTTTTTTTTACCACTTAACCATTTTTTTTATTTTATTGGTTTCAGAGAGGAAGGGAGAGGGAGAGAGAGATAGAAACCTCAATGATGAGAGAGAATAATTGATTGGCTGCCTCCTGCATGCCCCCTACAGGGGATCGAGCCCACAACCCAGGCATGTGCCCTTGACCAGAATCGAACCCGGAGCCCTTCAGTCCACAGGCCAACACTCTATCCACTGAGCCAAACCAACTAGGGCACCACCTTCACCATTTTAAAGTGTACAGTTCAGTAATGTTAAATATACTCACATTGTTGTGCAACAGATTGCCAGAATGTTTTTGTGTTGCAAAACTGAAACTATACCCAGTAAACAACTCCCAGTTCCTCCTCCCCCCAGGCCCTAGCAACCACCATTCAGTTTCTGTCTTTATGAATTTGACTGCTTTAGATATTTCATATTAGTAGAATCATACAGTATTTATCTTTTTGTTACTGTCTTATTTCACTTAATATAATGTCTTCAAGGTTCATCCATGTTGTAGTATGTGACAGAATTTCCTTTATTTTTAAGGCTGAATAATACTCCATTGTATGGATTTACATTTTTATTTATCCATTTGTCAGTGGACGTTGGGTGGTCCCACCTCTTGACTATTGTGAATAATGGTGCTGTGTACATGGGTGTGGAAATCTTATTTTCTAGACTTGTTTTCAATTCTTTTGGGCATATACTCAGAAGTGAAATTGCTGGATCATATGGTTACTCTATTTTTAATTTGTTAAGGAAGCTGCATATAGGTCTCCATAGTGGCTATACCATTTCATATTCAGCAGTGCACAAGGATTCCAATTATCCACATCCTTGCTGATGCTTGTTAATTTATGTTCTTGTAATAGTAGCCATGCCAGTAGTGTGAGGTGATACCTCACTGTGCTTTTGATTTGCATTTCTTTAATGATTAGTGATATTGAGCATCTTTTCATATGTTTTTTTGCTATTTCTATATTATCTTTGGAGAAATGTCTGTTAAAGTCTTTTGCCCATTTTTTAATCAGGTTATTTGTTTTTCTATTGTTGAGTTGTAGGAGTTCTTTATATATTCTGGATATTAACCTTTTATCAGATATATGATTTGCAAATATTTTCTCCCATTCCATGTGTCACTTCTTCACTCTGTTGATAGTGTCCTTAAATGCAAATAAGTTTTTAAGTTTGATATAGTCCCTTGTCAATAAATATATATCGCTTTTTATTGCTACACTAGAGGCCCGGTGCATGAAATTCATGCACGGGGGTGGGGGTGTCCCTCAGCCCAGCCTGCACCCTCTCCAGTCTGGAACCCCTCGGGGGATGTCCGACTGCTGGTTTAGGCCCGATCCCACAGTTGGACATCCCTCTCACAATCCGGGACTGCTGGCTCCCAACCACTCGCCTGCCTGCCTGCCTGATTGCCCCTAACAGCTTCTGCCTGCCAGCCTGATCATTCCCTAACCACTCCCCTGCCAGCCTGATCGACGCCTAACTGCTCCCCTGCCAGCCCAATTGCCCCCAACTGCCCTCCCCTGCCAGCCTGGTCACCCCAACTGCCCTCCCCTGCCGGCCTGGTCACCCCCAACTCCCCTGCAGGCCCAGTTGCCGCTAACTGCCCTCCCATGCCTACCCGGTCGCCCCCAACTGCCCTCCCCTGCAGGCCTGGTCCCCCCAACTGCCCTCCCTCCCCTGCAGGCCCGGTCGCCCCCAACTGCCCTCCCCTACAGGCCTGGTCCCCCACAACTGCCCTCCCCTGACGGCCTGGTCACCCCTAACTGCCCTCCCCTGTAGGCCTGGTCCCCCCCCAACTGCCCTCCCTCCCCTGCAGGCCCAGTTGTCCCCAACTGCCCTTCCCTGCAGGCCTGGTCGCCCCCAACTGTCCTCCCCTGTAGGCCTGGTTCCACCCAACTGCCCTCCCCTGCTGGCCGGTTGCCCCTAACTGCCCTCCCCTGCTGGCCCGGTCATCCCTAACTGCCCTCCCCTGCCAACCTGGTTGCCCCCAACTGCCCTCGCCTGCTGGCCTGGTTGCCCCTAACTGCCCTCCCCTGCTGGCCTGATCACCCACAACTGCCCACCCCTGTTGGCCTGATCCCCCACAACTGCTCTCCCCTGCCAGCCATCTTGTGGCGGCTATCTTGTGACCACATGGGGGCGGCCATCTTGTGCATGGGCGTGACGGTCAATTTGCATATTACCTCTTTATTATATAGGATAGTATTCCGTTAAACTGATATACTGCATCTCTTTTAACCAATTTCCATTGTTGGTTATTTGGACTTGTTTCCTGTTTTTCACTCATACACACAATAAGAGCCCCTGTTGTATTCTCACATATTTGCTACACCCTGGTTTTTTTTTATACATACACTGTTGAGCACTTATTTCATTATTTCTCTGGATAATTACCAGATATGGGCAAAAGATAAGACACTTTAATTGCTTTCCAGGAAGGTAATACAGATTTCCAGTCACTATGTGTTTACCACAAGTAGGTAATATCATTACCTTAAGTCTTGCACACCATTTGGATATTTGACTGTTTTAATTGACTCCTTGATTTCTGTTAGATTGAGTTCATTTGTTCAACAATTATATATTGAGTACCTTTTATGTGTCAGATTGTATTAGGAACTGAAAATCTAGTGCATGCAAAAGGATCTAAAATATTTTTTATAATTGCATTGGAAATACACATTTTTTATTTTTCAGTGGGTGTTCATGTTTCTTTTGGTTTTATAAGAACTCCTATGCTGTATATAATTTGTTGTTCTCTCCTTATGGTTGTCAACTGATGGTCAGTGACGCCAATTCAGCCCCATTAGGAATCCCCAATTTGGTGTGTGTTGAAGAAGGAAGCTTTATTCAGTGCAAAACAGCTCAATTGTGATACAGCTTGGCTGTGAAAACAGCACAGCTCTAACGCAGCCTTGAGGCCAGGCCTCTCTCTAGGTTGACTGCTCTGCTGTGCTCCTCACTGGTCTACTCTGTGCTCTAATAAGACATCTTTATTTTAGCTCAGCCAGGGAAATGCAGTGTTCAGTGAAAAAGGAAAGTGTACTCTGAGCCAGAGGGTAGCTGGCTTATATGGACAGAAGTCACCACCCCTTTGTCCTGATTGGTCTGTCTTCATGCAAATGTGGACTCCAAATCCTCGCATTTTGATTGGTCCAAAAGGCACTGTCCTGATTGGTCAGAATAGAACCACTCTGGTTGGTCAGAGCTGCACAACTCCAATTGGGTGGAGAAAGCCTCAGTCTTATTAGTTGAAATAGGATTCCAGGAATTCCTTTATAAGGGCTGGCTCAGATGGCAGAAAACACAGTACAGGCAAGCGGGTCAGTGCAGAGGCGGGTAGTTCAGTGCAGGCTTCTCTATAAAGAGCAGTTTGCATGAAGGGTTCCTGTTAAAAATAGCTGCGAGGCTTTGGGGTTTTTTTTGTGTTTTCTTTAATAATTGAAGTTTTTATTTCATGTACAAGAGATAGCATTCTATGGTAAGGTAGATGTCTTAAGTGACCCATTCATGGAAGTTTACCTGGTCCAACTTAATGAAGTCTATATCCTTCTTGTACTGACTGAAACACTGGGAGCACATATGGAGGCCCTATTTCCAGATCAGACCATGCACATTTGAGCAAACATGGCAAGAATGAGAATCCTGGCTGAATCTTCTGTGATGGCTCCAACAGAGTTGCTGGTTACCCATCTTGCTTTCTTTGAAGTAACGAGGCAAAAGGCTAGGCTCTGGGGGGAAGGGGAGGGAGGTGTTTAAGTCAAAATTATTGAGCTACTTAATGAGATTGGTCAAGTTCAGTAGAAAATGTCCTTGTTAAAGTCTAACATCATAAAATTTTTTAGTTGGAAAGGAATTTAGCAGTTATTTGCCTTAACTCTTATACCAGGAGAGGCCTGGGTTCAGAGAGGTATGGAAGTTTGGGGATTAAAAATATTTGCATATTTTCTTACAGCATTTCTTTTCTTTCATGAATATCTATTTGTCTTTCAGCATTATTTTCTTCCTTGTACTAATCACTATAATCCGAACTATATTAATTTCTTTGTTATTGTGTCCATGCCTCTAAATAAAATGTGAAAGTGTGAGCCTATGAGGAGAAGAACTTAGACTCAGAGGACAAAAGCTACGTGTGTGTGTGTGTGTGTGTGTGTGTGTGTGTGTGTGTGTGTGTCTGTCTGTCTGTCTGTCTTCAACATCTAGCATAGGCCCTGGTTCAGGAAAAGTGCTCAGTAAACATTTAACTGAACTCAGCAACATGAGGCTGACTAACATCCAGCTTGTAGAAGCAGTGTTTGTGTTCTTCCTTTGAGAACAAAGCCTCTCCAGCTTGGACTCATCAGGGTGGTGTGGGTAGCTACAGTTCCTATGCTCCTGTCCAAGTTTACAGGGTAAGAGTGACTAGCCCCTCAGCTTTGCTAGAACCTGGCCTGGAAGAAGGATGGGTCAGGGACCAGCCCACGGTCCAAGGCCTAAGCAGGCAGAGAGGGAGAGCAAGGAAAACCAGCCCCTACTGTGTTCTCACATATTTGCTGCACCCTGGTTTTGAGCTTTAAAAACAGGGCTAAAAAGAATGTCAAGTATGCAAGTAAATAACATTAAAACACAGTTCTACTTATCCATTTGGGTTCTTTTCTGCTTCTGTCTGAGTAGGTCAGGATAGTAGACAGCTAATAGCATGGCCTTAGCTTTTAGTAACACAGAATTTTTAGTAACACAAAAAAATTCAGCCATCTACCTGGTAATGGCTTCATGACAGTTCACCTGTGAAGACTGTCATTCTCCTTTTTCCAGCATGGCTTGTACTATTAGGTTTTTTGCTTTGCTCCTGAAACTTGGTCTCTAGCTAAGTTTGTAAGTCAGAAACTTTAACCAGAGGTAGTCCTATCTAGTGAACTAACATTCCTTGAAGGAAAAAAGGAATAGCTGTGTTTCTTAAAAAATAAGTATGCTCTATTTATTGCCTTAGATCATTCTTGAACTTAAACAGTTTGTATAACATGCTTTAGTGTTGCTCCGGCATCGTTTCTGCCTGCTGTGTGCAAACCATTAACAGTCTGCTCTTTATCTGTTAACTGAGCCTGGGGGCAGATACCCGCTTTAGAGAACAGTACACTCCCTACTTACACATTCAAGTAAAAGAACCCAGAATCAGAGCTAGCTCGCTGCAACTTTACTTGTTATGTAATTTCTGTACCATATACCTCGAGGCCTTCTTAAATTTTATTTCATAAAATTTAAAGGATTGTGTGTCCTTCATAAAATTCCCTTTTAGTATTTATAAGTAAGGAATCTGACAAAGATTCTTATTATTTATATTTTTATTCATGCAATTAAAGAAGCATCTCTCTGTTAACTGTGCTATATTGTTTTGGCAAATTTTGTACTTCATTTTCATTGTTATCTAGTGTTGTTTATAGAATTTATCCAGGCATCTCACTTGATATATAAAAAAATATATTTATCTCCCTAAATATAATTACTTTCACATTATAGTAGTTCAAGGGGAAAGTACCTACCTGAAAACACTCCTTCTCATTAAACATGAAGTTTCCAAGAGGCAGGTATGTCCCATCTTTTTATCTTAGTAACTTCGTACTGAACACACAGGATCCAACACACAGCAAGTGCTTACTGCTTTAATGAGTGAAAAATCCTAGGAGATGATCTCTGCAATATACTTTTTCCTGCTTTAAAATTACCATTGTACCTCTCCCTCCCTCCTCCCCCCCCCACCCCCCCCCACCCCCGCCAAGTCAGTCTCATTACCAATATTAAAATAGTCCTTACAGGGCAAAGATAATAAAAGAGCAACATAAATGTCTTGTATTTCAGATATTCTTGAGATTCTTAGTTGTTAATCTTTAAAACGGGAAGTGTGGGAGAGTTTGATGGTGACTTTAGTTGCTCTAGACCAGTGGTCATCCAGCTGCCTGTAGGGAAGGACTGTGTGTTGTTTTTTATAGTTTGTTTAATTTCCAAGCATTGTGGACTGATTTTCTTGTAAAATACAATGAAAGTAGTGGGGTGACATCAGATTTCCCGTAAGTCTTCCTATCCTTGTCGCACGCAGGTAACAAAGGTCGGCATCCATACTTGGAGTAGCACTGCATAGCATTCACTTTGCTTCCTGTTTACTTGAACCAGGTTTTTACATATGTTGCCTAATTGTTGCACTGCACATTTAATCCTGTGGCTTAAAGTAAATTTTTCTAGTTTTCCTGTTCATTTTTTGAAATATACTTATATAGTTACTGATTTTTAGAGAGAGAGGAAAGGAGAGGGAGAGAGAGATGGAAACATCAACATTGATTGCCTGCCTCCTGCATAACCCCTGCTCAGGATCAAGCCTACAATCCAGGCATGTGACCTGTGACCAGGAATCGAATCATTGACCTCCTGGTGCAAAGATCGACGCTCAACCACTGAGCCACACCGGCTGGGTTCCCTGTTCATTTTTTTTTTTAAACACTTGGCCTAATAAAAAGTTCCAGGCCAGTGTAGGGAATTTCTTTTAGATTCTTTAAAAGTTTTATTACAGATAATTAGTTGAGAGAAAATTAAGCTCAAGATTTCTTAATGCTTTGCTTTATTCCAAAATGTCTTATGACATATAGTCTCCTTCATTCTTTTCAGAACACAGATACCAGAGGATTAAGTCCTACAGCAAAGTATTCAAATAGAAGAAACATTCCCTACCAAAAAATTTAACTTACAATATCTAAGTAAAGAACAGATTTTCCAAGCACTTCTCTTGAAACCCGTGTTGAAATGCTAATGACCTTGCAATGTGGACAGTACAGTACACCAACATGTTTCTCCTTTAAGATGTAGATTTCAATGGTGAAAGCAATTATTGAATACTTGGGGCCCGATGCATGAAATTCATGCAAGGGGCTCAGCCCTCGCAGGGGAGGGCAGTTGGGGGCAATCAGGCTGACAGGCAGAGGCGGTTAGGGGCGATCAGGGGCGATCAGGCAGGCAAGTGGTCAGGAGCCAGCTGTCCCGGATTGGGCCGGCAGGGGAGGGAAGTTGGGGGTGATAGGGCCAGCAGAGGAGGGCAGTTGGGGGTGATTGGGCAGGCAGGGGAGGGCAGTTGGGGGCGATTGGGCTGGCAGGGTAGGGCAGTTGGGGGCGATCGGGCCAGCAGGCAGAGGCGGTTAGGGGTGATCAGGCAGGCAGGCAGGCAAGTGGTCAGGAGCCAGCTGTCCCGGATTGCGAGAGGGTGCAGACCGGGCTGAGGGACTGCCCCTCCTCCCCGTGCACAAATTTCGTGCACTCGGCCTCTAGTTTATACTAATAAAAGGGTAATATGCTCATTAGACCAGATGTCTTCTGGACAAAGCCGCAGCGGCTGCGAGGGCCAAGGACCGGTGGCGCAGGAGAGGCAGCGGCCCCTCCTTCCACAGAGGCGGCACTGGGAGAGGCAGCGGTGCCGCAGTCCCGGAGCCTCCACAGAGGCTGGAAGAGGTGCGACTGTGGTGCCTCAACCTCCCACAGCCCCTCCCCAGCTGGCCTGGCCCCAGATTGCCCCCACACACACAAGTGGGCAGAGGGCGGGGCCAGCGCTAAGAAGCAAGGGCTGAGGTCAGTGTATCACATCCAGAGGCACATGATTGCAGTTTGTTATATTATTACTGATGTTTTGTTTGATGATTTAGTTAAATGGTGGCCTCAGATTTTTCCACTGTAGCTTTCCCCCTTTATAATTAACTGGAGACCTGATGCATGAAATTCGTGCAAGGAGCTCGGCCCTTGCATCCGTGGCGGCTTGCCTTGGCCCTCGCAGCCCCAGCAGGGGAGCAAGCAGTTAGGGGGCAATCAGGCCGGCAGGGGAGGGCAGTTGGGGGACATAGCTGTAAAGAAGTTTTTTTATGTAACTAAAGTTGGTATCAATATAAGCTAGATGTCACAGCTTTAGAATGTTATAGGTAATCCCCATGGCAACCACAAAGGAAATAAGAAAAGAGTCACTACAAAAAAAATCAACCAAATACATAAATGGAAAGTATCCCATGTTCATGGATTGGAAGACTTAATATTGTCAAGATGTCATTACTACCCAAAGCAAACTACAGATTCAGTAGATTATCAAAATTCTAATGATAATTTTTTGCAGAAGTAGAAAAATTTATCCTAAAATCATGTGGAATCTCAAGGGACTCCTGATGGCCAAAACAATCTTGAACAAAATTGGATATCACACACTTCCTGATTTCAAAACTTACTACAGAGCTGCAATAATCAAACAGTGAGATTATGGCATGAAGATAGACATAGAAAAAAAAGATAGACATAGAACAATGGAATAGAATACACAGCTCAGAAAGCTTTATTTCAAATGATTTTCGACAAGGGTGCCAAGGTCACTCAGTGGGTAAAGGACAATCTTTTCAACAAATGGTGTTGAAAGAACTAGATGTCCACAAGCAAATGAGTGAAGTTGGACCCTACCTAACACCATATGTGAAGTTTAACTCAAAATGGACAAAATACTTAAACATAAGAGCTAAAACTATAAAATCCTTAGAAGAAAACTTAGTTTCATGACATTGGATTTGGCAATGTGTTTTTAGATATGACACCAAGGCAACAAAAAAATAGAAGATAACTAGGCTTCATCAAAATTAAAAACTTCTATACATCAAAAGATAATATCAACAGGGTGAAAAGCAACCCACAGAATGAGATAAAATATTTGCAAATCGTTTATCTCATAAGGGGTTAATATTCAGAATATATAAGGTGTCCCAAAAACTGTATACACACACTTTGAATAATTAAAAAGGCAGTGTTTATTTAATACATTTCATTTTCAAAATTGAGCTATCAGCTGTTAAAAAGTAGAAATTACTCCTACAACTCAACAACAACAAAAAAACATGATTTAAAAGACTAGAATAGACATTCAGCTAATAAGTACATGAAAAAATGCTCAATATCACTAATCACTAAAAAAATGCAAATCAAAAACACAATGAGATATCATCTCTCCTCACACCATTAAAATGGCAAATACCAAAAGTACATAAATTAAAAATTGTCAACAAGGACATGGAGAAACTAGAACCCTTGTGCACTGTTGGTGGGATTGTAAAATGCTGCAGTCACTATAGAAAATGGTATAGCAGTTCTTCAAAAATGTAAAATAGAACGACCATATGATCCAGCAATCCCACTTCTGAGCATATGCCCAAAAGAATTGAAAGCAGGGACTTGAACCGGTATTTATACACCCATTTTATAGCAGCATTATTCACAGTAACCAGAGGTAGAAGCAACCCATGTGTCCATCCATCGACAAATGAGTGGATAAAATAGTGTTTAAACACACAACAGAATATTTTTCAGCCTTAAAAAAAAAGGAAAACCTGATACAGCTACAACACGGATGAACATTGAGGACATTATGAGACGTGAAATAAGCCAAACACAAATGAAATATGTTGTATGATTCCACTTATATGAGGTATCAAGAATAGTCAAAGTCATACAGACATAAAGTAAATGGTGGTTGCCAGGAGCTGGGGAGCCTGGGGACTTGTTTGATGGGTACAGAGTTTCAGGGCAAGTTCTGGAGATGGGTGGTGGTGGTAGCTGTAGAACAATGTGAATGTACTGAAGTCCATAGAACTATCCACTTTAAATGGTTTAAATGGAAAATTTTATGTTATGTATATTTTACCACAATTTATTTTAAAAATAGATTTTTTAAATGAGAGGGATACATGCAAATCCTCACTGCTAATTAGGCAATCAAGTAACAACTAACTGTTCAGGTGATGTTGTGCTAATGGGTTAATTCACTTTTAATGTTCAACTACTTGCTCTAAAAATGAAATGTTTAAATACAAACATAAAATATCCACCCATCTATTAAATTTTCAAAGCACATGTTTTTATTTATAATCAACTTATTTACTGACTAGTGTTCATTTTATTTGTCTGGGGATTGGAATACGGAAAAATATTTTTTAAATAGTTGCATTTTGAATCTATTTGCATATTACCATCATAATTAAGATCTCTGCTGCATTCTAAAATAAAAGCACATTAATTATAGATTTTAAATCAACAGTACAAAAAAAAACCCTTTGTCTTTAATTATCTAGTTTTTGTCCCTTTAAATTGTGTAAAGAAATTCTAATGAAAAAGGAACTTAACAGAGAACAGTGATTGGTCCTTGGAAGTATATCATCTTTTCAGAAGGAACCAGTGTAGATGCCGGAAATGTTATGAAACTTTAGTCAGTTTAAACATTTGCTCTGACTTGTTTTTTTCTTTTGTATCAGTACTTTCCCATAGCAATTTCGAGTAAGAGAAAGGTTAGTCTTTAAGATTGGAAGTGCTTTCCTTTGAGTTTCATTTAACACATAAATATCCACTCTTAGACAACAGTGTTTCCTGACATTTCCTTTCATGACGTTATGATGACAGTTACAGAACTAGTAGTCATGAGACCTATTACTTGTGATGAGAACAGTGATCAGATCCAGTAAAACAAAGCAAAGTTTGCAGCTTTTTTGTTTCTTTAGGGAAAAGATTCTGAATCATTTTGAGACTGAACTTTGATAATACATAAGGTGAACTTAGGTCTCAGTGGCAGTTTAAGCATATTTAAAGCATTCTCTTAAGATTTTAACATATTGCTCAACCTACTGTGAAACAAAATAAGTGTATTTTTTATTGCTTGGATATTCTCTCTTAATCCTTTTTTAAATACTGTCATTTAAGAAGCATTAATATCTACATTTTTATTTTTATTTTTGTAACTCTAGCCACTAGGATTCTAACATCTAGATGTGATCTAAGGTTTTTTGGAGGGTCCTTTCTAAGGCACATGAAATAGATTGGCAAAATGTAAAGCAGAGTTTAGCTATTTCTTCCTTTTTAACTGAATTTATTTTCAGATTAGGTAAAGTTAATCACTGGTATCTCAGTTGAGTTATTCTTGTATTATGCTGGAATATGTGGTTTTCCGAATAGCAAAGTCACACTGAAATACCAAATGAAGATGGGAGTATCAGTCAGTAATCAGGGCTGAAGTCAATTAGGCAGGGTCTAGAAATATAGGCAAAACGTTTCCATAAATGTTACGGTTAACACCACATTCATTCAGATTATTAACACTGACTGCTCTCAATTGCATCATTACTATCAAAACAGCCAGTGGGGGCTAGACTGGTAAAATAGCTGCCAGGTTAGTAGAATTTATCTGCAAGGAAATATATATTTTAAAATTCAATATCTGATTCTACTTCATATGCCAATTATTTAATAGCCAAGGAATGTTTTTCCCCTGTGTGAATATTGACCCAGAGATAAGTATCATTTCCCAAAAATGTACAAAGTGAAAGGAAAACAAATAACTTAGAACCCTACCCCTTAGAGCAGTGATCAGCTGGCTGTCAGCTTCCACTTGGTGCCAGAGGTCCATCGAGGAGCTAGCATCGCAGGGCCATTGGGGGCGGAAGTCAGCCTGGAGCATAGGTGTCAACACTTTGGATAAGTTCTTCCTTTCGTTTCTGTTTGAAAATGAAACTGAGTGTAGCCATTTTTTAAAAAGCAAGTCTTTTCTATTGTCAACACTTACGGTTACTGATAATTACTTAAAAGCTGAAATCAATGGCAAAATAATAAATGTCAGAGAGCTGACATGGGCAGCACAATTAATTGCACACTCACACACATACAGGCCCAGCAGGCTTGAGAGTATGACCTATCATGAGTAAAGCCACAAGGAATTTCCATTCACCCATTAAACAAATATTTATTGAGTATCTAGTATGTGCCAACCTTCATATTTCTTGCAGCTAATAGCCCTCTGACTTTTCAGGTCATTTATTTTAAGGAGGGAAAATACAGTTTGCTATTTTTAAACCCAAATACTTCAACAAGAGAACTGACTTTGATTGTTGTAATGAATTTGAGAGTTGTTTGGAAAAGTTAAGTGATAAAGAAACTTTTCCCTAAGATAAGGCTGGTAATAGTAAACCCAAGTAGTAATCAATAGGCAACATTTGACTGATTCATTGTAATAGTAATATCTCTTTCCAGTAAATGAATACTTAAAGTAGAGTGCTAGTTGGAATAGATTGTTAGGTGGTTGATAAAAATCTAGCCAAGCCTTCTGTGGTTTCCTTTGTTAATATATGATCCCAAATTGAAATTGAATAATTGCCCAGGTAACAAATTAACTTCTTTGTTTAAGTGTGAGGATGCTGCCCATGAAGCAGGTCAATCTTACCAGAAATAGTCGCCATATTTTCTTTGCAAGAGATGGGGGGAGAGGATGATGAATACTAGTCGGGTTTGAAGGTAGGAGGATGAGCTGTGAGCTTAAGGACACGTGCAGGAGTGGGCCTGCAGGAGTGAAGCTTTCTCTCAGATGCCGCCTGACCGTGGGTCTGGGTGTGGTGGAGGGGCTCATTAGGCCCTGAAACAAAGAATAAAGATGACATTTGAATTAGCCCAGATGAGTGTGACCTGTAAGGCAAGAAAACCTTACGAATACCATGTATTGTTTTGACCATTTTTACAAGAGTCTTGTACTTTTTTTTCTGCCAAGAAAGGGTGGTTCTGACCATATTCCTGAGAAAACACTATAGTTTAATAAATCTAACCCTATTTAGAGTTAGCTTTTTTATACTAGTATTGAGGCAAAGACTTTTGGTTTTACGGAGGTAAGGCATGTTATTCCTCCATCTGGGTCTCCAAGATAATAGTATACTTTCCTTTTGTTTCTTTTGTATTAGGATTTTTTTTAAATGAGTTCATTGCCTTATAATTCTGGTTTTTCTATTTTTACTGTCATTGATTTCACAGACTTGTTCCCTTTCTGCCTTTTCCACCAGTTTACTACAGTGTCCCCAACAGTTCCTGAATTCTTGAAAACTACTACTACTACGGATCAGCCCCCCACAAGGTCCACAGCTCCTGTGCTCCCCTCAAACACTG
The DNA here is from genome assembly GCF_027574615.1 of Eptesicus fuscus. Lineage (NCBI taxonomy): Eukaryota > Metazoa > Chordata > Mammalia > Chiroptera > Vespertilionidae > Eptesicus > Eptesicus fuscus. The sequence goes on from NC_072476.1 coordinate 22,079,700, forward strand.
TGTCCTCAGCAAAGCCTGGGCCAACACTGGTAAAGGTGGGTACCCCGCATACAAACTGGTTTGAGTATCTTGTGACTCTTGTCCGTAGTCCCACACATGGAAGACAAAGGCATGTGTCCACGTCACCCAGCCTGCCTGTTAGCCTGAAGCCTTGAAAACAAAAGCATGGGAGCACTTGCTAGACCAGGCTTTAATATTTGAAACTACCACCTTCAATACATGACCTATTATTCTGCAGTCACAGAACAGCACAAAATGTGTGTATAAACTACTGGAGGCACAAGGAAGGGTGTAGGGGTCATTCTATCAGCAGCGCCCAGTCCTGCCCCCACCCAGGCCATCAAGATGGAACAAGGGACACAGGGTAGATGGAGATGCTTTCACATAGCATGCGAGTCCCAACTCTCACAAACAGATCTTTAATGGTAACATGATTCTGGACTTTCTACACAAGGTTAAACTCAGTGGTATTCCAGATATATTACATGGCAGGTTAAAGGTTTAAAGAAGCAAGCACAGTTTTTTGATTTAGCAGATTTGGCCAGATGAAGCTTGGTTTATTCTTCAGATAAGCTGCAGATTTGTGGCACTGTTCCCTAGTGTTTTACTTGGTCAAAATAACTCAGAATAAGTCCCAAAGAATATTAAAATGTGTGCTGTATAGTACATTTTTCAAGTTTTTTGAAGTGTACTTAGAACTGCTAAATAAAGTGGGGGTAGCGGATAACCTGCAGAATACTTGATTCATCCTGATGTGGCTTTTGCCAAAACCAGCAGAACACAGATCTCAAACTAAAAGAGGACATTAGGGAGCCAGCTAACCCTCTCACCACCTTTCAGATGAGGAGACTGAGGCCCAAAGAAGTGAAGTGACCAGGCTAGGAAGGACGCAGTCTCCCAAGTTCCAGGCCAGCCCTCTTTCTGCCTTCTCAGTTAACCCATTGCAGGACTCTTCAGAGGCACAGTCCTCATCTCCATCTGTCCCCTGGGCCTGTCCTTGTCCTTGACAGGAGGTTCTCTTTCTACTCCTGGCTCTCTTTGTCAGTGTGGCTGCGTCTATGTGGCTTCCAGGGTATATAGCAATATATTTCGCCATCTAACATTGCTAAGGATTGGAGCCAGAAATTCCAGAGGGTGCCAGGTGGCAACCGCTTCAATAAAATCAGCTCTTACCTCCTCCCACATCCCCAAGCATGTACCACAATGGCACAAAGAGCATTTGAATGCCAACCCATCTTTCCCTGCAGAGACTGAGAATTTGTTCTCGGCATCTCCTACTCTTCCAAGTTCTCCTCTTCACTATGTCTGCCTTTAAGGAGGGCCTTGGTTCTGCGGCCACAGGCATTGTGTAAGAATGTGAGGTTCAGGGGTTGGGGAGGTAACCCTAGGACTCTGCCAGTGGAGGAAAGGACGGTACATATTAGGAAACAGACCACAATTGTTTGGCTTTTTCTATGAGGAAAGCTGTTTCCCATCCTCACTTCCTGAGAGAATAGACATGTTCCAGCTAATAGGTAAACAGGTAATAGCAGATTTGGTCTGAGGAACACTGGTTCTTGTGTTTGTGTCCCCTCCCTTGTCAACAGGTAGCTTCCTGGTCGCAGTCGGGTCAGTGTTTTACCGTTACCTAACAGTTATAGTCACACCTCCGAAACCCAGACCCCATTCATTGTTATGCTCAGTTTGAAAAGACTGGAAATAAAATGTATTATTGATAAAAACATAAGCACATGACAGTGAACTGATTAATATTGTGAGATTACAGGAGGATTTTTAAAGGGCAAGGATATTTTCTGACATTGTGATGTGTAGTAAGTGCCTGATAATTCAAGTGATTGCTAATTGCATACACATTCATCATTAACTTATTCAGCAAATACTTATCTAGCACTTTTTATGTGCCAGGCACTGTTCAGGGTATAGAGTCAATGAAGCAGTGAAGGAAACATGACAAAGCACCCCATCTTGATTGGGACTGGGAGGTAAACAGCAAAACAGAGAGGGGGGGCGGTGAAGATAAAGTGAGGACTGGAGCTGCCAAGCAGACAAGGAGAGACGTTTCTATTCCAAGTAGCATGCTTGGGCGAGATCTAAAAGAGGTGAGGGAGTTTCCATGAGGATATCTGTGGGCAAAAGTAAATATTAATAGCGATGGTTTCTGGTCTGTAGAATATGCTATTTTTATTTTTTTATTTTATTTCCTAACTCGAATATGAACACATATAAAATGATCACATCAATACCCATATTTAATGTAGTACTTCTCAAAAGTCTTCTTACTGAGTATTTTACCTAAGGAAGCTTAGGAATAATTTCTTATACCTTATTGTTTTGTTGGTGGACTTTTTTTTTCAAACAAAATTATAATATGAATACTGAAAAGTAGAAAGTGATCTGATAACTTATAAATGGAGGAGAAAGAAAACACAGGAGTCATCTGAATCTTAATCATAAGATGGGGTCTCACACACCATTTTCAAAATAAAAATGTATTTTTGAAAAAAATTTTAAACACATATTTACATTGCTCAGTATTTTTGTGTTTACTTTCCATAGAAATGCATAGCCTTTATTCCACTTGATTCTCATTACAAGCATTTTTCTGTTTTTGCATATTCTCCATTGATTTTTTTAAAATATATTTTTATTGATTTCAGAAAGGAAGGGTGAGAGAGAGAGAGAAACTTCAATGATGAGAGAAAATCATTGATTGGCTGCCTCCTGATGACCCCCACTGGGGAATGAGCCCACAACCCAGGCATGTGCCCTGACTGGGAATCAGACCGTGACCTCCTGGTTCAATCACTGAGCCATGCTGGCCAGGCTCCATTGTTTTTTAATGACTATAAAATATTACATAGTTATAGTGAAATTAGAGGCCCGGTACACGAAATTCGTGCACTTGGGTGGGGGGGTCCCTTAGCTCAGCCTGTGCCCTCTCACAGTCCAGGAGCCCTCAAGGGTTGTCTGACTGACGGCTTAGGCCCACTCCCTACAGGAAGCAGGACTAAGCCATCAGTTGGACATCCTTAGTGCTGCTGCAGAGGCAGGAAAGGCTCCCACCACCGCCGCTATGCTCACCAGCCGTGAGCACAGCTTCTGACTGAGCAGCGCTCCCCCTGTGGGAGTGCACTGACCACCAGGGGGCAACTCCTGCGTTGAGCGTCTGCCCCCGGTGGTCAGTGTGCATCATAGCGACCAGTCGTTCCGCTGTTCAGTCCATTTGCATATTAGCCTTTCATTATATAGGATATACCTAATCTTTTTTCTGTTGTATACTTAATGTACAACGTGTTTTTCACTGGGAGATAATATATGGAAGCACTTGGCAATGTGTCTACACAGAAGGACTTAGAGTGACTGTTGTTGAATGTGCATGGATGATGCTAAGCTGAGCATCTTGCCCGTAGTCTGAGGGAACAAGATAGCAGGAGAAATGAGTTCTTAGGAGCAACATTTCTTGATCAAGAGAATATGCAAATGTTTTCCTGGCTCTCTAAACGTATCTGGTATATTGCTTTCCACAGTGGCTCTACCAGTTCTGAAGCTGAGTTGCTTTTTCATTCCAAATCCTGAGGCACAGTAAAATAGATTGCATGTGGTGGCATCTCTTAAAATGTTCTTACTCCCTTTTTCTCACAAATAGCAAAGCCACCCCAAGAATTCAAATGACAAGCACCGTAGCAAAAAATGCAAAGACCCCAAACCACGGGTAAAGAAGTTGAAGTACCACCAGTACATTCCCCCAGACCAGAAAGGTGAGAAGAGCGAGCCGCAGCTGGACTCCAACTACGCCCGCCTGCTCCAGCAGCAGCAGCTGTTCCTGCAACTACAGATCCTGAGCCAACAGCAGCAGCACTACAACTACCAGACCATCCTGCCCGCGCCACTCAAGTATGGGTTGGGGGCAGGGCTGGCTTCTAACGTGGATTTTATGTGGTTTTTATGAGATCCATTAGTTGCTGAAGGTTGGATGTTGTGATTTATTTGTGCTTAATGACCGTTTTCATTTTATTACCATCAAAGCTTCTCATACAGTGTCTAAAGTCAGTACATTGAGAATTGCCTGCAATGCCACTCGGTTTTGTCCTCCTAAGTCGGTTCTGAATTTTTAAGTTAGAAGTGACTTTTCACAATTACTCATTCAAGAAAGATTTGCCTAGTGGTAAATGCTATGAGAAAAGCATAAGAGCTGGTAAAACAGTTTAAAAAAACAACAAAAAAAACAGGACCATAAAACTTGGAGTGGTCAAAGAAAGTTTTATGAAAAAGGCAGGATGTGTATGTGGGAAAGGGCCTGAAATGGGAAGGGCCCTCTGAGCAAAGGGGGAACGATGTGAGTGGAGGTACAGAGTGCAGTGCCTGTTTATTGAATGGTGAGAAAAATGGCCTGTTAAATAACGAATATGATTTGTTTTTAAAGAAAGTGGAGGACAGAATTGAGTAGGCCCAATGTCTGCAGGAACCTGAAATCGGGCCGACTCTAATCTTGATGTGGTAGTTGTTTCAGAGGCTGCACTGACATGGTAAAATCAACATGCAGGAAAGAATCATTTGACGCCAGTACTGAGGGGGAGTCTGGAAATAGGAAAACCAGTTGGAAATTGTGCAGTAAAGTAGATCCCAGAAGATGAAACAGCAATGATAATGGAAAAGAAGGAACAGGATAGATGTCCCAAAAGACAGTGAATGAAAAGTCTTTGTGACCAACAACCATGGAGAAGAAACATGTTTCCACAGTTTGAGCCCAATTGGGAGCGAGAGAGGGAGTGAGTTCTGGCAGTTTCTGCGATTGAATCCACAGCAAGACATCCATGGCTTATTTTAATTATGTAATAAAAGAAATTTCCAGTTATGCATCCTCAAATGCTTTTTCTGGGAAAGAGGTAAAAATGCAAAGCCCCCATCCTTCACTTTGTTCACTTTTTAGGAGGAAGGGATATTTATATTCAACTTGGAAAAGAAACTCTAGAAAAAGATCAAATCTCATACAAGGAAAAATTATTCTCTGGTTCAAGCCCCTCGACTTGTAATCACATGATCTGGAGACACTGGACTTGTGTTCTACAGGAGGCTAAGCATTCCTCCCCGGGGAGTGGAAAACAAGACCCACTAAGCAGCTTCTCTGTAAGAAAGACCTCCGCATATGCTAATGATTATCATTTCACTGTTTTCTTGCAAGAACCAAATATGTCAAGAAAGGTTAGACTAGTTAGTCATTCAGACTTGACTGTGAAGCACTGAAATTTACAACATCAGGGCACGGAGATGAAGGAGGGAAGAATCTTGTAGCGTGCTATTATTTTAAGAGCAAGCAAGCCTGAGACAGCTGTTGACATTGGCAGGGGACCAGGAAGGCCAAGAGCTGAAAGAGAATCAGAAACTAACGGCGCCACTTGGCTGCTCTGTCCACGTCGGAGGTATCCCCACTGCCTCCGCCCTCCTTGGGCTCCATGATAGTAACAGCAACGATGGCTCACGTGTGTGTGCTCCTGACAATGCCCCAGGCAGTGTGCTCAGCACTTCACATCATCGTCATCCACATGGTTACTCTACGAGGACCGATATTATTGATTCCATTCCCAGGCGAGGAAACTGGTCAACTGAAACCCCATAAAAGGATTTTTTGTGTTGTCTGTCTATGAAATAGTCTTTCCTGTAATGAAAGGTATTGGCTGCATGAGACTGGCTTTATAGATGAGAAGAATACATCTGAGGAGTGGGCTTCTGAACTCTACAGTTCTTTGTTTTCCCAAGGCTTCCAGTCCCCCATCCTCCGCAAACATTCCCACCACTGACGTGACCAAGCCAAGCCGTCCAAGGAAAACTTCACACAGGAAGACCCAGGGACCAGGAGGAGGCAAGACCATGGTTCTTCAGTACTATTTCACCACACAAAGACTGAACACCAGTTCTGTTTAGCTTCCAGGTCCTAGAAATGGAGCTGGCTTTAACACATTTTTTATCAAAACTCCATTATGAGAAACTAAATGTGGAAGTCCTGCAGTGCCTGCAGTAGTGGGATTTTCTTGATAATGCAGCCTTTGGTCCCATGGAAGGAGCAAGAGCCTGAATGCACAGGGCTGTAATCCCACACACTGGCTGAAGGTTCCTAGAAGGTCATGCCATCTCTCTCAACTTCAGGTTTCTCATCCACACAATGATTACATTCATCTCCCCTTACCCCCCACTTTTTTCCTCTTGATTTGGGGAAAAAATAGGTTAATTTATTTCCGTTACTTTAGAGGTTGAATTAAACACTGAACTGTTCATCATAGTAACCAGGAGTATTGTAGAATCTCAACCAAAAAGAGCATGAATAGAATAATTCACTGAAATAATGTATTTTCGAGATGATCTCATTCACGAGGGACCAAAATTTGGTTGAGGGGAAGCTTATGTTTTTATTTAATAAAGCACATACATAGATACAATACATAGACAAGCATGCAGCATAGCCATGGTATTAAAATTTCATAGGGAGAGCAATTAAGGAAAAAGTGTCTAAAAAAGGCTCCTTACAGGGACAATATTGAATACTAGAGGCCCGGTGCATGAAATCGTGCATGGGTGCAGTCCCTAGGCCTGGCCGGCAATTGAAGTGTGAGTGTCTGGCGTGGAAGGGTAGGTCCCAGCTGACCTCTGGGCCCTGGGCAGCACCGGGGCCCTGGGACCCCATGCGCCCCCTCCACCTGAGTCACTGCGCCCAAGTCCCCACACGAGATGGAGTGAGCGCGGCCGGATGCCGCAGGCCGGGGCACAGCGTGGGCCTCTGTGCCACCCAGCAGCACCACCTGGAAGCCGGGCGGGCAGCACGCTCTCTCCCGACCGGCTTTGCAGATCGGCTCCTGTGCGAACCCACGGGGAGCCTGACCGGCCCCTGTGGTCCCGGCAGCTGTGGCCTGGCTTACCTGGAAGATGCTGCACGAGTGCCGGGTGGACTCCTCACAGGCACCCGGCACCTGAGCACAGGGGCTTCCCCAGTGCGCAAGCCCTGGCGCCCTGGGGGAGGGTAGCAGGGGGAGTGAGAGCGAGCTCAGTGGACACCCCACATTCTCACCGCACATCCATCCCCATCACACCTGCCCCCAGGTAGCCAGTGAGAGGTTGCAGCACGTCACCGACGCCCACAGTGTTCCACACCGCCCCCTGGTGGTCAGCACAAGTCATAGCGAGCAGTCGAACTCCCAGTCAAGGGGACAATTTGCATATTAGGCTTTTATTATATAGGATAAGGTTGAGAAACTCTGACTTAAATAAAATGTTTTCATAATTCAAAAATAAGATTTAAAAGTTGAATTTTTAGAAAGAAGAATAACAGAATATATTTGTCATTTCATCCAAACTTCAAGAAACTTCATTTCAAATATTTCAAGTATTTAACTTTAACAAAACATAAAGCAGGTTAAAAAGACTCAAGTGAATGTAAAGAGTGAGTTAGCTGTTGACAAGGCCAGAACTGGCTTCAAACACAGGCTTCCTAAATCTTAGTTGAGAAAGGTCATCCAACTGTGGACCCCAACCCATTCTCGTCATCATCTCAGAGCCCACTTTCAGAATGTGGAATTCAGAGTCTCACTGGTGTCAGTACCACGGCTTATATGATGGTAAAGCCTTGGCCCCAGTGGAGTTGACTGCATGGGATCAGCCACCAGAGAAGGAAATGCCATTGTTTGCATTTCAATGCCAGGAGTAGCACAGTAAAACGAAGTCATTGGGGGGCCTCAGTTTGGTGCAGACAGGCTTTTAGGGAAATTGGTACAAAAGCACCTAACTTTGGAACTTGACAACTGACTAACCAACCTTTTTTAATAAACTTTTAAAATGAAGTATATCTTACATACAGAAAGTCCATAAATTATAAGTGAAAATTGATGCCAAAGTAAGCATGCCCATATTACCACCTACATCAAGAAGTGGAACATGCCCTGGCCAGTTTGGCTCAGTGGATAGAGCATCGATTTGTGGACTGAAGGGTCCTGGGTTTGATTCCGGTCAAGGGCACATGCCCAGGTTGTGGGCTCGATCCCCAGTAGGGGGCATGCAAGAAGCAGCAGATCAGTGATTCTCACTCATCATTGATGTTTCTATCTCTCTCTCTCCCTCTCCCTTCCTCTCTGAAATCAGTAAGAATATATTTTTAAAAAAAGAAATGACATTGTACAAACTATTTAATTTAAAAAAAAAAAAAGAAGTGGAACATTATCATTAGCCCTAGCCAAGTAGCTTGGTTGGTTGGAGCATTGTCCCGATATGCCAAGGTTGTGGGTTTGTTCCTCAGTCCAGACACATACAATAATCAACGAATAAATGCATAGATAGGTAGAACAGCAGATCAGTGTTTCTCCTTTGCCCTCTCTCTCTCTAAAATTAAATTAAAATTTTTTAAAAAGAAAGGCAACATTATCAGTCCCTCTCTCGGTGACTATCCTGACTTCTATCCTGTAGACTAGTTTTGCCTGCTTTTGAACATTATATAAATGCAAACCTAAAGTACACATGTGTGTCTGGCTTCTTTTCTCAACATTATGTTTGTGAGATGCATCTTCACTGGTGCAAATAGCAGTTCATTTTTATTGCTGACTAGTATGCTGTAATTTATCTATCCATCATACTCTTGATGGACAGTTGGGTTGCTTCCAATTGAGGCTGATAATGAAAAATGACATAATAAATATCCTAGCCTGCATCTTATGGCTGACAAATGTATGTCTTTGTCAGGTGTCTGTCAGGAATGGAATTGGCGGGTCAGAGGATAGGCATGGGTTTTTAAGTAGATACTGTGAAATAGTTCTCCAGAGTGGTTGTCCCAAGGCACAGTTCTGGCAGTTGTGTATGGGAGAGTCCTGACTGTTCCAAGTAGTTGGTATTGGCAGTGTTGGTCTAGCAGCAGTCCTTCTGGATGTGCAGTGTTGTTCTGTTGTGCATTTCATTTGCATTTTCCTCCTACCTGTTGAGGTTAAGGTCTTGTTCACATGTTTATTGACCATTTGGGTATACCTTCTTGTGATATGCTTACCAGGATTTTCCCATTGGGTTTTCTGTCGTTTTCTTACTTATATGCAAGACTCTTAGTATATGGTAGATATGAGGCCTTTGTCAGAAAAAAAATGTATTACAAATATTTCTTCAATGGCTTTGGCTTGTCTTTTCACCCTCTTTACTTAGTGCTTTTTGTGTCCTGTTTAAGAAATATTTTCTATCCAAAGGCCATGAAGATATTATCCTAGTTTTTTTCTAAAAGCTCTATTGTTTTCAAAATTCACATTTAGGGATTTTGTTTGTTTTTATTAATCCTTGCCTAAGGATATTTTTCCATTGAATTTTTTTAGAGAGGGTGGAAGGGGGAGTGGGAGAGAGAAACATTGATGTAAAAGAGACACATCGATATGTTGCCTTTGCACACCCCAGGCCAGGGCTGAAGATCGAGCCTGTAACCGAGGTACATGCCCTTGACCAGAATCAAACCCAGAATCCTTCAGTCCACAGGCCGACGCTCTTTCCACTGAGCCAAACTGACTAGGGCCACATTTAGGTTTTTGAAGATGATATGAGGGTAGGGGTCCATCAGGAGCAGTATTTTTTCCTGTATGAATATCCAGTGTGGCCAGTACCGTTTAATAGAACTGCAGTGGGTGTCACCTTTGTGATAACTCAAGGGCCGATGTATGTGGGGGTCTGTTTCTGCACTTTCTGATCTTGATGTGTCTGTGGTTTTGTCCTTGCACCAGCACCATACCATGTGAGTAAACTGACTTTGTAATAACTGTCGGTGTCTGGTGGTATGGCTCTCCCAGCTTTGCTTTTCTTCTTTAGAGCTGCCATGGCCATTCTTTGTGTGCATTTCCATATAAAGGTTAGAATCACTTTCTAAATCTCTACAAAGCAAGCAAAACCTGCAGGAATTTTTATTGGGACCTGATTTGATTGACATCTTTACCATATTGACTCCTCCAATTCATGACCATGGTATTTTTCTCCTCCTCACATAATAGTCAAATTTTTAGCAGAAGCAATGTCAAATCCAGAAGTTATCTATATATATAAAAGGCTAAGTGACTGACCATGCGACTGACCGACCAGCCGGTACATATGACACACACTGGCTATTTAAAAATAAATGTTGACTTGCGCATGCACGATACATATAAAGCTCTCACTGGCACCTATCATACGCATGTGTTTTGATCTGTCATTGTCAATCATGAATTTGGTTGTTTTTGCTGACATTCTGAAGCTGAAAGAAAGCAGCGTCGTCAACAGAATATGTCTGAAGACCAACTATTGGCACAACGTACCTCTGAAGCCTAAAGAAGCCAGCGTCATCGACAAAATGTATCTGAAGACCAGCTATTGGTATAATGTACCTCTGAAGCTGAACAAAAGTGATTCCATCAATTCAACGGATGATGCCGAAAAGGAAAATTTTTCCATTGAATTTCTTAATAATATTACTCCTTTGGGAATGCCATGTCATAAATTAAAATTAAAAGTAGGTGCAATCATCATGCTACTGAGAAATCTTAATAGTAATTGGGGTCTTTGTAATGGTACTAGATTTATTATCACAAGATTGCGACCTAACATAAGTATTAATAGGATCTGCGGAAGGAGAGGTTGTCCTGATTCCAAGAATTGATTTGTCCCCGTCTGATACTGGCCTCCCATTTAAATTAAGTCAAAGACAGTTTCCCGTGATGCCAGCATTTGCAATGACTATTAATAAATCACAAGGACAAACTCTAGACAGAGTAGCAATATTCCTAACTGAACCCATTTACGGACATAGTCAGTTATATGTTGCTTTCTCTCGAGTTTGAAGAGCGCGTGATGTTAAATTTTTAAATACTTCATCACAAGGGAAATTAGTCAAGCACTCTGAAAGTGTTTTTACTCTTAATGTGGTATACAGGGAGATATTAGAATAAGTCTAATCAATTTATCAGTCATTGTTTTTATCAATGTTTTTATATCATGTTTTTGTTGTTTTTATATCATGTTTTTGTTTTTATATCATGTCTTTGTTATATCATGTTGTTATTTATTAATCAATTTATATATTCTTTTCATATACATCTTACTAATTTTCTTTCATCTCTGACACTTCTATTATAGAGAAAGGGCAAATAGCAATATTAAAATATTTCTTCTAATTAATTTCCTTTCACTGTGCACGAATCTGTGCACCAGGCCACCAGTTTTATTATACACTCTAATTTTCTTTTTCTTTTGAAGGCCACTCAATGACAAAAATAACAACAGTGGCAATTCAGCTTTGAACAATACCACACCTAACACACCAAGACAGAACGCATCTGCTCCTGTGAGGAAGCCAGGACCTCTGCCTCCCAGCTTGGATGACTTAAAGGTGATAATTCCAAGTAGAGTCTATTCACCCATTGTACCACAGAAGTGTAAATGACTTGCCAGATTTTTCTAGCAGGTAGTTTTCAGTATACACTGAGTGGCCAGATTATTATGATCTCTGAAAGCATAATAATCTGGCCACTCGGTGTATATCCTATATAATAAAAGGCTAATATGCAAATTGTCCCCTCAACCAGAAGTTCGACCAGCAGGCAGGCCAGCCAACCGCCCACGTCCCCTCCCCCTGGCCAGGCTGGCCGGACCCCACCCATGCACGAATTCATGCACCGGGCCTCTAATACATACACACACACACACACACTCTCTCGCACACTCTGAGTGGCCAGATTATTAGGCGTTCAGAGATCATAATAATCTGGCCACTCGGTGTACATTCAACTTTACCAACAATATGATAACCCTTATAGAGGTACTTTCCTTTCACATCCATTAAGTTTATTTTCCAATGTTATTACAATAACCAGTAATAACTCTCATTTATTGAGCATATGCTATGTGTCAGCACCATACCTGTTCTGACTCTAGAGGCAGATTTTTTCCTTCCCTGCTCATTGATAAGTTTGGGAGAAGCAGGGAAACGTAACAGTTAAGATCATTAGAACTTAAGAACATTCTTAACAGTTAAGAATGTTAAGATCATTAAGAACTGTTACAGGGAAACGTAACAGTTAAGATCTCCAGGGCAGCCTTTCTGGGTTTCTACCCCAGCTCAGCCTTCTGTTATCTGTGGTAGCTTGGACTAGTGACTCAACCTCTCTTTCCTTGATCTCCTCATCTTTAAAATGGAAACAATAATACCAACACCTCATGTGAAGATTAATTGAAAGAATAAACCACTTCCAACAGTGTCTGGCACATAGTAATTACTCAATAAATGTAGCTGTTATCATTTCTGGTAGTAAATCATTTCTTTGACACAACAGAGGAATTGCCCTCTAAAAACCCTTGTTTATTATCACTGGCCTTCCGAATTCTTCAGGGCTGTATGTGAAATGGCCCCACTTTCAGCTGTGCAATAATATGGAGTTGTCCTGGCCACAGAAGTGTCCTATAGACTTGTCAGAAAGCTATACCAGACAAAGAGAGCTGATGTGTTTGTTTTTCTAGGTATCAGAACTGAAAACAGAACTGAAGCTAAGGGGTCTTCCAGTATCGGGCACCAAACCAAACCTTATCGAACGCCTGAAACCCTACCAGGAGATGAACAGCAACGGCGCTGCTGCTGACGGCATCGTGGCAGTGTCGACATCTGCCGCCGTCACCAGTAGCCCCGAAGTCACCATGGCGGTGCCAGTCACCACCCTGCATAACTGTGTGCCGAGCTCGGGCTCCCCTCTCAAGGCCGAACTGCCCCCTGCTGGAACCAGCAACGTGATCCACGTGGAGAATGTTAATTCGCCTCTGCCAATCTCACCGTCTCCCTCCGAACAGTCCAGTCTCAGCACCGAGGATACAAACATGGCCGACACTTTCACTGAGATTATGACCATGATGTCTCCATCCCAGTTCTTGTGTTCATCTCCTTTGAGAGTGACCAGTAACGAAGACAGCCTGAGTCCCACCAGCAGCACTCTGTCCACTCTGGAACTGGACGCAGCTGAGAAGGATCGCAAGCTTCAGGAGAAGGAGAAGCAGATCGAAGAGCTAAAGAGGAAACTGGAACAAGAGCAAAAGCTCGTGGAAGTTCTGAAAATGCAACTGGAGGTTGAAAAACGAGGGCAGCAGCAGCAGCGGCGGCCACTGGACCCCCAGCCCAGCGCCCCTGCTCATTCTGTCAGCCAGTCAGAGCAGAAACAGGGCAGTGCGGGCTCCTCCGTCAAAGATGAGACCTCACTCACTGACTGCTCCAGCCCCAGGCAGCCTGTCCCGGGAGCCAGCCATTCTGTGGGGCAGCCTGTCTCTGCAGGTGGCCAGACCCTTGTCGCCAAAAAGGCTGTAGTGATCAAGCAAGAGGTCCCTGTGGCCCAGGCAGAGCAGCCAAGCGTGGTCCCACAGTTCTACGTGAGTTCCCAGGGACCGCCGCCGCCTGCTGTTGTCGCTCAGCCGCAGGCTTTGCTGACCACGCAGACTGCTCAGCTGCTGCTCCCAGTGTCCATCCAGGGCTCCAGTGTCACCTCCGTGCAGCTCCCCGTGGGCAGCCTCCAACTCCAGGTGTGAAGTTCGTCTTCTAACTCCTTGCCTCGCGGCCCACATGGAATGGACACGCAGCTTTTTCATAGATGCATCCAAATCAGGCTTCACAGAAGCAGGAAACTGGTGGTGGGGTGTGGTGGGGGAGACAGTCAAAAATTTGAACATCAGCACTTTTTAGGTAGTAAAAAATGGGGGCACTTTTCTATTTCTGTTACCTTTTACCTCTAATGAACACATTATCATACATGTTGTTTTTACATACCTATGACATTATCGTGATAATAACTACTGTTACTGAGTACTTTTTATGCACAAGGCACAGCCTCAAGTATTTTAAATAGCTTACTTCATTTACTCCTCCCTTCCCCCAGAAAATCCAAGTGATAAACCCCATTTCTAGATAAGGAAACTGAGGCCCTTGAGTTTGGCAAGTTGCCTGAGGACAGAACTAGTGTTTAAACCTCAGCCTTTTGACTCTTATGTCCACTCTGATATTCTGCCTCCCACATGACCCTGAAAGGCACCACTGATGTGAAGGTGCCTGCACTAAGGAAAAGGCCACCACCAGAGTTCGTGAGGGTGTTACTGAGGACATGGAGCGTTACTGGTATAATTTCCTTTTATGCCCACGTAACCTGTGCGTTGGCCTTACGTTGTTGTTATGTAACGTGATTCCAATGGGTTTTAACAAACTGTGGGCCACATGCAGTGCTCCTCAGCCTTAACCACCCAGGTGTCCTGAGCAGAGGTGACCCACAGACCCTTGGCATTTGCGAAAATCCTAATTCCCATTTCACCTTTAGAGTCTGTGAAATGGAAAATTCTCTTTAATGTAGTTTTCCTAAACTTTTCTGTCCAAATCTTCCCTGAGGATTGACATTTAGGCGAAGAACCGCATTTCCTTCTGGGCTTGTGTGCGCCAGCACGTGGCTGACTGGCCCCAGAGAGTGGACGCATTGCAGCTTAAACGCAGGGATTTAGACTGTTAGGCCTCAGTTTCCCTGCCACTCTTAAAATTATTGTAACCCCTGACCTATTAGGTGTAGAGCCGCTACAGGTTATTTCAGTTTTCTATTCTCACAAAATTTTCAAATGAATATCTTGGTCACTTAAGGAATAAGAGCATGAAAATAACTGGTCTGGTGTTTAACTCTATGGTTTAGAATGGTTAAGGCTCAAATTTAGGTGCCGATGAGTTGAAGTGTGTATCTGTAAACATTTTATCTTACTTCATTTTAGATAAGATCCCCCAAATGACCAGTTATCTCACACCTAACTCTTGATTCTAACTTTGATTTTGACAATTAAATTGACTTATTTATTGATTTTGCCTCCTAGACTCCACCACAAGCAGGAGTCCAGACTCAGCCTCAGATAGCAACCACCACCTTGTCCTCGGGCTTGGCACAGACTGGGCCTCAGCAACCAGGCACGTTCACACCGCACGTGCTCAGTCAGCCGCAAGTCAGAAAGGTTGGTGAACACTAAAGGGTGACAGACGGGGCTGACTGGTCCCTCATCTGCTCGACCACTCGGCATCTTCACAGGAGCCTCCTCCGGGGAGCTCCTTTGTTCTATCTACGATCCGTCTCCCATCACGGGAGCCTCAGGTCAGATGCCATTTGTCTGCAGATTATCCACGTATCTGGGAAAGGGAGTTCTTTATTACTACAAGATAGCTTGTCTTCACAGTTCAACTCCTTTTCTAAGTAAAAGTTTCAAAGGTATTTTTTCAATCTTTATATTAGAATCTTCTTGCGTTTAAATTTTTCTTAAATTAACCATTTTTGTAGGGGAAAGTGCTATTCCCTGGGAAGAGATACTTAAAGATGAAAAAGTTCCTGAAATGTATCTCTTGAGTGAGACGTTTCTGTATTTGGAGCTTGCCATCTCATGGTTTGAGAACCAGATGGCCTGGGTCTGGCTATCATTTTGGTTCAGCTACATGATGGGCCTTGTGCACAGTTCACCGTCTTTCTCTGAGTGTCAGTTTCCTCATCTTTAAAATTATGGTATTGATCTAGGGCTCACTGTCCTCTAAAGGAGTTCCACTTAAAAATTCTGTTAAATAGCCCCAATAGTTCAGACTTCCCGCCATCCAGTAGGTGGAGCTGTGTGCACATCTCCTTGCCAGAAAAATCCCAAGGCCTCCAAAGGTCTTACTATTACAAACCTTGAGAATTAGTATTAGTCCCAGAATTTCCATCTTTAACATAAAGGAACCTAGATAACTAGATAGACCTGTCGGTATGCCCCAGGGTGGGGTGAGCTGTCTGGGCTGAGAGCTTGAGGGACAGACAGAAAAGACCTCTCGGGTCAGAACAGGCACATTAACACACATGTTCTCTTTTGGGCTCTCCTCTGAAAAATACAAAGTTCTAGCTGCATATTACTTATTTTGGGCTGAAAATGACATATTAGTGTAGTGATAAGCTTAGTGAATGTTCAAATGTTGAGACAGTTTTCTTTTTTTAGGGGGAAAGAAAACATTATCTAGACAGGATAAATAAGGGCTTATTCACTAAATCTCAAAATACTAGAATTAGGAATCATTACTCCCAATTTAAAGGAAGAAGTTTTTGTGTATTTTTTACCAAGTATTAGGAAATTCTAAAAGAATTCTTTTAAAAGAGGTGTTGACAGAGAAGTTGTACTATTTAGAGGAATATAACCACACACTCACCTATTTTCATGTTTAAGAAATACGTATATTTACAATAAAAATACAGGGGATAAGTTTTTCTCTCTCTGAATACGAGTGGCATAAAGTATATAAACATTTTTATGAGCAAACCAGTTCTGTGAAATACAGTTAAATATCAATAGTCTGGCCATACATTTGTAAAAGGCCTTAAAACCTTTGGCTCTTAAAAGGGACTAAACAGAACACTTTGCAGTTAGTTCCACAGGAAGAAATCTCACCTCTGCCCAGTGGATCAGACAGCTTCTCAGGAGGCAGATTTTAAATGGGGCTCTGCGAGGATTTGGAGAAATTTCCAAGCAACTGGAAAACTGAGCATGGCCACAGCATGTGTAGCCTTTCGGGTAGCATGGAAAAGGGCCAGGTAGTGAGAAGGTTTGCATGCCAGCCAAAGGTTAGCTTTTACCCTAAGAAAGAGGAGCCAGTGAGTGGCAGAGCTCCATCAGGTGTATGCTAAGAGTGTATTGTCGTGGAGGATTGATAGGCAGGGGCATGGCCTGGTTGCTAGGGCAGGATTCCAGTGGCAGATAATAAGGACCTGGATTAGGACAGCAAAGAACAGAGGCCTGATCCAAGGGTCATTTCTAAGAAATGTGAGCTCTGAGGACAGGAGGCAGAGTAGACTGGTGGCTCCATTTACTAAAGTTTAAAGAAATATGAAGGCAAAACCAGCAATTACTTTCCCTCAATACTCTGGTTTCTCTTCAGATCACATAAATCTTTCGCCTTTTACTTTCCCTCAGAGGCTAGGGATGGAGGGAAGAAGGGAAAAGTTTAGTTTGGAATATATTACATTTGAGATGTCCCCAATTTATGTTTGTAAATGTCTCTTTGGCACTTGGGAGCAAGGTTGGAAGAGAGAGGTGGGCTTGGGATCATTAGATTCATCGTAAACAGTAGAGCCAGGAGAATAGATGCGATCACCCTAGCGAGGAATATAAGAAATTCAACTGTCATTTGCTAGGGAAATTATGCTGAGGAAATGCTGCTTTCCCAAAAAACACTGTCATGCTGCCATCAAAGACGAGCAAAGGGACCACTGATGCTCAGTGGGGTGGCAAACCATTCCTATGGGCCAAATCCAGCCCTGCCTGTTTTTGCAGATGAAGTTGTACTGGTACCCGCCCCACACATTTATTTGCATGTTGTCCAGGCCACTTCTGTGCTACAACAGCAGAGAGGAGCGGTCACCACAGAGACAGCACTGCCCACAAACCCTCAACTGTATACCCAGTGGCCCTTGGCAGAAAAAGTTAACCGACCTGTTTTAAAACATGGTTTTCTTTAGTAGGAAGGGCATGCTGATGGGAAAATACTTCTTCATTACAGGTTTTCACAAGCTCGGCATCCAATACAGTTCTTTCCTATCAGAGACCACCCGCTCCAGCGGTCCAGCAGCCCTTTGTTAACAAGACGTCCAGCAGCGTTCTCCAGTCCAGAAGTGCGCCCCTTCCATCCCTGCAAAACGGACCGAGCCCTCCCAGCAAGGTAAGCCTGCGGCCACTGCTACAATGACACGCTTACTGGGTACAGACCGTCCCAAAGGCCAGAGCTTTAGGCTGGGAGGGACTGAAGATCAGTATTCACGGGGAAATAGCTGAAAATATCACAGTGAAGACAGCCTCACAGGTAGGTCTTCGGTCAGAAGCCTCACCGGCCCAGGAGGTCCATGCGTGAGGAACAGCGGAGCTGGTCCCAGCCAGGGCATGAGGAAGCTTCCTGCCCAGAGCTGACATATGCTTCTCCTCTGTGTGCCACAGCCGAGCTCGCCCCTGCCACCCCAGCAGTTTGTCGTCCAGCACTCTCTGTTTGGGAGCCCAGTCCCCAAGACGAAAGACCCTCCCCGCTACGAAGAGGCCATCAAACAGACACGCAGTACCCAGTCCTCTCTTCCAGAGGTAAGTGAGGCCAGTGGCTTCTATGTCATCTGTCATCCTCACATTGAATCCCTTTTCTAAGGTGGACGTGCCCCGGTAGATACTAAGTTCATGGCTAGGAGCCTTGTTTGCATTTTAAATGTTGTTTAAATCACATTATCCTTTACTATAAAGACCCCAACTTCCAAGCAGGTTTCAACAGCTGTGTAACCTGCAATTACTCGGAAATTCGGGGTTTGTCTTTTAACGTCTCCTTTGGGGCCGAGGGATGGGTTGTATTAGGGTAGATGTGATTGTTACACGGGTCCCTCTTTTCTTTTTCCTAAATTAAGATACTCCTCTAAGGGAAACAGACAAGTTGATAGATTTTTCTTCGTTTTCCATAACTAAGTCAGCTGTGACCATGTCTCCTAAGTTCTCTTAGATTTAGAGACATATCAATGTGTCTGAGGTTTTGAAACAATCTGATGTCAGTTTTTTCCTGTGTTCCTGAAGAGCTTGTTACTAACGTTTCACTAAACATTTATGTTTTGCTCACATCTAGTGTCTTGAAAAATCTTTGCATAACTTGTTTTCTAATTATAAAAAAATAGAGAAAATCACCAATGGTCCTACCACCCAGAATCCTTTTATTAATATTCTGCTGTATATAACCCATTTTTATGTTTATAAAATCTTTAAAATATATTTGGACTCATACTTCTTCATAACTCAGTCTTTTAAATGAATGTTTATTGACTAAGATATATACAGAACTCACTTTGTTGTAACTTTTTTTTAGTGGATATATCTTTTTTTTTTTTAATATATTTTATTGATTTTCTACAGAGAGGAAGGGAGAGGGATAGAGAGTCAGAAACATCGATCAGCTGCCTCCTTCACACTCCCCACTGGGGATGTGCCCGCAACCAAGACACATGCCCTTGACCGGAATCGAACCTGGGACCCTTGAGTCCACAGGCCAACGCTCTATCCACTGAGCCAAACCGGCTAGGGCAGATATACCTTTTTTTTATTTCCATCACCTTGAACCCTTCCTATTGGCAACCACCAGCTTGTTCTTTATATCTATGAGTCTGTTTCTGGGGGTTTTTCTTCATTTATTTTGGTTTTTTTTATATTCCACATATAAGTGGGATCACACGGTAATTGATTTCTGGGAGGAGGGAGAGGAGAGGATCTATCTTCACAAAGAACACACGATGTCAGGTACGAAAATCTCTACGGATTAGAAAGGACATTTCATTTTTCATTCACATTGACATGCACTATTATATTACTTTCAGGTATGCAACATACTTTTACACATTTTTATAACTGACAAATTGATCACCACAAGAATAGCAGTTTTGTAACTTATTTTATACATTAGAATCAAAGGACAAGAATTAAGGAGGCGGGAGAAATTATATAGAGAAACACATACCTCTTTTATAGCACATAGAGATTGTATGCAGGGAACAAGGAGGGATTCCATGGTCTTGTGCCAGTGGTTGTGCCTTTAGGAGGAAAAGAAAATTGCTCTGTTATCTTAGATGCATAAAAACAATGGACAGGGCTCGCTCAGGGTAAGCAGTGACCTTTGCTGTCAGCTGGCTATGAATCAAGTCATGTTCCTAGGCTGAAGAAACTGCAAGGAGGCTAGTTGCTAGGGAGAGGAAGCCAGGCATTGCTACATGACATCATTACCTGGACAGTCAGACACTTAGCGTATTAGCCTTTTATATATACAGATTATTAAAGGATACAGGAAATAAATGGATCAGTATGTTTACAGAAGTTTTATATTTTACCAGAGGCCCGTTGGACGGATTCATGCACATTGAAAGGAAATTAATTAATTAAAAGAAATATTTTAGAAGCCGGGGAGGGACCATAGGAGGGCTCCAGGCATGCCCAGCCCATCTTGCCCAGTCCCGATCAGCTGGACCTCAGCAGCAAGCTAACCTACTGGTCGGAGGGTCTGCCCCCCAGGTGGTCAGTGCGCATCATAGCAACTGGTCGAACAGTCGGACACTTAGCATATTAGGCTTTTATTATATAGGATATGCAGCATTAAGTAGCCTATGAAAAATTAAGAATGTATATTGTATAGATAACAGTTAAGAAGAATAGCTTTTAAAAAATAAATTGTAAAGGACAGGAAGGAGGAACAGAAAACAGGATAAATAGAAACAAGACAATGGTAAACTTAACCATATCAATGATTACACAAGACACACTAGTAGAGAAAACAGTATAAATACAGAGATTATCAGAATGGATTTAAAAAAAAAAACAAAAACAGAACCAACTATATGCTGTGTAGTAGTTTTAACATATGTCTACAAATTCTTAGATATTACTCCCTGGTTTGGACTTAGTGACCAGCTTCTAAGGAATAGAATTGGCAGAAGTGATGGTGTGTGACATCCTAAACAAAGTGATAAAAGGCATACTCCTCCTGCCTTGCTCTCTCTCGGACTGCTGGCTGTGGGGGAAAGTGAGCTTTGAGGCCCTGGGGACAGGAATTGAAGCACCTCCACCCCTGCCCCTGTGGACAACCAGCACCAGCCTGCCAGTCATGTAGTGAGCCACCTTTACAAGAACATTCTCCAACTCATACAACCTAAACAATCCAATAAAAAAAAAAATGGGCAAGGGACCTAAATAGACACTTTTCAAAAGAAGACATACAGAAGGCCAAGAGATATATGAAAACATGCTCAAAGTCACTAATCATCTGAGAGATGCAAATCAAAATGACAATGAGGTACCATCTCACACCTGTCAGAATGGCTATCATCAACAAACGAACAACAAGTGCTAGCGAGGATGCGGAGAAAAAAGAACCCTCGTGCACTGCTGGTGGGAATGCAGACTGGTGCAACCACTGTGGAGAACAGTATGGAGTTTCCTCAAAAAACTAAAAATGGAACTCCCATTTGACCCAGGAATCCCACTTCTAGGAATATATCCAAAGAAATCAGAAAGGATATATGTACCCCTATGTTCATAGCAGCACAATTTACAATAGCTAAGATATGGAAACAGCCTAAGTGCCCATCAGCAGATGAGTGGATTAAAAACAGTGGTATATCTATACAATGGAATACTACGCTGCAGTAAAAAAGAAGGAACTCCTACCATTTGCAACAGCATGAATGGACCTGGAGAGCATCATGCTAAGCAAAATAAGCCAGTTGGAGAAAGATAAATATCACATGATCTCACTCATTTGTGGAATATAATGAACAACATAAATTGATGGAACAAAAATAGAGCCAGAGGGAAAAAATAGTATTTTAGAATATAATAGAAGCAATCCTGTTATTTGCAGATTTTTAATATTTCCTACAACTTTTGTGATATCATACTATGTTGGTAATATTACTATATTTAAAATCCTTTTTTAAATATTAATGTTTATTGCATGTAATATTATACTTAAGATAATTCTTGAATAATTGGTGTTTAATTCATGTAACATTATTATATTTAAAATCGTTTTGCATGAGATATTAAATGTTTATTGCATGTTACATTATTATATTTAAAATCATTCTTCTTGAAGTAAAAAAAAAGTTCCCATTTGGGAATGAATAAATAAATAAATAAAATGCCTTCTATTTATATACACTGAGTGGCCAGATTATTATGATCTCTGAACACATAATAATCTGGCCACTCAGTGTATATCCTATATAATAAAAGGCTAATATGCAAATTGTCCCCTCGACCAGGAGTTCGACCAGCAGGCAGGCCGGCCAACTGCCCATGTTCCTTCCTCCGGGCCAGGCTGGCTGGACCCCACCCATGCACAAATTCATGCACCGGACCTCTAATATACATATATACATACATACACACACACACACTCCAAGTGGCCAGATTATTATGCGTTCAGAGATCATAATAATCTGGCCAATCTGGCCACTCAGTGTACGTATGTGTGTGTATGTATGTGTGTGTGTGTGTGTGTGTGTGTGTATGTGTGTATATATATATGTATATACATATATATATATATACACACATACACACAAACATGCAAAGTTGGGATATGTTTTACATTTTTAAACCAGATTTTTAAAGCAACTGAAGTATTATTCTATTGAATTTATGCCGTAAGTTGAGATGAGCAATAAGGATAATAAAAACTCACCCTGGCATGGGAAAAAAAAAAGAACATTCTCCAGCCAGGCCTGGAGATGGCTGTAACCTGGCCAACATCTTGACTACAATCTCATGAAAGACCCCAAACCAGAACTACCCATCTACACTATTCCTAAATTCCTGACTCCGAAACTGTGAGTTAGTAACTGTCTGGCATAAGTTTTATAATAGAGTAATAGATAACTAATGTGTGCATCTACAAGAAGCATACTTTAAATATAAAGACACAGGTTGAAAGTAAATGGTTGGAAAAAGACATACCATAAAAACAGTAAGCATAAGAAGTCTGGAATAGGCAAAGGATTTGAACAGACACATCACCAAAGAAGGATACACAGATGGCAGAGAAGCACATGAAAAGATGCAACATCAAATCATTAGGAAATACACATTAACTCCATGATGCAGTACAACTATAGGCCGATTAGCTGTCTAAAGTTAAAGTGACTGACTGTACTAAGTGTGGAAGAGAATGAAGAGCTACTGGAAATCTCGTACATTGCTAGTGGAAATGGAAAATGTGCAAATCGCTTTGGAAAACAGCCATTTCTTAAAAAGTTAAACACCTACCCTATGATCCAGTCATTCCACTCCTCGGTATTTACACACAAATACGGAGATTTGTACACAAATGTTCATAGCAACTTTATCTGTAGTAGCCACAATGTAGGAACAACCCAATCAGATTTCTGTTTCTTACAATAAAAAAGTTCTCAGCGATAAAAAGGAATGAACTATTCCTAAAGTATAATCTACAACAAGGATAAACCTCAAAATCCTATTGAGTAAAAGAAGCCACTCCCTCTACTAGTAAAATAAGTACATACTATATGAGTCCATTTCTATAAAACTCTAGACATGTAAGTTAATCTGTAATGGGAGAAATCAAGTCATTGTCGCCTAGGGATGAAGGAAGTGCTATCACAAAGAAGCATGAGGAAGCTAGGAGCAATAGAATATTCATTATCTTGATTTTGCTGATAGTTTTATGGGTGTATACATATGTCAAAACTTATAGAATTGTATAATTCATAAAACTGCAGGTTATTGTATGTTAATTTACTCTCAATAAAGCTGAAAAGATATAGATGGCCACCTTTATACATACTTTATATTTTTACCAGAATGCAAGTGAGTTAAAACATTTTTAAAATATGAGAAGCCTCTCAAAATGCACTCAATGTACAAGTCAGTGTAAAAGTCATCTGAGCTGGGTATTAGCCCCATTCTTGTTCTGTCAGCTAACCAGCTGTAACACATGGGTGAATGGTTTAACTTCTCAGGGGACCTCAGTGTTTTCAAAATGATGAAGTGAATGATTAGAACTAGCTGTTCCGTAAGGTCCTTTGGTGCTCCCAGTTGTATGACACTTCCTGGTTTGTATGAAAGAAAGCTAATTTATATTCTCCTTGGTTGTAGGTTTCCAATGCACACAGTCAGCAGATGGACGACCTCTTTGATATCCTCATTAAGAGTGGAGGTAGGTGAAAAGTCACATCAGACCCCCAATCCCTTGTCACAGGATATGAAAGTTTTCCTCTAGAGCAGTGGTCGGCAAACTCATTAGTCAACAGAGCCAAATATCAACAGTACAACGATTGAAATTTCTTTTGAGAGCCAAATGTTTTAAACTTAAACTTCTTCTAACGCCACTTCTTCAAAATAGACTCGCCCAGGCCGTGGTATTTTGTGGAAGAGCCACACTCAAGGGGTCAAAGAGCCGCATGTGGCTCACGAGCCACAATTTGCTGACCACGGCTCTCGAGCTTCCATATTCTTCTAACTGCATTTCCTGTTTTAAAATCTGTTACATTTAGGCCATTAATACAACTTACTTATGAATGGGGGAAAGCCATTGTTTCAGGTTAAAATACTAAGATAAC
Source organism: Eptesicus fuscus (assembly GCF_027574615.1). NCBI lineage: Eukaryota > Metazoa > Chordata > Mammalia > Chiroptera > Vespertilionidae > Eptesicus > Eptesicus fuscus. The sequence continues at coordinate 22,103,837 of NC_072476.1, forward strand.
GTTAGACTTACCCACAGATATATACCTGCTGAAAAAGACAAACCATCTCAAAATAGCAAAGTAGACATATAAATTCCACATTGAAAACTTCAAAACTGCTCCATGTGTGGTATGAGTCATTGCAATGGGATAAAAATATTCCAATTCATGAGTTAATTTTGTAACAACCAAGTCACCTAGCTTAGGGTCTAATAACTTGATTAATATTCAAAGGCAATTCTAAAACACTTTGTACATATAAATGAAAATCTTCAGTTTTACAATGTGTCATCTTAAAAAGGGGTAAGGGATATAAACCACACAAAAAAAAACAAGGATATCTCTGCCTCAGTTTATAAGTACTTCAAAAATTCACAATGCTATTTTAGAATATTTTAAAGTCTTAAATTTCCCAGTGAAAGGAGTTTTATTCAGATTTTTAAATAGTTATCAAAATTTATCCACTCATGCCAGGTATTATTTGATTTTGTTGTTAATGATCTTGTCAGAGTGTTTGACATAATATAGAAAATTCTTGATATTTGACAACAGATCTACATGTGCGAATAGCTTTTTTTTTTTTTTTTTTGCGAATAACTGTATCGGCCTCGCAAAATAATTTAAACTCATGATATAGCTAAACTATGGAAATTAGAGAAACAGATATTCCATGCCTTGAATTTAAAATTTTAAAAATGCTTTTTGCCAAATCTGGTGAAAATACTTTTTTTAATGATTAAAAAGAATAATTTTACAGCCTAAACATAGAAATGAGTTATATTCTAAAAGGAATGATTTTTTTATGGCAAAGTATCTAATAGAGTATATTATTTCATCTTATTGTAAACTAATACTAGTAATAATGAGAAAGATTTAAGTCACTGATTATAAGACTAGTTGCACTTATAAGTATAAATTGCACTTTCAGCTTTCGAAACAATTCTAGAGATGACTCACAGGTAATGAGAAGTGAACTGTCCTGGAACACACACAGCTGAGAGGAATCTTCAGTGTTGTCTCACCTATTTACACAGCCCAGTCACTGAGCTGGAAGAGTTGTTGAGTAAAATTTTTAGTGTATTGCATATTAATGAAATCAAGTCAGATTCTCATATATATTTTTAAAGTATCTTTTTCACTCTCTTATGTGTAGCTAAGTGAACACTGGTCCATTAATTTTCTACATGTTCTGGCAAGGAATAACACATAACTAGTGCTTCTTGAGACATTTACCAAATCCTCAAGATTTTATATAAACTGAAAAAACAAGACACATAAGGTGGCCCACCTCATCTTAAATCAGGTCATACGATGGCATTGTATCTTATCAGAACTTTATATAGAATGGATATGACTAAACTGGACACATAGTTCAACTATAATGATAAAAAAGAACAAATATAGTTAGATCATTCATTACACGGAGGACCCACGTTTCCACATTCACTTTAGGGTAGCGTGCTGCTGTGATTGCAGATTCGTGGTACAGAGTAAGACATGAGCTCTGTCTTACACCTACAGGGCCCGAGAATGGGACCCAATGATCACATCATCCAAAAGCATCATCCTACTCGGTGGGATATAATTGCTTTAATGCTTACTCTTACTAAAAGGAATTGAAAGCATGTCAGAATGCTATAAACGTAAATGTTTATTTAACTAAAATGATCCATCTTCCTAAAGGTCATCAAGGGCCAATAGCATTCTCTTCCTACCTCTAAGATGGGCTGTGTATCAAGTTGTCGCAAAATAGTAAAATAATTCAGTAATTAATAAAAATTGTAAATAGCAGTAAATGTTTATTTACTAATTATTTATTTTGCACAGAAATTTCTCTCCCTATAAAGGAAGAGCCTTCTCCTATTTCCAAAATGAGACCAGTGACAGCCAGCATCACCACAATGCCAGTCAACACGGTGGTGTCCCGGCCACCGCCCCACGTCCACGTGGCACCGCCCGTATCTCTGGAACCTCTGAGCAGCTTATCTGCCAGCTTAGAGAACCAACTGGAAGCTTTCCTGGATGGGACTTTACCTTCAGCCAATGAAATTACTCCACTACAAAGCAGCAGCGAGGACCGAGAGCCCTTCTCCCTGATCGAGGACCTCCAGAACGACCTACTGAGTCACTCGAGCATGCTGGACCCCTCACACTCGCCCATGGAAACCTCCGAGGCCCAGTTTGCCGCGAGCACTCCCTGTCTGTCACTTGACCTCTCTGACTCAAACCTGGACAACATGGAGTGGTTAGACATCACCATGCCTAACACGTCGTCGGGACTCACTCCCCTCAGCGCCACTGCCCCAAGCATGTTCTCTGCTGACTTCCTAGACCCCCAAGACCTGCCGTTGCCATGGGACTAACATCACAGATTTGTGGTCTGAGTTCACAAGGTTTAAGAAGACAATTCTAAAAGGTCAGTTTTTAGAGACAGATATGTAGTTGCATCTTTGCAATGAAAACATGTCACAGAAAAAAACGGATAGATGGTCACTGCCTGGAAACCAAGTTTGAGAACGTTTCATTGCACCCAGCAGTGAATGTCTGCAGTTTAATATAGCACAGGGCCTTCTGAAAAGTCACTAGTCAAAGAAGACCCGTTTCTCCAGACTTCAGTAAAGAATGCAAAGTACCTTTAGATAAAAACCTAAAGAGTAATGTGTGCAGGATAACGACATGCAGATTCTCTGGTAATCAACTACATTTAAACCTCTGTGGTCACTTTCAGGCCCTAAATACAAGGCAGACAGCTCCACTCAAACAAGAATGCCGACGTGAGGGAGGTGAGGGATCACCGCACCTGTATTTCTAGCGTGGCCTGAGCCAGCCCAAGACGCAGCAGGGAGCAAGGGCAGCGGAGAGCACCGGCCAGTCGGCAAAGGCTTCCAGCTGAAGACTTTTGGTTCCATTCATAAACCAATGTAATATTTTTGTGTTGTAGTTTATTTTGTGATTTTTGGAATCTTACTTTAGACTTCCAAATGTAAATGAAAGTTCTTTCACTATAACCAGACAATGTCTTCAAAATACTTCATAAATAATCCCCTGTAAAAAGTCTGGGTCTATTGGTAACACTGAAAATTCTGCTAGCAGTGCTCTGGGTTGATTAGATAGACTTGTGTAAATTAGACATATATTTGTGCACTCTATGTTGGGATTTGTACAGCCTACATGGGGATAAGGAATTGGGTATCCAGTGGCCCTACTACTTTTAATAAGTCCCATATTTCTAGAGTACTTGAGCCACATGTATTTCTGTATTTTAAGAAATAACTTTCAGGTAACCAGACCCATCTCAAAGAACCAAGAAAAGGCTTTAGTGTAAAATATCTTTCTGAGCTGGTGAGTCGCAAAGCAAAGGCAGGGAGGAGTCTGTTGTTCCCGGACATTCCCACCCCGGTTACAGGTGAGCCTGTCGCCGAGTTGGCCTCCAGACGCCCCCTCTGGCTGCCTCTTCTGCTGCTCATCCTGTCACTGCTTTACAGTTTTGGAACTGGATGTCATACCTGAGCTCTTGCTATCTTTTCAAGCCGAAGATTGAAAAACTGGAGGTTTTATTCATTTTTTGTATAGACAAAAAGTTATCACATTTGTTGAGTAGTTTCTTAAGATTTTTCTAAAATGCCAACTATCACAGGATTTCTAAAATGATTTCAAAATAGTCATTTAAGTATATGACAAAATGTATAAAACTGAAAAAACCCTGAAATCTACCAAAAAGTCTAGAGGTTTTCATTAACTAATACTTTCTTGCTCTCCACCTCACCTGTGTGAGCCCTGGGGTCAAGTTACTCTCTGGGTCATTGGTGATTGTTCCCACGGTGACATGTAGAGGCAACCTGACCCATTATTTGGAAAGAACCTGTGAATCATTCTGGGTTTGTGTTTTGCCTAAGAGCTGATCTTATTTCAAATTTTTATTTGTTTGTAAATTTCACTACATGTAAGAAAAGTCCGTTTTTCCAGAACTCAGTCGCCCTGGAGCCCTCTGCTAACTGGCCCTTCCCAACCTGAAGTGCTTCTGAATGGTTCCGAGCAGAGGCGGTATGCTCAGTGTAGTCTGCGGTGAGGAGTTCGTTAGAAATTGGTCATCCCCCACGTGTGGGATCCAGCATGCTGCCGTCTGACCAAACCCAGCAAGAGTGTCACTGTCACCATCGTGGGCACAATGTGCACCTTCGAGTCACTCCTTTCAGAAGGGCCTGTCTCCGGGGCAGGGCTGTGGACTCAGAAAGGTACTTTCTTTGGGCAGGTCTTCGAGATGGGTTTTTGTCTGGAGCTTATCTGGTCCCTACTTGGACTCTAAGCATCATCTTTATTCAGATTTAAATGGCTTATTAGCACCAGACATCAGTGGGACTGTAGGAGGCAACCGAACAGCTAGTGCTGCTGACTCGCTGAAGAACTTTGTTTCCATGTTTCTAAGCTGTGTGCATAGGTCGTTTCCTAGCCCCCTGTTGAAACATGCCATAGGAAGGCTGCTCTCCAAACACACTGCAGTGCAAAGAATGCCGCCTCATTAGCCTGCTCTTTTTGGACTGGGTTGCTAATGTGCCCACTTTACATCTGTGTTCAATCCTTCATGTACCAGCATTTCGTTTAAGAGGAAGAAAGGCAAGGAGTCCAGTTATTAAGTCTACCAGCCACCTACTCACACCATTCCGCTGGGCCCTCCTGGCCTGAGCAGCAAGCTGGGCATCCGTAGGGTCCCAGCTCCATGTTCCAGGTTAGAGGGAGGACACAGATCGTGTGCATGTGACATGACCAAAGATGATACTCTAATCAAGGCTCCTTCGCCCCAACTCAATGTACTTGGGGGTAAATGCAGTGGGAAAGGGGTGTGTTAAAGAGGACTATTTGTGTTGTTTGAGGTGAGGTTTAAAGCCCACGTCAGTACAGCCGGTTGGATTTTCGTATGCAGATGTGTAGTTTAGAGGAGGTACTGCTACAGGTACTGTTGTAGAGCATCTTGCAGAATATCCTATTGCCAAGAAAACAACTAGAAACGTATTCTCTCGCATCGTCTTATTTCCCTAAATATTCCTGAAACACAGTAGTATCAAGTTACCTTTCTGGTGTATATAGGTATGCAGTCATGTCATGGGGGTGGGATGCACAGAGGTTATACCAAAGCTTCTTACACAGTCTTTGGAAGTCTAGAGTGTGTAGTTGTCTTGTACATTTCAGCAAAGCATGTGCTAGAAACTTTAGGGACAGTAATGTTAGTGGTTCGAGTTCTAGTGTTTTTCCTGAAATGTGCAATCTACTGTATAGTACTTGCCATGTATTTGTACATAGATGTATTCTGAATTCATAGAATTTCTCAGATACTATTTGTGTTTGTTTTATATGAATATTTTTATAATACTAAAGAGATCTTATTTAAATTTCCCTTTTAAAAACTGCACAGTCCTGAGACGCATGTAACTGACACTTTTGTAAGTGCCGTTTAAGAACAGTGGCCATGGCAGTCTGGTTTTGCCTCCAAACTGCCGCCTCTTGTAAGCAAAGCGATGGTAATAAGATAGCAACTGAGAGCTGTGTCAGGAGCATGTCACCCATTCTGTCACCAGAGCTGACGCAGGCTTCCTCCCCCTCAACCCCAGATCATTCCAGGTCACACAGCTTGCTTCATCCTTCCAGAATTCCCACTGGCCGGCCACGACAGCTGACAAGACAGCTGTCCCCACAAGTGATGGGACAGTCCCTCTTACTGTCCGCAGACACACTGGCCGGAGGGAAGTGGTAAAGCTTTCTGGCAGCATCCAGTGCACACCACACGCCGTTCCCAGGGGCCGCCTGGTGGCAAGCCTCCCCCACGTTGCTGTCAGGTGGGGAGCGCCCAGCACCGCTGGGGACTTTTAGAGAACTTTAGGGAGAATAGTTACCGGGAGTCTACCAGCCAAGCAGCACGGGTCCATTTCACCACATTCACAATAACCCTCCATTTTTCCATCCATCACCAAAAGCATGAATCCTGGCTACGGGCAGCAGAGCAGAATACCAAACCGACTGTCCACTGCCCTTCAGGCCACAGAGTTAGCCCAAATTACCGAAAACATTAACTGGAAGGTCAGGTTTATCAAGAAACACAGCTTACCAGTGCGGTCGTGTGTGTTTGGAGAGCATCCTAACTGCATTTCAGCTCATCTTTTAAAAGTGGCTTCACTCAAAACTGGAAAATAATTCAGATGTATTAATTCCTTCTCAGACTTTGGAGATCTTGCTCAGTGATCTTTCCAGGCTACATTTTTACGTGTGAAGTGACTGTCTGCATGGCAATGTATGTTCTTCCCTGCTCACCCTTCTGTCAGCATTCGAGGGAATGCATCATTGCAAAGGGTTTCTACCGGAAATCTTTGATTTGAGGCCTGTAATTTAAAAAGCTGCACATGTTTACAAAAGCGCTCTAACCCTCCACACAAACACATTGCTCTGTGAATCATTATTGAAAAAAAATGTCACAGTCTTGTAACAACAGGATGGCAATCTCAGATCTACAAGGTGCTGTCTGGAATCAGATAAAACTTGTCAGTGGCGATATCAACACAGCTGTCGTGTTTAACAGAGCTTTGTGCCAACTACTAAGTCAAAGCTTTAACCAAGTTCATGAATCACCGAGACTCATAACAATTACCTCTACATTACGCTGTAAGAAAAGTTGCTGATTTGGTAGGAAGAAGAAGCATTTAGGAAAGGGTTTAGTATCTACCAAAAGTACTTAACGTCAAGTAACCAATAGTAATGCAAACTTGCTTTAAAGGAACCAAAGGCATTGCCAAGTATTTGCCAAAAGGAGGCACTTTTTATTTAAAATTTGAGACAATGAGATCTCAAAAATCAGTCCCAAAAATGTATTATCCATTTAAGGTTATAATTTTCAGAGGTGTAGATATTTCTCTATCGTTTTCATGTAAAATAGTATAGATTTGTTTTGTTGGTTTAGGGTAGTATATATTTAGTAGTAATACAAAGTTTTTTCCTTTCTACGTACAACTTAGTTTTCTTCTTTTCTTGCTTGCAATAGAAATGCAACGTGATAGGTGTTTCTCTTATTTTCATTGTCACATTATGTCTTAGCATCTCACTTTATGGGGAAAAAAAAAGGAGAAAATACCAATCTACAGAGCCCTGCTTATTAAAGCACTCATTTAAAAAACAAAAAATTATGGCAATCGGGGGTCCATTCATGTATTGCCTTTATGTTGTTTTTTAAAAGAAAAACCATGATGCCTTTGTATTTGCTGTTTGCACCCCTGAAATCAATTCCATATCATGTTTGAATGCCATATGTTTTGCACATGTACTGTACATAGGTAATGCATACTGTATTTTTATATGTGTGCACATTTATCATCAGATCTTTTGTACATAGTGGCAGTATTGTAGCGGATCGGAAAATGTTTGATATCTCAGCAATTTTGCATTTTTGTGTCTCAAATAAAAAAACATTTTGATGTACTATGATTCTTGCTATGCAGAGAAAAGACCACCCTGTGGGTCAGGAGAGCCATTGTAGCCCTGAGAGTGGGAGATGGAGACACCGAGTTTAGGACATATGTCACAGCAGACAGTCACCACATAAAACACAAGGACTCATCGGGGCGGGTTTTGTAGATGACACATCAAGTGAGCAACCTTCGCCCAGGCCCAGGGATACAGACTAGAAACAGGTATTAGCTGAACTGGAACCTGACAAAATTTACACCAAAATCATGTTCTTTCTTCCACATCGTAAGGAAGCACTGGACTCAAGACATGATAAATATGTAGTTCCCCTGGGGGTTGATAGATACATACATGCACGGTGAAGACTGACTCACGCTCTGATAGTAATACCTGCAGCTCCAACAACATTCCTGGAAGACCCAATAATCTTTCAATTTAGCCAAGTTTCAAAAGCAACTATTTATGTGAGGTGCTTTTATAGAGCATACAAAAAGGTCCTTAGAATTCCGTATTATTTTGGTAAGATGGCATTTAATTTTCAACCCAAAAGCCCACGGTTAAAATAGTTTTGAGGAGGACAGCTTTACATTTTCCTCCTTGCTTTGATGAAATAAAATAGTGAGTAAACTTGATTGACAACTTTCATTATCAACTAGAGGCCCAGTGCACGAAACTCGTGCACGGAGGGGAGTTGTCCTTCAGCCCAGCCTGTACCCTCTCCAATCTGGGACCCCTCAAGGGATGTCCGACTGCCCGTTTAGGCCCGATCCTGGTGGGATTGGGCCTAAACGGGCAGTCGGACATCCCTCTCACAATCCAGGACTGCTGGCTCCCAACTGCTTGCCTGCCTGCCTTCCTGATTGCCCCTAACCGCTTCTGCCTGCCAGCCTGATCACCCCCTAACCACTCTGCTGCCAGCCTGTTTGCCCCCAACTTCCCTCCTCTGCCAGCCTGGTCACCCCTAACTGCCCTCTCCTGCAGGGTTGATCACCTCCAACTGCCCTCCCTTGCAGGCCTGGTCCTTCTCAACTGCCCTCCCTTGCAGGCCTGGTGCCTCCCAACTGCCCTCTCCTGCTGGCCATCTTGTGGTGGCCATCTTGTGTCCATATGGGGGCAGGATTTGATCACATGGGGGCAGCTATATTGTGTGTTGCAGTGATGATCAATCTGTATATTACTCTTTTATTAGATAGGATAGAGGCTTGGTACAGGGGTGGGGGCCAGCTGGTTTGTCCTGAAGGGTGTCCCGGATCAGGTGGGGGTTCCCTTGGGGTGTGGGACGGCCTGAGCGAGGGGCCTGTGGTGGTTTGCAGGCCGGCCATGCCCCCTGGCAACCCAAGCGGAGGCCCTGGTATCTGGAATTTATTTTCCTTCTACAATTGAAACTTTGTAGCCTGGAGTGGAGCCAAGCCTGGGGCTCCCTCCACGGCCCGGCAGCCATTTGTGTTGGGTTTATAATTGAAACTTTGTTGCCTTAAGTGGGTGGGTCTGGGCAGGGTGTGCAGAAAGCTTTGCTTCCCGTTACCGGCGGCAACCCTGGCCTGCTCTCTCAAGCTCCATTCTGCCGCCATTTGTTTGAATTTGTTTACCTTCTATAATTGAAACTTTGTAGCTTGAGTGGAGGCTTAGGCCTGGCAAGGGCAGGCAGAAAGCTTGGTTTCCTCTGTTACCTAGGAAACCTTGCTCTCTGTGGCTGTAGCCATCTTGGTTTGGTTTAATTTGCATACCCGCTCTGATTGGATGGTGGGCGTGGCTTGTGGGCATGGCTTGTGGTGTGCCGGAGGTGTGGTCAATTTGCATATTTGTCTATTATTAGGTAGGATATCTGATTAGGAAAATGGGTGTTGTATCAACCATAGGAAGAGAGAAGAGATCACTGATTGCCTAAATACAACAAAATGTTCATTATCCATGACACTGAGAAGACAAGATAACAGCCTCACCAGACTAGTACGTGGATGATGCTTTCAAGTTGCTAAAATATTTGTAACATCACTTATTACCCAGCCAAGATCCTGCCCTCGAGGAGAGGAAATTATGCCAATGGGTGCTCAGAAAGGGACTGAGCGGGAAGAGATGGTGTTGGAAACCGAGAGGACATTCCAAGCAGAGAAAGCAGGCTGGGTGAGGTCCAAGTTAACGAGAGATGGTGGTTGAGGTGAGGCCCTGCTCACCAGGCCGCTGGCGGATACCGGAGTGTGGCCACAAGACTGAATCCACGCAGGAAGTACTGAGACACCGTCTGGAAATGTGGAGACAGCTGCACATTCAAGGACCCCAGTTCTTGGGGGCTTAGAGTCATCCATAGATAACTGTTTACATTGGGTAATACAGGGCCTTCAAAAGCTTTTCAGATATTGGACACAGTCATCATTTGCACCATTATAACAGCAATTTGCTCTAGAATTGAGGTGAATACCAAAGCATTTGTAAATGCAGACACCTACACACTTAGTGATAGCTGAAATGAATGACAGCTAGGCCACATTACAATAAAACACAAGACCAACTTCAGGACAGATGTAAACTAAATGTCACAAACAATTTCATGTGTCACATAATCCTGAAGATTTCCCCAAGTCACCTAAATCACCATTCCTTCACCCCTTCTACAAATAGCTTATCTTCCATTATAAATGGGTAGTAACTTTCAGAAAGAAACCTCATCCTAACATCCTAGCTATCTCTCCTGCTCATTTTATGACAGGTTATTAAAACTATCCATCCTATCTAATAAAAGAGTAATGTGCAAATTGACCATCACTCCAACACACAAGATGGCTGCCCCCATGTGGACACAAGATGGCTGCCACAAGATGGCCAGCAGGGAGGGCAGTTGGGAGGGGCCAGGACTGCAAGGGAGGGCAGTTGTGGGCAATCAGGCCAGCAGGGGAGGGCAGTTGGGAGGGGCCAGGCCTGAAAGGGAGGGCAGTTGAGGGCAATCAAGCCTGCAGGGGAGGGCAGTTAAGGGTGACCAGGCCGGCAGAGGAGGGAAGTTGGGGGCGACCAGGCCTGCAGGGAAGGGCAGTTGGGGGGACCCAGGCCTGCAGGGGAGAGCAGTTAGGGGGGACCAGGCCTGCAGGGGAGGGCAGTTAAGGGCAAACGGGCTGGCAGGGGAGCAGTTTGGCATCAATCAGGCTGGCAGGGGAGTGGTTAGGGGGATCAGGCTGGCAGGCAGAAGCGGTTAGGGGCAATCAGAAAGGCAGGCAAGTGAGCAGTTGGGAGCCAGCAGTCCTGGATTGTGAGAGGGATGTCTGACTGCCCTTGAGGGGTCCCAGATTGGAGAGGGTGCAGCCTGGGCTGAGGGACACACACACCCCTGTGCACGAATTTTGTGCACCGGGCCTCTATTCCTATCTAATAATAGTAACATGTAAATTACCATCACTCCGCTACGCCAACGATTGGGCGGCAGGAGGCTGGGGGGCGGGACTCAGGGTGGCCTATCCGGCCTTTGAGAGGCATGGATCCGTGGCCAATGAGGGGGGCTACCCTGCTGTTGAGAGGCGCAGGGGGCGGGACTCCCGCCCCCTGCTCCTCTCAATGGCCAGATCCGCGGCCGCTGAGGGGGCCTTCCACGGACACCCGGCTGCGCCTCTCAACGGCAGGGTAGCCAGGTGTCAGCGGCAGCCCCCCTCAGTGGCCGTTGAGAGGCACAGGGGGCGGGAGTCCTGCCCCCTGCGCCTCTCAACAGCAGGGTAGCCCCCCTCAGCGGCCACGGATCCGGCCGTTGAGAGGCGCAGGGGCTGAGGGGAGCTGCCGCAGACACCCGGCTACCCTGCCATCGGAGGCCAAAAGCCTAGGGTCATCAGGACCAGAAAGGCCTACCGGTAACCAGGAAGTGCATGGAGCACCTCTTGGTCCCTCCCCTCCACTTCCCCCACCCCTGGCCCACCGGCTCCCATCAGGCTGGATGGCCAATGGAGAGCCATAGGGAACCAGGCTGGGTGGCAGCGAAGCGGGACTGGGGATTGGCGAGCGGGCGCAAGGCAGTCCTCCTGCTCCCTCCCCCAGCTGACATTCTTCTGAAAGGCACGTGGAGCCTCTACTGCACAGCCTTCCTGGACGAGGACTCACAGCTGTGAGAGGCTCCAGAGCAGAGACTTCAACAAGGACTTCAGCGCCTCCTCAGGGGGAAAAACCACCACCTCCCTACTCCCCAGCTGCTTCAGTGTCTGCAAGAAACTGCACATGCTCCTTCCTGAGAGATGGGCGGTTCCCTGATGGTGGCTGGGCCAGTGCAGGGATGGAGGGAGGGAGGGCAGGGCAGGAGCAAGGGGGAAGCCTCGGTTCCCTGCACCTCCTCCCACAGGCATAGGCCCTTCCAGGTGTTATGATAAAGAGTTGTGTTTTTCTAACTCTGTCCAGGTAAAGGAAACAAGTGTCTATTGACTTCTGATCTTACTCTCCGAGCCGCCAGTTAATCCCTCTGGATGCATCATAGCCAACCTCCAAAGGATCCGAGGGGCAGGTTCAACCTTCGTCCCATAAGTGAGGAAACTGACCAATAAACACATGGGTCTCATAACTCAGTGTCAGCTCCCGCAGAAATCTCCAGGTAATAACTCAGATTGTATATCTAAGGGTATATTTTCTTCTATTTTCATGTTTAATTCAACCCCAGGAATTAAATAGTACAATAAAGAATAAAATGAGTTCAGAGGGCTCAGCATTGAATTCCCAGAGCCTTTGGTCCCACACAAACCACAGAGCTCAGTTATCCTGAGATGAAAGAAAAGGAAAGAGAAACATGAAAGGTCTCCCAGCTCAGTCACAGAGACATCTCATAGCCACATACTAAGGACACGGCATTAACTTAGGGGTGGAAAGGACACAAATGGAATAGAAGATGGAGCCATTTCCGTTCAGATTCAAACCAAGTTAACGAGGCAGAAGAAACACTGGACACCATGGAAGAATAAGATGAAACGGTCTGGTAGGGAGTGTCACAGACCTTGCAGGGACAGCACCTGTGGCTCCAGACATGACGGGAGGAGAGAGGGGGCTGGGTGAGAGGAAGTGCATGGAATGGCCTGGGAGTAGGAACAAGAGGGTGATATGCAGAAGGTGGGCCCCACTGGGTGATGATAGGGGGCAAGCCTGCAGGAGGTGGCCAAGTGCCCCCACCTCTGCTGAGGGGTGCATGCGTCTGTCCTGGGAGCTGCGGCTGATGGAGAGGGAGGCTATGGCTCTATGTGGATGAGTTGCCAATGAGAGCCTCCCTGCAGCCAGAGTACTCAGTGTTCTCAACACGGCGGGAGCACAGGATCACATACAAAACGTAACGAAAGAAAAAGCATCCTATTCCCAACTTATTCACAGACTTCTGTTTCTGGTATCTATATTCCCAATGTGTCCACAAGTAAATTTGGAAAAAGAAAAAAGATTTGTACATGATATGACTGCATCTTTAGAAAACTCAAGTGATCACAACCAGAGCACTTTTAACACCTAATGAGCCAAATACACTGATGAACAAAAAGAGACACAGATGCATGAATAGACTGTGGAACCTCAGAGGGAAGGCGGGGGACGGTGGGTGGGTGGGAAGAGATCAACCAATGGTCTGTGTACATATATGCATCATCCCTGGACACAGACAATGGGGTGGTGAGGGCCTAGAGGGGGTTGTAGGCTGGAAAAGATTAATGGGGGGAAAGGGGACCTACGTAAACCTTTCAACAATAAAGATTTAATAAAAAAGAGTAAAAAATAAAAATAAAATAAAAGCTAAGAATAACTGCCCTGGCCAGGTGGCTTCATTGATTGGAGCTTCGTCCTGTACATTGAAAGGTTGCGTGTTTGAACCCATGTCGGGGTGTGTGTGGGAGGCCACTGAGCAAGTGGTGCCTGGAGAAGGGAGGCTCCTCGGAGCTGAACACAGTCCAGGCCTCACCCATGATCCCAGGCCCATCCTCTGCTGAGTGAGACCAGACCTCCCAGCTTCCTGTCAAGTCCCTGGTCTCTTAGTCATAAGGCCACTTCCCCATGTTCCCCAGAATGGACTGCTCAGTAACCATCCATACTAATAAAAGGGTAATATGCTAATTAGACTAGGTGACCAGACATCTTCTGGACATCCAACTTCCTTCCAGACAAAGCCACGGTGGTGGGGGCTGAGGCAGAGGTGGTTAGGGGCAATCAGGTGGGCAGGGGAGGGCAGTTGGGGGCCATCAGGCCAGCAGGGCAGGACAGTTGGGGGCCATCAGGGGAGCGGTTAGATAGCGATTAGGCCAGCAGGCAGGCAAGCAGTTAGGAGCTAGCAGTCCCGGATTGCGAGAGGGATGTCTAACTGTTGCTGCCCTGTGAATGGGGCCTAAACTGGCAGTCAGACCTCCCCCAAGGGGTCCTCGATTGGAGAGGGTGCAGGCTGGGCTGAGGGGGATTCCCCCCGCCACCCTGTGCACAAATTTTGTGCACCGGGCCTCTAGTATTGTATAATTAGACAAAAAACAAGGACATGCATCAGCTTTTATAATTCCTCTCTGATATGACTGTGACAGAAACCACTGCATATGGCCCCGCAGGTGGTAACTCCTGTGTTCTCACCCCCACTGTGCTGCAGACAGAAGACAAATGCATCCAAATGTTGACACTGTCCTGTCCAAAGCTGAAGATTTTTTAAATATATTTTTATTGATTTCAGAGAATAAAGGAGAGGGAGGGAGAGAAACATCAAAGATGAGAGAGAATCATGGATCGGCTGCCTCTTGCACGCCTCCTACTAGGGATTGCGCCCACAACCCGGGCATGTTCCCTGACCAGGAATTGAACTGTGACCTCCTGGTTCATAGATCGATGCTCAACCACTGAGCCACACCAGCTGGGCCAAAGCTGAAGTTTTTGATTGACGGTGAAGAGGGAGGGGTTTTTATCCAGGTTGATACCTGAGAATATCAAGTATTTCCCATCAGAGGCTCACATATAGGCCTCGTTTTCTCACCCACAGCTGGATGGAGTCCAGGTCACACTAAGCAGAATGGCAAACGAAGCTGTCTGCACACGAATTTCTGTGAGGTTACCGTGGTTCTGTTATAATACTTCCTTAAGCGCGAGGAAAGGTCTGCAAAGCTATTTAAACAAGTACCCTTATTTTCTTAAATTGTCTGTTAAGCAACTTGGAAAGTGAACCAGGACATCCCATTCACCAGAGAAACAGAAGCTACAACTGGAAGACCCAAAAGAAACAGGTGCTGTGACCCAGTGCTGCTTACCCTTCTCCCCACACGCCTGGTACACAGTGCAAGGGGCAGGCATGAAACTGGAGGCAGAATGACAGAACAGCAGCCAGATTAAGTGCTGCTAGATGCCAGGCCCTGTGCCTAACACTTTATATGTATAACCTCATTTCGTTATCAGTCTATGAACTAGGAACTTTTATTATCCCCATTTTAGATGTGGCAACTAAGGACAGAGAGGAGAAATGACTGGCTTGAAATTACAAAGGAAGAAGAGTGTAAATTTTAGACCCAGCTCTGACACGCCAAAACCCAGGCCATTTCTGAAGACTCACTACATAAAACTCTCCGTCTTCATTCAAATACCAGTTCAACTGACTGGCTGACTTAATTCATGTCCATTGTGAAGTTTACCCCAACTGGGTGTCTCTCCAGCCTCCTCTATCTCACGGGTTTTAAAAAGTAACTACGTCATGGTTAAGAGCATCAGGGTTACAGGTTTTACTAGCTTAACTCTAACCAGAACCTGGGTTACAAGACTGGGGCACCTTGAAGGAAGCCCACTGAGCGGGCCACACACAAGGACTCATTATGAAACACTGCCCCTCTGGCCTGGGACTTCAGTAGCCACCTGAGCGCAGGTGAAAGCCCAAGAGTCAACGAGCAATTTTACAGTATCTAGCAAAGATGAAGATATAAATTCTGTTATTCAGAAACTCAACTTTTTTTGGTACATACCCTTGAGAGAAAGCACACAGGCAATCACTTGCAAGAACTAACACTAACTTACAAAGCAAACATTGAAAACAACCCATCTGCCTTTCATTTGGAGACCGTTTAAACATAGCCATTAACATAAATGAACTAAATCCAATATGACAATGTAAAAGTATCTTGAAATGAAATGCTGAGGGAAAGGAAAGCACAGCATGAAGCCTACATAATTCAAGTAACATTTTAAAATGCCAACGCTATGCATTTGTCTATACATAAAGATATGAAGTATAAAAACGGGTGGTAAGGATTCACATCAATAGCAAGATTCACAATACTTCTGGAAAGAAAAGGGAATAGATTGTGGAGGGTGTAAAGTAGGCTTCGGTTAACATTATTTCATTTCTTTAATTCATTATATTAACATTTCTTTCCTGGCCGTTGACTTCTGTGAGTTGGGACTATTTCAGGTAAAAAAAAAAAAAAAAGATTAGTTTAAAAGTAAAAAGAATTATAAAGGAAATCCATTAACAACTATATGCCAATAAGTTAGTTAACTAAGATAAACAGGCAAATGTTAGACAGAAGACACAAAAAAGACACAAACTACCAAAAATTGACTCAAGAAGAAATAGAAAAATTGACTAGACTTACCAAGTATAGAAATGGAATAGTAATTTTAAAAACTGCAAATAAATAAGAGCCTAGCCCTAGATAGCTTCACTGGCAAATTCTACCAAACATTTAAAAAAGAATATCAATCTTTTACAAACTCTATGGGGAAAAAAAACAGAATAGGAAATAATATTTCCCAACTCATTCAACTAGGCTAGTATTTCCTGATACCAACACCACACAAAGATATCACAAAGGTGGCAGGGGAGAAGACCCATATTTCTAATGAATATACATATAAAAATCCTAAACAAAATTCTATCAAACCAAGTCCAGCAACATACAGAAAGCATTATACACCATGGCCAAGTGGAGTTTATACCAGGAATGCAAAGTTGATTTAACACCTGAAAATCAATGTAGTACACAATACGAACAGAATACGGTACAAAATCTGCATAAACATCCCAGGAGATGCAGGGAAAGATTTTGACAAAACCCAACATACCCCTCATCAAATCACCAACTACAGTAGATACACAAAAGATGAAAGAACCAAAGCATACTGCAACAATAACAAAAATCATCAAACCACAAAGGAAGATGGAAAGAAAGGGACAAAAGAACTATATAACATTAAGAAAACAATGAACAAAATGCAACAGTATGCCCTTCCTTATCCATAATTACTTTACATTTAAAACAAATTCTCCAAGTCAAAAGACAGAGTGGCTGAGTAGATTACAAAACGAGATCCAATCAGGAGATCCCCTCTGAAGAATGAGGGGTCCCAGCCCCACACCAGGCCCCAGGGCCCAGGATCCCAGCCCACACAAGGCCCCCCAGCCCAGGATTCCAGCAGTGCCAGGAAGAGAAGTCCTCATAACGTCTGACTATAAAAACCAGTGGGAATTAAGGCTGAGACAGAGGGCTGCTGGAGTCCCAGGCATTCCTCTTCAAGGGCCTAGGCATGGACTTACTTAGAGCTCCAGTGCTCAGGCAGCAACTCAAAAGGCTCCAGGGCCATACGGCGAGGAACTGAATTGTCAGGCTTTTGGGCAAGGGCCGGAGGAGCAGCTTTCTCCCAGGATGAAGTGCTGGTAGAGGCCTTTGTTCCTCTGCTGAACCCTCTGCCCACAGAGCTGGCAGGGTGGTGCCATATCCATCAACCTGGCTAATGCTACTCCTCCGGCCCTGGTGATTCCCTGAGACCCTGCCCCACCCAACTTTTCTGGCCCACCAAAGCCATTTCCAGTGGCTTTTCCATACAAATGTCCTGTCTTGGCTCATGCTGCGACTTTCCTAAAATCTCAAACAAGCAGCATGTGGCCACAGTGTGCCCCATACCTCTTGCTAAGAGGTCCCAGGCCCGCACTAGTAGCAGCTGGCCTTGGTTGGCAGCTTAGCCTCTTCCAGGCATCGCCAAGCCCAGCAAAAGTAACAGCCATCGGCAGATCACTTTGTAGCTCATGCAGGGTGGCCCAGGGCAGGGCACAGACAGAGGCTGACCTTGGCCTGCACCTGCCGGGAGGCCTGAGAGCCAGGGCGCCAACATACCCAGTGGACAGCTTCAGACCATGTCGAAGCACCACCCAACCCCCACCAGGGACACACTGAAAGGGTGGACTCAACAGGCATCAAAGCCCTGCTCAAGCAAGTCCTGCTCCATGGGGTCCGCCCCTGCACAGCAGATCCCCCACGGTGGCCAGTGCTCAGAGCCTACTGGCCTGGGGGTGTAGATCCCTCCCATCAATGTGCCAACAGCAATCAAGGATCAACTACAACAGGAGGGCGCACACAGCTCACACAGGGGGCACACCTGGAGTACCCGGCTTGGGTGAGTGGGGGGGCTATGCCACTGGGCCCTACACAAAACCTACTGCATAAGGCCACTCTACCAAGACCAGGAGGCACAGCAGGTCTATCTAATGCAGGCGTCCTCAAACTACGGCCCGCGGGCCACATGCGGGTGTTTTTGCCGTTTTGTTTTTTTACTTCAAAATAAGTAAGATATGTGCAGTGTGCATAGGAATTTGTTCATAGTTTTTTTTAAACTATAGTCCTGCCCTCCAACGGTCTGAGGGACAGTGAACTGGCCCCCTGTTTAAAAAGTTTGAGGACCCCTGATCTAATGTATAGGACCAAACACAGGGAGGCTGCCAAAATGAGGAGACAAAATGTGTCCCAAATGAAAGAATAGAACAAAAGTTAAAAAAAAATTAATAAAATGGAGACAAGCAAGCTACTAGATACAGAATTCAAAAGACTGATTATAAGGATGTTCAAGGAACTCAGAGGAAGAGTAGATGAACTTAATGAGAACTTCAACAAAGAGATAGGAAATATAAAAATGGAGGCAGAAAACAAAGAACTAGTCAGGAATGTAGAATATAATAACTGAAGTGAAGAGTACGTTACAGGGAACCAACAGTAAGAGCAGATGAAGCAGAGAATCAAATCACCAATCTAGAAGAAAATACTCAATCAGAACAGGAAAATGAAAAAAGAATCCAAAAAATGAGAACAGTTTAAGGAGCCTCCAGGACAACATCAAGTGTACCAATATTTGCATCATAGGGGCACCAGAAGAAGAGAGCAAGGAATTGAAAACCTATTTGAAAAAATGACAGAAATAGACATACAAGTCCAGGAAGCACAGGAAGTCCCAAAGAAGATGAACACAAAGAGGTCCACACCAAGTCACATCATAATTAAAATGCCAAAGTTTAAAGGCAAAGAGAGAATCTTAAAAGCAACAAGAGAAAAGCAATTCATTACCTACAAGGGAGCTCCCATAGGACTGTCAGCTGATTTCTCAACAGAAACTTTGCAGATCAGAAGGGATTCATACAAAATAGTCAAAGTGATGAAAATCAAGGATCTACAATCAAGATTATGCTATCCAGCAAGGCTATCATTTAGAATTGAAGGACAGATAAAGAGCTTCCCAGACAAAAAACTAAAGGAATTCATCAACACCAAACCAGTATTATAAGAAATGTTAAAGGGTTTTCTTTAGAAAGGAAAAACAAAAATCAAGAATATGAATTTTTAAATGGCAATAAATACATATATCTATCAATAATTATTTTAAAAGCAAACAGATTAAATACTTCAATCAAAAGATATATAGTGACTGAAGGCATAACAAAACAAGACCTTTACATATGCTGCCTACAAGAGACTCACTTCAGGTCAAAAGAGACCAACAGACTAAAAGTAAAGGGATGGAAAAATAGATTTCAAAGTTGCTCCTCAAACAAAAAGCTGGTGTAGCAATACTTATACCAGACAAAATAGACTTTAAAACAAATACTATAACAAGAGACCAAGAAGGACAAAGCAATTCCACTTCTGGGTATTTTTCTGAAGAAACCCAAAACACTAAATCCAAAAGACATATATCTATGTGTTTATTGCAGCATTATTTACAACAGTCAAGATATTGAAGCAATTAAGTTCCACCCATGGATGAATGGATAAAGAAGACATGGAATATGACTCAGCCATTAAAAAAAAAAAAGCATGAAATTATTTGCAACAACATAGATGGACCTAGAGGGTATTGTGCTGAGTGAGGTAAGTCAGACAAAGAAAGACAAGTGTCAGATGATATCACTTATATGTGGGATCTAAAAAAAATAAATAGGCAGAGGAGAAATAGACTTACTAGTATAGCTAAAAAGACTATTTTGACAGTTGCCAGATGGGAGAAGCGTTTGGAAAATGTGTGAAAAAGGTGAAGGGATTAAGAAGTACAAATTGGTAGTTACAGAATAGTCATGGGGGTGTAAAATGAATAGGGAATATAGTCAATAATATAATAACTCTGTGTGTTGTCAAGTGGGTACTAGATTTATTGGGATGATCACTTTGTAAGTTATATAAAGGTCTAATTACTGGATTGTACACCTAAAAATAATGCTGTATGTCAACTATATTTGAAAAATATAAATATTATTTTTAAATTTTTTTCAATAAACAAGATCCAACAATATTCTGCTACAAGAGACTTGCCTTAGCTCTCATGATACACACAGGCTGAAAGTGAAAGATGGAAAAAGATGTTCCATGCAAATGATAACCAAAAGGGAACATAGGTAACTATATTTAGGCCAGACAAAACAGATTTTCAGTCAAAATAAGACTTTCAGTAAAAAATAGGGAAGGTCACTCACTATATAATGATAAAGGGGTCAGTTCATCAACAGGATATGACAACTGTAAATATATATGTACCCAATACTGGAACACCTAAATATATGGAAGAAGTATATATAAAACTAAATAGAGAAATAAAAAGCAATACATAATAGTAGGGACTTCAATGCCTCACTTTCAGCAATGGATAAACTATCCAGACAGAAAATCAATAATGATATTATAGACCAAATGAACCTAACAGACATACAAAGGTCATTCCACCCGATAACAGTAGATAAGAGATTCTTCTCAAGCAGACATGAAACCTATCCAGGTTAGATCATATGTTAGGCCAAAAACAAGTCTTACATTTAAGTAGACTGAATTGATGTTTCAACCACAGTGGCATGAAACTAGAAATCAGTAACAGGAGCAAAATTAGAAAATTCTCATATATATTTGAAAATTTAACAACATACTCCTGAACAACCAATGGTCAAAGAGAAATCAAGAGGGAAATCAAAAAGTATTCTATGACAAAAGAAAATGGAAACACATTGTACCAAAACTTTATGGGATTTAGCAAAGGCAGTTCTAAGAAAGATGTTTTTAATGATTAATGCCTACATTAAGGAAAATGAAAGATCTTAAGTAAACAACCTAACTTTATACCTCGAGAAAAAAAGAATGAAGAAAACAAACAACTAAGCCCAAAATTATCAGAAGAACATAAAATGGTTAGAGCAGAAATAAAATGGAAACTAGAAAGACAATAGAAAAGATCAATAAAACCAGGAGTTAGTTTTGAAAAAATAAAATAAAATTGACAAACATTTAGCTAGACTTAACCAAGAAAATAACACACTGAGCTCAAATAAAATTATAAATGAAAGAAGATATTACATATCACAGAAATACAAAGGTTCATAAGAGATTACTATCAACAATTATACACCAACAAATTACATAATCTACAAAAATTGGATAAATTCCTAGAAACATACAGCCTACCAAGACTGAATCATGAAAAAATAGAAAATCTGAACAGACCAATAACAAGTAAAGCAATTGAAGCAGTAATAAAAAATAAAAACCCTTCCAAGAAAAAAAGCCCCAAACTAGGTGGCTTCATGGGTAAATTTTACCAAACATTTAAAAAAAGAATGCCAATCCTTCTTAAACTCTTCCAAAACACTGAACAGGAGGGAACACTTCCAAACTCCTTCTACAGGGCCGGCATTACCCTCATGCCAAAGCAAGATAAAGACATTACAAAAAAAGAAAATTACAGGCCAATACCCTTGATGAATATAGATGCAAAAATCCTCAACAAAATGCTTGCCAACCAAAAGGATCATATACCATCATCCAGTAGGATTTATCCCTGGGATGTAAAGCTGGTTCAACATCTGCAAATCAATAAATGTGATACACCACACTAACAATGAAGGATAAAAATCATATGATCATCTAGATAGATGCAGAAAAAGCATCTATTTGACAAAATTCAACACCTTTCAGGATAAAAACTCTCAAAAAACTGAGAATATAGGGAATGTACCTCAACATAATAAAGGCCATATACGACAAGCCCATAATTAACATCTTACTCAACAGTGAAAAGCTAAAAGATTTTCCTCGAAGATCGGGAACAAGATAAGGAAGCACACTCTCACCACTTCTACTCAACATAGTACTGGAAATCCTTGCCAGAACAATTAAGCAAGAAAAAAAAAAGCATCCAAAATAGAAAGAAAAAAGTCATCTGTTTTGCAGATGACATATTTTATATAGAAAACCCTAAAGATCCCACCCAAAAACTGTTAAAACTAATAAATAAATTCAGCAAAGTTGCAGAATGCAGAATAACCATGGTAAAATCAGTATCACTGTAGTACACTAACAATGAACTATCCAAAAACATTTAAGAAAACAATCCCATTTGCAATAGCATCAAAAAAAATAAAGTACTTATGGAATATACTTATCCAAGGAGGTGAACAATCTACACTGAAAACTATAAGACAGTGATGAAAGATATTGAAAATTTGTGAAGACAAGTAAATTCTATATTGGTCCCTCTTACCCTTTAGGCCAAGAGAGACCCTCTTCTCACAATTCAATTGCTCACAGCTGTTGCATGAGCTCTCTGTCCATGTCGAGGTTGAAGTCTCGTGATGACTGGTGCCATGGATCTGTCTCTCACCCAGTGGGGTGAACTGAGCCCTCCCTGGAGAAGAAACCCGGGTTCCACAAGATATGTGATCAGTGCTGGGGCCCCACCAGCAGGCGTGGGGATCCCAAGGCAGGTGCTGGGCGTGGAGGCCATGGGGGCATAAAGTTACCAAGGAGACAAAACTGAACCTCACATCACCCTGCTTGGCCCCGGAGGATGGCTGGTTAGCCAGAGACGGGTAAGATTCCTCAAGGGAGGAACAACCTAAGACAGGCACAGTCGCAGAGGGGCCATCAGGAGAGATTTGGGGATCAACAGAGGTGGGGCACAGACCCTCACCCCCCCAACATTGCAGGGGCCTGAACACTAGCCCCTTCTGAGGGAGGTCTCCTGCCCCCATGGCTGCTTCGTGCTTCCCATGCCCAGCCCAGATCAGGACTCAGGTGACCGACAGAGACTTGGTAGACAGCAGAAGCCCTATCGCTCCAACAAGAATTGTTTGAATTGTCTTGTACCCATGGTGTGGGGAAGTGGGTTTATGATATCTAAATCCAGCCTACCACCGGGAATGCTCAGGACCTACTCAAGAAGGCAAATAATCCTGTCCACTAATATTTACAGGGTAAAATAAGATTGTTGTCAGAGTAATAAATTTGACAGTAAAATAGTAGTCAAGTTTTCAGGCAAATTTAAATTGGCTAAGTTGAAACAAGCGAATATTCTAGAAAAATTAATTGTACTGGACAAAAAGGTGTTCCTAAAGTGTTAACTAAAATTTTTATTGGTAGTTCATCTCATGATAAAAATACGTACCATGTAATGAACCTAAAACAGTAATATTATAGTGCTAAAAATTAAAATTTAAAAGCCATCAAGACTACATTATAAAATTTTCAAAAGCATCCTAATATTTAAATCAAAAAGGGGGCGAGGGGGTAGTAGAAGAATATCATGTAAGGAAAAATATCCTGTAAGTAATTACATCTAGAAAATTAATACTTTAGAAAATTAATTGTAAGGCTAAAAGCAAGACACCCATGAAAAACACACACGGTGTCAAAACAAGCCAGAGGAAAATCATTTGGGCAAAAAATGAAATAGGATCCCAAGTCAAATTTATAGAAAATATTCCTTTATTAACTTTTGGTCGAGAATATGTTTGTATATTTTCAGAAAACAACTCTGAGACCATGTGGATTCCAGCAACAGAGAGGAATCGACAGGACTACTCTAGCCATCAAGACAGAAGAGAAGCAGTCCAGAGATGGAAGACGCTGACGTCGCCTTGCCATACTAGCAGTTAGCAGCTGTGCGTCACTACAGGTTGCCCAGGACCAAACCAGAGAGGGTCAGACCAGCATTACCACCATTTGTCCACCATCCAGAACTGAAATGTCATGGCTGACATGCACACATAAGGAACTGTGTGACATTGAAATTGGGTCTCAAAAGAACTGTTGGCCCAGAAAGAAACTCACTACAGACTGATTCATTTGCCTGTCAGCATAACCATTATTGCTTATCTCATTTTCGGTTCTTATAAGTGTATTTCTAATAGCACATGATCTCACTCATCTAGGGGAAATAATGAACAACATAGACGGATGAACAAGAACAGACCCAGAAACAAGGAGGCATGGATCAGACTGTCGGGCCTCAGAGGGAGGGCAGGGTAGGGTTGGGGAAAAGGGGAGAGATCAACCAAAGGACTTGTGTGTAAGCATATGAGCCTAACCAGCGGTTAAGGACAACAGGGGGGTGGGGGCATGTGTGGGGAGGGGTGTGGGATGGGAATGGGGGGATGAGGACAAATATGTGATACCTTAATCAATAAAGAAATTGGAAAAAAAAAAAGCAGACACATAGACCAATGGAACAGAATACAGATCCCAGAAATAAATCTACACACACATATACTAGTATATATAGTTAATCTTTGAAAAGGGTGCCAAAAATAAACAACAAGGAAAAGATAGTCTCTTCAATAAATGTCGGCAGGAAAACAGAATATCCACATGCAAAACAATTTAATTGGGCCCAAATACAATAATTAATTCAAAGTGGATTGAAACCTTAATTGTAAAATTTGAAACCATAAAAATTCTATGAGAAAACATAAGAAAAAGGTTCCTTGGCAATGATTATTTTGTAATATAACATCAAACGCACAGGCAACAAAAGCAAAAATAAGCAAGTGGGACTACATCAAACTAAAAAGCTTTTGCACAGCAAAGGAAACAATCAACAAAATAAAAAGGTAACCTACATACATAATGGGAGAAAATATTTGCAAACCATATACCTGATAAGAGGTTACCATAAAAAATATATAAACTCAGACAACTCCATAGCAAAAACAAAAAAATCTTATTAAAAGTTGGGCAGAGGCCCCACCGACGTGACTCAGTGGTTGAGCATTGAGCTATGAACCAGGAGGTCATGATTCCATTCCCAGTCAGGGCACGTGCCCGGTTTGCAGGCTTGATCCCCAATGCGGGGTGTGCAAGAAGTAGCTGATCAATGATTCTCTCATTGTTGATGTTTCTCTCTCTCTCTTCCTTCTTCTCTGAAATCCATAAAAATATATTTCCAAAAAAAAATTTTTTAAGTTGGGCAGAGGACCTGAACAGACATTTTTCCAAATAACAGGTATAATTAATTGGCTAAAAGGCATATGAAGAGATTCTCAACATCACTAGTCATCAGAGAAATTCACATCAAAATCACAATGAGATGTCACATCACATCTGTTAGTATAGCTAATATAAAAAAGACAAGACATAACACGTGTCAGAAAAGGTGTGAAGGAAAGGGAACACTCGGGCACTATTGGTGGGAATGTAAATGGCTATAGCTATTATAGAAAAAAATATGGAGGTTCCTCAAAAATTTAAAAATAGAACTACCATATGATCCAGCAATCCCACTTTTGGATATATTTCTAGAGGAAATGAAATCAGTATCTAAAAGAGACTATCTGCACGCCCATGCTCATTCACAATACCCAAGATATAGAAACAACTTAACTGTCCAGTGAGTAAACACATACACATATATATACATATATACATATATGTACATATATGTGTGTGTGTGTGTGTATATATACACACACACATATATATGTATACACACACACACACACACACACTAGAGGCCCGGTGCACAAAATTCATGCACAGGGGGTGGGTCCCTCAGCCCAGCCTGCACCATCTCCAATCCGGGATCCCTCGAGGGATGTTCGACTGCCTCTCGCAATCCAGGACCACTGGCTCCTAACGGCTCACCTGCCTGCCTGCCTGATCGTCCCTAACCACCTCTGCCTGCCTGCCTGGTCACCCCTAAGTGCTCACTTACCAGCCACAGCCTGGCTGGTCCCCATTCCTCTCTCCTCAGTGTTGAGTGTCTGAGTAGTTCCAGCGTGAGGGTGAGATAATCATTTGCATATTAGCTCTTTATTATATAGGATACACACATACATACAGGATGTGGCAAAAATAGGTTTAAAGTTGTGAATGTGCAAAATACAGAGTTTATTCTTGTATTATTCTTTATTTATTACTAGAGGCCTGGTGCATGAAATTCGTGCCGGGGGGGTGGTGTCCCTCAGCCCAGCCTACACCCTCTCCAATCTGGGACCCCTTGAGGGATGTCCGACTGCCCGTTTAGGCCCGATCCCCTCTCACAATCCAGGACTGCTGGCTCCCAACTGCTCGCCTGCCTGCCTGCCTGATTGCCCCTAATCGCTTCTGCCTGCCAGCCTGATCACCCCCTAACCACTCCCCTGACAGCTTGATTGATGCCTAACTGCTCCCCTGCCAGCCTTTTTGCCCCTAACTGCCCTCCCCTGCAGGCCTGGTCACCCCTAACTGCCTTCCCCTGCAGGCCTGAATCCCTCCCAACTGCCCTTCCCTGTAGGCCTGGTCGCCCCCAACTTCCCTCCTCTACTGGCTTGGTCACCCCTAATTGCCCTCCCCTGCAGGCTTAATCACCCCCAACTGCCCTCCCTTGCAGGCCTAGTCCCTCCCAACTGCCCTCCCCTGCTGGCCTGATCGCTCACAACTGCCCTCCCCTGCTGGCCATCTTGTGGTGGCCATCTTGTGTCCACATGGGGGCAGGATCTTTGACCACATGGGGGCAGCCATCTTGTGTGTTGGCGTGATGGTCAATCTGCATATTACTCTTTTATTAGATAGGATAGAGGCCTGGTGCATGGGTAGGGTCGGTTGGTTTGCCCTGAAGGGTGTCCCGGATCAGGGTGGGGGTTCTCTTGGGGCATGTGGTGGCCTGGGGGAGGGGTCTGTGGTGGTTTGAAGGCCGGCCACACCCCCCGGCGACCCAAGCGGAGGCCCTGGTATCTGGGGTTTATTTATCTTCTATAATTGAAACTTTGTAGCCTGGAGCGGAGCCAAGCCTCCTGCTCACTCCGTGGCGGCAGCCATTTCTGTTGGGGTTTATGTATCTTCTATAATTGAAACTTTGTAGCCTTAAGCGGAGGCCTGGGCCGGCCAGGGTGTGTGGAAAGCTTGGCTTCCTCCATTGCTGGGGGCAACCCTAGCCTCCTGCTCTTTCCAGCTCGTGGCTGCCGCCATTTCTGTTTGGATTTATGTATCTTCTATCAGTGAAACTTTGTAGCCTTGTAGCCTAGGCCGGCAAGGGCAGGCGGAAAGCTTGGCTTCCTCCATTGCTGGGGAAACCCAAGCCTCCCTCCTGCTCTCTGTGGCCGTAGCCATCTTGGTTGGGTTAATTTGCATATTTGCTCCTGATTGGCTGGTGGGCGTGGCTTGTGGGCATGGCTTGTGGGTGTGGCAGAGTGATAGTTAATTTGCATATTACTCTTTTATTAGATAGGATGGTATAATTTTCTATATGAACAACTGTAAATCTACTTTTGCTCCACCCTGTATATACATTTGTATACACGCACAATGGAATATTTTCAGCCTTAGAAAAGAAGGAAATCCTGCCATTTCACACAACATGAGTAAACTAAAGGACATTATGGTAAGTGAAACAAGTAGGACAGAAAAAGACAAATACTGTATGATCTCACTCATTATGTGGAATCTAAAACAGTCAAACTCACAGAAGCACAGAATAGAATGTGGCTGCCAGGGGCTGGGAGATGGGAGGAATGGGGAAATGCTGGTCAAGGGTATAAACTTCCAGTTATAAGATTAATACGTTCTGAGGATCTAACGCACAGCATGGTTACAGTTAATAATACTGTATTGAAATTTGCTAAAACAGATCTCACCACACACAAAAAGAGGGTAACTATGTAGGTTAATGGCTGCGTTAACTAGTTTGACAGTGGTAATTCTTTCATAATGTACATGTACATCAAATTTCATTGTTGTACACCTTAAATATATACAGTTTTTATTTGTCAATCTGGAGGGAAATTTTTTTTAAATGCTGAAAGGAAAAAAAACTCTCAACCAAATATTCTATATGACAAAGTGACATTCAAAAATGAGGGAGAAATTGACATTCCAAGATAAACAAAAGCTAAAGAAATTCATTACCATTACACCTGCCTTACAAGATATGCAAAGGGAGGATTTCAAGCTGAAATGAAAGGACACTAGACAGTAACTCAGTCATATTTAATGTAAGGTTCTCCACTAAAGGTAAATATATGAATAAATGAATTTATTTATTTTATTTGTTAACTCAACTTTTTATTCTTTCATAGGATTTAAAAGACAAAATAATTCTAGCCAAAACCGGTTTGGCTCAGTGGATAGAGCGTCGGCCTGCGGACTCAAGAGTCTCAGGTTCAATTCCAGTCAAGGGCATGTACCTTGGTTGCAGGTACATCCCCAGTAGGGGGTGTGCAAGAGGCAGCTGATCCATGTTTCTCTCTCATCGATGTTTCTAACTCTCTATCCCTCTCTCTTCCTCTCTGTAAAAAATCAATTAAAAAAATATTAAAAAATAAAAAAATAATTCTAAATCTATATGAATGGAGACATAAATATAATAATGTAATTTGTGACATCAATAACAAAAGGAGGGTAAAGGGAGCTATAAAGAAGTAGAATTTGCCCTAGCCAGTTTGGCTCAGTGGATAGAGCATCAATCCACAGACTGAAGTTTCCTGGGTTCGATTCCAGCCAAGAGCACGTACCTCAGTTGCAGGCTCAATCTCAGGCCCTGGTTGGGCCATGTGCAGGAGGCAACCAATTTATGGGTCTCTCTCACATCAATGTTTCTGTCTCTCCTCCTCCCTTCCACTATCAATGGACACAAGACACTGAGGGGGGGGAGGGGCGGCGGTGAGGGCATGTGGCGGGGGGAGGGGGGAAGGTAGAGGAGGCTGGGCGGAGGTAAATGGGGGGAAAAGGAGACATATGTACTACTATTTGTAATACTTCAAACAATAAAAAATAATAACATGGGGGAAAAAATCAATGGAAAAATATCCTCAGGTGAGGATTAACCAAAAAAAAAAAAAAAAAAAAAAAACAGGAAGAATTTTTGTTTGTGAGCAAAGCTAAGTAGTTATCAGTTTAAATAGATTATTATAACTTTAGGAAGTCATATGTAATCCCCATTACCACGGAGAAGATATAGAAAATATATACAAAGGAATGAGAGGGAAATCAAAAGGTAACCGTACAAAAACAAATCATCTAAACACAAAGAGGAGGTGGTAAGGAAGGAAATGAGGGACAAAAAAAAGCTACAAGACATTTAGAAAAATAAAACAGCAACAGTCAATCCTTCCCTAGCAGGAATTAGTTTAAATGTAAATGAATTACACTACCCAATTAAAAGACACAGGCTGGCAGAATGAATTAAAAAACAGGATCCGACCATACACTGTCTATGAGAGACTCACTTTAGACCTAAGGACATGCATAGATTAAAAGTGCAAGGATGGGCCCTAGTTGGTTTGGCTCAGTGGATAGAGCGTTGGCCTGCAGACTGAAGGGTCCCAGGTTCGATTCTGGTCAAGGGCATATGCCCAGGTTGTGGACTTGATCCCTAGTAGGTGGCATGCAGGAGGCAGCCGATCAATGATTCTCTCTCATCACTGATGTTTCTATCCCTCTCCCTTCCTCTCTGAAATTGATAAAAATATATTTTAAAAAATAAATAAAACAACTGGTCTATGCCCGGCCTGTGTGGCTCAGTGGTTCAATTCCTGGTCAGGGCACATGCCTAGGTTGCAGGTTTGATCCCCAGTACGGGGCGTGCAGCAGGCAGCCAATCAATGATTCTCTCTCATCATTGATGTTTCTATCTCTCTTTCCCTCTCCCTTTCTCTCTGAAATCAATAAAAATATCTATTTAAAAAAATAAAAGTGAAAGGATAGGAAAAGTTATTCCATGCAAATAGTAACCACAAGAGAATGGTTGGCTACACTAATCAGACAAAATAGACTTTAAATCAAAACTATTACAAGAGAAAAAAAAAGACATTATGTAATGATAAAGGAATCAATATACCAAGAATATGATTATAAATATGCAAACACCACAGATCCTAAATATATAAAGCAAACATTGACAGAATATAAGTACACAAAAAGGTGTTCAACATCACTAATCATTAGAAAAATGCAAATCAAAATCACATGACATACCACTTCACCCTCATTAGGATGGCTACTGTCAAAAAAACAAAAAACAAATGTGGACGAAAGGGGCCACATGCTGACCTGACAAGCTCAGGGAAGGCCTGCATAGCAGTCTTGCAAACTCAGAGACCTAAAGTAACCACAAAGGATGGTCTGAAATTAAACTATAACTAAAAGCAGTTATGGTGGGCAGTTACGTCCTAGGCCGGTATCTTCACTGACAAGGTCAACCTTTACCGAACTGAGCCTATCTGTCTTTTTGCATCTATGCTAACATACCCTTGAAATGTCTGGGTAACTTGTAACTTCCCTTTTTCTGGACCCCCTGGGGCACAACCAAATGTGCTGGGCGCCAGGACAGATACCACAAATTCCTTCACTGTTATCATGTTAATTGTTCCTGCACCCACCTAAGTATGTGTCCATCATTTTACATTTTACTTTTTATCCAATCCAAGGGGTCCCCGCCGCCCCCGCCCCGCTTTGCTTTCTCCTGTCTCTCTAATCTATCACCAATGGATTTCCTGTAACCCACCTACTTCCCTTCCTTTGATTGCAATGTATAAAAACAGATGAAAAATCGCCATTCTCCGGAGCATTATCTCAATTCCTTGAGGTTCTGCTTCCTGGCATATGTCGACAGTTTGGCTCAAATAAACTCACAAAAATTCTTTACAGCTTTCAATGGTTTTTTTACATTAGCACAAAAAAAGAAAATAAGTGTTGGTGAGTATTAGAAAAGTAGAACCCCCATTCATTATTGGAGGGAATGTAAAATGGTGCAGATGCTATGGAAAACAAGATAGCAGTTCCTTCAAAAATTAATCATAGAATACCATATGATCCACTCTGGGTATATACCCAAAATAGTAAAGCAATTCCACTCTAGGTATATACCCAAAAGAATTAAAAGCAGGGTCTTGAAGAGATATCTGTACACTCCTGTTCATAGCAGAATTATTCACAATAGCCAAAAGGTGGAAGAACCCCAAGGGTCTATCAATGAATGAATGGGTAAACAAGATGTTGTAGGTACATACCATGGAATATTATTCAGCTTCAAAAAGGAAATTCTGGCACATTCTACAATGTGGATGAACCTTGAGGCCATTATGCTAAGTGAAATAAGCCAGTCACAAAAAGACAAATACTGTATAATTCCGCTCATATGAGATACCTATAATAGTCAAATTCATAGGCAGTCTGTAAAATAATGGTTGCCAGGGGTTCTCATAGGGGATAATCAGGTGTTATTGTTTAATGGGTACAGAGTTTTAGTTATCCTATATAATAAAAGCCTAATATGCTAAGTGTCCAACCGATCGACCAGTTGCTATGATGCCCACTGACCACCAGGGGGCAGACGCTCCAACCAGTAAGTTAGCTTGCTGCTGGAGTCCGGTAGATCAGGATTGGGTGAAACGGGCTGGACACACCCTGGAGCCCTCCCACAGCCCCGCCCCGGCCCCAATCTTGCACCAATGGGGTTCCTCATCTGGCCTGCACCCTCTCGCAATTTGGGACCCCTCGGGGTATGTCGGCGAGCCGGTTTCGCTCGATCCCCGCAGGCCAGGCCAAGGGACCCCACCAGTGCACAAATCCATGCATAGGGCCTCTAGTGTAAGATAAAAATAGTTCTGGAGATAGATGATGATGGTTGCACAATGTGAATGTATTTAACGCCACTGAACTGTACACTTAAAATGGTTAAGATGGTAACATTTATATTATGTGTATCTTACCACCTTTAAACTTTTTTTAAAACACAGTCAGAGGAAAAAAGACATGCTATATATAATGGAGAAAAGGTAAGGATTATGGCAGAATTCTTATTGGAAATAATGCAAGCTAGAAGGTAGTGGAGTACCATCTTTAAAGTACCAAAAGAAAAAAGAAAAGAGAGAGATCTCTTAATCTCAAGTTCTATAACCTGAGAAAATATTTTTCAAAAATGAAGGCAGACTTTATCAGACATATAAAGGCTAAAACAAATCATCTTCAGATTCTTACAACAAGAAATGTTAAGGGAGAACATATTTGCCAATGATACATCTGGTAAAGGGTTAATATCCAAATTATATAAGGAACTCATACAATTTAACAAAAGACAAACAATCCAATTTAAAAATGGGCAAAGGACTTAGACACTTCTCCAAAGTGGACATACAGATGGCCAAGAGACATATGAAAAAATGCTCAAAATCACTAATCATCAGAGAGAAACATATTAAAAGGTCAATAGGTTGTCACCTCACACCTGTCAGAATGGCTAGCACCAACAAATCAACAAAGTGCTGGCAAGGATGTGGAGAAAAGGGAACCCTAGCACACTGCTGGTGGGAACGCAGACTGGTGCAGCCACTGTGGAAAACAGTATGGAATTTCCTCAAAAAATTAAATATGGAACTGCCATTTGACCTAGCGATCCCACTTCTAGGAATATGCCCTAAGAAACCTGAAACACCAATCAGGAAGAATGTATGCACTCCTACGTTCATAGCAGTGCAACTTACAATAGCTAAGATCTAGAAAAAGCCAAGTGCCCATCAGCAGATGAGTGGATTAGAAAGCTGTGGTACATCTACACCATGGAATAATATGCAGCAATAAAAAAAGAAGGATCTCTTACCCTTTGAGGCAGCATGGAGGGACCTGGAGAATATTATGCTAAGCGAAATAAGCTAGTCAGAGAAAGGCAAGTATCATATGATCTCCCTCATATGTGGAATCCAATGAACAAAATAAATTGATGAGCAAAATCGATCCAGAGACATAGAAGCATGGAACAGACTGTCACATCTCAGAGGGAAGGCAGGGGTGGGTGGGAAGAGATCAACCAAAGAATTTGTATGCATATATGCACAACCCCTGGACACAGACAATAGGGTGGTGAAGGCCTGGGGTGGGGGCAGGGGTGGGCTGGAAGGGGCCAATAGGGGGAGAGCGGGGACATATGTAATACTTTCAACAATAAAGATTTAAAAAACAAACAAGAAATGTTAAAGGAAATCCTTCAGACAGAAAGAAAACAATACCAGATGGAAGTCTGGATCTACACAAAGAAATGAGAAGCACCAGAAATGGTACTTATGTAGTATGTAAGTCTCCTAAAGGATAACTTGCTGTTTAACTAAAATGACAACAATGTTGTGTGGGATTTACAGCATATGTGAAAGTAAAATATATGACAACAATAGCATAAAACTCCGGTGGAGGAAATGGGAGTATCCTATTGTGAAATGTTTATATTAGATGTGAAGTGGTATAATATCACATAGTGGTAGACCACGGTAAATTAAAAATGTGTATTATGAATCCTATAGCAAACACTAAACTAATAAAACAAAGACTTATAGCTAATAAGCCAAGCAAGGGGGTAAACAGAACCATAAAATCTCAAGAAGTTAAAAGATACATAAAAAGAGAAAATAAGGGAACAAAAAGCACCTAGGACAAATAGAAAGTAAATAGTAAGATGATAAATTTAACCCTAACCTGCCTGGCAGCTGTGGCTCAGTTGGTTGAGCGTCATCCCATGCACCAATAGGTCACCAGTTCAATTCCCAGTCAAGCCACAAGGTCAGGTTGCGGGCTTGATCCCCAGTAGGGGGTGTGCAGGAGGCAACCCATCAGTGATTCTCTCTCATCATTGATATTTCTATTTCTCCCTTTCTCTTCCTCTCTGAAATCAATAAAAATATTTTTTAATCAATAAAAACATTTAAAAAAATTTTAATAACCATATCAATAAGATCTAGAAAAAGCCAAGTGCCCATCAGTGGATGAGTGGATTAAAAAAGCTGTGGTACATCATTAAATGTGAGTGATTTAAGTAAACCAATTAAAAGGCAGAGATTTTCAGGATGGCTATAAAAGCAAAATGTATGCTACCTTTAAAAAATACATTTTAGCCCTGGCCAGAGTTGCTCAGTGGTTAGGGCATCGGCTCATGCATCATTTGCAGGTTTGATCCCCGCCCCCCGGTTGAACACTCGTGCGGGCGCTCACTCCCTCACCCCGCCCCTCTCTCTTTCTCTTCCAAACCCTCCCTCTTTTCCACTCTCTGAAAAGATTTTGAAACAGCCTAAGTGCCCATCAGCAGATGAGTGAATTAAAAAACTGTGGTACATCTACACAATGGAATACTACGCTGCTGTAAAAAACAAGGAACTTTTACCATTTGCAACATCATGGATGGACCTGGAGAGCATTATGCTAAGTGAAATAAGCCAGTTGGAGAAAGATAAATATCACATGATCTCACGCATTTGTGGAATATAATGAACAACATAAACTGATGAACAAAAATAGATCCAGAGACAGAGCAACACCGATCAGACCATCAAACCTCAGAGGAAGGTTGGGGTGGGGGGAGGGAGTAAGAGATCAACCAAGGACTTGTATGCATGCATATTAGCATATCCAATGGACATGGACACTGGGGCGGTAGGGGCTTGTCCTGGGGGTGGGAGTGACCAGGGAGGAGTCAATGGGGGGAAAGGAGACATATGTAATACTTCAAACAATTTTAAAAAATCAATGGAGTCCAGCTGGTGTGGCTCAGTGGTGGAGTGTCCACCTAAGATGCAGGAGGTCACGGTTCAATTCCTCGTCAGGGCATGGTTGGCGTGCTCATCCCCGGTGTGGAGCATGCAGGAAGCAGCTGATCAATGACTCTCTCTCATCATTGATGTTTCTATCTCTCTCTCCCTCTCCCTTCCTCTCTGAAATCAATAAAAATATTTTTCCATTGATTTTTAAAAATATATATATCCTCAGGTGATGATTAACAACAACAGCAAAAATACATTTTAAATATAAAAGTACAAGTATAGGTTAAAAGTAAATATATAGAAAAAGGTATACCATGCTAATACTAATCAATTCTGGGAGTAGCTATATTTATATCTTACAAAATTTCATAGATTTAAGAGAAAGGAATATTACCAGGATAAAGGACGTCATTTCATAATGATGAACTCATCAAAAAGTCAAAAGAATTTTAAATATTTAACCTAATAACAGATTCAAGCTGCACAAAACAAGAAATTACAGAACTCAAGGAGGAGAGAGCAACAAATCCACAATTATAGCCAAAGATTTCAATATCCTCTCTCAGTAATTGGTATAACAAGTCAACGGAAAATTAGAAAGGATTTTTTTTAAGATTTAATAATATTAGCAACTAATCTGACCTTTTTGACATATATAGAACACTTCATCCAACAACAGCAGAATACACATTCTTTTCAAATAACACATTTCCCTACCACAATAGAATTAAATTAGAAATCAACAAAAGGAAGGTCTTTTTAAAACTCCCCAAATATCAGGAAACTAAAAAAATACCCTTTTGTGTAACCTGTGAATCAAAACATAAGTCAAAAGAGAAAATAAGTATTTTGAACTGAATGAAAATAAAAACATATCCAAAGGTGTACTATGCTATTAAAGTAGTACATGAAGGAAACTTTATAGTACTAAATGCCTTTATTAAAAAAAAGAATGGTCTCAAATCAATGGCCTCAGTGTCCACCTTTAAAAAAAAAAAACTAAAAATATAAAAGCAAATTAAAGCTAAAGTAGAAAAAAGTAAATGATCAAGGTCAGAGCAGAAATTAAACAGAAAACAGAAAAGTAATAGAGAAAAATCAATGGAACTAGAAGGTGGTCCCTGGGGAAGATCAGTAAAATAGAAGAGCCTTTATTAAAAGACAAATCAGGAAAATGAAGAGAGGACACAAATTACCAATATCAGGAATGAGGGAGGTGATGTCACTACAGATTCTGCAAATATGAAATGGATAATAAGGCAATAATAGTATGAAAAACTTTTATATCAATAAATTCAACAACTTAGATGAAACAATTTCCTTGAAAGATACAAACTATAAAAGCTCACTTAGAAGAAATTGATAACCTGATTAGTCCTATATCTATAGAAGAACTTGAATTAATAATGAAAACCTTTTTTCAAAAAAATAAGTTTTTATTGATTTTTTTTTTTTTGAGAGAGAGAGAGAGGAAGGGAAAGGGGGAGAGAGACAGAAACATCAATGAGAGAAAAACATTGATTGGCTGCCACTTGCACACCCCTAGTGTGCAAAGATGCCCTATGGGTATTTTTATCTGAATGGAACTAGTGGTTTTTATTTGAGATGAGCTGAGGTTTGGTTGAAATGTTTATACTTTCTCTAAATATTTTCCCTTGTGTTATTTTTAAGATAACACAGGATTAAATAGTGCTCACTAATATATATCATGACAACTGGTAAAGACCAGCCCACAACCCGGGCATGTGCCCTGGTCAGGAACCCAACCAGCAACCTCTTGGTGCCTGGGATAATGCTCAACCAACTGAGCCACACCAGCAGGGCAATAGTGAAAACCTTTCACAAGGAAAATCCAAGGCCCAAATGGCTTTCCTGGAGAATTCTACCAATCGGTTAAGGAAGAAACAATACCAATTCTACAAAGATTCTTCTAGAAAACGGAAAAGGAGAGAATTCTTCACAACTTATTCAATGATGCCAATATTACCCTGATACCAAAGCCAGACAAAGACATTATTAGAAAAGAAAATTACTGACCAATATCCTTCATGAACATGCAAAATTTCTAACAAATATTTAGAAAATTGGGTCCAACAATATATAAAACAGAAAACACATCCTGACCAAGTAGAGTTTGTCCAAGAAATGTAGGGATGGTTTAACATTTGAAAAATCAAGGTAATTTAGCTTAACAAACTAAGAAATTAAAAACCAGGATCATCTCAATTGACACACAAAAAGCAATTAACAAAATAGGCCATTCATTTCTGTTTTTTGAAAAAAAAAAAAAATCCCCAATAAAGTAGGAATAGAAGGAGACTTCCTCAACCAGATAGAGGATATCTATGACAAACCCACAGCTAACATCACACTTAATAATGATAATTTACATGAAATAAAAACTAACTTTAAATGGATCATAAACCTAAATGTAAAATCTAAAATTATAAAACTTCCAGAGAAAAACTTAGGAAAAAACCTTTGTGACTTTCAGTTAGGTAAAGCTATCTTAGATATAACAAGAGTGATGCATGAAGGAACAAATAAATAGGATTTTATCAAAATTTAAAACTTCAGCTCTAAAAAAAAAAAAAAAAATCATTAAGAGTCACAAACCGGGAGAAAATATTTGAAAATCATCTATCTGATGAAGGATTTGTATCCAGAATACATAGAGAACTTTGAAAACTCAATAATAAGAAAACAACCCAATAAAAATGCATAAGGGATTTGAACAGACACTTCTCTAAAGAAGAGAGATGAACTGTAAATAAACACACACAAAAATACTCAACATCGAGAAACCAAGATGGCGGCATAGGTTAAACACCTAACCTGCAGCCTGGCACAACAATTTCAAAAACACAACTAAAAGTCAAAACGGACATCATCCAGAACCACAGGAAAGCTGGCTGACTGAAATGCCCACAACTAGAAGGAAAGAGAAAACCACAAGGAAAATCAGAAGAGCCGTAAAAGCCTGAGGTATGGAGACACGGGCGGAGACTTGGGCACGCATGCATGCGGGGAGGACGGAGCCGGAGAGGACGGGGCGGCTGACGGCCTGGCCGGCGTTCTCTAGCGGGAAGGAGATAAAAGCTCCAGATTGCACTGAACCCCAGCTCCGACTGCACTGAACCCCAGTTCCGGGCGAGACCCTGGGAAGCCAGGCTCATACTGGGGGAATCTGGGCTGTAAGGCAGAAACGCAGAGGAGCGGCGAAAGGCAGAGCACCGGAGGCGCGCACGTGAATGCGCGCAGAGGACGGACTGTTGCCTGTGCCGCTGAATTGCCCTGGCGGGAAGGAGACAAAAGCTCCGGACTGCGCTGAACCCCAGTTCTGACTGCACTGAACCCCAGTCCCGGGCGAGACCCTGGGGACCCAGGCTCATACTGGGGGAATCTGGGCTGTAAGGCGGAAACACAGAGGAGCGGCGAAAGGCAGAGCTCTGGAGGCACGCACGTGAATGCGCGCAGAGGATGGACTGTTGACTGTGCCACTGAATTGCCCTGGCGGGAAGGAGACAAAAGCTCCAGACTGCGCTGAGCCCCAGTTCCGACTGCACTGAACCCCAGTTCCGGGCGAGAATCTGGGAATCCAGATTCATTGGGGGAGAGACTAGACTGTTTGGCAGCAGGCGAAACTCCAGGGCGCCTTTCTCTCAGAGGTGTTTGCAGGGAGTACAGAGGGACACTGAGGGACACTGAGACCCAGGAACCTCATAGGGCGGGGCTGACGGGAAGCCAAGGCTGTAGGCTCCACCCTGAAACTCCGCCCCATCCAAGCTGAGCACAGAGGCTTTTACAATTTTGCAAGTCTAGTTGAATAAGGCTGTCTCCCAGCGTAGACACAGCTGATCCTCACAGCCAATTGGACTGGAGGTCAAATCCTCCCAGTGTACCAACAGCAATCAAGGCTTAACAACACCAAGACTTTGCACTCAGCCCACAAAGGGGGGTACCAAGAGCGACCACCTAGAGAGATTGGGGAAGCTGAGCTACCGGCCCCTATAGGTCACTGACCACACAAAGCCACTCCATCAACATAGGGAGGCAGCCAAAATGTGGAGACACCGAAGCAGGTCACAAATAGAAGAGATGGAGGAAAGTAAACTAATGGATGACACAGTGTTCAGAACCACATTTATAAGGTTACTTAAGAATCTTCTGGAGGACCAAGATGGCGGCATAGGGCGGACGCCTGATTGTTGCCTACCACAACAATTTTGAAACTACAACGGGAAAACAGAGCAGACACCATCCAGAACCACCAGAGGGCTGGCTGAGCAGATGCTCTACAACTAGAATAAAAGAGAGGGGTACACGGGATGATGCCGATGCCGGTGAGCCAAAGATCACACTTTAAGAACTACAGCTCTGGCGACACAATGGCAGCCTGGAACATGCTCGGCGCGGTTCCCCCAGCAGTCTCCGGCTGAGGGGATGGCTCCACTCGCTGCCGAGCATGGACAGACGAGCCCCTGGGGGACATGGGGTGGGAGACTCCGTGCTTGCTGACCTCCGAGTCATTCGAGAATCTCTGCTCCCTGGAAGCAGCCAGGTGCGCACGCCCGGCGACTGGCCACCGCTGCAGACCCGAGCACTGTCGCAGCGACCTCGGACCAGCCCACCGCCGCGCACCGGGCACACCGGAGCTTCACCGAGCCCGCCGCCAGGTGAGTTTCACAGCAGCCGCCCTGGAACTTTGAGAAAATGGCCGGAGGAATTGCTGAGAAGGAATTGACTGATGGGAGTTGGGATTGGGAAGACGAGGCCCCGCTGGGTCCCAGATCCAGGTGCGCTCGCCCGGTGACTGGTCACCGCTGCAGACCCGAGTGCCGCCGCAGCGACCTCGGACCAGCCCGCCACCGCGCACCGGGCACACTGGAGCTTCGCCGAGCCTGCCGCCCAGCGAGTTCCACGGCAGCCGCCCCGGAGCTTTGAGAAAATGGCCGAAGGAATTGCTGAGAGGGAATTGACCGACAGGAATTGGGATCAAGAAGACGAAGCGCCCCCGGGTCCGGGTGAGGCCGCGCGCCCCTGGGTCCGGGTGAGGCTGGATCCTGGGTCCGGGTGAGGCTGCGCGCCCCTGGGTCCGGGTGAGGCTGGGTCCCGGGTCCAGGTGAGGCCGCGCCCCTGGGTCCAGAAGAGGCCACACACACCTGGGTCCGGGTGAGGCTGGGTCCCGAGTCCAGGTGAGGCCGCGCCCCTGGGTCCAGGAAAGGCCACGCGCCCCTGGGTCCGGATGAGGCTGGGTCCTGGGCCCGGGTGAGGCTGCACGCCCCCGGGTCCGGGTGAGGCCGCGCGCCCCTGGGACCGGGTGAGGCCACGCGCCCCCGGGACCGGGTGAGGCTGCGCGCCCCTGGGTCCGAGTGAGGCTGGATCCCGGGTCCGGGTGAGGCCGCGCGCACCTGGGTCTGGGTGAGGCCACGCGCCCCGGGGCCCGGGTGATGCTGGGTCCCAGGCCCGGGTGAGGCCGCGTGCCCCTGAGTCCGGGTGAGGCCGCGCCCCTGGGTCCGGGTGAGACCAAACCAGAGGGAGTCGGACCTGCATTACCACCATTTGTCCACCATCCAGAACTGAAAAGTCAGTGCCGACATGTACACATAAGGAACTGGTGGACATTGAAATTGGGTCTCAAAAGAACTGTTGGTCCAGAAAGAAACTCACTACAGACTGATTAATTTGCCTGTCAGCATAACTATTATTGCTCATCTCACATTCGGTTCTTAGAAGTGTATTTCTAGTAACACATGATCTCACTCATCTAGGGGAAATGATGAACAACATAGACTGATGAACAAGAACAGACCCAGAAACAGGGAGGCATCGATCGGACTGTCGGGCCTCAGAGGGAGGGTAGGGGAGGGTGGGGGGAGGGAGGAGAGATCAACCAAAGGACTTGTGTGCATGCATATGAGCCTAACCAATGGTTAAGGACAACAGGGGGGTGGGGGCATCCGTGGGGAGGGGTGTGGGATGGGAATGGGGGGATGAGGACAATCAATAAAGAAATTTAAAAAAAAATACTCAACATCATTAGTCATTTAAAAATGCAAATTAAAACCACAATGAGATACCACTGCATACCTGTTATGATGGCTAAATAAGAAGATGGACCGTAACCAAGTATTGGCGAGGATGTGGAGGAACGGGAACTCTCCTCTAATGCTGGTGGGAATACAAAATGGCACAACCACTTTGGGAAACAACTGTCAGTTTCTTTAAAAGAAAAACGGGTGATCCAGGCATTTCACTCCTATGTATTGACCCAAGAGGAATAAAAACCGTCTAGTGTCCTTTCACAGGTTTGCACATGAATGTTCAGAGCTCTATTTGTAATCGCCTAAAACAGGAAACAACTCAAATGTCCACACCACTCCGTGATAACAAGGAATGAATTCTTGCTACACAATAATGTACAATATGGATGAATCTCGAAATAATTATGCAGTGGCAGTTGGTGCCACTTTATAGAAGCCAAAAACAAACCAAAAAAAAACCCTCCATATTGTTTAATCCCATTTATATAAAATTCTAGGATATGCAAACTAACATGAAGTGACAGAGAGCAGAATGGTGGTTTTTTAAGGGTGGGGTGGGGGAGGAGGATTACAAAAGGCATGAAAAATAAATAAATAAATCAAACAACCCATTCAAAAGAAAGAAGCCACCCTGGATTCCACAGGCATTTTTACCTGAATGGAACTAGTGGCTTTTATTTGAGACTAGAGGCCCGATGTACAAAATTCATGCAAGAGTAGGCCTCCCTTCCCCCAGCTGCCGGCACCAGCTTCCCTCTGGCACCTGGGACCTGGGCTTCCCTTGCTGCCCTGGCTTCGTCCCGAAGGATGTCCGGTCTAATTAGCATATTACACTTTTACTATTATAGACTAGATGCCTAGTGCACGAAATTCGTGCACGGGGGATGGGGGTCCCCTCAGCCCAGCCTGCACCCTCTCCAACCTGGGACCCCTTGGGGGATGTCCAACTGCCAGTTTAGCCCCGAACGTGGGGATCGAGCCTAAACCGGCAGTCGGACATCCCTCCCACAATCCTGGACTGCGGGGGCCTGATGCGGCGGGGGCCAGACATGGCGGGGATCTCCCTTTTCCGCGTCCCACGCGGAAAGAGAGATGAACGAACCGGTTCTAAATGGAGGCGGCCAGGGATTGAGAAAATAATAGAAATAAAGAAAACAAGACGCAGAAATAGATTCATGAAGCTGGGAGCCTGGGTGGATCTTTCTGTGCCTGGCTGAGGCCACAGAACCGATCCAGACTGCAAAGCTGAGGCTTTATTTATAATCAGGGACAAACAAAGCAATTGACAATGTTCTTATAAGTTTCACTTGTTTTGGCAGCACTTGCTGCCCCTCCCACAGCCCACTAGCTACCCAGGAAAGATCTAGGGATCAGTTACAGGATCAAGCTTAATTATGCTTAGAGGACTGTGCCCTTCCAAGCTTGGGACTTGTTTGTGACTTTGCCAGCAGGTCAGTCTGAGGTTTAACCCTATAACCGCTTCCTACACTGGACCACTGGCTCCTAATCGCTCACCTGCCTGCCTGCCTGCCTGTTGCCCCTAACTGCCCCCTGCTGCTGGCCTGATCACCCCTCACTGCCTCTGTGTGCCAGCCTGATCGCCCCTAACTGCCCACCCCCCGCCAGCCTGGTTGCCCCTAACTGCCCCCCCACCAGCCTAGTCACTCTTTACTGCCCCCCCCCGCTGGCCTGGTCGCCCCCAACTGCCCCCCCCCCCCCGCTGGCCTGGTCACCCCTAACTGCTCCCCATGCCAGCCTGGTCGCCCCACCCAGGCTGCTGTCCAGTCGTTTGGTCGTCCCTCACTAATCCCCCTGCCAGCCTGGTCATAGGCAGCGATCTTGTGAGGGTGTGAGGGTCAATTTGCATATTACCTCTTTATTATATAGGATAAGCTGAGGTCTGGCTGTAATGTGTACACTTTCTCTAAATATTTTCCCTGGTGTTATTTTTGAGATAACATAGGATTAAATAGTGCTCACTAATATATCGTGACAACTGGCAAGCACAAGGAGGTAAACGCGAGAGGAAGCCATTCACACTTCCAGGCACCTTGCTGACACCCAACAGGCAGC
Organism: Eptesicus fuscus; assembly: GCF_027574615.1. Lineage (NCBI taxonomy): Eukaryota > Metazoa > Chordata > Mammalia > Chiroptera > Vespertilionidae > Eptesicus > Eptesicus fuscus. Next base: position 22,146,350 of record NC_072476.1, read on the forward strand.
TACAGACGCAGAAAGCATGGCAAGAAACACAGAAACTGCTTTTCAAGAGCCCTGAAACGGGACACAACAACAAAATGTTTCAGTAAATCTTATTCATGTTTCCACATACGAAATTCTAAGATGTCTATGAAAGGAACATGTTGTATCTTGTTAGACTTTTTTACATCTGAGTTTCACATGTACATTTACCATTTAGCAGCATTAAAGCCAAGTCACGGGGAAAATGTGGAAGGTGTATCTCTACTAGTAAGTCAATTTATCAGCACATTTGCTCCCGTTCCTTCCACCCACTTATCTTTTCCATGTTGCCACGAACAAACCTGGGAATAACCACCGCCCATGCCAAACGGTGGGAATATGATCATTGGTGTCTGATTATGGGAAATGGCACTTTTAAATAGTCATTTTCCACTTTATAATACATATTTCTTTTTTTAACATATTTTTATTGATTTCAGAGAGGGAGGGAGAGGAAGGGAGAGACAGAAACATTAATGATGTTAGAGAATCATTGATCAGCTGCCTCCCGCATGCCCCCCACTGGGGACCGAGCCCGCATCCCGGGCATGTGCCCTTGACCATACTCGAACCTGGGACCCTTCAGTCCACAGGCAGATGCTCTATCCACTGAGCCAAACTGGCTAGGGCTATTTCTTTCTTTCTTTTTAAATATATTTTATTGATTTTTTATAGAGAGGAAGGGAGAGGGATAGAGAGTTAGAAACATCGACGAGAGAGAAACATCAATCAGCTGCCTCCTGCACATCTCCTACTGGGGATGTGCCTGCAACCAAGGTACATGCCCTTGACCGGAATCGAACCTGGGACCCTTCAGTCCGCAGGCTGATGCTCTATCCACTGAGCCAAACCGGTTAGGGCTCTTTCTTTTTTAAATATGTTTTTATTTATTTTGGATAGAGAGGTAGAAACATCAATGAGAAAGAAGCATCGTTAACCATGTATATGCTACTTTAACTCCTAGTTTTTAAAAGAGAGAACGCAATGTATGTGGAATATGGACCATTAGCAAGCATTAATTAATTCATCAAAGCTCTGTACTGGTTAAAAAAAAAAAAATTGCAACCCATTAGGTCAAGTGTCATTTATGAAACAAATAATCTTAAAATAGAAGGCCTAGCTAAAGGTCACTATCAATCTATCTGTCTGCCAAAATGACTTCCTGGTTAATATGAGTAAATATTGAGTTTTTGAAATATCATGTAACACTAATAAATCTACAGGAAAAGAAATGATTCTTTGCTGTATTGAGAAACACGCACTACGTATCATTCATGTATGAGGTGCTGGTGCCACTTTATAGAAAGTGGTAACAGGTGAAAGGGACCCATTTGGGACATTCACATATTGTTTCTTACAAGCTCACAGTACTGAAAACAACACAAGGAATTTGTTCAGTTTGGTCTCTACCCGTTGGGTAGACCTCAGCCATGCCGTCGCACTAAATGGGTGGCTGATTGTTGCTGCCTTCCCCCAACCAACTCCACACGAAGTTAAAAAGGAGAGACTCAAGCAAGAGCAAGTATCGCTCCTGTTGCCCAGTGACACTGAGGGTTGATTCAATTACTAGCAAGCAGGTATTTGCAGAACCGTTTTCTCAAGGCTGCTAAAATACAGCAGAAAAGTTATCCTGGGAAAGCAATGACCCTGATGTCCATGCTAAAGAACCCTCACGTGTGTGCAAAGGGAGGCACGTGCAAAGATGCACGAGCAGCTGTGTCCATGGTAAAGGAAAGTCAGGCCCAGCTGCCATGGCTCAGTGGTTGAGTGTCGACCTAGGAACCAGGAGGTCATGGTTCGATTCCCAGTCAGGGCATGTGCCTGGGCTGCTGGCTTAATCCCCAGTTTGGGCCGTGCAGGAGGCAACTGATCAACGAGTCTCTCTCATCATTAATGTTTCTATCTCTCCCTTCCTCTCCCTTCCTCTCTGAAATCAATAAAAATCTTTTTCAAAAAGAAAAGTCAGAAACAACCTAGGTAGTCAGCAACAGGGGATTTAGTAAAAACTCTACTTCACCCACTGGACTCGAACGCAGCAGTTAAAAGGAATAGGGAATCATAGGGCTGGACCTTCGATGCTTTGTAGAATTTTTTAAAAAGCCTGCGTGATGTTGGCTCGATGGCTGAGCATCAACCCATGCACCAGGAGGTCAGGGTTCAATTCCTGGTCAGGGCACATGCCTGGGTTGCGGGCTCACTCCCCAGCAAGGGGTGTGCAGGAGGCGTGTTGATGTGTCTCTCTCACTGATGTTTCTATTTCTCTCTCCTTCTCCTTTCTTCTCTCTAAAATCAATAAAAACATATTTTTTAAAAGACATCAAAAAACATGTACAATATAATACCATCTGTGGGGAGAAATATCCTAACCAAGACACTACATTTCCTTTGTATAAACATGTACCAACAGAAAAGCAAAGAAAAATAAATGAAAAAAATCCAAAATAAACTGATAATATGGTCACTTTGAAAAGGAGGGAAGAGTAGGGGGGAGTGAGAGCTGGGAGAACAGGAATGCTCTGCTAAACGCAGATCCAATAATAAGAGAAACAGCAGTTTATTCTCTGTCACTGTCTACTGCTTTTTATATACATACATAAAACAATTGTCAACTCTGCCTGCCAATTTGTATCTCAGATCTGATTGACCTTTTAAAGTTTATCTGAAAATACAAAAGGGAAAAAAGAAAGAACTAAAAACTGTATTATTCCTAGCTGCCAACTTGATCTCATTCTGGCTCCAGAATGAACCTATTAAAGCACACTTTCCAAAGTTGAAGGTTCTGAGATGGAGTTGTTGAGGAGATACCGGGCATTCTGTACAACTGTCATTCTTCTGCAGAAAAATGTACTTTTCACCTTAACATTTTATGTACAGTTGGCATGATCTGTTAAGAGTGTTGAAACAGTCATTAAATCTCTTTCTAAGTGGAGAGATCTTGGCTTCTTCTGAATTTTGTCACAGTAGTTACACAGGCTACATGTCTTGCTTCACATCTTATCTTGGGGTGTCCTGCGGGGCCCCCACACGATCCCTACACGTGACAGGGATCTGTGCTTGGACAGAGAGCCAAAGAAGGTGAACACAGTTACCACAAATATTCCAGCTACTCTCCCACTGAAAACGCGGGAAGCTCACATAGGGAAATGCTAAAGAAATGAACCGATAATCCAAGACCCACTGGCACCAGCAACAAACAACTGAAATATTCATGGACAGGAGGACTCAGTAGAGTTAAGACAGCAACTTTCCCAATGCAGTCCCAATCAAAATCCCAGCCGGCATTTTATAGAACCGATGAGCTGATTCTAAGAATTACACAGAAACGCAAAGGACTAGAACAGGCAAAACAATTTTATAAAAGGACGACAAAGTTGGAGGATTTACAATACTTGATTTCAGTACTCCCCATAAAATACAATAATCAAGGCTTTGTGATAATTGGAGTAAAAACTGGCATACACATCAATGGAAACCAACACAAACTCCAGGAACTCACCACATGGAAACAGTCCACTGAATTTTAACCAACGTACCACAGCAATTCCATGAGAAGAGGATAATCGTTTCAATAAATGGTGCTGGATATCCGTACGGGAAAAATTTAACAGCAAGCCCTACCTCACACCACACACAAAAATTAACTCAAAACAGATGGCAGATCAAACATAAAAGCTAAAATAATCAAAATTCAAGGAGAAAACCTTCGTGACCCAGGTAGACAGAGATTTCTTAGAAAGGACACAAAAAGCACAAAAGGAAAACAGCGATAAATTGGACTTCGTCAAAAATTTAAAACTTGGGCATTTTGAAAGAAACCATTAAGAAGAAAACAAACAGGCAAGCCACAGAGAAGGAGGAAAATATTCACAATACATCTGACAAAAGACGTGTATCCAGCATATCCAACAAACTGCAATCCTTTTTAAGGACCTACCTGTGCAAGCATCACTCTAAGACGCTGGAGCCAAGACGTGCAGAGCCTCCATCCAGGTGTGTAAGATCTGTGGCCTCTCAGGGCTCCGTACCCTGGAAGATAAGCAGGGTCAGAACGCCCAGCACCTGTGCTCTCTACTTTAGGACTCACAGAGGGTTAGAGAATGAGCCTCTCTCAGGGCCCCCCAGACCCTGCATACCCCCGGCATCCCACCCGCCCATCCAGGTGCAACTGCACCTTTCTCATTCAGCTCCCTCCATTCCCTCAGAAGACAAAGCTGATAAAAGCGCCTGTTAGACTCGCATTTCACCTGCCGGTTAGTTCTGGGGTCGGCTCATGGAATGTTCTCTCGTTTGCTAATTTCTTTTCACCTTTTATAAGCCCCTGTCACTTCTGCACAATAATTTCAACAACTCAGTGAACACCAAAGAAAGGAGGGGGACAAGAGAACCAATCTTATCAACTAGTCAGAAGCAGTGCTCAGTAATGCATATTTTACTTCTGAAAACGTTCCACTTACTTATTCTTTTTAATTAGGGAGCCGCAGTGAGGTTTGCCATGCTGACCTCAATCACTCCAGGGGCAGTGTCTCAGGGCTCCTGTCTGAGGGTAAATGCCAGGGCCTTCCCCACTCAACTGCCCAAACCTTGACATTTAAAGCAACTTGGTGAGCACAACTTCCTGGTATTTTTAAGTTTCCTATTTGCCTACATACCTGCCTGGTGGGCTGTGGACGTTTTTAAGGTCTCCATATACCCTTACACGCATCACTGGTGCCAGGCGGCAAAGACACATGCAGCAGAATGTTCTGTGCAGCAAAAAAGCTGCAGACGACCCAAGGCCTAACTCCCAGAAACTGATTAAGTCAATTGTGATAAAGCCACTCGCTAGAAAACCACGCAGCTACCAAAGAGAGTAAAGGTAACGTACTCATGCACAATATCATATTACAGTATATACTGCTATAGGTATAATTTACTATACAATATTGTGTTATTCACATTAACGAATAGAATGGAATTCTATTGGATAATATATGCAATTATGTATTGTGATTATATTGTATTATGTACTTACAAGCCATTGTATGCTAACACGTCATACATTAATTCATGAAAAATCAAAGTGCGGAGAACTGTGAAGTCATCCCATTTGGCTAAAAACGAAGGGGCACGTTTGAATACAGAAACACAAATATGCTTGGGACTCAGCCTCTCGCGCGCACAGCGTGGCCTGGGGGACTTGTGGACACCCAAGTGGCTGGGCTGCAGGTCTGGGTGAGCGGGAGACAGCGCGCTTCCAACAAGCCGCCAGGTGATGCTGCGGGTCCCTGGGCCCCCCGGGCAATCTGGGGGGAGGGGAGTTTGGGCTTTTCATTTCAGAAAGCTTTCACTCCGTTAACAGCATTGCAGAGCGCCTGCTCGGTGCAGGGCCGCCGTGGACAGACCAGGGGTCGTAGTGAGGACGGCCACCATACCTCCGCCTCCGGGGTGCCTCGCCCGGGCCGGGAAACTGAGGCTCAGAGGCCGGGCGTCCGCGGGCGCGGAGAGAGACTGCCGGAGCTGGGTTTCGAACCCCAGGCTCTGCGACGCCGGCGAGGGTCCCGCCTGCTCCGAGTTCCAGACACGCCTCCAGACCAGGCCGTGGGGACTCCGGAGACGCAGCCCCGGGCGTGCGGGGACCGAAGGACGTCCGGCCGGGGGCCACCTCCGGGCTGGGTGGGCGGCCCCGAGTCCGCGGGGAGCGGCGGGCGTGGAGTCCCGCCTTATCCCGCCGGCCGCGGCGAGGGGGCGGGGCCGAGGGGCGGGGCCGAGGGGCGGGGCCACGAGCCGGGGGCGTGCTCGCGTTCGGGCTCGCGCTCGCGCCCGCGCTCGTGCCCGCGGGGCGAGCTCACGGGAGCGAAGACAGGATAGACGCTCCCCGAGCCGCCATTCCAACGCAGGCGCGGTGGCCAAGTGGTAAGGCGTCGGTCTCGTAAACCGAAGATCACGGGTTCGAACCCCGTCCGTGCCTAGTGTCCGGTCTTCTCTGCGGGAGACTTTTTAGAGGTGGGACTACTTTTCACCGAGCTCATCAGTCGTCTACACCCGCTGGTGCCGCGGTCCCCACCGGGCCAACCCTTTTCACTCAGTTTGCCTTCAAACTCTACTCCCGCCCCCGACAGTCTGGGAGGCCCGCCCAGCGGCTGCACGGCGCTCTCGGCCCGCCGGGCACTGCGGCCCCTCCATCCCCGGGCGGCTGGTTCCCTGGGGAAGGTGGGGGCTCCGGTGGGCGGGGGTCACACACTCCACGGCCCCACGGGTCACCTGGAAACCGTGCGCTGCGGGAAGGCTCAACACCCTTCGGGCAAGACACCTGCCGTTGACGGCACTTGGCTGAAGAGCCACGAGGCACTTTGCTGCGCTCTGAAGTCCAACTTGATCCTCTAAAGAGACAACTGCCATTGCTGGACACCGAGCCCACACCCGGACTCGGCTGGCGTCTGGCTTGTTATTTTATAAATAAATCCATCGTAGGCTCTGCCTCGCGGAGAGGAAGTCCTGCCCAGACTTGCAGCAGCTCTGGCATGAAAACTGAACCCCCTCTCTGGGCCTCCGTTCGCCCCTCTGTATGATGGGTCTCCTTCCAGCTCTGGTGTTGAAGCCAGCTGCCAGGGATAGGTTTAAGTATGGCACCTGTTTCCTTTGCACCAGGAAAGAATGTACACCGGCCTGCTCGAATGAGTTTGTGGAGATTATGGCACGACCTCCATCAGCCTCCAGAAGTTGTATAACCCGAAAAACAGCCTGACCTAAATTGGGGGAACCTGTATTAGCCCCCGATACCTAATTGAAGAAAGCGTTAACGGAGCTCCTGGTGTATGCCTGGTGGAGCTGGAGCTGGCGGTACCTCGGTGGGCCAGCCAGATCTGGGCAAGGCACAGAGAAGGGCTCTCTCTGATAGACAAAGGGGTGATGGACGTGATGGGGGGCGGGAGCCTGGCAGGAGAGCGGGTAAGAGTCCCCACTTTTCAGCAGAGGTTCCCGCACTTCCCCTCCCGTGGAGTTTATCAGCACCCCTGGAGAACTTGTGAAAACACTGATCGCTGTGCCCACCTCCACGGCGTCTGCATTCAGTAATTCGGAGCTGGGACTTGGTCTTTTGTCTGTCTAACTGCCTGCCAGATAGCGCTGCTGTTGCTAGTGTCCCTAAAGCCACATTCTAACGCCCAGAGCACGTGTCTGCACACATACAAATATGTAAATTAATACATGAACACTTCAACCTGGGGATCGTGTTAAAATGCAGTTTCTGACTCTGCCGGTCTGGGGTGGAGCCCAAGACTCTGCATTTCCAACCAGTCTGGGCGATGCTGGTCCGCGCCCTCACTGAGTAGCCAGGGAGAGAAGGATCCACCCCTGAGTAACAGTTGTTGCCTCTGCAGAGGGAAGGAGCTGTTGAAAGGACTCCTTACTCCGTACATTTTCACATTGCTTGGATTTTCTACAAACGTCTCTATTACATGTGCAATTTTTTTCCAGAATAACCTCCAAAGCCCACAAATACAAAGATAACCTAGGAGAAAGCAGGCAAATTAGAAGCATCCAGAATTAAGACATAAATGAGTGTTCTCTTCTCTCCACTAAGGCATCCACTTGTCTCTTTTTTTTTTTAAGAGTGCCACTAAAGAGCAATTGTATTCCTCCTCATTAAAAAATAAAAAGGACCACACTGCCCCCCACAGGTAGGCCAGGATCTGGGGAGCCTGTCCACTCAGATCTTCCTGTGCTCCCCAGAATGAAGCAGCACTCCCTGTGACATTATCCTCAGAAAAAAAAACATTGTCACCCACACCCCCATTGCCCCGACTCCCTCTCTGCCCCAGGTGAAGAATGGACTTTACAAAAAAAGCAGTTTACACAATGTACTATAGGTACCATTTATGCAAAAAAAAAATTTTTTTTGCCCCAAATGTCCAAGGGTATATATTCATGTGTGGAGACCTGCTAGCTGTTTTTATTTGTTTTCTTTTTGAGCCTGGAAGATTACACACAAATCTCAAAACTGTCACCTCTGTTTGAAAGCTGGGGCTCCACAGAGCTGTAAAACCAATTTGGCACAGGCTGCAGAATCAGAAACTAGTGAGCAAAATCCTGAATTTGGGTCCTGTATGCACTTAAATCGGTAAAGCTCATCATGTGTCTGAATAAGCAGGACGTTATATGTTCATTTAAGCCACGTGTGTCCGTGGATATGTAAAGCTGTGTTTGGAGTTCTATAACTTTTGTATGAATTTCATGTCTGAAAGTCACCTTGAAGTCGGCAGTCTTTGTCCTGTGAAGAATCAGACTCGGGTCTCCCTTGGATATGTAAAGAGGAGATAAGGTCCCTGATGCTGGGTTTGGGAGGAGAGGAGGGTGAAACTGAGCCTAGAGGGGTCCTCTCAGACCTCCCTGGGCAAACTCGACCACTGGGGAGAAAATGGATTTGCATAAGGAGCCCAGGGATGTCTGGGAAAGAAGAAATTAAACTCTTCCAACCCATCTCTCTGTTATTCAAAATTAGGATAGATCATGATGGTCAGTGGCAGGAAAAGGTTTAATTGGACTTTTGAAACCGAACAGGGGCGTCCAGAATCCTAGTGTTAGCAAGGAAGGGGGCTGTTTGTCAACAGAGCAAGTTTTAACAGTGCCTCCTTGTGGCAGCATGAAGCAAGAGCTAGATCGATTCTGCCACACATCTGCCAGGAACTGCTGGGAGCCACGCACCCATTGCTGATCCTCTCTGTGCCTCAGTTTCTCCCATTCTAAAATTGGAATGACACATATTCACTCGCTTTCCCTCTCATGGAGTTCTGACGATAACATTGTAAACATCCGCCGGCCAGGATGTAAATGCCGATCCATTCATCTCATGGCATCATGGGCAGCCATCAAAAAGAATGCCCTGCCCTGATTTGGCTCAGTGGATAGAGCAGCTGCCTGAGGACTGAAGGGTCCCGGATTCGATTCCAGTCAAGGGCACAGGCCCAGGTTTCAGGTTCGATCCCCAGTAGGGGGCATGCAGGAGGCAGCCGATCAATGATTCTCTCTCATCATTGATGTTTCTACCTGTCTGTCCCTCTCCCTTCCTCTCTGAAATCAATAAAAATATATTTTTTTTAAAAAAGAATGTCCTGGCTGGATAGCTCAATTGGTTAGAGCGTCACCCCAATACGCCAAGGTTGTGCCCCAGTCAGGGCACATACAAGAATCAACCAATGAATGCATAAATAAGTGGAACAACAAATCCATGTTTCTCCCTTCCTCTCTCTTAAGATCATTGATTTATTGATCTGAAGGGGTGATAATGAGATACAATTAAGTAAGAAAAGTTGATGCCCTGTTTTGATTTTTACTGCTTTATTGAAGTATACTTAATACAACAACAACAAAACCTGCCTATATCTAATGTACATAATTTAGTGAGTTTGGGCTACATGCATACACCTGTGATACCCTGACCACAGTCAAGGTAACAGACATAGCCATCACCTCCAAGTTTCCTGCATCCCTTTGCATGTTTTTGCATATGTGATAAGAACACTTGACAGCTACCCTCTTAGCAAATTTGTATTGTTAAGTATGGACTCTGTTTCCAGAACTTACTCACCTGATATCACAGTGACTTCAGTGGATGTCCTGCTTTTGTAAAAGTAAATAAGCACGTTTATCAATACACATGTGGATGTGTACATTGGTTTCTCAGAATGTAAAGGAAGTCCACATCCCACGCGGATGGTTCCTTGTCATGCTATTGACAATGAATACCTTCAGGTGGGGCAAGGGGTGGAGAGAAATGGCGCAGGAAATTACTGATTTTTTTTTTCCTAATATTGGGGCCTTGGAAAGAGGGTCTATGTTACTTTTGGATTCACTGTCTTTGCCGCAAAAGGATATAGTGAACAACAGGAAAGAGAGAAGATGTAACGAGCGAGCAGATGTCAGGGCTGTGGAGAGCACAGGTGTTAACACAGAGCTGGCACTGCGGGCCCAGACGCCAGGTCTGCAGCGGAAAAGCTGGCTCTTGCCGTCCCAACGGACCCGCTCCGAGGAGAGGCCTCCAGGCCACTGCCCTGGCACGTCTCCCCTCCGGGCTGACACCAGGCGCTCAGAAAACCTACATTAAAGCATAAGAAACGGGACTCTTAAGAAGGGAGTGAGTGGTTTGTCCGCACGCATGACCTGAGAACCGCATTTCAGAGCCAGAGGCGGGCGTCAGGCGTGAGCAGCACTTATAAGAAACTACTGTGGCCCCCTCCCTGCCCTTCAGACTCAGGTGAGCGGAGCTGATATATTACTGACCGGGGGCCAAAAGGAACCCCGGGAGCGGAGGCCTGGCAGGATGCAAACATCTCTTCACAATTCCTGAGACACGCCCAGAGAAGGAACCCGCACCCGCCTCTGAGAGCTGTGGACGGAGAGACTCTCCCATCTCCCCAGCTGTCCCGGCCTTGGGGAGTCCCGCCCTCGGGTAGCTCTCCTCTGACGTGGGAGTGGGACTGTGACCTGCTTCCCAGCGGGAGAGCACAGCAAAGGTGACGTGGTGTCACTTGTCTGTTACATAAGATGGCAACGCCCGCCTTGCTAGCAGACGCTCTCTGCCTCGTTTGGTGAAACAAGTGGCCATGCTGGGAGGCCCACGTTGACAAGAAACAGGGCATCTTCTGGCATCTCCGGGAAAGAACGGAAGCCCTCAGCCCAACGGGCCACAAGGAACGGAATTCTGTCCGTAGCTCTGTGAGCTTGAGAGCGAGGCCTTCCTTGCTTGCTGTGGACTGAATGCTTGTGGCTTCCCAGACGTCATGTGTTGAAGCCATCATCCCCAGTGCATGTGGAGGTGAGGCCCTTGGGGGGTGATGAGGGTTAGATGAGGTCATGAGGGTGGGGCCCTCCTGGGAGAATTACCGCCTTATAAAACGAGGCCAGGACATGAGAGCTCTGTCTCTCTCCCCACAAGGTGAGGACACCGTGAGAAGGCAGCCGTCTGCAAGCCAGGAGGAGGCTCCCCAGACACCCTGTCTGCCAGCACCTTGATGTCAGCCTCCCAGCCTCGCGAACTGAGGGGAATAAATGTTTGTGTAAGCCACCCCGTCTGTGGCACTTTTGTTACAGCGGCCCAACCCGACCGAGACACTGGCTGGGTGTTCAGAAGTGAACCCAGCCTACACCTTCGCTGCAGCCTGGCAGAGGACCCAGCTCACCTGGGCCTGGACTCCTGGCCCCCCCAAACCAGCAGAGAATACATGTGTGTTGTGTATGTGTCATGTAAGCTGCCAAGTTGTGGTAATATTGCTACGCAGCAATAGATAACTAACACAGGAAGAGTCTGAGATGGAACGGCAACATCCGATCTTCCATCCAGTCCCGCCGTGGGTCAGGGCGACACCTGTCCCAGCCCTTGGTGCCTGTGTATATGTTCCTGGGTTTCATCCCGTGTTCACTTCCTACCGCTGCCTCACCAACCTACCACAACCTTAGCGGCTTAAAACAACTTGTGCAGCACAGTTTCTGTAGGTCAGGAGTCCAGGTTGGCTGGGCTGGTTTCTCTGCTCTGGGTTTCACAAGTTCAGAGTCAAGGTGTTGACCAGCTGGGCTATGATCAGGAGGCTCTGGGAAGGATCCCCGTCCACGTTTGCCCGGGTTGTGGGCCAAATTCAGTTCCGTGCACCTGTAGGACCGAGTTCTCCGCTTCCTTGGCTCCTGGGGGCCTCCCTCCAGTCCTTGCCTATCACAGCACGTCCCCACGTTGGTGGCTCCTGTTTCCAGTCTCTTCCCTTTCTTTTGCACCTTTCTCAGGCAGGCGAAGAAAGCTCTGATTTGAAGGGTTCGTGGACTTAGATTGGGTCTACCTAGAGAATCCAGACTAAGCTCCCTGTTGAAAGGTCTAACCCCTTACTTACATCTGCAAAGTCCCTTTTGCCACGAAACATAACATATTCATAGGTTCCAGGAAGTAGAGTGTGGGCATGTTTGGGGAAGCATTATTTTGTCTACTCCAACCCTTGACTCACCCTTCCATCCTCACCTGCTCATGCAATTGGTCTCTACCTAATGCTCTCTCCACACAGTCCCTTCTGTGCTGCTTCAAGCCTTCACTGTGCCATTTCTTCTTGGATGTCTGGTGTCTGGACTAGTGCGGTAGACTCCTAACTAGTGTCCCTTGCATTCAGTCTTCTCTCTTCCACCATTCCCCCTTCCTCTGTCACCTGACCTCTCTCAAACCCAGCAGTGAACATGTCATTCTCATGTGTTGGTCCTTCACAAGAGGCCCACCACCTCCAAGATAAATCCCACTTCCTCAGCATGGCATTCCAGACCCCCTGTGCTCCCTCCATGCTTCCTCCTGCTCTGGGCACACGGCCTTGGTTATGCCTTCACTTCAATGTGTTCCTTAGTCCTTAGTGCCTGTGCATATGTCCCTCTACCTACAATGTCCTCTCTCCACTCACATCTTCCCGGAGAACTCCTACTCATGCCACAAAACCTTTCCTTACTGTTACTAAATTAACTACTCATTTGAATCAGTCCTCGACCTCTCAGTCAGTTAGTTGCTACTCCCTCCATGTACCACCAGCACTTTGGGTTTATCACTTTTTTAGCATCTATCACAAGATATTAAATTTACTAGCTTACATTCCCATATTCTCCCCCCAAGAGTCCAGCAGTGAGAGCGTCAATGCCCCCAGGAGCCAGACAGACCATGTGAACATATAAAGGCACTTGGTGTAAGGCAACAGGGACCAGTTGGAGACTGAGGAAAACATTAAAAAAGAACAACTTGCCAGGCTAAAGGCCACCCCGTTTCTGAAAACCCCATTTTGACGAGGCCCAGGAATCCTACTCTGAGGTGTAAACCGCGCGGAAATTCTCCTGCGTGTACATCGCAGCACCGAGGAGCACGGAAGAGCAAACTGTGCTGTGCTCACAGACTTGAATTCGGATCAGCAGTTCAGATGAGTAAACTGCAGCTGCATCACTCAACGTGGAAAAACGTGCTCACGAAACGTGGAACGGAATGAGGGCAGGCATAGAAAGACGGTGCGCCACGAGCCCATTTACACAGTCAGCGTCATACAGACAATGCCCGACCTGTTGTTTCTGTCTACACAGGTCATAGCAGCTGCAATGCCTGACTGAGGGTGCTAAGATCTAAATTCGGGGCGGCGCCCTCCGAGGGGTGTCAGAAGATGGCCTGTGCCCTTGGCAGCGGGGCTCAGTTGATGGGAGCAGTGTCCATGCACCGAAAGTTCGAGGGTTCCGTTCCTGGTCAGGGCACACATCCAGATTGCAGGTTCCATCCCTGTCGGGGTGTGTGAGGGAGGCGGTTGATTGATGTTTCTCTTTCCCATTGATGTTTCTCTATCTATCTATCTATCTATCTATCTATCTATCTATCTATCTATCTATCTATCTTTATCTCTCTCATCAATGAAAATATATCCTCAGGTGAGGATTTTTTTTAAAAAAAGGCTGAGCCCTGACCGGTGTGGCTCAGTGGATAGAGTGTCGGCCTGCGGACTGAAGGGTCCCGGGTTCGATTCCCGGTCAAGGGCATGTACCTTGGTTGCGGGCACATCCCCAGTAGGGGGCGTGCAAGAGGCAGCTGATGGATGTTTCTCTCTCATCCATGTTTCTAACTCTCTATCCCTCTCTCTATCCCTCTCTCTTCCTCTCTGCAAAAAATCAATAAAAAAAAAATTAAAAAAAGGCTGAGATGGAGAAAGGGCATTCGAGGGGTCTTAGTTGAATATGGATTTGATTTATGTATTAATTAAGCTGGCTGGTAGGCACATGGATATTTGTTTGTTGGTTTGTTTATTAGTTGGTTGGCCTGAAATATCTCATAATTAAAAGCAAAAAAATAAAAATAAAAAAGAGGGTCTACTGTGGTCTAACTCACATCTTCCCACTCTCACAGACCTGAGCCAGCACAGAGCCTGGCACATAAATGACGAGAAAAATACTACTTCCATTTTCCAAATGGAATAACTGAAAGGAAGAGCAGCACCAACGGAGACTTTCTCCTTCCCAAGATCAGGAGGAGTTTAAGAAAAGTGAGAAGGGAATACATTTCTACTAGGTTGTTCAGAGCTATCGAAGGCCCCCTCTGTTCAGGCTCTAAAACCAACCTTGTCCTGCCACAGGGGCCCCGTGTTTTAGGGCTGGGTCTCCCCTAATAACCTAGTAGTTGGCAGCAAACCTTCCACCATCTGGTCACTCAGCGGTCTCAGCTGCTGGACAGTGACCACACCACCAGCCAACATCTACTGTGAGCGCTCTGTGTGCTGAGCCTTGGGGAAGAGCCTTTACGCGTCGAGCCATTGAACCTTCTGGCAATGATCACAGCAATCCAAGTTCTAGCTTCGTGTTCAGCTGAGGAAACTGAAGATCAGCAAGGTTAACTGGTTTGCCTACATTCACACAGTGAAGGCGTGGTGGAGCATGCACTCAAATCCACACCTGTTCATCCTGTGGTTGAAGTTACACGTGGATTGTGTACCCAAGATGCAAGTGGAGATCCAGACCCTGGATGGGACCACGTTGTCCTAGGAAGCACAGATACTTGCACATTGCACTCTCAGGTGGCAGACACCGGGTCATTTCTGCACCAGCCGTCAAGGTCAGGGCTGGCCAATTTGACCTCAGCTCTGCATTGGAGGGAGAAAAAATGTTAAGTCAAAGAGCCAAAATTCAAATACCTAACAGCAGGTGACTTCTGTGACTCCAGTGAGGCAGGGACTGCTCTCTTATCAGTTTGGATACTTTAATGAACAGGAGCTCCCCTGCCTCCAACTGGAATTTAGTATGCATGTATCAGGAAGTATGGAGATAGGTGGTTTTCTGGATTGGTTGTGTGAGCACCTCCACCAGGCCACCAGAGACGCAGGTACCTTCCATCTCTCTTCTCTGCCATCACTGTGTTGGCTTCAACCCAAGGCTGGTCCCAGAGTGGCTGCTGCAGTTCCAGGCGTTCCATGCAAATTCATCTTGTCTCATTGGTTGGGATTGCATCATATGACCATTCTTCAGCCAATGACTGGTGGTTTCCCCTGAGCCAAATGGCTGTGCTGAGGAGGCGAGAGGAAGGACAATGGGAAGAATAGAACTTCCATGTCCAAGCAGAGGAAGCATGTAGGGCAGCCACTTGAAATGGAGATACTGAGGCTTTTAAGCCTCTGTGTTCTCTTCCTGTGGCCCCTGAGCCAGGCACCACATTTCTTTTTTTTTTTTTTTTGATTGTTCAGTTTCCATTTATTTTTTTTTTCTTTTTAAATTTCTTTATTGGTTAACGTGTCACATATTTGTCCTCATCCCCCCATTCCCTTCCCCCCCTCCCCACGCATGCCCCAACCCCCTGTTGAACTTAACCGTTGGATAGGCTCATATGCATGCATACAAGTCCTTTGGTTGAACTCTCCCCCTCCCCCCACCCTCCCCTATCCTCCCTCTGAGGCCCGATATTCCGATCGATGCCTCCTTGCTTCTGGTTCTGTTCTTGTTCCTCAGTCTATGTTGTTCATCATTTCCCCTAGATGAGCGAGATCATATGTCACTAGATATATACTTATGAGAACTGAATGTGAGACGAGCAATAATAGTTATGCTGACAGGCAAATGAATCAGTCTGTAGTGAGTTTCTTTCTGGACCAACAGTTCTTTTGAGACCCAATTTCAATGTCCACCAGTTCCTTATGTGTACATGTCAGCACTGACCCCTCAGCTCTGGATGGTGGACAAATGGTGGTAACGGAGGTCCGACTCCCTCTGGTTTGGTCTCGGCCGGACCCAGGGGCACGGCTTCACCCAGACTAAGGGGCACGTGGCCTCACCCGGATCTAGGGACACATGGTCTCACCCGGACCCACAACGCTTGGCCTCTCCCAGACCCAGGGGCACGTGGCCTCACCCGGGCCTCAGTGCACGAGGCCTCACCTGGATCCAGGGACACAAGGTCTCACCCGGACCCAGGGATGCCTGGCCTCTCCCAGACCCAGGGGCACGTGGCCTCACCCAGGCCTAGGTGCACGAGGCCTCACCCGGATCCAGGGACACATGGTCTCACCCGGACCCAGGGACGCTTGGCCTCTCCCAGACCCAGGGGCACGTGGCCTCACCCGGGCCTAGGTGCACGAGGCCTCACCCAGATCCAGGGACACATGGTCTCGCCCGGACCCAGGGGTGCGTGGCCTCTCTCAGACCCAGGGGCACGTGGCCTCACCTGGACCTAGGTGCACGAGGCCTCACCCGGATCAAGGGACACATGGTCTCACCCGGACCCAGGGACGCTTGGCCTCTCCCAGCCCCAGGGGCACGTGGCCTCACCCAGGCCTAGGTGCACGAGGCCTCGCCCGGATCCAGGGACTCATGGTCTCGCCCGGACCCAGGGGTGCGTGGCCTCTCCCAGACCCAGGGGCATGTGGCCTCACCTGGACCTAGGTGCACAGGGCCTCACCCGGATCTAGGGACACATGGTCTCACCCGGACCCAGGGGCGCTTGGCCTCTCCCCGACCCAGGGGCACGTGGCCCCACCCGGGCCTAGGTGCACGAGGCCCCACCTGGATCCAGGGACACATGGTCTCGCCCGGACCCAGGGGTGCGTGGCCTCACCCGGGCCTAGGCAGGCACCACATTTCGCAGCCCCCTTGGGCCCCTGCTGGGCCTCGTGACTGGTTCTCACCAGTGTGGGACATTTCCTAGATGATGTAGTTAAAAAGCTGGTCAGCTTTCCCCACAACCTCCTTCACCACCTTCCAGCTCAATGCCTAAAAAAATCAAGTCATAGAAGATGTCAGAGACACAAAATGGAAGGCACCTGAGTTCCTAAAATAACTTGTGGACACCCCTGCTTCCCCCACCCTGCCCCACTTCCTTGGACAGTGATATGAGCAAGAAATAAAACTGTGTTGCGGTAAGCCGGTGAAAGCTTGGGGTTGTTCATTACAGCAGCTAGCCTTCCCTAACGAATATTCTGTTATCCACTGTTCTGCTCCAACCAGCTGTTGCCCTGTGGGAATGCAGGCCCGGAGCTGCCAAATCGTTTGATCATCTGATTTTTTAAAGAGAAGCCAAAATCTGGGTTTTTTCAAAATGAAATTTCCTGATTTAAAAATGTTGGCAACCAAATCAAATTTATTATTACAATTTTAAGTGCTCTGCAGGCCAAAGACAACACATCTGTGGGTTCCAGTTCGCCTGTGGGCTGCCAGTTGCAACCTCGGGTCAAAAAACTCAACGCCAACAGCATTTATTTTTGAGTTGGTATTGGTCTGAGAGGTGGTGTTAGGGCCATAGTGATGTGGGTTCCAGAGAAAAGTTCTATGCTGAGGGACATGTTGATCAACTCCTTCGTTTCTCTCTGGGTTGGAGGTGTAAAGCAAGAAGCCGACTCTGCATTTCTAGGTGACCAGGTCCCGTCAGGCCAGGCTGGCCGACCCACTCAGACCCCAGGGCCACTTCCACTTTGGTTCCACTGGGCTGAGGGGCAAAGATGAAACCGATGCCAGGGACACCAACCACATCTTAAAGGCGAGAAGGAAGAACCCCTCACCCTTGTAAAGCTATTCACAGCGTCCGCGGGCCTAGCCGGTTCATCACCTCCATTTAATAGCTAGTGGCAACTGCTACGATTTATTGAGCACTTAGGATGTGCCAGGCCCAGACAAGCACTTGGTGCAAATCATGCAGTTTAACCCTTTTTACATCCCTATTGTTGTCAGTGAGGAAACGAAACTCAGAAGGGGTAAGGATCTGCCCCAGATCCAAGCCTGATTTCTGGCTTCTCTTTTCATTGCAAAGCTTTTCTCAACCAGCCTTTTGAGTGCCTGTGTCACGATCACCTGAGCAGGTAAGGACCTTGCTCCCAGCCCACCAGGAACCACAGGCCCCTCCATCTAACCACAGGCAGTTCCTCTTCCTGTCCACCTCGGGCCTGCAGTTCTCCACCCCCTGGGGACCTCGGCATCCTCGCAGACGGGATGTAGGCTGCCAGTGTTCTTCATTCCATGAAGAGATGCAAGGCTGCGGGCCCACAGGGACCTGCGGCTCGGGGCGGCCTTAGGAAAACTCGGGCAGGCCAGGAGCCTCTCCACCTGGCATCGCAGAGCCTCAGGGCTGGGGTCCCAGAAACTGCGGTTTCCCTGCGCTGTCCTTGACCCCAATGTCTGTTGTCTCTTCCGGGGGCCCAGGCGGCATCGTGGCAGGTGAGCAGCAGGGCAAAATGAAAGGCCTCAGAGTTGCTCCCACCACTCGACATCCTGTCAAGGGTCAGAGGCTAGGGTGGGGTGAGGGCGGGGTGACCTCTGCTTTTCAGGGTGCCTAACCTGTAAGGACCATTTGGCCTAAATCCTCCTATGCAGGAAGGTTTTTCTGGGCTACATACTTAGCATTATCTCCGGAAGACACCACAGGGGTGGTCACAGCCTCCTGATGGGCTTGGGGCAGGAAGACGGCCATCAGGCCACTTCAGATTTGTGTCCATGGGCCCCGCTGTAAACCCTGCCATCGTCCCACGGCCAGCATAACTACATCGCTATGACTGCATTACTATGGGTGTGTTTGTTTGTTAAAACACATACATTTGTTTAATGTAAACAGTTAAGACCTTACGGGACAATTATTTTTGTATGCCTGCTTTGGAAGTTTTTCACTTTTGATATTCTGGGAGTCTCAGGAGATGGCAGTGGCTAGTGTTGGCAAACTTGAGAGACCTGCATATCTCTCTCTCTCTCTCTCTCTCTCTCTTTCTCTCTCTCCCTGCCTGGGAGCAGGAGTCCAGGCCTTTCCCAGAGGCTGCTCCTGCCTGGTGTGGCCTCTCTGTGCTTCTGGCGGGTCCTGGCACCATCCTTGGGCCAGAAACCTGGGTGCGGGTGCGGCTCCTTCCTGGGAGAAGGCCAGAGTGGCCTCCAGGGCCTCCGGCCCAGAGCGGGTTCTTTTCCGGAGTTTGGCGGCGCTTCCGGTGCTTAACTGGATTGCAGGCCTGCCACTAGCTTGAGTCATGGGAAGCCGAGCCAGAAGGGCAAAGGCAGGCCTCAGCGGGATCAGGGGGCATCTTTCGGAGGCTATTTTACATATGTACAATATTTTTCAATCCTCACCCAGGATATGTTTTCACTGACTTTTTGAGAGAGAGAGAGAGAGAGAGAGAGAGAGAGAGAGAGAGAGAGAGAGAGAGAGAGAGAGAGAGACATTGATGTGAGACAGAAACATCGGTCAGTTGCCTCTGACCGGAGAATCAACCCTGCATCCTAGGTATGTGCCCTGATTGGGAATCGAGCCCATAACCTTTTGGTGTAGGGACAACACTCCAACCAACTGAGCCACCTGACCAGAGCTTGGGGGCTTTCAAAGTGGAAGATCAAGGCAGGGTCCGGGCTGCCTTCCGTGGGGCCTCCCCCAGAGTTTCTTGCTGGTCCCACCAGAGCCTTTTTCCTTCTGCACCCAGTCTGAACTGGGGAGATGAGGTGAGCTTCCAGTTCCCGTGGCTCAGGGCACTCGTGCGGGTGGGGCTCAGCTCCTGCAAGACCCTGCGCCGGTGCTGCGCAGGCAGGAGGCGCTCTTTCCGCGGCCAGCGAGGCCTGTGCACATGCTGAACCTGCTGCCTGGACTCCACCCCTCCCACTGGCCCAGTTTTTTCCTCTTTCCAGTGTCAGCTCAGAACCCCACCCCCAACCCCTTCTCCAGGTAATAATACCGAGAACAACCAGCCCTCTCCTGAACTCACGCCGAAGGCCCTCTTGGTCAGATGTTGTTCAAATTCTAAGAAAAATCGCATTCTGAATTCTGAGCTACCTATGAATTTGGCAAACTGGTTTCCTACCCCAAGAATGAGAACAACAAGAGAAGAAACGCAAAATACGATTCTGAAGCCGCGGGAAGACCAGAACAAGGAGGGGAAAGATGTGTGAAGACACAGCAGAAGCGTCTTCAGGGGAAGGGGCAGAACGAGATGTCAACAGTAGCTCAGAGCGACCATGTATGCTGCTTGTCCGAATGGCCTCCAGGCACTGAGTGACTCTCTACACTGGGAATAGCTGGAGCGCTCACTACTCAGAGGGATTTGGAAATGTTAACACTTGTATAAATGTCATATAATCAATTTCCAATGGAGCGTGTATCAACTACAAGGCTAAATATGCTAATGAGGCCAAATTTTCCATCATGTGTAATTATTTCTTTCACTTGTTAGGAATCTTTTGTTATGTATTTTCTGTTCATAGTACTTGAAACTGCAACTTCTAAACACAGAATAAATAAAACTATGTATGATCTCACTCATCTAGGGGAAATGATGAACAACATAGACTGATGAACAAGAACAGACCCAGAAACAAGGAGGCATGGATCAGACTGTCGGGCCTCGGGGGGAGGGTAGGGAAGGGTGGGGGTAAAGGGGGAGATCAACCAAAGGACTTGTGTGCAGGCATATGAGCCTAACCGGCGGTTAAGGACAACAGAGGGGTGGAGGCATGTGTGGGGAGGGGGGTGGGATGGGAATGGGGGGACGAGGACAAATATGTGATACCTTAATCAATAAAGAAATTTAAAAAATATATATGTACAGGAGGAAATGGAAGAAAATTACCAAAAACCCCTACTCGAACATTGTCTCATTTAATCCCCCTAAAAGTCCTGTATGGCAGGTATCATAATTCCTACTTTACAGACGAGGAAACGGAGGCCCAGAAACGCTAAGCAGTGCCCAGTGTCGCCCAGTTGGTGAGAAGCGGACAAGGGGACAGCGAGGACAATGCCGCCTCGATGGAGACAGAACCCAAGTGGGACCGGCAGGGAGGGCCCAGCTGGGCTCCATGGTAACCCCCTACTGACTTGGGTCTCTCCCTGGGACCATGAATTCCTTGAGGGCAGGGACCTGTCCTGTCTGCCACAGTGGCCCCAGCGTCAGCCCTGTACCTGGCACAGGAAGGGCGAGCAAGCATTAGTTCAGTGAATAACTGACCTCTAAGCCTCAGTCTTCTCATCTGAACAATGGGGTGGGTTTGGTAAGATAGTATACTTCGGGTGCTTAGCACATAGTAGGTCCTCAGGAAAAAATGAGGACCAATAATTATCAGTGATCAACCCTGTGCCTTAGAGGGGTCTGATCTATTCCCCTGTGGCCACATTTCCCCTCCAAGTTGCTATTCAAGAAACCACCCTCTAGGGGTCCCCCAGCCCAGAGTGAACTCAGAGACCCCCCCACAGTAGCCATTCTTGCCTCCCCTTGAGCAGGGCCCTCCAGGCTTCTGGAATTAGGGCTCAACAAGGGAGAAGGGACATGAGCAATGTCAGTGGGTCAACATTTTGTGTAGTGCATGAAAGCCAGGACTACCCTTCCCCTGCCCCATGCGGGGCGAGGGAGGGAGGGGAGGGGACCAGGTAGGAGGGCCACTGGTGCAGAAGAGGTGGGGGCTGGCTGGCTTACTCTCTGGCTGGGGTCCCTGGAACTATCCTGATGGCATCGGGAGTGCCCACTGGGTTGGGGTTGGGTGATGTGTTTTCTGAGTGTGACACCCATCGGCCAACAGAGGACAGCACATACATTTTTTATGATCCTGGGAAGCGCAGTCCAGTCACGTTCACTTGAAAAGAGGCTGGGCGGTCAAGGGGACAAGTCCTGTCTCAGTTGCTTGGATCATCTCTAGGCAGGAGGGGACACTTCTGCCGTGATCTGGAGGTGCCTGAGTGTTGGGGGGTGCTTTCCTGTTGGAACCTTATGTACTTTATGGAGGGGGAGTAGCTTATGGGGGAGGGGGCAGCTGTCAGCGCCAGAGGCCAGATCTTTGCCAGGTGGAGAGGGCAACCTCATGCCCCACCCCAAATTTCCCAAGTATCTCTCAGAGCCGGGCGCTGTGAAAGCAGCACCGGGAATGGGAAGCAGGCGTTCTCTTTGGGCCTGAAGGGGAGTTGGTATTTGGGGGAGTTCTTGGGAACAGAGGGTGTCAGTCCTGTTTCAGACCTGAGTCTTCCCAAAGGATGACTTGGGGGGCACCAAGGGGTGGGTGGCAGGTGTGGGGACAGTCTGGGTGCTGCTCAACTTCTACTGTTCGTTCGTGGGGGGTAGGGAGAGTGTTGAAAATGGGAGGAAGGGCTAAAAGCACCTGCTGGCTCTGTCACTGGTGTTCCCGAAAGGAGGAGGCCGATCTGGGGGCGGGTCTGAATCTTAAGTAGATGTGTCCCCATTCGGACACCCCAACCCCCGCCCCCCGCCCCCATCTGAAGGATCCCTGGAGCGCATTTGGAGGAATCCTGCCCACCCCGAGGATGGAACCCAGCCTGGACTCCCTCCTCCTGCCTCCTCCCAGCCAAGTGGGGAATGCCCGCCCCCTCCCCCTCTCATCGCCCCCCAGTTTGGAGAACCCCAGTCTGTCCCCACGGGTCGAGGCTGACGTCGTCCCCTCCGCATTTCTAGGAATGCCCCTCTCCGCTGACTACATTTGGAGAGGGTTTCTAGGAAGGCACCCCGGGTCCCAGCCACAGCCCCCACCCCAGGCAGGGAGTGCGCTCGGCCGCAGGCTCTTGCCCTCTCTCTCCGACCCGGCGGGGAGGAGCCGCCCCGCCGCCAGATCCACTACCGCCGCCTCCCCGGCACGGCCAACCCGGGGCCGGCCCAGCCCCCGCCCCCGGCCGGCCATAGGGCGTGGGGGGAGCGGGGGAGGGGGCCGGGCCGGGAGCGGGGGACAGGGGCGCGGCTTTGTGGCGGCCGCGGACCGCGGAGGCCGGGAGCAGCCCGTCCGCTCGGCGCTCTCTGCGGAGAAGCGTTTCCTAGCGCCCCCGTCCCCCGCCCCCCATCACTTGGACCTCGTCTGGGAGGGGAGGGGTTTTTTTCTGGAAGTCTGCCCCCCACCCCACGGAGAAGGATTTCAGCCCGGGCTCCAATCAAGGCGGAGGCTGCAGGGCCCGCGGGGCACCCCCACCCCCCACCGCTCCGCGCACGCCTCCCAAGAGCCCCGAAAGGCGCAGCCCCAGGGGGCCTCCTGCACCCCCGGAGGAGGCAGCGACGGTGAGTCTCCCCTTTTCCCTCCCTGGCACCCCTCCCCCGGGCCAGGGCAGGGGCCGCGGCAGGTGGGTGCCCAGGCCCATGGAGCGAAGAGGGGTGCGGGGCGAACGCCTGGGGCGTGGGGGGTGGGAACCGGAGCGGGGAGGCGGCGGCCGGAGCCTCGCGCGGCTCTCCCGGGACCCGGTCAGACGCTGGTCTGGGCTGCGCTCGCCGCCGCCGCCCCCGAAGCGGTGGGCTGGACGGTCCCCCGCCCCCTCCCGGGCTCCCGAGAGGGGAGTGTTAGGCGGGGAGGTGGGATGGGGGCGAGGCAGCCCCCCACCTCCCTGATGCTCGGGGCTGGGACATCGAGGCGGCGGTTGGAAAGGCAGCCACCCCGCCCCCACCCCGGGAAGCCCATCGGGAAACGGACTCGCTGCGTGACCCCGATATCAATGCCGCGCGGAGAGCAGGCCGCCGGCTCGCGGGTCCGCGCCCTCCGCGCCCGCCGCTCCACGTGCGCCCGGGGCTGCGCTGGCACGGACGCGGCGGGCGCCTCCCTCCCGGGGACGTCGGGGAGCCGGGCGGACGGTCCCCGGAGAGTTACCACCTCCCCGAAGTAAAGTTGGCCGCCCGCTCCCTGCGTCCCTCCCTTCCTCCCCGGAGCGGGCGGCCATAGCGCGTTGGCTTCCAGCTTTCGCTGGGCAGGAGTCGAAGAAAACTAGGTTCCGGGGTGCGGATCGGGGTGTCAGGGCCCGGGACCCACCGAGTTGCTCTGGCAAAAGTTAGGGGAGAAAGAAGCCAAAGACGTTTTGATGTGGGGGCAGGGGGGGGTGGCGGTTCTGGTTTCCCCCGCTTCCCATCCCCTCCCGAGGCGCATTGGAATGTGCCGCTCAGATCCTCTGAGGACACATCCATATTTATAATTTATTTTTAGGAGAAGTTGTGGAAAAGGGCGGGGGTTTAAGGTGGGGGAGAAAAGGTGTCTATGCGGGGGTGGCCTTTCAGAACCCAGAGGCTAAATGAGCTGTGAAGATGCAGATAATTCCCCCCAATCTGGGCAAGCAGCAAATTGGACTTTAATGAGAGACAATTAAGGGTACGAATAACTGAACTTTGGCTGGATGGAGGGGGGGGGGGTGGAAGTGTACCAGGCACCGCAGGCACTCCCTTTGCACTTTGCTAAAGGACATTTTGGCTGCCCAGGGTCCTACCCGGGAAATTTCAGGCCCAACTGTGGATCTGGGGGCAGCAGAGGGGGAAAAAACCTCCTTTGGGGTGGGCAGATACGCCCTCTCCCTACCGCGATCCCAGCTTTTCTGCGTGAGGAACTGTCATGTCTGCAGGAAAACCCTGTAATGATTCCTTCACTTGTCCAGGATTCTCCCAAATCCTGCCTCCAACACAGCCTGCCCCAGGGCTGTGAGCTGGGGAGGGGTCTCTTCTCCAGAAGGGAGATGTTGAAGGCTGTGGTCCCAGAATCGGGGTTTTGAGGGCGAGATGAGTTTATGTTTTATCCAACTGGCCCACAAAGTCCCGCTTTTGGGGTCATTCTCAACAGCGAGGGACTCAGGTCCCAGCAGCCCGGGCAGAGTGAGGGAGAAAGCTGACACCCCCAGGCTATGGCTCTGAAAGTCAGAGGGAAGTGGGGAGGTGTACTACTTTGGGTAAAAGTGAAAGGCTGTGTTGGGGATAGTCGTGTGTGTGTGTGTGTGTGTGTGTGTGTGTGTGTGTGTGTGTGTGTGTGTTTCTCAGTTTGTTGAACCTGCTGTGTTTTTCAGGGCCTCTTTGCTTGGAAGGCCAAAAGGAGATGTGTGAAGGCAAAAGTACAGTCCACCCCCCTTCACCCCCCACAAATGGTTTGATGAGATGTTTTCATGGACAGGATTTGAAGGAAATGAGTGGCACATTGGTTGCTTGACACCCCCAAAATCAAACAGCGCTGAAACCATGAAACCATGAATCATAATTATATTAGATTTGCCTTCAGACCTGTCAGAGGAGCAGCACTCTGCTTGCTTCCACGTGGAATCACAATATCTCTTTGCAGTTCCTTGCTGATCTCACTCTAAGTCGTTTTATAAGAAACTCTGCATACAGGGAATTTCCAAAGGCAAGGATGGCAGAGGACAAATGCCCCTCCCAGAACATTAACCTTATTAAGTTGCATTAATTTACACACACACACACACACACACACACACACACACACGCTTGGCATTTATTTGTAACCTACAGATATCCACGTGCCTTAAGTTTATTTGCAAGCCTGGATTTCAATCAAGTGGGCACACCAGGGAATAGAAGAGTAAGGTACCTGAAAAGGTTCAGTGCTTAGTGGACAGGGCACATGGACACGCAGATGACGGAGGCTGCAGGGCCCCGGTCTTAGCAAAAGCACGTCTTTACTTCCAGAGTTCTTCCTCCAGCGAGGCTGGGCGATGGGAAATTGTCATGCTGTAAAAGAGTGCTTGTGCTTTGCTGAATCGCCACCGCCATCGGAGCTGACTGTCAGATCCCATTTGCTCTGCTAAATAAGGATATCTCACCAAATTAGCCTTTAATGATACTTCTACAAAGAGGGCGCTTTCCGTGAATTACCCAGGCCGGAACACGGAATGTTACGCCAAGATCCTGAGTTATAATCGAGGCGATGAAGCCGTATGTTGAGATTACTGAATGGTTACGTGTGGAAAATCAGGCAGGATTTAGTGCTAAATGGGAATGCGAGCGTTTGCTCAGTACAGTCACTGCTTAAATTCAGCCCTCTGGAACCGGGCATGTAATTATATGAATACCTTTAGCAAACTTCCCCCCACCCTCCCTCCGAGTCTGGAAACAGGCAACGCAGTATGATGAAGAGATTATAAATCAGTACTTTGCAAGTGAGAAGTTGTCATTAATTCGGCAAAGAATCACAGCTTCTTTTCATAGTCTTACCACCACCCCGCCCCCCACCCGCTAAGGAAAAAACCCTAAACGTGGAACTGATGTACACACTGATTACCTTTTGCCTTTTCTCCTCTGCGTAAAATTTCATCAAGCAGTTGCTATCCCACTCCCCACAAGAAGTGTGGATTTAGTGTGGGGGGGAAATAGCAACTCTGAATTTCGTTTTTCGCAATACACAAGCCATAGCGAATCTCATAGGGGAAAAAATATTTCGAAAGGAACGAATATGGTATAGCTGGGGGTGAAATTTTTAGAGGTGCTGCTGCAGTGAAACTGATACTTCCTTAAAAATAAAACATGTGTGTGTGACTCCAACCAATGAAAGCTGGAAGAGCCCCCATGAGGGAACACTCCCTCTATTTCTTGTTTCCCAGCCCCCCCCCCTTCCCACCTTATATTAGGAACAGAAAGAAGATTCTTGCCAGATAATAAACTTACGGCTTCCTAATAGGTCGGCTCACCCTCTTTTAATTGGGATTGTAAATACAGCTATTTCAGACGTGAGAATAGAAATTAGTCTGATGGAAAAGTGAGTCGACTCCGTACTTAGAGTCGCTTGCCAGAAAACAGGGGCGCCCGCAAACAAAATAAAACATTGTTGGCTGGAGTTATGGAAGCTGGAAATTTCTGTCTTTCCCAGCGTCCCAAACTCAGGGAGATGTAAAGTCCTTTTTGCTTCTTATTTTTGGAAAGAGGTGCAAAGGAACCCTGGATAAAGACACCTACACAAACATGATGCAAACGACCCGTAGACTTGTCAGGCCTAGTAGCTGCGCAGGCTTTTCAGGCCAAAGTGTGTGTGTGTGTGTGGGGGGGGGGGGGGGGCGTGAAGAGAGTTTGCAAGGAGTGGAATTGGGGGTCCCTTCATCACCCCGAGGCCCCAAGCCCTCCTCGTGGTCTCTTTTCAGAGCAGCCAACCATCAGATGCTGCTTTCTCAGCGTCCTCAGTTGTAGGGGGCATGAGCAAACAATTCAGAAAGCGTTTCTGGTTTTATGTCATCTTCCTTACATAAAAACGTTTGAGCTTAAGGATCCACAAAGCCAAATTGTTTCTCAGTGTCCTTGAATGGCTGCACCAGCAGATGAAAGGGAGACACACCTAGGAAATGGAAACTCATGCTGGTGTCACCAGAAAGCCATTTAAAAAATGCCTTGGGACGGTGGGGGCAGATTCAGCCTCCGGAGGACTTGGCCCAGGCAGGGAGGGGAGTGCGTGGCTGGCCTGAGCCTTCGGGGAGCTGTGCAGCCTGGTGTGAAAGTTTCCTCCGAGGTGTGCCGAAAGCTAGGCTGTCTCGTTGGAATCGTGGGTGAGGTCAGTGCCCAGGCCTGTTGGCATCTCTGCCCAAGACAGCCTGGACTGCTGCCAGCGCAGGCCTGAACGTGGCCTCGGAGCCACTGCTGGAGCCCAAACAGGCCCCAGACAGGTGCCCGGGGGTCTCTCCTCCTGGGACCCAGCCCGCAGCATTTCTTGGCCAGAAGGCGGGGTGTTGGGCTCCCAGTGCAGCCTCCTCTGAGACGCTGCAGGGTTCACTGTCCCGTTACCACGTGGGCTCGGGTGAGGGCAGAACCCACTTTGTGAAATAAGCACAGTCTCCCAAATGCTGGAAGGGAAACAGATGGGGTGGTCCTAAGGGCTCCGAGCAAATCTGCCCCCGGTCTCGAAGGTTCCGGAGCAGAGCTGTACATTTGCAGCCCAGGCTGAGGCTCTCTGCTCTCTAGCAACAGGGGCCCCAGCGATCCTGCCCGTGGGGGATGGGGGTGGGGGGCGAGGGGGTGAGGCCCAGGGGCAGCAACAAAGCACACACACAGCTAAGCCCCCTGCAAGCCACCTGTGTGTGTTTGCTGCTGTCTTCTCCGGCCAGCGGGCCTCTCATCCACCGGGCGCTGAGCCCTCTTATCACGGGGAAACCTCGGCAAGGAAGGCAAGGTTGTAGCCGTGGAGTGGGGAGAAGGCTTTGGGGGACCATCAGTGGGCCAGCTGGGCAGATGAGGGGACATCCATCTGAGCCCCCCCCCCTGGGAGGGTGCCCAGAGAGAGAACTGGATGAGCATTCTGGGAGAGAAGCCGCAGGAACCCGCTTGGGGAAGGAGGTTACATCCAGCTCTGAGTCAGCCATTCCCATGGGACTCCCATTGGCCCCAGCAACTGGATACCAGGCCACCAAAAGGCCTCGCGGGCTCCTGACTGCATCTTAGAATGGCACGGCAAGGTCCAGCCTGGGCCCTCGCAGGCCGTGCCATATTTAGCCTTAGGTTCACCCAAAGAATATGTTAGGTGCTGCTTGAAAGAAGGGATCTGGTTGCTGGCTGTCACATGGCCAGGGTAGACTTGCTCCCTCACAGGCCTGGCCCAGACGGCCGGCCGGGTGCTCGCTGGCATCGGTGCCGGAGTCCCCGCCAGAGATCGAGAGCCACGCGACAGGTGCCAAGGAGCCAGCGAGTGCCCCGGTAGTTGGTTCTGTGTCGGGAAGCTTTTCGCCCCATTTTCATTCTGTTGGCGATAAGGACGCCTCCATTCACAGAACTCACAGAGGCTGTTTTGAGTCCCTCTCTCCTGCGATGGCCCAGTGTGATATGCCAGCTTGCTGAGTGAGCAGCCTCCTCCTCCTCCTCCTCCTCCTCCTCCTCCTCCTCCTCCTCCTCCTCCTCGGGTGTCAGTGACTGTGGGAGGGGTTAACCCTTTCACAGCCGGGGGTGCTGGCGGGCACAGGGGCCCTGCCTGTGGAGACCTCAGGGGCCACATGCCCCATGGGAGCCACTGCCCCGGACTCCTTCCTTCGTCCTCAGTCGTTAGTGGTGGGCCCGGAGGGATGGTGCATGGCCCTGAGCAGTGATTGCCCCATCAGTGATAGCCTCTAGTCTCCCCTGATCAAGTCTTCACCCTCCTGTCGGTTGGACGGCCGTGGAAACCGCTGCTGCTCGCTTTCCAGATATTTTCAATCCGGTCTCCGGTCTCCGGTCTCCCCGTTGACGAACGTTCCCACATTCCAGGGGAGGAGGCCCTGATGGAGTCCTGGTGCACTTAGATCATTAGCGAGAGTGTGGAATCACCTTTGGGGTCTTGGGGAACTTCGCAGGGTCTGGCAAGGGCCTGGCATTGGGGGATGACGCCCGGAACCTGCTCTGAGGTTCCAGATCCTGGTTTTCTGGGCACAGAGGCGGCGCATCTGCACTGAAGCCGCTGTGTGGAGATGCGTTTAGCCAAATATCGGCCAATCATGATCAGCCTTTGGGGGCCGGGGTGGAGCCACCGTACACCACGAAAGCCTTGGCTTGTTGGGAGTTTGCTCTAACTTTGTGCATTTTTTCCTTTCTAGTTTTGGCTCTTGGTGCTCAGAGAGCCACCACTTCCTGCCCAGCTGGTTCATTACCGCAGGGAAAATGAGGGACTTTTGGGGGCAGATGTGTTTCCATTCCACTATCATAATGCCCCTAAAAATCCTTATTGCTCTTGCAGTATTCCTCGGGGGCCCCTGGGCCGGCCCCGGACGGCTGGGAAGACGGCAGGTCTGAGTTCCTCCAGCAGCTAAAGGCAGAGAGGAGATGCCTCCCCCCACCCCCACCCCACACTCTCCTCTGGTCCCTGACAGATCTCCCCTCACGGTGCTCAGATGGTTACCACCATCCGCAGACACGGGTGGCTACACACGCTTTTTGCCCTGCAGGGACGGGATGTTGGAGATCAGGCCTGGGACACGGGGTGGCTATGGCTACTGTCTGCATTTGCAGTGGGGATCCTGGGGGGAGGTGGGGAAAGTGGGGAAGAAACAGGTGCTACCTGTTTGACAAGGTGAATTTCACACTCTGCCTGGTGCCTCCAGCAGGCCCTCTGGGATCCTCGCCTTGGCAAGGGCCCTGGGCAGCGCTGGCTTGCTCACCTGCAACCCGAGACAGACCACTTTCCCACTCACTGCCTCGGTTTCCCTGTCTGCCAAGGGAGGGGCAGCAGCCCCTGCTCTGGTCTCAAAGGGTTCTTGGTTGCTCCCAATGTTGCAGTGAGTTCAAGTTGGTATACCAGCTGCGAAGGCGCTTTGAGAATGGGGCAGTGAACGCATTCAGCATGGAAGGTGTTAGTGCGAGCGTTTATTTACTAGCACGTGCCGGATATGCCAAGACAACTCAGACAGGAGGGGAGACTGCAGCCCACACAAGCTCTGGTTTCTGGAATCAGCCACCCCCAGCTCCGTGTCACCCCAGGCAAGTGACTCAATCGCTCTGAGCCCCCATTTCTCATATACGAAACCCACCTACAGGAATAGAAGCTTCCCAAGTCTGATGTGGCACCTGGCTAAATTATTCTAATAGGTATTTCTTTGAATAGCTAATTTCTATCCGTGGCAACTGATTGGTTTTCAATTTCAGGTAGAGAGAGAAGCCACCCACCCCCCTTTTTTTACATCAATTTATGTAAGTAAAAAAGGGTGAGTTGCTAGAAAGAAAAACATTAAACAAGAATACAGGCGGCATGGAGGATGGAGCAGAAGTCACGATGGTAGCTTGTAAAGTTTCCTGGGTCCACTTACTTTAGAGTTCTTTTTTGCTTTAGGGATTTTCATGATGACCCCGTGTAGCTGGGGTGGGGAGGGGTGTGTTCCACCCTGACAACCTGGGTGTCACGTGCCTTCCCCTTCCTTGCTCGCCAACATCAATGAGACCCCTCAGACCTCGGCCCCTACACCCATCCATGGCTCTTATTTATCTCTTATTTTAGGACCATGATGCCCCAGCGCCCTCTTTTCCGGCCAAGGCACCTTCTCAGTGAAATGGGGAGAATAATAAACCCTCTGAGTCAGAGCAGGGGCTCAATCGGGCAGCTCTGATGGGTCCCAAAGGGCACCAGCAGCCCTGGGATGGGCAGGGGGCACAGCAGTACCCTCGGCTTGGAGGGGGACTCCTCAAACAGGCCCCCTGTGCCTGGCCGGGGCACCAGCTCCCGCCCACTCCTGGGATAGTGGCTTGGAGGGGAAGCAGTAAGCGCTGGATCCCTGCTGGGCAGGGGCAGACTCCAGTTTCACTTTCTGCTGTGTCATGGGGTGGGGGGTAGCATCGGGGCCCAGCTGGCCAGCTGGGGCGGGCGCCTAGACAGCTGCCAGCCCAGCTGCCAGAGCACAACCCACACCCACTCCTGCCCAGCAGCCTGCCAGAATAGGGGCTGGGCCCTCGGGCCACCCCTTAACTGCCTCAACCCACAAAGTGGGGAGAGCCTCAAGTTAGAAAAGCCAGGTGACGGGGTGAAATGGTTCCTGTTGATTCTGGATGAGAGCTTTCTGACCAGACACCTGCTTCCTGCCTTCCTTCACTGGGCACATGTCTGCTGAGGACCTACTGTGTGCCAAGCACTGTGACAGGTGCCGGGGGTACAGCAGGGAGCAAGACAGACCCTGCCCTCTTGGGGCTCCCAGTTGAGTCGGGAGAGACGGACAAAAGAATAAGCAAAGAAAGAAAGAATCCCAAGTTGTGGGGGAAATTCCACACTGTAGGCTTGGCGTTAGCATCTCAGGGAGGGGCGTGCATACATGCCTGTATATGCACATGTGCGTGTCAATAAAGTGTCAGCTCCGGGGACACACAGCTAGATGAAGAACACAGACCTGGGGGCCAGATGTCTCCTATTTGAATCTGGACTCTTCCACTGACTGGTGTGTGACCTCAGGTGACCTCAGGCAAGTCCCCGCTCCTGCGTTCCCCTGTCTCGGTGCTAGAGTAAAAGTGTCTCCATGACAGAGCTGCAGTGAGGATGAAATGGGCGAACATCCCTGAAGAACTAAGGCTATCGACCATGCGCTATATACGTCTCAGCTCTTATCTAAGAATAATACATGTGCACTGTTCTTCTAGGAGGCAAGGCGGCCGTCCCAGCAGGCTGAGGACACTGGTAAGATGGTGAGTCCTTCCTCCTCGCTAAGGGCTTCCCATGCCTGGACTCACGGAATGGCCACAACCAACCCGCAGCTGGGCCTGTTCAGATGAGGAAACTGAGGCGCAGGCAGGTGAAGGGACGTGCCCAATGGTACCCGCTGGAAAGGCCTCTGACCCCAGGTGCAGGGCCGGCGTCAGGGTTAGGGGCCCTGCACTTGCTTTAATGCTCTGCTGTTGTCATCTTGAAATTCGTAATAATTTTGGAACCAGGCGCTCCCGGTTTTCGTTTGGCAAATTATGGAGCCAGTCTTGCCCAGATCTGACTTACTCCGAATCTGCCCCTCTTAACGCCCACCAACAGGCAGCCAGGTCCAGAGTAGTTTTTCAGATCATCAATACAGTGCTTAGTGTGGGACTGAAATTCTGGGCAGAAAATGAAGATTTATTATGGGGCCGAATTACCCAAGGATGTATTTGTTGGTCTGTTGCCCCTATTAGAATGCGGGCAGGCCGTTGCCAAGGTCAAGAACCCCAACTCACTCATTGTTATATCCTCAGGGCCTAGCCTGTATTAGCTGCTCAGTTAATAGGTGTGATACAATCAGTGGATGGGAGGTTGACGAATCTCCGGAACCAAACCTATTTAAATGACACCTTGCAGGAAAGCAGGCTGTTAGTGTCAGCCCTGGCCACCTCAGCAGGCCTCTGGACAGCCCCTGAAGGGTGTGGAGACACAAGTTTCTCTCCTCTCCCTGACCCAACATGAGTGGTTAAAGGCACGTGGTCCTGGATTCCTGTGCATCTGTTATTGGGGGAAGTGCCGTGTTCAGCTGAAAGAATACTCAGGTTTTTGTTCTGGGCAGGTTCAAGTCCCAGCCAGGGGTCAGGGGGCACAATTTCCTGAACAGCTTATGAAAGGGTTTGAATTTTTGGATTAAATGTCCTTTTTCCTCTGAAATTAGAGTTCTTACAGTCTCAAAGCTCCAAATTATAAATATTACGGCGAAGCAAAGAATCATTTCAAACGCCTTTAAGAGATTTATAACAATAATAAACGTTCAGACGGGGTTTTTTTGCCAACTATTTGCATAGGCATTGTCTCCGTTGCTTCAGCTAACCCTGTGAAGTAGGAGTTACTGTCCTCATTTTCTAAACGACGTAATAATCGCCAGCATATATTGAGTACCAGGCACTTTACACGTTTCAAGTCATTTTAGCTGCACAAGCAACATATAAAGGAGGCACTATTATTATCTCTGGCTTTCTGATGAGAAACACGCTTAGAGAGAGGAACTGACTTGTCCAAGGTCACACATCCAGCATGTGATGGGCTGGGCTTCAAGCCCAGATCTTCTATCCCAGGGGCCAGCAGCTAAATATTTTAAGCTCTGCAGGCCACATGGTCTCTGTCCAGCTATTCCACTCTGCCACTGTAACAAGAAACCAGCCACAGACAAACCTATGTAAAGGAACATAGGTGTCTGTGCATTCCAATAAAACTTTATTTACAGAAACAGGAAGTGGGCCACATTTCGCCCACAGACTATAGTTTGCCCACCATGTTCCAGGTTCAAAAACCTGCCTTTCTGTTAGGAAGAGCCTGGCCTGGGCAGCATTCTTTGCCAGCCCCTCTCCCCACCTGTGAGGTGACTGAAGTTACATTTCAGAACGAAGACCACTGGCTCTGGAGGGTTCGCGGAGGCCTCTCCTTCCTTGAAGGAGTTATGGAGCTCTTGGAATTCACAACTGCCTTAGACGTATTAGTGACTGCTATAATGGAATACCATGGGGATTTTAAATTGTAATTTTATTATCTGTCAACTGAGTAACTTTGAAAGTGGAAAGTGTTGTCGTTAAAGGAAAACCCTCAGTGGGGCACTCTGGCTGTGGAAAAGGTCACCTCTTCAGAGAAGGAAAAATATCTTAAGACACAAAAAAGGTAACCACAAGCGGGATGGTAATTGGGTGTGTGGGGAGCAGGGGGGCAATTTCCCCAACAGGCCAGAGGCTGGAGCTTCAGGATTCCTGTCAAGAGAATGGGGGAGGGCATGACTTTTAAAAACAGTTTTATTGAGATATGGTTCATGAACCATACAGTTCATCCGCTTAAAGTATAAAATCCAGTGGCTTGGAGTATATTCAGATGTAGGCAACCATCATGGCAATCAATTTTAGAACATTTTTATCACCTCGAAAAGAAACTGCGTACCCTTGGGCATTGCCCTCACCCCTGAACCTCCAATGCACCCCACCCCCACCCTAAGCAAGCACTCATCTATTTTCTGTCTCTGAGGATTTGATACTTCATGTAAATGGAATCATAAGTATGTGATCCTTTGTGACTGGCTTCTTTCACTTAGCACAGTGCTCTCAAGGTTCACCCATGCTACCGTGCATCTTAGAGCTGCATTCCTTTTAATAGCCAAACAACAGCCACGTTTGTATTTATCCATCTGTCAGCTGGTAGACATGTCAATTGTTGACACTTTTTGGCTTTTTTGAATAATGCAGCTGTGAATATTCGTGTGTAACTTTTTGTGTGGACATACGTTTTCATTTCTCTTGGGTCCATGCCTAGGAGTGGAATTGCAAGGCCATACGGCAACTCCACGTTTAACTTTCTGAGGAACTGTCAGAGGCACGTCTTACATCGCTTTTTCCAATTTTGTATTCTGGAAATTTCCTATCACTGGAAACAGAGAAAACACTGTAACAAGCGCCCCATACGCATCATCCAGGTTCAACAACTATCAACCTTTCGTCAGTCTTGATTCTTCAGCCTGCCCTTCTCCGCTTTGTTTCCCTGCTAAGGAGTTGGGAGCCAGTTTAAACACCTCGTTTTATGTTGTTAACCTGGCTAAAAGGTCTTTTGCCTCAAACCATCCGTTCAGGTCTCCTTCACCCACATCGTTGTGTGGATGGAATTTGGAGAGAATGCAGGAATCAAAAAGAGTCTCCAGTGGGTCCGTGTGGGGTGGAAAAGGAATAGCGTCTGAGTGAAACAGGACTGGTGACATAATATGCAAAATGAAAACGTGGAGCCCTTTATTCAAAAACTAATAACGCGTTTAAAATGACAAGAGCAGAGCATAAAACCAAACGCTGGCCCTATGCAACTGCGCAGGCCACATGCCCATGGGACCAGCAAAAGGTTGCCCAAGCAGGACTGATTCACTGGACACAGGAATTTGGAGCCTTTGGCGCCTAGGAGAGACATACGTACCCGTCACCCCCAATCCCTGGAAAAGTTCCAAGGACAGTTGGGTCTCCCATGGTATGTGGGACAGGGTTCAAACCTATTGCATTTGAGTCTCCAAAGAATTAGATGACCCCAGCTGACTTGTGGGTTATAAGTACTTTAAAAAAAAAATAGCCACTTGTCTTAAGCCTTCTTCCCTAAGAGCCTGCAGTTGTTTGACTTGGCCACACCATTGTGTCCTGGACTCTGCGTGTTCTCTGATATCACAGCGAATGATAGGCCTGCAGTCTTCACCACAGAGGCCCGCTGGTCAGCAAACAACCCGGAGCTACAGGGGGACCAGAAATGCCCATTAGAGGCAGGTGGCATGGCCGACATTGGCAACCAGTCATGGCACCCAACCCCTCCCAGCTCAGACAGAGCTCCATTATCCTTCTCAAAGAGTAGCCTCTTCCAACCAATTGAACCTTAGTTCCTGCACTTACGTAGATTCTCAACCCAAGAATGCAGAAATTCCGAGCCTTTAGTGCACCCAAGGCTGCACTTACACTAACAACCTTGTCAAGAAGGGGTATACAACACGACTGGGAAGAGGGAGGAGAGGGACTCATGAGGAGAGTACAGATAAGGAGGTTGCAGCTCCTTCTCTAGGATATTCAATGAATGTTCATTCATTCAATCAGTTATCTGAGTACCTACGACACATAAGGGGCTGTGTAGTGGGTAGGAGGAGCGGTATAGTAACCAAGACACCCAGTTCCTCCCCATAGAGGCAGGACAGGCGATCATAAACCAAAGGTGAACAAAACATTTTCAGTGTGATTAAAATAATTTAATAACAATTACAAAAGCGACTACAGCAATGAGGTGTAAGTAAATTCTGGCAGCTCTGGGGTTTATAGACGCCAGAGCGATTCTTAAAGCAAAGCCCAGCAGAGAGTGACAGCAGCACCGCCAGGAGAAGGCAACAGAGGTAGGTGATTCTGTTTCCGCTTTTGCTTTTTTTCTGCCAACACTCTCTCTCCCACTTCCTGTATCAGATGTGACACCCGGTGGGAATGGCTGAAGAAGGCCTCATAACACCCATCCCTCAGCTACAGTAATTGGTCCAGGGGTGGACACCTGACCCAATACCACTAATCACAGCAGCGCACTTCTGAGCCCAGCCACAGTGATTGGTTCAGGTGTGGTCATGTGACCCAAGCAGGGCCAATCCAGGATTGTCCTAACTGGAGCTGGTGGGAAGGTTGCTTTTCCTCCTCTCCAGTATCTAGAGCTACCTGTGCCCCAGAGATTGAGGCCAGTGAGCAGAGAGGAGCATAAATGAGAGATGGAATGGAGGAGAGAGGTGGGAGTAGGAGAGAGACCAGTGCTGCATTCTGACCCCAGAGCCTTCCAGTCCCTGGATCAGCTCGGGCTCACCTTTCTTCATCATAGCTACCCAAGTGACTAACCCCCCATTCTACCCCAATAAGATCAACTTTGGCTTCTGTGTGGCCCAAAGCATCCCAATTCCAGACTCGGGGACTGTTTCCCTCTTCATGGATTGTGTGGCACTGAGCTCATTCTCCCCTAGGTGGGCCTGCTGTACTTGAGAATAAAAGAATCCCTAGACACATGTCCATGGGCCCCTCCCAATTAAGTTCCCACGGAATCAGAGCTCAACACTGCCCCCTGTTCCTGCTTGTCTCCATCTCCCAGACCCCATCCCCACACACCCCTCTTCTCCCACCCGGCTCTCCACCATGGACAGAGCACGAAGCTTGTCCTGGCCTCTGCTCTGCTGCCCACCGTGTTGTATTTGTAATGATTTGTTTATGAGTGTTTCCCCCCCCCCCCCCCGCCCAATGCCTGAGAACCGTGAGCATGGGGGCTCGGGTCTTACTCATCTTTGCACCCCTAGCTGCTGGCACACAACAGGCAGGCGGCAAGCATGGGAAGGAGGGAGGCAGGGAAGAAAGAAGGCGGGGAGAAAAGGGTGCTCATTCCTGTTTATTCTGGTCCAGCCAGTGGGTGACTCGGAAAGTCAGTCACGTTTTGTATTGGCTTCCTCTACTCCAATGTCACCTTCTGGGTAAAGTGCATTCTCCCAGTCCCCTCCCTGGCCCCTTCCCTTTCCTATGCTTTCTTATCCTGTTTAGCACCCTCTACTACTATCAGTTCTCCCCTATGCTCCAGGTAGGCAGGCATCTTTGTTTTGTTCTCTGCTGTATCCTCAGCACCTAGAACTCTACCTGTCACCTAGTAGATGCTCAATAAATATCTTTGGAATGAATGAATGAATTTATTTGTGTTCACCAAAACCACAGGTTTACCAAGCTTGTTTCTTAAAAGAGCCAGGCACTTCACGCATTTGACAGGTGTTGTGAACGCCGGTGATGTATTCGTTTCCTAGGGCAGCCAGAACACATGACAGCTAAACCTTGAACAACGTGGTTTGAGCTGCACAGGTCCACTTACACATTACTTTTTTCAGTAAGTATCTGTACCGTTTTCAATCTGTGGTTGGGCATCCACAGACACAGAGGGCCGACGGTATGCATTGATCTGCGCCGTTTTATCCAAGGAACCTGAACACCTGTAGATTTTGGTATCCATAGGGGGCCCTGGAACCCATGCCCGCGGACACTGAGGGACAACTAAGTTTTGGGGGAGTCAAAAGTTACACACGGATTTTTGGCTGTGCGGTAGGTCATACCCCTAATCCCTTCATTGTTCAAGTGTCAATTGTACTACAAACGAAGTGGCTTAAAACAACAGAGATTTGTTATTTCACAGTTCTGAAGGCTAGAAGTCCAAAATCTGGCAGGGCTATGCTCTCCCTACGCCCACCTCCCACCCAGGTGCTCCAGGGGGAAATTCGTTCCTTGCCTCTTCTACCTTCTGGAGGCTCTGATATTCTTTGACTTGTGGCCACATCACTCCAGTCTCTGCCTCTGTCTTTCACGTTTTCCTCTCTGTGTCTGCTCTGCTTCTGTCTTACAAGGGTGCATGTGAGATGCATCTAGTGCCCATGTGGATAATACAGGATCAACAACTCCTCTCAAGACCCTTAACTTAGTCCCGTCTTTTGCCATATTACCATTTAGGTAACATTCACAGGTTCCCGGGATTAGGAAGTGGATATATCTTAGCTCTCTGGGACCACCATTCAGCCCCCTACCGGTTATTTGCACAAAGAGCAGAAAAAGCCAAGAATCCCACCACCTGCACTGGCCTGACAGACACGTAATGAAAAGAGTATTACTATTATGTTGCTCCAATCAGAGTGTGAAGATGATTTTTAGAACACCATTTTGTTTTTTAATTATCCCAATTAAAGGAAATCGTAGCAGGCTTATGATAAAAATAGTACAGAAGAGTATATGTGGGAAATAAAGGAGCCCCTTTGCAATTTTTCTTGAACTCCAGTTGCATTTTCTAAAAAGTAACCACTGTAGACAGTTTACATAATCTTCATAAATTTTCTAAGTATATTCAAGTGCATACACTTTTTTTTTCTTTTTTTAAATATGTTTTTATTGACTTAAGAGAGGAAGGGAGAGAGAGGGATAGAGAGAGAGAAACATCAATGATGAGAGCGAATCATTGATCAGCTGCCTCCTGCACACCCCACACTGGAGATCAAGCCCGCAACCCGAGCATGTGCCCTGACCTGGAATCAAACTGTGACCTCCTGGTTCATAGGCCGATGCTCAACCACTGAGCCACGCCAGCCAGGCTGCATATACTTTTTTGCTCATAACATTAAGATAACTGAGGGGGGGGGGGTGTTTACAGGACAGCCCTCTGACCCACCTCATTCATTCTAGTGACTTCTAGCATTGCATCTACTTAACCATCCTACACTGGCCAACATTTTAGTTAACTCCAGGATTTTGTTGTTGAAAAGTATATGCTCTTTGGCATGTGTTGAGTATACTCATAGGATACATTCCTAGAAGTGGAACTCTCTCTCTCTCTTTCTCTCTCTCTCTCTTTGTTAATCCTCACCAGAGGATATTTTTTCCATTGATCTTCAGAGAGAGTGGAAGGGAGGGAGAGGAAGGGAGAGAGAGGAAGAGAGAAGAGAGGAGAGAGAGAGAGTGAGAGAGATACATCAGCTGGCTACCTCCAGCACTGCCCCCATTAGGGGATAGGGAGCTAACCCAGGCATGCACCCTTGACCAGGAATTGAACCTGCGACCCTTGGAGCACAGCCGATGCTCTAACCACTGAACGCGTTGGCCTGGGCAAGAAGTAGAACTTCTCTCAATCAAAGGATATGTGCATTTTAATTTCTACAGCTATGGCCCAGGGCCCTTCAAAAAGCTGGTATCATCCCACACCCATGAACAGTGTGTGTGTGAGGGTGGCAAGGACCCCGTGTGTCAGGGGAAGCAAATCCCAAATGAGGTAAGTAGACTTCCCATGCCAGCCTGGATGGGGGTGGACCCGGCCTCTGAGGTCATCCCTGGAGCTTTCTGAGGCAATAAGCTGTTCTGAGTTCTCGCTAGCTTGGGTTTTATAAACATAGGCAGAGTTTGGGGAGGTGAGCCAGGACCGTTCAGTGAGAAGCATTGTGTAACCCAGTATTTATATCTTCAGTACAGTTAGAACTTAAATATGGACAAAACATATTTTTCTTTTAATTTACACAAACAAATATGTTCCCGGGCTTGACACCTCTGGTGCCAAGTTTCTAGGGGAAATGAATTCGACTGTGAGATGATAAACCGCTAGGGAGACGATGAGCATGGAAAAGCCGCGGCAAGTTAGCTTTCCGCATGCAGATCTGGGCTGCTGAGAGGTGTCGCTTTCTGTCTTCGTTGCAGATAAACCTGCTGGTAATTTCAGCGAATGAAGCGCGGATCCTGCAAAGGCCAGAGGATGGAAAACGCTCCGGTTTTGATAAAAGGAGGTCTGCTCTGCCTCCAATCCTCCCTCCTGCTGGTCGGGAGAAGCAAAGAGGAGCTGATGAATTGAGGGAGGAGAAAACGAGGCCAATGTGAGTCGCCTTTCAAGGGCTATGCTAATACAAAAACCCAACAACCTGAAACTGTTCCAAGCGGGGATTAAAGCAGCATGTTATTGTGAGTGATTGCTTAATTTATTGAGCTGTGGCAAGATCTGTAATGAAATACAGCCCTTGCAACTGATAACCTCCTGCTGCAATTGAACTTGACAATTAAGGAATATTTTCCAAGGATTTTTCTGGAACAGCTTAGAATTTTTTTGTCTCTGTGGTGGGGTGCTTCTGAGCACTCATTTTTCCAGGCAAGTTTTTTGTTTTGTTTTTTTTTTTTTGTTTTTTAGGCATGAAAGGCTGATGTTAATCAGGAAATAAGCGTCATTTTATCGAATGCCTTGTGCGCACCAGGCACTTGCTATACTTTATCGCTAATCCTGACAACAGCCCAATGAAGGAACTCTTATTCGTCCCTATTTTACAGATACGAGGTTTCTAGGTGTTAAGTAACTTTCCCAAGTGGCATTGTCCAAGTCTGTAGCTACGAGCCACTTGTGGCTATTTATGTCTAAATTAATTAAAAATTTAAAAATAAAAAAATATTCACTTCCTAGGTTGCACTGGTGCCAACTCCCCAGGTGTGGCTGGTGGGTACCACACTGGACAGCACAGATACGGACCATTTCGACGACGGTGGAAAGTTCTAGTGATCAGTGCTGTCCCAGAATGTTCACAGGTAGGATTCCAAGCAGAGCCATAGCGCTTCGAAGGCAGCACTGTTCTACCGTTACCCCTTGCTTCTTGCTTCTCTTCCTTGGGCTGAGAAGTAGGGACTAGAGCTGTGATGCTAAACCCTGGCTGCACATTCAAATTTCCTGGGCTGCTTTGAAAAATATTGATGATATGGTCCCGGCCCTGGAGATTCTGACTTTACTGTGACCGGGGGGTAGGGAGGGGGGAGACAGGCATGTGGGGTTTTATAATTCCCCACGTGTACAGCCAGGATTGGGAGCAGCTAGAAGAGCGGGCCCACACACAGTAAGATGGAAAGGACATGTTCATCTCCCAGCAGAATGGGGTCGCTGTGGACCCAGATGTGGGCTTCCCCCAGGGCTGCATCTGAGCCTTTCATCAGACAGCTCGGTTCCTTTCTGCAGGCAGGAAAGACTTGAGGTGCTTTCTCACACGCTTCCTGCTCGATGGAGACACAGTGAGGAGCTCTGCTTTCAGGAACAGGCCCGGTCACACTGCCACGGAAGAAAGGAGATGGGACGCGAGACCACAGAGACGAAGTGGAGTCTGTAACCCCACCTTCGGCGTGGAAGCCTCGGGATGAACCCGTGCTGTAATCGGCCTTACAGAATAAAAGTGTTTCCCAGCTCTGCCCGCGGAAAGGGTTAGGAATACTGACCAATTCCCTCACAGTGAGCACCGCCAGCACTCGGATTAGGGTCTCTACACACCACTTCTGACGAGAAATCGGGGTTCTGTGCAGAGACAGCCGATCCCAGGTCTGAGGCAGGACGTGTGCAAGAGGAGCCTGGAATGTCCGGCCCCCCGGGGGAGTGTGGACGCTCTGGAAGACTCTGGGTCAGGTTCGAAAAGATGAAGGGGTTACTGTGATAGGACGGCTGGCCAGATGGGACAGTCGAGCATCAATAAGAATAGTAACTGCACTGGACTGAAATGTGTTACAGATGTCCAAATCTACGAGTTCACAATGATACCTAGGGAAAAAAAGCACAAACTCATTTGTCATCTTTGGGGGATGTTGAGAAACCAACTCATCATTTTGAAAACTGTCAAATAAAAGGAAAGAATCAAGTATTTTTCCTTTCTGGTATGAACCATACCTTACAGTAACGAAATAGCTGATAAAGGAAGTGTCTTTTTATGGAGGTATTCTAGCTAACACACAAATACGGAAGGATAGGATTTATTTGCCACTATTTTGCAAGCTCTAACGGGCCCAGATAGTGATCATCGATGTTGCTAACATCACCAGACATTGTGTGCCTTCAAATGGAAATCCAACACAGCCACTAGGAAGTCATCATAAACACACACACACACACACACACACACACACACACACACACACAAGCATTAATCTAAGTAGTTTCTAAATCTAATTACTGCTTTACAAGAAATGTAAGGGGGAGAGGAACGTGTGTGATACCAATATGGTGACACAATAGGCAAACTCCAGACTGTAGGACACTCTTCTACAGACAAACCAACCCAGCTTCTCAACAAAGACATTGCAAGGGAAGAAAAAGAGAGGGAGAGAGGACCTGCAGATTGAGAGACGTCAGAGACACATCAACCAATCCCAATGGATGAAACTTGTATGGATCCCAATTTTATCCAACTGTAAAGAAAACATTTATGAAACAACCAAAGACTTTTGAACACTGAGTAGATATTTGCTGATATTAAAGCACTATTGTTAGCTTTAGTTGGGGTTATGATGGTATAAACCCCACTCCTCTTTTGGAGTCATATACTAAAATATTTGCAGAAGAAATGATTTCTGTGTGGATTTTGCTTCTAAATATCTGAGATGGAGGAGGAGAACGGTTATAGATGGAACAAGATTGGCTGCGAGATGGTGGTGGTTGAAGCTGGGAGATGGGTAGTTGGGGTTCATTGCACCACATTGCTCTTGTGCATGCTTAACGTTTTTCATAATAAAAATCAATTTAAAAGTGAAGAACAGATTTTTCCTTCCTTTCACTCAAGGGTATTAGGTTGGTCTGCCCACCCGCTGGTGGCATCTCTGGGGCAAACCTGGGTAGCGGATTTGAAATACATCTTAGCACGTGTGTGTGTGTGTGTGTGTGTGTGTGTGTGTGTGTGTACATACACACACACACCGCCTCCTCCTGTTTCCATGGCAACCAGTTAGGTGAGACAGCAACATCTGTCCTGTCCAAAGGTTCCTGTCCTCATGAGGATCAGGCCAGGCTGCCAGTGTCGTGCCAGGCCCACCATAGCTGCTCCTTTTAGTCCTGGTCAGAGCTTCATCAGATCTGCCTCCTTGCATCCCCTCCCCATTAGCCTTGCCCTCCCTGTGCACCCCCTGAGGAAATAGAGGCCCATTAGTGGAAAGAACAGGACCCCGAATTGGACTTAGCTCCAAATTCTGACTTTCTCACTTAAAAGCAGGACATTTAACCAGCCTGAGCCTCATTTTTCTCATCTGTAAAATAGGCATAATGTGACCTCAACTAACTCAATACGTATT
This sequence comes from Eptesicus fuscus, assembly GCF_027574615.1. Taxonomy (NCBI): domain Eukaryota; kingdom Metazoa; phylum Chordata; class Mammalia; order Chiroptera; family Vespertilionidae; genus Eptesicus; species Eptesicus fuscus. The sequence continues at coordinate 22,189,501 of NC_072476.1, forward strand.
ATTGGGTGGGGCGGGGTGGGGGGGGGATGGCAAGAAGGACCTAGTCTCCACCACATGGAACTAGACATTCAGAGGTGAAAGGCAACCTTAACAGACTGTAAGTGCCATGAAAGGCACACGTTATAAAATTTGAGATGTAAGGGTGCTTAGTCACATCCTAATTTTTTGAAAACTGGCAGTCACTACATAGGAAATACCATATCTCTCAATCATACTTTTCATTAACCAGAGCACCCATACTTCCAACTACTGAGGATCCAGCTATGCAAACACACAGAACAATTCACTTAACGTAGCGCGTACATTTCCACGCGGGAGGTACTATTATTCCCATTTTGTGGGGGAGGAAGGGAAGCATGGGGAGGCGATGACCTTGCCCGAGGCTATCCCATGGGTACATGGCCCTGTCTTCCACGATTGGCCTCTGCATTACGCTTTGAAATGCAGCCACAGGGCCTGCAAATCAGAAAAGCTAGGAGCCCAACAAGCTCTCCGGGTCAAATTCCGTTTTACAAAGGAGGAAACAGTGGCCCGGAGAGGCCAAGCCACTTGTCCCGGGCCCACAGGGAATTAGCCGCTAAGCCTGTATCCAGCCCGCTGGAGGGGAAGGGGAGGGGAGGCCCCGTGCGTGAGGGAAGCTGACTCACGGCCCCATTTAACGCTGTCCAAGCTGTCCTGGGACCGGACCCTTAGATACTAAAACCAGGCAAGTCCTGGGCTAACCAGGATGAGTTGGTCACGCTGTCTCGTCGTGAGGTGTCTAAATGGATGTTTTCCAGAACGCGGCCCTGGGATGGAGCTGGCTGGGAGAACCTCTAAGGCCCCGTAGAAGTGCTAGGCTTCACGCCTGTGGCTCCTGGGGTACCACCCACGTGTCATCCCAGGGGCCTCTGGAATGGCCCATCACCCAGCATCCTTCCTTACACCTCTCCAGTCTGCCCCCGCCCCCTCTCCTGCCCCCCAACAGCCAGAGTGCTCTTCCTGAACTGTAAACCTCGTTGCCCCGTGCCCCAGTCTACAAGTCTAACTAGTTTCTCATCCCTCCCATGGCTTTCGGACAAACTCTACCTTTCCCAGGCCTGAGGCCCCTGGGTGGGCTTGTCCAGTCCCGCTGTGCAGCCTCCCTCTCAAACCCACCCTACCGCTACGATATTCCAAGCAGGACCCGGATAGCCATACCTCCCCTGCTTACACACATACCTTTCCCACCACCCCACCCTTTCCTCCCACAGAATCAGCACAGTCGTAATCATAAAGCTATTTGTATATTTAACGGATTATTAATATCTAGTCTCTCCCACCCCTGGCTAGACTGTCAGCCCACAGGGACGGGTATGTGATATTCACTTCTGTTTCACAGCCCCTGACTCAGCAGTGACACATGAATGGTGCTCAATGAACAGTCATCAGGCCTGGCGGGTGGCGCAGTTGGTTGGAGCGTCGTCCTGTGCAACAAAAGTGATATGAGTTCAAGTCTTGGTCGGAGCACATACCTGGGTTGCAGGTTTGATCCCCGGTCAGGGCACATAAGGTCAGGGCAATAGATCAATGTTTCTCTCTCACATCAATGTCTCTCTCTCTCTCTCTCTCTCTCTCTCTCTCTCTCTCTCTCTCTCTCTCTTCCCTCCTTCCTCTCTCTAAAATCAATAAAAATATGTCCTCAGGTGAGGATTAAAAAAATAAACAGTCATCAAATGGGCCAACCAGTGCCGTTGTCACCTCCAACCAGGCCTCCAGCTGAAATTGCAGAGCCTGTATAGCCACCCTGACCTCCAGCTCCACGCCAGACAGGCTGGTGTCCGTCACATGACAGAAAATGATCCCAGAAAAAGACTGGCAAGGGGCTCCCGGCAGGGGCGATGGCAGCCAGGAGTGGCGTGCTTTTCCTTTCATTATTATACCTGTCCATACACTCTTTCTTGGCTCTGTTCACATTCCTTCTCCAGCACCAGCTCAGGAAGAAAACAAAACATTAGCTGCAGGGTGTGAGACAAGATAGCTGGCTGGTGCCTTCTCTGCTTGTAATTAACGCTGAAACCGTTCCCGACTTGCTCCGGCCGCAAAGGTAATAAGAAAACCGTGCAGCCTGATTATTTGGCTACTAATTACCTCCTTGCTTTTTCTTCCCCTTTCCTGAAATTAATTCCAGAGTTCCCCCACATTTCTCGTTGCTACGCTATAAAGTTCCAGCTTCCACGGCGCCCATGCCAATTGGCAGGGAGCTCCGGGCAGCTCCAATCACAGGCAGATGCTGAAAGGAGCATCCACATCGCAGCTCGCCCCGGGGGGTTCTGGAATTTTCTCGCTGACGTTATGAACCGCAAAGATCTTTGTCTAAGTCTGAAAAACCTGTTTTCTCAGTCTTGTCTGCCTCTCTCTGGATTGCAGGCTGCCCGGGAATGCCAGGGGTCCTGGAAGGTCCCCGGGAATAACAGAGTGTCCCTGGGTCGCCTGGTTGGGGTCAGTGCCAGAGCAGCCCTGGGCCCACTCGTGGTTGACTAGACTACGGCAGGATGCCCTGCCATGGGCGTGAGGGGATGCCACAGCCCCCCAGAACTAAGCTTGTTGAAAGACTGGAGGAGGCTGAGGGAAAGTGGACGCCAAAGAATATGGGGTTGCTGGGGTGGAGGCCACATTTGCAAAGGACTTGAAAACACATGGATGGAGGGCCATCCTCATGTCCACCTCCAGGATCCTAATGCAAACAGCCACCATGAGCTGAGCACCTGCTGTGCATCAGAAACGTAATTTTTATGTTTTAGACCACTTTATTGAAGCATAGTTGACTTCCAAAATTGTACATATTTAATGTGTACAACTTGATAAGTTTGGAGATAAGCCTACACCCGTGAAGCCATCACCAAAATCGATGCCATAGACATCACCTCCAGAAGTTCCCTCCTGCCCTCTTTAGTAATCTTATTTTTTTGGAATGAGAACATCTGACATTAGATCTACCCACTTACCAAAAATGTTAGTGTGCCGTAGTACAGTGCTAACCGCCACCACATACTGTACATTAGAGGCCCAGAACTCACTGGGCATAACAGACACGTGTGCCCCTTGGCCAGTGTCTCCCCATTTCTCCCTCCTCCCAGCCCCTGGCAATTCCCCGTTTTACTCTCTGGTTCCATGACAGGGACTATTTTAGGTGTCTCCTCATGAGTGGGATCACGCAGTATACTGTCCTGTGACAGCTTATGTTACTCAGCATAATGTCTTCCAGGCTCATCCATGTGCTCACATAAGTCAGGGTTTTCTCCTTTTTATGGCCGAATAATATTCCATTGTATGCATATACCACATGTTCTTTGTCCACTCATCTGTCACTGGATAGTTAGGCTACTTCCACCTCTTGGCTATCGTGCCAGAAACTTTCAGATACACAGCTCCTGCCATCCAGACACTCCCATTGGACAGACTGAGAACATGCTGGAGGTCGGCTGGTTTTGTTTGTACTGCTTCCACCTTAGTCACTAAGGGGAGCCAGGCCACAGGGGAAGGAAGTCATGTGACCCAAGCTGGCCACATTGATTGGCTCTGGGTTGGGCACATGACCAAGCTGGGCCAATCAGAATCTCCCTTGAACAGTCTTTACTGCCAGAACTATAGGAAAACACATCCCTTCCACACCCACACCCACCGCACCTGCCAATGGATTTTCTGAGCTGGTAACCAGAGTGGGAGGAAGGTGTCTGAGGGACATGAATCCCCTGTGACAATGTTTGAGGCCCAAATACAGCCGGGGGTAGTCAGATATACTCCCTAGATTTTCGTTACAAACAGTGTATTCTTTGTCTGTTAAAGCCAATTTGTCTTGTGTGTCCCTGTGTGTAACTGACAGAGTGTAGTGCAGATCGTCACTTCTCCTCATGGTGCCTGGCTCTGGGTTGGGCAAATTGCATACATTCCCACATAGGATCTTCACCATCACCTGCTGAGGCATTCCATTTTGCAGATGGGAAAACTGAGGCTCAGAGGGATGAGGGAGTCTTGCCCAGATAATATTGCCAGCATGTCCTCAGGGATTCAAACCTGGGCTAATTCCTGGATGTCTTGGTGGTCCCTCAGATTCAATTTGTCCAAAATGGAATCCAAGAGCCTCCCCTCCAACACGATTTCCCTCCCACGTCCCCCATCTCACCACCTTGGTGGTGCTCACTAGACTAGATGTCCTTCCTGATCCCTCCCTGACACACCCACGAGTCAGGAAGTCCTGTCAGATGGGCCCCTCAGGAGCCCTGGAAGCAGTTGACTTCTTTCCCTGTTCACCTCTCCACCTGCCCAAGTCGCCCTCATCTTCCCAAACCTGGGCCTTTAAAAATTGCCTCCTATCCCTGGACGGGTGGCTCAGTGTGTTGGAGTGTCACCCCATATACCAAAAGGTTGTGAGTTCGAGTTCCGGCCAGGCCACATATGGGGCACGTATGGGAGGCAACCTATCGATGTTTTTCTCTCGATTGATGTTTCCCCTCTCTCTCTCTCTCTCTCCGCCCCCTTTCCCTCTCTAAAATCAATAAAAACGTATCAAGTGAGAATAAAAAAAGAAAGAAAGAAAGAAAGAATTGCCTCCCCCCTGGTTCTCCTATATCCATTCTTCCCCTCTCCTCCAGTATGGCTCCTCTGGGCACCCAGAGGAATTTTCTCAGAATGCCAGTCATCATATATTCTTGCTGGAGGAGGCTGGCCTTGATCTGATGGTACACATTTCCCTCTGCCATGTTTTGAGAATCACACAATCCTTTGGTCCCACCGGACTTTCGAGCACAAAGTCTGAAGGCCCAAGAGCAGGCAGGACACGCTCCCTGCGTCCATCTATCCAAGCCGTCATTTACTCCACAAGCCGCCGCTTGCACTCCCAGGCAGGGTTCACTGCGCAGGGCAGCCTCTCAGTGCACGCTGTGCTTCTCGTCCACTGCCTCGCTCACTCCACCAGCAGCACTACGAAGCCGAGGGTGGTATTAATCCCATTTTACAGATGGGAAGAACAAGTCCCTGTTTTCATGGAGTTTATATGCTAGTGAGAGAAACTGACAAAAAACAAGTAAAACACACACACACACACACACACACACACACACACAATTCAGAATGAATGGGACAAGGGTGATTCTTGGATTCTGAGTCCAGAGGGTTCCAGATGCTTCCCTCTCAACTCAGCCTGTAACATGTGCAGGACACAGGGCAAGAATGAAAAGGGAGGCCCATGTACTATACAACTAGAGATTTAAAAGTGATAAGCCAAGCTAAGAAGCCTTGTAAATAAAAGATGTCCTCCCTCCTTGACAAATGTGCCTTTGCTACAACCTGGAAGGCCAGGTCTCATTTCAAAATTCTCCCTGAATCTGCTCTAGCCAGTTTGGCTTGGTAGATAGAGCATCGGCCTTCAGACTGAAGGGTCCTGGTTTCAATTCTGGTCAAGGGCACATGCCCGGGTTGCGGGCTTGATCCCCAGTGGAGGGTGTGCAAGAGGCAGCCGATCAATGATTCTCTCTCTCTCCCCCTTTCCCTTCCTCTCTGAAATCAATACACCTTGATTTTGGACTTCAACCCTCCAGAGCTGTGAGAGGGTAAGTCTGTTGGTATATGTATATGTATATGTATATGTATATGTATATGTATATGTATATGTATATGTATATGTATATGTATGTATTTTTAAATTCTCCCTAATTCCTTGGGCTTCTACAGATCACTCCCTCCTCCCCCCACCCTCCTCCATTCTGCACTGGGAAGGGCCTTGTGTGCACACACAGGCATGCAGCCGGAAAGTCCAAGTCCTGTCCTGAATCCCCCAAACGGCTGCCCAACCCCACCCCTTAGGATTTAGGGGTGCTCATGCTGGGAAGCCAGTCTGCCTTCAGTCCAGCAGATAATGAGGAAGATAAGAGGAGCTCGCGCTAGGCTAGGTGGGCTCAGACTCCAATGACTACTGTCCTCCTAAGAGGAGGAAGGACACACAGAGACGCATGCAGGGAGATGGCCATGTGTGGCAGAGGCAGAGACTGGAATGAGGCATCTATAAGCCAAGGAACACCAAGGGGTAAGGAAGCCACTAGAAGCTCGGGAGAGGCGAGGAACGTTCTTCCCTGGAGCCTTTGGAGGGAGCACAGCCCTGCGGACACCTTGACTTTGGACTTCTACCCTCCAGAGCTGTGAGAGGGGTACGTCTGTTGTTTTATATGCCCAGGGTTGTGTAGTCTGTTACAGGAGCCCTAGCAAACGAATGCACCTCCCTGCTCCCTCCCCAGCCCTTCCTTCTCCTTGCCATGCCCACAACCAGTGTCAGCCTGGAGCAGGGAAAATGTCACTAGCAGGTGGCAACATTCCCAACACCTCACAACGCACCTGGCCAACCCCAGAGCCCAAATGCTCTGGAAGGCCCTATTTCCAAGAAGGCCACCTCCACACTTGCCCATGGCAGCCCTCGGGCTCCCGGCCTGAATGCCTGGTCCCCAAAACAGGACCTAGAAGAGGCGGCTCTGCTCCAAAGGGCCAGATGGGGAGCCCCTCATGGCTGCCCAGCCCAGCCTCACCCAGCCAGCAGCCAGCGCCTGGAGGAATGTGTGTCAACAGACTCTCTGTGCTCCAACCACATGTGGTTTGCTGCTTAGCTTTCCAGTGGGAAGCTGTATTTGTCACAATTGTTAGTGTTTGGTTATATTTAACCAAGGCTGTGTGTGTGTGTGTGTGTGTGTGTGTGTGTGTGTGAGAGAGAGAGAGAGAGAGAGAGAGAGAGAGAGAGAGAGAGAGCTGTATATCACCTCTTGTGCACAAAGCCTGCAGCAGAATTGCCTGACCACCCCTCCCCCTTCCCAAATACAGATGAGCAAGAGGTCAGGTCTCTTTAGAAATCAGTGTTTGAACTCAACAGCAAAGAGCTGCTGTTTATTCTACACTCCATGAACTGTGATGACTTTTCCTCATCAGATAAGTCATCAGAACTATATACAATTTGAAAGCCAAAAGCCATTTGTCTGTTAAGTCATCCATCTATTCACAGATTTCATCCACTTATCCATCCGTCCGTCCATGCAATAGCTAAGTTCCCACTATAATTACTGTAATAATGTTAACAACAACAATAATAAAAACGGTTCCTATTCAGTGGGCACTTTCTAAGAGACAGGTTGTGTGCTAAGCACTTCACATGCATCATCTAATTCTCACAAACAATTCTATAAAATAGATGCCAACAGACCCAATTCACAGAGGGGAAAAGTGAGGCACAGAGAGGCTAGATCACTGGCCTAAGACTTCATAGCCTACTCTAGTAGATTAAATATCTACTCCAAGAGGTGGGGTTTATTTTTCCACTCCCATAAATCTAGGCTGGCCTAATGACTTGCTTTGACTAACAGAATGTATCAGAAGGGCTGTGCAAGCCACAAGCCCAGGTCTCTAGAACGCTGACAGATTCTGCCTTTGCTGATCTGGAACGCTGACCTAGAGTCCTCCACAAAAGGAAGCAGGTCTCACCTACTGGGAGACGGGAGGCCAACTGAGGCCACCCGGCCAACAAGCAGCACCAGCTGCACCCAGGGAGCGAAGCTCTGGGCCTTCCGGCCCAGCTAACCCTCTAGCTGAGAAAGCTCAGGTGTGACCGGCAGTGGAACCACCCAGCTAAGCCCAGAATCATGTAAAAGAACAAACTGTTGTTTTAAGCTGCTACGTTTTGGGAGATGTTTGTCATGCAGCCACGGTCAACGGAGACACATTATAAGAGGCCAACCCAGGTCTCCCAATTCTAGAATCTGGGCCTCTCAGAGGCAGAGATTTGACCGCTGAGCTAAAGAGGACACAGACCTGAGTGTGGGGATTTCTGGGGAACAGCCCCTCCAACAAAGGCCTTGCTGGGTCACCCATGAGAAGGCCGGTGAGTCCCAGTGGGTAGGTTCCTGGGACTTGGACTATTGTGTTTCATTTGCACAGCAACCAATTGCTGCACACCTACTGGGTGACAGTCACTGTAGTAGGTGTTGGGTATGTGGCAGCAAGCAACAGACACAGGCTCTGATCTCGAAAAGCTGAAAATCTGAGGAAGAAGACAGACAAAAGTAAAGCAGTAACCAAGCAATGACAAATTGCGAAGAGTGTTGTGAAAGAAACCAAGAGGCCCCGGGGAAAGAAAATGATGGGGTGGAGTAATTTTAGATAAGGTGGTCAGGAAAGATCCCTTCAAGAGGTGACATTTAAGTGGGTCCACCAGAATGACAGACATGCATGCGCAAAGGTCCCGAGGAAGAACAGAGACTAGAATTTTGAGGAAGGCAGGAGCAGAGCGGGTCGGGTGAGTGGATGAAGACAAAGATGGAAGGGTGGGCAGGGCAGGCTATTTTAGTCCATTTGGGCTGCTATAACCAAAACATCACAGACTGGGTGGCTTATAAACAATGAAATGTATTTCTCACAAGTCTACAAGATCAAGGTGCTGGCCGATTCAGTGTCTGGGGAGGACCCACTTCCTAGTTCACAGCCGGCCATGTCTCGCTGTGAGCTCACATGCAGGAAGGGAAGGGAAGGAAACTCTCTGAGGTCTCTCTTATAAGGGCACTGATTCCATTCATGAGGGCCCCACCATCATGACCTAAGTGCCTCCTGAAGACCCCACCTCCTAACACCATTACACTGAGGATTCCATTTCAACATATGGATTTTCAGAGGACACACACATTCAGTCTATGGGCAAGAACTGGAAACTTTCTCCACGCGTGATGGGAAAGCAATGCGAAGTTTTGAGCAGAAGGGGAACGAGATTTTATACAGATTTTAACCTATACCTCTGCTGTGTGGACAACAGACTACAGGGAGGCCAGAGAAGGAGGGACATTGATCAAAATGTCACTTCAGTTGTCCAGGCGGAGATGTTGGCGGCTTGGACCAGGGTGGTGGCTGCGAGGTCAAGAAAGGAATTTGAGGTGTTTGTGAAAAGAAAAATTGATAGGACGTAGAGATTGGATTGAGGGTGAAAGCTGATCCTGAGACAAGGATTCCAGTGGTGGAATAATCTGTGCAAAGGCCCAGGGGCAGGGATGCGCTAGATGCATTTGAGGACTGGGAGAAAGCATGGGTGGGAAGGGGGAGGGAGACAAGAAAGGAAGCAAGTGAGGGCCTGCCCGGAAGCAAGCTACGTCTGTGGGCACCCGGGGATCTGTCCTGAGGACCCCGGGGATTTGGTGTTGAACACACACCTCAGAACGTATGCATCGGAGAGGTGAGGGAGCCGGGGCACTCACACACCAGGTCTCCAGTCACTGGCTGAGGGCTGTTCCCAGAGCATGTGACCTCCCATGCTCCCCTGCCGTGTAAGAGGACAGAGCAGGCTCCAGCAACCAGAGCAATGCGGTGCTACAGCTGGAAGCCAGGCCAGGGCCCTCAAAGCAGGACAGGCTGATGGGATGTGGGGGGGTCACCAACAGTGCCTGCCACCATCAGCAATGATTCGCATGTTTCGGGTTTGAACAAGTGGAAGTAAGTTCTAGGCTCGTGTGGTCCGCAGATGCTATCAGACATATGGTCTATTGACATCCTTCCCCCACTTCAGAGGCTCTCTCTCGCCCCATTGCAGCCCTGCTGTCAGCAGACTCGGATTGCATTATTTCTGACCCAAAACCTGCTTCTCCCAGTCAGTCGCTCCTCTGTCCACTCAACACTGTCAGTCAGACCGATAGCCCAGGAGTCATTCATGAAATTGTTCTCTTTCCCATCCCCCAACATCCAAACCTATTAAGTCAAAATATCCTGAATTCAACCAAGTTTCTCTGCCTTCATTGCCACCACCATCATCTAAGCCAGCACTACCTTTTGCCTGCAGCAACCCCTCAATTCCCCTCCCCGCTTCCACCCTTGGTCTCCTCAATCCATTCTCTGCAGAGCAGCCAGGGTGGTCATTTATGGTGAACCAAGCCCTGCCCACACCTCCAGTCCCAACCCCCACCACTCTCCTCCAGCTCCCGCTGCTCCCACAAGGATGCTGGTCCATTCCTCAGATGCATTGAGCTCATTCCTGCCCCTGGGCCTTTGCATGTGCCATGCCTCCTGCCTGGAATCCCATTTCTCCCAGCTTCTTGCAGAACTGATTTCTTCTCAATATTTATGTCTCAGATGTCTATGTGGTGCTGTTTGCCTCCCTGCATGGGATGTGGGCTCCAGGAGGCAGACTGCTCTCCGTCACCACCCAACACCACAGGCAGTGCCTACAACACGCCGGAGGTGGCACAGGTGCCCAAATGGTAAATGAATTATTGTAGCAGTGGCAAAAGGCCTTACTTCCCTACATGGCTTCTAACAGGGCTAGACATTGGCGGCCATTCTTGATGACAGCCAAGTTCTAATTTTGCCCCATCTGGAAGTGAGTGTGCTGGCATGATTCTTAGACGTGACCTGGCCCCTTAGTACGGTAAATGTCCAATAGCATTTGCTAACGCTCTGGAGAGAAGTTGAGCCCGACAACCGCCACCGGAACTGAGTCCACATCACTGCCCTGCCTGGAGCTGCCCACCGGTTGGCATGGCCCTCTCTGGCTAGATCCTGGGCATTGATTTGGGGTGCCTGTGTGGGATGGGGAGAGAGGGGAACGCTGCCTCCCAGACATACACGACTTCTTGTAAAAAACAACAACATTTTATTGATTGGTTTGAGAGAGAGAGAGGAAAGAAGAGGGAGAGGAAGAGGGACGGGGGGAGAGAAAGAGAGAGAGAAGCATCGATTTGTTGTTCCATTCATTTATGCATTCATTGGTTGCTTCTTGTGTGTGCACCGACCAGGGATCAAGCATGTAACCTTGGTGTGCAGGGACGATGGTCTAACCCAGTGGTCAGCAAACTCCTTAGTCAACAGAGCCAAATAGCAACAGTACAACGATTGAAATTTCTTTTGAGAGCCAAATTTTTTAAACTTAAACTTCTTCTAACGCCACTTCTTCAAAATAGACTCACCCAGGCCGTGGTATTTTGTGGAAGAGCTGCACTCAAGGGGCCAAAGAGCCGCATGTGGCTCGCGAGCCACAGTTTGCCGACCACGGGTCTAACCAAATGAGCTACTCGGCCAGGGGCTGACCCACATGGCTTCTGAGCAAGTCCCTGGAGCGGGGTGAGGGCAGGAGGGAGTGTGCACTGTGGCTTTTCCCCGCCCGGCCGCGTGAACACGGACTTAGGCTCAGAGGCGCCAAGTTGAGTGGGAAGGCTGGGACGTTCAAGCCTCAGTCACATGTGAGTGGCCATTCCCTTCCCACCACGAGTGGGGGCGCCTAGCCCCTCGGCAGACACCACAGATGTAGGTGGTCCCAACCAGCCCCGAGACAGCCAAGGCCCTTCTTACATCCCAGCCCACGGTGGCCCCAAACACGGCGACTGGATAATGTGATGGGAGACCTCCCTCTGTCCCCAGGCACCTGTGTCTTTTGGGGAAAGTCACTCAACCTCCCTGCTCCCCAGTTTCCTTAGCTGAAGAATTGGGGTGACGATAGCACCTCCCCCGACCCAGTATTCATAACGGCCTGTGAGTGCTGAGGGCCACGCGGGGCAGAGAACGCGCTGGGCGACGGCAGCCACCCCTGCTGTCGGCGCAGAACCAGCACGTCCATTTCTAAAAGCGCCTTCGATTGGACCTCCCTGCCCAGCTACAGAAGCAGTGCCTGCTCCTTGAAACAGCCAAACAGCAGACATGAACAGATAAACAGTCAATCTCCCTCCCCTTCACTCGAACCCCTTCCACACCCCCACGTGCCCCTGGGGTGGGGGCGGGGGTGGGGAGAACAGTTGGGAATTTTGCTTTCCAAACAGTTCTCCTTGCACAGTCAATGCATTTGCATGTATGTGGTTTATTTGTGTCCTTTTTACAGAAATGAGCTAATTCCATCCATATTTTCCCAGAAACCAACCCCATTCTTTTCAGCAGCTTCCCAATAGTCCCCATTGGCAATGACTCCCCACGTAGTTCAAGGCATCCGCCCATCCCTCACTGACGGCCATTCAGGCTGTCTCCAGCCCTTCGCTCAACGACCGCGCTGTACTCACATCCTAGGATCTGCCTCCTCACGTCTATGGGATGTCTCCCCCAAGTGTGGTCAGGGCACCAGCGGGCACAGCGCTGTTCTGTGTGTTTAATTTTAAAAGGTGCTGCCCAGCGAGTGTGCTGAGGGGCTGACGGATCCTGGGCGGCCCGGCATTTCCTCTGCTGTCTCCAGAAGCCCACCAGGGTCTCAGCAGTAGGCAGGCATCCTTCCATCCAACTAAAGGGACACAGTTTCGCCCACCGAGGCCGGAGTGGGAAGCCCTGTACGCTACTTTGGGAGCTTGAGGAAGCCCCGGAGAAGCGGAGAACCAGGAATGCGGGTGGGCACTGCAGATGACCCCACTTCTGGGTTTTCCCGGCATCACTGCCCAACACAAGGCCGGTCTCATGGCTGTCTCCAAGCTGGGCACACATGAAGATACATGTCACCCTCCTCCCTTGCCAGTGCTCCGGAGGACAGGTGAAATGCACGTACGATTAGATCGTACGGAGACAGCAGAAGGCTGCCTTCCCGGGAGCGGGCCGTCAGAGAAGCCTCGGAACAAGGTTCTTTGGCCCGAGGTGCCCGAGGGCCGGGTGCAGGCTGAGCAGCTGCAGCGTCACGGCACGGAAGAGGTCTCAGCAGAATTTCACAAAGTGAGAGACTAAGGCTTGGAGTGACCTCGGGCAAGTTACCAAATGCATCTGTATCTCAGTCTTCACATCTGTGAAATGGGCGAGTAGTCGTGTGCCCCACCCTCCAAGGATTAGGCAAGAGGTGGTGGGTTGCCGCTGGCGCTAAGAGCTGCAGACCACCTCTCTTCCTCCCTCCGTTCCTGTCATTGTCCTTGTTGATCATCCATGAATCTCTAGGGTCCTCGATCTCCTTGGCCCCACCATGCCATCCTTCACCCTCTCACCACCACCCCGGGGATGCCCCCGAGTCCTTCCTATGACCAATAACTGGAAGTCACACCTCCTCACCAATAACTCCCCTCTGCCCTCTCAATTCCAAGCTTGGCCTCTCTAACCACCACTCCCTCCCCCTCACTGCAGGAAGCTCAGCCCCCAGAACAGCAGCAGACACATAGTAGGCCCACAGTACATGTGTGCCGGATGGATGAATAAACGAACAAATGAATGAAGGGTTGGCAGGTACCACTATTAAACAAGAACGGGTTGCAGCACAGACACACATCGCTGTGGGGAGTGGGAGGGAGTTTCGTTAGAAAGGGGCATCCACAAAGGCTTCCTGGAGAGTCCAGAACAAGGCGAGGTGGAAGCCCCGGGCACAGAGCAGGCCATGAAGGGCCGGCGCCATCTCCGTCCTGATTCACTCACAGCCCATGAGGCGCGGGTGAGCAAAACAAACCAGGGACTCGTCCGGGCAAGACGAGGAGAGGAGCCACCGGAGAAGTGGGAAGGCAGGGAGGGGGCGGCAGCAGGGGTGGTATTGACGTATTTGACCTTGACAGTACAGACCATCATCAGAGCATCGCCCCCCCCTGGGGCCCCCGGCCACTGAGCACTAACCCTGCGGTGCTGGGCCATGGGTGCCCCAGGGGTGAGGCCGGGGCGGCTGGGGTGGTCGGGACACGCGAGGCAGTCACTCACTGGGTTGCAGCTCTTGGCCAACAGTCTGGAAGCATTTCAATATTTGAACAAAAGTGACCCAAGTCAGCAGTGTGGCAAGACACAGCCAGGCGGAGGGACTGCCGTGGGCAAAGGCGTCATGCCAGAGCCTCTAGCTAGCTGGTCACCGGGTCCCGGGGACACCCGGACCAGGCCTCCTCCCTGGTCAGAGCTGGGTGCTGACCTTCAAGCTTGCTCCCCGGCACCACCCTGGTGGGGTCTGCTGCGCCCCCCGCCCCGGGAGGTTTATTTTGGGGTGATGGGCGAGAACAGCTGCTGCTGGGGGTTCTGAGGCCCTCCAGAGGGGAGGTGACTCTAGGAGTCCCCAGGTGCTCAGAGGGGGTCTCCTGGTGTCCTCTGTCCACCCGGGCGAGGTGGGAAGGAGTCTTCCTGGAGCCTATCAATGTCCCCAAAAACTCCACTGAAGGGACAACTGGTTTGGGAAGGAGGAGGGGGAGGAAGAGCCCTCCACCCCGGCCGGGACAGTGGCCCCGCTTTAGAGTGAGGCTGGCATTTCCCTGCGCCAGCACTTCTCTGCGGCTGGAGAGGGACAGGCTCTGTGTGACACCCCACAGGCCTGGCACTGGGAGAGGGCCTGGCTGGAGGCCCCGAAGGGGTGACGCAGTGGGGAGCAGGCTCCCACGTAACAGTCCCGGTGAGCTGGCCTCCAGAGCGTGTTCTCACTAAGCCCGCTTCCCCCAGCCTTCTGGGAGCGCTCCCTAAAACCATGTCCCCAGGTCGCCAGGCAGTCTCCCCTGCCCCCTCCGCTCAGAGCCCAGCCCCTCGGGTCTGCAGGGCCCGGGCCCCCTCTCCGACCCGTCCCCATCCTGCCCCAGGCCTCGGCCTCTGCCACGCCCCTGCCTGAAGCGGCTTCCCAGGCTCCCACGGGGCTGGCGCTCCCGTCCTTCAGGGCGAGGCTCAAACCCGACCTGCTTAGAGGCCTGGGTCAGTCTCTCTCAGATGGACCCCTCACCCACCATCTGTGGTCACTGTTTCACAGCTCTTCGCTCTCTCTGAAATAAATGACTTTGAAGTGTGTCCTTGCCTGTCCTCTAATCCACAACATGGACCATGCCCAGTGCCCCGTCGGGAGACTGAGCATCTGGAGTGTGGGGACTCGCAGGCCTTTGCACTGCCCTGTTCCTGGACTGGGCATGGTACCGGGCTGCAGTCGGGGCTCAGCAGTTGGCGTAGCCAAAGAAAAACCATCCCACAGCTGGCCTGAGGACGGGCAGTTAGGGCATGACCTCGGAGTCACTGGATGGCCGCGTCCCCACCGCGATGACGCAACTCCCTTGGCAGTGCCTCTCCGAGCAGGGCATTGCCATATCTCGGTTGCCTCACTGCTCCCGCCTCCGCCCACCCTACAGAGGGCAGAGGAGGGGTGACCCCGGGGAAGAGGAGGTGATGGGGTTTAGTGAGGAAAGCAAAGGTCATATGCCCTTTTCCCAGGCAGCCAAAGGCATTGGAGCCCTTTAGGAATGCTGACCCATGTGGGGACGGGGCTCTGTCCCCTAAGGCCAGCCTCTTGGTGGCCCTGCCCACACCAGGTAGAACTCCAGCCCAGCAAAGTGACTGGCTGGGCCCCGCTCAAGCCAGTCTCCTGCTCTCCCAGTCCTCACACAGGGTGCTCCAATCATACACGGTGCCTCATTCATTCATTCATCAGTTATTTATTGAGCATCTATACTAATACAAGGGTAATATGCAAATTGGTCAGGGCACCCTCACAGTAATGACCGAATAGCATGCTGCATGGGGCAACCAGGCTGGCAGGGGGGTTAGTGAGGGATGACCAAACGACTGAACAAGCAGGCTGCGTGGGGCGACCAGGCCGGTGGGGGGGCCATGAGGGGCAACCAGGCCAGCAGGGGTAGGGGGGAGCAGTTAGGGGCAACTAGGCCAGTGGGGGGGGCAGTTAGGGGTGATCAGGCCAGCAGGGGGGGTGGGCAGTTAGGGGCGACCAGACAGGCAAAAGGTGAGCCTAAACTGGCAGTCAGACATCCCCCAAGGGGTCCCAGATTGGAAAGGGTGCAGGCTGGGCTGAGGGGACCCCTCCCCCCATGCACAAATTTCATGCACCGGGTCTCTAGTCTACTATAAGCCGGCAATGTGCTAGTTCAGGAGGATGCAGTGGTGAGCAGATGAGGCCCTGTCCTTTCAGCTATTGCAGTTGTGACAGACTGAATAACAGCCTCCCAAAGATGTCCCCATCCTAACCCCAGAACCTGTTACCTTTGATGATAAAAGGGACTTTGCAGATGGGAATAAGGTAGAGATTTTGAGGTGGGGCAATTCTCCTGGATTATCTGGGTGGGCACAGCCTAATCACGCATCCTTATTGGAGGGAGGCAGGAGGGCCAGAGTCAGAGAGGTGTGAGGATGGAAGCAGCGATCAGAGAGGAGAGAGGATACTGACACTGCCAGCTTTGAAGCTGGAGGAAGGGGCCATGAGCCAAGGAATGCAGGCTGCCTTGAGGCTGGAAAAGGCAGGGAACAGATTACCCTCCCTGCACCCAGGGCCTCTGGAAGGAGCCAGCCCTGCGGCCCCATGTTAGACTGCAGACCTCCAGAACTGTAACATACTAACATCTGTGTTGCTTTAGGCTCCTACCTTTGAGGAAATTTGTTAGACCAGCCACAGGAAACTAGTGGGACGGTCTAGCAGGGGGAGACGCTCAGCCCACGAACCCCACCAGGACTGGCGACATAATTTGTGGGGGGTCCAGTACCAAATGAAAATTCAGTGCCCCTGGCTCAGAAAGTATTAAGGCTTTCACAACAGTGACATAGGAGCACTCAGCGAGCTGTGGGGCATGTGCGCTGCACAGGTTTGCACCTCCCCCGCCGGCCCTGAATCTCATATAGAACCAGCTCATCAGTGAAAGGACAGGGCCCAAGAGCTCTCTGAGGCAGTGACACTAGCTCTGGACCAGATGAAGGGGAGGAATAAGAGTGCTCCAGCCTGCCTGGCTGGCATGGTCCAGTGGTTGAGCCTCGACCTATGAGCCAGAGGTCACAGTTCCATTCCCTGTCTGGGCACATGCTCAGGTTGCAGTCTCGATCCCCAGTGTGGGGCGTGCAGGAGGCAGCCGATCAATGATCCTCTCTCATCACTGTTGTTTCTCTCTCTCTCTCTCTCTCTCTCTCTCTCTCCCCCTTCCTCTCTGAATACAATAAAAATATTTGTAAAATAAAAGAGTGCTCCAGGCATTGGGAACAGTGACTGCAAAGGCCAGGAGGTGGGGAGGGGCCTGGGTCCAGGCTTCCCCACTGGAGACAGTGTGCCCTCGAACACCCTTCCTCCTGTGTTCTCTCTCCTCGGACACCCAGCCTTCTCTGCAGTGTGAGGCTGGGTCGTCAGTTCCCATTGTTACCACCCACCTCCGCCAGGCCCCACCCTGTGAGTCTTATGACAACCCCGAGCACGGGTGGTGTGAGTTCCCCCGTTTACAGATTAGGCAACGGAAGCCCAGCGATCAGGGATCCTCTGCTCACAGTCACACAGGCTGAAAGCGGCTGGACCAGGACTCCACCCGGCTCAGCTGGGCCTCCGGGCAAGCGACCTTAGCCCCACATCTGAGCGCCTGGGACGTGCAGAAGCTCAGCGGTTCACAGACTAGCTGGGGAGAATCTGATGACCCCGCATCACCAGCTTTAGGCAAATCCCGCCAGGGATGCGTATCTTCCCCCAAGGTAAATAAGGGAGTGCGATTTGACTCACAAAGGCTTCACAAATAAGCAGCGTTCAAGGAGGAAAGCCTGGTTCTCTTCCATGCCCCGGGCATTTTCTCCTTTTCCTTCTGACTAGACAGAGAGCCTGCCCGCCCACTGCCCCCAGGAGAGGCACAACCGGAGGGAGGCAACAGCTTCCAGAGGCCCAGGCCAGGGGCCCCCACTATGCCCTGGGGGCCAAACTCAGCCCGCTGCCCCCCTTACTACTACTACTATTATTATTATTATTATTATTATTATTATTATTATTATTATTGTAAGAACACTTAACATGAGATCTACCCTCTGAACAAAGTTTTAAGTGCACAATACGGTAATGCTGACTGTAGGCACAGGGTTGTAAGACTTCTAGAGCTTATGCATCTTGCTCAACTCACACTCCATGCCTGTTGGTTAATATCTCCCTGTTCCCCTCGCCCCAGCCCCTGGGAACCACCATTCCACTCTCTGCCTCTATGGATTTGACTATTTCAGGTTCCTCGTGTAAGTAGAATCGTGCATTATCTATCCTCCTGTGCCTGGCTTATTTCAATGAGCACCATGTCCTCAAGGTTCCTTTCCCTTTTAAGGCTGAATGCTATTTCATTGTATAGGTGTGCTGCATCTTCTTTATCCTTTCGTCCACGGTTGTTCCCTTGGTTGTTCCCATGTCTTGGCTATTGTGAATAATGCTGCAATGGACATAGGGCTGCAGATATCTTTTCAAATTAGGGTTTTCTTTCTTTTTTAAAAAATTTTTTCCAGATATATACGCAGAAGTGGGATTGCTGTACCGTATGGTAGTTCTATTACTAACTTTTTGAGGAACCTCCATACTGTTTTCCAAGTTGATTGCTTCTCTTGCTATCTTTGTAAATAAAGTTTTATTGGAACGCGGCCATGCCCAATTATTGACATATTGCCTAGGGCTGCTTTTGACCTACAATTGCAGAATTGAGTCATTGCTACAGAGACTATTTAGCCAGCAAAGCTTGAAATATTTACCGACACTTGACAGAAAGTTTGCCAGTCCCTGTCCAGGCCCTCGGGGACTTCAGAGAATTGGGGCCAGGACACCACGCTTGGGCCAAGAACATGCTGGAAACAGAAGGGTAAAGATTACATTCAACAGGGGAAGGATGGCAGGAAGGGGACAGCCATTCTGATTCTTGAGTGACAGAGACCTCAAGAAGGAAAAGGGATGACCCTGATTGGGGTGTCCTGGCCCAGGCAGCCCCAAACTGCCAGATCTCCAGGGCCCCTGTGTCACCTGTCCTGGTCAGGGCCAGCCCCGGACCAGCGGCAGCTCTGAGAGGTGGGTCAGCCTGAAATACAGAGGCTGAACTCTCCCAGCAGCCTGGCAGGATGGAGGCTTTCATAGAAATTAAATGAATTTATACAAAACTCGAATTCCAACATCCCCGAGTCTGGAGCGGCGTCTCACACACCTGCCCAAGTCCACCTCACTTCAGTGAGCAATCACGTGACAGAGTCGTGCTGACTCATATTCCAGGAACATCTGCACGGGGTAGAGGCAGACACACAAACAAGACTGCAGGTCCCTCGGGCCCTGTTCCCTCCACAGTGACTGCCAGCCTCCCCCTGTCCTCAGGGGTACGAGGCAGGAGGGTGATCACCCCGTTTCACAGGTGAACAAAGTGAGGTACAGAGGCTGTTTACTGAGTAAAACCAGTCCCCAGAGCCACAACGGGTAGAACCTTCTGGAAAAGGCCTCGCTGGGCAGGAGTTGAGACGGCTTCTAGCTGAGCGCCAGGGTCAGGCACGCTGTTTGTTCACTGCTTGACTGCGGGCAGGCGGTGCCCCTCTGCTGGCGTCACTGGTGCAGCATGAGGGCTGGGGACAGTCGTGAGGTGTGATGCCACAGACTACACGCTCGGCTCCCCACTCTTGGGGTTTCAAAGGACCAGATAGGGCAGAGGCCAGAGCTGCTCCAAGGAGGACTCACCATTCTGGGTCCTCATAGAAACCATGCCCAGGCCCAAAACATGGAGCCCCAGCAACCGGAATCTCACGTGCCTTCAACTCCATCCCTTCCCCCCAGCTCCCAGACGCACACTCAGGACCCAAACCTGGACGTCTCCCCGCATTGCCTGCTGCCTTCACTGAGCAAGGGAACCGGAGGAGGAGAGCCCACTGTGCTTCAGCAAGTGGCTGTCATCAGGCCCAGGCCCCTGCAGCAGAGGGAAGACAGACGGAGCGGACTCAGAGCAGCTCTGGGGATCACATCCTGCCGCCTGGGGCCTGTGGTCTCTTATCAGGAAGCCCACCACCACCACCACGTCACCCCTGCTGCCTGCCTGCTGCATACCAGGCCGTGAGCACACTTTAATCCTCCCCCTGCCCAAGGCTGAAACTGTTTTCATCCCCCACTTCATCAGTGGAGGAACTGAAACAGAGAGGCTGAGTAACTTGCCCAACGTCACACAGCTATGAGAGGCCGAAGCAAGACGCAATGTGACATTGAGCCAAGCTGCTGCTTTGATTAAAACATGCTTTGTTTCAACGATACTACATTGTTTCTAATTTGAGATCTTGGAAAATACTAAGTCCACATGGGTCCAAATAAAGAAAAAAAGGCAATGAACAAATTGGCTTCCCCACCCCTCCCTGTGTCCCACAAGCTCAAGGTTTCGCCCCCACTTCCTCAGGTAATATTTAGACATTCAGCGGGTAGGCACAGTTTCTATATGCAAATATTAGCTAATACAAATATATATTCTTCTTCTGCCCTTTTTATGCAGACATATGCTGTTTGAACCTTGCTTTTCTCACCTAATAAAGCTTAGAGCCGGTTCCTCGCTGTTCTTCACAACCGTGTACACAGTGGTCCATTCTCTAAATCAGACCCGTTTCTCTAAATCAGACCCCCACTGATGGGGTTTTCAATCTTCCACGTTTACAAACAGCGCTGCAAAAGATAACCTTGTACTTCAATACAGTCCCACAAGCCCCAGTTTATCTGCAGAAGTATTGCTGGGCAGCAGCCCAGCTGGGACAGCGGGTTCCTGCTTTGTAATTTGGACAGATAGTGCCAAAGGAGACCGAGTTCCAGACGCACGGCACAGCCCGAATTCCAAAGCCCTGGGCGACGGGTGGGAACGGCCCGGGAGAGTACCGCCTCCTGGGGGCGTAGCCCGGGAGGGGCCCAGGTCACCGGGCGCGGCCAAGGCAGGGGCGGGGTCTGCAGGGCAGAAAGAACACCCCCCCCACCTCACCCCACCCCCGGACTGTCCCCTCCAGTCCAGCCACCACCTCACCATCTCACCCCCTCACCCCCACCTGCTTCCTCTAAATCTTCCAGGGGTGGCTTCCCCGTCCTGGCGGCACAGCGCCTTCCACGCACACACAAGAACACAGCGCACAGACACACCTGGTGCGGGGGCCAGTTCCAGGATGTGTGAAAACACACCTGGAGCCGAGGCTGGTTTGGCTCAGTGGATAGAGCGTCGGTCTGCGGACTGAGGGGTCCCGGGGTTCGATTCCGGTCAAGGGCATGTGCATTGGTTGCGGGCACATCCCCGGTGGGGGGTGTACAGGAGGCAGCTGGTCGATGTTTCTCTCTCGTCGATGTTTCTGGCTCTCTATCCCTCTCCCTTCCTCTCTGTAAAAAATCAATAAAATATATTTAAAAAAAAAAAAAAACACGCCTGGAAAGGGAAACCTCCACCACCCCTGCCGCTCCCCCAGGGATGACCATATGCAACAGGGCGCCGTATCATTTCCTGGACGTTCCCTGACTAGCTGAAGCCTTCAGCTGGAACGCTGAGATGCCTGGCACGTCCTCCGGGCATTGTCTCATCGGGAGGGTATTTGTGGCAGCCGGTCCCTGTGCCAGGGCCCCGCGCAGAGGCTCTCACGTGCATTATCCCAACGGCCTCCCAGCCACACATGAGCTCAGCTCTATTATTACCTTCGTCCTCCATCCTGAAGGGGACACAGGTGAGGTAACTGCCAAGCCCACAGAATCACCGGGGCCACAAATCACGAGCAGGACATTGGGAGGGAGTGGGTAATGTGGCTAAAAATACGTATCAGGGAGGGACTCTCAGGGCAGGTCAGATTCCCATCAGACCCCCACCTCCTGTTACAATAACGTTGGGGACCGGGATGGACTGGTGAATAGGATTCTGTCCCAGCCCTGCTTCTATGATATCCGTGGATTTATTATTTAATAAAGGTAACGCATCTTATGGCAGGAAATTTGGAACATATTGGAAAATGAAATTAATCCATAAACCCACCACCCAGGGGAAACCTCTGTTTATTAACATCATGGTACAGTCGCTGCCAGTCTCTGTGTTCAGCCTGTGTATACATGTTAATGTGCTAATTGAAATATAACACGTGTATGGAAAAGGACGTGGGTCATAAATGTATAGCTTGATGAATTTTCAGCACGCAATTTCTCACAGAATGAGCATCCAGCGAGGGCCGTGAATGTGCATTTTAAACATAGTGAGGATCCTATGTTGTGGGTTTATTGGTTTCCCAAAAAAGATATGCTGAAGTCCTAATGCCAGATATCTGTGAACGTGGCCTTATTCAGAAATAGGGTCATTACTGCTCTAGCTGGTTTGGCTCAGTGGATAGAGCATCAGCCTGCAGACTGAAGGGTCCTGGGTTCGATTCCAGTCAAGGGCACATGCCCGGGTTGTGGGCTCAATCCCCATTAGGGGGTGTGCAGGAGGCAGCCCATCAATGATTCTCTCTCATCATTGATGTTTTATCTCTCTCTCTCTTCCTCTCCCTTCCTCTCTGAAATCAATAAAAATTTTTTAAAAAAATTTAAAGAAAGAAATAGGGTCATTACTAATGTAATCAAGTCAAGATGAGGCCACACCAGATTAGGGTGGGCTCTGATCCAGTGACTGGGGTCCTTATAAGAAGAAACACGGAGACACACAGGGAGGATGGCTGTGTGTGACGGAGGCAGAAGTCAGTGATGCAGCTACAAAGCTAGGGACACCAAGGACTGCGGGCATCTTCCAGAAGCTACAAGACACAAGGATTCTTCCCCAGAACCTTCCGGAGGGAGCAGGACCCTGCTGACACCTTGACTTCAGCCTCCAGAGCTCGGAGCGAACCAATTTCCATTGCTGTGAGCCACCTGTTTGTGGCATTGGTCACGGCCCGAGGAAATGAATACACATGGTGTACGCCGTGTAATTGCCTTTCCGATTAGGAAAGTCATATGAGTTCACCTCTCGCCTGGACACATGCTCCAACTCCTGGACTCGTCTAAAGATGTCGCCTCCCGTAGGCCGGTGACCACTGCAGACACACCGGATGGTGTCGCCACCAAAAGCACTTCCGTGGCTCCCCCGGTGTCCCGGGCTCTGGCTCCCGCGCCCTCCAACCTCATCTCATAGCTTGCTCCCTGCCCAGCCCCACCAGCCACCTTCTCCCCTTCCCCTCTCTGTCTCGGCTGCCTCGGGACCTTAGCACATGCTGTGCCACCTGCCACAGAAGCCCCCACTCTCCCCGGATATGTGCCCCGCTCATCTTCACCCTTCACATCCAAAGTCTTCCCTCCCCTCCCCCACCGTGCACCCTGGTAACCCCAGTGACCTCTCCTTATGGTGTTTGGGGGAGGGGCTTCCAGGGAAATCTCCCCAGCACACCGTCACCAGGGTCTGGTTCTGCTTCCCCAGCTCCTGGAATAGACACCTCCTCCTGCACCCACCGCTGGCCATCGGCCCTCGGGCTCCCTCCAAACGTCTCGCACGCACGTCTCCTTCCTCCTCACCACATGGCCACCTCTTGGCATTGCAGTAGTTCCTACCTCTCTGTTCTCCACACTCGGCTGAAGGCTCTATAAAACACACCCACTTTCTTACCCTTCACCTCTCCTCTCCCCACTGCTGTCAGGATACATTTCTTTTTTTCTTTTCTTTTTTTTTTTCAGGGTACATTTCTAAGTCCAACGTCCTGAGCCTCCCCGACCAGGCCGTTTTGGTCCAGCCTCCAGTGCGCACTCACTGCATGGGCCCCGCCTCCCTCCGGCCTCAGTCCCCAGTGCCAATTCACCTCAGTCCCCCTGGGCCCAATTGCTGGGAAGCATCTTGCCTCCGTGCCTTCTCCCTTTGCACCTTCAGTTCCCTTCACCTGGTAAAAAGCTCACTTCATCCTTCACAACCCCCACTGAGGCACGTCACCCCCTCCAGGAAGTCCTCCCAATGCCCCAGCCTGTGTTCTCCCTGAGGCAAGAATGGTTTGATTTAGCTGTGGAAACCAAAAGAGGGTACACAGTGAGCATTTCTCAGGCAGATTATAGCCCAGTGGTCGGCAAACCGCAGCTCGCGGGCCACATGCGGCTCTTTGGCCCCTTGAGTGTGGCTCTTCCACAAAATACCACAGCCTGGGCGAGTCTATTTTGAAGAAGTGGCGTTAGGAGAAGTTTAAGTTTAAAAAATGTGGCTCTCAAAAGAAATTTCAATCGTTGTCCTGTTGCTATTTGGCTCTGTCGACTAATGAGTTTGCCGACCACTGTTATAGCCCAAGACAAGACCTGTGGTGACAAAGCGTCAGATTTTTATGACGTATCCAAATGACATTGACTCTGCCAGGATCCCATCAGCATCCAACTTCACCCAAGCTGCTGACCTGTTTTCCCCCTGTGCCCAGGGGTGGGGGCCTTTACCGGTCACAGACAGCACTCTGTCCACAGCCCCCAGGCCCGTCTTCAGCGTACCTCTGAGGCTCCCCTCCCTACTCTGAACCCACCTCCCATCTGAAAGAAGGTACACTGGTACCACCCACCCAATACCCAGGCCCACGGTGCCCAGAGCCTTTCCTTCCCCAGGCCTCAGCCCTGGCCCAGGATGGATTTATTCTTGGCTGGGGGACAGGAGGCTCACTCCCTCACAGGAAGCCCACCCCTCCCACAAGGAATGGTTGGGCCCTCCAGCTAAAATGAAGCCCATCGCACTGGGCCCCATCAAACTGGGCTCCAGCTAAAATAAAACACTGTCACGTCCTTGGTCACTCAGGCGCCACGAGCACCCATGGGTGGCAGCAGCTGCTCCTGCCCACTTGACCTTCACCGCTCAGCCCCACGTCTCTGCACACTTTTCTCCACCACGAAGCCAGATACCGGGGCGTCCACAGTTCCTCTGAACAAGCAGTTCTGCTGGGCCCCAGCCCGCCCCATGGGGACACAGTGTTGGACGATCATCCCATTTTCAGGAGAAGGCGGGTGTCCATGCTTTACAGCTGGACTCAATTTTCTCAAATCTCTAAGTGGCCAGATAGGAGCCGGGTCGCGGGCCGCCACGCTTAGGACACCAGCAGGGTCCACAGTGAGGTGAGTGACGGCTTAGCTTCCCCGGCGCCGCCAGGGGACTTGCTTTCAGTCACACAACTGAGAGGCCCCTGTGAGGCTCTGGGACCGGCGGGGAAGGAGCGATGGAGATGCTCGATGGGCAGCGTGAACATCTGGGGTTTTGTCTGGGAACCCACAGGCCTGGGTGGGGAGACGGAGCTGGGGAGATGGAGATGCTCGATGGGCAGCGTGAACATCTGGGGTTTTGTCTGGGAACCCACAGGCCTGGGTGGGGAGACCATGCCCAGCGTTCACAGCCCTGGAAAGGCCGCTGGGGGTGGGGTTCTCAGCAGGGCTGGCAGGAGGCCCACAGCCTGGGGAGCCTGTGGTCTGGGTCGATCTTCTCACCCTCTGTCTGGGGAGGTAACGTTCTCAAGGGCAGATTGTCGGGGACAGTTTCCCAAGCCGAGAGGCGAGGGCCACCTCCCTCCTAACAAGACCAGGCAGCCCAGGAAGGGGAGGGGCTCCGGGGCGAGTCTGTGCTGGTCCTGGGCAGGGCCCCAGCGGGGAGCAAAGCCAACCTCAGCCCACGTCTGTGTCTGCTCATCACCTGCCCTGCCTCCTCCAGAGAAGACTGGCCTGGCCGTCATCAGCACTCAGTGAGGACTTGCTGAAAGACTGACTGGCTGGCTGGCTGGCTGAATAGATGGCTGGAAGGATGCATGGATGAATGGATGGACGAGTGGATGGATGAATGGACAGACAAATGGATGCATGGTGGATGGGTGGATGGGCAAACAGACAGACAAGTGGATGCATGGATGGATACCTGGATCGATACGTGGATGGGTAGACAGATGGGTGAATAGATGAACAGATTGATGGATAGAGTTGTAAATCTTCAAGGATAGAGACGGACACTTTGCAAACCCAAGGCACAAACTGGGTAGGACAGAAGCATCCCAGTCTTACGGTCCAGCTCAGCACCCAGCATGGAGAGCACAGTGGGGGTGACTTGGGCAACCCCACACCTGGGACACATGGAGAAGGGGTGCGTGTAACTGCACTCACATACCTCCAGGCCTTGGCCGGGGTGCCATCCTGCCTGAAACACCATCTCCACTTCTTTGCCTGCCTCCCTCCCATTCAGTCTTTTATGACTCACCTCAGGCTTCTGTGTCTCCAAGAAGCCCCCCAAGAGGCCCTCCCCTAGCCTGGCTGGGCTGCGCCCCGCCCGCAGCACCCCTCCATTGCTGCACAGACCACCCAGCATCGCGATGGTCTGTTCACTCCTGACTCCCAGGTGGGCAGCGGGCCCCTGGAGGGCAGAGACCATCCCTGGGTCCCCTCTGTCCCCAGGGCCGAGCCTGGCATACTGTGGTGCTCAGGAAATGCCCCCAAACCAAGCACAGGAGGAGCGAATTCTGCTCCCCACCCCGCAGGGCACAGATTATGTGGTTTGATCAGAAATCCGCGTACCCAATCCACTTTTACTGACAAAACCGGAGCATAAGAGAGAAGCAGGCTCAGAAGTGAAGACACGGAGCTCCAAACCTGGGTTTGCTGGGACAGAAAAGCCCCATGTTTATGTCCTGTCCCGTGGCTCACAGAGAGCTGTCCCATGAGTCCACTCACAAACCCCATCGGAATAGCCTCCTTTGCTAAGTGGGAGCAGAGGCCCCGCGCTAACGGGCCACAGCGGGCGTTGGGGGCAGAGCCAGGGCTGGGCTCGGGTGCAGGGACCTTCCCTGCCGGTGTGCTTGGCCTCCCTCCGACCACCGGGTGTTTGCTGGCAGGTAGGTCCTGCCCAAGAGGGGAAAGATGGCTTTTCCCACACAGAGGAGACCAGGAAACTCAGAGAACCCAGGTCAGCGCCCTGGCCTCACCCAGCAGGGAAGGGAAGGTGTGAGGCACGGTGTGGCCAGTTGGAGAGAAGGGCAAAGATTTCATCCCAAGGGCCCCTCTGTGCCACCTGGACCACCGAGGACCCACAGACGGGCCACCTGTGCCACCTCCAGATCTCTCCGGTCCCAGGGTGCCCCATCGTGGGCACGAAAGACAAGCCTCCTCCAGCAGAGTTGGGGAGAGACCTTCCTAACTGGCTCAGCGGGGAGACACCCAGGGTTTGGTCAAAGGAACAGTTTCAAACCCCAGCTCTGCCGCTTGCGAGCTGGGTGAGCCTCTGGATGCCTCTCTGAAGCCACGGAATAGCCCTGCCTGCAGGGTGGTCAAGCCAATCTCATGAAATCACATGTTCCAGCGCCAGCCACAGCGCCCAACAAATGGTAGGTTCATCGTCCTCGCCGCCAGTCGCACCAGCATGACACCAAAGCACAGCCAGCGGGTAGAGGCCCAGAGCTCCTGCGGGGAAGGATGAAGGACAAAGGACGGCTCTTCCGGGCAGTACGCACGGCTGAGGCTGAGAGGGCAGGACTGGAGGCTCCAGGTGCAGACAGGGCTGGGTGGGGAGTGCCCCCCAGCCACACACAGGGTTTTTCTTGTGCTGAGAACTTTTAAAACCTACTCTCTTAACAACTTTCCAATATGCAATACCGTGTTATTAACGACAGTCGCCATGCTGTACGTGACAGACCCGGGACTTATTTTAGAACTGAAGTTTCTACCTTTTATACCTTCAAATGAAAAGTTTTTAAAAAATGACAGCCCCTAGCTGGTTTGGCTCAGTGGATAGAGCCTCGGCCTGCGGACTGAAAGGTCCCAGGTTCAAGGGCACCTGCCCGGGTTGCAGGCTCCATCCCCAGTAGGGGGCGTGCAGGAGGCAGCTGATCGATGATTCTCTCTCATCATTGATGTTTCTCTCTCTCTCTCTCTCTCTCTCTCTCTCTCTCTCTCTCCTATCCTCTCTGAAATCCATAAAAAGATATTTATAAAAAAAATGACACGCAAAAAAAAGAAAAAAAGCCTGAAAAGAAAAAAAAAAAATGACACGCATGCTATGATGTCTGCAATTGGCTTTCAAATACTCCAGCCAACCCAAGGAGGAAGCAGGAGAGGGAGCTCACAAGGAGATGACAAGGTTGCAAAACACTGCGGATGGTGACGCAGAGGGTGGGGAGGCCAGAATCACTGTCTGGGCCTCTGGATTTCTGTTCGTGTTTGAAATTTTCCATAATGCCTATATGGCCCTGGCCAGTGTGAGCAGTGGTTAGAGCACCAGCTCCCCACACCACCACCCCCCGCCCCCCAGCCGCACCCCCACTCCACCCCTGCACTGAAGGGTCACGAGTAGGATTCCCCATCAAGGGCATGTACTTGGCTTGCAGGTTCGATCCCTGGCCCCGGTCACGGTGCGTGTGGGAGGCAACTAATGGATGTGTGTGTCTCTCACATACAAGTTTCTCTCTCCCCCCCGCCCTCCCACCCTTTCACTCCCTCTACAAATCAATGGGAAAAAATATCCTCGGGTGAGGATTAACAACAACAACAAAAATGCTGATGTGCAGGGGCGGTTCGCGTCCCCCCAGACACCTGTGAGCCGGCGTGTGCCCGGAGCGCTGACTCACAGCTCCCTTCCAGCCCAGGAATTCTCCAGACAGAGGGCTGTGTCCATGTGCATTAGGGAAGCAGATAACGCTTGCCCACTGTCCTGGAATCCAGCCACGCCAGGCCCACTGCCGGATGGGGCCGAAGGAGGTCCAGGGTTCTCTGAACTCCCAGAGAGAACTTTCTGGAAATTGGCTGGGTGGTGGGTGACGGCGATGGCTCCTAACGAAAGAGGGGTCTGAGGGGTGTGAGGCCCAGTAGTGTCCCCCGGGGGCCCCGAGGTCTGGGAGCTGGGGAGGGCTGGCTCCGAGGCAAGGGGGCGTTCAGTGGGCGGCGTGTCACTGTTGGGTGAGGGTGGCTTTGCGGTGTGCCTGGGAGCAGCTAGAGCCAACCCGCCTCCCCTGATCCCCTTAGCGGCATAATTACTTCAAGAGCCTTTAAAATGATGACTTGACCTGGGGCAGGTCGCTTCTGGCGCTGAGCCTCAGCTTCCTCGCCTAGAAAACGGGCCCGATGACAGCACAAATCTCACAGGCGGCTGGGAAGGCCAAGTGAGACGGCCACAGCCATGCACAGAGCTGACTCGGCGTCCGGCCCTCGCTGGGACTCTATGCGTATGAAATCCTTCAGCATGAGGCCCTGTCACCACCCCCACTGGCCACAAGAGAAACGGAGGCCCAGAGAGGCTGAGAGACATGTTCAAGGTGGAGGGGCCGCGACTCGAACCTGCAGGCAGAGCACTGAGGCGGAGCCGACTTAGTTGACGATGACGACTTAGTTGTAAAGCATGTTCCTAGCTGAAGCACTTGCTGGGAGGGAAGTACAAGGTCGCGGTCTCTCTGTTCCCACGTCAAGACCTGCCAGGAGCTTGGCCCTCGCTGGAAGGACTGGGGACTGGAAGGGCCTGGCTAAGCCCAGGCGCCAACCCCTAACCCCCAGCCTGGGGCAAAGGCCAGCACGCCCACCAGAAAGGGCCGGTGCGTGCTGGTAGGCAGCTAACAACAGAGCCTGGCCCTCTCGGCGTCACGTGTCTCAGAGGAGCCAGGGGATGGCAGCAGGGCGGACTCCTGGCTGCCCCACGCAGAAGCAAAGCCCACTGCCGGGTGGGGCCAAAGGAGGTCCAGGGTCATCTGAACTCCCATCTCATCACCGTGTGGCGGAGCCTCCGTTTCCCCCTCTGCACAATGGGCTAGTCCAGTGGTCGGCAAACTCATTAGTCAACAGAGCCAAATATCAACAGTATTATTGCGAGCTGTCCCAGACTGGACTAGGGGTTGAAATTTCTTTTGAGAGCCAAATTTTTTAAATTTCTTTTGAGAGCCAAATTTTTTAAACTTCTTCCAACGCCACTTCTTCAAAATAGACTCGCCCGGGCCGTGGTATTTTGTGGAAGAGCCACACTCAAGGGGCCAAAGAGCCGCATGTGGCTCGTGAGCCGAGGTTTGCCGACCACTGGGCTAGCCAGGCCTGCCACAGGCGGCTTTGGGATTTGTTCAGTGCCCGCAGCGTTCCACAGCCATCGGTGCGCTTCTTCCTCACAAAGAAGGAAAGGGCCCTGTACAGGCGGATGAGCAGCTAGAAGCAACTAGAAGTGACGCCTCCAGTCCCGACGCTGGCAGGGACAGGAACTCTGTCCCCGAGGCGGGTGGGGACAAGAATGCATGTGCTCAGGGTGAGACCCATACGAGGTCTGACCTCCGCTCGGCTCCCTCCTGTGCCCCCTCCACAGAGGTGCTGGGCAGATGCTGGACTGAAGTCACATCTCAGGCCTGCAGCTCCCCCCACACGGCGGAGGAGCTCTGGTTTCCACAGGCCTGTCAGTGCGGATGCTGAGTCACTGAGAACCCTGGCCGGTGGTTTATGACTAAGGGAAACGGGGTGCATGCGGGTGTGGAGCAAACACAAGGATAGTGATGCCCTGGGGACCATACAGGGGCCGCCCTGCCACCCACGCATCAGGAATGAAGGCTCCCACACAAGGTGAGCCCCGGAGTCGGGCGGGAACCCTTTAATTACTGCTGATGACAGCCTTTCGGCAGGCTTAATTTATGGAGGGTCTGATCCAGACATGAAGAGGTTCCCTGTGGGATGAAAGGTCAGCTGGGAGGGCGTGATGGGGCAGGGACGGAGACTGCCCGGGGAAACTACACAAAGCCTCGGTGTGTCATCATGAGAAGCCCAGCAAGACCAGTCTGGGACAGAGGCTGGCGTGAGCCATCCTTCCCCCCTACACCCACTGCCTGGGGTCAAGAACCGTAGGCACCTGGGGGTGGGGTGACCACAACACCTTGGGCTCCTGGCACACCTTGTCCCCTCTGAGCCCCCACTCCAGCCGCAATGTCCCATCCCAATGTGGTGCCCCCAGCAGGAACCATAAACTCACAAGCCCTCAGGAACCAGGCTGGGGACCAAGGAGTGATGGAGGCTGGTGGGAGGCAATAGGGAGCGGTGGAGACTGCGGATAACGGGAGATCACAGGCCTCCAACACTGTCACTCAGCTCCAGCTTAGTGCCTGTCACGTGGGAGTGTGGGCCCAGGGCTGCCAGAGCGTCTTCAAGCAAGTCAGAAAGATGCATTGTTTTGTTTTGTTTTTAATCCTGATTCCTAAACACTGCAACTCCCCCCTCTCCCCAATAGAGATCTAGATGCCATATAAGCCACACAAAGCTCACTGTGGCCATGTCTGGTCACCCAACCTCTGGCCACCTCCCCAGGTCCCTCTCTTCTTTCTCCTGCCCAGTGATTTCCAGCTCTCTCTGCTGCCCATAGAAATGCACTCTGACTCCCCAGGGAGAGGGAACTCAGTCCCCGGGGCCTCCCAGGACCTCTACTAAAAGCACGTAGCACATGGAGCTGAATTGGTTCTCTTCTCCATTCTGAGCCAAGGCCCGCAGGCCCAGGGCGACACGGCCCTGGTCTCTGAATTCTTCCTCCTTCCTCATTTCACTCTGCAATGGCCTCGCTGACCTTCTTTCAGTTCCAGAATGTGCTAAGTCCCCTCCCAACTCGGGACCTTTGTACATGCCATTCTCTCTGCCCAAAGTGCTTTCCCAGCAGGGCTTGCCAGGACTTGCATGTGGGGGTACATTTGTGGGGGAGCACAAGTCTCAGCAGACCCCAACCTTATTTCCCTGTAAAGTGACACCTTCATTGGCGTGCCGCCACCCAATCAGGCCCTCACAGGCCACTTCATAACGCAGGCCCTTTGCCCAGCGGGTTCCCTACGCTGGGGCTACCTGCTTCTACTTTGTCCCAAGACCAGCTCCCTCTCAGACACTTCCTCTCCCGCCTCCAGTAAAATGAACCCCTTTGGGCCAGACCAGTGTGGCTCAGTGGTTGAGTGTTGACCTATGAACCAAGAGGTCACCAGTTCAATTCCCAGTCAGGGCACATGCCCAGGGTTGGGCTCAATCCCAGTAGGGGCATGCAGGAGGCAGCGGATTGATGTTTCTATCTCATTGATGTTTCTATCTCTCTATCCCTCTCCCTTCCTCTCTCTCTAAAAATCAATAAAAACATTTTTTTTTTAATTAACACCATTGGACGCTGTGCCCATTCTCCCCCCTCCAGGGATCAGCTCAAAAGCCACCTCCTTGGAGAAGCCTTCCCTCCCAACGCTCCAGGGGCAGGTCATCCCAAGACCCCTCCCTGTTACTCTCCATTTCTCTGAGTTATTTCATTTCCTTCTGGAGTTCAGGACTCCCTGACGCCATCTTGTTCACATATTTCTTTCCCTCTATCTCCCCCATGGATGTGGCTCCACATAGCCAGAGGCTTCATCTGTCCTCCGCTCCAGCCCCCAGGGGACCCGCGAGTGAGCACCTGGCCATCAGTGAGTGCCAATCAATGCACATGATGCCATTGCCCATCAAACAGGCACGCTATGCCCATCCGGTGTGGCTCAGTGGCTGAGCATCGACCCATGAACCGGGAGGTCAGGGTTTGATTCCCAGTTAGGGCACATGCCTGGGTTTCAGGCTCGGTCCCCAGTAGGGGGCGTACAGGAGGCAGCTGATCAGTGATTCTCATCATTGATATTTCTATCTCTCTCTTCCTCTCCCTTTTTCTCTGACATCAATAAAAATATTTTTAAAAAAAGAAACAAAAATAAAATATGCATGCTATTCGGAAAGCATTCAGATTTTGGAAATTGTTCACATCTGAGAAAATATATATATATATATCTTAGAAGGAAGACAATACTGTGCCTGAAATATGTGCCCCCACGGCACCCCTGCACCCGGCGAGGACATGCCTGTGTAGTTTTCCACTGAGTGCCCAGCACCAGGCCTGGCCAGGAGGCATCTCCGTGGCTGCACGCCGTGACCCCAGTTTCCAGGCCATTCCCTCCACAGAGGGCGAAGTATCTGCCCCAGGGCCAGCTGCCTGGGTGCCCCGTCCAGCCGTGTGGGCTCCGGGCAAACACGGCCTCGGTTAACACTTGTAGCAGACTCAGGAGGCAGGCGGTGTTGTTCTCATTTTTAAGCCAGGAACCTAGGCCAAAGGCCTCACACCCAAAATCACGCAGCTTCCAAAGGCAGAGCTGGGAACCCCATCTTTTCTGGCAGCAGGCTCCAGCCCCCCATCTGCATGGGGGAGAGAAGGGGAGGAGAACAGAACCGGCTGGAAGCAGGAGCACGCACGCTGCAGCCCCGGCCCAGGCCAGGGAGCAGCTTCTGTGAGCCCTGCCGGGTGGCCCCCCAGGCTGGCCGCAGCAGCGCTGTAACCCACACACACAGGCAGCGCATCAGCAGGGTCTGGCCAGGGGATGGCCAGCCTCTAGGGGATATGACCTTTGCCCCCAGACTACCCTTCTTGCTGGTCTTTAAATGCAGGAAGCACTAAGAGCCTCGATCTTTCCTTCTTGGGAGCCCAGATAATGAGGTTGGTCAGAGATAAAGAAAGGAACTGAGGCCTGGCCAGTGTTTCTCAGTGGTTAGAGCATCGGTGTGTGCACCAAAAGGTTCAATTCTGGGTCAAGGGCACATACCTAGGTTGCAGGTTTGATCCTGCGTGCAGGAAGGCAACCAATCGATGTGTCTCTCTCACATCGATGTCTCTCACTCTCTCTCTTTCTCTCCCCCATCCTTTCCTCTCTTCCACTCTCTCTGAAAAGAAATCTATGGTAAAATATCCTTGGATAAGGATTAACAGGAAGGAAGGAAGGAAGGAAGGAAGGAAGGAAGGAAGGAAGGAAGGAAGGAAGGAAGCAAAGGAGACATTTTCTGCAGAAACCAGTGATCTTGTAACTTGAGCTGGGAGC
The DNA here is from genome assembly GCF_027574615.1 of Eptesicus fuscus. Lineage (NCBI taxonomy): Eukaryota > Metazoa > Chordata > Mammalia > Chiroptera > Vespertilionidae > Eptesicus > Eptesicus fuscus. The sequence continues at coordinate 22,222,891 of NC_072476.1, forward strand.
AGAGAGATACACAGTGCCCATCTCTGAGCTAACCCAGCCTCAGATATCATGGGTTCTCTTCTACCCCAGGGCCTTTGCACAGGCTTCTCCCTCTGCCTGAAACCCCTCTCTTCTTTGTCCCAAGACCAACTCCTTTGCAGACATCTCTCCCCTGCAACTTTCCCTGACTCCTTTCTACCCCTCTTCCTGGAGGAATTAGGCCCTGTGTACCCAGGGCTGATGCTCTCATGGTGCTTCTAACAATGGAACCCATTCAGCAGTGCACGTGTCTGCAGCCCTTGGCCATGCTCCTGGCCCCTGGGAGGAGTCGAGGACGTGCTTGTGATCAAGTAGACACTCCGAGGTGGAAGGACGACACACTGTGCCGTGTCCTGGGGATGGCATGCCAGGTCTTGACACATACCGGAGAGCTGCCCTCAGCCCACACCAAGCCCACGGGGCAGACCCAAGGGAGCCCCCTCCTTCCTCCGGCCTTATCCCTACTGGGACCTGTTCCCTAGAATAGGCATCTCTGACCCTCAGAGTGAAGCCCTGACAGGGTGACCCCTACCCCTAGCCAGCTGACCCTCCTTTAAGACAGTGCTTGACCCCAAGGGCCTCTGTCTCATTTCCTGCTTCCCTTGACACTGGATTCCATTACCCAAGCTTGGCACAGACCAGAACAAGGAAGGGGCTGAGATTATGCGGAAATGCCATCCTATCACCTTCCTGTGACCCTGAGGACAGCACCTGGCCGTCTGCACACACCCAAAGCCTTGAAGAATGAAGGAAGACCCACAGGTTGGGTGTCCGGAGGCTGAGCAATAGCAACAGCAGAATAAGCACTTATCTGGCACTTACCGTGTGCCAGGCCCTGCCAGAGTGCCTTTCTGTGTTATCTTGTTTCATCTGCACAAGGCCTCAGAGAACTTGACCCTGCTTCAGACACACCCGTGGGCCAGGGGCTGTCCGTATAATGGGTGACAGCTTGCACCTCCTCGCCCCCCCCCCCCCCACCGGGAGTCCTACCAAGAGAATGACAGTGTGCACGCGGACCCAGCTGAGGCTGCACAAGCGGTGGGGGGACCCAGAGGGGAGCCGCCGCAGCCCTGAGGGGCTCCTCAGGTTTCAGCGGAGGGAGTCTGCTTCATCGACACCCAGCCCAGCGATGAGGAACCCCAGGCCCCTGACCTACATGGGAGCCGCTGGCCAGGCCGGGTGGGTGTGTCTGAGTGGCGGGCGTGGGCCCAGCTCACGGTCACCCTGACCTCTGAGGCAGGCCAGCCGGGAGTCACTCTTTCCAGCCCCACCAGCAGAGCTTGGCTGCGGCCGCAGCGGGCGGGGCCGGGCAGAGGAGACTGTGGGCCTTCGCTTCCAGCCGTTTCCACGGAGGCCAGACTTCATCACAGGCTCTGGCCCCTGGACGCCGTGCCTCATCCGCATACATTGCCTCCGCTGTCCCTTACCCCAGACCCTTCCTAGCAGGGCCACTTCAAACCAATACTCATCGTTCATTTGAATTGGAAATATTCTACCACGACCCGGTGAAATGACAGTGTGAGGGGCTACTTATATGTCCCTTCACCCCTACAGCTTGGGGATGAATAAATAACTAAAAAATAAAACCCGCTCCCAGCGCCACAAAACCCTCACGTTTCACCAGGAGGACAAGTGCCCGCTCTGTCCAGCTTCCAAGAAGAGGGTCTCCGGTCGCTCCCTTCTCCACCCCAGACCTGGGAGGCCCCCTTTCCAGGCTTTCAAAAAGGGGGAGAGGGGAGATTGAAGCACATTCCTGGGACCCTAGCCCAGCAGGCACACGTCACAGTGCTGAGCGACCCCACGTTCTCCCTGGGAAGAGACCTTGAAGCCAGGTCCACCTGGCGCGGGCTGCTGAGGAGAAAGAAGCCAGGAGCCCCAGCCTCTGGCTAAGTCTCCATGTGGCCCGGGCTGGTCGTTTTGCTAGTCCGGGCCACCACCCAAAGCAGGAATAGCCCCCCCAAAGGGGATTTTGCTCCCCTACAGCCCCCGGGATGGCTGCTGGCCCACGGTGACGACTCCCCTTCCTGGACAAAAGGGGTGGTTTACATGCCCTTACAGTTGGTGGGTGCGAGCAGCACCGTTCCAGCCCCAGAAAGACCTCAGGCACTAACGATTAGGAGATGTCAGACGAGACACCACTGCACCCACGCAGCTGGCTACCGCCCCGCCCAGGGCCCTGCCTCAGTCTCCCCATCTGTGAAAGGGACTGAGATGCAAACGTTGCCTGGATGTATAGTGGCCCAGGCCTAAGTCACTCAGTCCTGGGCTGTCCCCAAGTCCAGGTTGGGGGTTGAGGGTAAGCAGCAGGACTAGATTTAGCAAATAAAAACACAGGGCGCCCCATTAAATTTGAATTTCAGATGAACAATAAAGTTTTTTAGTATAAGTACATTCCATGTAATATTTGGGACATACTTTTATTAAAATTGTACTCACTGTTTATGTAAACACCTGGGTGCCTTGTATTTCATCTGCAACCCAGGACGGAGGACTCTTCCTGCCAACTGTGGGACGAAATCCCCCCTCTCCACCCCAGGACAGAGAACAAGAAGCCGTGGCCCCCTGGCTGACACTCGGTCCATGCGGGAAGGCCGCCAGGGCAGCAGCCAGCACACAGAGGGAGCAGCCAGCACGCAGAGGGAGCAGCCAGCACGCAGAGGGAGCAGCCAGCACACAGAGGGAGCAGCCAGCACGCAGAGGGAGCAGCCAGCACGCAGAGGGAGCAGAGGAAGGCTCGGACAGCAAGGGCTCCGCCAGGGCCCCTCCGCCGTGGCCCGGACGCGTTCACTTACTTCTGGGGCTCTCGTGGGCCAGGCGCTGCACGAGGCATGGTGTAAGCGTGCTGCATCTTTGTATCTTCACAAGAAAGCCACGCAGGCGAGGAGCTGAGGCTCAGAGTCAGTGGGTAACTGTCTGAGGCTGGATTCGAACCCAGGCAGTTCAGCTCCTGGGTTGGGGGGAGCCTTAGCTGCTGCACTGCTGTTTTGAGATGTTTGGAGGTCCCCCCTCTTATACGCGTAGGAACCAGGGGCAGGGTGTGCACTGCTGGTGAGTGACATGTGTTTGACCTACACTTTTTGGCTCAGGACACACCCAGAGCATGAGGGGCCATGACACCTGTTGCGTTTGGGACGGGAACAGGGCCTCTGGGCCACCCACCCGAGGTCCCCGAGAGGGACAGCCAGGTCTAAGATGAACGCACCCTGTCCTGGTCCCCTTCGCACCGGCTTCTCTTCCTTTTAGGAAGGGAAGAGTCGGACAGCAGACCCCACAGTGGGGTGGTGCATCCTCATTGGTTATCCAGTCTGATAGGAGAGGGTGAGGGGTAAGGGCCACCCAGGGCGGGGCTGGGTGAGAAACCCTCGTGAGTGACAAGCCAGGATGCTGAGAGGCCCGGGCCCCGGAGGAACAGTGAGCTGTTCTAAGGCAATCTAACACACACATGTGCTGCATCCACACACCAACAGGGACGGGGGAGCAAGGAGCCAACACGCCCTGCCTCCCCAGCTGGCCCGGCGTACAGGCCCGCTCAGTCCCCGGCAACCTAAGACAGGGGTGAGACCCCCCCATCCTGAGTCCCTGAATTCAGTCTGGCCTTCTGAGTACTCGAACCCAGACCACCACGGGAGGAGGGGTTGTTGGCTCACCCGCTCCAGGACAGAGCTGGGGACACAGAGGGGGATGTGGCACCTCTGCCCCCAGGAGCCCTGGGTCAGCCAGGGAGACAGACACACCAGGGCAGGCAGCGCGACCAGTGCTGGGACCTGGGCCTCACGGGGCACAGAAATCCGGAGGAGAGCGCCCTTGCCCAACCTGGAGGGGGTGACGGAGGTGCTGCCCGGGTGGGTCTCGAGGATGAGTTGTTAGATGATGAAGGGGGACACCCCAGAACTGCCTCGTCAGTTATCTCTTAGCCAGCCAGCCCCCTAATTCTTTGACCACGGCCAGCGCTGTGAGGTGGATCTCGTCCCGTTTTGCCGAAGAGGAAGCCAAGGTGCAGAGAGAGAACCGTCTGACCCCCAGGGCAGGGAGCACACCTGCAGCCGGGGCCTGACTCCATCCTCCTGCCCAGGCAGCCTCTCGTGGCCGCTCTCAGCCACCCCGCATCGGGCACCGGGGCAAAGCCAGCCTCCTGCTCAGGCTGGGGAGGGTGACCCGCTGCCCTTGGGGGACAGTCACCCCCTTCTCCTCACGTCTGTTTCTGCCTAAACAAAATGGGGTTTGCTTGCCTCTGGGGTCACCCGGAAACCTGTAGAGCAGCAGCTGTTAATGCCTGGAGGTGGGGTAGGTGGGAGATGGAGGAAAGGATGCCGTGGGGAGCTGATGGCTCCCCCACCTGGGGCTTTCTTTGGGGCATGAACCCCAAAGGCCACTCTGAGGCCCTCTGGTGCGAGCCAGAGTCAAGTCAGGCTTGGAGGCTCCGAGGTAGACAAGGGCAAGGTGTTGGAGACCCTATCCCTGAAAGAAGAAGGGTGAGGGAATCAGGGGCCAGAGGCAAGGATCTTCCCCTCCCAGGCAGCCGTCAGAGGACAGGCCCACCCTGCTCCAGTCTGAATCCAAGTCAACCGGGGCCCAGAGGTTTCCCTCCGCGCCCTCTCCAGCGGGGCCAGCACGGTCTCAGCTCAGTGGTCCAGGCAGAGGCCCACTGGGGGTTCTTACTACCCTCCCGCCTGGGCCTTCACTGGACACAGAGACATCGATGCCCTCCTGGGACTTGTATCCAGAATATATACTGAGTGGCCGGATTATTATGATCTCTGAACGCATAATAATCTGGCCACTCAGTGTATCTAATCTAATAATAGACAAATATGCAAATTGACCGCACCTTCGCTACACCTAAGCCACGCCCACCAACCAAGCCACGCCCACCAACCAATCAGGACGAGTATGCAAATTGCCCCAACAAAGATGGCGGCTAATTTGCATATCAAGACAGTGTCGAAAGAAGCCAAGAGCTGCAAAGGGGAGTAAAGCTTCGAAGAAGCAAGCAAGCCAGGGGGGCGGGGGGAGGAGAAGGGAGGAGCGAAGTCAGGGCCGTAGGTGAAGGGAAACGAAGGTGGGCCGGAGGAGAAGGCGAGGCGGGCGGCAAGGGTGGGGCGGAGGCGGGGCCGGGGGTGAAGGGAAACTCGGGCGGGCCGGAGGAGAAGGCGAGGCGGGCGGCAAGGGAGGAACGGAGGCAGGGTAGAGTGCAGCAGGAAATCCCATTGCAGGATTTTTTCCTGCAACGGGAAAGCTAGTATATATATATTAGAGGCCCGGTGCATGAATTCGTGCATGGGTGGGGTCCGGCCAGCCTGGCCAGGGGGAGGGGACATGGGCGGTTGGCCGGCCTGCCTGCTGGTCGAACTCCTGGTTGAGGGGACAATTTGCATATTAGCCCTTTATTATATAGGATGTACACTGAGTGGCCAGATTATTATGCGTTCAGAGATCATAATAATCTGGCCACTCAGTGTATAAAGAACTCTTACAATTCAGTAAGAAAACAAATAACCCAATGAAAACCGAGCAAAATCACTGAAGAGACATTTCTTCAGAAGAGATATTCAAAGACCAACAAGCACACAATAAGGCTCTCAGCATCATCCACCCTCGGGGAAATGCAAACCAAAGCCACGATGAGATGCCCCTGCCCCCACCAGGATGGCTAGAGTGAAAAACACAGACAACACGCGTGTTGGGGAGGATGGAGGAACTGGAGCCCTCGTGTGAAGGGACAGAGCGGCCACTCTGGGGTACAGTTCGGCAGTTCTTCACAACGTTAAACAGAGACTGGCCACATGACCCAGACATTCGATGCCGAGGTAGATACCCAAGAGAAACAAAAACATATGTTCCCACAAAACTTGTACATGACTGTTCATTACAGCGTTATTCATACAAGCCAAAAGGAAGAAATAACCCCAATGTCCATCAACAAATGAATGGATAAACAAAGCGTGGTGTGTCCATGTAACGGAATATTATTCGGCCATAAAAAAGAATGAAGAACCGATACACACTATGTCATGGATGTATTGGTTACATTGCGTTAAGTGAAAGAAGCCAGACACAAAAGGCCGCATATTCCACTGTCCCATTTGTATGAGAGTCCAGACAGGGAAATCCGTGAGAGAGAAAGGAGGTTACCGGTTGTCAAGCCACGGGGAGGGCGAGTGGGAGGAAGGAGGGTGACTGCTAACCGGTGCCAGGCTGCTTTTTGAGATGTTGAAAATGTTCTAAAATTGATTGCAGTCATGGTTGCAAGTATATGAATATACTAAACGTCACTGAGTTACACTTTAGATCAGCGGTCGCCAACCTTTCGGACCTCACGGACCACCGGTTGGCGACAGCTGCTTTAAATGACTGAAATATATGGTACGTGAGTTATATCTGAATAGAGCTGTTGTTGTTTTTTAAATCCTGGAATTTGGACACTGAAGGACCTTCAAAGCCACTGGGTCCAACTCAGTCCCTAATGATGAGCAAACTGAGGCTAGAGGGGGAGAGACCGGCCCAGGGTCGCTCGGGGCTTCCCGTCCCCACCTGGACTTCCTGCTGGCCCAAAGCAAGGGTGTGGGTGGGAGTGACATGCGCTTCACCTGCACAGGAGGGTGCTGGGAAGACAGGAATGGTGGGTGTCTCTTGGTTGAATATCTAGGGAGCTCTTTGCAGACTCCCTGACCCCCACCCCGATCCTCACAGCAGCCTAGAGAGGAGGGGCAGGGAGAAACCTTGTGCCGTCCCTGGGACTAGACAGAGGCGGGCTGTGTCCCAAGCGTGTCCGATAGTCTCTCATTTTACAGAGGATGAAAGAGACTCAGCAGGGCAAAGGGGCTCACCTGGTCAAGGTCACAGAGCAGGCAGGACACAGCCCCAGGGGAGCTGTGTTTACGTGATCCCAGACCCCACAGACGGGAGGGGTGCCCTGCTCCCAGGCTGACTCAGCCTCCCCATCAGAAAGGGCCCCTCACCACGGCTGCTGGCTGGGGAGCAGGGACAAGGGGTTTCTCTTCTGGGCTGGCAGGTTGGCAAACCAGGGGTGGGACCGTGCGTCACAGGGGCCCTGGATCCGGGCAGAGCGCGGCACCCTCTCCGCCCTGCTCTGGGCCCACTGGGGTCTCTCCCAGCAGATGGTTTCAAAACCTGGGAGCCCACCACCTCTCCTGTCCACTCCTGCTCAGAGGCCTGAGCCAGCCTCGTCCTGCACTCACTACCCCTGAGGGTCCTGGGCGAGTCCCCAGGCTAACTTTCCCGCCCTGCCCCCTGAGTCTCCTGGTCCTTTTGAGAGTCACAGGGGAAGTGGTCCGGGCTTGGTCAGCTCCTCCCAGTGCCTCGGGGCCTGGAGTTATGCCTCCTTCACAGGGAGGACCCCGTGAGCCCAGCGCAGGACACATGGCCAGGCTCCTGCCCAGGGGTGAGAAGGAGGTGTGGGCTTGAGGCAAAGGCCCCACAATTAGGCCTAGCTCTTCTGGGGGTTCAGGGAGGCCACAGGGTGGAGATGCTGCCTAACCATCCCAGAGGCAGGGGAGGGAGGGGAGGCCCAGAGTGACAACACACCAGAGTTGTCCTTGGCCCAGAGCGACTTGGGGGACACAGGGGCGCCTCTCACACAGGCCTTTGCTGCCCCTCTAACGCAGCTGCTCTCTAGCCCTGGGTCCATCTCACCAAACCAGATCCACAGGCCACTCTGCGGCTACAGACCTTCAGGGGCTCCCTGGCACACAGCACTGAGGACACCCCCTCAACCCCTTCCCGTCTCCGCCTCAGGGACTTAGTCCTGAGCCTCCTTCTTGGATGCCTCTTTGTTTCGCCACACGCTGTTTCCAACTGCCCTTTCCTCTTCTCCATCCAGAAAATTCTATTGATCTTTCAACACTCAACTCCAGCCCCGCAGCAGCCATCCTGGGCAGCCGGGGGAACTTGCTTTCGTCATCTTCGTGTCTTTGGCCGAGTGCCCTGAGAGGAGGGCATGATCTGCGTGGCTCGAGCAGGTGGTGTAACTTGAACTAGACCCTCGCTAAGTGGGTCCGGCATCCTGATTCTATGCTCCAGGGAGGAGTTTAGAGATTACATGACAGAGAGAGGGCAACAGCTGTCACCACGTGAATCAACGGATCGATGGACTGGAACAGAGTCCAGAAAGACACGTGTTTGAGAGAACTGAGCCCGTTAGAAAAGTTGGCACCTCGAAGCAGTCAGCAAAGGATGCATGGCTCCCTACAGGGACCAGTTAGGAAAATGAACACTGTGAGATTCCTTCTTCACCTAGAAGCAATTGACAAGGGTCAATTAAATACTGAAACATAAAGAGACACGCCCGGCCGGCGTGGCTCAGTGGTTGAGTGTCGACCTATGAACCAGGAGGTCACTGTTCCATTCCTGGTCAGGGCACATGCCCGGGTTTGGGGCTCAATCCCCAGTAGGGAGGGGGTGCAGGAGGCAGCCCATCAATGATTCTCTCTCATCATTGATGTTTCTATCTCTCTCTCCCTCTCCCTTCCCTTCCTCTCTGAAATAAATTAAAATATATATATATTAAAAAAACAACAACACAAAGAGACACATCAGAACAGCTAAAAGAAAATGTACTCCAGAGGCAAGAAGCTGGACAAAATGGACCACATACAGAAATGAAAGGCAAGGACCAAACTTTGCAAAAAATGTTCACAACATCTGGTAAACTATTACTTCGTATGATTTTAAGTGCTGAAAAAGAAAGCACAGAACAGTGCATACAGTACCTTACTTTTTGTGTTAGACAAGAAGAAATAAGGATATCTATGTCTACCTATTACATTTGTTTTTGTAAAAAGAAACAGAAGAAAATGAACAGGAACTAAAGAAAACAGTCACGCAAAGGGAGCTGGTTGGGACTGGGGTACAGGGGAGAGGGATGAGAGTGAGCGTTTTAAATTTTCTTTTATTCATGCATTGTTTTATCATCAATAAATAAAATGAAAAAGGAAAAGAAGGCAAATCCCAAAAGTCAATACAAAAGAGAAAGCTGATTGTATATCAAATTGATAATATAACCCCATTGAGCAAAGTATTCCTCATCACTCATCTGCATCTCCTCAGAGAGATACATTCAAAGACAAAGGAACTGCAAAGAAATCTTAAAGGGCACCCAGTAGGGACTTTTTTTTTTTTTTTTACATTAAGGTTAAATTTACAGAACATAAAATTAACCATTTCAAGTGTACAATATAGTGGCACTAAGTACATTCACAATGTTGTGCAATCATCACTCCAAAATAAAACCCCACAACCATTAAGCAGTCACTCCCCACTCCTCTCCTCCCCCTGCTGGCAGCCACCAATCTGCTTCCTGGCTCCTATATATTCTCAGGAGCCGTTGCTGTTATAACTTTGGAGCTGTCTTATGCATATTGTAGGAGACAACAAAGAGTAAATACTAATGCTTTTATGAAACAAGATCTTCGGTGTAAGAGAAAAGAAATACAAATCTACATATATAAAAGCCTAATATGCAAATTTTCCCCACAGGAGTTAGATCGGGAGACCAATCACTCACTATGATGTGCGCTGACCACCAGTGGGCGGCGTGGAATGAAGGGAGGCCCTGGCCAGCAGCCGGTAGGCTCTGATCAGCCCTGATCGCCAGCCAGGCCTAGGGACCCTACCAATGTACAACTTTCATGCACCGGGCCTCTAGTAGAATATAAAAGTAGTGAAGAACAGATATTTGTACATCCGTGTCCAGAGCAGCATTGTTCACAATAGTCAACAGGTGGAAACAACCCAAATCTCTATCAATGACGGAATGGATAAACAAAATGTGGTGTAAACCTACAACGGAACATTATTCTGCTTTCAAAAGGAAGAAAATTCTGACAAATTCTACAACATGGATGAATCTCAAACAAATGCTAATTGTAAGAAACCAGCCACAGAAGGACAGAGATTCTATGATTTCACTTACATGAGATACCTGGAATAGTCAAGTTCATAGAAAGTAGAATGGGGTTACCAGGGGTGAGGCAGAAAGGTAATGGAGACTTATCGTTTAATGGGTATAGAGTTTCACTTTGAGATGATAAAAAAATAAGTCTCTGGAGATGGATGGTGGTGATGTTTGCAAACAATGTAAATGTATTTAATGCCACGGAATTATATGCTTAAAAATACTTAAGAGGTCAATTTTATATTACATATATTTTACCACAATAAAGAAGGTAGTTAAAAAGAACACTCTTGTTTTATGAAATTTGCATCGGAAATATTGATGGGTATACATGAATAAATTTGTCAATATGCATACATGATTTTTACAAATACATGTCCTATCTCTGTCCACTGCAATGGCCAAGGAGCAGGGACACTGGCCATGAGCACACCTGCTACTCAGGTCTTGGTTTCTAAACACCATTTTCCCTTACCTGGGGCTCTTTGAAAGACTGGTTGCTTCCAGGTGAGATTAGGATATCTTGTATTAAAAAGTGAGAAAGCAAGAAGGGGGGTTGGAAATAGGGGACATCTGTAATACTGTCAATAAAAAAATATTTTTTTAAGTGAGAAAGCTATCAAAGACAAAAAGGGACTCCCCTTGGCCAGACTTTTGAAAGAATCCTATATAACAAAAGCCTAATATGCTAAGTGTCCGGTTGTCTGTTCAACCAAAACTATGCTAATGATATGCTAAGGCCGCTCAACCGCTAGCTATGATGTGCACTGACCACCAGAGGGCAGACAGTCGACCAGTCAACCAGTCGACCACTCACTATGACGTGCACTGACCACCAGGGGGCAGACGCTTCAACCAGTAGGTTAGCTTGCTGCTGGGGTCCACCTGATCAAGACTGAGCGAGACGGGCCAGACATGCCTTGGAGCCCTCCCACGATCCCTCCCTGGCTGCCCAACCTCCCGTGTCCCTCCTCTACCCTGATCGTGCACCAGTGGGGTCCCTTGCCTGGCCTGCACCCTCTCACAATCTGGGACCCCTCAAGGGATGTCGGAGAGCCAGTTTCAGCTGGATCCCACAGGCCAAGCCGAGGGACCCCACTGGTGCACAAATTCATGCACTGGGCCTCTAGTAGTGACTATAATGAACTATAATATAGCTAATAAATAAAAACCCTGATCCTCATTATTCTCAGATTCAGTATCTGCAACTTTGCCTACTTGCTACAACTTATCTGAAACCTCAGAATCAATACTCTCAGTCATTCTCGGGATGCACAGAGCCGGAAAACATCTGTGTCGCCCGACCCAGGTTTCCAGTGGAGGCTGAACAAGGCAACTCCTGCTTCTTGTTTTAGCCCTAATAGGGAAAGCCGAAAGCAAACGTCCTTTTTGTGGTCTATTTACTGCCATGGTTTTTTTTGCATTTTTTGTGGGTTTTGTTGGTGATTTTGCTGCTTGATATGGCCCTCAAGCACAGTGCTGCAATGCTGTGTGTACTCCTAGGGCAAGCAGGCTGTGATGTGCCTTGTAGAGAACGTGTTAGAAAAGCTTCATTCAGACACGTTATAGCGCTGGTGACCCTGAGGTCAGTGCTAATGAGTCAACGGCACCTATTAGATGCCTTTCAACAGAAACACACATCAAACAAGGTTATGTATTGACCAGTTGATAAAAATGTGACCAAGGGCTCGCAGGAACCTAACCTTGTATTTCCTCTAGGAGTGAAGGTTCACTGATTACAGTGACTCTACAGAGCAAAAACAAAGAGAACTGACTGTGCCTAAAAAATAAAAGTGATGGAAGAGGTCTTTTCTACAGAAGAACATCAGCTGGAAATGCAGCAGGCGCCATAGCAAAACCACAGCTTTGTAAACGCCAGTGCGATAACTGACTCGGCGGGATGGCTGCAGGCCATGGAAGCACTGGGGGCAAGGCCATTTGAGGCAGGATATTCACCGGGTGCCAAGACATCGCCCCACAGGTAACCTATTACACAGGGACAGACAATAGAGTTTACAATTGGGAAACCCGGCAGGCAACACCTAAATGAAGCCATAAACTCGGCATCACCGAAGGTCATGACCTTCCAGTGTGAGTTCCCTAACGGTACCCAGGGGTGCCATTCCTGCTAAAAAACGGTGTGTCAGAGTCCAGTTAAGCCTCTCGGTCTAACTTACAGGTTACAGGACATACAGGGGACAGAGGGACAACAAATGACCTCATGAGGAAGTTAGACAAGTACAGAGTTTGAATTATCCACAAGGTAAAAGACCTAGATGCTTCTGAAGGTCAATGTCAAGGGGGGAAAAGAAGGCAGAATGAAAATAGTCTAAAAGGCTGAAAAGACATAACCAAATGCAAGGTATGACTGTCTGTGATAGGATCCTGCTTTTCAAAGGCAGCTATAGCCCTAGCCGGTTTGGCTCAGTGGTTAGAGTGTTGGCCTGTGGACTGAAGGGTTCCGGGTTCAATTCTGGTCAAGAGCACGTGCCTGGATTGTGGGCTCAATTCCTAGTGGGAGGCAGCCAATCGATTCTCTCTCATTATTGATGTTTCTATCTCTCTCTCCCTCTCCTTGCTTCTCTGAGATCAACAAAAATATATCTTTAAGAAAATAAGAAATCAAGTTTTAAAAAAGGCATCTATAAAATATATTTTTTATAGAGTGGGACAACTGGGAACATTTGGATGTGGACTGGCTACTAGATGACACTGAAATGGTATTCATCTACTTGGGGATAATAATGTATTCATCTCCCATGGAATGATACATGATGTCCAGATGGGTCTGGGTCCAACTCCTAGTCAAAACACACCAGCCATTGTTACTACCACTCAATACCAGGCCTCATGTGAGGAGTGTTGTGCGAATGGTATCCAATTGCCCAAGTTTGCATCCTTCTTGCTGGCTGTGTGACCACAGGGAATTTACTTAACCTCTCTGTGCCTTATCTGTATCATGTTGATTATAATAGCACCAAACTCACAGGACCATTTGAGGATCGAATGAGATTAAGGCCTGTGAAGGGCTTGGCTCAGATTGGCACAAAGCAAGTTCTCAATAACATCATAGATTTTTAGATGCAGAAAGAGCAGCTCACCTTTTCAGAGGCTGCTTCTGACCAATGAGTTAGTGCAGCAGGTCCATAAGGCCCCTTCCTAGGAGGGATGGATGCTATATACAGTTATATACTAGTATATCCCATACTTGTATATCTCCTATATTTATGTACACACACATATATGTACACACATATCATCAATCCTATTGTTTAACAGCAAATTCTGTATTTTCAAAATTGCTTACTCATTAGAATTTGTTTACAACCCTCAAATGAATGCCCGTGGTGCTTTTGTGGTCATCCATAGACATGTGCAAAGTGGCAAAAAATTTTGAATCACCCACGTGCACATTCCTGGCTGGAGCAAAGCCAGGCTCGGCCTTGTTTCAGCTCTCACACTGCAAACAAGAACCCTGTCATGGTCTAGTGAGCACCATGGAGTCCGCATTTTCTGGGTTTGTTTTTCTGTTAGTGACTGCGATATTTAAAACGGCCCCTAACGTAGTGCTGAAGTGCTGTCTAGTGTTCCCAAGTGCCAGGAGGCTGGGTGTGCTTCACAGGGAAAATACGTGTCAGGTAAACTTTGTTCAGGTACAAGTTACAGTGCTGCTGGCTGTGAGCTCAATGCTAATGAATCAACAATGTACGTTAAATGAAGCGAACAAGGTGTCTCAAAACAGAAACACACATAAAACAAGGTTGTATATTGATCAGTTGACAAAAATCTGACCAGAGGCTCTCAGGAACCGAACCCTGTATTTCCCCTAAGAGCAAGCGTTCAGGAGTTGTTAATCCAGTGTTTGCAGTAACTTTATAGAATACTAGAGGCCTGATGCACGAAATTCATGCAACAGTAAGCCTTCCTTCCCCTGGCTGCCAACACCGGCTTCCCTCTGGCACCCGGGACCCGGGCTTCCCTCTGGCTGCCAGCAGCACCAGGCAGGGACCTGGGCTTCCCTCGCAGCCCCGGCTTCATCTGGAAGGTCGTCCAGAAGGACATCCGGAAGGACGTCCGGTCTAATTAGCATATTACACTTTTATTATTATTATAGATAACTAACAGGAATAGCAAGAACCAGCTGTGCATGCGTGTGTGTGTGTGTGTGTGTGTGTGTGTGTGTGTGTGTGATTTACCGTTCCTATTAATCAGAGAGAAAACAGGCTCGGAAAAGTTCGGTCCCTTTCCAAGGTCACGAGGCTAGCTGTCTTCAGACATGGGATTCGAACCCAGGTCTGCGGATGCCAGTTCTGCAGCCCCTCCCCCAGAGTGCAGGCCTCTGAACCCTTTGGGGGTGGGGTTCCTCTTAACTGCTCAACCATGCTGCTGTCTCTTTCTGGAAACACCCATAAGGCGGTGAGGAGCCTTGTCCTGGGCCTGACAGCTGAATGGTGGGGTGCCAGCAAAGGGAGGCTCATGGGTGGCCAGTCACATGTCACTGACTCACAGAGTGTGGCCCAGGGTCAGCAGGTTCAGGTCTGAACCTTGCCTTGCCCTGGCTGGCTGTGACCTCAAGCCAGCCCCTCAATGCCCCAAATCCCTGTTAACTGGTCTATAAAAGTGGAGCTAACCCCACTTCTCTGAAGGACTGAGAGGCACACTTGGGACAGTGCACCTTGACTTTTAGAGGCCACGCTGCAACGGTGACTCGTGTGCACCTCTGAGCAAGCTCCGGAGAGGTGTGGGCCTGGCCCCGTCCATTTCACAGACGAGAAAGCTGAGGCTCAGTGCTTCATGACCACTATGCACCAGGCGAGGGTCCCAGGTCAGGGTCCCCCCATTGCCTGCTTTCCTGCTGGACTCCCGTTGTGTGGGGTAGGGACCCTAAGGTGCAAAGACCCCCGAGGGACAGAGAAGACCAAGGAGACCCTAGTCTGTCACAGCCCCCTCCTCCATTTTTGCCAGTTTCTAACCAAGAACGTAGAGAGGGCTGGGCTCAGCCCCGAGGGTGTCCATTCTGCAAATGTCCCGCCATCCCCTAGAGCAGTGGTCGGCAAACTCATTACTCAACAGAGCCAAATAGCAACAGTACAACGATGGAAATTTCTTTTGAGAGCCAAATTTTTTAAACTGAAACTCCTTCTAACGCCACTTCTTCAAAATAGACTTGCTCAGGCCGTGGTATTTTGTGGAAGAGCCACGCTCAAGGGGCCAAAGAGCCGCATGTGGCTCGCGAGCCGCAGTTTTCCGACCATGGCCCTAGGGCATATCCACCATGTCCCAAGCACTAGGCTGGTGTCTCAGGAGGCCACAGTCCAATATGGTCCATAAATCCCTGCATGTAGGGAACTTGTGAGGCCAACAAAAACCCTTTTTCATTTCAAGTAGAGTTTTATAGCCGTTTTCTTTTCTTTAAATATTTGCATTGATTTCAGAGAAGAAGGGATAGGGAGTGAGAGATAGAAACATCAGTGATGATTGAGAATCATCGAGTGGCTGCCTCCTGCACACCCCGCACTGGGGATCGAGCCCACAAGCCAGGCATGTGCCCTGCCTGGGAATCAAACCTCCTGGTTCATAGGTCGATGCTCAGTCACTGAACCACAGCGGCGGAGCGTTAAGGCAGTTTTTACCTGCAGAACTAGCAAGCCACTGGGAGGTGCAAGTTTCAGGAGGGTGGTGGTGGGGGAGGATGTGTATTGGTCACAGGGTCGAGGGCAAATGAAGGGCAGTGGGAAGTGAAAGCATCTTTGAAAATAGGGATTAGCAAACTAGGGCTCCCAGGACAAATCTGGCTCATTTCCTGTTTTTATAAATAAAGTTTTAATGGAACGCAGCCACGCTCATTCATTTACATAAGGCCTATGGCTGCTTTTCTGCTACCACAGGGGAGCTGAGCGGCTGTGAGAGGGACTGCATGGCCCTTTACAGGGAAAGCAGGCCTACAGCTGTTTCAGAAGGTACAGGAGGTCCTGGCTCTGTTCGTTTTGCTCTCTGCCATCTCCCCAACACCTAGCCCGGTGTGCAGCCCAGTGTGGACGGTTATAAAGTGATGGCAAGCCGCTTATCACGTCATTTCCTAGTTCCGTAAACGTGACCTATTTTCACGCACTTATTGAAAAACGCACCTTCCGACAAGTCAGTGAGTATCCAACCCTGCACAGAACGAAGGAGACCAAGGGGCTCCGGCTGGTGGGGCCCTCAGCCGCTTCCGGCCTTCCTGTCCCCTCGTGTGGCCGATCTCCTGCCCTGCCCTCGGTGGCCTGGAGCTGCCCCTCCAGCCCAGCCAGGCCTGTGAATCATCACAGACTGACTCACTCTCTGTCTAAAAATACATATTGTCTCATGTTGGCGGGTGCCGCTTTGATCGTGTTTGCACTCAATCTGGTCTTTTTCGGAGCCCTTTGTGGGCAAGGTCTGGGTTTTTGTCACGCTGGGTCCCCAGGGTCCAGTTTCGTCTGCAGCCTGGAGCTGGAAAGGCAGCTGGGAGGAAGAGCTCGGGTGCTAGGTGCAAATTCTGCCCTGCCACTCATTTGCTGTGTGACTTTGGGCAAGTCACCCAACCTCTCTGAGCATCTGTTGCCGGAAAGAAATGAGTAAAGGAGGCACTGCCGATGCCGTGTGCTCCTTCCTTACCTGAGTATGACCTGCCCACTGACCCCCAGCTTGGTTTACCTCTGCCAGTGCAATCATTTGACATCACCTCGACACCCAAGGGAATCAGGAACCTGAGCCGAAGCCAAAATCTGGATCTCAGCGCCAAGCACCGGGGAAGCTCTGGTTACAGAAAACAAGTGGGAACCGCAGGTCCTGGGCTGAACGTGGAGCCACTTTGGGAGGCGGTGAGGAACCGCAGGGCATAACCCAGCGCCCGGAGGTAGATCTCCTCCGAGCCAGACCGCTGTCCAGGTGGGGCGTGTGGGCTCCGCGGAATTCTCTAGCTCCTGCTTCTGCAGAGGGCAGGGGCCGGGAGGGGGACTCACCTCAGGGTGTCTGGGTAGGGATTCAGAGCATGGGCTCGGGGTTGGGGCAACTTGAATCAGATCCCACCTCCCCATTCCATGCAGTGCAACCTGGGGCCTGTCTCCTCACCTCTCTGAGCCTCAGCTGCTGCATCTGTGGAGTGTGGGAACTCGGGGGACCTCCCTCAGAGGGTTGCATAAAAGGCTGAGCGCAGTGCCTGGTACAGAAGAAGCCCTCCATCAGTCAGCAATGACAGGTGCGGGGTGGACAGGAGAGCAAGACCAGCAAGTCCTTCTCCTTTGTATATTCACTCAGCAAACAGTTATTGAGCATCTACTCGGTGTCAGAGAGGGGGGTACAACAGGAAGCAAGACAGACCCAGCCTGCCCCCCAAAGAAAGTGAATAAGTGGTATTGTGAGACAATAGAAAATATATGTATTGGTCTCTGCCCCGGTACCTGGCACAGAGCTGCTGAAACCCTGGTGACTGCCTAAGTGGTAAGAGCAGTGACTGGGTGGGCTCCTGGGTGGGGGCTGGTCACCAGAAAGAGAGGTCATGATTGGACACTTGGAATTTCTCTCCCCCACTCCCCATGCGCTTGAGAAGGGGGAAAGGCTGGACATGGAGTTAAGATTGATCACACCTACACGATAAGCCCGTGTGAGACCCCAACCCCATGGGGCTCAGGGAGCTTCCAGGTGGGCGGGCACACCCATGAACCAGAAGGTGATGCACCCCACGCCACGGGACTGAAGCTCCTGGGCTCAGGACCCCCCAACAGCACCACCACCAGACCTGGCCCTGTGTGCCCCTCCATCTGGCTGTGTGTATCCTTTATATTCTTAACACCCTGGCAAACGAAAGAAGGTGTTCCCTCAGTTCTACGTGTTGTTCTAGCAACGTAATCGAGCCCGAGGAGGGGGTCGTGGGAACCTCTGATTTACAGCCAAAATGAACAGAAGTTGTGGGCAACCTGGGGGCCTCCTACTTGTGATTGGCGTCTGCAGGGGGTGGGAGCAGCCTCGTGGGACTGAGCCCTTAACCGGGGGGTCGGCACGGCCTCTCACTAGTGTCCTGATCGAACTGGATTGGAGAACACCCCGCTGGTGTCACCGAGAGCGCTCGGTGGGGAAACCCCACACGCATTTGGTGACCACGGGGTCAGCGGCGCAGTGCTCCGTGCGAGGGTAAAGGAGACACGCAGGTGGAAACCGAGTTTTCCTAAAGGTGTGCATGTGCGATTGAAATAATCCTGTGAAGGGGAAACCAGGGTGCTTGGATGGGGAGTCACGGGTCGGAGATCTACTTTGGGTCAGGGAAGGAGACAGTGACAGGAAGAAGGGAAATTCCAAGTAAAGGGGACAGCAATGAGAAGCCCTGGGGCCAGAGAGAATTGGGTGGGGGGAGTGGGGGGCAGGCAGAGATGTTGGAGGCTGGTCAAGGTCAGGGTCCCCACAGTCAGGACTGTGGTTGTCCGCGTGTCCTGTGGAGTGGATGAGAGGGTTAAGCTGGGCCTGACACCTGCAAGCCCCCCTCTCAGGGGCGGGTCTTCTCTGGAGCGCAGGGCTGCTGGCCCAGATGCCCCGCAGGGGCGGCCCGCCCCCCCCCAAGGCCATTGTCAGAGCTGCCTGGCTTCCCCTAAAGGGCAAGGATATGCACAGACCAAAACTGGGCAGGGACCACGGAGCTGTTCGCTTTCAAATGGTTAATGTTATGTTATGTGGATTTTTTTAAGTGTGCCTTGGGCCTGGTACAGCGGCTGAGTAGTCAGAAGGTGAGAAGACCCCCAGTTTAACCTGAACCGTGGCCCTGTCTCCACAGGCAGGCGTGCAGGGCCAGGTTCACAGGACAGGTGCAACAGGAGCCCCGCGGGGCGGGTGGCCACAGGCTGACCGCGTGGGCCTGGCCGTCGCAGCCTCTTTCACTCCCGCTCAGCGCTGCCCATCAGCCAGCCCAGGCCGCCAGGCTGTGGTGGGCGCTTGGCTCTCAGCCCCAGGCAGGCCCTGGGGACCCAGGTACCTGGAGTTCACCAACGAGATTCTATGTCAAACCTTTTCATAAAAAATATACAAGTAAAAGAAGATAGTGTCTAGGATTTGCTTAAAATCCTCCAGGAAAGAAAAATGGGGACAGAGAAGAAGATAGAAGAAACAATAAAAGGCAAAATATTGACGTGTTTGAATCTGGGCATGACATAAGTTATTGCATATTCTCCCTTCTTTGGTATATGTTAAAAATGTTCCTAATAAAAGTAAAACCAAGGCACCCAAAATCGGATGGATTGATGGGTATATAGAGGAATGGACGGATCCATGACAAGTCAAGTTTAATAACATGTTAATGAATCTGTGTGTTGCTGTCTTTTAGAAATTTTTCATAATAAAATGTTGGAAGGAAAGCAGCAACCCCTCCCCCACCCCAAAATTAAGCCTTCAGTGGCCCTCATTTCCTACACACTCCCAGGGTCTTCGCCGGGCATCCAGCCAGCACCTGCCTCAGAGCCCTGGGTGCGTATCTAACCTCTGCAAGCCTCGTGTCCCTGATGCATAGGGCACTGAGCGCCCCTCCTGGGGCAGCGGAGGGGCACTCAGCATCACATCCTCTGCACACAGTAGGTGCTCAGGAAATGCTGCCAGTCCTTAGAGCCCCAAGGCCACTGCAGTGACTCCCAGATCCTGGGCCGCCTGGTCAACCAGCATTTCCTGGGAGCTGGCAGAGGTTCCACTAACAAGAGCTCCCTTTAGTTTGCGCCAGGGCCTCGGTCCCTCCGGTCATTTATTCGCTGGCCCAGGAAATGTTTTCTGTGAGCCAGGACCCGAGCTGGGGGGCGGGAGCCCACCCATTATATCTAGCAGGTCTCTGCCTTTAAGGAAACCCCTCCAGAGAGAGATGGTCCCAACCCAGTGGAACCAATGGCCCGAGGGAACCAAGCCCAGGACCCGGAGCAGCGAAGTCTGACAGCACCAGCCTGGTTAGAGAGCTGCGCCAGGCCTCTGAACACTGACTCCCCCTGGGCCCAGAGGAGCTGGGGCCTCAGCACGGGAGACCCTGGAGTCCAGAGCCCCAGGCCCCTCCTCATCCATCCAGCATGAACCCCGGGCAGAAGCCTCACCAGGGGGTCTGCAGCAGCCACAGCAAAAGGCAACAGGTATTCACTCGGGGGAAGAGCAAGTTAGCCTCTTCCCCACCAGCCGACTGTGGCCGGGATCCAGACACCCGGAATCAGAGCACCTCAGAGGGGCCCACCCAGGACAGAGATCTGATTCCCATTCCCCAGTGTAGCCACCAACACAGCTGCGTTCTCCTTACGCAAGGCCTGGGCCCGCAGTCATGCTCAGGGTCTTGGCTCAGCCTCACCGTTGCTGCCCCCGGAGACAGATGAAGTTCAGAGATGTTACGTGCCTGGCCCAAAGTCACCCCGAGGCAGCCTCTACTCGAACCAGGTCAACAACTATATGGCAGCTGGCATCTTGAGCCACTGCACACACATCATCTCATTTAAGCCCACAGTGACCCGAGGAAGGACAATTATCATCTCCCTTCTTCAGAGATTCAACAACGCCCGAAACAACCAAATGGGTAGACGGCAGAGCCAGCACTCAACGTGCAGCAATAGTGACGATAACAGCAGCGACGGCAGCTCCGTCATTCTCCCACCGCTGCTGCAACCACCACCACAAACCTAGGACTTAAATAAGACAAAGGTGTTCTCTTACCGTTCCGGAGGTCAGAACGCCAAAACCCAGGTGTCGGCAGGCCGTGCTCCGGCTGGGGGCTGCAGAGGAGAGTCCGTTCCCTTGCCTTTTTCAGCTTCTAGGAGCCGCCTGCACAGCTTGGCTTCCAGCACCTTCCTCCACCTTCCAAGTGCATTACTCCAACCTCTTGGCCACTGCACAGCTGCGTCACCTCCTTCGATCCTCCTGGCCCCTCCCCATTAATTACCTCATTGGGCCCACCTGGGAAATCCCGGGTCCGGCCTTACCTCTGCCTCCTTAATCACCTCTGCCAGGGCTCTTTGACCACGTACATCGACATACTCACAGGTTCTAGGAATTGGGACACGGGCATCTTTGGGGGCCCCCTCCGTGGCCTACCCCAGCAGGTGATATTTACTGGATTCTCGATGCCAGGCCCTGTGTTTAGCATGTTGCATGCATCATGTTAGAGCAGCACATCTCACACTTTCATGTGCACACGTCCCCGGGGGGTCTTATTAGAATGCAGATTCAGGCTCAGGGGGTCTGGCTTTCTAACAAGCATCTGGGTGATGCTGAGGCTGTGGCCCAGGGACCACACTGTGAGTAGCAAGAATCGAGATGAGGGGCTGGCAACCTTTTACTTTTCTTTTTTTTAAATATGTTTTTATTTATTTCAGCGAGGGGAGGGGAAAGAGAGGTAGAAACATCAGTGATGAGAGAGAATCATTGATCGGCTGCCTCCTGCACGCCCCCTACTGGGGTTCGAGTCCGCAACCTGGGCATGTGCCCTGACCGGGAATTGAATCGTGACCTCCTGGTTCATAGATCAATGCGCAACCACTGAGCCACACCAGCCGGGCGACATCCTTTTTCTATGAAGGACCTGATAGTAACCATGTTCAGCTTGGCAGGTCCTGTAATCTTTGTTGCGACTAATCCACTCTGCTTCTTACAGCCCTCAAGCAGCCATAAACAATCCGAGAACCAATGGGCATGGCTGTGTGTCCATAAAACTTTATTTATAGACACTGAAATTTGAATTCCATAAAGTTTCAGGAAATGTTATTCTTCTTTTATTTTCAACCATAAAACTATATTCAGTTTATAGTCTGTGCAAACACAAGCCGGCTTGGCCTGTGGGCTGCAGTTTGCAGACCCCTGATCTGGAACGTCAATTCCAGGAGAGCAGGTACTTCTGTCTCATTTTGTTCGCCACAGCATCCCTTGCATCTGGAATAGTGCCTAGCACCTCGTAGCTGCTCAGAAAAATATGTGTTGAATGAAAGAGCAAATTATCTCATTTAATTTTCACAAGTCCTTCACCCAGGAACATAGGTGTGAGCCCTGGTTTATAGATGAGGCGCTGACGAGAGCAATGTCCCTGCATTTACCAATAGAAAAAGGCAGAGAGCTGGTGTGCAGGCGACCCCGCCGCTGGCCTCCTGCAGAAGCCGAAGTCGCTCTGACCCCATCTGTGTCTTCCAGTGCAGCCTGCCTGCCTGCATCACGGCTGCTGCAGGAAAGTTCTCCCCAAAACAGCAGGTGCGGGCCCTGCACACAGCCTCGTGGTGAGCCAGGCCTGGTGGCGCTGTCGCGGGGCAATGAAAGGCGGCAGAAAACTCTCTCCTTTGTTCGTTGGGAACAGCCAACACCCCGGCACCCCCAGGCTGGGCCACCAGGCACAAGCTCCACCAGGTCAGAGCCTGGCAAACACATGCCCTTTCGGGGCCAATCTGGTAGCACAAACATGTGAAACCAATGGGGTTGAAACCACGGGCGCCAAATTGCTGCTGCCGCCACGGTCAGTGACCCCTGTCCAGCTCCATGGCCTTTGAAGCCCTCTCTGGCCAAGGCAACTCCTCGGAGAGGCCCATGTGGCTTGAGAGTTGCTGGGAATGTGTCCCCTGGCTTTTACAGAGAGCGCCTCCCACCCCAGGACCTTTGCCCATGCTATTCCCGCCCCCTTAGTTAACTCCTCAGTTTCAAGTCCCGGAGAACCCTTCTCCAGCACCGGCGCCCACGCCTCCCTGGCCACACTAGCCATTTCCATCTGTTTTTGTGATCCATGTCCGCCTGCTCTCACATGCGGTGCCCAGGGCTGTGACAGATCACCACGACGGAAACTCATTCTCCCACGGGTCCGGAGGCCCGAAGTCTGAACCCCAAGTGTCAGCAGGGCTGGTTCCTCCGGGCCCGTGGTCGGCAAACTGCGGCTCGCGAGCCACCTGCGGCCCTTTGGCCCCTTGAGTGTGGCTCTTCCACAAAATGCCACAGCCTGGGCGAGTCTATTTTGAAGAAGTGGCGTTAGAAGAAGTTTAAGTTTAAAAAATGTGGCTCTCAAAAGAAATGTCAATCGTCGTCCTGTTGATATTTGGCTCTGTTGACTAACGAGTTTGCCGACCACTGCCCTGGGAGGTTCTAGGGGAGAATTCATCCCCGGACTCCCTCCCAGCTTCGGTGGTGCTGGCCATCCTAGGCATTCCTTGGCTTGTGGACATATCACTCCCGTCTCTGGCTGTCTCCACATGGCCTTTCCTCTGTGCTTCCCTCTGTGTCTGTGTCTCACATCTTACTCTTCCCTCCTGTAAGGACTCCAGTCATTGGGTTTAGGGCCCATCGTAAGTCCAGAATGACCTCACCCTAAGATCTTTAACTTAACATCTGCAAAGACCCTATTTTCAAATAAGGTCACCTTCACAACTGCTTGGGCTTAGGACTGTAGCCCTCTTAGATTTAAACTCCATAAGGACAAAGACAATATCAACCATATTTTCCACCAGTGTATCCTGGTACCTGCCACACAGACTCACACACCCTCAATGCTCAGTAAATATTTGCTGAAGACAGGACTGGCTATGTAATGTGTGGAGACCCGTAAAAATGAAAATGCAGAGCCCCTTGTTCAAAAATTGAGAATGTCAAGATGGCAACAGCAGAGCGTTCGACCAGGTGTGGGCCCTTCTGAGGGGGGACCCTGACCGCACGGGCTGCACCTCCGTGAAGCTGGCCCTGGTGGAATGAATGGCGAATGCTGAAGCCTATTTACCTGAGAGTCACCCTGGAGAATGGCCAGTGAACTCAGCTCCAGCCCAGGCCCCAGGCCCGGAATCGGAAGTTCTGTCCATTTTACAGATGGGGAACCGAGGCCTGAGAAGTCACGAACGGGCAAGCTCAGCCAGGGCCGAGCCGGAACCCCCGTGTCCTGTCCCCTGACCCCTTCCTCCCTCCTGACCTTTGCTCTGACCTTCGGCAGCAGCAACCCTCTCAGCTCCACCCCGTGCTGGTCCTCTCACAAGCCTGAGGGCACTTCAAAACACGTGCAGTGGGGCCGCTGAAGGACCGGAAGAAAAACAACTGTGAAAACTTTGCCCACGATTTTAACAAATCACGGCGTGGACTGAATGTCTGCGTCACGTTTGCTGGGCGCTGGCCCTGGGCTGCTGGGGTAGCCGCAGCAGCAAACCCCCTCTCATCTAGGAGGAAAGTGCTGCCCTATCCCCATCCTCCAGACGGGGGCGGGGTCAAGTTCAGCATCAAGTGCCCGGCATCACCCGACTCCACCTGACTCCGAGATGTGAGGTCCACACCTCTCAGCTCCTAACCTCTCCACAGTAATGCCGACACGAGTGCTATCCCCCACACAGACCTTCGAGGGGGATGCTGCCATGACCCCATCTTCTAGACGAGGGAACTGGGGCACAGAGCAACGACATGTCCAAGGTCACAGGGCCAGCAAGAGGCCGATTTGGAAGTCAGACCCAAGCAATGAGCTTCCTGGGTCCTCGCTGCTACGATGAGCCTCCGGTGGGATCACAGGCAGGGCGGGCCAGGCAAGGGAGGCGTTAAAGGGAGGTGCTGCTTCCCTCCACAGGAGACACAGCCCGGTGGGGGTGGAGGGCCCAGGAGTCAGCATTCCCCCGAGTGAGTCAGCGCCGTGGAAGGGCGCGGAGCGAGGAAGCCGCCCACCCCGCTGACGCAGCTGGCACAGGACCGGCGCCTACACGCCCGCCCGGGCTCCCCTCTCCCGGGGCCGAGCTCGTAACGTGGGGACGCCTGCAGCACACCCTCCGGTGTGTGGCGAGGCCTGTGCAAATTCACAAGCACCAGGCACAAACCGGCACATACTCAAGGCTTTTAAAATGTCAATGGTTTGGGTTGTAGGCTCGGTCCCCAGTGGGGGGCGTGCAGGAGGCAGCCAATTGATGTTTCTCTCTCATCAGTGTTCCTATCTCTCTACCTCCCGCCCTTCCTCTCTAAAAATCAATAAAGACATACATATTTTTTAAATGCCTGTGGTCCTCACACAGTATTTGAGCCTGTCCCCTGCTCCCAAGGAAATAAAACCAACCCCAGCCCCAGCGCGGGGAGCGGGCCCTCCTGGCTTACTCGGAACCCAGGGGGTCTGGGAGCAGTTGTCACCCGGTCTCGCCGCCCAAAGCCACCGTCTCCGCAGAGCCCTGGGGAGAGCTCAGCGGGGAAGGAGGACGGTGCTGGCCACTGCTGTCCCCGGGGCCACAAGGGGCGGCTTTCCCTTTGACGTGGCCGCAGCTGCAAATATAATGTGGCCTTTTCCGCTAAGATCTTTCATCAGCTGAGAATTTCTTCTCCTCCTGGAAGGGGGCCAGTTTCCCATTTCAAGTCCTTGGGGTGGAACAGGGACTGTGTGCCCATGTTAGAGTCCCAGGGCCGCTGGGACCCGGTGTCACAAACCCGTGGCTTAAAGCAGCAGGACGTTGTCTCTCTCAGGCCTGGGGGCTGGACGTCCCAAATCAAGGTATCCGCAGGGCCCTGCTCCCTCCGAGGCTTAGGGGAGTCGTCCCGGCCTCTCCCAGCTCCGGGTTTGCCAGCCGTCCTGGCCTTCCTCGGCTTGTGGCAGCCGCACTCCCACCTCTGCCTCTGCCACCAGGCGGCATTCCTCCCGGTGCGGCTCTCTGTCCACATGCCCTCGCCTTAGAGACAACACCAGTTGTTGGACTTAGAGCCCACCCTCACCCAGCGTCCCAACTTGATTCCATCTGCAAAAGACCCTCTTTCCAGGCAAGGTCACGGTCACCGGCTCCTGGTGGACATGAATTTGGGGGAGACACTATTCAACTCAGCAGAGCCTCCGTGGAAGGGGATCCACCTGCACCAGGCCGGGAAGATGGGGCGGGGCGGGGGCGGGGCCCCAAGTGCTGAAACACCCTCCCCCACTCGCCGCCCTTGCACTGCCTTGGCCTGCGCTGGGCTGAAGGTGGGTGAACCTGGGCAGGAGGGAGGGGGCAGTTGGTCCAGGGGCGCTGGTGGCCCGGCCGGGAGCTGATGGTGAGGCCTGGAGCAGAGGCACTTGATGCCATACTGTGGCCTCTCTTCCTCCTCTTCCTGGCCCCAGGGCCCGAATTTTCCTCTGTAGACTCCCCCCTCCCCCACTCTCTGTTCACAAGATCTGGGCAGAAAACAGGACCTCGCGGCGATAGCTGCTCGTTGCAGCATGATTTTCAATAGCCAGGCTGTGGAAACAACCTGTGATAGGTAAATGGATAAAGGAAGTTTGGTGTGTGTGTGTGTGTGTGTGTGTGTGTGCGCGCACACGCGTGCGCGCATCTTACCTTATAATAGACAAATATGCAAATTGACCGCACCTTTGCTACGCCCAAGCCACGCCCACCAACCAAGCCACGCCCATCAACCACGCCCACCAGGAAACCGTTGCAGGGAAGCTGGGGTGCGGCGGAGCCCAAGGCCCGGAAAGCCGCCCGGGGCTTTCCGGGCCTTGGGCGCCAGCGGGGTGCCTGCTCCGATGGCAGGAGCGAGCCGACCTGGGGGGTCGGCTCGCTCCTGCGATGGGGTCGCAGGGACGCTGGGTGCAGCCGAGCCCAAGGCCACCGCCCAGGGCCAAGCCGGGACCCTGAAAGAAGGTAGAAGGCGGTGGCCACAGCCAAGGCCTGGGTCCCCGGTGCCGGCAGAAAACTGGTGCAGGCAGCCAGGTGAATGAAGGTCTATTGCACGAATCTTCGTGCAAACGGGCTACTAGTTATATACATAATGGAAGATTACTCAGCCATGAGAAAGAAAGAGATCCTGTCATTTGCAACAACATGGATGCACCTCGAAGGCATCCTGCTAAGTGAGATAAGACAAAGACAGACACTGCATGATCTCACTTAGATGGAATTTTAAAAAGCTGAGCTCATGGAAACGGAGAGTAGATGGGGGGGTGCCAGGGTTATGGGCGGTGGAGGAAATCGGGAGATGTTGGTCAAAAGGTACAAACTTCCAGGTATGAGTAAATTCTGGGGATTTAACATGTAACATGGTGAGTATAGTTAATAACACTAATGCACATAGTAGTCGCACCTTATCCAGGGGGGATACATTTGAAGACCCCCCAATGGATTCCTGAAACCACAGAAAGTACCAAACCCTATATATACTGTTTTTCCTACACGTACACACCTTCTCACTTAAAGCACTTTACGGCTTCTCTTTGGCATGTCTGCAGTGCCAGCATCACTAGCCTTGCACGCTGGGGCCATCAGTGAGTAAGATAAGGGCTCCCTGAACACAAGCGCTGCGATCCTGACGATCGATCGGATAACCAGGACAGCGCCTGAGTGACTAACGGGTGGGGAGTGTCTGCATCCGGACAAAGCGATGATTCACACCCCAGGAGGGACCGAGCAGGACTGCGAGATTTCATCATGCTACGCAGAACAGTGCACGATTTAAAGCTTGTGGATGGTTATTTCTGGAATTTTCCATTTAATAATAATCCTGGATGGAAGTTGACTGTGGGAACCGAAACCGAGGAAAGTGGAACCGCGGGTGACGAGGGACTACTGTACAGCACTTGAAAGTCGCTAAGGGAGTGGATCTTCAGTGTTCTCATCAGGGAAAAGGAAGGGTAACCATGTGCCATGATGCACCTGCTAACAATACGGTGGTGATCGTTTTGCGATACGTGAGTGTATCAGATCAATCCCTTGTACACGGTAAGATCACACAATGTTACATATCAATTATATTTCAATAAAACTGGAAAATTTTTCAATAAAAAATGTTTAAAGATTGTGATATTTTAAAAACCCATGTTTGTGATCCCAGGAGGAAGGCTGCTGGCTACTCCCCGCCCCATCCCTGGAACCCCCTCCTCCCCCCCCCAGGCTGCGTGTTCTCAGCCAGGGGCCAGCTATTAACCACACGCAGAGCTCTCAGAACCACCCCTGGCTCCCAGCACGAACGCGTAAGTGACTGCCCTTAGTCTCACTGTCATGATTCCATCTAGTCCTTTGCAAGCTTCGGGTGGGAAGTAAAATACCAGCATGTCCTTCTAGGACAAAAAAAAAAAAAATCTTAGAGAGTGCTGAGCATATGACAGAGAAGAACATCGACGCGTTTTCTTTCCAATGTTTAAGGAAGAAAATGTAAAGATGTATTGGTGAGACCCAGAACCGTCCTGTCACTCACCTCCCTCCTTGGGTCACGGATGTGATGACCGAGCAGCCCGCTCTCGTGGCTCCTCGCTTCCTGCATGCCACTGCTCCTAGCGGCCGCCCTTTCCGCCCGCCACCCAAGCGGCACCTTGCCCTAGGACCTCTTCAGGGCCTGTGTTTTTCCTGCAGCTTCACACGGTGAATCCTGGTCTCCTCTCCCCGCAAAGAACAAGGGTGAGTCCACCAGGTTCTCCCTCTCTGGACGCCCCTCCACCCCTTCACCCTCCCGCCCCCAGTCTCGATGGGGATGGCCCTCCTCCCAGACCCTGACTACCTTCCAGTCGAGGTTGACTCTCATATTCTGAAAACACAGAGAGGAGAACATGCATAGTTCACTGCAAACACAGGGTCATGGGCAAGACTGAGAGATGGGCACACACAGAGCCATGGGCGCGGGGTCGGGCTGAGAGGGAGAAACCTTCTCAAATGAATCCTGGTGACCAGGGACCTCTGTGCGAGCAGCTTCAGCGCTGGGGTGACAAGGCCACCCCTGAGGTCAGTGACGGAGAGTGCCAGGGAGTTACCACCAGCTAAATACTGTACCGCCAGCTAAATACAGCATATCGCATTCCGAATAGAGAAGATAATGGCAGAGGGCGATGTCAAGAAAAACACTCACCGAGGACCAGTCTGTAACTGTCGCTAAGCTAAACAGCTATCACTCATCTGGAAGACTCAACCGGACCTGCCCACCCAGCTCCCGCCTGATTAATAAATGTTCCTTATCAGAAAAAAATGTATTAATTTCCTCCCTAATGTTCTTCTCCTACCCAAAGCTCCCCTATTCCCTGTGCACACACGCACACACACACGCACACGCACACACACACACACACACACACACACGCACACACACAGTGCTTTCCTGCTTTCTGCTCAGTCTGCACTCCCTTCGGAGGGAGAGGGTGTTCAAACTCTGTGTGTCATTTGGTTGTGACAACTTTCTACACTCAGAGTCTCAGCTCCCCATGCCTTGTCCCTCTAGTCCACCCCGGACTCCTCAAGTTCAGCACTCAGGGACGTCGGCGACCAGTCTCTCCTCCTACGGCTTTCACGTGGGCGGGGCTCCTCTGCATTGTACAAGCAGGATCCTGAGAAGTTTCTGCAACTTCGTGCTAAAAACTTATTAAGGTCAATTTTTTAAAATTTATAAAAGCATGCTAACACAGCATTAAAGAAGAACAGTACCCCACATATGCACCCATCCCCCCTTAAGCTCACTGATTTTAAAGAAATTGCTGTTTTATGAAATTCAAAAAAATGATAAAGAATATTTTTAATAATGCAGTGGAGCCTTCTGTGAATATTTTATTAAGTGCTCATATATCCTAGTTCACTAATAAAAATAAGGAGCGAGAATATTGGCACCTTTTATCTTCCATCATTATGGAAGGAGAGAAAATAAGTCTTCGGACTTATCGCCAATTTTTTTTTTTCTCCCCAGATCACCTGTTTTCACTGAAATGCCTTGGTTTCAACCCATTCTGAAAAAAAATTGGGATTTCATTATATGTGAAATGATTGAGAGTTCAAATTCTTCCAGGGTGACAAGATTCCTACATGCAGGGGAAGGGGGATCATACAAGGAGGGCCTAAATTCTTGCCTCAATTAGGTGCACGCATCACTACAAGACCCACGGGAACACTCAAGGGGAGGGAATCACACAAGGAAGTGAATACCAGGAGGAAGGGATGAGCAATTACCTACCACAACTATCTTTCCCAGACTCCCTTGCAGCTAGACATGACCATGTGACTAAGATCTAGCCAATGATAGATAAACAGGAGTTTGGTGGTGGAAAGACTCCTAAAAGGGTGAGTCAGAATGTACTTTCTCTTTCTTGAAGTCAGGAACATAATGGCTGGAGCTGCAGCAGCCACCTTGGACCGTGATGTGACCTTTGGAATGGAAGCTAATATAGGAAGACCGAGGAAGACTGGTCTGTGATGATGTCCCTGACCCACACTACCAGCCATGCCTGCCTGCCTCGGGAGTCTTTTATATCAGTGTTTAAGCCACTGTATTCAGAGCTCTGTCCCTCACAGCTGAACTGGTTTAAATACTGCAGTAGTATCATCCCCACTATACAGAGCAGAAAAATGAGGTTCAGAGGTACATAAATTTATCCAAGGTGGAAAGCAAATAAGAGGTTGAGCCTGGGCTTGACTTACAATTTGTTTCATTACAAGACATAACCTTCTTCCAAGGATTCTAGAGAGAGATCTGTTCGGGAGAATCATCTGGAGTTCCCGCCGTCTTCCAGCCATCTTCACCGTGTGACGTCAGAAAGGAGTGGGATGTGATCGCATCCTGGCAAAACAGTCCCTTTACGAGGCCGGGGGCAAAGGTTGTTTTGTATTCACCACGTTCCCCGTCTTTTCTGGGGACATTCAGCAAGGAACACTGTGGACTGGGCAATTGTTGGTTTGGGAAACGTTCCCAACTTCAGAATAAATGATAGGGAAGGATGGACTAAAAGAGCAAAAGGTCTGGATAATAGATGGTGTGTGTTTGAGAGCAGGCTGCCCCAGGCTGTGGGCCTTCTTTGAGCAGGGACAGAAAAATGCTCCAAGGCACAAAGCCGCCTCCCTCTGGAGAGGAGCCTAGCCAGACCCCCACCAGCATTGGACGGAGGCTCTGGCTGAGATGGGTCGTCCCCTAACCAGGAAAGTCCATCTCAAACCCCAGGACTTGCCGAGAAACCAGCCCTCAGCTGGTGTTGCCGAGATGCCCATCAACTCACTGACTGTGTGGCCTTTTCATGGGTAAGAACTTCCTTCTTTCATTTACTCCCCTGACCTACAGCAGCATTACCCCCTTTATGAACCTGCCTTTCTGGAGGATTTGTTATCGGCCTATCAATTCGCCATAGGTCAATGAGCGCTTCTCAAGGGTCTGAAAAGACTCCTCTTCCTCGCCCGGCTGGTGTGGCTCAGTGGTTGAGCATCAACCTATGAACCAGGAGGTCACAGTTTGATTCCCGGTCAGGGCACATGCCCAGGTTTTGGGCTCACACCCCAGTGTGGGGTGTGCAGGAGGCAGCCGATCAATGAGTCTCTCTCATCATTGATGTTTCTATTTCTCTCCCTTCTTCTCTGAAATAAATAAAAATCTATTTTAAAAAAATACCTGACTTCCTCAAGCTAAACACTTAACATTTCTATTTTACTGTTGGTATTAGTCTATAAATACTCTGTACTAGCAAGTCTTTTCACAAACTACAGGGCCCTTCCTGCATCCAAATATTTCCTGTAATAGCCAGGCTTTTGTAGTAGCAAGTGACAGAAACGAAACTCCAACTGAGATTAGCCAAGGAGAGAGATGGTTTATTGATTCACGGGAAGGGGTAGATCTAGCATTGGGCACAAATGGACCCAGGCCCCAAATGCCGCCCTCCATATGCTCTCTCTCAAATTGGGTTGTCCTCTCTCCTGCTGCCAGTGGTTCTCAATGTGCACTGGAACCGGCTGCCAGTGACCCCATCCGGTTCTTCCAGCAGAGAACCAGCCCCGCCTGCCCAGGAAGTGAGGGGCACTCTGATTGGCTGGGCCTGGATCTCATGCCCACCTCCTGTGGCTAGGAGGATGGGGTTCTCTGGATGGCAGGTCCTACCAGAATTATATGATTGGAGAAGTTGAGCTCAAAGAAACAGGTGCTGCCAGAAAAAAAAGCAAAAAAAACCCCAAAACAACCTGTTTTCGCTGCAGCCCACATAGCAAATATGTGGATGGTTTCTCTGCAGGTGCCCTTCCAAACCCAGCTTGTTGAAGGATCTGTTGCTTTTTATTCACCATGTTTCCCTGGCCGGTGATGCTCAGTGGATAGAACGTTGGCCCTCGAACTGAAGGGTCCCGGGTTCGATTCCGGTCAAAGGCACGTGCCTTGGTTGCAGGCTTGATCCCTGGCCCAGCTTGTAGAAGGCACGGCCACTCCTGAATCTGCCAGGGGGCTCCTCCCGCCTCACCATGCTCTGCCCTGCTTTGTCTGCCCGACAAACTCCCCTCGCTTTCCGACCTGCTTTGTTGGCACGGGGATCCTACCCACCAGCTATAAAGTTCCTGGGACAGAAGCTGCCATTCTCCCTCCAACCAAGGGTGACCTCTCTCTATTGGCGGAGAGGGAATTCCCTCGGTAGTCCCTGCCTAAGCCCTCAGACAGCTGCCCTCGGGCTCTCTGAAGACAGAGGAGCTGCTGGTAAGTGGGGCTGCCAACTCCAGATGACATTTGACCTTTCATCTCCAACGGCTGAGAGGCAGCTGAGTGCAAGGCCATGGCTGGACCTCAACAGCTCTTGGTTTCAGAGAGAGAAAGGGAGGGAGGTGCAGACCCCAGCCATCTCCTGGGGCCCGAGGGGAAAGTGGATCCAATTTGCTTGCTGAACCCCCGTTCTAGCCGAGGAGACACCGGGTATAAGCTCCTTTACATCCCCCCCCCCCAAAAAAAAACACCTTCTTGAGCCATAAAATATAGCGCCCCTTCTAAGGAGCACAACTCTTTATCAGTGACCCTGCACGTTTGCGTCTGGTCCTGGCAGCCTTAGGGTGGCCAGGAGTCCAGGGCAGAAACGTGTGGCGGGGTCACCCCTCCACCCAGAGAAGGTTGAGGCGTGGCTCCACCTGATGCCAGGAGCTGGTCGCCATGCACAGCGACTTGGCCGTTCCGTCGCTGCTGCGGCCCAGCAGCCCTCCTGAGAGCGGGACCTGTGCCAGGTGAGCACCGACACCCACGGATGCCAGCGCTGGCTTCCAGTCAGGTGGCCTCCCGGAGTCTGTCTTGTCTCGTTTTCTCCTTCCACAGGCGCATCTTAACCCCACCCCTCAGTCAGGTTGTCAGCCTGGCCTTGGAAGGACGGTCTGAGACCACCTTTTCTCGGGGTCCTGTCTTTCATCAACGTCAAGGTCTACATTTTCCGTCTAGCCACTCTCTCTCCTGCTGCACATTGTACCCCATTTTCTTAGCCATTCGCCCACTTGCAGGCAAAGGGGAGAATGGACACAGTGAAGGGAGCTGGTGCTGGCAGACGCAGGGATGAGCTGGAGGTTCATTTGGTTTCCAGGCATTTATTTGAAACCTTCCTTTTGCCCTGTGTTTCCACTGGTCCCATTTGTGAGAGTAAAGTCATGGCTCTACTCAAGCGTCCATGTTAGGATGTTTAACCTTCCCTTCTCTCCTTTTGGTGCTGGGGTCTAGAGGGAAGCAGAGGCGAGGGGCAGCTGGTCTCAGCTCAGCCCTCTGCGGAGGGGCATTTGCTTCCAGAACCAGCCGTTTCTCGGCACATCGGTCTATTTTTGCAGTCGAGCTGGCTGCCCCATGCCAAGGTTCCTTACCACAAATAGAACTTCTGGAAGGGCCTACTGGTTTCCTCCGGGCCTTCAGACACCTCTTCACATTTCATTTGGCTTCCCTTCCCCGGCCTCAAAAGGGAATATTTGGAGCCCCTTCTGTTTTGCTGTGACTACAGGCACCTCTGGGGCTCTCCAGGGGGACTCCTTCGGGCGGCGCTGAGCCTGGCCTGACTTTGGCTCTGGACTCGGGTGCACCCTACCGCCGCTCCGGAAGCCAAGCTGTGAAGCCCAGGGTAGCCAGAGTGCCCGTGTGCACCAAAACCTAGGCTCTGCCCTCCCGGTTTACCTCAGTGGATAGAGCATTGGCCCTCAAACTGAAGGGTCCTGGGTTTGATTCCGGTCAAGGGCGCGTGCCTTGGTTGCAGGCTGGATCCCCGGCCCAGGTTGCGGTGTGTGTAGGAGGCAACCAATCCATGTGTCGCTCTCACATCAATGTTTCTCTCTGTCTCTCCCACTCCCTTCCACTCTCTAAAGATCAATGGAAAAAGTATCGTTGAGTGAGAAATAAAAAAAAATAATAATAAAAAACAACCGAAAAGCTTAGGCTCAACCCTGAATGAGATGAAAAACAGATAAACCACCAGTGCCACTCACAGTGTCCCTGCCCCAGCCCCTCAGCCCCCAGCCAAGTGCCCTTGGTCCCACCTGTCATTTGAGACAGGATTTGAGAACTCACCGTATGAAGTGTCATGGGCAAGTGATACACAACTGAGACACTGGCCTGGCAGGGGATGCTTGGAGTCGGAACCCTCTAGAAGCAACCCCTCCGGGTTGGACTGAACTAGGTGGTGGGAAATAAGAGATCACCTCACTAACCTGCCAACCAGGCAAGAGCTGCCTGTGCCCAAGCCCAGCTTTGGCGCCTTGGAGCCCGAGGTTAGAAGAAGCTGGGGAAAGCCACTTTCTCAAGGCACTTAACCCTTTGCACTCGCTTGCTTTTTTCTCGATTCCTTTACTCTAATGCTAACCGTGTGAGTCACACTCGACATCTGAGTGCAAAAGTTTAAAACAGCTTCAGGAGATTCCAGAACAGTAACATGTGAAAGACTCCCACATTATTACCTCAACTCCTTCTCTCAGGCAGTGTGGCCATCCAGGGCTCACATTTCAGGCCTGCCACGTACTAGCTGTGTGAGCTGAGGCTGCTTCTCAACTGCTCCGAGCGCTCCTCTCCCCTCCCGAGGGGACAAAAGGGACGACAATAATGTGCCGGGCACATAATAACCCTCTAAGTCTGAAGAACAAGCCTCCACGAGAGTGAGACCCTGACATCAGAGAGCGACATTTCCCACATGGTCCCAACGATCCAAACCAAAGACACAAACGAGCTCAGAGGTGCCAGCTGCTCACGTGACCTGGGGATGGACGTGACCTTGCCCCTTGGTGTGTAACAAGTGCGTGCATTTCTCTTGCAGTCCAGGCAGCTTTCCCAAGACCGGCGGCTCCCAGGCCTGAGCAGCAACCAGAACACCTGCAGGGCTAGTTTCCAGACGGCCGGCCCCACCCTGGAGCTTCTGACTCAGTGGGACTGGAGTGAGGCCCAAGAATTTACATTTCGAACAAGTTCTCAGGTGCTGCTGCTGGGAACAGGAGCTTCCGGGCCAGGTGTGTCTCCTTGCCGCGCTGGGTCTCCATGGCGTCCTCTGGAAGCGAAATGATTGGCTGGCGCATGAGGCGGGTGCTTTGGACATCGCACTCAGGGTCTGTAGCCCTCTGGCAGGGGGGTAAATTGGAAAGCAATCTGGCAATCTAGACTGAGAGCCTTTAAAATATATATATAATTTCAGAGAGGAAGAGAGGGACAGAGAGATAGAAACATCAATGATGAGAATCATTGACTGGCTGCCTCCTGCATGCCCCCCACTGGGGATTGAGCCCACAGCCCAGGCATGTGCCTTGACAGGGAATCGAACCGTGACCTCCTGGTTCATAGGTCGATGCTCAACCACTGAGCCACGCTGGTCAGGCGATCGAGAGCCTTTCAATGTGTCCGCTCCCAGCGGCTGGGATCCCCTCTTCAGGGAAGTGTCCCTGAGGGAAGTCTAAGAGATGGACAAAGCTTCCGAGGGCCTGTGGGAGTGAGGAGAGGCTGCAGGTCTGTGCAGAGCTCTTCGTTCCTGCAGCTGGGGCTGGGCAGAGAGTGCAGAGGGGGATCTGGGCCCGACCCAGAGCCCGGACTCCTGGCATAGTCAGTACACACACAAGTGAGACTCGGGGATGCAGAGGGATTCCCACCCCCAAGTCCCTCAGCACGTCTCCACTGACATGTCTTTGT
Source organism: Eptesicus fuscus (assembly GCF_027574615.1). NCBI lineage: Eukaryota > Metazoa > Chordata > Mammalia > Chiroptera > Vespertilionidae > Eptesicus > Eptesicus fuscus. Next base: position 22,258,577 of record NC_072476.1, read on the forward strand.
CTCCCTTCAGATGGACATGTCAGTACCAAGTCTTGGTGAGGGACATGTCCCCTGAGGTTTGAGTTCCAGTGAGGAGAGTGGCGGGCTCCTCTGACAGCCGAGGGAACTGAATCCGCTGACAAGCTCAGCCGGGGCCATCACCAGGGCAGATGCTGTGCCCGCAGCAAGCTGCCTCCAACGTGCGGGTTCCTCCATCCCTGTGATTAATGGAAACTCTTCCGAGTCTACGTGGAAATGAGCGAATGGAAAAGGGAGACAATGAGGGCTCTGAGGCTATTCTCTCACACCGCCCACCAGGATCTGTGCGCTTGCTGACTCTTACACAACGTGGAAGACAAAGTCAACTGGACAATGGAGAATTACCAGGCCTCATGAAAACAACAAAACCCCCGAAGGACCCTCCACCCCCCACCTTTAGACCCAGGCTCCAACAGCAGGCAAAAGCCTACGCTTCTGAGTCAGACTCAATTGTCAAGGTAACTTGTAGACACGGTGCTCCGAGGGGCCACTGAATGTTTACCCCATTCACAAATGCAGGCCGACCCACTGGGTAAGATTAGTCCTTCCCGAGTGAACTGAAGGGCTCTGAACTCCCAGCCTCTGGGTACTGAAAGCAAGACTCTGGGTCAACGGGGACTGCAGTGCAGAGGGGAGATGTGGGAAGACAGTGTACGTTCCTTATCGCCAGCTGGAACGTGGTAGGGAACCACGCTCAGTCTAAGACTCCACCGTCTACGCTCAGAGCACCTGTGCGGGCAGCTGGACGGAGGAGTGCTGTCCCCACCGTCCTGTGCGAGGGAGGCAAGTGTCAAAGGGCTGGTGGCCAGCGCTCTGGCTGGTCTCAGAAATATGGCCGACGTTTCCGTGGACAAGTCGCACACGCCGGGCACGGATCTGCACAAGTGCACAATTCGCACACCCAGGCTAGGTTCTTTGGCTTCAAGCTTCTGGTCTAATATTTCCCTTAAAAAATAGCCGTGAGGATTCCATTTCACCCTGGCTGGTGTAGTTCAGTGCTCAGAGCATTGGCCTGCACACCAGAGGGTCCTGGGTTCGATTCCCGCTCAAGGGCAGGTAACTAGGTTGTAGTTTGTTCCTGGGCCCCGGGTGGGGTGTGTGGGAAGCAACCAATCGATGTGTCTCTCTTACATCCATGTTTCTCTCTCTCTTCCTCTTTCCCCTCCCTCTCTCTAAAAATCAGTGGGGAAAATATCCTCAGATGAGGATTAACAACAAGAACAACAACAAAAAGGTTCAATTTCTTCTCTTATGAAATATTAAGACCTCCCCCTCCCTAATAAAAGGGCTCTTTTTTGTTGTCCTTTCTTTTCTGATGGGATTATCTTGTCTCAGATGTTTCCATTTTAAAAAGACCCTCTCAGCTGGTGACGGCTTCACCAGGCCCAGCCGCACCAAAAGCTTTCTCAAGTTCAGGTTCCGGCATGACTAGAAAAAGCAGCGGGTGGAGACAGAAATGGCGAGGGTGGCTGGCAACCAGGAGAAACACAAACTGGCCTTCAGGTATTCTATTTCCCCTCCTCGACAAAATCAGACACATAGCTGCTGTACTCCACGAATCACTTGGGTAATAGAAGATTTCAACTGAAGTCACAAAACTTAAGTCATGAGATTAAAAAAAAAAAAAAAAAAGATCCCAAAAGATTGCACTATTTTTAACACTCCCGAGTTTCCCAGGTCAGGAGAGTGACCTGGGCTCAGCAGGAACCGCGGGTCATAGCATTTCCCTCCCCGTGTGATGAGAAGGGCTTGTCCTCGTGGGACCGGCACCCGGAGAAATGATGACACCCTCTCTGTGCAGCTGTTCAGCAATAGTAAGAGCACATTTTAAAGACACACACACTCAAGACCCACACTTGGTATTGGGTCACTAGATTTTTGCACCAGGCACCAAAGCAATCCAATAGGAACGGTCTTCTCCACAAATGCTGATGGAATAACTGGATATTCACATGGAGTGAGGGGACCTGTTCTCACACCACACACACAAATTAACTCAAGATGGACCACAGACTTTGACACAGACGCTAGAACTACGAAGCTTCTAGAAGCATGAAAGAGCATCTTTACTATATGGTTTCTTAGAAAGGACATAGGAAAGAAACTGCCAGCGTAGACTTCATTAAAATTAAACACTTCTGCCCAGTAGCAGATACTGTTAAGAAAATAAATAAGTTGATAGGAGAGTGGATCATGAATATTCTCATCACAAAAAAGAAATGGTAATATGTGATGTGATGGTGGTGTGGGATAGGGCTATGGTAGGGATCCTTTGGCGATGTATGGGTGTATCAAGTCATCACATTGTCCACCTTAAACTTACACAATGTCCTATGTCAGGTGTATCTTAGTAATCCAGTAAAAAAAAAGAGAAAAGAAAAGAAACAAGCCAGCCATAGACTGGGACTAAACATTTTCAAAACATTTCAGAATATATAATGAACACCTACAACTTAATAACAGAGACACAAACAACCCAATAAAATATAGACAGGCAAACTGAACAGATACTTTACAGAGGAGTACATAGAAATGGCCAACAAGTACCTCATCATTAGTTATCAGGGAATTGCAAAGGAAAGCTGCAATAAGATATACTATATACTATATACTATATACCCACGGGGACGGCCAGACCACACCAAATGTTGCCAAGACGAGAGCTACAGGAACTCTCATACATTGCTGATGAGAGGATAAAATGATATGACCATTTTGGAAAAAGATCTGGAAGTTTCTTATAAAACTAAACATGTATCGCCTGGTCAGTGTGGCTCAGTGATTGAGGGCTGACCTATGAACCGGGAGGTCACGGTTCAATTCCCAATCAGGGCACATGCCCAGGATACAGGCTTGATCCCCAGTGTGGGGCATGCAGGAGGCAGCCGTTGAATGAGCCTCTCTCATAATTGGTGTTTCTATCACTTTCCCTCTCTGAAATCAATAAAAATCTATTTAAAAAAATATTCAGACTGGTGGTTGCCTCTGGGGGTGGGGGTGAGGAAGGGGTTAGCTGGGAAGAAGCATTTGGGAGTATTCTGGGTGATGGTAATGTTCTGCATCCTGACACGTGAAAATGAATAAAGGAAGCCTTGTTCAAAATGGAGTCAGAGCCCTGGCCAGTGTGGCTCAGTTGGTTGGAGCGCCATCCCATACACCAAAAGGTCACCGGTTTGACTCCTGGTCAGGGCACATGCCTAGATTGCATGTTCGATCAGCAACCAAGTGATGTTTTTCTCCCTCCCCTCCCCCCTTGCTATCTCTCTAAAATCACTATCTTCAGGTGAAAATTTAATAAAAGAAAATAGAGCTGGAAAGCCATGGAGGACTCTCCCCCACTACCCCTCGTCGCAGCGTGTATACTTCAGCAGAAGGAAAATGTCCTCTCCGCCAGAAACAGCAACTGCTCTTGCCTGCAACCAATGAGAACCCATCACCACTTCCATCTCTCGTTTTCCTCCTTTGTTCAAAACAACCCCTCCCAAATTCCTCCTTTCCTTTACAGAAGAGGGCTCTTCTCTTTTGTTCTCCAATCTGGCCTATGTTTCTCATAATTTGCTTGTCCAGAATTGAAATTCCTCTGCTACTGTTGAATAAACTCATTTGCTGCTTGACAACTTTTAAGTTTTAAGGCTAATAGTACATTTAAGATTTGGGCATTTTCACTATAAATTTTATCCCCACAGACCCCCAAATATAAACAAACATTAAATTCTGACTAATGACAAGCACGCTGGAGTATTTGGGCGGGGGAGTGTACTGATGTTTGCAACTTAGAAATGATGAATTCATGGATGAATGGAAGACAGACAAATCTATATATATATAAAAGGCCAATAGCACTAAGTGTCCATCCGACTAGTAGCTATGATGCACACTGACCACCAGGGGGCAGACACTCAACATAGGAGCTGCTGAGCTGCAGTGACTTGGCAGCAGCGGTTCTCAGGTGACGCATCCCGAAACCAGAGAGGAGGGAGCCAGATTCCTCACAGAGCCACGTGATTCCACCTTCGGACGTGCGTTATGTTGTTGCTGGGGCACTGTCGGCCCCAAATCTGGTTTAGTGCACACTTGCGTTTGTATTTCACACCCTGTACAATGGCAACTTTGCAGAGTGCTCTCTCACACTCCGGGACCCCTCGGGGGATGTTGAACTGCGGGTTTCAGCCCGATCCCTGCAGGCCAGGCCGAGGGACCCACCTGCTGGAGGGACCCCGCTCACTCCGCAGACGCCCTTCGAGCCACAGCACCACCCCAGGTGTGGGCTGGCCGGGGAGGGATGGCGGGAGGTTGGCTCCAGGGTGTATCTGGCCCGTCTCACCTAGTCCCACCCGGCCGGCCACCTTCTAATTAATTTCCTTTCAATGTGCATGAATCCTTGCACTGGGTCACTAGTGGTTATATAATAAAACACAAACAGCAAAATAAAAACTGTACAATCTAGGTGGTAAGTAAATGCATGTTCACTGAATACATTCTTTCAACTTCTCTGTATGTTTGAAAATGTTCATAATCAAATGTTGGGGGAGGGGGTGGACAAACGAAGCTATAAAAATAGACAGACGCAGTGCTCAGTCTGCACCACAACCCCGAAATCAAAGAACTACAAAACTATGGGCAGAGAGACACTGAGGGGCCCCCTGCCAGGCCTGCCCCATTTGGCCAGTCTTCCAGAAACCTGGCAGCACAGCCCCATCACAACAGTATGTCCCTGGGCCTCACTATCAAAAAGCCAAAGCTCGAAAGAGACATCGAGAAAGCCTAGGTGGTCTGTATAGAGAGGGGGAAAGGGCCAACCCAGTTCACCTGTTTAAGTCGTTTGCTACCGATGGGAAAATAGAGGCCAGGGCCTGTATGAGCTTCACTGGGTATTTAATTTTAAGCCAAATTCCGCCGACCATGCCTGTGTGGGCTCTAGTTGCAGAAGCACGTCTACTAGTTCCAGATCAAAAGCGTAATCTTCAAATAATAGTACAATTTATTGGGCACCGTGTATATTGGGCATTTTACATAATCTGAGTTCTCGCAGCCACCCTGTAAAGCAGGTTTATTATCCTAATTTTATGACTGAGGACACTGAGGCTCAGAGAGGATAAATGATGTGTCCAAAACCACAGAGCTGGAGCTGAAATAGAAGTCCTTTCTAGAAAGCACTCCTCACCAAGCCCCTCTGACAGGGGTACAACCTGCATGTGTGCAAAGCTTCTGGAGCAGGAAGCTTTGGGCTTCAGGGCACAATGAAGAATTTCATGACCTCAGGGCCAGAGGCCAATCTCTGGTTAGACCACCCCTCGATCTGCGTGTCCTGGCAAGGCGCCCTCATTAGGCCATTTGTACTCTTCACATGTACATCCATCACCATCTTAGGTGGTTTTCCCTCTTATTCACTAGTTAAAAAGAAGTGTCCGGTACTAGCTGTTTTCCCTGTAAGCTTTAATGACAGCAGAGCCCAGCCGCGCTCTTTAAGCCCCTGCCGTGGTCCCTTCCTTTACGGTTTCCCACTCTCCCATCTCACTTCCCCACTGAGCTGGGGGCAGTGACAGCTTAGAAGGGGGCCAGTTTGGGTTTGTAACTTTGTGGCTATCAGACTCCTGCAGAAGGGAGAGGACTAGAATGGGAAATGTTAAGAGGCTCTTCATTGGGGAAGTGTCTTACAAATCTGAGTTCACAGAACGCCAGTTTGCAGTTCCGGTCAGCTGTGAGGGCTCAGACTCCTCCCACTGTGGAAACGACGCAGGCCTCCACGCCGCCTTTACCAGAGGGCACAGCTCCAGCACAGGCTCTGACGCACGAGGCTGGTATAGGGTTAGAGAGAAAAGAAGCTCCAGTGACTTACCTCAGCTTTTCAGGGCTGAACTTTAGAGAGAAATGATACCTATGGAGAGACTGAATATGTCATTCACTTATTTAAAAAAAAAAAAAAAGGAAAAAAACAGAATCCTATGAAAATGTCTTTAATTTTCACCTTTTGGAAATACATTTTTCATTTTTATTTCTGTGATACAAAAATGTTATATATCTAACAATGATCTCTATGAAGCAGCTCTATTGAAGTAGATCCACGAAATTCCGTCTCCGTTGTGATCTGCTTCGACAGAGGAAGGGCGGGTACACGTAGCTTTGCCATGATTTCACACAGGCACGCACAGGTATGCACACATACCACCTTCTTCCGGGACAGCCACCCACACACAGAGACAACCACACCGACAAGTGAACAGAGCACTACATGTAAAAACAGAAGTTAACTTTTTACTTCTCCCCGCGCAAGAAACTCACATCGTAGGAAAAAATAACTCTAAATAAATATGCCCAAGGCCAAGGCATATGGGAAGCTCCTTTGTCGGTAGAGATTTTTCTACTGGAAAGATAAGCTTGAAAGCTTCATATTTTCAGGCAGCTAAGGTGGGAAGCAGACAGACATAACCGATTTCCCCACTAGGAGACGGTAACCATGTGCTAGGAATCCGAGCATGAGGAGACAAGGAAACCCCTTGAAGCAGGAAGGAGTTCAACCCCAAACTCGTCATCACAGCCCCCAAGAGTGTCAGCTCTTTCTGCATATTTCACAGCCGACACCCCCGTCAGGTGGAGTCTTACACACGCTAATTCATCACAGGGAAGGCTTCACATGAGCAACAAATAACTGGTCAATAATGTACACCCTACAGCCTACAGCCGTGCTGAGTGTCAGCAGACAGTTTACAATCGAAAGGAAGGAAAAATGCACAGCCACAAAAACAAAAGCTGAGCTTTTTCCAGGACACGCCGTTTTCAATCCCTCCCACACCGCACTTATTGAACAGGGTATGGCTTCCAACGTCCGCTGGTTCTTTCCCAGCGACAGCACCCGCGACTTGTCTCACTCAGGCCTCGGCTACCACGTGTCGGGAACTTCAAAGAGCTTGGCAGAGCTGTCCGAGATGCTTCCTGGTGGGAAAGGACAAAACAAGATGAGCAAGGAGAGGGCAGCCCCTGGAGAACAGAGCCACCATCACAGGGCAGGGCAGCTGCACAGCCACGCGGGCAAAGTCCTGGCAGGTCTTGTCTACGGAGAGCAGTGTCCAGCAAACGGCGGCACACCACAGACACATCCCAGGTAGGACCATGAGGTGCCTCCCTCCCCACTCGGCTGCCTCTGTCATTTTACAGGAGTTAACACGTGGACACTGACATCTCCCAGTGGCACACACACCATATTCTTTGCTAGCCACCATGCTGAGCACTTAGTTCATTTACTCTTCACACGATGGTACAAATATCCCCATTTCACAGATGCAAGAAGAGGCTCAGCAAGGCTGAGTGGCTGAGATGGAGTCTGCATCCTTCTACAGCACCAAGAGCCCTGCCGAGTCCCAGAAGGCTGGATTTCTGTGATCTGTGGGCTACGGGCACCGAGATCAGCACGGAGGGAAGCTGACCAGTGCGGGTTCTGAGATCCCAAAAAGGGCAAAGAAGCTTGTAGCTTTTTCCGACCTCAGCAACTCCGGCTAAGGTCTTCTTGGACTGAAGGAACCTTTTCCATTACAAACAGCTTCAACTCAAAGTGAGCCCTTCTTTTCCATCCATGCCACTTTCTGCAACAGAAACTACACAGATGTGTCAGGGCCTGGAGCGCCGATGTCCGGAGCTGAGCGAACGGGAACTAAGTTAGGAAAAGGCGTGTTCACAATGGAAAGTGTAGCGGGCCAGTCCCTCCCTGCACCGCTGGTGTCATGCCTTATTTAAGCCATAACTGCAGGGTTGGCAGGGAAAATGGGCAGAGCCAACCCCAGCTGCTAACATTCCAAGATTTCAAAAGAGGTCTTTGATGATGCCTGAAATGGAGAGTAACTCTTAAGGAGATATGGGGTTCGGTGTCCCACAAAGTAGAAAATCGCTCAGCTGAGACTGGCTACTGTTAATGACAGGAATGCCTAAAAGGAACGAGATCTAAACACCTGAAATAACACTGGCATTTCAGCTAAAATGAGAAATCCCACTTCCGATCACTTATTGAGAGAAAATCCAGAGAGACAGGGGAGCAGACCAGGAGAGGGGACTTTAATGTTTGCACCGCTGTGTTGAACATGCAAGCCTTGGGACTCTCAGTGAAGACTGCAAGACCTCTCCTGAGGAGTGAAAATGGGCTGGAGATGACTCACGTGAAAAAGATTCATGTGATCCTGTTATAAGAGATTAAAAACAAACAAACAAAAACAAAACACACACCACACACACACAAAAAAAAACAACAAACAGAAACACTGCCCTCCCTGGAATAACTAAGTGCTGTATTGGCCCATGATAAATATAACTAGCCTGACCTTCTCACTCAAATGTTCAAACAGTACCTATTGGGAGGCAGGAAAATAAATATCAATAAGGGCATTTTTATAATTCACATCAAATAAATAGCAGCCAATTAGCCACTATAAAGGTAAAGGCCACAATGCCCAAAGTGAGGAAATGAATTAAAACTAGCCAAGGGGGGCAGGGGACGGTAAATGACTAAAAGCAATTGCACTGTCATACTTATAGTAGCACCTGCCATTAGATGGATGGGAACGTGTGTGAGTAGGGTGGCACGCCACCATATACACAGTAGTGACTCTGTGAAGATCTAGTGAGACGTAATGGAAAGAACTTTGGAGTTGGGCAAATCTGGCTTGCCCATTTTACTAGCTGGATGACTTAAAACAACTTTCACTGCCTCGTCTATAAGATGGACTGACTAGTACTTTATGCCACAGAGGACTCTGGGATCTAGCAAAGTTCCTAGCACAGAGCAAGTTTTTTATACTCATTGGGTCCCCTCCCCTTATCAATAAGGAGCCCTACACTGAGCATGGTTGTTCCCAGGAAGCCATCAGCCTGCCGTCAAGGAGATGCTAATTTTCACTGTCTAAAATGTGCAGCTGCTGAACAAGAATATGTACAGAGGGACCAGAACTTTAGGAACCTTAAAGGAGACCCAGACATAGGCGAGCTGGAGGTCACGGCTAGTGTCCTTTCCAGCACTTTCCGGAAAGAGAGCACTGTGGACTGTCCAAGGATCAGTCTCAGAGCTAGTGGGTAAGGAGCCATCGTCAATTTTCCATGGAACTCATTTTCACAGTCCTGTTTTACTAGAGTGCAAAAATTATTTAGGAACAATTTTTATTTTTTAAAACAGATACTTAAGGGCATCTGCCTCCTACTATGATGGACCTCAATCCATACCTTGCATTCTTTACAAAGATTAATTAAAAATGGATTGTACACCTAAATGTAAAACCTAAAACTATAAAATTTCTAGAAGAAAACATAGGAGAAAATCATTGCAATCTTGAGTTAGGCAAAGATTTCTTAAATATAATACCAAAGGCATAATGCAAGAAAAATTGATAAACTGGATTTTGTTAAAATTTAAAGCTTCTGCTACTTGAAAAATACTGTTAAGAGAATTAAAAAACACTGTAAAGTACACACACACACACACAGAATATGAAAAGTTTGGAAGATTTTGCAAAACACCCAAAAGAACTTGTATCCAGAATATATAAGGAACTCTCAAAACTGAGTAAGAAGAAAACAACTCAGTGGGGGGGAGGGGAAGAGGGGGAAGGACAAATATATGAACAAACATTTCACCAAAGGAGAGATTTGGATGGCAAATAATCACATAAAGAGATACTTAACATCAATTAGTCATTAGGGAAATTCAAATCAAAGCAACAATGAGATATCACTACATACCCATCGGAATGGCTGTAAAAGGACAATACCAGTACTTGTCAATGTACAGAGCCACTGGGACCATCCTACCCTGCTGGTGGGAATGCAAATGGTGCAGCTACTTTAGAAAACAGGTGCCAGTTTCTTATGAAGTCAAACATACATTTACCATATGACCCAGCAATTCTACTCCCAGGTATTTACTCAAAAGAAATGAAAATTAGTCCATTCAAAAACCTGTACCTAAATGTTTATAGCAGCTTGATTCTTAGTAGCCGAAATCCGGTACCAATCTAAATGCCAACTGGCAAAATCTATATATATAAAAGGCTAAGTGACTGACCATCCATCTGTCCAAATGACCAACTGGCCGGCCAGCACACTGGCAATTTAAAAATAAATGTTGACTCGCGCATGTGCAATACATATAAAGCTCTCGCTGGTGCCAATCGCATGCGTGTGTTTCGATTTGTCATTGTCGATTGTGAATTTGGTTGTTTTGTTGACATTCTGAAGCTGAAAGAAAGCGGTGTCGTCAACAAAGTATGTCTGAGACCAACTATTGGCATTACGTACCTCTGACACTTCATCTCTGACACTTCTATTATAGAGAAAGGGTGAATAGCAATATTAAAATATTTCTTCTAATTGATTTCCTTTCAATGTGCACGAATCCATGCACCAGGCCATTAGTGGATAAATAAACAGCAATATGTCCATAAAGCAGAATACTATTCAGCAATAAGGAATAAACCATGAATACATACAACAACATGAATGAATCTCAAATGCATTATACTAAATTAAAGACTCAAAGGTTACCTATTGTTTGGTTCCATTTCTATAATATTCTGAAAAAAGGCAAAATTACAGCAATAGAAAGCATATCAGTGGTTATCAGGATCTAGGCATGCAGGCAGGATGACTACAAAGGGGCATGATAGACCTGGTCTGTATCTCAATCATAGTGATTGTTAAATGAATGTACACATTTGTCAAAACTAATCAAATTGTACATCTAAAAGTGATTATTTCTATTGTACATAATTTATATTTTTAAAAGGCTGTCCTGTAAAAGATATTAGGATTGTTGTTTTAAAAAGACAACAAAAATATAATATAAAATATTATGCTGATAAAAAATTTATTTGGCTAAGGGTTTTTTTTTTAATGGAGAAAAAACAGGATACGAACTTTCATAGAATATGATGCCAATGATGTATAAAAATGACAGGTGGAGCCCAGCCAGAGGGGCTCAGTGTTGAGTGTTGACCTATGAACCAGGAGGTCACAGTACGGTTCCTGGTCAGGGCACTTGCCTGAGTTGTGGGCTGGATCCCCAGTAGGGGGCATGCAGGAGGCAACCGATCAATGATTCTCTCTCTCATCATTGATATTTCTATTTATCTCTCCCTCTCCCTTCCTCTCTGAAATCAATAAAAATATATTTTTAAAAAATGAAAGGTGGAGAAATCACATTAACAGACTATCAAGTAACTTTCTATTTTTCTTCACTTTACAGATTTTCATAGTGAGCACATTATTTTTATTAACCAAAACAACAAAAGAGATTAAAAAGCAGTCCACACAATTGGTGACTGTTTCTGCTTATTTATCTTTCAACTAACCAGAGTGGAGAGGAAGAACTCCGAGAGGTAAGACATCTCTGACCTTAGGTGAATCCAAAACAGAATCTGAAAGCTACATGGTACACTGGAAATATGCCAAGGTACCGTTTTCTACAGAGCGGAATTCTGTATTTGGGAAGATCCTTTGGGGTACCATAGAAAGTTACTAACTCCTTAGGAAATGCTCCAAAGGGTGGTTTCCCAGCAGGCGAAGCTCCCCCTGGATCGTTTGTGGGGGTCCCAGAGAGTTGCCAGGAGGAACGGGGAGGGCACAAAAATGCACTGAGCAAACTGCCCCACAGCCCAGAGCAGCACACATCTCACTTCCCACACTTAGGCTGGAAACCACACTCTGAGGAATTAAAAAGCTCCTGGGGAGGTCGCTGAACTTTCCCAGCCTGGTTACTCAGGTGACCAACAGCAGCAACTGCAGATCTCATCTCTGACTCTAGGGAGACCTGTAATAGTATAAGGAGATTGCTGCTCTATGAAGATTCTAATTTTTTATATTCTGACCCTATGGCTTTGAGCTTGAAAAGTTCAACAGACTAGTCAAGACTCCAGTGAAACTCACGGTTCTTGGCAAAAAGTCAAAGGTCTAATGTGTTGTTTTAAATGCAAGGGGGCAGAGAGACTTGGAGCAACGTCTCTATCATGACAGAACAGTCAATACAAACGGTCCATGTCTCTGGCGTTCCTCCGTGACCACGGCTTAACAGGTTGCTTATGGAACCTCCGGCCCTGGACTGTCCATCAGTATTCTGAGTAGCCAGTCTGCTCAGTGTCAGGCAACTACTGTCAGCCTACAGGCGAGGCTGGGGTTTCTCCAGGCCCTAGGGACACTCTTCACTTAGTCATCCAGAACAAGTGTGCTACGGAAGCCCATCCATTAAACACTGCCTGGGACCATTTCCCAAAGACAGTTTATTCCAGCATAAATGGCACACAGAATTGTTTTCCTTTATGTACCTTGAATTCTGCAGAGGAAAAGTAGATAGCACTATCAATCTACACTAATCATAATAAATATAAAAGAAGGGAGCTTACATTATATATTTGCTTCCTAAAAATAGAATAGAAACAGCAAAGCCTAAGAGAAAAATATTTACTAAGTACATAATATGTGCATAAAATAGAAGCTCCAAGGGGAGCGGTCGTTGGGTTTTTATCACAATTTCATTTGAAAGTCCAGGTTGGTAACTGTTTCTGATCCAGAACAACTGCCAGAAATCCTCATGTTTGTACATAAAGAACCTTTTGCTTCCTCTGGTGCAATGTGTGAGCTCCGGATCAAACAGCCTCCACACCCCCCGCCCTGCCCCCGCATATTTGACTTGGCCAGTTGATAACTCTTTGAGCCTTGGTTTCCTATAGAAATTGAATATGTACTTGATAGGGTTTTTCTAAGGCCTAAACAAGTTAACAAAGGACGTTCCTAGTACAATGTCTGGTATATTATTTAAACTTAAATGGGTCATTTTGTTATCTAGAAAGGGTTCTAATACTTACCTCCTCATGTACTTTAGATATTACTATGTATAACTAAGGAAAACGGCACTGTTTTGTGTGGAGTTTATTGAGCATCTTTAGTCCCAGGATTGCCACAGTACACGACATTCTATGGTCTTACTTCTTGCTATGTCCTCCTTGGAAAAGAGAAAATTCCCTACAAATGAAGCTATGTTTTATGTTTTCATGCCTTCACTGAGGGTACTGGGCACCCAACACACCTTTGTGAATCCCCCCGAGTACCTGCCAAGAGACTCTCTCCACAGTAGCACAGCTCAGACTTGCTGCCTTACCTGTCTCTGAGACAGACTTTCCCACACTCCAAACACTGCAGCACAGGTCCAGCCAACACCCAACCAGGCTTCACAGCTCTGGAACGTGAGAGTTGAAGACAGACCCTTCACAGGGGCTGAACCCGGTCCTCTCACTACTGCAGGACCTTATTAAAGTCACCAAGCAACCAAAGTTGGTTAATTCAACAGATTCCACACCTAATCACTTGACCTGCATCCTGCTAATATCAGGACCAAACACTACAACAAACCAACGGAAAAGAATCCATTAAATTTCTACCCTGCCACTGCTAGGTCTAACTTGGTGAGCGGTGCTCCGAAAGAAAGCTAAATTTTACTCTCAAGTTCTGTAGTTCAATTCAAAGTTGTCAAGATGTTTCTCTCTATGACTGACAATGAAGTACAAAATCTATCATTTTTTTTAAGCTCACATCTTGTGGCAGTTACAGTTTTACTGTCAATGGGAGAGGGAAAAAAACTATTTAAATGATGGTATTATAAATTCAAAACCCCAAATAATTCATATAAAGCTTTCATTTAAAATGATGAAAGTTATAAAAGGAGCTAATCTATTAATGCAGTCTATTACTAGGTATTTTGATTTTAATACCTTTAAGATTATGCTGAGATAGAAAAAAAAAACCTGAAATTTTGTCCCTGAAAAGTAATAGCTAAGCTGAAAAATTCAAGAGAGAACAAGATATGAAGGAAAGGAATACAAGAGGGGAGCCCTCCCGCCCCCCCCCTCCCATCATGCTCAGAGTGACCGCTAAAAGTCGGGCTAACACTTAATATTTAACATGTGTTGAGCAGGTATAAATCAGCAGCAATAACATACTTAGATGAAGACTAAGTATGTTACAGATTAAGAACTTCTCAAGAACTTATTTTAAGGAAAGCATGGGAGGCAAGTAAAGGGAGACACCCCGATTCAAGGAGACAGCTCAAATATACACTCCAGGCTTCCAATCAGAGTTTAAAGTTTTCAGTTAAGTTAGGCATCAGCAAATTGTAAAAAAGCTTATGCGACATTTTGCCACTTCTTTCATTTCATTAATACTGAGATGCAGAAAACTTCCTACAGTTAGTTTGGACCACATGCAAAGGAATCAACTGAAACACAAGTTCCTAGCTTGGGTATGAATCACGCTCCATTGCTTTACTACCTTCCTTCAGTTTGGTTGTTGTGCCTGCTGACCAGGGCGACTGTCATGATGTAAAGAGATAAGGAACAAGGAATAATGGCATCTAGGTAGCTGGGCCTTCTTCCCCGAACAGACAATACATAACTGTGCTTACAACACCAGCTTCCTTATAGGACAGAATTAATTGCTCCATGACCCTAGGCAAGTCAGTAATCCTTTAGGCCTCTGTTTTCTTACCTGCAAACCGGCCCATGATGACTACCTCAGGTATTTACATGAAAGAATTTCTGTTAAGCATTAGGTGTCGTGCTGGATCCTTGGCAAACAGTCAGCAGCAGCTATAATCATTGTCACTGTGACTGTTGCCTCATCAGGTTATGGCCAATTCTGACAAGCAAGCCCCTTTCTCCCACACTCTAGCCCTGTATAGGGTCTGGGCATGAAGGGCTGAGTTAGGTCATGGATCCTCCATAGCACGTCTGAGTGACAGAGAGGATGTGTGTTTCAGCTTCAGGTGGGCTGGGGCTGACTTCTGGGTCTGCTTCTTACTAGCAGTTACAGGGACCTGCATATGTTTCTGATGGCAATTCCCTATGTCTGGGCTATTGTGAGGATGAAATTAAATAAGTAAAGAAAAAAACGCCTACTACAGCATCTAGCACATAGTAAGCTCTCAACATGTGCTAATTTCCTGTTTCCTTTGCTCCTTATATAATTCTGCTTCAGAGAGAAATCCAGGTTGCCTGGGTTTTCGTGGGAACAGTGAAAAAAAAAACTCTGCTACCAAAAATAATATGTGTAGGAGTAGGCCTCTGTGCAAAGTTAAATGTACATTTAAAATATGGAGGCTACTTTAAGCACATCAGTAAAACCTCTAACCCATGGAGGAGAGAGAAGATACCAAAATGGACTAACCATGTTCAACCTTCTCTATCAAGAGCCAGGGCTTTTTTTTTTTTTTTTTTTTAAGAGCCAGGGCTTTTAAAGGATTCCTCAAATTAAATTAAATTGGTCCTAAAAACATCTGGTCCCTTGCATCAACTGAGCCCTGCTGTAGTCTCTCCCACAGAACACAAGTTTCCTGCGGGCTGAAGAGCACACAGGTCCAGAACTTCAGAAAGAGCCAATACAAACCTGCTGGAGAAAGGTCCTTCTTCATTTTTTTAAATTTCTTGGTCTTTTTCCTTCCCTCAGTGGGGGGTTCGGCACAGGAATCTGTCTGCTCAAACTCAAGGTCAGAAGTCTCTCTCGCCTCCGAGCCAGCTTCTGCTTGACTGAGGCTCAGCTTTCTCTTTCTTCCTGTGCTGGTAGCTGTAGGACTGAAATGCAGACAGTGGAACAACATGAAATATGTTAAGAATAACAGGAAGACTAGCCTATAAAAATATTTTAATACTCTTAATCCTATGAACACTTAACTAGCAATCAACAACATGGGCAGCAGCTGCTTATGTGTAAGTTAAGACCTTATGAACTGCAGTCTAAAGGTTTACCCATGACAAGCTTATTCAGAAGCAAGTTCTACATCATGCTTGGATACACACACACACACACACACACACACACACACACACACACATCTAAGCTGTTCTAAGTGCTTAAAGAACAATTTTTAAAAAAGAAAACCCCTGGTCTCTGTTTTAGTAGAACTACTATAAAATAATAGTCTTGATTACATTAAATCAGAAGCCAGCATTGTTCCCTTCACAACTACCTAATGTATACACAGCAGAATAGAAGCAATCATGAGTCAGTTATCACACTGCACATGCATTTGAATACACTTACAGGGTATACCCCACCTTCCTATAATTCTCTCCTATTCCTAAAAGGTGCCAAATTTATAATTAAATCTGGCTTCACTTTTAAAGCTTCATAGGATCTGACATGTTGAATTACATCGAATTATATGTCCCAATTTTTCCTTAAGAAAATGTTTCCTGAAATATAACTTGATAAAAAACAGAGACCACATGGCCAGTATGAGTCCTGTCTCTTCTAAATGGGTCTGTAAATAGATTTTTTTTTATTATAGCCCCCAAGTTTTGAAAAGCATATAAAAACAAGTCATTCTGCTTGGAACATTCTCCTTCTTAAGTCTTCCCTAGGAAGTGAATACTTCACAATGTTACGCCTGAAAAACCTTTGGCTACCCAATTATATAATATTCTGGTCAGGACTGTATAACCTGAATATAATCATAAAGAAACAGCACACAAATCCAAATAAAAAATATTTTGTTGAAAAAAAGTGTCGAGGGCGGGGGTGTGTTCTTAAAAAAAAAAAGGTCATAAAAAAGACTAAAGAGACAGGAAAGCTAGATGGAACATATATAGACTGGAGCTTAGTTTGGATTATAGACTGAATATTATACTGGAGGAGAAAAAGCTATAAAGATAATATGGGATCAAATAAAAAAACAGATATGAACAGTAGGTTAAATATTAGATCAATGTTGAATAACCGAGGTTGGTAACTGTACTATAGCTATGTCAGAGAATATCCTTATTTAGAGTATTTGGGTATTAAGGACTGTTATATATCTAACTTCCTCTCAAATGGTTCAGAAAAAAAGTAGTATTGTTGGTGGTAGTGAATGGGGCGGGGGGGTTGTTGGGGCATTGAAGAGAGAAGGAAGAGAGAGAGAGAGAGAGAGAGAGAGAGGGAGAGAGAGAGAGAGAATGCAATACAGAGTGTGTGTGTACAGTAAGCCAGTAGGCCCTCACTTAATGACATCAATAGGTTCTGTGACTCTGAAGCAAACCAATGTATAATAAAACCAATTTTACCACAGGCTAATTGATATAAACAGAAGTTAAGTTCCAATAGCATCTAATCAACATTATAGTGAAACAACACTGAATGAAATGATGAGGATCGGCTGTATAGAGAGAGAGAGAGGGAGGGTAAAAGAAGGAAGAGAGAGCATGTGTACACAAAGCAAAAAAACAAATGGAGCAATATGTTAACAATAGATGCATCTGGATAGAGTATCTTTGAATTATTGTTAGATACAAGGGTCTCAAGGTCTAGACAGTTCTAAATGTTATTCTTGCTAAATGTTTAAATGTAGCACAGTATTTTGCAGATCAGCTGTAAACTGGATGAACTTGACTGGAACTCAACCAGATAAGTATAGCCAAGTACAAAGAAGAAATCAATGTGTAACAGACCCAACAATATTTATAAACAATGGCTGAGCCTCTCTTCAAAGAGACAGAGCTTTGAGTATGAATCCTCTTTCTTCTTTACTTGCTGCAAGTAAATAAAACTACTTTGCAACAACCACCTCTCAGTCTTGAATAGAACACCCCAAGCAGCAAACCACTTGAGTCTGGTAACAGTATTTGTGTGACTTTTTTAAAGTTTTAAATTATTTTCAAATTAAAAGTTAAAAAATTTTTTTCTGAGAAGCATGATGTGTAACAAGAAAAGTAAATTTCATTGAATATCTTCTGATACCTGCTATGACACAATCTAGGGCTAAAGTGTGTGTGTGTTTATACATGACTAATAAATATACTAGTATTGTTAATCTATTAATACAAGAAAGAGGAAACCTTGACCATTAACAAAATGTCTCATTTGATACAACTAGATGTTTATCCACCAACTCGGCTCACACCCTCAGAGTCAGCACCTGTCCCTTTTCAGTCTTCAGTGCCTGAGCCCTTCTCCTTCAGAGAAACTCATCCCCTCATTAACTACTTTTCATCAACTTGGTAAGTGCCTCCCCCAAGCAGCCTCCAGTCTTACTCAATTTATTTCTACCTACCACCAGTCCAGCTCTTTCCTCACCCACTGCCACTGTGGGCACTCCCTATCTTACCCAGACTCAAAACAGGATTCTAATTGGCCTGGCTCTCCCTCTTCTCCTCTTTCCAGTCTCTCTTCCCCTTCAAACCTATTCCTTCCAATGCTGCCAAACTTCTTCCAAAGCAGAAATTTGATCAAGATGTTCCCAGCTCAAAAACTTCTATGGCTCGCCACTACAAACCTAAATTTAAACTGCCTGGCATACCATCCAAGAATCACTGTCATCTGGGTCCCAATCTGCTCTTCTAGCCTTATCTTCCACTAGGCAGTCGAGTTGCAAATACAATATACATTGATCTTAATGACTTCCAATATATGCACTTTCCCATATATCCACCATCTCTTTAGAGAGCTTATCAGTCCCAATATAGCCTATATTCCCCACTCCAGTGTTGCTACTGCCCATCTATTCCTGATTAAACACCACTAGCCTTGAGAATGTTCCCCATTTCTCTGCCTAGTGTTCCTTTCTTTAAATGCTCCCCATAACACTCAGTTTGTCTGTCTCAAGGGGTCTTTAAGTCATCTATCATCCACACTAATAAAAGAGTAACATGCAAATTGACCGTACCTCCACGACGCCACCAGCCAATAAGAAGTATGCAAATTAACCCAACAAAGAGAGTGGGTTAATTTGCATATGCAGGCACCGAGCGGCCGGGGGTGGGGCAGGATGCAGGCGTTCCACACCGCCCCAGCCACTCCAGGCCTCTGGGCAGCGTGGGAAGGCAGAAAGGCGGCTCCACCTGGAGCGAAGGTGGTGCCAGCAGCCAGGGGAAGGAAGGCCCATTCTTGCACAAATCTTCATGCATCGGGCCTCTAGTTTTTATAATAAACAAAAATTGGGACCCTGAGAAAGATACTGCCTAAAAATGGGTTCTGGTGGCTCACTGGGCTCAAATTTTAAAAAAACAGAGCCTAGCAGCTATTTCTATGCTGGGGCCTCTCACACACCCCACACTTCCAAAGAAGCCTGTACTAAACTACCTGCCCACAGTGTGTTTCTGTCATCTGAACCAGCCCTTATAAAGGAGTTCCTGGAATCCTATTTCAAACAATAGGACTGAGGCTTTCCTCATCCAATCAGAGCTGCATAAATATCTTCACCAACTAATCAGAGTAGTTCTATTCTGACCAATCAGGAAAGTGTCTTTTAGGCCAATTAAACTGTGAGGATTTGAAGTCCTCCTCTGCATGAGGATAGACCAATCAGGGATCAGGGGCGGGGACTTCTATCTACATAAGCCAGCTCCTGTCTGGCTCTGAGAGCACACTTCCCCTTCCTACCAAAGACTGAAGATTGTGTTTCCCAGGCTGGAGCAGAACAGAGATGCCTAGCAAGAAGGAAGCCTGGTTTCAGGGCTGCCTGGCCCCAGGGCTGCCTCACAGCCAGACTGCATCACAATTGAGCTGTTTTGCTCTGAATCAAGTTTCCTTTTTCACTGAACTTCAAATTGGGTATTCCTGTTGGGGTTGAGCTGGTGACAATGACCATCGGTTGACAATATGTATTTGTATATGTATGTAATATCCATACCAACATGAAATGTTCTCAACTGTCATTCTCTAGTAAAAATAAGTGATTATCATATGCCATATAGCTAAACTAAAGCAGTTTGGGATCAAAACAGTTTTTATCATACATTGAAAACTAGATATATGAAGGTTACTACCTTAAAAATGTGAATTCTTTAAACATTTTTAAGATACAGTTGTTTGTGTGTATTACATATAGATATTCTCAATACATGTATGTTGATAAGATACTCCTGTATGAATTGATTTCAAAAGTCAAAATGAGATCAGACAAAACAACCTCCCATTAGTCTGGGCTCGTCTTACATGCAAAATTAGTGAACAAAGTAAGCCATTTTACAAGGCATATGAAGAACACAGTTAAACCCACTGAAGAAGTAGTGACTAATTAAAAAATAAAATGTTTCTGACACAACTTGGTATGTCAATATTGAACATTGAACCTTGATTAGTATTTATATGGGGGTTGCAAATAACAAGCCATCTTGGTTATAATGACTATTAGGTCAAACTTAGAATTTTGCTGAAAAATGTTATTAACAATGCAGCAACTACACACAAATTCTGCAAGATTCTCCATTAACTTCTTCCTTTTAGCAGAAAAATTATTTGCTAACAGAAAGGTCACATTCACAAGCTCCTTCTATAATGCCACAAATATCTGGCTGCTCCATGAAATTTTTCCCCTTTATTTTATTTTTTAAATGTTTTTATTGATTTAGGAGAGAGAGGAAGGGAGAGAGAGAGAGAAAAACATCCATGTGAGAGAGAAACATAGATCAGCTGCTTCCCTGACATGGGCATGTGCCCTGATGTGGAATGGAACCTGCAACCTTTCAGTGCACGGGTTCAACCAACTGAGCCACACCAGCAAGGGCTCCCCTTTACTTTATTTTATTAAAATATATTTGTATTGATTTCAGAGAGGAAGGGAGAGGGAGAGAGAGATAGAAACATCAATGATGAGGGAGAATCATTGATTGGCTGCCTCCTGCACACCCCCTACTGGGGATCGAATCCACAACCTGGCCATGTGCCTTCTTCCAGAATCAAACCAGGACCCTTCAGTCCTCAGGCCGACGTTCTATCCACTGAGCAAAACCAGCTAGGGCTCCCCTTTATTTTAAATTAGGGTATTATTTTCATGCAATGAAATTCATATAGTTTAAGTGTACTGTTTGGTTAATTTGGGGAACTGTATATAACCACATATACACTACTACAATCAAGATATAGAATAGTTCCCTTTCTCAAAGGCTCCATCTCCTAATACCATCACATTGGTGGTTAAGACTTCAATTTATTAATTTAAGGGGAAGGGGAGAAACGCAACTCAGTCCACAACACAAGATCACTAAGATTTTAGTACAATTTTAATTCTCACATTTAGGTCTACAAGTAGATTTAAGTTCATTATATACATGGCGTGATATGACAGAGAAAGTTTGTTGTCTTGCATACCATTATACAATCCTTTTAGCACTATTTGTTGACAAAAGTAACCTCTGCCTACTGGATCACCAGCACTTTTGTCAGAAATTTTTACTTTTCCAAATTCTCAAATCTTCAGGATTTGAGAACAAGAGATCAAAATTCCCAAATTATCCATTATTCTGTATATTTAATAGCACTTTATTATATCTTTTTAAATAATAATGAGTTAGCATAAAACAGTGACTCACTCTTCTGTGACAGGGTTATATTAAAAATTTGAGAGGGTAGTTTGGTAAAATAAGATATAATAATAAGAGCATGGTTATTATTATGAACCAATATACTATGAAAAATTATGTATTTCAATAAGTAATCTCTATCTGATATAGATATTTAGAAAACGAAAAGATTAAGACAGCACCAAAGGGATGCCAAATAAATATCATTTAAACGTTAAAAGATGTCACAAATACTTAATATTTAAAAGTTATTCTCAAATGAGATGTTTAAACACACGCCCTAGCTGGTTTGGCTCAGTGGATAGAGCATCAGCCCTCAGACTGAAGAGTCCCAGGTTTGATTCCAATCACGGGCACGTACCTTGGTTACAGGCTCCATCCCCTGCCCTGGTAGGGGCTTGTGGGGGAGGCAACCCAATCCATGTGTCTCTCTCACATCAATTTTTCTGCCTCTCCCCCTCTTTGACATTCTCTCTAAAAATCAATGGAAAAATATCCTCAGGTGAGGATTAACAACAACAACAACAACAACAAAACCCACAAGCTTTCATTGCTAGTATTTGTCTTACAACAAATATTCCAGATATAGAAGTTTGTTTCATGTTGTGCTGATGTTGGGTCAGATTGTTCTGAGTGTGTCCAAAGCTAATACAAATTGGGCGCTAGACTACACAATGCTTCATATAAGCTCATTTCTTTTTTTTTTAGAAATGGAAATATTTTGTCTGCTTGCCTTGATTTTGGTTTTGCTGTTAAAATTGATATTGCTTGTTCTAATTCAGATTAAATTGGCTGATTTCACAATGGAGTATTCCACAATGATATTTACAATCTGTCTTTGTGTTTCTTCTGCAAAGGTACAAAGAACAGTAGCTTACAGCAAATATTTAAATACTGAAACACCATTGGATTCTATCGTAAGATAATGTAACATGCTGACATCCTAGCAAGGTTAACAGCACTACTATACAGAAACAAGTTTCAAAACTGCCAATTTAAGGACAGCTTCCAAAACTTATTTCTTAGACAAGACTTGCAGCATTTTTATAAAGTATACTAATGTGTATGATTCACGAATATATTTTCATGGACTCACTGTTAGCAGATAGGACCACAAACACACACTTCTAACATAGCGACAGTGACAGACAAGAATGACTAGTTTGATCGTGGCCCCTTCTCTTCTACATGCTCTTGTCCTGGTTTCAGAAACGTTGACCTTAACCTTTGACGTTGATTCCACTCTTGTTTTCAACTTCATGCTAGTGGATTCCTTTGAACTAGTAATGCCTATATTGATGATTAAACTTTAATTCCCACAGATTTTTTCCCTTTATCCTGATTTCTAAACTGATTATTTGCCTGATTTGGAGCAACATAAAAAATGTCCCTGAAAATGCCAGGAAGGAATTTCTGCATGAAAACACTATTGGGCCCTGGCAGGTTTGGCTCAGTGGTTGGAGTATTGGCCCACAGACCGAAGGGTCGTGGGTTCAATTCCTGGTCAAGGGCATGTACCTCGGTTGCAGGTTCAATCCCTAGCCCCAGTCAGGGCCCATGCAGGAGGCAACCATTCAATGTTTCTCTCCCTTTCCCTCTTCCTTTCCCCATCCTTCCTACCTTCTACTCTCTCTAAGAATCAATGGAGAAAATATCCTCAGGTGAGGATTAAAAACAAAGAACAACAACAAAAAATACACTATTGGAAATCAACTGACCACATGTGTGTGGGGTTTTCTGGACTATTCTGTTTCATTATCTGTCTTTCTTTATGAGGCACCATGCTGTCTTTACTCCTGTTGCTACATAGTAAGTTTTAAAGGTAGAGTTAAGTCCTTTAGTAGGCTGGGAAGGTCATGCCGCTGGATAAAATACTAGCCACCTTTCATTATAAAGGGCTGCCCAGTTTAAAAATTCTCTCCTTTGAGACTTGTATTTGTCCACTTGAAGCTGAACATGTGTTTTCATTCCCATTTTACATACAAAAAAGCTCATCAAATGACCTCCCCTAGATGGGTAAGTAGATCTGAGGTTGTCCTCCAAGTCCAGTGCTCTTTGCATAGCCTCCCTTCCACCCCCATCTTCGCAGAAAGGGACCCCCTCAGAAAGGGTTTCCCTGACCCCTGAGCCCAAGCAGCCCCTCTCCCTGTAGCACCCTCTGCCTTTTGTTTCACTCCTAAAACTCATCTCTGCCCGTGCTTATTTATTTCTTTGCTAATTCTCTCTCTATGCCACTAGAATGTAAGTTCTGAGAGCAGGATCTCATATACCTTGCTGACCACAGGATCCTCAGCGCCTGGCCCATGGCCTTATAGAGCAAGTCCTCCGCAATCAGGGTTTGTTGAATGGATCAGATCAGTGGATGCTTTCCCCACAATGCAACAGGCCAAGTGACAAGCACCTACTTGCTTATTTCCTCCTGAATTATACATATTAACAAGATTTACATTTTAGTATAGTACAGTCAACTTCCCCCCAGTCTGGGGAACACCATATTCCCTACCAAAGGTAACTAAGAAAAAGAGGGAATGTTCCACTGTGCAAACTGACTCACACAGCAGAATGAACTGGAAAAATCCAAGGAAGTGGGAGCTAGAAAAATGCATTACCTCTGTCTTCACAAACTCTCATGCTGAACTCAAATTCCATGAGCATAACTGCTTCTGTATTTTGGGGCCTGATCTGGGTGAATGAGGCGAGGATACTGGATAGACTATGCCTTGGAGATTGCTGATAACTGTGACTCTTATTTCTAATACAAAATTTGATTTTGCAGAGCAAAATAAACATTAAATAAGCCATGTCTGTTTGATAGCTACTCAGTAATAAAGAACATCTTTTGTGGAATGTGAGTAGTTGCAGGGAGGAGGATTTTATATAAGTATTTGTCAGTACTAGGTATGAAGTTGATTTGCAAATATGAGATTGGCCTAAGTGAGAGAAATATTGGTTCTGGGTTACAAAGAATCAATGGCATTCAATTAGAAATATTTTACAAGAACTCGTTTTAAATATATTAAACAATTCCCTATTGGTAACTCACTGTAATTCACTTTTGTAATCCCCACCCAAGGACATTTTCATTGATTCCAGAAATTAACACCAATTCCTAAATAAAGAACTTACACTCAACATACAATTAATTGGAGCTGAATACAGAATACCTTAAATTTTCAGAAGCAAGGACGAATTTTACTTTGCATCAAAATTTACCCTTGATTCTGATGAAAGGATTTGCTAAGGAAACCAGTAATGTAATCAAAATTACAGGAGGAAAAATGACCAACTCCTCCCATACCAAAATCCAACTACTTCAGAAAATAAATTGCTTTAAAATTTTTTCCAGGAAATTAAACATAACCAATTGAACACATTATTTATCTGTAGAGAGATATAAATATCTTCACAAAGGCTCACCAGAGAATGGGATGTTAGCTCATTTTGGAGATGGCAAGTAGGGAGAAGCATGACAAAGAACTTTGCATAGAGGAGGAATCGGGAATCTAAGTGCTGTGTAAAAGGCTGATTCACCCAATAGAGCCCAGCAAAGTCTCAGCAAATAACAAGCAACAGATTCCTGAAGCAAGCAGATAATAAGGACTGACGCTATGCCAACAGGGAGAAGGCTGGACTAGGATCCCCACACCATCCCTAGGAAACCAGGGCACTGGCATTCCTCCAGACCAGCAGAGTTGAGCAGGAAGTTGAGTGTGGAGAAGGTGGTCCTCTCACAGAGGCACCTGGTCCAGTAGTAGAGTGGGGGAAATAAGATCTAGTGGGGAAAATAGCATCCCCCATATACTGAGAAGTGAGGCCTCCAGCTTCCTTCAGCCAATCAGTACCCAAAGCATCAGCAGCAATCAGGCCTATCTCCATCAAATTGCAAATCAGAAAGTCAATCTCTTAAAACACCTGAATCCTTACAGCTAATATCATACTTAATGTTGAATGCTTTTTCCCTAAAATCATGAACAAGACACAGATGTTAGCTCTCACTACTTGTATTCAACCCTGTTCTAGAGGCTGTAACCAATGCAATAAGTTAAGAGAAAGAAATAAAATTCATAAGGTCCTTTGGACAGGAAGGAATACAATTACCTTTATTTGCAGATATGATTGTCTAATCAAAAAATACCAAATAGTCTACAAAATGTTATTAGAACTAATAAGAGAATTTAGTACAGTCAAATGATACAAGGTCAAAATATACAAATCAATTGTATTTTTTATATTAGCAATGAATAACCAACAATTTAATTAAAAAATATAACTTACAACAGCATCCAAAAGCAAAATACTTAGGGATAACTCTAATAAAGCTTATGTAAAATTTGTATGCTTAAAACTATAATACACTGATGAGAGAAATCAAAGAAAACCTAAATAGGTAAAAAGATATGTTCATGGCCTGGAAAACACAAGATACTTAAGAGGTTAATCCTTCCTGAAATGATCTATAGATTCAACACAATTCTAATCAAAGTCCTAGCTTTTTGCAGAAATCAGCAAACTGACTCTAAACTTTTTGAGGAAAAATGAAGGAATAAACATTTTTTAAGAACCTAAGAACAGGCCCTGGCCGGTTTGGCTCAGTGGATAGAGCGTCGGTCTGCGGACTGAAAGGTCCCAGGTTCGATTCCGGTCAAGGGCATGTACCTTGGTTGCGGGCACATCCCCAGTAGGGGGTGTGCGAAGGCAGCTGATCAATGTTTCTCTCTCATCAATGTTTCTAACTCTCTATCCCTCTCCCTTCCTCTCTGTAAAAAATCAATAAAATATATTAAAAAAACCATAAGAACAAGATTGAAAAATTTCCTATCGACCAGGCTGGCGGGGGGGGGGGGGGGGGGGGGGGGCGGGCCAGTTGGGAGCGACCAGGTCAGCAGGGGGGCAGTTACAGGCGACCAGGCCAGAAGGGGGGGCAGTTAGTGGTGATCAGGCAAGCAGGCAGAGGCCATTAGGGGTGATCAGGCAGGCAGGCAGGTAAGCAGTTAGGAGCCAGCAGTCCCAGATTGTGAAAGAGATGTCTGACTGCTGATTTAGGCTGGATCCCTAGGATCGGGCCTAAACTGGCAGTCGGACATCCCCCAAGGGGGTCTCGGATTGGAGAGGGTGCAGGCTGGGCTGAGGGGACCCCCTCTCCCCCGTGCACAAATTTTGTGCATTGGGCCAGGCCTCTAGTCTATATATATAAAAGCCTAAGCGACCGGACGACCAGCTGGTAGCTATGATGCGCACTGACCACTAGGGGGCAGACATTCAATGCAGGAGCTGCCCCTGGTGGTCAGTGTGCTCCCACAGCGGGAGTGCCGCTCAGATGAGAGACAGGCAGTTAGATGCCAAGCTGACGGCTGGCAAATGCAGCTGTGGCGGCACGAGCATCTCCCACAGACACTTCCCCTGTGCCTCAAGAAGCAGCGACAACAGCAGGCACAGCTGGCTGGGATGAGCAGGAGCAGCGCGGCGCCCTGCTGCTTCGCGCACTACTACATCCCTTGGGGGATGTCGGACTGCCAGTTTTGGCCCAATCCCTGCAGTCCAACATCCCCCAAGGGGTCCCAGATTGCAAGAGGGTGCAGGCCAGGCTGAGGGACCCCACCAGTGCATGAATCCATGCACCAGGCCTCTACTTAAAAATATAATAATGTAGATAGTGTGATACTGGTGAAAGGATACACATATAGATTAATGGAACAGAATAGTCCAAAAATTTTATACACACACACTCACACTCCAAACTGGTTTTTGACAAAGGAGTCAAGGTAATTCAGTAGAGAAATAAGTTTTTTCAAATGATGGTGCTCAACAAATATACATCTATGTGCAAAAAATGAACTTGTTCCCATGCTTCACACTGTATATAAAAATCAATTCAAAATAGATAATATATCTAAACATAAAAAACTATAAACCATAGAAAAAAAATGAGGAAAAAAATCTTTATGACCCTAGTTTAGGCAATCATTTTTATGTAGATCACAAAACCACAATTCATAAAGAAAAGATTAGCCTCAGAGAAAAGATATAATTACAAAGTCAGCTTTTCACCTCATCACTCTACAGAGATAAACCATCAATAAGATCTGCCTCCACACCCAGAGCTTTTCATCCCTTTTTAATTCATTCTTAAATAATAGATATCCAAAAATAGTCAAATATTTGAAGAAATCCTTCAACATAAGAGACAAAATTCAAAACAGACCAATATACAGACAGGAAAAATTCCGAGGAAACAGAAACAATGTAGGGAACTGAGAGACATTTTTAAAGCTTCAGGCAGTCCTTGCTCTGCACATATTATAGGGCCATAAAAATGACTGGGCAACCTGCCATATTTGCAAGTCAATAGATAAATAAAAAAATCAAGAAGTAGCAATAAGTATGTTACTACTTGGAAAAATAGGTAAATATAAAAGGAAAGTTGAAAGTGATTGCCTCTGAGGACAGGGTGCGAGTAGAAGGGGACTACTGCTTTTTATATATATACTAGGGGCCCAGTGCATGAATTTGTGCACCTTGAAAGGTACTGTGGGCCACGAGGCTGCGGTAGGCACAGGGGCAGGTCTCAGCCCATCCTCCACAACCCCGCCTGGCCCCTCACGCCATGGCCCCTGGTCCCCTGTCTTCCAGCAGCCCCGCTCCCGCCACTCCCACACACTGATAATGCCGGCCCCGCTCGCACCCACTGACGGCGTGGAATGATTGGGGCTGGTACCAGCAGCGAATGCGAATGGCAGCTGCTTCCCCGATCGCCCCTCAGGAGCAGGGGGTGGTGGAGGAGCCCTCAGGGGCAATCAGGGCCAGCAGCCGCTGCTCACACCTGCTGATGGTGCCAAGTGATCGGCACCGGTGCCAGGCACCGGCAGCAGGTGCAAGTGGTGGCTCCAGCGCCGACAGCAGGTGCGAGTGCCAGGTGGGACCGTGGCGCGCAGGATCAAATAATTTTCAGTAACTACCAGAGGCTCGCCCCAACGACAGCGACCAGTGCTCCACCTGGGTCTGGCTCCCCCACTCACCTGCTCCACCATCCCACCGCAGCCAACGCCCACCATGTTCTGCACACCCCCCAGGTGGTCAGCGTATGCCATAGCGAATGGTTGTTCAGTTGTTCCGCCATTCGGTCTATTTGCATATTAACCTTTCATTATATAGGATTTTTAAAATTGATTTTAGAGAGGAAGGGGGTGCGAGAGAGAGATAGAGAGAGAGAGAGAGAGAGAGAGAGAGAATATCAATGATGAGAAAGAGAATCGCTGATTGGCTGCCTCCTGCACACCCTAGACTGGGGCTCGAGCCTGCAACCCAAGCATATGCCCTGACCAGGAAATGAACTGTGACCTCCCGGTAGATGATCAACCACTAAACCACATTGGCCAGGAGGGACTGCTGCTTTTTATTATACACTTTTTTGTATTATTTGGCTCTTAAAAACAATGTGTGTGTGTGTGTGTGTGTGTGTGTGTGTGTGTGTGTATGTGTGTGTATTAGAGGCCCAGTGCACAAAATTCATGCATGGGGTGGGGGGAGGACCCCCTCAGCCCATCCTTCACCCTCTCCAATCCGGGACCCCTCAGGGGATGTCCAACTGCCGGTTTAGGCCCAATCCCGGAGATCGGGCCTAAACCGGCAGTCAGACATCCCTCTCACAATCCTGGACCGCTGGCTCCTAACCACTCACCCCTGCCTGCCTGATTGTCCCTAACTGTCCCCCCCCCCCCCCGCTAGCCTGATCACCCCTAACCGACTGCCTGCCGCCCTAATTGCCCCTCACTACCCCCCTGCCGGCCTGCTGCTCAGTCGTTTGGTCATCCCTCACTAACCCCCCTGCCGGCCTGGTCACCCCACTCAGCCTGTTGCTCGGTTGTTTGGTCGTCCCTCACTAACCCGCCTGCCAGCCAGGTCACCCCACGCAGCCTGTTCGGTCGTCTGTTCAGTTGTGACAGTCACTTAGGCTTTTATATAGATAGATAAATAAAAGCCTAAGCGACCGGAACAACCAGTCGCTATGATGCGCACTGACCACCAGGGGGCAGACGCTCAACACAGGAGCTGCCCCCTTGTGGTCAGTGCGCTCCCACAGCCAACCTCGCCCGGCTGGCCAATCTTCCAAGGTCCCTCCCCCCGGCCCCAGGGCTGGGACAGGGGAACGGGAGGTTGGTGGCAGCAGACATAGCCCCTTTCCC
This sequence comes from Eptesicus fuscus, assembly GCF_027574615.1. Lineage (NCBI taxonomy): Eukaryota > Metazoa > Chordata > Mammalia > Chiroptera > Vespertilionidae > Eptesicus > Eptesicus fuscus. The sequence goes on from NC_072476.1 coordinate 22,288,077, forward strand.
AGGGGGGCCAAGGGCCGGCTCCCTCCTCGGGGCCAGCGGCCAACCTCCCATGCCCTGACCCTCCCCCGCAGCCAGCAGGCCCTGATAGGCCTGCCGTGGTGGCAAGGGAAGGAGGAAGGAGGGAGGCATGGAACTGCATGGTGGCAGGGTGCCGACGATGGCGGTGTCAGCATCTAGCGTCCATTCCTTCCACACCTGGCCCGGCAACTGCTACCTCCTCTCCTGACCACGCTAGGGCCTTCGGCCCTGGGCTGGGACAGGGAACCGGTAGTGGGTGGCAGTAGATGAAGCTCCTTTCCCAGGGGGACTGAGGACCAGCTCCTTCTTTGGGGCTGGCAGCCAACTTTCTGTCCCTCCCCTTAGCCAGCAGGCCCTGATCAGCCTGCCGTCCACCCACCGCAGGGCAGCGTGGTGGCAAGGAAAGAAGGAGGGGGGAAGGTGGGGAACCAAGCGGTAGCGGGGTGCCAACAATGGCAGCATCCGGCATCTGTTCCTTCAGTGCCCAGCCCCGTGACCATCACCCCAATTGGCCCTAAAAGCTGGCCAGGCCTAGGGATCTCACCCGTGCATGAATTTTGTGCGCCGGGCCTCTAGTTATTCATACATTTCATTGAAATATTTTAAAAACGTCAAGAACTTCACAAAGATCCACTTAACATATGAATAGCTACCATACCAATAAATCATTACTTGTCTGGTTATGTTAAATGGATATATTCAGTTCTGCTACTAATTGGCTTTGTGACCTTAAATAAGACACAGCTTCTCAGACCCTCCAGTTCTCCTTTGTAAGCACAAAGAGTGGACTGGATCACCTCCAAGTCCTTTCCAGCAAATATATGGCTTTATCAAGTAATACTTTTGCTCACACAATTATAGGTGCTACCCATTCTTTAAAAGAATATACCTACATTTCTTCAAAAATGTCATTAGCCACCCTAACTAACCGGTTTGGTTCAGTGGATAGAACGTTGGCCTGCAGACCAAAGCGTCCTGGATTTGATTCTGGTCAAGGGCATGTAACTTGGTGCAGGCTCCTCCTTAGCCTGGGCCCTTGTCATGGTGCATGCAGGAGGAAACCAATCAATGTATTTCTCTCACATCATTGTTTCTCTCTGCCTTTCCCTCTCTCTTCTACTCTCCCTAAAAAAATTAATAAATGGAAAAATATCCTCAGGTGAGGATTAACAACAACAAAAAAACGTCTTTAGCTTTCACTTCCGTTCATCTGAATTAGTGTGATATTACTGTATTTCACAATTATTAGCATTTGCAAGTAGAAATGACACTTAGTTATCTAAACAAAAACAAAATTTATGGTATTAGTATCTTAATCCTACATGCTTTCAATCTCTTCAGAAATTGTCATTTTTGGTTGTTTCTATTTTTCTTATAAACCCATTAAATCCAACCTGAGAAGGAAAAAAAACTCATAATATCAACTGAGCAGGCTCAAATTTGGAAATGAACTATTGTTTCACAAATGATGTCGAAGGAAGGAGGTAGGTGAGGTTTTCATACTCATGGAAGGTACCAACCCTTCCTCTCTGCCTGGGTACTCACTTTTATATGATGCCCATTGTAGACAAATGATCTTAGCTAATAGAGAGAAAGAAACTGGGGATGAAAGAAGAGGATCAAAAGAAAGCTATCGACCATATAGAAAATATTACTCTGAATTCTAATGGTTTCATTACAGTCATTAACTTAAATATCCTGAATCATATATTTAGTCAAATTGATGATGAGATGACATCATTAGCACTAATTCGACTTGTTGAATCAACAGGGTTATGATGGCTTTACCAGGAGAAGAGAACAAGGTTCTACCTCATGAAATAGAGAATGTCATTTCAGCTTCTTCAGAACAGAGGACCACCTACCACCAGATGTTCTCTTACCAAGAAATGACATGCTTCTTACATCTTGGTTTGATTTATGAAGTGCCTTCTGGGAATAATTTGTGACTATAGCAAACTAGAAACTAATCCCCTCCAACATTTAAGATTCATTAATTTAAGATGATAAATTAATGTACCTCATGGTCATTCCCAAGAATTCCCCTGTTCTTTATACTGATTTCTGTAGCATCATATGAGATTGATTTGCTTTTATGTTATTTTCCCTTAAAAAATGTGGTAAGGTATGCATGAATAGTCTTCAGACTGAGATATTCCAAGGCCCCAAAGTTGATCTATTCCCACCTTCATATGGTTCTCTGTAGAGAGCACCTGGGAAGGCACATGAGCATTTCTTTAATTATTGTCAGCTGAATCCAGTGGCGTTGGCTGAGCCACGTCCTGGAAACACACCTTGCCAGAGGCAAGTGTGTTGTCAGCCTGACCTTCAGCTCAGGTGCCAGGGGGTGGGTTTCATTATCTAAATCCAGCCAAGCACCAGGAACAAACGTGATTATCCAGGCCCACCCAGAAGTGAGATTACAAAGAAGCCACAAGAATGCACATAATCTCCTTTGTCTTGGGCTTTAGTAAAACTTCCTGGTTTTTGCTGTATAAAATAAACATGCTGTATTGGCTCTGGGTCTCTGTCTCTCCATCAGAGGACAGCTGTCCCACCTGGCCCCAGCTTTTTCCTTCTATCTCTGTATCTGTCTCTTTCTTTCATTTTCTCAATCCCCATCAGCCCCTACTCAGGAACTGGACCGCTCTCTAGCCGCGCTGGATGCAGAAAGAGAGAAATATTTACAGTTCTTTCAGTCTAAACAGTAGGTAAGACAATAAAATAGGGTGGATACTGATGTAATTATAAAAAGAATGTAATTTCTTTCTGTCTTACCTTCAGCAAAGCAATTAAAACTGGCATAAACTAGCTGAAACCGGTTTGGCTCAGTGGATAGAGCATCGGCCTGCGGACTCAAGGGTCCCAGGTTCAATTCCGGTCAAGGGCATGTACCTTGGTTGCGGGCACATCCCCAGTAGGGGGTGAGCAAGAGGCAGCTGATCGATGTTTCTCTCTCATCGATGTTTCTAATTCCCTATCCCTCTCTCTTCCTCTTTGTAAAAAATCAATAAAATATTTTTTAAAAACAAAAAACAAAAAACTGGCATAAACTAATAGGAAAAAGCAGTCTGAATGGTATTCTCCAATAAGAAACTGGAAAGGAAGGTATATTCTGGGTGTATTATAGGTTCTCTTGATCATTCATTCATTTGCATCTTATTCTGAGTGACCACAAGGCATCATTTGTTAGGTACTGGAATGCTAATATAAGTAAACAACCATTCCCAACTTTTTTTTTTCACTTCCTACTAAGAGTTACCAAGGCAAAGAATTCCCAAGGATTCTAGGTGGCATAGAAGGCATCAGAAGGCATTCCTGGTGGTGGGGAAGGATCACAAGTGGATATCTGAGGGAGTGGACATTCTGGAAAGAGCATGAATGGGATTTCAGATGAGAGAGATGAGGGCTTGAACTGGGTTCTGTCATATATTGGTGTTGTGACCCAGGGCAAGTTCCTTCTGTGAGTCTCAGTCTCCTCAATTATAAAATAGGTTATTGTGAGGATCAAATAAGAAAACTATACAAAACAGCAAAGGTTACAGTACCTGGCACACAGTAAACACTTAACAAATGCAAGTGCCTTCTCTGCTTCCTCACTATTCTATGGTAGGCAAAGGTGGGGGGAGGAGAGGGGAGTCCATGTCAGAGGCAGTGGTCCAAATCTTTGAAAAGCATCAGAAAAGGAGGAGAGGAAGAGAGAAGGAGTAGAACAAAGACATAAGCAGCATAAATAGTTGGTACAGCATAAAGTGTCAAAAAAGAACCGCCAGAAAAATGTTAAGGATTTCTACACCCAGAAATGAAAATACAGGATTTACATATTTCATACTTTATTTCAGCTAAAACTACTACAAATAATACAGGAATAATTCTAACTGCACATGACCTGGGCAACTCAAATTTGTTTTGTGTTTGGTTAATAGATATGGAAAAGATAGCATTTCACTTCCTTAACCATCTAAGTGTGTTGAGGGCAATTTCAATCGCAGTCCCATTTAAAAAATTATACTATTACATGAAGATAAGTAAAAATAATATAATACATTATTAGATACACAGATGGTAATTACTTTTAATTATGGTTATTCAAATAAATAACATGAAGATATGGAAAGAAAACATTTATTTCAAATACTACTGCTATTATGAAACATGAAAGTGTTCCAAAATATCAAAAGTCAGATTAAATATAAGGGGATATTGAACTGAGCTTTCAATTCTTTAAAATAAAATCTAGAGATGACATACTGCTTTAATGTGGGTTTTCAGTGCCAAATTCTAAATTACTGCATACAGAAACTTTTAAATAGAAATAATGAATTTTCTTGGAGATGGGAACTAACTCCTATGTTTTTAAATTTAAAGAAAGCTAAGTCATTACTAAAATTTTCGAAATTTTAATGAATTACAGATTTTTAAAAATCAACTATAGAAATCTTAGAGATTGAGCTCTTTTAAAAAATACATAATTTTTAATCACTACAACTGTTCTGCTTTCACAGCTGTGCTTTTGTCCATTTCTGTAGAGGTGACACTTCATTCTCTTAAAGCAGACAGACCTACATCTAAGAATCAGTCGTCTGGTTGCCAGACATGCTATAGCCCATACAACAAGTAAGAAAAAAAGGCCGGATCTTACAGTATTTACAATCAATTTACCTACCTTTCATATTTTATCTTAAGAATTTTTATATGTACAACAGCAATTTAATAAAGTGTAAAATAGATAAGTAGTAACTGAAAGTTATAAATTCACCAACTATTTTTTATTTTTCTTGATAATTCATAATTTTCTGCTGAAATTTTAAAAGTATTTTAGGTCAGCATCCTCCCCATCCCCAATTATCATGAGAAAGGCTTCAAGTGAAAGTGTACCATAAAAAAATTGCATTCCAGATTGCCTGCATCTTTTCAAAATTTTTTAATTATAGGGAAATACAAAGTTCACTTGCATTGTTATGTGACCAATCTACAGAACTCTTCATCTTGCAAAACAGAAACTCTCTACCCATTAAATACTAACTCCCATCCCTCTCTATCCCAGCTCATAGCAAATACCATTCCACTTCCTGGCTCTGTGAATTTGACTATTTTAGTTACCTCATAACAATGGAATCATACAGTATTTGTCTTTTTGTGACTGGCTTATTTCACTTAGCATAATATCCTCAAGGTTCATCCATGTTGTAGTAGCATATCAAAATTTCCTTCCTTTTTTAAGTTGAATAATATTCTGTAATAGTGATTTTCAACCTTTTTCATCTCATGGCACACAAACTAATTACTAAAATTCTGCAGCACAGCAGTATATATGTATATTTTGCCAATCTGACAAAAAATAGGTATAATTTTGATTCATTCACATCAGGCGGCTATTGTTGTGTTGGCTTGTTGTCATTTTTTTATTTGACAATCTAAGGGAAAAGAGGTAAGTGCTCCTGATTAGTCAGGTATTGCATGTTTTACGGCACACCATTTGAAAATGGGTGTTCTATATCACATTTTGTTTATTCAAGTTGTCTGCTTTTCTTTTTATATTATTCTCAGGAATCCTGATGACATATTTTCTTTGAAAGAAAGCAATGGTGTCCTGACCTATTGGCCCAAAAGAAGTAAAAAGAAGGAGACGGGTTAGACCAGTTCAGCTTTCCCTGACACCAGCCAGGCAGATGGAACAATATTTAGAAGGAATATTTGTTAGAGTTGTTTCTATATCTTGATTTAAGAAAGCTCCCTGGCTTTATGTCTTAGGAACATTCCATGGTAAAACCAATTTGCCTGGTACTTTAAAATTCTACATTAATCAGATTCTAGTTTTATGTTGAATATTTATTTGAATTTCTTAAAATACTCGTTTAGACTAGAGTGATCCTTTCTTTAGTTGTTCTGATGTTAAGGTGGAAAGGAGCTGAATAAGAGGGAAGACTGAGCAAAAGGCTGTGATTATTCTTTTTAATCATTTAAAACAGATTTTAAAGGTCTCTCTGTACCACCTTTCCAGTCTGAAATTAACACAGCCCTTAAAAGATCATTAGACCTAGGCAAAATCAGCAAAGAGGAGGGGAAGGTAGCCCATCAGCAGAAAAGAGCTGTGTCACCAGCTCTATGATCTGGAGCACTTCCCCTCTGAGTTTTTCTTTTTCTTTTTTTAATCAGTGAAATAGGACTAATAATGCTACCTTATTCCCCTCAGGGTTCTTCCCCAGTCCCCTGTGAGGATAAAGAACCATTATTCTTCTCATAATGGCATTTCATAATCTTACCATGGTTCCTACTGCCCCTTGCCTCCAGCTACTATTCCAGGTTGAATAGTCTCAATATTTCCCCTTCCTTTCACCATCAAGTCATTTTCCTCCAGACGGGCTGTGGAACTTCTACTTAAAAGCAACCAATCAACTCATCAAAGACCAAGACTGGATTCTAAAGAGATGGCACTTCAATAATTTTTATATTGGCTTATACATCATAGGGTCACTTCTGTGTATTTTTAAATTGTTAAAAACTAATAGTTTTCCACTGATAATCTGTGGGACTAGACATCTAAATCCTTTCCCCAAAGAAACAAGGTTGAAATTCAGTTTTCAACTTAGGGCTTCTTTAACAGTTTGTTGTTGTTTTTTTAAGAAAAGATAATTTATTAAAATGAGAGAGTATCTTTCTCAAACATGCACACTCATAGATGTAAATGTGCCATGCTTCTAAGAGGTAACTTAATACACTGGGCTATGGATCCAAAACACCTATAAAGTTAGAATCCTGTGTAACTTCAGCTAAATTATTTGGCTTTTCTGTGACTCAGCTTCCTCATATATAAATTAGGAATATCACCAAGGGTTATAATGAGTTATTACACAGTTTCTTTAAAAAAAAAAAAAACGACCTGAAAGAAGGCAAATAATCCTTTCCACTAATAGTTACAGGGTAAAATAAGATTGCTGTTAGAGTAATAAATTTGACAGTAAAATAGTAGTCAAGTTTTCAGGCAAATTTAAATTGGCTAGTTGAAACAAGCGAATATTCTAGAAAAATTAATTGTACTGGACAAAAAGGTGTTCCTAAAGTGTTAACTAAAATTTTTATTGGTACTTCATCTCATGATAAAATTGCGCATCATGTAATGAACCTAAAACAGTAATATTATAGTGCAAAAAATTAAAATTTAAAAGCCATCAAGACTACATTATAAAATTTTCAAAAGCATCCTAATATTTAAATAAAAAAAAGGGGGGGATAGTAGAAGAATATCATGTAAGGAAAAATATCCTGTAAGTAAATTACATCTAGAAAATTAATACTTTAGTAAACTAATTGTAAGGCTAAAAGCAAGACACCCATGAAAAACACACAAGGTGTCAAAACAAGCCAGAGGAAAATCATTTGGGCAAAAAATGAAATAGGATCCCAAGTCAAATTTATAGAAAATATTCCTTTATTAACTTTTGGTCGAGAATATGTTTGTATATTTTCAGAAAACAACTCCGAGACCATGTGGATTCCGGCAACAGAGAGGAATCGACAGGACTACTCCAGCCATGAAGATAGAAGAGAAGCAGTCCAGAGATGGAAGACGCTGATGTCGCCTTGCCATACTAGCAGTTAGCAGCTGTGCGTCACTGCAGGTTGTCCAGGACCAAACCAGAGAGAGTCAGACCTGCATTACCACCATTTGTCCACCATCCAGAGCTGAAGGGTCAGTGCTGACATGTACACATAAGGAGCTGTTTGACATTGAAATTGGGTCTCAAAAGAACTGTTGGCCCAGAAAGAAACTCACTACAGACTGATTCATTTGCCTTTCAGCATAACCATTATTTCTTGTCTCATTTTCGGTTCTTATAAGTGTATTTCTAATAGCACATGATCTCACTCATCTAGGGGAAATAATGAACAACATAGACTGATGAACAAGAACAGACCCAGAAACAAGGAGGCATGGATCAGACTGTCGGGCCTCAGAGGGAGGGTAGGGGAAGGTGGGGGTAAAGGGGAGAGATCAACCCAAGGACTTGTGTGCGTGCATATGAGCCTAACCAGTGGTTAAGGACAACAGGGGGGTGGGGGCATGCGTGGGTAGGGGTGTGGGATGGGAATGGGAGATGAGGACAAATATGTGATACCTTAATCAATAAAGAAATTAATTAAAAAAAAAAAACAAAAACCGACCTGAAGCATCTAGCTCAGTGCCTAGAATGAAGAATTTGCTTAGTAAATATAAGCATTCTCTCCTGTATTTCATATTTATCTGTAGATATTTCATAAAGCATTCTGTGTGTCAGTGAGCTTTACACCTTTATACTGACAGGACAGAGAAAGACATAAGAAAGGTAAAAGAAGAATGATATATCTGAACTAGAGCACTGGGTCACGAATCGATCTTTCACAAGCATCTGACTTTACAATATTCATGAGTTCCGCTACAAGGTTGATGATTTAAATTAGAATGAAACCCAGGTTAGCAGGTTAGGGTGTTTTATTAAGGAGGCTAAAGAACACTAAGCTATTTGCAGTGTAAAGAATCACACTTAAACAAGAAGCAGAATAAGAGTGACTTACAAGCTATTTGGCAAATGAGGAAAAGAAGGTAGAGAAAAGTATGTGTTCATTACCATTTACCTAACAAAAGGTGGGGGGTATATACATGTAGTTGTTTGCGTATTTATAAGAATGGAAAGATATACTAAAAACTAATAAAACTGGTCACTACAAGGGAGGGAGAAACAAGCTAGAGAAGGTGCAGAGAGACAAGCTTGGTAGATCTGATTGTGGAACCATATAAATGTTTTACATAATTATAAGACAAAACTAAATTTTTAGAAAGGCAATCCATAAAAGCAAATATAAAGCAAACCTAAATGATTATTGAGTTGGTAGCTTAACCACACAAAATATTAATTACTTCAAATGACTTTAAAATAAGGTAATTTGATTGTTCAGCCCTAGTTAGATATACTCTAGGGACAAAAATCGCTACAAAAATATAAAATTATTTTTCAATAAGTATATTACTAGTAATGCTACTGATAAGAGTTATTCTGAAACTACTGTAGTATGTAGTAGCATAAACCAAGTAAATAATTAATTTAATATCATTATAAACCAGAATTTTCAACAAGGAAAAGAAAAAACAAAATTTTAAATAGATAAGTTGTGGAGTCTAACTGGAATTTGAAATATCAGTATAAACTTATCTTTTTTCAAGAAAGGAAGAAAGACTACCTTGCTAGCTCTTTTCAGTAAAAAGGGCTATAAAATAACAAAGAAACCAGTATGAATCAACACCCTGAGAACCCAGATTATGGTTTCTAAATACCATTTCCTATCAAAAGGAACAAGCCCTTAGAGAAATGGTTGACTCCAAATATAATGTAGGAAATGTATAACAAGAGCCTGAAATATCTTGTTAAGCATACCAGAAGTCAAAGAAGCTATTAAAGACTACTGGAATTGTATCAGAAGACTCAAAAGGCAACTCAAAATGGTTCCCACTGGTCATAACAAGATAATTAGAACATAAAAAAGAATAGCACCTGGCTGGTAAGGGTTAGCGGTTGAGCTTTGCCTCCGGAACCAAGAGGTCGCTGGTTTGATTCCTTGTTAGGGCACATGCCAGGGTTTCAGGCTCAATCCCCTAAGGAGCATGCAGGAGGCAGCTGATGGATGATATTACTCTCTCAGCAATGTTTCTATCTCTCTATACTTCTCCTTCCCCTCTCTAAAAATCAGGGGTTGGTGGAAAGAGATCAACCCAAGAACTTGTATGCATATATGCATAACACATGGACACAGACAATAGAGCAGTGAAGGTGGAGGGGGAGGTGGACAGGGGAAAGCTAGAAGGGGTCAAAGGGGGAAAAGCGGGACATATATAATACTTTAAACAATAAAGATTTTAAAAACACATTTTTTAAAAAGCAACTGTAATGTATAAATGTATGTATATATATATATATTTTTTAATCCATGCATAGTCACCTTTGGAAGGTGCTAGCATGAAAACCAATTATTTATTCTGAAACTATTTTTTAACAGGTGTGTTGGGGATAGAGATTAAAGAATTTATTCTGCTTTTTCTAGATGAACTATATCTTCAGATAACTGAATAAATTTTATACACACACACACACACTAGAGGCCCGATGCACAACGATTCGTGCAAGAATGGGCCTTCCCCTGGCTGCTGGCACCGCCTTCGCTCTGGCCCAGAGCCGCCTTTCCGCTCCAGCCTGGAGCTGCCTTTCCGCCTTCCCATGCTGCCCAGAGGCCCAGAGTGGCTGGGGTGGTGCGGAACGCATCAAGCATTCTGCCCCGCCCCTGGCTGCTTGGTGCCTACATATGCAAATCAACCCACCATCTTTGTTGGGTTAATCTGCATACTCACTCCTGATTGGCTGGTGGGTATCGTGAAGGTATGGTCAATTTACATGTTACTATTTTGTGTGTGTGTGTGTGTGTGTATTTTTTTATTATTATTATTTTTAATTCTCATCCAGGGATATTTTTCCATATATTTTTAGAAAGACTGGAAGGGAGGGAAGAGGGGGAGAGAGAGAGAAACATCCATGTGAGGAAGACACATGGATTGGTTGCCTCCTGCACGCACCCTGACCTGCAACCGAGTTACGTGCCCTCGAACGCATGATACTTTGGTCCAAGGGCCAATGCTCTAACCACTGAGCAACCAGCTAGGGCAAATTTTACATTTTAAATAAAAGCATTTGGGGTAATAAATGAAGAAGGAACAAACTATAATATTATCATTTTGCAACTCTTAATAAAATAATGAATCTAGCAATTGATCATTAATGGTTACTAAAATTATCAGATGAAAAAGCTAACAGGGAACTTCATATTGAAGGAACCAGAATAGCAATATCTGAACCCACTCAATCTTATCACAAAAAGAGAGACAAGTAGACATTTAATGCCACACAAAGCAACACAATAGGAAATACATAAAACCTTCTATGAAATATTCTTTTTATTAGTTCAGTACTGAATCTGACCAAGTTTAAAGAACTAACTACCAGTTCATTGCAAACACAGAAATCAGGGAACATGTTAAACAACCTTAAAAGAATGTTCAGGGATATGGGAAATTCTACAGAGCAACCAACTTGGTTTCTTAAATATATTGCAAAGGGATGAGGGGTGGAGGTAAGGGAATCCAGAGAGAGGAAATTCACAGATTAAGAGAGAAGTGAGACATGTCAACCAAATATAATACGTGAACTTGTTTGGAAACTAGAGCTCAAACAAAACAATTATTTTTTTAAAAATTGTGAGCAGGAAATCTGAATACATATTAAGGAATTAATTTTTTATGGTAGTAGTATTCTAGTCGTGTTTTAAAATGGCTGCTTATCTTTTTGATACATACATATATAGCCTAAGGTTGAAATGATACCCTGTCTACGATTTGTTTCAAAATTATCTGAAGGGGAGAGGGAGAGAAAGCGTACTAATGAAATAGAACTGGACACACACTGTTGATACTTTGTGTCAGCTAGATGGGAGTTTTGTTATATTATTTTCTCTACGTTTGTACACATTTGAAATATTTTTTTTTGTAATGAAAAGTTTTGGTATTCTTTTAAGCAGAAATTCAAAAAGACCTCTCTTCAGCTTCCTAGGATATCACTTTTAAATGAAAAGATACAAGCTCTTTGATGTTTATCTTAGGTGTATGGTGATTACAGTTAAGACAATAGTCCCCTGTATGGCATGCACCTAAATGCAATCAATCTGCTTGAGTACTTTCTTCCCTTCAGGACAGGGCTATCCCAGACCTGGGAAAATGTATGGGGGCGGAAAGAACAGGGCTCTTCAGATCACTCTGGAATCAAATCCAATTCAAGAACTGTTTAATCTCCCTGAGCCTCTATGAAATGGGGATAACAGCTCATCCTTCACAATGTTGCTATGAGCATCACATGAGATAAAATGTGAAACACCTAGCCCAGAGCAAGCACTCAGGAAACTGACACTTGAGTATTTATTTATTCATTCATTAATTCACCAAATACCTGAGTACATACTGTGGATCAGTTAAGTGCTAGAGATAAAAAGACACAGAAAACATAGCACCTGCCTTGAAGGAAAACACGAAAGTAAATCCATGATTATAGTGGTAAGTATTTAAAGTTCTGGAAGGATAAAATATTTGGATCTAAAATTCTATATCCAGGAACATTATCAATTAGGAAGGTGAAATAGAGGCATTTTTTTAGTTTACTAACCATACAATATATGTGCAAAAAAAGAAAAAAACCAATACACCACTTAGAAAAGAAAATTAGTTCCCTCAAAAAAATCTACGCAAAAATGGCTGAGATATTTAGAAGATTCTCCTTTGGCTAGCAAAGCTTGAATGACATAGGAATACATTTTCTTCTCTGTGGGCCCAAATATGCAGCCTTCCTTCACTAGAGAATTGTATTTATACAATCATAATAATATACATGCTATATACCTCCTGCTATCTCTTGGAATCAACTTCTCAAGAAAGCACAAAAATATAGATACAAAAAAGTAGTAAGTAGTATAAATAACCTAATTTAGTTAACGGAAGTGAGAAGGGGACAGAGAGCAAAGGAAGGTACTATATGTGCTTAATTTTTAATCTTATATAGAAGCAATCAAGATATATTGGTCAAAGTTGGTAAGACTTTTTAGTTAAAGGTAGAGTGAAACCACCAAAAGAAAATGATAAAGTAGCCGCCATAGGGAAGGAGAACTGGGAATGAGGAGCAGATTCCCCTACACCCGTTCACCTTATATTCTCTTGTTCTATGCAAACTTTTAAAAATTTGTGCATTTATCACTTCAATGGTTTAAAAAGTGTCATGGGAAACACTTTCTCTGCTAAAACCTATGTAACTCACAAGATCTACATTGAATTTGCTAACACTGCTCAAATACAAGAAAGATTCTGAGGTCACTAGACTAGATAGATAACTTCTACAGTACTTTCCAGAAACTAAAGGTCTATCCTAAGGAATATGCAAATTGTAGGAGGGTCATTTGGTTAATATACAGATACAGATGTAATAAAATCTGTTCCTAAGCTGTAGAACACGAAGCAAACAAGAACGAAACAATAGGAAATTTCCCCAGAAAAAGGCAGCTGAGAACCAAGAACAGAAGCATTAAAGTTGAATGGAGTCAGGAATAAGAAAGAAGAAACAAGAGATGGTAAGCAGAGCTTCTGAGTGCACTCCTTACTGCTGAGGGAGTGAGCTACCATCAGGACAAGACGGCTGGTGTGGTGCCCATGCTGCAGAAATGCATTCTCAGACAGCGGTGGGTGGTGTTGGGTCTGAAGGTGAAAGGGTCTGGTGGTGTTGGGTCTGAAGGTTACTTCTGTAACCACTCTAAGTCACAGAAGCAGTTAAGCAATTAATGTGTAAATCAGGAACCAACACACAAGGACAAAAAGGGCTGAGTACAAGTTTCTTCCGCCACAGTCTAGTGATTTCTAACCATTTCTTGAAGTCATGTATACAGGTGGTAGGTGGGAATTAAAAGGCTGTACCCATTGAAAGGGTGAATAATTTTTTTCTTATTTAGTGTGCTGACTTTATTATTTAGTGTAGCTTTATTTTATTTTTATTTTTTTGTTAATCCTCACCTGAGGATATTTTTTCATTGATTTTTAGAGAGAGGGTAAGGAAGAGGGAGACATAGAGAAAGAAACATTGATGTGAGAGAGACACATCAATTGGTTGCCTCCTGCATGCGCCCCAAACAGAGCTGGGATCAAGCCTGCAACTGAGTACGTGCCCTTGACCAGAATTGAACCCCAGACCCTTCAGTCCAGAGGCCGGTACTCTATCCACTGAGCTAGGACTAGTATAGTTTTAAATGCTTTTATTAGAAAAGAAGAAATGTAATAAAATCAATGAGTTAAGTTCCCACTTTAAAAAGCTAGACAAAAAAATAACAAATTCAAAAAAAGCAGAAGAAATAACAAGAGTATAAATAAATAAATAAAAATAAGACAGAAAAACAATAGGAAAAAAGCCCAATAAAGTTAAATTTGGTTCTTTGGAAGAATTAATAATCACCTAGCTAGGAAAAAAGAAAAAAGACACAAATTACCAATATAAGGAACTTTTAAAGGAACATAATTAGAGATCCTACAGATATTAAAATTATAAGGGAATAGCCTGAGCTAATAATTTTATGCTAATGAATTTTCCAACCTAAACGAAATAGAATATTCCTTGGGAAACACAGATTCCTAAAAGTGAAACAAAAATAAACAGAAAATCTAAATAGCCTATATCAATGAAAGAAATTGAATTCATAATAAAAAACCATTCCACAGAGATTATGTCCAGATGTCTCCACCGGTAAACTCAACCAAAAATTTAAGAACTTAACTAGTTTTATGAGGTAAGCATAATCCTGATACAAAAACTTGACAAAAATATAAAAGAAAAGGAAATTACTATCTAATATTTCTCATGAATAAAGACATAAAAATCCTATATAATAAAAGGGTAATATGCAAATCGAACAGCAGAATGACTGGTCGCTATGACGCACACTGACCACCATGGGGCAGACGCTCAATGCAGGAGCTGCCCCCTGGTGGTCAGTGCGCTCCTACAGGGGGAGCGCTGCTCAGTCAGAAGTGGGGCTCACGGCTGGCCTCTCCCACCTCCCACCTCCGCGGCAGCACTAAGGATGTCTGACTGCAGTTTAGGGGGTGGGCCTAAGCCGTCAGTGGGACATCCCCCGAGGGTTCCCAGACTGCTAAAGGGCACAAGCCAGGCTGAGGGTCCCCTCCCCCACCTCCCTCCCCACCACCGCCCCGGCCCAGTGCACGAATGTCGTGCACCAGGCTTCTAGTACTTAATAAAATATGAGCAAATCAAATCCAGCAACATGTAAAAAGGATAATACATCATGACCAAGTGGATTTCTCCCAGGAATACAAATTTGATTTAAAAACAATAAATGTAATACTGACAAAATAAAGTACAAAAACTATATGATAATTTTAAAAGATACAAAAAGAGCATCTGAAAATATTCGACATCCATTCATGATACAAACTCTTAGCAAACCAGAAATAGAAGGGAACTTCCTCAGTCTGAAAAAAGGACTTGTATGGACAACCTAAAAATCATACTTCATGGGGAAACACTGAATTTCCCCTAATACTAGAAATAAGGCAAGGATATCCACTCTTCCCGCTTCTACTTAACTGTGTACCAGAGTTGCTAGTCAGGAAAAAAGCAGGAAAAAGGAATGAGACACAAATATTGGAAAAATAAAGCTTGTTACTAGCACATCAACATGATTGTGTATATAAAACCCTGTGGGATATTAAAAAAAAAAACTATCAGAAGAAGTAAATTTTAAAAGGTTGCAGGGTACAAGGTCAACATACAACAATTAATTATATCCTATACAGAGGCAGCAAACAATTTGAAAATGAGTGACTTGTTTTAAGAAACTTTCATTTATAATAACATCAATAACATAAAATATTTAGAAGAATATTAACATAAGACCTCTACAGCAAATCCTAAAAACAGGCCTAATGAAGAAACAGACAAGATGCTTCTAAAATTTATTTGGAATACAAAGGATCTAAAATAGACAAAATAATTTGAAAAAGAAAAACAATGTTGGAGGGTTTATGCTACCTGATTTTAAGTCTTACTATAAAGGCACAGAAATAAGAAAGTGTGGTACTGGCATAAGAATAGACATAAAAATGAATGAAACAGAAGAGTACAGAAATAGACCTAAATACATGGTCAATTTATTTTAGACAAAAGTGCCAAGTTAATTTAATAAGAAAAGAAAATCTTTTGAACAAATGTTGCTGAAACAACTGGATACTCATATGTAGAAAATTAACACTGACTCCAATATCATTCCATACACAAAATTAATTTGATCTGGATCATGAGTTAAATATAAAAGCTAAAACTATAAACCTTCTAGAAAAAAAACAGATAAGAAAATCATTGCAACCTTGGGGGATGCAAAGATATTTTGGACAGGGATAAAACCCACTAATCATAAAAAAATATTTTAACCAGACTTCATCAAAATGATAAATATTTGTTCATCAAAAGACACTGTTAATAAGATGAACTCAAAACGCAAAAAAATATATTTGCAATACATATATCTGACAAAGGAGGTGTATCCAGAATACATAAAAGAACTCTTACAATAAAAACAGTAAAAAGACAAACAACCCAATTAGAAAATGGGCAGGACACTGAAAAATCCACCTCAGAAAGAAGATATCTAAATGGCCAACAAGTACACAAAAAGGTGATCAACATCATTAGTCACCAGAGAAACATAAATTAAAACCATCTTATACCCTCTAGAATGGCTAGAATAAGAAAAAACACTAACAGCACTAAATGTTGGCAAGGACATGGAGCAACTGGAACTTTCATACAGTACTGGTGGAGTATAAAATGATACGTCCAGTTTGGAAAACTGTTTAGTTGTTCCTTTAAAGTTTAACATACATCTAACCTAAGTACCAACAATCCTAGTCTTAGGTATTTACTCAAGACAAATGACAACATATGCCACAAATTTTTTTTTACAGAAATGATCATAGCAGCCTTACTTATAATAGTCCCAAACTGGAAACAACCCAAACAGGTAAATGTATATTCATACAGTGGAATACTACTGAACAATAAAAAATAATGAACTACTGATACACATTTTATCAGGGATGAATTTCAAAAACATGTTAAACAAATAAAGCCAAACACAATACCATATGATTCCTTTTTTTTTTTTTACAAATTCCAAGAAAAATAAAAATTAATCTATAGCAACAATTTTCAACCAGTGTGCCACAAGAATTTTTAAAACATGCAATGCCAAACTAGTCAGGAATACTGACCTCTTTTCTCTTAGATTGTCTAATAAAAAAATGACAACAGTCAATACAACAATAGCTGTCCAGTGTGAATGAATAAAAATTATACCTATTTTTTGGTCAGATCAGCAAAAAAAAAATACATTTTTTGGTATGCTGCCTAATTTTAGTAATTAGTTTATATGTGCCATGAGATAAAAAAAGGTTGAAAATCGCTGATCTATAGTGATGAAAATTAGAAGTGGTTGCTTAGGGCTGCTTAAAAGGGGGTACAAGGAAACGTTGGGGGAAGATAAAAATGTTCTATATCCTGCTTAGGGTGGTGGTTACATGAATGTATATAACTGTTAAAACTCTTTGCACTAAACATTTTAAATCTGTACATTTTATTTTATGTTAATCATACCTCTCTAAAAAGCCATTTACATAGTATGGAGAACAATAAAAAATATTAATTGTGATTGCCTCTGGGTAGTGGGATTCTAGCTAATTTTTTCTTCTGCTAATTCACACTTTTATGAATTTTACAATTTTCTATAATGAACTTCTCCCACCCCCTTTTTCTATACCTATGTTTTGTAGTTTCACAAAGATGCCAAAATGTTACCAGTATTTAACTTCTGAAAGTAGAATTATGAAAAGCATTAAAGGAAGTATTCGTCACGTTCTCGTTTTATAGTCGGCATGTGGTACAGATCCTTATGTAGGATCTGACGGGAATTCAGGAGCTCAGGCAGAGGAACATGGGGTACTGAGAAGAGGAAGGGATCAGACACAACAGAGTTCAACTCTGTACCTGGCTCTCTCACTGAAACTGGTGGGCAAGTCAAGGAGCCTATTTCCTCACCTCTAAAACGGGAATAAGATGTATCCTGTCTGCCTCAAAAGGGTTTTCTCTGAGTGAACCAGCTGTGGTCGATAAAGCACAGAAGGAATTGCAACTTCTGATATTATGGGAAAAGTTTTTTTTAAAAAGTCCTTTCTCAAAAGTCAGATTTATTATTTACAGTAGTGTAGGGAGCAAGAAAAAAAGATATTGCTAGAATAACTGTGCTTTTAAATCAATAGCCAATGATTCTTACCTATTGGTGCAGTAATAGTGATTCTGCAGAGCACAGGATATACACTGATTTAACCGCTTTCTCTCAATCTCCTTCCAACTATCTTCTGGCCACTTTCTCTTGATCTGCTTCTCCTCATGTTTTTTCCCCACATATTCAGCATAAGTCTGAATCCGATAGCTTTCTGCGTATTTGCTGGTATTGACAGCTACAAGAAAAAGAAAAAAGTCATTATGAAAGAGCCTGACCTAGCCCCCGAGGTGTCACTGAGGTATCAAAGGAGCCCTGGATTCAGGTCTGAGCTCAGACACCATCTCTGACACGTAGAAGCCAGGTGGCCTTGGGAACATTCCTTGGGCTCACCAAGTCTGAGTTTCCTCATCTGGAGAAAAGAAGAGTCATTACGCCACAGCCTCACCCACAGTGTGAAAGTGCTCTGTAAACTGTAAATAACCGACATGCTGTAAGTAAAAGATTAATTTTCAAAATATTTGCAGGTAACAATGCTGCTTAAAAATTATTCATTTCCAGAGTAAGAAAATGAAAACAACAACAAAACAAAACTACTAAGGGAAAACTGTAAACCCTCATTTATTTTGTTAAAAATAAAAATGGCAATAAAAGCAATCTTCACTGTCAAATACTGAAGTTCTACGATATGTCTGTGTCCAGTGTTTTGCATACATGATGTCTAATCTTCACAATAGCCTTACAAGGAAGGAACTGCTTTTGCTGATGAGAAAGCAGGGCCACAGAAGTCAGGTGATTTACTGCAGACCTCACCACAAGAGAGTGGCAGCGATGGGATGCAAAGCCAGGTTACTCTGACCCTAAGGCCAGGGGCCTTCTTGCTGCTCTGCACCTTACTTCGGACTCTGCAAATTCAAGAGATCCCCACAATGCCTAAGACATGCCTCTTCTCCTTCCGCTTTTAAAGACTGCTAATTCTCTGTAATGTGCCTCTGGCTGACCGGAATACTTGAAAGCTGGATGGAGCTTATTCCCTCCTTGGTGTTAATGCTTGACTAAGGCCAGGTCAGTTTTGTTGCAATCCTTTGCTGTGTCCTCCTCAGAGGCCGGTGGGATGGAAAAGCTGGTGGAGTGGGAGTGAGGACCCGTGGAAGGCCTGTGGGTGGATAGGCACCCACTTGCTGTTCTGGCTCATGCAATTTGAGCATATACTCTCCTAGCCCACTCTCACTGCCAACAATTATTTCCCACACTGGCAGTGTGACAGTAAGAGCCTGGCCTTGCTGACTTGGTACCCGGTCAGCTGCAAAAGCACCTTCCTGTTTGACAGAGAATCCCTATACTCAGTTCTAGCAAAGTTCTTGGTACAGAGTACTTCTCAATAAATATTACGTGAATGAGTGCAGGCAGAATGCAGCAACTGGTGATAAGCATGCAGTATTTGAGAACATCAGAACTGGACAAAGGACTCAATTATATTAGGGACCTGAAATCAGAGGGAAAGACAACTGTGTGAGAGGCAGATGCTCCGAATATCCTACACTTGACACTTAATCCTCATTCCAAGTGGGCCAGATTTGCCTAAAACTTCTCAGCACAATAGTGGATTACAGAATGTCATGCCCTAAATGTTTAGCTACTTAAAGAGCAAAACAAAAATACAGAAAAGAAAAACCAATTCTGTAGAAACACAAATTTTACTAAGAAGTTTGCTGTACTTTTCAAACATTCACTCTAGAGTTAAAGAGAAAGAAAAAGAAAAAAAAAAGCCCATGAGGGTATTAAGGAACTTCCATAGTATACAGTCTCCCAAAGAAGTAGAGAAAGTTACTGAAATGTGAGCTCAAAATGGTGTTCTCTGACTCACTCACAAGGAGATAAACGGGCATAAAATTCTGGAGACATGCTATTGACCAAAGTCACTCATATCAATCAGAGAACCACAGAAATAGGATCCTTTCTTGAAAACCTTATTCCTCGTGACAGTTATTTTTTTCCTACTTTCAGTGGCCACATTTCTGACTTTTCTCCTTATTTATCTAACCACCCAATAATTTCCATATAAACAAACACCATCCATCTATGCTTCCATCCAGTAATTGCTCCCTGTCTGTCTAGGGACTATGCTAGGTATTTGATAAAAAAGACACAGTCTCCATCCCCTTAAGCTCACCCTGTCACATGCAAGCTTTATGCAGAGTTGATTTCCCTATATGCCTGAGACTACCTACTAAAACAGGTTAACCTACCAAAATGACACACAGAGAACCCATAGAGTCTACCATCATTATTCTGTACTGACTTTTGGTAAATAAACACTTCCTGGATTTTCCTCTTTAAGTTTCATTCCTATATCCAGCATGTTCATTTTGCAAATGTCCCCAAAAGGGATGACATCTACAATAATCTCTCTCTCGAAATTAACTTGGACTACAGTGCACCAAATAAAAGAGTAGGCCTGAGTCAGTATTCCCCATGAAAACAAAGGTGGTAACTGGATCACAAAGGAGCCAAGATAACCTGTTTAATAATGTCCAATTGTTTCCAATAATTTCACTCTCAGTCCCATGGACAAATGTTACAAACAACCCTCTAACCTCGGAAGGGGAATTTATTTGAGCACATTTGGAATTAGGATTGCTTAAAAGGGAAAACAAATAACAATCCACTTTTCACTCCTGGCCTTCACATGGCAATAATTTACCAGCATTCCTTCAAGTCCCAGCAGCTTTGCAGCTCTCGGCCTTTAATCTGGAAGCTAAATTCTGGCTCAAAGCCACCCTTCTAATGGATGAATCAGCAAAATGAATTGGCTGTCATCTGTGTCCTCCAGTGATTCCAGCTTGCCTGTCAGAAGCAGCGTGTAGTCAGCTGCTTGGCAACACTAACCTTTTCCAAATTTGTCAGGGAAATGATTCAAGGCCATCTTTCGGTCGTGCCACTTGGTTAAAGCCACTGGGGAACTAAACACGCTGAAAGTCCTCCCAGTTTCCTTATAGCTGAGTGAGAGCAGTTCCTCCCACATAATAGTCTCATCCACTCACAGCTTCGCTGTACTGAGTCCACTGTCTCTTGACACTCTGCACACATTTTAGCATTTAATCTTCACAATAACCCCACAAGGAAGGGATGTTCTAGTCGTCACACAGATACTGAGACAGAGCATCAGGGAAGCTAAGCAGCTTGCCTAAGATCTTGTAGGAGAGCAATAAAGCTGGTTTGGAACCAAGATGGGTCTTTTTTTCTTTTTTTTTTTAATGTAATATTGCCACAGGTCGGCCATATATTTGTTTGCATTTATTTAGATGGACAATTATTTTGTAAAATGGTTCTTTTAGTAGTTTTAAAGAACTATTTAAAATGTTTAGATGTTTTCTTTCCAAAAATTAAGAACGTTCCATTACTGTCAAGCTAAGTCTAAGTTGATAGATACATTATGTTTAAGGACAAGAAGACTTAACACCAGATGTAGATTCCTTCCTAAGTTGATCTATAGATTTAATGTAACTGCAGTAAAAAAAAAAAAAATTTTTTTTTAAATCCCAGCACTTTAATAGAACATTGGAAAAAAATTAAATGAAATGAGAAACAAATCTGAACAGAAAACAGAGCAGTGGTAGCCAACAGCAGGAGGAGGTCAATTACCAAGGAGATGAAGGAATTTCGGGGTGATGGAACTGCCCTATATGTTGAGTGTGGTGGTGATTACATTTGTGGAAATACAGAATTGTTCAACAAAGAGGGTACTTTTATTGTATATAAGTTATACCTCAATTATTCTGTGGAATTAGAAAGGTTGATTCCAAAATTTAAATGGAAGAACGGGCCAACAATAACCCAGACATTTCTGAAGAAGAAAAGAAAGGGGGCCTTGCCTGGGTAGCCAAATAAGCTTATTGTAAAGCTACAGTAATTAGGCAGTGTAGTAATGGTATAAAGACAATAAAGTGACCCATGGCATAAAGGAGCCTGGAAATAGACTTATGCATCTGTCAAAGTTTGCTTTTGGCCAGACAGCATGACAGAGAGTGTGGAAAAGGAAAAGTTGGAAAAATTGTTTATCCACATGAAAAAATGAAATTGAATTCTTACACTATGCCAAAAAATCAACTCCAGATGGATGAAGTACTTAAATGTTAAAAGCAAACTTGAAAAGAAAATATAAGTAAATATCTTTCTGAGCTTGAAGTAGGAAAGAATTTATGAAGATACAAAGTGTTAAGCATAAGAAAGATAATAAATTTGGCTACATTAATAGGAAAACTTTAGTGCATTAGAAGACACTTTAAAGAGAGTGAAGACAATCTACAAAATGGGAGAAGATATTTGTAACATATGCAACTGATGGAGTTGAGCACCAGCATACATAGACACGTACAAATCAGTAAGAAAGCACCCAACAGAAAAATGGGCAAAAGACATGAAAAGCATGCATAGCCACTTCACAGAAAAGGAAGCATATAATGACAATAATTATATAAAGAAATGTTCAACCTCAGGCAATAAGATAACATGTTGTAGATTTGTAGTGGGAGGGAGAGAGCAAAAGGGAAAGTGGGGGAGAGAGAGGGATGGATGGATACAGGTGGGGAGAGAGTTGACGAGAAGTAAAATAAAAACAACAAAATGATCAGCACAACATTTGGAAGAGTGGTTGCCCCTGGCAGGGAATCAGGGGGATGGGGTAGGGTAGTAACAACAGGTAGATGTAATTTATTGGCAATATTTTAGTTCTTTAGTTGAGTGGTGGTTTCCTAGATGTTCATTACATCTCAACCAAACAAATTGTTTAGGTTTTCTGTTGTCTACCCTGTCCAACTAAGGGCCATTTCCAATACAGACTGTCCAAGTATGAAGGTCTATGAAAGACCAGGTTAGTTACTTCAGTTTCAATGTCTTCTGTGGTACGAAGCTGCCCCTGAATGGTCCAGGTAGTGTAAATGAGCACTGCTACTGAAATGCCAGACTTCTCACACCTTCCCCAGGAAGCTAAGGTCATCTGTACAGCCAGTGTATCAGACTGCTAAAATCAATTCATGGTAGCAAATGCTGGGAGGGGGAGTGGGGGGAGCATTTAGAAAAATGCAGGACGCACCAATATTTCTGCATTTTTTTTACAATGGCTATCCTCAACCAACATCATGTTCTCAATTTCTAAGGGAATTACCTATATTCTTATTAATCCAATGTCTACAAGAAAGAGAAATATTTATCGGATACTTACTCTGCCAGGCACAGAAAATCCTGCAAATATTATCTTGACTTTATAGATAAGGAACCTGAGGTTCAGAAAAAGTGACTAGCCCAGTGGTCAGCAAACTGCGGCTCGTGAGCCACATGCGGCCGCGGTTTGCCGCTCTGTTGACTAATGAGTTTGCCGACCACTGACCTAGACTCTCGATTCCAATAATTACAGGCTGTTGTTGTTCCTTGTGATTAAGCCCCATGTCCCAGTGGTCGGCAAACTCATTAGTCAGTTTGCCGACCACTGGACTAGCCCAAGGTCCCAAAGATTCCAAGTGTTTGGGCTGGATGCAAACCAAAGCCTACATTCTTCTCATGACACCACATGCACTGGAAGGGTCCCAGATCATATCATTTAAAGTTAACACAAGCATATATACCTGTCTATAGGCAAAATGACCAGAGCCTGTCCATCTCTCCACACAACAGTAATAGAAGGAATCTACCTGGTATATTGATCCACCACCAGAAGTGACATGTGCCAGCGTGGCCTCTGCCAGCTTTGCAGACCCAAACCCTACTCCCCATACGTCAACATGGGCTTTCATGCTCAACGGTGTCTGCTTCAGATGCCCATTAAGACAACCTCCTCATTTCTCTTACAGCCTCCGACCTGGCCCCCCACTACTTTACTGTCATTCCAGGTTTTCACACCATGCCAGCATGACACCAAATGTTTTGTGTTTGCTTATTTATTTAAATATGAACATAATGGATACAATGTATTCTCATGTCCCACAAAATTTTAATCCGATTTTGGTTTTCAACAGCATGAAAACCATTTTTATCAGATAGGAAATGAAGGGTTTTATTTTGAATTCTACAGAGGAGCAAACTTTAAAATCTTTAAAGAAAGGAGTTAAGGCGAAACAAAACAAAACCACACCAACCTAATGGGTCACTATGACCGTTTTTCCTCTGTTCAAAAACCTGACTCAGGATGTATTTCTCCTCAACCCATGCACAAGTCTCGGCAGACACTAAGGTGCAGGCAGGAATGGACAATCTAACAGGAGCATGATGAAATATAGGTATTCCCCAATGTGCCAATAGGCAAAAGTGGGCAGGCCAGCCCAGAAAATGAGACCCTATGTTTTACCCTCTGCAGTCCATCCTTTCCCTACTGACAACATCCACTCTCTTCTGTAGAAAACCCTCAGAGTCTTCAAGATAAAGTCCCAACTTGCTAGTACACTATGCAGGGCCCTCAGTAATTATTTAGCCCTCACCTCAGCTCTTACTCTTTCCCCACATTTACCCAACAGGCCCAGTCGCCCTATAAGGAAGGGACCATGCCTTATTCATCTGTGTAGTGCCTGGGCTCTCCCGAGGTTTTTGGCGGGGAAGATTATGAAAGGAAAGCGGGGAAGAAACAGCTTTTATATATGTTGGCAGCCTGTTCCTACTCAAGAGAAAAAAGCCAGAACTAGGATACATAGTCACAAGATATTCAGTTAAAAATCCCTGATCTAGTGGATGAAGAGCCCTGACTGGCAACAAGAGGAGGTGACTCTGATGCTAAAGAGCAGGTTCCCTTGTGCAGTAAGAATCCCTACACATCACCACACCTGAGCCTCGCAGCGATAAGGCCAATGGACTTGCCTCAGGTACAAGGTGAGGATCACAGCTTGTGATTCCTTGTCCTTGTTCTTCCTTCATCCTGTGTGTACTTCTCCAACAAATGGTAATTTAAAAAAAAAAAAATACTGAGCCTGAAAGAGTGAAAACTAAGGCAATGAAAGAGATCCAAGCCCACAAAAGGGGACAGATGGAAGCAATGAAGTAAGAGGCAGAGGGGACTTGATTCATTCATCTCTGCTTTCCCAAAGTATCCACTATAGCACTGATTCTGAGGGGGCACCCAAAAGGGAAACGAATTTAAGGAAAAGGAAGCAGACCGTGCTTCCAAATATGTGAAGTGCAGAGCATGATAGCAAGAGAAGCTAGGTGTTTACAGACACCTTCCACACACACCCCTCACTGGTTCCTTACCACAGTGAAGGTGGGTGTTATTGACAAGGCTGAGAGAAAACTCAACTAGCACCCAGCGAGAAGTGGCAGAATAGGGAAGGGTATAATACTGGTTCTGCCACCTACACGTCATGCCTATGACTCTGTGCTTTCTCCACATCATGAGCCCCTCAATTAAAGGAAGACAGGCACTCATTTTGATTATTGTCCAACACCTCCTTCCACCCCACAGTTCTCTAATTAAGGCCAAAGTAGCAGCAAAGAAAACACTCTTTATAAACTGGACAAAGGCTGACATATAGATATAGTGACATTTACTTGAAGCCTATAATATAAAAAAGGGAGGTAAGAGAGCCAAGTAGGAGAATCACAGGTTCTGAGGCTCCCAAGACCTGGGTTCAAATCCTGCCCAAATCTTGAACTTGCCTGAGGCAAGTCATCTGCCTTCCTGGGCTTCTGTTTCTTTATCCATAAAATGAGTATATCCACCTATTTTATAAGAAAGAGCAGAGAATGTGTTTGCAAAGCTTCTAGCATAAGGACTAGCTCATAGTAGATGCCTAATTAATGAGGCTACTGCTGTTAAATCACAAAGCATAATTCCGACAAACAGCACTATGCCCAAGCCAATATGAGACATTCTACAGGGACACAGACTCAGTGAGCTGTAACTCAGTGAGCTGCGCCTGGAAGTTGGCTGTGTCCTGGGCGGGTGGGAGTGGGGGGTAGGGAAGGTAGGGGGGGTTTGGGGAGGTCTTCCTGAGTTCCAGGGTTGGAGATTAGCAGGCCTCAGTGTACAGAAGTGAGGAGGTTTGATATATCTAGGTCTGTAATAGCTCATGGAATACAGCTATCATTTAGAATTGGGATGCAATCTAGCAAAATCTTTCCTATGTAAAAATGTGGAAAATATAAAAAGCAATGTAACAACCATACTCAACAAGTATAAAATCAAAACGTCTGAACTATATAATTTTTCAAAACTGTACCAAGATCAAAATTAGTCAATTAATTTCTACTAAGTCTACTGACAATGCAATAGTCTTCTTTTTAAACAGTCATCATCATTCATTTATTTAACAAACACTGGTCCTAGGTACTGTGCTGGGTACTGGGGTGTGGCAGAAGGGTAGAGACATTCCCTACCCTGAAGAAGCCCACATCTAGAGGAGAAGGAATGGAAAGGACCGGATTGTTAAAGGAACACCAGGTAGGTAAGAATAAAGGTGAGAAATGATGATTTTAATCTGAGAAGGGCAGGAGGGAAGAAGAGACAATAAATACGAGATATTAAAAAGTTGAGTGTAAGGGGGAAAGGCTGCTATTTAAGTGTTAAATTTCAATGGCCTACAACAACTGCCTTAGCATTTAATGAATGATGTCACTAAGGAACATTGCTTCCATTAACCAGACTGGTGGTATGTGTTTTTTTCTTTTCATTATTATAAGCTGAAAAGTCAATTAAAAAACAAAGCTGCCATTTATTGATTACTTACTATATATCAAGAATTAGCCGAAACCGGTTTGGCTCAGTGGATAGAGCGTCGGCCTGCGGACTCAAGGGTCCCAGGTTCGATTCCGGTCAAGGGCATGTACCTTGGTTGCGGGCACATCCCCAGTAGGGGGTGTGCAAGAGGCAGCTGATCGATGTTTCTCTCTCATCGATGTTTCTAACTCTCTATCCCTCTCTTCCTCTCTGTAAAAAATCAATAAAATATATTTTTAAAAAAAAGAATTATACTGTTTTACAAATGTAGTTAGTTCTCAACTGTTCATTTATTTATCCATTTATTTATGAATACACATACTGATGCATTAAATTCTCATTTGTTCACTTACTCATCTATTCATTCAGTCATGAACAAACACACCATCTTCTAAGACTAGGCAACTGGAGCTGTGAGGGGGCTCAGAAACACAGTCCTTGTGTTCAGCAGGGAGACAAAGACAGTGTGCAGAGCTCCACATGTGTGCTGAGGCTTAGAAAAGAGAAGCGCTCCAGGGTTTCCAGTGGAGAGCTGATCACACCTAGGACACAGGGACTGTTTCTCCAAAGAAATGACATTTGGTTCTTTCCTGAGACTTGCAGGTTGGGAGAGTAGACAGTGTTAAAATCACCAGGAGTGGGGAATTATGCTCTAAACCAAAGAAACATGACCTGACCAATCTCTGAGTGAGGAAGCACAGTCTTGACTTAGGAACTGAAAGAAGACCTTAATGTTGGAGCCCTGAAGAGGGAGCAGAGAGGAACCCACAGTGAAGTTAGAGCGAGGACACACCACAGACGGCCTCGGCCATGCTAAGTGCCGCAAGAGGCCCCACAGGGTTTTTCGTCAGGAAAAGGATGCGCTCTGATGTGCACTTTTACATCACTGTGGGTGAGAGGGGAAGAACAGTAATAGGAATGGAAAGGCACAGAATAAGAAATTAATTCCTAGTGAAAATAGGAACACAGACATTTAATCATCATACAGGTGGGGAAGAGCAGGCACAGGGCCTGGGAAGCTGCAGGCTGAAAAAGAGGAGGACTAGCCCAGAGAAGAGTGTTAGAGAGCTGAAGGAGGGAGAAAATCAATGGACTTGGTCACCAGGTAAGAGGAGAGGGTTCAGTGGTGCTATGGTACAGAGGACACTGGGAACTTAGTAAGAGAAAGCTCGGTGCTATGAGGAAATACCACAGTAGGATGAGAGTAAGAGGAAACAGTGGCAAGGGGGGTGGATGCAGACCACCTTAATTTGTCAAAGGAGGGAAATGATCAGAAGCAAAGACGAATTGGGGGTCTCAGGAGTTCTTCTCAAAAGATGGAAGGGATCCAGCAGGTTTTCATGCCTTTGGAAAGAAGTTCCTGGGTGGGCCCCAGGGTGAGGGATAGCGCAAGGCTCAGGGGGGTAGATGTGTGGGATCCACTTGTGAGAGAAGGGCGGGGTGGGTGTAGAGCTTTGTGACCCTGGGGGTACGAAGCTGCGCCTGGAAGTTGGCTGTTTCCTGGGGGTGTTGGAGGAGGTCTTCCTGAGTTCCAGGGTTGGAGATTAGAAGGACAGAAAGAGAGTAAAGCCCATGGGCTAGTTACTGTGAGGACCCTGCCTGAGATAGTGGCCTTCTTTGCAGAGTTACCAATCTGCCCATGCTCTTTTTCTCCTCAAATCAACCCCTCAAGGTGGGCAGTAGCTCTATTTTTACTCACACAAGAATAGGTTGAGAGAGGTTGAGTAACCTGCTGAGGGCCAAAATAACTAATTGGCAGAGCTAGATTTGAGTCCCGATCTCCCTATGATTTTGATGACTACTCTAACCTACTCCTCCAAGCTATCAACAAAGCAGCTGCTCTAAACCTAAGTCAAACAAACAAACAAAGGTGTTTCACAAGTGCTGACAGAGCTCCTGAAAAGATGGGGTAGTGATGTGCAGCAAGTAAGAAGGAATTTTAAGATGGACTCACACAGGAGCAGATGGAGTTCCAAAAAAGTTTAGAATTGGGAGATAAGAGAGAAAAAGAGAAAACCTTTTTTTTTTTTTTTTTAAGACGAAACACATAACTTAAAATAGGAGTTGGGAAGCAATTCCATACTTAACAGTCTTGATGAACTTGACAGACAGCTGAAAGGCCTAAGCAATTCTTCACACTTCATGGGAGAAAATTAAGATTGATGTCTCAACTACACAAGAATAATTTAAAGCAAAATCGAAGCTCTCCTAGACTATGGGAAATGGCAGATCCTAAACGTCAAGAACACTGAGTAATTCTTCTCTAGGGAAGTACTCGTTTTTTAGTTAGACTATTTTATGAGTATCTTTAAGGCTTACAAACATATCACAAGAGTACAAATAAAGAAAAATCATGGTGGAGAAACCAAGATGGCGGCATAGGTAAACACCTAAACTGCTGCCTCGCACAACAATTTGAAAACTACAACTAAAAGACAAAACGGACATCATCCAGAACCACAGGAAAGCTGGCTGAGTGGAAATTCTACAACTAGAAGGAAAGAGGAAAGCACATTGAGAATCACAGGAGCTGCAGAAGGCAGAGGTACAGAGATGCACGCGTGGAGAGGACTGGCAACTGAGTACGTGGCTGGCTTTCTCAAGCAGGAGGGAGACAAAAGCTCCCGACTGCACTGAACTCCAGTTCCAGGCGAGACTCTGGGGAACCAGACTCATTCGGGGAGAAACTGGACTGTCTGGCAGCGGGCGAAACTCAAGGGCGGCTTTCTCTCAGAGGTGCTTGCAGCGATTACCGCGGGACACTGAGACCCAGGGACCTCTTAGGGCAGGGCTGACAGGAAGCCAATGCTGTCTGCTCCACCCTGAGACTCCACCCCATCCAAGCTGAGCACAGAGGCTTTTGCAAGTCTTGTCTTATAAGGGTGTCTCCAGCACAGAAGTTCTCCCAGCGTAGCACACAAAGCCACTCTATCAACTCAGGGAAGGAGCCAAAATGCAAAGACAAAGAAACAGGTCACAAATGAAAGAAATAGAGGAAAGCAAACGACAGGATATAGAGTTCAAAATCACAGTTATAAGGTTTTACAAGAATTTTCTAGAAAAGGCCGATAAATTTAGTGAGACCCTCGAGGAAATGAAAAAGGACCAACTAGAAATTAAGCATACACTGACTGAAATAAAAAATAATATACAGAGATCCAACAGCAGACAAGAGGATCGCAAGAATCAAGTCAAAGATCTGAAATACAAAGAAGCAAAAAACACCCAACCAGAAAAGCAAAAAAAAAAAAAGAATCCAAAAATATGAAGATAGTGTAAGGAGCCTCTGGGACAACCTCAAGCATACCAACATCCGAATTATGGGGGTGCCAGAAGAAGAGAGAGAGCAAGATACTGAAAACCTATTTGAAGAAATAATGACAGAAAACTTCCCACACCTGGTGAAAGAAATAGACTTACAAGTCCAGGAAGCACACAGAACCCCAAACAAAAGGAATCCAAAGAGGACCACACCAAGACACATCATAATTAAAATGCCAAGAGCAAAAGACAGAGAGAATATTAAAAGCAGCAAGAAAAAAAACAGTTAGTTACCTACAAGGGAGCACCCATACAATTGTCAGCTGATTTCTCAACAGAAACTATGCAGGCCAGACGGGAGTGGCAAGAAATATTCAGTGATGAATAGCAAGAACCTACAACCAAGAGTACTCTACCCAGCAAAACTATCATTCAAAACTGAAGGGCAGATAAAGAGCTTCACAGATAAGAAAAGCTAAAGGAGTTCATCAACACCAAACCAGTATTATATGAAATGCTGAAAGGTATTCTTTAAGAAGAGAAAGAAGAAAAAGGTAAAGATAAAAATTATGAAAAACAAATACATATCTATCAACAAGTGAATCTAAAAATCAAATGAATAAAAAATCTGATGAACAGAATAAACTGGTGAATATAATAGAATCAGGGGCATAGAAAGGGAGAGGACTGACAATTCTCAGGGGGAAACGGGTGTGGAAGGTGCGGTAAGAGACTGGACAAAAATCATACACCATGGATGAGGACAGTGGCGGGGGGGTAAGAGCAGAGGGTGGGGTGGGAACCGGGTGGAGGGGAGCTATGGGGGGGAAAAGAGGAACAATTGTAATAATCTGAACAATAAAGATTAAATTAAAAAAATAAAGAATAATCATGGTATAGAGAGGTCACCATCCATCAGGTGCTGCACTGGCTCTAGTCCTAATACAGGGTGCCCCCAAAAATGTATACACACACTCTGAATAATTACAAAGGCAGTGCTTATTAAAATACATTTCATTTTCAAAACTGAGCCATCAACTGTTAAAGTGTGTATACATTTTTTTGGGCACCCTGTATATTATTCTGTATTCTGTAATATCCTTAATATATTAATCTTAACATATTCCCTTTCATCTCTAATTCTATTTATACAAAATAGCCTTGTTTTGAATTCGAATTTGAACAAATGGACAGGTTAAGTCACTTGCCTGATGTTACGGTGCTTGATGGTGGTAAATGGCACTCCTCTGGAGTGCCTTTTACGCTCTGATGGCAGCACAGTGTGCAACAGGTTTTAAATTGCAATAGTATCACCAGACAATACCTACCTTTACTACACAGAACCCACTCTGATGTTTTCTATTCTGTTTCTTTCTCCCTTCTTTTTTTATACTGGTGTCAACCAGCACTGATTTCCTGGCCCACTAATGGTCCCTGACCCAAAGTTTGAGGCACACCATAGCTCACTGACACCCACCTTTCAAAATGGCATTTCTAGGCAACAATGTGCTTTGTGTTTTAAAAGGTTAATCAACAAAAGAACTTTTAGGACACAACCTATTCACCAATCAGAGTCTGCATGTAATGAACTGCTGGAGATAGTGATTGGGTCTGAAGTCAGAATTAAGCAGGGTTCTTTAATCTGGACTAGTTCTCGCTAACAAAGCTTTGGTTGTCAGATACAAATACACACCAAATAAAAATGTACACCTCATACCTCAAGACAATACTTTTGGACTACTTAACGTTGGCAGCTTGTGCAGCTGTTTATGAAGCACTGAATCCGCCACAATATTAATGCTATTGTAATAAAACATAAGTTCACCATCTTTTCCCCACTTCCCATAATCAGGCTTACAAAAAGCTTGACAGGGCATCACATATTCATACTGAAAGGTTTCAATAGTTGAAAGGCTTAAAGTCTATTTATAAGCCAAACAGAAATGGGAGATGCTGTGCGCCAATATTTGCACTTTCATTAAATGTCTCTCTGTGGATGTTTTGATGTGGTTTTCATTTGATAAAAGAACTTACTTACACTTTCTGACTCAGCTTATTCATTAACCAACTGAAATCCCTGAGAAAAAGGAGAAGAAAAAATGAGAATGACAGGCCCTTATCAGCCAGGCAGGGCTGAGCTATCTCACGTGCAAGATGAGTCATTACCCTAGGGAAGGAGGGAATCAGTCACCAAAAAAAGGCCTCTCCCAACCTAGTAAGAAAGGCGTTACAGAAATTACGTATAAATTCCACATAGATGGGGCAATTCTGCCGTGTTTCTCTAACCATTCCTTGCCACACCGCCACTTTGGAACCAGTCAGTGCTCTCACGATGGCACCATGGTGCTACCCTGTGAACAAGAGTCCTCCTTCTGGTCCTGCCTTTCATCTCTTCCCCACTCCTCACCCCTGAGATCCATCTATAGATGTGAGACATTCTGAAATCTACATCAAATGTCCACTCACCGTTTCAGTGTCTCCAGGACATCCCACATATGATCTGTCACCACCAAAAAGGTTTGAAAAAAATGCCAATACAACTTCATTTAACACTTAGGCCAGCTGCCTCTGTGCCCTCCTGGCACCCTAACAGGCACTGTGCCAGCCCTTTGTGGAGAGTAAATAGGTTAACAACAAAAGGAATGAATCCTGCCCTTCAGAGCACAGGTTGCCTTGGGACAATGAAATGTATTTGTTATAACTGGCAATGTTTGACTTCAGAAAAGAAGTCTACAGAAAGAGTCACACACTTTTTCAATGGGGAAATAAATGAAGAATGATGAAGTTAGTCTTATTTTCCGCATCAATTTTACCCTTTCCCTTTGCTGAGACGATGAGCCCAACAACTGATTTATTTCTCTGGTGGGTTCCATCTGCAGGTTGTACACTAAAACCCTAAGGATTATCAAACATCCCAAAAGGACAGCACAAAACTGAACAATAATTATATATTTTTTTATTTTAAAGCCCCATCTTGGCATTTAACACATTCATTCTACACTGGTACTATTTTCGCCTTTTAAATTACCAAATTGCATCACTGTAGCCTTCATGATTTTAGGAAAACTATGTCACCTCTTTATTTTCCTCACCCATAATTTGTTTCCCTGTTATGGGAGGCCATTGCTACAAGCGGTATTAAGGTCTGACATGAACACATTTAGGTGCCAAAGCAGCTTAAACAAGTGCAGTGACATTTCTATAGTCAAACAAATACTTTACACACAGAGGAGCAGGAGAAGGAAAGAAGAGAAAGAGGGAAAGTGGGACAGGGAGAAAGGAGACAGCGAGAGCATGCCAGCATGAGAGTTTTTCCCATTTGATGAGTAAGTGCTTTTAGAAGGTGGCAACTCCCAAAAGTCAGAGAACTAACAAGTTCTTCACCATTCATGCACATTTAAAGAACCTGTGAAATTCTTTGCCAGCAGGAGAATAAGGAAATTATTTTTTTAAAAAGTGATACTGACATTGTTCAGCTTTCCTGTCTTCCAGTTGTTAATATCTCTAAGTTGTTATAAATATTCATCTCATTTTTTACATCCTAAGGTGAAATTAATGTAGATCTTTTTGTCTATTTGGACAATGCAAAATAAACTGGTTAGATTTTTAAAAGTCATGTCTTGCATTTGAAAACATTTACATACAAATAATCAACACAATGGCAAGTATTACAAAACTGCTACATATTAAAGAATTTTGGGGTTATTTTATAAGATTGTATCTTAAAATTCCCAATGATGTAAAGGTTTCCCGCAATGTCAAAATACTCAACACAAATTAGGAATTTGAAAAAACAACTTTGGAAAGTCAAGTATCTGCACAGTGGTACACAGAATGTTCAATAATGGAGCATTCGTGGATTAAAAAAATTCTCTCTATATTTATTTTTCCCTATAAAAATATTACCATTCTTTAAATTATAACCTGAGGTCCCACATCTAATGCCTCTAACGTAAGTCCCATTTTAAAGCATGTAAACTCAAGTATGTCTGTTTAATGAATGAATTTACTTACCCTGCCTTTGCATAGGTATTATTATTTGACTTTTTAATTTCTAATATTCACCCAAGGATATGTTTATTGACTTTTTTAGAGAGAGAGGAAGGGAGAGAAGAGAGAGAGAGAGAGAGAGAGAGAGAGAGAGAGAGAGAGAGAGAGAGAGAGAGAAACATCGATTGGTTGCCTCCCATACGTGCCCCAACAGGGAATCAAACCCACAACCTAGGTATCTGCCCTGTATGGGATGACACTCCAAGTGAGCCACCCAGTCAGGGCTCTATGCTATAATTTTAATGAAGAAAAATATGTATATGTGACAGAAATTTCCCTAAGACCCAGATGTAAAGCTCCACAAACCACAGTGGGTTTTTTCAGTGAGCTCACAGACGGCGCCCCAGCCCAGTGCCTGATTAGGACAACAATTAGAGTCCTTCACCAACAGGAAAAGAACAAGCTAGGCTTGCTTCGAAGCCTACAACTTGATCCTTTTGTCAAAACCAAATTGGTGTCTAGGAAGTGCATGTTACAGACTGCTGCTATATAACAGACTTAGTGAGATAATCCACAGGTTTGAATCACAAATGAAATAATTTTGATTAATATAAAAAGGAACATATTTTCATTAACTAATTCCCATTTTGATTTGGGAGCCAACTGTCCAGCTACTACATTTAAGTGATATACAAACGAGAAGAAAAGAGACAGCAAATGTTAAAATGCAGGCAGAGGCATGAAAAATAAAGAAGGAAGTCGGCTGGCAGAGCCAAGTTTATCTGCTACTCCACCCTGAGTGTTCACAGCCAAGAGCTGATAGAGGGCCTTTTGGTAAAGTAGGTAGAAAAAAGCCCCACGACTCTCGGGTTGCCAGGCAACATGCCACATTTTATTAAAGCAGGAGCGGTGAGAACCCTCAGGGGGCTGGCTGGAATGCTGTGTCATGTGTTCTCTCCCAGGCTCACAGCTGGTCACCTCCCCTTGCACAGTCTCTCCCCATAAATATGCTCTTGCGAGACTGCAGGAGGAAGCAGCTACCTGAAAGTAAACCGAAAATCAAGGACAAGGAGCAAAACACAAGCCAACTGGGGCTTGTTCTTTTTCCAACTTAAGCCAGAGTGCAGCCAGAATTCGTGGCTGTTGCCAAAAAGAGCATAGGCAGACCCTGTGCTTGGTTCTCCAGAAGCCTTGACTAAATGCTGTCTAGATTATACATAAAATAAAATAAAAATTTGACTGCTTCATTATTTAAAAGATTTTAATAACCACTGTATGAGCAGACTGGCACAGTGTGATGAGTGTGCACTTGGGGGTGAGACAGTTCTACCCCTGGACTACCACTTCACCTCCCTGGACAACTGCTTTCTTATCCTTGACCTGAGGTGCTTTCCATAGTTCATTTCAGGGAAATTGAGCACTGTGGAGTTGCAGCAGCATTGGGGGAGCGGGAAGGGGAGACTAAGGGAGAAAACTGTTTATTCAAAATTACCCTTGGCCCTGGCCAGGTAGCTCACATGGTTGGAGTGTTGACTCACTATGCCAAGGTTGTGGGCTTGATCCCCAGTCAGGGCACATACAGGAGTCAACCAATGAATGCATAAATAAGTGGAACAACAAATCGATGTTTCTCTTTCTCTCTCTCTGTCCCTCTCTGTCTCTCTCCACACCCCCTCCCACACCCTGCTTTCTCTCTCTAAAAATCAATAAAAACATATCCTCAGGCAGGTAAGCATTAAAAAATAAAATTGCCCTTTGAAAATTCCCTTCCAAGGCACCACACTGGCCTCCAACACATCCCTCCAGTGTTGGAACACACTGCTGTTTCTTCTCTTTCACACCAGAGGAAAGATCATGTTACAGAACACAAACTCATGCGAGCACACATGGTTTCTAAGCAGTGGAATGCTCAAGTACA
The DNA here is from genome assembly GCF_027574615.1 of Eptesicus fuscus. Classification (NCBI taxonomy): domain Eukaryota; kingdom Metazoa; phylum Chordata; class Mammalia; order Chiroptera; family Vespertilionidae; genus Eptesicus; species Eptesicus fuscus. Next base: position 22,323,869 of record NC_072476.1, read on the forward strand.
TGCAGAATGAGAGAACTGATATTCACATGGGAAAAGCAGATCCATATCTCCCATTTCATCTCCGACTCACTTGGACACCTTCTTTCACTGAGTGGAGTGACAAGCAAAACCAGTCTCACCACTGAAATAATAATTTCGCCAAAGGAGTAAATCTGAATTTATACTTTGAATCAAACTTTTCTGATGCAACTATAGTTGGAACCTAGTGAATTTGGGGTGGGCAAAAGTAGGCTTACAGTTGTGAGTATGCAAGAGTTTATCCTTGTGTTATTATTTATTAATTATTTCATTATTTATTTGTATTACAACTATAAATCTACTTTTGCCAATCTCTGTATACAATCCATACCTTTGTGCCTATCCTCTAACCATACATACCCTAGCTGGTTCTTTGAAGACAGAGAATGTGTTTTCGTACATTTTATATCACCAGTGATATTTCTCCAGGAGAGAATACTTAACAGAGCTTCCAAACAGACCTGTGCTTGCAGTTACTACAAGCCACTGAATAACCATGGCTTAACTTCCTGGAGCATAGATTTTACTTGTTATCAAGGAGGAAAAGTTAAATACTCAATCTGGTCATTTAACACATTTTAATATTAAAATAAAATGGATGTATTTTAGAGTTGAATTTTTAAATTTGCAAGAATGGTTTAAATAAAAGACTGCAGAGAAATTCCAACTTGTACCCCCTCCACTACCGACTCTCTCCCCACAACCCCCACAATCCCCACAACCCCCACAACCCCTGAGCTTTCCTAACTGCTCTCCTTTGGTGTTGGGATGCTTAGTGAAAGCTTAAGAATAACTTCCTCCCACAGACACAAACAAATCTCCTAATGTTCAACAGCAAGGGAATAGCTAAATAATTATGCTATTCATATTCATTAAAAATTATACCTTTCAATGGGATAAGTATAATATACCTCCCACAGAAGCCTGTAGTAATAAATATTAGCTGAATGAGTGATCAAGTCTCCTTCCTGATAAAGTGATAACATCACAGAGAGAAGAAAGCCCCACCTTCTTTTCTTGGCAGCGAAGTGGTGAATGTAATGTCCTCATAGAGTAGTTCACACAGACAATTTGTACTCTAGACTCACTAACGACACTCATGGAGCTGTTAGGAGCTCTTTATGACCGAATGCAATCCTGGAAAGAGCTGACTGGTCTGAGAAAGGGGTAATGCAATATCTATTTTTCCAGCAAAGGTAACAGATATGGATGTATCATGTATAAGCAAGGGAAGATGAGGGCAGCTTAAACTGAGCGGGTATACTCTCAGAGTTAAATAAATCTGTCTGAAAGGGATTATAACCCCGCATACCAGTGGCCACAATGGGAAGGTGACATTTCCATTTAAGCTCACATCCAGGCCCTAATTCACTTGACAAGTACTTTTGTCCCAGGAAGTAGTCCCCTTGTATCAGTAAGCTTATCGATCAAATGGTCTGGACCAAAGACTAGGTAAGTTCTGAGCACCAGGGACACCTGCACTAGAGCTACAGTCATCAGTTCCTGAGGTTACATTGGGGTAGTGCACACTGTCAAATGCCGTAGACCCTGCTACCCTTACTGTATACAGGAGAAACCTGAAATCTGTTGAATGACTTGCCCAATGTCTTATAGCTGCTGTAAGGAGAATAACCAGCATTCAAACCCCAAGTAGTTCAGTCACTCTACCAACCAAAGAAAATGATGTCAAGGAAACTACCATGCACTGGCCACCTACTCTGCTAGCTGTTCTCTGAAGCAGGGACCACAGGGCCATGGTGTCAATTCTTCCTATGTCCCTTCTTCAGCAGACAGGCCCACTGCCTGCTGAATGAGAAGAGGCTTAGAGATGCTCATATCCTTTGACCTAGTAATTTCTCTTAGGAAAACAGTATATGAAAGCAATCTGAAATGAGGACTAATTTTTAATGCACAAAGATGTTTGAAGATCAAAAATACATACAGACATATACATACACACACACACACATATACATTTAAAAAAGCAAAAACAAACCTCCTAAGTGTTCAACAGTGGGGGAAAGCTAAATAATTATGCTATTCATAGTCATTAAAAATTATGCTTTTCAATGGAATAACAACCAAACAATAATAATCAATACATTTTCTGGCTAGTTATTTGGACAAAAGTAACTTGAATGCCTAGCTCACGGTTACATTCATTTAACAAATATTTACTGATCACCTATTATGTGTCAGGTACCTTTTAGGCATTAAAAATATATTCAAAATAAAAATATCTGTCCTCCTGGATGGTAGTTGTATGGATATGTTCACTTTGAAATAATTCATTGAGCAATACACTTCCAATACATGTACTTTCCTATTTCTATGTTAAATCTCAATTAAAAAAAAAAAAAAAAAGCTTAGCTTCATGGAGTTTACATCCCAGTAGTGGAATACAGATACTACATAAAAAAGTAACATACAGTGTGTATATACAATGCTATGGAGAAAAAGAAAAGCAGGGAGTGCTGAAATGGGAGTTGTAATTTTAACTAAAGTGGACAGGGAGAGTCTTAGTAATAGTGTTGTCAAATACAAATACAGGACTCACAATTAAAGCTGAATTTCAGATAAGCAAGAAATTTTTAGTATATTTCATACAATATGTGGAACTTTTTAAAAAATATATATATTTTATTGATTTTTTACAGAGAGGAAGGGAGGGGGATAGAGAGTTAGAAACATTGATGAGCGAGAAACATCGATCAGCTGCCTCCTGCACACCCCCTATCGGGGATGTGCCTGCAACCAAGGTACATGCCCTTGACCGGAATCGAACCTGGGACCCTTCAGTCTGCAGGCCGACGCTCTATCCACTGAGCCAAACCAGTCAGGGCTATGTGGAACTTTTAATTGCAGAAATTATAAAAGAATAAATTGATAGTTGTTACTATGGGAAAATGTAGCAAAATAGACTATATCAAGAAGTACAAAATAAAATGGGACAAATATTTATTTGCAAAATACAAAACCCAGAATGAATCTCTTTAAGCTTCAGTTTCTTCTATAAAGTGAAGGGGGAAATTTTACCTGCATTTCATAGAACTGTTATAAAGATTTCAGAACAGCATCTAGAATCTAGTAACATCACTCACTAAATGTTAAAAATGAATAATAATCATAAAAGAGTATACTTACAAATCAATAAGAAAAGCACACAACTCATAAAATAAGAACCAATTAAACTTTTCAAAATAAATCTAGTGCTGCTTTAACAATACATAAACTGAAATTTTAATGATATCCTTGCTCAAGTACTACCCATAGTGTACTTCTATATACTGTATTTTCCGGCGTATAAGATGACTTTTTAACCCAGGAAAATCTTCTCAAAAGTCGGGGGTCTTATACGCCAAAAAATACGGTAGGTTAGAAAAATCTCTGACAATGTATATCAGATTGCTTAAAACCCAAATACTGTATTTTCCGGCGTATAAGACGACTTTTTAACCCAGGAAAATCTTCTCAAAAAATACGGTAGGTTAGAAAAATCTCTGACAATGTATATCAGATTGCTTAAAACCCAAATACCGTATTTTCCGGCGTATAAGACACCCGACTTTTGAGATTTTCCTGGGTTAAAAAGTCGTTTTATATGCCAGAAAATCTTACCTTATAATAGACAAATATGAAAATTGACCGCACCTTCGCTACGCCCAAGCCACGCCCACCAACCAAGCCACACCCACCAAGAAACCGTTGCAGGGATGTTGGGGTGTGGCGGAGCCCAAGGCCGGGAAAGCCGCCCGAGGTTTTCCCGGCCTTGGGCACCAGCGGGGAGCCTGCGGCCGATCGCAGGAAACCACTGGGGGTCGGCTCCTGCGATCTGTAGCAGGGACACTGGGTGCGGCCGAGCCCAAGGCCACCGCCCGTGGCCAAGCCCCGACCCTGAAAGAAGGCAGAAGGCGGTGGCCACAGCCAAGGCCTGGGTCCCCAGTGCAGGCAGCCAGGTGAATGAAGGTCTATTGCACGAATCTTCGTGCAAACGGGCTACTAGTACAGTATATAAAAGCCTAAGTGACCATCCGACCGGTAGCTATGATGCACAATGACCACCAGAGGGAAGACGCTCAACGCGGGAGCTGCCAAGCTGCAGTGACTTGGCAACTGTGGTTTTCAGGTGACACACCCAGAACCAGAAAGAAGGGAGCCCGATTCCAGGGTGCATCACCCGAGAAACATCCTCTCACAATCCAGGACCCCTTGGGGATGTTGGAGAGCTGGTTTTGGCCCCATCCCCACAGGCCAGGCCGAGGGATCCCACCGGTGCATGAATCTGTGCACCAGGCCTCTAGTCTATATATATAAAAGCCTAAACGACTGTTATGACTGAACAACTGGAACAACTGGTCAACCAGATGCTATGACACACACTGACCACCATGGGGCAGATGCTCAACACAGGAGCTGCCCGTGTTGGTCAGTTTGCTCCTACAGCCAACCTCCCGTGATCCCCTTCCCCTGGCTGGCCAGCCCCCATCAGCTCCTGGTGCTAAACCATTTGTAGAGACCTGCTTCTGGGTCAGTTTCATATGTAGCAGAGCAGCTCCCTCACTGCGATCTATTGAAAGTCAGCCCTCAACACAAGGGTTTGTCTTGTTCCCATCCTCTCCCTTCCCCGGGGGCCACCCACCCGCCATGGTGGCAGCGCAGTGGCGAGGGAAGGAGGGGGGAGGAGAACCGCACAGTGGTAGGGTGCCGAGGGTGGCATTGGCGTCCGGCATTCATTCCTTCTGCACCTGGCCCAGCGACTGTCGCCTCCTCTCCCGATCCTGCCAGGTCCTTCGACCCGGGCTGGGACAGGGAACCAGGGGTGGGTGGCGGCGGATGCGGCCCCTTTCCCCGGGGGGCTGAGGGCCAGCTCCCTCCTTGGAGCTGGCAGCCAAGCTCCTGTGGTCCCTCCCCTGGCCGGTCAACCTCCCCTGGCACCATGCACAAATTCATGCACTGGGCCTCTAGTACCCTATATAATAAAAGCCTAGGTGGCATCACGCCCTCGCACAACGTCGCCACAAGATGGCCGCACACACAGCAGAGATTGGGCCCAGTGGCCGCTCTGCACAGTGAGGCCTGGGGGTCCCGCGGCTCTGCACGGTGCGGAGGAGGCTGATCCCGGAGTCTCCGCTGCCTCATGTGGAGAAAGTGGGTCCCGGCGGAGAAGGCGGGCCGTGGTAGGGGAGGGCAGTTGCAGGTGATCAGGCCAGCAGGGGAGGGCATCTGGGGGCCATCAGGCCAGCAGGGGAGGGCAGTTGGGGATCAGGCCAGTAGGGAGGGTAGTTGGGGGCAATCAGGCCAGCAGGGGAGCAGTTAGGGGGCGATTAGGCTGGCAGGCAGAAGCGGTTAGAGGCAATCAAGCAGGCAGGCAGGTGAGCAGTTAGGATCCAGTGGTCCTGGACTGTGAGAGGGATGTCCCAGATTGGCGAGGGTGCAGGCCGGGTTGAGGGACACACACACACACACACACACACACACACACACACACACAACCCATACATGATTTTCGTGCACCAGGCCTCTAGTCTATAATAATAAAAGTGTAATATACTAATTAGACCAGACAGCCAAAAAATCTTCTGGATGTCCTTCTGGACGACCTTCTGGACGAAGTTGGGGCTGCGAGGGCCAAGGCAAGCCGCCACAGCTACAAGGGCTGAGCTCCTTGCACAAATTTCGTGCATCGGGCCTCTAATTAATTATAAAGGGGGAAAGCTACAGTGGAAAAATCTGAGGCCACCATTTAACTAAATCATCAAACAAAATATCAGTAATAATGTAACAATCTGCAATCATGTACCCCTGGATGTGATACACTGAGAACATATCATCTATGTAGTACTCTTGCCAAAAATGCTTTATCTGAATTGTCATGAGACAGACAAATCCAAATTAAAAGACACTGTAAAACAACAGGTCTCAACTCTTCAAAAAATGTCAGAGGTATGTAAAACAAAAACAGGCTGGGGAACTGTTCTAGAGTAAAGGAGTCTAAAGAGCTATATTGACTAAATGCAATATAAGATTTTGACTGGATCTTGGATTTTTAAAAAACTGTAAGAGACATTATTATGGCATTTAGGAAAATTTGATTATAGCCTAAACATTAGATCATATTAGTATCACAAATTTCCTACAATAAAATACATACATAAATGTTCATATATATATTATGAATACATATGTGTGTGTGCACACACGCACGCATTCATGCATGCAGAGCAAGAAGGAGATAAAGCAAATATGACAAAATACTGCCATCTTATCTACAGGTTTAAAATTTTCAAAATAAAAAGTTGAAAAAAATAACAAAAATAAAATAAAATGTATGAAGTCTAATTGCAAAAAAATACATTCTAGGTAATCAAAGAACTGCTAATAAGAATGGCTTTTTAACTGGGTGGATTATAAATTGATTATAACATTTATATAGGGCAATCTGACAATATGTGAGAATTTTTTATTTTCATACTTTTAAAAATTCAATTCTCTGAATCTATCATGTAATTAATAGAGGCTAAGTAAAATTTCAGAAACTTCTAATTTTGCACTTGGAGTTCCTTCTTTCACACAAAATTCTTGTGCCCAAAGAGATTTGAGAGTATTATTTACAGCAATAAAGATTAAAAAATAACCTAAAAATTCTATAAGAATATTGTTGAGTAAATTACATTCACTTGATGGCTTATTTAACTAATGCAGCCAGTTAACATGTTTTCATAGAATTAAAGTAACTTGAGAAAATTTCTTACAACTATTAATGAAAAAAGTAAAACCTAAAATTCTATATATAGTATGATTATATCCACATAAAGAGGCAAAATAAAGAAAGAAAATATGCCAGAATGTTATCATAATTATTTCTAGGTGATTTTTTAAAATTCCATTGGTGTGTGTGTGTGTGTGTTGTGTGTGTGTGTGTGTGTGTTTCTCCCCAATTTTCTGTAATGAGCATGTGTTTTAAAAAATAAAAGATACACAAAAACTGGCATTCTTAGACTTGGTCTATAGCAAAATTTTTTGTTATTGTATTTAACTGATTAGATGATCTGAAAGCTATGCGCAGGGAACACAGGCTCATATCCCCACATATTGCTCTCTGTAATAACTAGGAGAGAGCCCTATTTAAAAAGGAAACTTTTGAGCTGACTGTGGTATAGCAAAATTTTTTTAAATTACACAAGAAGGTTTAGTTATGAATACATTTATGTATATTATTATTAATACGCTGAAATGTTATACTCAGCGTATTAATAATAAAGGACTGATTCAATGCCAGCAAGGACCAAATAAATTTTCTTTGAAAAAGAACAGTCTCAATTTTTTATTTAATTATCTTGGTGTTTGGCTATAGCTCGACCTCAAAAATCCTAAACTGGACTGAACACAATTCTTCATTTATAACTATAAGCTTAAGAAAACAGAGTTATCACAAACGGAATGAAAATCCCTATATCTTTTGATATACTCAATTAATACCTTAAGCCAACAACTGCTAATGTTTGACAGAATTTTTAAATTATTCTTAGAAGTAAATTATTCTGAGAATAATAAACTTATCAGAAGGTAAAACTTTTAAAAAGTAAAATTTCTGAAAAATAAGCTAAATTTTAAGTAAATAAAATTATTTGGAAATTATCCTAAGAAATAAATCACTGAGGGATTTCACCTACTTAGACTAACTTCTCAAAAAGCCAAGAAAAGATGTAAACAATGTGTCAACTTGTTTGTTTGATTTACTAACCAGCCCCTGATGTGGTAGGCACCCTGACTTCCAGTCTGCATTTGGGAATAGCATGCCGGGAACCAATTCCAGCATGTAATAATTACAAGAGTTCCATCAAAAGGTTGATGGGACTTGGGGGGCTCAACAAGGGTAAGCCACATATGTAGTTTACCTGTTGGAAACGCTAAACGGCACTTCCCCCAAACCTGAATGGGATTGTCTGCTGCCAGACAGCTCAGGGCATTTTACTGCCTCCTGTTGGCCAAACACCTGAACAGCTGTAGGCTATTCCCCAAACTAACAATGCTTCTGTACCTTTTGATACCTTACCTTCTGAAGTATATATCTCCACCTTGCCTTAAGAACAAATTATGTTAGAATAAAAGCACAGCTCCTTGGTCAAGGTAGGAGTCTTCAGTTCCTTTAGCTGGAGATCCTCTGACACCCAATGCCTTTCAAAATTATCTTTCGTCTCCGGACTCCTTCTTAATCATCTACACGCAGCCCCTTTCTCCAGAATGCTGAACCCTTTGGAAGGCTGGGAAAAGAACCCTGGCATTATGACACCCAAACGAGGGGCACCAACAACAGCATCATGTGGCTGACCCTGCTCACTCGCAGAAAGAACAAAACTTACTGAACTAATGGTGGAGAGAAGGGGAAGAAAGGCTTTATTCAATAAATGTGATTTAATATATGATTATTTAGGAACTTTTTCTTTGGCTATAAATAGACTATTTTAAAACGTTGTCACAAGTGGTAAAGCAGTGTAATTACCAATCCATTTTCATGTGAAAAGGGATATTTGATGGTTAAAAATTTTAAACCCTAAACCCAACCCTAACCCACAAGCACCTGAAAGCATTTTTATTTGTAATATTAACTGTAATATACAGTGTTAAGGCAAAATGTATTAAAATAAGTACCAGATTTTTTAGTAGCTGGAGGGGGAAAAAGCCTATAGAAGCTATTGTTACAGGTAGAAACGTGCTTCATATGAACAAGTGCACTTCCCAACCCTAGGGGAGGCTTGTACATATTTCCCTATTCTTGAAGGAATAAACATTGTGGCATTAAATTTCTTTAGTAAAGGAGAATATGGTTAAGTGTTCTTGTCCCATCCCTAAGAAATGGGTTTCACAACTCACCAGAGTTAAGATATACAACTTATCATACTAACATATTCCTAGCAGTTTTTCCGTGGAGAGTTCTAAATCCTCACCCAGAGCCAACAAACAAACAAAATACATCCCAACAAAACAATGACAAAAACAACTGATGGAAACACTCACATTCAGACAAGATTCCCAGACACTCATCGATTACTAACTGAACCTACTCAGTGTTGCTGCATGGCATTTCAAGCATTTCACAGCCCCAGACTCTTTCCCCAGAAGAGAGAACAGCCAAGTTAACCAGTACTATATTTTTCTATCATTTTCATCACTTCTGGAAAAATATAAAGGCTGGGAAAACTACTTACTTAGTTAATTAAGTGCCTGTATAGAACCACAAATCATATAGGGATTTATAAAAATTGACCTAAAATCACAAGTAAAGAAGAAAGATTAACCTGTATGACTTGAACAAGAGGAGGAAAAAGATTATCAAGGTCTTAAAGAGCAAAACAAACAAAAAAAATTGGCTTATTTAAAAGGACAAATAATGAAACCCAAATCTTCAGCTGGACTTAGTTTCTTAACCTATCACTTTGCTTTTGCAAAGAACACTGCATTTTAGGCCTAGGTCTCACTGACAACCACAGAAGCACAGAGCAGCAGACCATTCAGCTACCACCATCCTCTGACACGGTGTTTTGACTTTGCTGTGCAGCAATGTTTATCATCTAGCCAAGCTTGCTTTTCTGTTATGCTAAACGAAGACAAGAGAAGAAAAGAAATCTATACAAATTGCAGAAAATGTAGACAAGTGAGTCACAGAGGGAAAATATATTCACCAATATCAAAAGTTGTGAATGCTACCAACCATGGGGTTGCTCAATAAATGTCGTTTCTAGACGATTTCACCTTTTAAGGAGTCCCCAAAACACACAAAAATCAGATCACAAGTTCTTACTCTTCAATTATCTGTAATCTATACAAGTATTTCCTTTAAATAGTATAAAAGTCTTCCCTTATTTTAAAAAATTAAACAAAATTACAAATTCACTGCTAGCTCAAACCCTAAAGCATACAGCTTGCTTATCTCTATGAGTTGACACAGGGTGTAAGTCCAAGGTTCCATTATCTTTTAAAGGTCAAGGATGAGATAGGTTGGCCTGTTCTAGGGACACAGTCTATACACCCCGGTAGCCTTAACACACTGTTCAGAAATAAATGCCATTGTTCACAAAAGAGAAGGAAAGAGAATCTAGACATATTAACACAAATCTATTCCAAATGTTGAGAAAACACCAAGCCACATCCTGTTTGATGGTTTATTAAAAAAATATTTTTACTTGGGACATATTCAAGCAGCAGACGAATTCCAACACCAGTCAGAGAGGGTAGCTAATAATACATCACACATAACATAAGCTTGAATCAATGCGCTGAAATCATGACAAAAATATGAGGCTGAGATATCTTTGGCTTTCCTCTGCCTCCTAAATGATTCAAGTTGAGATCCATGTACCTAAATGGTTAGATGCATCTAAAAAGTAACTATGATAGCCATAGGGTCTAAAGAGAAGTGATTTTCTTTTCTCTCTCTAGAAGGCGTAAGTTAAAAAGCCATTATTATATACAAAACCCAGTAAAATATATCCTTTTATCTTCCATTCTGTAGATAAGATCTACCATTTATTGAGCAATTCCTAAGTGCCAGGCCTGTGCTAAGTGTTGTACTAATATCATTTCATTCATCCTCACTGATCCTGAGAGGCCTATGACAAAGAAGCTACTGGGAAGGGGGCCCCTATGAGGAAGAGGCTCACTGACTAGCTATGGATGGATGAGCATAGTACTATTTCGGCTTAGTTTCACACTGGAGGAAACCTAGGCTCAGAAAGCCTAGATGTGTAACTAGCAAACATGATGTGTAGTTCTATACAGGCACTTAATTATGCCTCAGTAGGTAGTTTTCCCAGCCTTGATTTCTGAGGCTCATAAGAAACAGGCCTCAGAAATCAAGGTGAACCTATGGAACTCCAAAAGAGTTCTGTCCACTTTGCATTACTGCCTCTGATCCCTTTTTTAATCCACACACTTCTATAAAACTTGACCTTTCCAAGTAAAACTAGCAATAAAACTGGTCATCTTTTATAAAGCAAAAGTTTTTTCTTTCTTTTAAAAGAATCTTACAACTACAATAAATGCTTCTTTTCCAGGAGCACTTAAAAAATAGTTTCAGAACTTCAGCAGGAAAAGTACACTATTAAAAACAAAAATAAAAAAAAACAACAACACAAAAATATTACAGTGGGAAGGCTGGGGAGTGTTGGGGAGAGGGGGAAAGAGATCAACCGAAGGACTTGTATGCATGCATATAAGCACAACCAATGGACACAAGACACTGGGGGAGAGAGGGGAGATGAGGGCATGCGACAGGGGAGAATGGGGGAAGGTCAATGGGGGGGGGGGAATGAGATATATGTACTACTATGTGTAATACTTTAAACAATAAAATAAAAAATTTTTTAAAAACAGAATCTTACAACTACAATAAATGCTTCTTTTCCAGGAGCACTTAAAAAATATTTTCAGAACTTCAGCAGGTACACTATTAAAACAAAAATATTACAGTACTATGACCTTGCTAATCTACACTAATAAATGAGAAAGATTAAAATTGACCGTACCTCCGCGATGCCCACCAGCCAATCAGGAGTATGCAAATTACCCAACAAATATGGCACATTAATTTGCATATGCAGGCTCCAAGCGACTTGGGTCCCCGGGACAGGCGCCAAGCCCACAGCCTCCCGCGACCATCACCGGCCCCAGGAGGCAAGGGTGGCTGCACCAAGCAAAGAATGAAGGCTCAAGCTGGAGAAGACTCTGGCCAGAATGAAGATGGAAGGCGGCGGCCAGAACGAAGGCCTGGGTCCCGGGTGCCAGAGGAAAACCAGTGCCAGCAGCCAGGGGAAGGAAGGCCTATTGCACGAATCTTCGTGCAACGAGCCTCTAGTATATAACACAAATACAAACTATTTATTATGCCTACTATATTCATTTTATCTGTTGTCTCTCAAAATTGCTATGAGGGAACCAGTCTTAGGTCATGAGAAATGGATTCCATCGTTACTTATTATAGTTCTGTGCTTGGAAGTCCTGTTAAATCCTGTATTTATTATACATATTGTGATTTACCATATTATCTGAGTTGTGACCCAACCTGGGCTGTGACTGGTACTACTTTTTAGATAGTTCATTGAGCAAAATTTGTAACTTGGCCTAAAGGCTCTGCTGGACATAGCCGTGCCCAGCTTTTCTACTCACCTCTCTCCTATTCCCTCACAGCACTGGCCTTCTTCCAAGTTGTTTAACTGAACATGTCAAGTCTTGCTCCCTCTTGCCACTGAGTCTTTTTAAAAGGTACTCCATCTTCCTGGAAATTCCCCACCACTGTCACAAAGCTCACACTATTCTTTCACTTCTTAGCTCAAAACTCTCTTTCACAGTGAAGCCTACTGCTCTAGATTAGCTGTGTATTCCCTGTTCTTCCCTCCCATATAGCACCTTCCACATCTTCTTTGACTAATTTCTGCCTCTCCCACTAGACTACAAATTCCCTGAGGGTGAGGCACCTGTTGTGCAACACTGTCCTCAGCACCTAGCTCAGTGCACAGCACATATACATTCACACAATAAACCGCTGAGTGCCTAGTGCATGTCAGGAACTGTTCTAGGCACCAGGGATATATCATGAGCCTTAGATGCTAATAAGGGGAAACAGACATAGGAGTAAGGGTATAGACTAAAATGAAAAGAAAAAAAAAATCAAACAATTACAGTGCTTTTGAGAACAATAAGGCAATGGTACGGGTGGGAAGGAAAGGGTTACTTTTAATTGGAGTGGTAACGACAAATTTTGAACAATGATTGGACAGAGGTGAGATACGGGAGTGTGTCACCTAATATCTTGGAAAAGATCATTCCAATTGGAGGAAGTAACCAGTGAAAAGGCCTACAGCAGGAGGGTGCCTGGAACAAGCAGTTCCCATATAGTGGGCATTCAATAATGATGTTTTGTATAAAATGAGATGACACAAAAAAGTCACATAAACTGAAGCTGCTAATTATCACAGATGCCAAGGTGAAGCTAAGTGTTCTTCAGATAACGACTTTGTTGATAGTAACATACTATGTGGTCTATAGAACAAACGACTTTACATAGGCCCCAAATCAACACTTCCTGTTCCTTACTGTCACCTCCAAACAAACTTGCCCTTGTCATTGTGCTAGTCAAATCCCAAAATATATACCTGCTCCTGTCTCTCACTGTTTAGCCATAAGCATTTCTTACGTAACTTGAACCTATGTACTTAGAGATGCTAAATTCCTTTTTAAAACAATGTCTCTGCCCTAGCCAGTTTTGCTCAGTGGATAGAGTATCGGTCCACAGACTGAAGGGTCCCAGGTTCAATTCCGGTCAAGGGCACGTACCTCAGTTGCATGATCAATCCCTGGCCCTGGTTGGGGACGCATGTGAGAAGCAACCAATTGATGTGTCTTCCTCACATCCATGTCTGTCTTTCTCTATCTCTCTCTCTCTCTTACCCTCTCTCTAAAAATCAAAGGAAAAATAAAAATAAAACAATGTCCCCAATGTAAACATGAAATGGCTTTAACCCACTTGAGGTGGCAAACTGTAAGGTATGTTTCATTGCAGTTAAATTACTCGGACTAAAAACTGAGCTCAAATATATGTACGTGAGCCAGCCAGTATGGCTCAGTGGTTGAGTGTCAACCTATAAACCAGGAGGAGGTCGTGGTTCGATTCCCGGTCTGGACACATGCCTGGGTTGCAGACTTGATCCCTAATAGGGGCCATGCAGGAGGCAGCGGATCAATGATTCTTTCTCATCATTGATGTTTCTCTCTCTTCCTCTCCCTTCCTCTCTGAAATCAATAAAAATATATTTTAAAAGAATATTTTATTACCAATTTAATGTATCTTCAAAGGCTTTAATAGTACAATATACAGATGATATATGGTGGAATTGTATACCTGAAACTTATATAATTTTATTACCCAAATGTCACCCCAATAAATTCAATAATAAATAAATAATTTTAAAAGGTTTTAATAGTAAAAATAAAATACAGCCAAAATGAGAAACAGAAGAGGATTTTGCTCAAATCCCATAGGAAGTTATTATAAAGAACAAGCAGAAAAATTACCTGTATGGTCAATAAAAGCATGCCAAAAAGACATGCCTATGAAAGGAATGAAAACAGCATCTAATATTTTAAAATAAACTAAAATAATTTAAGGAAATTATATAATATATGAGAGAACAAAATCAGAATTAGAACTCAGAAAGGAGTAATAGTACTAAAAAAATATACACCAGAACTCAAAAAAGAATTAGGTATCAAAGAAAGCATGTTACAAATGAAGACCAAAATACAAAGTATATAAGAATAAATAAATGCAATATACCTTAAGAGACAGAGAAGATAAAAAGGAAGAAAATTTTTAAATCAAAAGGAAATAAAGAGATTTAAAGAATGATTTGGAAAATGATACAGAAGATAGGCGAAGAAGATTCAAATAGATATAATAGCAGTTCTCATAAACAAAAACAAAAGCAAAAGAATAGAATGATGCTGAAAATTATAATTCAAGAAAACTTTGTTCTCAAAAACAAACAAAACCGCTTGATACTGTACATTGAAAAAAACACACCATATACCTGGGAAAACTGATCCAAAACAATTAGCGTGAAGGCTTTAAAGCAAAAAAAACTTTTTTTTTTTTTTGGTTGTTATTGGACCAATAGGGGGTTTTACTGAGAACTGAACGTTTACCCATTGGCTAAGAAAAAATAACTTCGGTATCCAAATTATAGCACAGCAGACAGGGCCTTGGCTGTACTTAGACCAGTTATTATTTGATTCATGAGTCTCTTCTACAACATTCCCAAGACATGGTCATTAAACTGATGCTTGAATATCTCCAGTTACAGGGAAACATTACTTATAATAGCAGCATATTCCATTGTTGGACAACCATAATTGTTAGACAGTTCTTAATATCGAGTAAAAGATTGTCTTCGCCCAGCCGGCATGGCTCAGTGGTTAAGCATCGACCAATGAACCAGGAGGTCACAGTTCAATTCCCAGTCAGAACACATGCCCGAGTTGAGGGCTCAATCTCCAGTGTGGGGCGTGCAGGAGGCAGCTTATCGATGATTCTCTCACATCACTGATGTTTCTATCTCGTTCTCCCTTCTCCCTTCCTCTCTGAAATAAATAAAAATATACATATTTTAAAAAGACTGTCTTCTTATTCGTTCCAGTTCTCTATGTAGAGCCACAGAATAAATCTGGAATTTCTTCCCTTTAGCAGCCTTTTGATTACCTACAGACATTTGGTATAGGCTCCTTGAATCTACTTCTCTTCAGGTGGGACATCTCACTTCCTTCAAACATTTCTCGAATATCTTTAACTTTACCTGAAGACATAATCCAGGCAACTTCACATGGTGAGCCTGACCTTATTGCTGGCAAGTCAGGCAGCGCTGGGCTACAATTCTGTCTGAACCATATCCATCTTAGGACTGGCCTTTAGTGAGTTTCTCAGTCTCTCTGAGTCTCAGTTTGCTCCTTTGTAAAACAGTGATAATCATGACTTACATGATTTAAGTGAGATGATGAGTAGAATGTGTATACTAAATACCTGAAGCAGAATGCATGTAAAGCAAAAAATCTTTTGGGCCTCCAATCAAAATGAGCAAGTCACTTGAAAAGGAGGGAAAAAATCAGATTGCCATAACACTTTGAGAGAAGCACTTAAAGCCAGAAGAAAATAGAATAGTGTGCTTAAAATACTCAAGAAAAGAATATTTGAACCTATATTCTGTTATATCAAAATGTATATCTATCTAAACAAACTTTCAAGTACAGTATAAAGGTTATAGAAAACTAACATGCAACAGTTCCAGGAGCATTTTCCCATGACTTTCTAAAACATGTACTAGAGAATAAGCTTTGGACAATCAAATTAATTGAAGAAATATCATCTTAAGTACTGATAGTAAGCATTATGTGTATATGGATTTACATGTAAAACTAACACTCAATGATGGTTTTAAGTGAGAGTAGGGTGCATAGTGGCTATTGGCTCTGACAATGTAGATACAGTATAGTTATTAAAAAAAGAAAAGGAGAATGAGAGGGCATATAAGAGGAGTAGACTAACAATGCTGCCTTCCTTATAGTTAGTAATGAGGAGTAAAAGGGTATTTCTTCAAATGAGATGCAGAGGAGAGGGAAGGCAGGGGAACTAAAAGATTATTAGCTAATTTTAGCAGGGAACCAATAAATAATAACTAAAAATAGATAAGATTAAAATATTATATAATGTTAGTTGTGGCAGACTGTAAAATGGCCAAAAATTCTTCCTTTATTTTTTTTTTTGTTATTCCTCACTGGAAGATATTTTTCCCGTTGATTTTCAGAGAGTGGAAAAGAGGGGGCGTAGGCGGGAAGGAGGAGGGGAGAAGGGAGAGAGAGAGAGAGAGAGAGAGAGAGAGAGAGAGAGAGAGAGAGAGAGAGAGAGAGAAATATGGATCAGTTGCCTCCTGTGCATATCCCGACTAGGACTGGGGAATCAAACCTGCAACCCAGGTATGTGACCTTGACCGGGAATTGAACCTGAGACCCTTCAGTGCTCAGGCCGACGCTCTATCCACTAAGCTACACTGGCCAGGACTCTTGCTTTTTTTTATGCACAGCCTTTCCAATGTGACTTTTCTGCTCTCCCCATCAAGAGGTGCACTGTATTTACTGCTCCCCTTGAATCTAAGATTGACATGTGACCTGATTTGGCCAAAGGTGTGTTAATAAGCATAATGCAAACAGAGGGAACTAATGGGCAATGAAAAAGGGGGGTAAATAACTAAGATGTCACATAATGGCATTAGAATATAGTAGCCCTTAGAACATAATGTAAGTTGCTCTTTAAAAAAACCACACAATGCTGAAACCGGTTTGGCTCAGTGGATAGAGCGTCGTCCTGCGGACTGAAAAGTCCCGGGTTCGATTCCGGTCAAGGGCACATACCTTGGTTGCGGGCACATCCCCAGTGGGGGTGTGCAGGAGGCAGCTGATAGATGTTTCTCTCTCATCGATGTTTCTAACTATCTCCCTTCCTCTCTGTAAAAATTCAATAAAATATATATATTTTAAAAAACACACAAAACAATAAACAAAAGCAAAATCATACTAAGTAATGGGGAGAGAGAATGAATAAAACAGACTATACAGAGAAAGATTATTCATATAAAAGACTCATGTATATACATATGTTACATAAAACAATGAGACAAAACTGAGGCCAAACATATTGGTTATATGAATAAATTTAAATGTGTTCAAATTCACCTAATAAAAGAAAAAAAATTCAGGAACACTCTCCCTCCAAGGAGCACACCCATGCTATTCCCTTTCCACTTGCCTTCCCCACAGGCACATATCCCCTAACTTCTAAGAGACCCCATGAGACTTGAAAGCAGAGGAGCAATGGGTAGTGGCAGCTCATTCTGGGCTAACTCTCAGAACCTGTCTCCAAGACCCCCTTTCCTCTGTGTAGTCCTTCCCTTCGGATATTCCCATCTCCCATCCCCTTTTCCTTAAATACAATTTTCTTTTTAAAAATAATAAATAAACAAAAGGAAAGAAAAAAATTCAGAATGGCTATCAAAATAAAATCCAACACTATGCTCTACTACTATAGTGGTATTACTAAGAAGTAATCTAGATAACTTGTAAAATGAAAAACAAAAAGTAAAAACAAGCAAATATGGTAGATTATAATTTATCTAAGCAATAGGAAAATATAAATATGTAAACTTATCTATACAAGCAATGGAAGGGATAGAGCACAAACAAAGTTTTAGTAGTTACTTATAAGGGAAGGGAGAGAACAGAGCAGAGGAAATGGGGATAAAATTCAGACTTTTCTAAATACAGTATATCTTGTTTTTTAACTTTGACTTTGGAACCATGAGAAAATTGTAAGTAATTACAAAACAATTATAATTTTAAAAGCAATCACTAAGAAAATAAAAGAAAACAAATGAACATAAATGTATCAGCTGGGGGTATAAAACTCACAGAGAGGGGACTAATGGAAAAGGCTTTATGAAACAGAGATCAGATTTTAAGTCTCTCAAGGGTGATACCCTAAGGCAAAAAGAACTGCAAAAAGTCTTAAACTGTTCTCAATTATCCTATCAGTGGTGACTGCATTGGTTTCGTTATACTGAGACTGCTGGATTTATGTCATGGGATAAAGCAAATGAATAAGTGTATATTCTATTTCTATGCATGATGTATTTTTATTTGAAAGGAGGGAGAGGAGGAGGAAGAAGAAGAAAGAAAATTTTCTTAGCTTGTCTGTTGTAAAGGCTCAGAAACAATGACCAACCCAGTACAATTGGTACTCTAGCACCCAGACTGTGGTCTGGAAATACCATTTTCCATGAAAAGTAACCAGAGCTTCCTTGGAGACGTGCTGATTTTGGGTCTGGGGCAGAACATGTACAAGATGAGCCTGGAACATCTTGTCATAACACAGGGGAAGTAAAAAAAATTTGGCCAACCAAGAGAGGCTAGGACAACTGGATCATTAGTAAGGGTCAAAAGTGCAACTGACTGAATTACATTGTAGATGCTTACATGCCATTATGTCCATGAGTTCACAATGACCCTAAAACAAAATAACTGACTGGTCCCCATTGGAGAATTATAATAAATCAACCCACTCTTTAAAAGGCAGTAAGTTAAGGGAAAGAATCAAATCTATATTCTGTCTTTTTTGCAAACCCTAGATAAGTTTTTCTTTAGAGATGTATTCCAACAAATAATTTAAAAAGAGGAATGCTAGAATTACAATATCACCATATTGCAACCTCTAATGAAATAATGGATCTAGGTTAAACAGGACAGGAAAATATATGAAACAACTCAAAGGGATTAAAACTAGTAAAATCGGGCTGCAGGAAACTCTACAGGATAAATTACCCTGTTTCTTCAACAAATGAGAGAAAGAGACAAAGAGCTATAGGTTAAGAGACATTAGACATTTCAATATTCACAATATGCGGCCCTTATATGGATCTTTGACTCAAATGGAAAAATAAAAACTCACCACCCTTGAGATCATTGGGAATTTTAATAGTAAGTGAATATTTAATGATAATAAAGATTTATTTTTAAGGAGCAATAATAATATTGTTGCTTCATTTTAAAAAAAGAATTTGGCCCTAGCCGGTTTGGCTCACTGGATAGAGGGTCGGCCTGGGGACTGAAGGGTCCCAGGTACGATTCCGGTCAAGGGCATGTACCTTGGTTGCAGGCACATCCCCAGTAGGGGGTGAGCAGGAGGCAGCCGATCAATGCTTCTCTCTCATCGATGTTTCTAACTCTCTATCCCTCTCCCTTCCTCTCTGTAAAAAAAATCAATAAAATATATATTTTTTAAAATAAAAATAAAAAAAAGAATTTGTCTTTCAGAGATACACACTGAAATATTTAATATTTACCAGTGAGTATTATATGGTATCTATAATATGCTTCAAAATAAAATAAAAAGGGAGAGAGCGTGTATTTGGTAAAGATAAAACAGGAATGGCCTTGACAGTGGCAGGGAGAGGAGGTGAGTCCACAGAGGATTCATTATATTCTTCTGCCTTTTGGGATTATCTTTTAAAAATAACCAAACCAAGAACCAGACCAGAGGAGCCTGTCCCCTCCCCTTGCTCACACTCCTCAGGCAGTTTCCAATGGTTCGAGACTTGCCATCGTATTCACTTCTCTGATGACTATACCACACTGTGTTACCCTTTGGTTTTCTAGTCTAATTACCCCAATAGCTTAACTAAGGTAAAAGATTTGTCAGAACCTCATTTTCACTTTCACTGCTTTTTTGGCTGTATCATGCTGCTATAACAATACACTTTGGCAAACCTAAACATTCCCCTTTCATATGAAAACAAAGTAAAATAGAGCACCTGACATACGATAAACTAAGTTTCTCTAATTTTTCCCTCAGAATAATTAAAAAGAAGACCAAGCATTACCTAAGACATCCTGACCAGAATTTGTATCCCTCATAGCAATTAGGAGTTCAACTAAACAATGGAGTGAACATATCCCCAATCTCAAGCTTTTGCAGTAGCTGTTTTCTCAAAGCAAACCAGGGTTGCCAAGAAACTCAATCACCTGCAGGTCTTCTTCTCCACAGTCCTCCAGCCTGGCACATGTCTGACACATGGTAAAATCTGGACAGAGTCTCACATCAGTAAATGAACCCACAAAACCACAGAATATCAGTTCATACTAAAAAAGAAATGGTGCTGTTTTCCATTTGGAGTATTTGTTAAACACTACAAAGGAGCTAAGTCAAAGGCAAAAGTGGTCCAGCACTTCTGGTAAAAACCAGAAAAGCCCAACACTTAACAGTCCAGAATGATCTTAAACCACAGACATCACTTACACCATATCAAGAAACAAACAGAACTGGGGTGCAGGTGAGGAGGTGGACTGGAGTAATGCAGAATGCAGTCTCCTCCCACTAGAAATGTATAGGAGAGTTAGAGAAAGGAAACTAACACTTTTTTAAAATATACATGTTTTTATTGAACTTAGAGAGAGGGGAAGGGAGAGGAATAGAGAGATAGAAACATTAATGAGAGAGAAACATCTATCGGCTGCCTCATGAACACTCCTACTGGGGATCGAGCCTGCAACCTGGGCATGTGCCCTGACTGGGAATCGAATAAATGACCTCTTGTTCATGGGTCGACATTCAACCACTGGGCCACATCAGCCAGGCTTTTTTTTTTTTTTTTAATGTACAGCTGAGCTTAAAGAAAAGAAAAGGAAATCCTCAGGTGTCAGAAATAAGAGAGAACTTAAATGCAGAGGTTAAGAGCAAGAGAAGGCTGGGGCAGCCAAAGGGGAGGGAGAGGTGTAAGACCTAAGTGCGGACTCCAACTTCCAGAAGCCACACAGAGACCCAGACACAGTTTCAGGCCTGTGAGGAGCAGGAACTGGACGAGGGCGTAAAGCTAGGGACATACAAGAGCTAATCTCTCAGAGAGGACTACATTAAGAACTCATCAACTGGCCCTGAGATTTGGCAATCATTTGTGCCTGCCTAAGGCCTTAGGTGGGAAGAATCTGTAAGAGAAATCACAACTCATGCTTGCTCCACAAGTGGTATTAAGAAAAAAGAAATATGCATGATAAATAGTCAAGATAAATTGACCAAATTCACCATTTCAAAGACAGAGATTCTCAGACTGAAGAAAAGCAAACTGGCATATCTATGCTATTCACAGAGACACATCTAAAGCAACTCAGAATGGTTAAAAATAAGAGGATAAAAAAAGATATTTGAGGCAAGTACTAAACAAAAAAGGGAAAACTTGGTATATTTTATATCAGAGAAAACTGAGTTCAGGGCAAAAAACAGAACAAAACACTATTTAGAACAACAGCATTAAACTATCTAAAGCAAAAACTGACAGAATTGCAAGGAAAAACCAACAATTTCAAAACCACAGTAGTTTTTTAAATCAAGCAAACAAATATAATTAGTAAATAAATAAAAGATTAACAGCTTGATCTACTGGATGGACCTATGGAACCATACACCACTTCACATTTAGAAAATTACACTTTCCTTTCAAACAACCTTGGAATATTTATAAAAACTGACTTAGGTCATAAAGCAAGATGCAACAAATACCATATAGCAGGGACTAGGATGCAAATTAGAACAATCTCTACTTCCTGCCCCATTTCTCTGATCACAGTCAGAGATGTCTATCCTCCAACCTAAAGTGAATATTGTATATATATCTGGGAGTGAGCTGATGTAGGAAAGGCTAAACATTTATATAGAATATGGAATAATTATGACACTGAATATCACAGAGCAGCCCAGCCGGTGTGACTCAGTGGTTGAGCTTCGACCTATGAAACAGAATATCACAGTTCAATTCCGGACAGGGCACATGCCCAGGTTGCAGGCTTGATCCCCGATAGACAGCGTGCAGGAGGCAGCCAATCAATGATTCGCTCTCATCATTGATGTTTCTATCTCTCTCTCTTCGACTCTGAAATATTTATTTTAAAAATATTTTTTTAAATATATCACAAAGCAGCTAACTAATCAATCCCATGAAGAAAACAAAACCTACTTGATCATGTGTATCACACTGGAGTGATGCAGGGATTAAGGAGCTAAAGGGCTAAGTCATTCTGGAGAGGGAAGCCTAGAAACAAAGCAAGCAGGTGGTTTTCACAGGTTGATAACCTGTGAGTTTTACTAAAATTAAAATTTTTTCTTAGCCTAAAACACTTAAAACATTTTCTGAGCTGCTGTTTTCCCAAGACAAGTACCTAATTATAAATTCTTTGTTTTGTTTTCCCTTATCAGTAAGCTCTCCAAAAGGAGCTAAGGCCTGAAGGCAAACCAGTATATTATCATACCTTAGTCCATCACTGGCAGTTTTCAGCAGTCGCCAACTTTTCAGGTCGCCAACCTTTCGGACCTTACGGGCCACCAGTGGTCCGAGGACCACCGGTTGGCAACCACTGCTCCAAAAGGTTTCCTTAAACCAGCGGTCGCCAACCTTTCGGACCTCATGGACCACCAGTGGTCCGAGGACCACCGGTTGGCAACCACTGGTTTAGATAACCAAGATTCATTACCAGGTATACATTCCTGTCCAAACATGAATTATGAAAAAAAGATCTTTACTCCTAAGGGCAGCTGTTGTTCACCACTGATGCTAAATTGCAGCATTAAGAGTATTGGATTTATCAAGATAAGAAGACAAAGATCAAGCTCTAACATAATCATTTTTCAAAATGCTTGTAAGGACTTAAAAGGGGTGAAGGACTAGGAGGGGGAAGTTCCCTTTACTCAAATTAGAAATCTAATGACAATTTAGAGGAAAGTCTTTAAATATACTTCAAATACTTTACTGAAAACATCTGATCTCACTTATATATAATTCCCCAAACATTATTCAGTAAAAATGTCTCTGAAGCAATATTAAAACTGAGTATCAACTACTTGTAAAAATTTCTTCAAGGAATTAGCATCAACAAAACATAGCCGATGGTATCATTCAGATCCTCCCCTGTGGTTTTTATGTGGCTCTTTCCCATTCAGTCCATTAAATCTTTCCATTACCAGATATTATGGTAGTATTTCTTTTTATATAAAGATCTGTCTTTTTTTTTTTTTTAATGTTCTTATTGATGTTAGAGAGAGAGGAAGGGAGAGGAATAGAAACATACACATATCAATGAGAGAAAAACACCAATTGGCTGCCTCCTGCTTACCCCCACTGAGGATCGAGCCTGAAACCCAGGCACTTGCCCTGATGGGGAATCAAACCAGTGACCTCTTAGTTCACAGGTGGATGCTCAACCACTAAGCCACACCTGCTGAGCATGGTAGTATTTTTTATATATAACTTGTACATCAAAATAAATCTCCCCTTTAAATGTAACTCAACACAGTATATGTAATGGAGAGGAAGGAAGATCTAATTTCATGATAAAGGAGAAAAAGAATTTAAACAATGACAGATTTTAAACCAGTCTATAATAGATACTTTCCAGAACAAATAATACTACACAAAAAAAAGAGAGTAAATAATGTATTTCCTTGCTTCTGCTTATCTGAAGTTATCTAGAATATTTACAGATAATTATGGAATTCAGTTTGAAGACGTCTGAGAAAAACCTCATTGAGTTCCTATGCCACTCTTACTAAATGTGACTCTGTACATGAGGAAGTAAAGGCACCAAAGGATAAAGGCTGTTCTCTGTCAAGAAATAAAACAGATGACTTCTCCCATGTGAAAGATAATGATGTGTCTGGAAAACACAGGAAGCCTGATTTGAAGTTGTCCAAGACCTGTCAGTTTCAGTACTTAACACTGATACACTCACATCAATGCAGCAGTCATAAAAGGGACATCTCTGAGGCATAGCAAAGCAGGGCACCCAAGCACAGGATGCACAAGCACTCCATTCGAATGACAATCAGTGTGGCCATGTCTGTGGAACAAGCTTCCAAGTAGATGAGTTAAGGCAGTAGCGTGCCAGCTGTGGGATCTGTTGGGGCACAGGACGGTCCTGCTCGGCACGGCCACCATACTCACTGCAGCCCCTCTTCATTATCACCCACATGCCAAATGACAGAGAGGTGGCCAGTAAATCCAAGGCTTTAATTAGCTCAGCACACCTAAGAGCAATACTGTCCTTAATTGTAGGCTCTACTAGGAAAAGATGGTACTGTGCGTTATATGTAGAGGGGTGAAAAGACAGATTGCATAATGGGACACTGAGTGTTCTCACTTTGACTTCAACCAAATTTGCTACATGTTACATTTTCCAAGTACCTGCAAAAGAATCAAGTGACTCTTCCACTGCTTTTTACCATTTCCCATCTTAGGCCCCTTCTTTTCTAAAGGAGCCAAGGTGCAAGTTGTTAAAATGTGGCTGAAATAAATATGTGGGCAATGTAAAGCACACGTCCCTGATTTTCTCACCACACTACAAAAATGTTAAGGTGAAAATCCACAATAAGAGGATTCACTGGCAGAAATATGGTATCAAGAAAAAGAAGAAATAAAGACATCACCTTCCAATTAAAGTCAAATTCGGTAGATGTAGGAATTCTAGGTGCAGAAGAGATGCTCAACATACAACAGAATTAACTAACCTCAATCCTTTAGCTATTCAACTCTAATAAGAAAAAATGGCCAAACTCACAATAAACTTAGGCTATGGCTCATTGTCCTCATCTCACCAAATGAAGATCCTAAGTCCTCATGCACCAAATTACCCAGCACTTGGAACCATCTCAGGGCCCTGCTAGGCTAGGAGAGGCTGTACCACCCTGCAGCAAGCCCATTTTATAGCAGCATCCCTATCAGGCACAACTCTCCAGAACTCTGCGCTAGGGACCTCTCGATGGAAAGCAAAGAGTAAGCAGCTCAGAAAGCCTTTTCCCTAAGGGCTCTGGGTCAAATACCCTGGAGGAAAAAGAACAAAGAATCAAGTCTCAAATCTCATTATTCCTGGTAGTTATGTTCTATGAAGTGTTCACAAACATTGAACCATTGCTTCTAAGGGACAACCAGGGTTAGGTTCCTACAAGCCTTTGGACACAACGTTTTTGTAAACCAATCAACACATACCCTTGTTTTATGTGAGCTTCTGTTTAAAGATACCTTATTTAATATACATTGTCGATTCACTAATATTGAACTTATGCCTGAATGAAGCTTATCTAATAACTCACATTTTCTCCATAAGGCACATCATGGTCTTCTTTAGCTTAGGAACACTAGATAGCACTTTGACACTATAGTTGGGGGCCATTTTTAACAGTCAAATCACCAACAAAAAGCACAAAAATGTGAAAAACATGGCACTAACTATACTGTGAAAAGAACACTTGTTTACAGCATGAGAGTTTCAACAAGAAGGCAGAGTGTTTCCTTGTTCCCCCTCAACTGGGGAACCTGTGCATCGAGAGACTAAAATGTCACCATTCTCTAGATATCCATAAATGACTCCAAGAGCTCTGTGAGTACTGATTTTGAGGTTACAAAAAAATTTTAATGAGTAGGTGAATTCACAAACATAGAATCTGTGCATATGAGAACTGACTGTACTTTTGAGACCATTCCCAAACCAGCTTCCCACCCTAAGTCTGAGAATAAATCCATAGACCGATCTTACAGCAATCTTATAAAATTCTCCGTCTATAGAACCTTCATGGTGTTTAAGAACCTACTCAAAAGCTAACTTCTATACCATAAAGCTGCTCCAGTAACTCGGGGAGCTCTCTGAGTGAGCTCTGAGGGAGACCCCTGACTGCTTGGATAAGAGAGTAACCAGAATGGCTACCAACTATAGGAAGCCCTGTGAAAGAAAAAGAGAGACAACCAAGAATCATTATGGCAAGAGTTTTGGTCTTTTGTTCAAAAGGTACAAGAAGGAGAAGACTTTAACTCCAGGTCACTTACAGCAACAAACATGGCCCTACCTGAGGGACACGTCATTCTTCAAGCTGAGCAAACACCACAAGTTTTACACTTAGTCTCCATGATGCAGCAATACATACACTGTGTAATATTGTTTCAATTTGGTAATATTGTTTTAATGTCTGGATTTCTGGATGCAGGTGAGATGGGGGAAGAAGTCAACATTTACTGAGCAGCTAGTACCAGGCACTGCGTTAACATTACCTTTATTACCCAGATGGATTCTTCCCAGATCTAAGAAGTAGAGGTTCTCATCTTTATTTTACAGCTGAGGGCTCAAAGAGGTTAGTCAAACATTCAATATCACACAACCAATTTTACTTCAAGTCCATCATACCATCTGAGTTCCTTTCAAGAGGTTAAAATAAGAGATTGCTTGGGTGTTTCAGCTAGTTGAGTATTCAGTTAAGCATTGAATTGAGTATAGTATTTCTTATAAACTCAATTCATGACTTTTTCTCTAGGTAACTCGGATCTTTTCCAAAAAGAGAAGAGGAAAAAAAAAAGTGTCTTTTTCTATGGAAACTTCTCTCACTTCTATTCGTAGATCTTCAAACCAAATCACAGAAGACTACACACAGATCAAACAGCACCTAACAGACAGCTCCATCCTGTCTCCTATAAGATTGTCACTTTGCCCTGCGTGCAAAGGTGGCCCTGAGCAAACAGCTAATCAAAGCCCCTGTGCCTGGTTTCTCTAGCCCCTCACTTTGTAAGTCTGACCCTAAAAATGTTTCATGTTGCCCATCTGATCCAATTCTGCATGAGGGGTATACTATAAACACCACATGCTAAATGTGTCCACATGATTTAGTATGAATAAGCGTTTAGTTGACAAATTTTACTTGAAGAGGGAAAGGTGGATTAGTTCCAACACAACAGCACCATCTTCTGGTTGGTGAAATGGAATTGAGACATAGAAAGTCTTATCTGGCGTTAAAAAGCACTTAAACAGTTTAGTAATCCAGAAGGGTGGCAAACTAGAAAATTAGCTTCCAAAAACTCTGAACAATGTTGGCAGTAAGTAAACACCTTCACAGACCAATCGTGAAATAAAAAAATTTTTAACTATAGGTCACTACTGGTCGTCATTCCACTTTTGCAATCACTGCAGCCACACACAGCCTCTCAGCTCTCTCATACTGTAGAACCCATCATGCCTAAAGCATCAAATAGACTGTCAAATTACAGGGGGAAAGTTAGGGAGAGGTGGGGGAGATAAGAGATCAATCAAAGGACTTGTATGCATGCATATAAGCATAACCAATGTATGCAAAACTCTGGGGGGTGAGGGCATATATGGGAGTGGGGTGGGGGGGGGTGGCAATGGTAAGATATGTACACATATAATACCTTAATAAAAAAAATTGGAAAAAAAAAAGAATCCATCATGCCTTATGAAAGAAATTTCTTATCATGTAATCAGAGTAACACCCATACCTGCCTGGGTGCGCATAAAGGCTCTCTGCTGTTCACACACAAAGTCAAAATTTGATGGGAATGGCAATCACTATCAAGGCCCTCAGAATCTGGCCCCTTCCCTATCTCCCACTAATACTGGTTAGCAGTTAGGGAGCACCATCGACTCTTACGGGTCTGAACAAATTGAAGAACAGATAGAAGAGCTAATGATGACTTAGCATCACCTTTCTGATCCCCCAAAGTACATGACTTAGCATCACCTTTCTGATCCCCCAAAGTACAGGACTCCTTAGTACATTGTGTTGAGTGGATCTAGGGCCTGAGGTCTAAGTGGTGCTTTATACTATAGCTGCTGCCACCCTCTAAAGAAATCCAGACCAGGAGGCCCCATCAATGAAGAAATCTGACAGCTGCAAGGAGACTCTGAACTATTTCCAAATCTCTGCTGCCAGAACAGACCCCAGCAGCTGATTTGCAGGTCTGCCTTCTTCAATGCAGTAACCCCTCTCAAAGGCCCCTGGAGCCAGCCTTTTTCTGATTTCACTCATCAGATATGCCTTTTGTCCTTCCATAAGGAGGACAAAGCAAGGGGGATAGAGAGTAGGGTCATACACTGTAACCACAACATTCCTCTCTTGGTGAGAAGCAAGACGAGACTCCTGGCCAATGGAGATGTGAGGATAAAGGAACAAGCATTTCTCCCAGATGCTGTCCGCACAAATCCCCAGCCCCAAAATGCACCTGAGGATTGAGACCTTCGTCAGGGTTACCTTTGCTTCCTTCCCAACCACAGTGCTCTGCACACATGGAAAAGTCTCCTAAACCATCTGATTTCAAACTTTTTTGGCCATGACCTATGATACATTTTTATTACAACCCTATACACATACATGTACAGATTTGTACCGGAACAAAAGTTACATTTAAAAAAAGCGAACCTACCTTTATTATATGGGACTTACACTGAACTCTTCTAACTTCTTCCTTTTATAAAAATGCTGATCACACTCACTAAAACGATTTCACAACCCACTGAGAAAGTGTGAACCACAGTCTGACAAACACTGTAGTAAACATCCACTTTCATTCCAACCTCTGTTGTGCTGGCATGATCCTCTTCTCCGCTAACCCAGAATCAGACCTCCACCAAGGACCAAATAAAGGCCTCTCCTCAAAGTCATCCCCAACTAGTGCCCAGCATGTCCCAAACACCAAGGAAGTAAAATAATAGCTATGAATAGTCCCCACTTTGAGAAGCCAAGTCTAATGGGTGAAACAATTAACAATCGATGAGTTTTACCTCGGTCATCTCTCATTCCTCTGAACACAAACACACATGCCATCTGTATTCATTCATTCCTTCATCCGTTCATCCCTGTGTTCGTTCATCTTCCCACCTTGACTCATTTCATTATCATTTGTGTAAACAACATTTAAATGTTTACCAAAAGATTAATTCATCAAGTAGGATTTCTTTCTTTTCTTTATTTTTTAAATCTTGTTTGTCAAGGGATAAGTTTTATGAACTATAAATAAATTAGGAACTAAAGTGCACTGTCACCAATTCTTGGAAACCAATGGCCCATTTATTATTTTGTACAGCATTTATAGATATGGCAGGTTCCCAGATAAATTCAATTTGGCCCCAACCTCTTAGCAAAGGCTATGAACTAGAGTAAAAGCAAAGACCAACCTTCTAGACATTTAAAAATAAATAAAACGTGCCCTAGCCTATTTGCTCAGTGGTTAGAGCATTGGCCCACAGACTGAAGGGTTGCGGGTTCGATTCCAGTCAAGGGCATGTACCTTGGTTGCAGGCAGGCTCGTTCCTGGCCCCCAGTCAGGGCACGTGCAGGAGGCAACCAATTGATGTGTCTCTCTCACATAGAAGTTTCTCTTTCTCTCTCTCTCTCTCTCTCTCTCTCTCTCTCTCTCTCTCCTCCCTTCCTCCCTCCCCCATGCCCCTTCCCTTCCACTCTCTCTAAAAATCAATAGGGAGGAAAAATCCTCAGGTGAGGATCAACAAAAAAAACAAAACCTACTTGAATATGTCCACTTATTTTTGACTCTGCCACAATGCCACCATACACACATGGACAAGTGCCATTGAGTGTATCACCTCTGACAACTATCAGGCTTTCCAATGGCTGCTCCCTGTTTGGTTGGCAAATTGGGCACTCAATACCTGAGAATTCGTTCAAAAGCCCCAAACTTTTAAAAGAAAATAAGTTAGGCACAATATTTTATTTTAAAACTTGATTTAATAATAAAAAACACTCCAAACCAATGCTACAGCAAGGTTTGTACAAAGGATACAATTCAAACTCCTATATATTTTTTAATACATTTTATTGATTTTTTTTACAGAGAGGAAGGGAGAGGGATAGAGTTAGAAACATCGATGAGAGAGAAAGATCAATCAGCTGCCTCCTGTACACCCCCTGCTGGGAATGTGCCCGCAACCAAGGTACATGCCCTTGACTGGAATCGAACCTGGGACCCTTGAGTCTACAGGCCGACACTCTATCCATTGAGTCAAATCAGCCAGGGCTCAAACTCCTATTTTTAACACACAAATTCTGTGTTTCCACCTTCTAAATTCCCCTCCAGCCACTACACCACACGTACCCTCCATACCAGTCATACCAAAGGACATGCTCGTCCCACTCTGCCAAAGCTTTCTCAGTCCTCCTCCTACTAAACTAAATCCAACTCATTATATTTGAGGAGCAGCACAGGCATCACCTACTCCAGGAAGTATTCCCTGTTGACCCTCTACTGTATCTCCATGCCAGTCTGAGCTGGTTCTCCCTCCCTTAGCATATGCTGATATGCTAGTTGTTTATATATTCGTCTGCATTACTTGACTATGAATTCCTTTGAGTGCAGAGACTATTATTTCAACTCTATTCCCCATCAAATTTAGTCCCTCAATTCTTCAATAGCAGGCAGGCAAATATTTATACAAAAAAATAACACTGCAGTTTCAAATGAAAACAATCCTTGTAAAAACCTTGTAAAGTATCTTCATAATTATTCTATGCTGTTACCATAAAAAACCACACTGAACATACAAACATAAAGTTTAGCAATATACAATGAGAAATCAATAAGGAATAAAAGGCTTACACTCTAACTGAAAATATAATTACAAAAATGCTCTCTTAAACATGATCATGCTCATGCTATCAAGTGACTAAAACTTCCCTGGGGAAGCCCAGATGGTGTGGCTCAGTGGTTGAGCATCAACCTATGAATCAGGAGGTCACAGTTCGATTCCCAGTCAGGGCACATGCCCGGGTTGCAGGCTCGATCCCTGGTAGGGGGCATGCAGGAGGCAGCCAGTCAATGATTCTCTCTCATCATTGATGTTTCTATCTCTCTCTCCCTCTCCCTTCCTCTCTGAAATCAATAAAAATATTTTTTAAAGAATTAATTTAATGCCTTGGCCAGTGTTTCTCATTGGTTAGAGCATCAGCCTGCACACCAAAGGGTCATGGGTTCGATTCCTGGTCAAAGGCACACACCTGGGTTGCAGGTTCAATCCCAGGCTCCAGGTCGTGGCATATTTAGGAGGCAACCAATCTATGTGTCTCTCTCACATCAATGTTTCTCTCTCTCTCTCTCCCTCTCTCTCTCTCTCTTTCCCCCCTTCCCTTCCCTTCCCTCCCTCTCTTCCACTCTAAAAAAAAAAAAGTCAATGGAGGGAATATCCTCAGGTGAGAATTAACCAAAAATAAAATTTTAAAAATTAACTTAAAATAGTAAAAATGTGGATATAACTTAAACATCTAAAAGGGATATAGTTATATATGCCATATGTATCTGTACAATGTAATATAATGTATACATTTAAAGAAAACTTTTTTTATTTTTATTGGTTTTTAGATAGAGAGGAAGGGAGAGAGAGAGAAACATTGATGAGAGAGAAACATCGATTGGCTGCCTCCTGCACACCCCCTACTGGGCCAGAAACCCGGGCATGTGCCGTGACTGGGAATCAAACCAGGGACCTCTTGGGTCCATGGGACAATGCTCATCCACTAAGCCACACCAGCTGGGCTAAAGAAAACAAGGAGTAAAACAGAAGAAACAAACAAAAAATTTTTTTTTGGCCCTAGTCAGTTTCGCTCAGTGGATAGAGCGTCAGCCTGTGGACTGAAGGGGCATGCAGGAGGCAGCGATCAATGATTCTCTTTCACCATTGATGTTTCTATGTTTCTCTCCCTCCCTCTCTGAAATCAATAAAAATATATTTTAAAAAAATTTTAATGATAGACTTAATCATATAAATAATTACATTAAATGTCAATAGACTAAATACTCCAATTAAAAATCACTCATTAGGATAAATAAAAAAGCAAGACCCAACTATACGCTATCTACAACTATATGCCATATACACATATAGGCTAACAGTAAATAAGAGGAAGATATACCAGCCAAACATAAAAAACATAAGAGGCCCTGGCTGGGGAGCTCAGTTGGTTAGAGTGTCATCCCAATATGCCACAGTTGTGGGTTTGATTCTCGGTCAGAGCACATACAAGAAGCAACCAATGACTGCATTAAAAAGTGGAACAACAAATTGATGTTTTTCTCTCTTTAAAAAAGAAAAGTAATTAAAAAAAATTTAATGCAAAAACTAACAAAGTAGACAGTACAGCAAACAATACAGAAAAACAAAATAAACCAGAAGCTGTTTTTTAAAAAATCAACAAAATCAGTAATCCTTAGGTAGAGTGACCTAGAAAAAAATGACAACACAAATCACTAATATCACAAATGAAAAGCAGTTACCACCACAGATTTTGCACACATTAAAAGGATAACAAAAGGCACAGGTAAAGTTTAAAATTACAAATAGCCTTTTAGCAAAACATTGCTAAATAATCACCTCAAAAGAGTCTATCCACAACTCTAATTTTTATCTGTTAAATGAAATCAAAAGCTATGCTTTTAAAAGTCTGATTTAATAAAAGTACATTCATACTTTGGGCTGAAATGAAGCCAAGATTCTACCCCGCCCTCCCCCCCCCCCCGCCCAACCCCAATAAAGCGTCCTGAACAAGCTCTTAAAAACAGCATATCAAGAATTTATATAACTAGTTGAATTTGGGCTGGCTTTACAAAATAATTGTTAGGTTTCTAACTCCAATCTCCAGCTTTCAAAATAAATGAAAGCTAATACTATAAAAACTATAGGCAGAGAGAAAATGTCTTATATTCAAGGACACTCAAGACAATGTCTATATATTGAGAGTATGACTAGAAAGTTTACTTTGAAATATTGAGCTCTTTCCCCATTTAACAAAACTATGTTAGAAATTTAAAAATATTAAATATGAAAGAGCTATTCAGATGTGACTTCTTATTTAAGGTAATTTCTTATTTGACTACTTTGAGGAAAAAATCTCAAATGCGGAGGCTAAGTTATCTTCTCCAATGTATCAAGTCCCATATTGGCCACCTACCGTCTATTTTTTTAAAATATATTTTTATTGATTTCAAAAAGGAAGGGAGAGATAGAAATATCAATGATGAGAGAGAATCACTCATCAGTTGCCTCCTGCATGCCCCCTACTGGGGATTGAGCCCACAACCAGGGCATGTGCCCTTGACCAGAATCGAACCCAGGACCCTTCACTCCACAGGCTGATGCTCAGTCCATTGAGCCAAACCAACTAGGGCTGGGAAATTGTTTTTTTATTTTGGCCACCTACTGTCGTATATGAAGAGTGAGAGGGGAAGAAGGCTGACTATATGGCTTGTATGGGTTATCACTATCTGAACACCCCAAAGCCACCAGGGACCCTCACCTTCACAGCAGCAGCAGAAAAAAAAAGAAAAAAAAGAAAGGAATCAAAATACATGGCACTCAGTAGAAAGGTTTTAATAAATAGTATGATAAGGATTCCTAGAAAAAGAGAGCTCTCATATTCAAAATGTTGAAAATAATTTTTTTTAAAATCTGGATTAGACTCAGGACAGTAATATCAAAAGAAAAGGACAAGTGTCACTTAAAAAGCAACTCCGTGAATGTAAATAAAAAATTGTTTGTGCCCGCCCACTACTGTCCAGTGGTTGGAGTGTCAGCCTGTGCACCTCAGGGTCGAAGGTTCGATTCCCTGTCAAGGGCACATTCCTGGGTTGCGGATTCCCTCTCCACCCCTGGTAGGGGCTCATGTGGGAGGTGGCCAGTCAATGTGTCTCTCTCACATCGATGTTTCTCTGTTTCTCTCTCCCTCTCTCCCTCTCTTCCTCTTCCCCCCACCTCTCTCTCTCCCTCCCTCCCTCCCTCCCTCCCCACTTCCCTTCCACTTGAAAGCAATGGAAAAAATATCCTCAAGTGAGGATTAACAAAAAAAAAAAAAAAAAAGCTTGTAACTGGGCCAAAGAAGCCATTATGAGCTGCTTGCTATATAAATAGGCATTTAATGATTTTTCCAATGTTACAATATTGATCTAACAGGTCCTCCATTTCTGCAAAAATGAATAAGTAATTTAAGATTATATTAAATAGGGTTTGTAGCACATAAGAATTATTACCATAAAGAACATATTTTAAATTGTCTTTCAATGAAACATATGCATAATTTTAGAAATCACAGCAAAAGACCAGAGACAGTAGATATATCCGTCACATGCAAAAACACATTTTTAAGTCATAATACCTTGAATATCATTTATTAAGATAAATAAATATTTAACATATACTTACTAACGTCAGACAATAACTATCCTAAGCCCTGAAAACATGATGGTGAACAAGAAATATGGTCCCTGCACTAAAACAGTTTATAGTCTATCAGAGAAGAAAACCAAGGTGTGTCAATGAAGGATGCCAGACTAGCACAGAAAACAGGGTACATTCCCCTTCAAATGGAGCCAGAGAAAACATCCGGAGAAGTGGACATTGAAGCTGAGATGAGGGGGGAAATAGGACACAGCCTGGCTCTAAAGGGAATTGGTGATTGTCGAGTAAAAGATGGCTTCTGCCAAAGAACACTATGGTCACAGGCACAGCATGTGCAAATGGCCAGGTATTTATGTTAAGAGTTGCCTCTTGTGTAAGAAGAGAGACAACAGTGGAAAATTACACTTTACTAGTAAAGCTGCATTTATCAAAAGACAATAGGCATCTCTACTTCTTAATCTCTGAGGAAAAGGGTAAAAAGGTCACAATGTCATCTTGGCCTATTCCCCATATTACCCATTCAAACACACATTTATTTATTCATGCCACAGTGTGTGCCAGGCACTAGAGAAGGATTCAATGGTGAATAAGGTGGACTCAATATTACCCTCAGGGAAATAACACACATAGGCAAACAATCAAATTAGAGTGCTTCTATGGCTACCTGATTCCGAAGTCACTGACTAAAATACTGAGCTTAAAAGCTACCTTTTGAAGACTCTTTCAAATAATAAGTAAGAGAGAAATCAATATTGGACATCAAATATGGTATAACGGGAAGATTAAAAGCAGCTTTGACACCCTGTACACATAAACAAGAATTATGCTTGTATTTTCAAGTAAATACTACTAATTAGTGTTTTACAGATGTCAATGCACTTTTACACACTCTCATTTTTACTGTACAAAGCAAGAGAGGCCAAGCAGATCCTATATAATAAAAGCCTAATATGCTAAGTGTCCAGTCGTCGGGTCGTCCGTTCAACTAATCAAAGCATAATATGCTAATGATATGCTAAGGCCGCTCAACTGCTCGCTATGACATGCACTGACCACCAGAGGGCTGACAGTCGACCAGTCGCTATGACGTGCACTGACCACCAGGGGGCAGATGCTCCGACCAGTAGGTTAGCTTGCTGCTGGTGTCCAGCTGATTAGGACTGAGCAAGACGGGCCAGGCACACCCTAGAACCCTCCCACGGTCCCTCCCCGACTGGCCAACCTCCATGTCCTGCCCCGGCCCCAATTATGCACCGGTAGGTCCCCTCAGCCTGGCCTGCACCCTCTCGCAATCCAGGACCCCTCAGGGGATGTTGGGAGAGTTGGTTTTGGCCTGACGGCGGAACGACTCGCTATGATGTGCTCTGACCACGAGGGGGCAGACGCTTAATGCAGGAGCTGCCCCCTGGTGGTCAGTGTGCTCCCACAAGGGTCCCACCTCTTTGGCAGCATTAAGGATGTCCGACTGACAGCTTAGGCCCGCTCCCCGTTAGTCAGACATCCCCCAAGGGCTCCTGAGCTGCAAGAGGGTGCAGGCTGGGCTGAGGGCCCCCCTCCCCGGAGTGCACGAATTTCGTTCACCGGACCTCTAGTATTTTAATAATTACCTCCATTTGTCAAGCACTGCTTGTGGAACGGCAGGTACTTTGGTGGGAATTAATTTCCATAGTCTCATTTCACGGAGTAACTGTCATCAACCCCATTTCTCAAACGAAAAACCTGTGGCTTACAGAATTTACATAACTTGCCCAAAGATGCATGGCTAACAAGTGGCAGAGGCAAAATTAGTCCCCATGTCAGTCTGATGTCATAGACTGTGCACCTCTTTCTCCCTACTGCATGGCTTCAATGTTACCCAAGTGTGAACAGTGAGGGTGCTGAAGTGTGACACTGAGCAGAGGAGGTGTGACTAGACTTGAGGTAGAGAGTTCTTTTTTTTTAATATATTTTTACTGATTTCAGAGAGGAAGGGAAAACAGAGATAGAAACATCAATGATGAGAGAAAATTAGTGATTGGCTCCCTCTTGCACACCCCACAATGGGGATTGAGCCCAAAATCCGGGCACGTGCCCTGACTGGAAATCAAATTGTGACTTCCTGGTTCATAGGTCAAACTTCAACCACTGAGCCACACTAGCCGGGCGGGTCGGGAGTTCTTGTTCAATGTTCTTTCAGCCACACTAAAGTTTCACTACAGTCTTAATCTCAGAATCCCTATCTTCCCGCTTGAACTTATCTTTAATTCTCTAATAATCCAACCCCTTTGGATTCTACCTAAATTGTCTTTCAAAGGATAATGAGGGAATGGATCACAAAAATAAGCAAATATTAAAACTTTTAACAAGCAACATCATTCACAGCCTGCATCCGATGCTATTCCTGATGTGTCATGGGCTCCTGAAGTACATTTCACATTGAAATCTACTATTAATAACCACAATAAAAGTCCAAAGCTATGTCAAGCTTTATGTACATGAGCTCATGTAATCCGCACAATAACCCTAAGAAGTCCATGCTATCATCCTCAATTTATGGAGAGAAGCAGCTTATCTATCAAGGTTAAATAACTTGCCCAAGGTCACACAACTATAGGTAGTACAACAAAATATGATGCAGAACCTAAGGTTTTCATCTCTATAACAGCCTGTATGCCTGTGATGGCCATATAATATTAAAAAATATCGAAATACTCTGGTCTGTATGTTTATAGAAGTTTTCATATATAATTACTCTTATAGTTACATTATCAAAATTGTTAGTTTTAGTATGTGACACTTTTGTTAAATAAAAAGAAAAAAACTAGATATATCACTTAAAAATTTCATACCTTTTACATTATTAAGCACCAAGAAACTTGAAATCTATTTGAATAAGTAGCTTAACACTACATATTTTTTTCAATATTTTATTCAATAACTTTTCATCCTAAGAAAATGAAGTGTTTTGTGATGGTTAATATCAAAATTATTTAGGGTTCAACTAGAGATGTGATACTCAATCTTTTCATAACCCTATTTTAAAAGCAAACAACATAGCCCAGCCAGTGTGGCTCAGTGGTTGAGTGTCAACCCATGTACCAGGAAGTCGCAGGTTTGAATCCCCAGTTGCTGTCTCGATCCCCAGCAGGGGGCATGCAGGAGGCAGCCAACCGATGTTTCTTTCCATCTCCCCCTCTCCCTTCTTCTCTCTCTCTCTTAAAAAAAAAAAAAAAAATCAATAAAAGAAAAAAAATTTTAAGCAAACAACATAGCTTTCAGTTTATTTGCTTCTAAAACAATATTTTATACAAGTAATGGAATAAAGAGATCACAAAAATTTATAAATACATGAGAAAACTAGAGATCAAAGAGTCAATATAGGTATCATTTTTTTGGTGTTTCCCATTCCTCTCAATTTGCTACTTCTAACCTACAAGTAAATCTGCAACTCATTTTAGAAAAAAAAATGCAATGGGAAAGGAACAGAATGGAGGTAAGTAAAAAAAGATATTATGTAGTGTGTGTAATGAATCAATAAATTTGTCTTGCTTTCTTTTGTAAACATGACTCACTAATTATTTTCTTTATTTTATAGACAATCTCAAAACATACCAGGCTGCAATGCTTGTGAATCAGCTGACTGAACCCACTAGGGTGGTGGGGGGCAAGTTTCCACTTTAATAAACAAAACAATGTCCAAAACACTTACCAATTTGTACTTGCTCAGGCTGACTGAGAGAAACAAATGCTGACGTGTCATCAATCCATGATACCTGAATGTTTCCTGTAATATTGTATTAAACATAAAGTGAACACTCTACCATTTAGATAGCTATCAGAGTTCATTTATCTCTGTTATATTTCAGTATATGTGTTAATTTAGAGAAATATGAGGTGGTTTAAAATATAATCAAAATCTCATCACTATTAAAAGGTAATCATAAATCTACCACAGCAGTTACTTCAGTTAAAACTTCCAAGAAGAAAAAAAAGGAGCTTTAACATTTTGTTTTAATAAACAAAAGAAATATCCTTCATGATTTGTGTCCTGCCAGAGCTGGAAACTTTGATCCTATCAAGATCACTAACAAAATGCAGAGACCACATAAGTTAAAAAAACACAACAATTTCTTTTCAGAGACATAAACTTTGAAAATTACCAATGGGAATCAATGTAGCAAAAAATAAGAAAAAGTCAGTTTGATCTCAAGCCAAGTAAAGAAAATAGGTAACAGAATGGAAAAGAAAAGGTGTCAGAGAGAGAAAACCAAGACAGTCTAACAGAGGGAAAAAAACACCCAGAGGGGCAGAAAGCAGTATAGTAAAACAAAATGATTTTCACACAGAGACTAATCCTCAAAAATGGCTAAGCGTAAACAGAATGGAATATAGGAGAGCACTGAGGAGAAGGAAAGAGGAATGGACTAGGAAGTTGCAGAAAACTGAAGAGAAAATCAGAGATCTAATTATTCTGCTACAACTCTTTTTAAAAAATACAGAAAACTGAAATTTTTTTTAAAAAAGGGTAAACAGCCCTAGCCAGTTTGGCTCAGTCAGACTGAAAGTTCTCGGGCTTGATTCCAGTCAAGGGCATGATCCCCAGACACAAACCTTGGTTGCAGGCTCAATCCTCGAGCCTGGTGGAGATGCGTGCTGGAGGCAACCATTTATGTTTCTCTCTCTGTCTCTTCCCCTCCCACTCTCCCTAAAAATCAACGGAAAAATATCCTTGGGTCAGGATTAACAACAATAACAAAAAAGGGTAAACACACTGGAATTTAGCAATGAAAAACTATTTTAATTCCAACTAAATTTTCGAAGGCTAGGAAATTAGTTTATTTTACTATCATAGGATAAAACTCCCACTGCCTGCTGCACAATGAGATGCCATCATGACTTAATTAGAAAGTCACTTACTATTATTTTGTTGCCTCTCTATCCAGTATGCTGT
Organism: Eptesicus fuscus; assembly: GCF_027574615.1. Classification (NCBI taxonomy): domain Eukaryota; kingdom Metazoa; phylum Chordata; class Mammalia; order Chiroptera; family Vespertilionidae; genus Eptesicus; species Eptesicus fuscus. The sequence continues at coordinate 22,362,912 of NC_072476.1, forward strand.
CTTTGTCATAAGTAATAATAGCTAACATTTATTAAGTAGTTACTATATGCCACATACTATTGTAAATGCCTTCCGTGGATTAGCTCATTTAATCTTCGTGACACGTCTATGAAATGGGTGACATTATTATTATTTTATCATCATCATCAGTTCCGATGAGGAAACAAAGATACAGAGGGGTTACTTGTCCAATATCACAAAGTAATTTTCTTTAATTAAAAATTTTTTTTTCATTTACTCAGAGCTTTCTACTTAATTTAGCCAATTAAAGTTTGACCATACGGGGATAAGAACGTAACAATAAAAGATGAGAAACAACATCAAAAGCTTTCAAAAGAATTGAGCTGTGAAATTCACTGCATTTCTATACCTGTGTTTAAGTTTAAAAGCAGAATTAGAATTTTAGAAGACATGTAGACTATCGCAAAGATTAGGATAACTTTCCGAAAATATGCCTGCTTTCAATTACTTTTCTAAAAGTAAAGGTTTTACTTAAAAAGCTAATATATACTTTAGAAAATACAGAAAGCATAAAGAAAAAAAATTCTATCTAAAACATTCAGTGATGCTAGTATGATGTTTCTTTTCAATCTAATTTCTATATGAAGTTTGTAAAAAAAATAATTTTAGTTACACAGGAATCCTACTTTGTATCTGCTTTTTATTCTAAATGCTAAAATATATAATTACTTTATCATCTTTTAATAAACTTGCAATATTTTTTGTTTCTTTTTAAATATATTTTCATTAATTTCAGAGAGGAAAGGAGAGGGAGAGAGAGATAGAAACATCAATGATGAGAGAAAATCATTGATGGGCTGCCTCCTGCATGCCCCGCACTGGGAATCAAGCCCATAACCAGGGGATGTGCCCTGACCTGGAATTGAACCCTGACTTCCTAGTTCATAGGTCTATGCTCAACCATTGACCCATGCCAATGGGCTTTTCAAATATTTTTAAATGGCTACATACAAGTCTATTGAGATAGATAAACATTTACTAAATGTTCTTATTATTGGACATTTAGGTTTTTGCTGCCTTCACTTTATTCAAGAATATCCAAAGAGAATAGCCTAAATACTTAATTTATTTAAAAAAAAAAAAAAAGATGGGTGAAGGCATTGCTGAAGGCTTATCTTTATAAACCCTAATCAGAAGACTGTTCAATTTAACCTAATCCCCTGACTTGATAAAAAGGAAAAAGAAAAGCTGCCCTACCTGACACATATCACATATCTTGGTCCTCTCAAACATCTGTGTTCATCTGCTTGGAATGTTCAATGTCAAACAGTGAATGATCGGCTGCCCTTAATCTTAAAAATGATTTATCATAAGCCTAGATTTATATTCCAAGGTCAGCAGGAAGGGAAGTCATAGTAATCATATCTTGCTTTTCATGAATTAATAATATATCTCTATTGTGGGTGCTATTAAAAGTTCCTCAGATCGCCCTAGCCAGTGTGGCTCAGTTTAGTTGGAGCATCATCACATACCATGCGAGTAAACGAGACATGCTTACCGTACACCGAAGGTTCAATTACAGGTCAGGGCACATACCCAGTTTGCTAGTTCAATCCTAGTAGTGCCTAAAGAAGGCAACCAATTGATGTTTCATCAATCCATGTTTTGCTCTCACATTGATGTTTCTCTCTTTCTCCCTCTCCTTTTCTTCTCTCTCTAAAATCAATTATACATGTCCTCAGGTGAGGATTAAAAAATAAATCTGGACTTAAAAAAAAAAGTTCCTCAGATCATATTAGCACAAAGATAGCAGTATGCCAAATTCCCAAAAATTCCTTAAGTCAGATTAAAGCCTTACATATTAATATTCTTTTATGCCCCTGAATACCTCTGAGCACCTTGACCTAAAGAAGAGCAAAGTGTTCAAGGGACATATATACTTGTGAGTTACTTACCAAAGGCACTAAAAAGCTGGTAAAGGTCACTGGTTTTCCATTCTTTGGGGAATGTCACATGGAGAACATGATCACGTTTAGGTTGTACTAGAAGACAAATTTTTGATAAAAGGCTGATGGCTGGAAAGTGAACTATACTCCAAGGGTTCTCTAAGTCCACACTAACTTGGGGAATTATTATGAATGCCTCCTGATTACCAGACAACTCCTAAAAGCATTCTGCCATCTTAACCTAGACATCAGGCTCTGATATTTTATAGAACCCACAATAATAAAAATTCTATGCAGAAACATCTTTGCTCATCAAGTTCCTGTGAAAATTATTTAAAGAAAAAACAAACAAACAGCTGCTCAGTTTGAGAAGTTTTACTAAACATTTTAACTTTCTCCGTTTAATCTAGTTGTCCACATGTTTATTAGCTAAAACACACGCCACACTGTTCAAATTAAATGGGCTAATTGTGTTTAAGTAAAGGCAGTCCTAAGTCAAAATTTTGTGTTCTAATACCAGACCCACCACTGAACTGTGCAACTCCAAGCAAGAGAACTAACCACTCTAACCAATCCTAGTTATAAATTGGGAATGACGATATTTATCTTGCAGAACTTTTATGAGAATGACAGATTGCAATGTAAAACTAATATGGAGTGCAACAGTATGTCCTCAAATCAATATCATTGCAATGATTATCATCAAGTATAGTTTACCCATTCCTAGATCCCTGTAGTATATATTAAGACCAACATCCAAAGGCTTGGAAAAGAAGAATGGGGCAATGTAGATAAAGTACAGATTAATCAGAAGAAGCAACCACCTCCCAAATATATTAGCTTTCCAAGGTTTTCAGTAACAACAAAATCCCCTACTAAACTTAAATATACAGTACTCCAATAATTAGAAAATAGAGAACTTACTGATATAGATAACACATCTTAAAATCTACTATGCATTTATAAGAAATTATAAATTTAGAGTTCTGAGTGAAACAAAATTATGGTGATGTATTTTTAATTCAACTTACGCATAAACTGGAAAATGTAAGTAAAAAGATGAGTTAATCAAGGCTCAAGGGTACCATTACCTTAAGCATACTATCCATATCAACCACAAAAATCATTGCCTATTTTTAAGTGAATAAAGCTCTTTCTTCAGTCATACTTTTCCTGTTATTCTTTCCAGACCACATACTTATTAAATGTGCAGATGCATAAGAAAATAAAATTTCACTTACAGTCTGGTCCTTCCAAGTTTAGATAGGGAATATCCATGACTCTCATAAGAAATAACCTACAAAAAGAAAGGTAATGAATTAATTTATATTAAAAAAACAAAATACAGGCATCTATTAAATATTTTAGTTTCTTAATCAAATTACTCTGTTTTAAAAATCATTTTAAAAGCTCTTAGGCTTCATTTCAACAATTTTTCTCTATGGCTAAATATTTATATTTTTTTTAAAAAAGAACCTTGGGTAACCCCAACACCTACAACAGTTCCTAGCCCTCAGTGGCTGTTAAATGAATGGAATTAGTAAGCAGAATCTACAGAAAGTCCTCTATAAAGCTGCCTGTCAATCCAGAGAAAATGAGAGAAAACCAGTATTTTAGTGCTAAACATCTTACCAACCAATAAACAATTGTTCCCTAAATTGTAGAGGTTACCCCTCTAATTGCTGTTTTGTGAATTAAGAAAAACAGCAGAGATGTCTTTTTTACAGAAAATTATCACACTGACATAAACCATAGCAGTCATTTTATGTATAAATTCCAAAATAGAAACAAAGGCACTTAAAAAAAGAGTACTTGTAAATTAGAAGTCTCTGTAATGCCACTCAATTTTCTCTTATTTGCAAAATTATGGACAAAACATCAAACATTCTGTTGTATGTGAGATGATTTTAATGAGTTTTATTTAGATAACGATATATTGTGTACTTCTGGTAGAGACTGCATTATACAGCAAATTAAAAAGGCAATCCAAGTGCCTAACAAGCAATTACTTTGGCTTCACTGACCCACAATTAAGGCATTTTATTAGCAGACATTCAAAAGCCAAGCAAGGCATGATTCAGTTTACAAATGGAACCATCAGTCTGAATAACACTGTTCCATTAACACTAGAAAAAAAGAAGTTATGGTACTCTGTGGTTTGAAAACTTGTTGCCTAGCCTACAATTTAATAAACCAAATCCTATGGCTAAGATACCAAATTTATTTTTAGTGCACTAATTTAGGCTCAAGTATACTATTCTGGTTCTGATAGCTATTTTACCCAATTTAATTAATACTGCAATGCCAATAGACAATAAAGCATATAAAGCACCTAACACATAGGTTTTTGCTCGCAAGTAGCTATTCTTACCACTGCCAACCAGAACCTGGAGAGATATTCCTCAGTTAGAAGTATTTTTATGCTTCGAGGCCCGATACACAAAAAAAGCAAGAGTAGGCCTTCCCCTGGCTGCTGGCACCGGCTTCCCTCAGGCAGCCAGGTCCTGGGCTTCCCTCCTCCAGCTGCCGGCAGGCACCCGGAACCCAGGCTGGCTTCCCCCGGGCCGCCCGCAGGAACCCAGGACCCCGGCTGGCTTCCCCCCTGGCCCCGGCTTCGTCAGGAAGGATGTCTGGAAGACATCCGGTCTAATTAGCATGTTATCCTTTTATTATTATAGATAACTTTAAATTCTCCATTTAGTAACTTTAGCAATGGTCCCCAAATTCTAAAAGCCAAATCAATAATACTTTATTTTAAAAGTTAACAAGACATATCAAGTACTGTAAAAAATAATTTAATTTTTTTTACCCTAATTTCAACAGAAGAATAAAGTTGAACCAACAAGATGTTCCTGGCTATACTGCCAGATACACCAATAATCAAAATCAACCTCAAGATTTAATAATATGTGGGGCTGACAAATTATAGTTCATCATTTCAACAGAACATTAAACAATCAAAATAAACTCAAAATAACTTTTGAAAACTTCACAACATAAAAAATTGTGATACAATTTCAAGTTTTAAATAAGCACAAAAGTTTATATTGCAATTATAGCTTTGTAAAATATTTATGTCATTAAAGCAAGAATGAAAAATACCTCCACCCCAATGGTTTTGTGAAACTGAACTTTGTTTTTCAAAATTCTATTACTATTATTTTTAAACTTAAAAAAAATAATAATAAAGGCTACCAGAAGTGAGAGGCCCAGGGTAAATAACTAGCGACTTTCTTAGAGAAAGCCCAGCTGGAAGTGCCAAATGAGTCAATCTTATGCATCCTGTGTACCATCTCACCTGTTGTGAAGGAGGGGAATATAAAGCAAAATCATAAGTTCTGAGTCAGCAATTACTTTATTTCTTATTAAAATATTGTTTTCTTTCTAAAATCATGGGACCTCAATAATGAGTTTAGGAGACCTAGTGTCCTTATATACAAGTAAAGCACTGAAAAAGAATACTTCCCCAGTTTATCTCACCATATATCTCCCCATATAAATGTTGAAAAAATTTTTGAAAGATATCTTTTATGAGACAAAGTAAAAAATGGTACTACATTGAACTTTTTTTTATTATTTTTTTTATTGATTTCAGAGAGGTAGGGAGAGGGAGAGAGAGCCAGAAACATCAGTGATGAGAGAGAATCATTGATTGGCTGCCTCCTGCATGCCCCACACTGGGGACCGAGCCCATAACCCAGGCATGTGCCCTAACCAGGAAATCGAACTGTGACCTCCAGGTTCGGAGGTCAATGCTCAACCACTGAGCCACGCTGGGCTGGCTACATTGAACTTTTTGCACAGCAAAGGAAACCATCAACAAAACAAAATGACAACTCACTGAATAGAAGAATATACTCACCAATGATACATCTGATAAGAGGTTAATATCAAAAAAAATTTTTAAGGTATTTTTATTGATTTCAGAGAGGAAGGGAGAAGAAGAGATAGAAACATCAACGATGAGACAATCAATGACTGGTAGCCTCCTGCACGCCCCTTATTGGGGATCGAGCCCATAACCCAAGCATATACCCTGACCAGGAATTGAACTTGGTTCATAGGTCAACAATCAACCACTGAGCCATGCTGACCAGGCTCCAAAATTTATAAAGAACTCATATAATTCAATACCAAAACAAGCAAACAATCCAATTTAAAAATGGGCAGAGAACCTGAATAGACACTTCTCCAAAAAGGAAATACAGATGGCCAATAGACATATGAAAAGATGATCAAGGTCACTAGTCTACAGAGAAATAAAAATTAAAACCACAATGAGATATCACCTCACACCTGCCAGAGTGGCTATCATCAAAAATTCAAAACATAACAACTGTTGGTGAGAATGTGGAGAAAAGGGAACCTTCATGCACTGTTGGTGGGATTGCAGATTAGTGCATCCACCATGGAAAACAGTATGGAGGTTCCTCAAAAAAATTAAAAATAAAACTAGGTTATCACCCAGCAGTTCCACTTCTGTGTACACAGGGTGGGACAAAAATAGATTCACAGCTTTATGTGAAACAGAGTTTGTCCTCATATTATTATTTGTTAATTATTGTATTATTTCCCATACAAACAACATAAAACTACTTTTGCTCCACCCTGTACACACAAAGAAATCCAAAACACTAATTTAAAAAGATATAAGCACCACTATGTTCACGGCATCGTTATTTACAATATCCAAGATATGGAAGCAACCCAAGTGTCCATAAATAGACAAGTGCATAAAGAAGATGTGGTATACATATACAATAGAATATTACTCTGCCATAAAAAAGAATGAAATCTTACCATTTGGGACAATATGAATGGATCTAGAGGGTATTATGCTAAGTGAAATAAGTCATACAGAGAAAGACAAATACCATATGATTTCACTTATATGTGAAATCTGAAGAACAAAATAAACAAACCCACAGATTCAAAGAACAAAGTTTCGAGATGGGAGGCAGGATAGGTGGCTGGGTGAAAAAGTACAAATTGGTAGTTACAAAATAGTCACGGGGATATAAAGTACAACATACGGAATATATTGTAATCTATATATTTAAAAGGCTAATATGCAAAGTGCCCCCTTGGGAGTTCGACCAGGAGACTAGGAGTTCGATTGCTCACTATGACATGCACTGACCAACAGGGGGCAGTGCAGAATGAAGGGAGGCCCCGGCCAGCAGCCAGAAGGCCCCAATCAGCCCAGGGACCCTACCCATGCATGAATTTTGCACACTGGGTCTCTAGTAGCTATATATAATGCCAAGTGGATACTAGAACTATCAGGGGGATCACTTTGTAAATTATATAACTGTCCAATCACTATTCAATATACCTGAAACTAATCTATATATATAAAGAGGTAATATGCACATTAGGCCGGGACTCCCTAACGGGTCACGACCAGACAGGAGGAGGTTGTGCGCGCAGGTGAGGCCCAGAGCAGAGACAGAGACACAGGCAGGGGGCGAGTCAGACGCAGGTCCCGGCCCCCCATAGGGTGCCTCCTCACACAGCGGCAGGCGGTGCACCTCCTCGCGCCTCTAGTATAAAATAATGTTGAATGTCAACTATAACTGAAAAATTTATAAAGATATTTCTTGTCAAGCAATATACAGACTATTTGTTCTCTAAAATTTCATCTAACTTTGAAGTATCATCTCTCATTAAAAGAAATAAAACTAATTCTCCACTAAAATACTCAAAACATTTTTTTACAGTTAGTTAATCTTATACTATCTTGGTTGCTTACTTGATACTTTAACTAAATAGAAACCCTTTTCAAATGAATTATTAATAGCACTTCTCACTCTTCCCATAGGCCTCCACCTTCGTGTCTGGGCTTTAGAGAGAAATGAATAGCTCCAAACCCTGGAAGAACACGAAAACCAACTGTGTGTGTGACTTGGCAGACTGTACCGCTGGAGAGAGCCATGCAATTGGAAAACCGACTCTAAAACTGTAGCTGACCATCTGTGGAACTGAACCAAAGTAAACTCTCCAATGGCCTCCCAACCCTTTACTCAGGGCTACTTGCAAGCCACTGCTCTGGTAACATCCATGCCCTTTTAAAGTGAAATTAAAACACTTGATTGTATGAATGCCTCATACAAACTGGCTGTCAAAAGGCCTACACTGACTCCCTAGCATGATTTGATCAAATACTTCACATATGAATCACTGGACTAGACAGTTTTCATTTTAACATGTGAGGAAATGCACTGGAAAAGCAGAAATGCTAATAAATATTTGAAAGGATGTCTCTTCACTGTGAATTGCATTGAAGAGCAATTTCTCCCAGAAGGCCTTTCTTTGGGAAAATTCAAAAAGATACTTGGCCCAACACTTTCATGAAACATTTTCTCTATTTTAGTGAAGATTCAAGATGGCTATAATTGGGTAAAGACATTGAAGACCGTGCGGGAGTCCCGCCACATTCCTGCAAACTTTCTGATGAACTGTATTTTAGCACTTCTTCTCTAAAGGACTGACAAAATTAAAATTCCCATTTGATACAACAGCCAAATTTATACCAGGATTTTATCCTAATAAACTGTATAACTCAAGTTGACATTCCAGATGCCATAAAACAAATTTTAGCCCTTTTGGCATTTGTCAGTTTTTTTAAACATTCTATGATTATACGTCTGGTGATGCTGTTTATCTCGGCTTTCAAACATGTCTGGAAAGATCCAAGGATAAAGCAAACAGGGTAACTTAAGCTCAGCCTCTTAATAGGCTACACAGTGTAGGCTACGTTCAACACCTTTATCTCCAGAGTCACCTTTGTTGCTCAGAAGCTGAATGGCACTCACAGAAAGCCATCTGCTAACATTCTTTTCCGACCAAGGAAGTATGATACCGTACTATGATCTGACTGTGTAAAAGAGCTCACTACTCACAAAAGAATTTCATTTCAGATATAAAACTTCTTAGGGGCCTTGAGCCCTTAGAACCTTGAGCCCTTATCCAAATGTGGTTCCCCAGAAAAGCAACAGCAACATCACCTGGGAACTTGATAGAAATGCAAATTCCTGGGCCACACCTAATCCTATTGCCTCAGAAACTCTGAGGATTGAGAATCGCTAGTTAATAAGAAAAGAGTATGTTTAAGGTCCTGTGGTTAATTGCCATTAATGATGATTAATCAGCTAGATAATAATGATTTGAGCCAACTTCTCCAAAAAAAGTATTAGTGTTAATGATTTTTTTATATTAAATGTTTTTGGCTTAGAAAAACCAAAACTATTAAAACATATACCAAGGACTACCTCAAAGTCCAGGAAGCAATATATAACGCTTCTACTACTTCCTGAAACCAGGTCAACTATAGCAAGAAACTAGGTTCTATGCAAGAAGTAAATTGGGGGAAGTTACTGTTCTGGCAGCTATTTTTCTCATTTTTAAGAAGAAAGAATAAAAGACTACTTATACTACTCTCTTGGCAACTCACTGGCAAAAGTCCAACCTGTTTCTGTAAATTGGCCACAAATGAACACCTCCGGCATCACAAATCAAACTTGAGCCAATAATGCAGCACTGAAGACTGACAGACAAAGAATCAGACACCTCTAAAATTTATCAAAATTCTCCAACCTTACCAACAAGTTTCAGACACAGATTCTGGCAACCACAAAACACATTAGGCTGCTTTAAGAAGTACACAAGATCAAAGGTTATCCTTTGATGACACCAGCTTATCTGAACCACTCTCTGGACGTCCATGAATAAAATCAGATTGCAGAACAATGCCAGTATTAACCCATTTTATTCAGCTGATCTCTAGAAAACAAAAACGACAAAAGTGATATTCAAAAATGCATGCAAAATTCCTGATGGTGATTTAGGAATACCAAGTCCAAGAGGCTCAGATCTCAGGGAACTGAAAGGATCATTAAAGTTCTTTAAAATTCTACATTACCAAATCTATGGAAAAAATCAATGATTCTATTCAGAAATAAAAGAAAATATTTAATTTTGCTCCAGCAGCAGCATGCTTTCCAATGCTATGTGTGAAAGGTACCCCACTCACATTTGGCTTTTAACCTGAACAATGGCTAAAGCCTCCATGTGCAGGAGCATCTAGGGACAAGTCAGGTTTTAGTCCTGAATTACTACCCAAACCCAATCCCCTAGTGTATAAAAGTGAAGCATGAGCTCGAGATATAAGTAAAGATCTCATAAACATTTTTTTGTAATGCTTTGGGGCTGATTAAATTATGGCTTCATGTGATGAGCAGAGCCTAGATACAAGAGAAGGAGCTTTAAGTAGACTGAATTTTCAAGGCAATGGGAACAGGCACTGAAGAGAGCTATGTTGCCACAGATCAAAAGGACAAACTTCCCATATTTGTAGCATAGGAAGAGCTGCTATCTGGGCTACCTGGGCATCAGGCTTTCCAGTCACATGTGCCCACACACACCATGATCACCATCAGGAAAACTAGCGAATAGGTTTGCCTCAGGGTTGAGCGACATTGAGGTATCTGAATATAGGGACTTATTTTATGTAATGTCAGATTTGTACACATATACACAGGCCTGAATGATCTAGAAGGACTTCTAATGTTACAACATGTCATAATTAAGAAAAACTGTTTATTCTGGTCTCTTTCCTTAGCAAAAAAGGAGAATCCGCAAGCCCCTAAACTCTTCCTTTTTCCTCCTAAAAACTCGGTATTTTATTCAATGAGTAACAATTTGCATTTGTTCATCTGCTTTCTTCAAGACTATACTTTTCTTACTAAAAAAAAAAAAAAAAAGATTTCCAGGGAAAACTGCACTCCTCTCATAACACTAAACTGGGATACAGAAATGTTGTATAAAATCTAATCTCAACACAATTGAAGCTGTGAATTAATTTGTAGTTCACCCTAAGTCTAAAGCCTTCCAAAAGAAAATTGAAACCTTTAATGACTGTCAGCTCTACTGTACTTGCAAATGATCTTGGTATTTCCTTCAGGGCACAGCAGTAAAAGCACTTCATAAGAACCTTGTATGCAAGGGTTCATCATTATACATATTTATGTGCTATAAAAAACTAATTTCATCATCTAGGATAGAAGCATTCAGACATCTCTCACAAAATAAGCTCATTTATTTTGCTTACTAAAGCTCTTATGTAAAATCAAAGGGCAACCACTGGCTAGCAGGGAGTTACTGTGCCATCAGTTATTTTAAATTCACTCAGGGGGGGAGCATACAATTTTCAATCCAGTCAACTTGATGTTTTGACAAATAGAGTGTTACCCGACATTTGTCCTGAAGCCAACTCTTGTCCTTTCTAAACAGAGATACACCACCAGAAACAAGGGGGAGGGGGAAGAAAGGGGAAACAAAAGAGAAAACCAGCAGCTGATTTGAACAGTCTCCATCAAATGAACCATATCAAATTACATCAAATAAAAATGTTAAATTAAGTGTTATACAGAGGTAACTTCTGCAGGACCTCAAAACAAGATTATAAAATGCCAGAGGAAATCAGCCCAACACAATCTAGTGGTCAAAGTCACATCCTATCAGGTTAAAAGCAAATGTGAGTGGGGTACCTTTCCCACATAAAGAGGGAATATGCTAATTGACCGTCACGCCCTCACAAAGCTGGTGGCACCCACAGCCAATAAGGAGGGAATACGCTAACTGACTGTCACGCCCTCAAAGATGGCGGCGCCCAGTCCCCTGAGCCCCCCAGTCCCCTAGGGCTGGCCCGAGGCGCAGGCAAGCCTTGGATGGTGGCTACCCAGCCATCCAGGGCCGACCCAGGCTCCGGCAAGCCTTGGATGGCGGCTGACCAAACGCCCAGGGCCAACCCAGGCTCAGGTAACCAGGGCCAGCCAAAGCTTGCGCTGCTGGCAGTGGCAGCAGCAGCAGCAGAGGTATGATGGGGGCGTCGCCTTCCCTGGATCGCCTCCTGCCCCTGAGGGCTCCCAGACTGTCAGAGGGGGCAGGCTGGGCTGAGGGACGCCCCCTCCAGTGCATAAATTTTCAGGCACTGGGCCTCTAATCTATTATAATTACTGCTCAGGCTGAGAGAAGAAGAAATCTTTCAAAGATTCCAGCATTACTAGTATCTCTTAAGAAAATGTGCAAACTGTGCTATAACTCTTGCTTACATTTGGAGTTGGAAGTCCCATGTGTGTGCTGGGCATGGGGGGAGGGTTATTTTAACACTTAAAACTATGGACCTAATTGTTCAGATACCTGACCGGAATAGTATATCAGTAAAGACACATTCAGTCCATCACCCAGGATGCTAAAAAACAACAGAAACACTGGGAATCAGAACAGTTTACTGTAGCCTTGTCCTCTTGTTCCTCTGAGGAGGGGCAGGCAGGACAAGAGAAGATTCAGTGAGAGCCACCTTGCAGGTGATCAGGCACCACCCTCCTGAGAAACAAGCAGTCTGCTCTTCCAGACACGTGGCCTACTGACAGCCTGCTACCGACTGGCATGTGACCTGGCATACCATGCAGTGAAGCATGAATGGCAAGTTGCTAGTAAATGAGGCAAGTAAGTTGTTCAGTCCACTATCAGTGAAAGGGCTGGGAAGAAAGGAGGTGCAGTTGGCCCTCTGCAGATTCAACCAATCATAAATAGAAAAAAAATTTTCTTAACATTATGTTGTTGCTGACATGTACTATGTGGTCAGGCCTACTGTACAGATATTTTTTTCTTGTCATTATTCCCTAAACAATACAATATAACAACTATTTAAATAGCATTTATATTGTATTAGATATCATAAGTAATCTAGAGATGACAAAGTATATGGGAGACTATGCATAGATTATACGTAAATACTACACCATCTGTAATAATAAAAGGGTAATATGCTAATTAGACTGGACGACCTTCCAGATGAAGCCGGGGCTGTGAGGGAAGCCTGGGTCTCGGGTGCCAGAGGGAAGCTGGTGCCGGCAGCCAGGGGAAGGCCTACTCTTGCACAAATTTCATGCATCAGGCCTCTAGTCCTATGTAATAAAAGGGTAATATACAAATTGACCCTAACGGTGGAATGACCAGTCGCTATGACGTGCACCGTGGCAGCGCTAAGCCGTTAGTCGAACATCCCCTGAGGACTCCCGGGCTGCCAGAGGGATGTCTTACTGCCAGCTTAAGCCATCAGTTGGACATCCCCTGAGGGGTCCCAGACTGCAAGAGGGCACAGGCTGGGCTGAAGGACTCCCAGAGTGTACTAATTTTCATGCATGAGGCCTCTAGTTTTTATATAGGAGACTTGAACATTTGTGGATTTTGGTAACTGCAGGGGGTCCTAGAACCAATCCCCTTCGAATATTGAGGAATGACTATACAGCCCTGATCTTCAGTTTTTTATTTTCCTATAATCCTTCAGTTTAAAATCTCTCTGATGTTACATATGAAGCACATGCATATGTCAAAAACAACTTACTGCCAACATGATTGCTTTCCATGGAGAAAACAGGGCGAAACATTGGTGTGCTTTATCTTAGGCACCATAATGGTTCCTCCTCTCTATATACTTATAGCAGTTATTTATACCTATACTACCCTCGATAAATTGTTGTATTCATTTTAATAGCAAAACTTTGAAATGCTTCAAATCAAAGCAACCTTGCTTTCACTATATACTTATCTGACTCACTTCATCATATGATTTTTTTCACAAGCAAACACTAAAAGGTAGGTACAAGCAAAAGTGAACACCACATCTGCTGCCATTGTATTCCCATTTTATATCCACGTGGTAACATATTTTCTTCTGTATCACTGAACAAAAAAACAAAACACATCCCACTTCTACACCTACTTTTTTTAATTTCCTAGTATGTTAAATTCTCTTATATGTCAAGAAAGGAAAACAATATATAGGAAAACAGTAAGAACTATCAAAGTTCTTTTGCATCTCATCCAATCTTTATAATCTCTGTGGGAGGTGAACAGTGTTATCCCCATTTTACAAAGGGGGAAACAATTTGTCCAAGAGCACAGCATCCTTTCTAATGGTTTCTCTCCTCATCTGCAGCTTAGAAAGAACATATGGTAGGGTCATCCCAGAAAGACCTTGGATGCTAGAGGCATCCTATTCAGATTCAGAACACTGGTGTCAGGAACAAGGTGGCCATCCTATATGTATAGTAAATTGCACGTAATTCTTTCTTTTTAATTCAATAACTTATAGAGAATAGCCAAAATTAAAAACTTAGCCACTTCCCTTCTCTTTCTAAGAACTGAGGTACATGGAAAATAACCTTCCCAAAAAGCCTTTGAAAAGGTTATCCATAAGAGAGTTCAAGGGGTCTTACAGACACAGATGACTGTTAAAAAAACATAAGGCAGAAGTCTGATTTTGTGCTTTCTGTGGTGCAATAAAAATAAAAGCAAAGAGTATTTTTAGCTCTTCCAAGCTTAAAAGGATTTAACCAAAGGATCTTCTCTAAGTCTGGTTTTTCATTCATTGATTAAAACTGACCAAAATTATAAAAGAACGAAAATCATTTCCTGACCAGAGAGCCTACAACTTAAAGGAAGAGCACATTCCACACAACCTGTCATTAGCAGTGGTCTGATCATGATTTCCATCGCTCAGCTCTCTTGACTTTCATTCTGAGTCCAACAAACTAAGCAGAAATATGGGAGGTACCCAGACCATGAACGAGACAAAATGGTACTATACAACACTCTCATGGAACATTCTGTAGACAAATATGGCACAGAACATATCTTATATTATATTCAGTGTCTGCATACTGCTCAACCACCAGGTATCTTGGGATCTTCTCAAGAGTTGACTCAATGAAGCTCCCAAAGAGATGAGTAATGCAGTCAAATGCCAATTTAGGATAATGTGGAAATAGGTAGAGTTACTTCCCCTTTGGGTTTACTTTTTAAATGTAAATCTGGTAACAGAGGAACAAATTATTTGCATACAGGAGCAGTTTAACGTCCTTCCAAATTTATGTTAGGACTATGCATATTTGGATGAGGTACACTGAGAAAAGCCTGGTGCCAAAATATATAAACCCTCAGAAAAGTAACTAATTTTTATAAAATCAACCACTTAATATAATGTTTATGACAATTGTTGGATATTTTTCTTTAAGGGCAATCTTGAAAAAATGTCATAAATCAAACCTGCATGTAAGTAATAATGAGGTCAATATTAACACAGAATGATGTCAAAAGAAGCAACTACTTTTCCTACTTTCTAAATGAGTTAAGAATATTTGACTGTACTTGACCAGGCTATTCCAATACAGAATAATAAAAACAGTTCTGTCTGGTGCATGGCTCAGTAGTTGAGCATTGATCTGTGAACCAGGAGGTTGTGGTTCAATTCCCAGTCAGGGCACATGCCCCGGTATGGGCTGGATTCCCAGTGTGGAGTGTGCAGGAGGCAGCCAATCAATGATACTCTCTCATCATTGATGTTTCTATCTCTCTCCTTCTCCCTTCCTCTGTGATAACAATAAAAATATATTTTTTTTAAAGTTCTTATTTTTCATTTCAAAAACCTCTGGAATTTTATTTTCCTTCAAAGATGAAGACAGTATTCTTCCTTTATTGATGGGGGAAATAAAGCAAAAAATTCAAATTAGGCAAGAATTTTTAGATACTTTGTATCTAGGTTTTAGGAAAAAAATTTGAATGGAAACATGTCCTAATTTAAAGTGAAGCTATGTGTTTACCATCCAGTTCTTTTGAGCAATGGTCTTGCAGCTTATTAGCAACTAGAGGCCCGGTGCACAAAATTCGTGCACTGAGGGGGGTGGGGGTCCCTCAGCCTGGCCTGTGCCCTCTTGGAGTCCGGGACCCCTCAGGGGATGTACACCTGCCAGAGGGATCGGGCCTAAGCCGGCAGTCAGACATCCCTCTAGCAGTCCCAGACCCCTTGCTCCTTACTGCCCACCTGTGGGAACACTGCTCAGCCAGAAGCCAGGCTCACTGCTCCTTAGCGCTGCCGCGGAGGCAGGAGAGAGGCGCCCACCACTGCCACTGTGCTCGCCAGCTGTGAACCCGGCTTCTGGCTGAGCAGCACTCCCCCTGTGGGAGCGCACTGACCTCCAGGGGCAGCTCCTGCGTTGAGCGTCTGCCCCCGGGTGGTTAGTGCACGTCATAGTGACCGGTCGTTCTGCCAGTCATTCCACCATTTGCTCAATTTGCATCTTAGGGTTTTATTATATAGGATATTAAACTGATCTAGAAATGCATAAACTCTTATTTAAGCTTTTTAATCAAAGCTTACTTTGAGTGCATGTTGGTCACAGAGATCACTGATAAAGTAGGTGCTTCCTATATCTAACCCAGTTTGTATCTATCATCTGGTTTTATAAGAAGTTGATTTCATGGAAATAAGTAAATATCTCCCAGTTGAAATTTTTGAAAAATATTGTTGAACTATGAACTTAACATCACACACATAAAAATGTAAGGAATAACCATGATCCAAACAATATTTAGTGTCACGTATAGGTTTCATAGCCTGACATAAGCTGTCCTTTCAAAGATTTAAAAAGCTAAGCACTGCCCCGAAATAAGAGTTAAGAGCTAAGAAAATCCTGTAATACCCATACAATCTAGATAGATGGCAAGGACTCAATTATTAGCAGAATTAATTTTCTAACTATTTATAGAAAAGTTAATTTCTAATATACACTACACTGTTGTCCAGTCCACTTTGAAAGATGTCTAGAAAATCAAACACAATTACTTCTGAACTTCCATAGAAAAGGACAAAGATTATAAAAAATAAGAAGCCACAGCATGATAAAATTTCCTGAGACTACAAAAATTCTGAACCTGTAGCAATCCAGATGTTTGGAATTAACATCTGTCTTTGCAGCATGTCACCTAAATACAAGCACAGTAATACTAGTATTTATACAGACATTCTAAGGAGACAGTATTCTTACCCAATAAAGCACTGACAGAATTGTAAAGTGTTGCACAAAATATAAGGAAATGATGTAACCAACCCAACACCAAAATAATTTTCCCCCATGGTGGTGATCGCTTGTTCTCTCTGGCTCGCCCAGAATCTCCCGGAACCAACCCTGCCAAGAAAGCTGGAATAAAGATGAAGGTTTAGGGCTTTGGAACAGAGCCAAACTGTGGCCTGCTGGAGGAGTACATCCATAACTTTAGTCTTAACTGTGCCAAGAAAGCGCAAACCACACTTTGAAGTAATAATCTTGAGATTCTTTGAGAATGTTCTGAACCTAGACTTCTCCCTAAATCACACTGACTTCTCCCAACAATGAAGGTACATGAGCAAGCCTGTACTTCATTGGATCTATTCAGATGAGGGCTCAGGATGCAATGACAATCAAAGCTCCATAGATTATTTTAAAAGCCATTTGTATAACCAACACCTTCTTAGAAACAATATTTAATCAGATAACAATACAAGTGTAAATAATAATCTCACATATAAAGTTTGTTAGGAGTAAGTTAGAGCTCACTATACACACACACACACACACACACACACACACACACACACAGAGCCTCCCTTATAGGTAATCTAAACACAAAACAGTTTTTTGTCTTAGAAGAGATGCACTATAATTAGCAATGTTTTCTTTCCTTTCCTTTCTTTTTTTTAGCTAATATGTTTAATAAATTATCCCAGCCCATGTCGCTCAGTGGTTGGACATCAACCTATGAACCAGGAGGTCACGGTTTGATTCCCAGTGAGGGAATATGCCCAGGGTTGGGGGCTCAATTCCCCAATGTGGGGCGTGCAGGAGACAGCCGATCAATGATTCTCTTTTATCATTGTTGTTTCTCTCTCTCCCTCTCCCTCTCTGAAATCAATTTAAAAAAATTATTAATAAATAAATAATTTCCCAAAAGATCAATTTCTATTTTCAAAAAACATCTCAGTCACTAGAGATGAAAAACATTTCATCTAAAAATGCACTACATCCCTAGCCAGTTTGGCTCAGTGGATAGAGCACTGGCCCATAGACTAAAGCAGCAGTTGCCAACCTGTGGTCCACGGACCACTGTGGTACGTGAGGTCTGAAAGGTTGGCAACCGCTGGACTAAAGGGTCCCAGGTTCAACTCTGACCACAGGCATGTACCTTGGTTTCAGGCTCAGTCCCTGGCTCTGGTTGGGGGCATGCAAAGGGCAACCAATCGATGTGTCTCTCTTTTTTTTTTAATATATTTTATTGATTTTTTACAGAGAGGAAGAGAGAGGGATAGAGAGTTAGAAACATCGATGAGAGAGAAACATCGATCAGCTGCCTCCTGCACACCCCCCACTGGGGATGTGCCCGCAACCAAGGTACATGCCCTTGACCGGAACCGAACCCGGGACCCTTCAGTCCGCAGGCCGATGCTCTATCCACTGAGCCAAACCGGTTTCGGCCGATGTGTCTCTCTTACATCAATGTTTCTCTCTCTGTGTCTCTCCCCGTCCCTTCCACTCTTTCTAAAAATCAATGGGAAAATATCCCCAGGTGAGGCTTATATAATAAAAGTGTAATATGCAAATCAACCAAACAGCAGAACAACCAGTCGGCAGGGGGCAGGGCTCACGAGCAGGCAGCGCCAGGCCAGCCAAGGCGTTTGCCAGCAGGCAGAGGGAGAAAACGGCGAGGGAGGCCACCAGCACAGCTGCAGTGGGGTGATGGGGGTGGCGCCGGGCAGATCCCACAGAGAAAGGCCGGGCAGAGGCTGCAGGGGGGTGATGAGGATGGTGCCATCCCCTGATCCTGATTGGCCCACCAGGTCGCCTCCCGCAGAGGGAGGCCAGACTGTGGCTTAGGCCCGCTCCCCAAGGGGAGCAGGCCTTAGCCATCAGTAGGACATCCCCTGAGGACTCCCGGACTGTGAGACGGTGCAGGCCAGGCTGAGGAACCCCCTGCCCACCCTCCCAGTGCACACATTTTCGTGCACCGGGCCTCTAGTAATCTATAATAATAAAAGCATAATATGCTAATTAGACCAGACAGCTGGGAAACCTTCCGGACAAAGCCAGAGCTGCGAGGGCCAAGGCAGCTGCCATGGCTGCAAGGGCTGAGTCCCTTGCACAAATTTCATGCATCAGGCCTCTAGTAACAATAATAATAATAATAATAAAAATGCACTACACCTCCCAATCATCCCTAATTGACATTCCAGATACTAGGCTACAGCGAGAGAATGTGGGCCTTGGGACCCACTGATTACTTACTTGTTGATAAAAGGTTCAATGAGTTTTGATCTGGCAGACACATGATTTTTTGGAGGACTAAGAAAAGAACCTAATGAAGAAAAGAAGCAGAGTATTATATATAGTCAAGTAGACAAAGCCTGAAAATTCAGGCAAAAATATATTTAAATCAATAGTGTGGGTCAGCAAGGGTAAAAAGTACTCATATGAGCCAAGTACCATTCCACAGGTACAAGTCAATGGTTCCTCCTTGTGAACTCTCCATCTGCTCCAACCCAATCTCCTCAGACTCCGTCCCCTCCCATTTCTAACTGGGTGAGTGGATCCCAGGGAACTAGAAGATAGGTAAGATCCACTCTAGACCACTGTGTTTGACAGAAACATGTACAGTGAATACCTAGGTAATTTGTCATGGAGATGAAACACAGTCCTGTGATATAAGCATCATAGCCTGCCTCATGGAGCTGTTCAGAAGCCGTGTCATAACTTGGAAAACCTTCTGCACTTTCTAAAGAAAAAAAAAAAGAAAAAACAGTTTTCCCAAGGACATCACAAATCATGAAGACTGGTAAGTGTATTGCCCTACCAAATCCAAATTGTATTCAGAATGTGCTATAGAAATATCCTAAATAAGCATTTAAAAAACATTTTTTAACTTTATTTTTCAATCACAGTTTACATTCAAATTACTTTATATCAGTGTCAGGTGTACAACACAGTGGTTAGACAACCATACACTTTACAAAGTATTTCTCCTGATATTTCAGTGCCCACCTGGCACCATACATAGTTATTACAATACTACTGACTATTTCCTATGCTATACTTTACATTCCTATGACTGATTTCTAACTACCAACTTGTACTCCTTAATCCCTTCACCTTTTTTATATATATTTTTTTTTATTGATTTTTTACAGAGGGGAAGGGAGAGGGATAGAGAGCTAGAAACATAGATGAGAGAGAAACATCGATCAGCCGCCTCCTGCACACTCCCCACTGGGGATGTGCCCACAACCAAGGTACAGGCCCTTGACTGGAATCGAACCTGGGACCCTTCAGTCCGCAGGCCAACGCTCTTTCCACTGAGCCAAACCGGTCTCGGCTCCCTTCACCTTTTTTACCCAGTCCCCCAATTTCCTCTTGCAGAAATCTTGTCTGTTCTCTGTATCAATGGGTCTGTTTCTGTTTTGTTTGTCCATTTATATTTATTCTTTAGATTCCACATATAAGTGAAATCATATAGTATTTGTCTTTCTCTGACTGACTTCTTTCGTTCAGCATAATACTCCCTAGGTTCATCCCTGCTATCACAAATGGTAAGATTTCATTCTTTTTTTATAGCTGAGTAATATCCCATTATATACATGTACCACAGATTTTTATCCACTCATCTATTGGCGGGTACTTGGGTTGCTTCCATATCTTGGTTATTGTAAATAACACTTACAATGAACACAGAGGTTGGTGTTTCAGGATTCTCAGAATATATATACCCAGAAGTGGAATTGCTGGGTCATAAGACAGTTCCATTTTTAATTTTTTGACGACTCTCCACATTGTTTTCCATAGCAACTGCACCAATCTGCATTCCTATCAACAGTGCACGAGGGTTTCCTTTTCTCCACATCCTTGCCAACACTGGTTGTTTGCTGACTTATTGATGACAGCCATTCTGACAACTGTGAAATAATATCTCATTGTGGTTTTAATTTTATTTCTCTGACGATTAAAGACCTTGAGCATCTTTTCATATCTATTGACTACTTGTATGTCCTCTTTGGAGAAGTATCTATTCAGGTCATTTGTCCATTTTTTTTTTATTTTGTTTAAAATATATTTTATTGATTTTTTACAGAGAGGAAGGGATAAGAGAGAGAGAGAAAGAAACATCAATGAGAGAGAAATGTCAATCAGCTGCCTCTTGCACACTACCTACTGGGGATGTGCCTGCAGCCAAGGTACATGCCCTTTGACAGGAATCGAACCTGGGACCCTTGAGTCCGCAGGCCGATGTTCCATCCACTGAGCCACACCAGCCAGGGCCATTTGTCCATTTTTTTAATGAGATTGTTTATTTTTTGGTATTGAGTTGTATGAATTCTTTATAAACGTTAGATATCAGATGTATCATTGGTGAATATGTTCTCCCATTCCATGGGTTGTCTTTTTGTTTTATTGATGGTTTATTTTGCTGTGCAAACACTTTTTAGTTTAATGTAGTCCTATTTTTTTATTTTTTTATTTTGTTTCCCTTGTCTGAGGAAACATATCAAAAAAAAGTATTGCTAAGAGAAATGTCAGAGGTTTTACTGCCTATGTTTTCTTCCTGGAGTTCTAAGTTTCAAGTCTTACACTCAAATTTTTAATGTATTTTCAGTTTATTCTTGTATATGGTGTAAGAAGGTGGTCTAGTTTCATTTTTTTGCATATACCTATCCAAATTTCCCAACACCAGTTATTAAATAGACTGTCTTTACCCTATTGTATGTTCTTGCCTCCTTTGTCAAATATTAATTAACCTTATAGGCATGAGTTTATTTCTGGGCTCTCTATTCTGTTCCACTGATCTATATGACTGTTTTTATGCCAGTACCATCCTGTTTTGATTACTATAGCCTTGTAACAGTTTGATATCCAGCCTTGGATAGTTTGAAATCCAGCAGCATGATACCCCCAACTTTGTTCTTCTTTCTCAAGATTGCTGTGGCTACTCAAGGTCTTCTGTGGTTCCACATAAACTTTTGGATTATTTGTTCTAGTTCTGTAAAATACACCATTGATATTTTGATAGGAATTGCAGTGAATCTATAATTTCTTAATTTCTCTACACATAAGTCCTTACAATATGAGATAACAGAGTCACTGAAAATAAGGGCTTTTGTCTAGACTAGAGCAGTGCCTCAGTTATGTTATCAAAGAGAGTCATAGGTCTCCCCATGCACAGCGGTCAGTGCTATTTACAATCATGCCTCGCTTTATGACAATGATTCCTCTTCTAATTTCTCTCTACGGTCACAAAAAGGAGTGTCTACTCTTAGAGACAATGGTAGCATTGGGACACAACAGGAATTTCAGAATAATGATTAAATATGGACTCTGGAGCCCCACTGTGTTTAAGTTTGAATCTCTGCTCACCACTTTTTGCTATGTGATCTTGGGCTTCACCTCTGGTCCTCCATTTTGGTAGAATGAAGATGATAATCAAAATCCCCCTTTTTTGGTGAGGATCTAAAGAGCTAACTAGGTAAAGATCTTATATAGTGCTTGGTACAAGGTAAAAACTCACTAATTATTATCTGTCAATACCGCAGATAATCTTCCCAAAAGCAAGACTCTAACTCCAAAAAATGGTTTAGAACTTTCTGTAATGCAGCCCTTGAACCATGGGGCCACTTCATAGTATAGACCATTTTATAAAGTAATTCTTTTGTCACACGGATACATGTAGATGCTGAGAGGATATCGTCTGAGAAGAGTGACCTACCTGTTTTGGAGTAAATTCTCTACCAGACACCAGAATATTATATGGAAATAATATGATGCAACTGTAACTCATAATTATTTCCTAGAACCATTCAGAAAATGAGTATCAAAAAGGTTACAACAAAATCAAAAGCATGAAGGGAAATTATCAATGAAAAGGCTATAACTATTTTTACATCAATACAATTCTGTATAAACAAAAATTTTTAGCCTCTGTAAGTATTAAATATTAAGGCTTTAAGTTTTAAAAAAATAATATTAGCCCAGCTGGTGTGGCTCAATGGTTGAGCCTCAACCCATGAACCAAGAGGTCACCGTTCAATTCCTAGTCAGGACACATGCCCAGTAGGGGGAGTAAAGGAGGCAGCCAACTGATGTTTCTCATCAATGTTTCTATCTCTCTATCCTTCTTCCTTCCTCTCTCTAAAATCAATAAAAATATATTTTTTAAAAATCTTATATAACACAATAGCAAACTAATTAATAGCCTCTATTCTACCATCAGTTGAAACACAGATTTCCAAAATCATTTCTGTTATATTGTTATAGAAAAACATCAGGTTTCCGTCCCCCCACCTACCCCCCTTTGCTTTTTTTCCTAAAGATTTTTTTATTGACTTTTAGAGGGGGTGGGAGGGAGAGGGAGAAAGAGAGAGAATCATAGATGTGAGAGCAAAATATCGACGGGCTGCCTTCTGCACCCTCCTTACTGGGGATCAAGCCTGCAAGCCAGGCATGTGCCCTGACTGGGAATCCAACCAGCAACCTTTCGGTAGACCGGACAATGCCCAACCAACTGAGCCACACAGGCCAGGGCCACTCACCTCTTTTCTTAACTCCTTTTCTGAACTATTACCCAGAAAGAAAAGGAAATAACTGTATTCTTGGCTACTTTAGTATTTGTCATTGCCAATTTCTGAACCCTTAGTCTTATTATCAATGTCTTCAGAATTTAGAATTTAGAGATTACAGCTAATAGGAGACTAATTACAGTATCAGCAGCACAATTAGGCAAACAGGAACCCAGAAAGTGACACCTGGAAGATTCACCAAATACCTGGGTTGGGGCCATAGCCAGGATGGCAAAACATCTCTGGCCTGAGAAATATTCCTCCCTACTTCTTCTAGTTTCCCTCAGGGCTGCTATTCCACTCCAAAGCTACCTCTGAAGGAGGAAGGGATGGAAAGGACTCTCTTTTCTCATCTGTAAACCTTGGGCTTTTCTGAAACAAAAAGGGTATTTTCATTCTAGTCCTGACAATTAATCACCTACTCTTTGTCTCTGCTTTAAACAATGCACCATAGAAAGGACACATAGTTTTGGGAGAATTCCAAGCACTAGGAAATAAAAGCCCTGAAGGTTTAATTGCTAAAGCTCTTAAAGAACAGGCTACCCAAATCCATGCACATAAAATAGATGTAAGATTGGAAGATTACTTTTACTGAGAAAGCATGAATTCAACACAGGGCATAAGCAAGTTAATTTAGCCAAAATCTATAAATGTACAATGTAGTTTCTAGAGCAGTTTCACCTCTCTTCTACAATATAAATCAATACATAATTATCACAAAAAGGTTTGGATTTTCATTTTATATTTTGTATTCTTACCAACTTTAGGAGGGTTGAAAGGTGTCTCTTTTAACCGCTTTTCCAATTCTGCAAGGGATGTGTTATTAATGATATCCTGCAAACCAGTAAGCAGAGAATTACAAGCCTTCATCATCTCAGTGCGATATATATTAAAGAGATACTGCCCCCTTGTGTTCTTTAAAGAAACGTAAGTGTGGAGTCATCATTTATTCAATGTAAAAGAAAACCAGCAAGTTTAATTTTCAGCATATAGAAGGCTTAGCCATATGAAAGATTTTAAACAGATGTGCTAAATACTTACAGACCTTGGGCCAGAAAGCTATATTTGTTCTTATACTGTGCTGACATTCATTTCACTCAGCTGTATAAAGTCACTTCACAAAGTAGCAAATGATTATACCTTTACCTGAATTTTCTTGATTAGCACATATATAAAATAAGAAAAATAAAGGAAGAAGTGTGTGCCTGTGTAACCTATTCAAAAATACACTATATATTTTAATGTTAAAAACTTACATTCAAAAAGAATAAAGGGGAGAAATACAATTCCACCATCCAAAGACAACCGCTATTCACATTTTGATATATTTATTTCTAGTCTTTTACCAATTCTTTTTTTCATTTTCGCGCTTCTCTTTTTTCTTTTTTGGGGATGGATTTTATCAATAACATTTAAATAGACCAGAATTCCAAAGCTCTTAGTAGCAATTTTGAGAATTTCAAATATAGTTCAAATTTTTCAAATACCTTAAAAGGTTGTGTGCTGGCCATCAATTTAGTATCCAAGAGCCTAAAAACAAAAGAATTTTTAATAAGGTAAACAAAATGTATATCAATGTTCAAAATGTATTTTACTCAAATGAATAGCCTATTGTCTTAAAAGTGGACAAGGAAATGAAGCACATTAGCCATTGTGAGCCTGATGCTGGCATCCCTGCTAGGTTAGACTAGGAACTTGGTCTCCTCACCTAGAGACTTGATCAAGAGGCTGTGGGGGAGTCCACACTCTGCCATACACAGAGCACAAGTTCTGGATTTGCTTGTACCCTGAGAGGGTGTGGACTACATCAATCTCAAGGAGAAGTCAAATATCCTCATATGTTTTTACATGGTCCAAATATTGCTACAGATCTAATATTGCCAAGTCGTTACTATCTACCACCACTACCCATGTTTATACACTATAAGTTCTTAGAGGGTCAAGTTTATACTATTGTAGTTATTTCTTATTACTCTGTTTCAGTGAATGGAATAATAAAAAACAGAGATAGAGACTAATATGAAAACTGTTTCTTTTCACATAAGTGTGAACACTAGATAATAGGACAGAAATATCCTGGCTACAAGAGAAACTGCTCTTCTGCCTCTCCTGTCCCTCTTCAAACAGGTCCTCAAATGCAGAGGCTTCCTCTGTAGGCTCCACATGACCGATATGTGATCTATCAGACATGTGACATATCAGAATTAGCATGCAATATTAATTGTGGAAAACACTAACAGATAAAGGCACTGACTTAAAATTGAGGCGAAAAACTCTAGGTAGATAGTTCTTGATGGACTACAGAATTCTCAACTGGATAGTTCACCAATATCCAATTATATCCAATATTCAACTGAATACTCTCAACTGGACACTTCACTGTGACAAGGTACATCCAACATACAGGAAAGACAAGAGCCAACTCAAGAAAATTTCACCAATTCTTCAGACATCAAGACATGGGATGAGCCCTAGCCAGTTTGGCTCAGTGGATAGAGTGTCGGCCTGCAGACTGAAGGGTCCCGGGTTCAATTCTACTCAAGGGCACATGACTGGGTTGTGGGCTTGATCCCCAGTAGGGAGTATGCAGGAGGCAGCCAATCAATGATTCTCTCTCATCATTGATGTTTCTATCTCTCTCTCTCCCTCTCCTTTCCTCTATGAAATCAATAAAAATATATTTAAAAATAAAAAAGACATGGGATTTAAAAAAAAAAAAAGGAATTGCTATTTTCACTCTCAGTTCAAATTCTGGTATTATTAGATAACAAAACCAATCATCTATAATAATAAAAGCATAATATGCTAATTAGGCCGGACAGCCAAATGACCTTCCAGATGACCTTCCAGACGAAGCAGGAACTATGAGGGCCGAGGGAAGCTGCCGTGACTGCGAGAGCTGAGCCCTCTGCATGAATTTCGTGCATCAGGCCTCTAGTCAGTTATAAAACCAAACCATCACAAACTTGGAGCTATTAAATAAACGATATCCCAGCTTATATGAAGTGGATTATAATCATGATCCAATGGATTCAAAAAATTATTATACAGCTATTTGTATTACATATGCCATGATGACTATCTATACTAATAAAAGGGTAATATGCTAATTAGACTTGGTCGACCAGACATCTTCCGGATGTCCGACTTCCTTGCGGACAAAGCCACAGTGGTGGGGGCTGAGGCAGAGATGGTTAGGGGCGATCAGGCCGACAGGGGAGCAAGCAGTTAGGGGCAATCAGGCCATCAGGGGAGCAAGCAGTTAGCGACGAGATCAGGCTGGCGAGGGGGAGCAAGCAGTTAGGGGGCGGTCAGGCATGCAGGGGAGGGCAGTTGGGGGTGATCAGGCCAGCAGGGGAGCTGTTAGGCGGTGATCAGGCCAGCAGGGAATTCGTTAGGGGACAATCAGGCAGGCAGGCAGAGGCAGTTAGGGGCGATCAGGCAGGCAGGCAGAGACGGTTAGGGGCGATCAGGCAGGCCGGCAGAGGCGGTTAGGGGCAATCAGGCAGGCAGGTGAGCGGTTAGGAGCCAGCAGTCCCGGATTGTGAGAGGGATGTTCAACTGCCAGTTTAGGCCCGATCCCACAAGGACATTCCCCAAGGGGTCCCAGATTGGAGAGGGTGAAGGCTGGGCTGAGGGACATCCTTCCCTCCACCCCCCGCGCACGAATTTTGTGCACTGGGCCTCTAATTTTAAATGAAAGACAAATCCGGAAAGGAAGCTTACTTGGGGAAAACAGATGTTGTCATCTCCTTAAATTCATTTAAGTCCTAAAAAACAAGAAAATGAACTTGTTATACTTTTACTGGTACACTCACAGTTTTAAAAACATACATTAATATTTCTAGTTCCATAGGTCTCTTCTTAAACTAACTGTTATACCTCATACAGGCCCTTTAAAGCTAAACTGCCAGACCTGTTTCTAGTTGATAATAACTTTATAAAAATCTTCACAATTTTCTCACTGATTGGGAATCATATGGCCTGATATGAAACCTTTGCATAACCAAAACAGACAAATTTAAGTATTTTATGACTGAAATAGGAGTGGGGGAAATAGGTTTCTATTATATATAGAAAACTTTCAGTAATAACTCTATTACACAAATTCACCATTATAAAGAGACTAGAAAATTAATTTTAAAAAATGGTTTATACAGGAAATGGATACTGTACTAGTAAACTAGATTATTCTTTTATTGGGAACACCTTTGAAATGTTTGTTAACGCTGAAAAGCTGAGGTACGGAGGCACGCGAATCGCGCCGGCAGCGGGCGGCTGGGTGCGCGGCTTTTCTTCAACCCGCAGGGAGACAAGCTCCTGATCACTCTGAAATCCAGTTTCTGGGGACACTCGGGGGACCCAGACGCCTACGGGGAGAAGCTGGACTCTCGGCCATCGGGTCGGAAAGTGAGAGTGACTTTTTTGCAGAGGTGCGCCCAGCAATCATTGTTTACTGCGCTGGTGCGCGGGGCGCAGGGACTTGGAAACAGGAAAGGCAAAGACGGCTGATGGCAGCCATTGCCGTTGGCCACGCCCCAGCCTAGTGACGCCCTGAGACCCCGCCCCGCCCTGAGGCCCCGCCCCGCACATTCTACAAACCCACCCAGGCTCCACACAGCGGCTTTTGCATATAAATGGCCTGTTCTGTGGCAGCTTAACCAACTACAGCTCCAGACTGCTCCAAAACCGCCCAAACAAAGGAGGAGAAAACTAGTTCTTGCTGTAGCTCCTGCTGGGGGACACACAGTACACAAGGGTACACCAAGAGTGTCCACCTCAAGTAACTGGGAGGCTGACCCGTTGAACCAATAGGACACCTAGTAGACAAAACTACCCTACCAACTCAGGGAAGCAGAGAATATGAGAAGGCAAGGAAACAGATCACAAACCAAAGAAATGGAGGAGAATAAGCGACTGGACATAGAGTTCAAAACCACGGTTATAAGGTTTTTCAAGAATTTCATGGAAAAGGCCGATAAATTCAATGAGACCCTTGAGGATATGAAAAAGGACCAACTAGAAATTAAACATACACTGACTGAGATAAAAAATATTATACAGAGACCCAAAAGCAGACTAGAGGATTGCAAGAATCAACTCAAAGATTTGGAATACAAAGAGGCCAAGGACACTCCTCCAGAGAAGCAGGAAGAGAAGAGAATTCAGAAAGTTGAAGATAGTGTAAGAAGTCTCTGGGACAACTTCAAGCGAACCAACATCAGAATTATGGGGGTACCAGAAGAAGAGAGAGAGCAAGACGCTGAAAACCTATTTGAAGAAATAATGAACGAAAACTTCCCCCACCTGATGAAAGAAATAGACTTACGAGTCCAGGAAGCGCACAGAACCCCAAACAAAAGGGATCCAAAGAGGACCACACCAAGACACATCATAATTAAAATGCCAAGAGCAAAAGACAAAGAGAGAATCTTACGAGCAGCAAGAGAAAAACAGGGAAGCAGAGAATATGAGAAGGCAAGGAAACAGATCACAAACCAAAGAAATGGAGGAGAATTTAGTTACCTACAAGGGAGCTCCCATACGATTATCAGCTAATTTCTCAACAGAAACCATGCAGGCCAGACGGGAGTGGCAAGAAATATTCAAAGTGATGAATAGCAGGAACCTACAACCAAGACTACTCTACCCAGCAAAGTTATCATTCAGAATTGAAGGGCAGATAAAGAGCTTCACAGATAAGAAAAAGCTAAAGGAGTTCATCACCACCAAACCAGCATTATATGAAATGCTGAAAGGTATTCTTTAAAAAGAGGAAAAAGAAGAAAGATAAAAATTATGAACAACAAATACATATATATCAACAAGTGAATCTAAAAGTCAAGGGAATTAAAAATCTGAGGAAGAGAATAAACTGGTGAACTTAATAGAATCAGAGGCATAGAATGGGAGTGGATTGATAATTCTCAGGGGGAAAGGGGTGTCTGTGTGGGGAGTATGGGAAGAGACTGGACAAAAATCATACACCTATGGATAAGGACAGCGCGGGGGGAGGTAAGGGAAGAGGGGAGGTAGGAACTGGGTGGTGGGGAGATATGTGGGGGAAAAGGAGAAACAATTGTAATCTGAACAATAAAGATTCATTAAAATTAAAAAAAAAAAAAATGACCACTAAAGCCCGGCCGGCGTGGCTCAGTGGTTGAACATCAATTTATGAACCAGGAGGTCACAGTTCTATTCCCATTCTGGGCACATGCCCAGGTTGCGGGCTCTATCCCCAGTAGGGGGCATGCAGGAGGCAGCCGATCAATGATTCTCATCATTGATATTTCTATCTCTTTCTCTCTCCCTCTCTCTTCCTCTC
This sequence comes from Eptesicus fuscus, assembly GCF_027574615.1. Taxonomy (NCBI): domain Eukaryota; kingdom Metazoa; phylum Chordata; class Mammalia; order Chiroptera; family Vespertilionidae; genus Eptesicus; species Eptesicus fuscus. The sequence continues at coordinate 22,392,622 of NC_072476.1, forward strand.
TGAAATCAATAAAAATATATATTAAAAAATATAAAAAATAAAAATTACCATTAAAACACACACTTTCCAATATACCAGTACAAACAATTCCTGTTTTAGGTACTCAGAAAATTGCTAAAGTGGAACCAATAGCAAGTACCTACATTAGACAATTCATTTCCCAAGTTTATTTTGATCAGGAAGTCTAAAGCTGAATAAGACTGCTCTAATTTTAAATTAACTTATTTACTTGCATAATTGCCTCACTAGACTGACAGTCATATTCCTGACCCTTTGTAACTACACTTCTCTTCAGTCATTCCCAATGAGCTCTTCAAACTGTAAATACAGATTGTATGTAGCTACTTTATAAAATTTACCAGCTTTCAAATGGCTATCATTAAATTAATGTACAATACGTGCACAAGGGGTTTCAATGCTAACTCAAACAAAAATGCAATGAGGACTGTTTATAATCTCTCAATACCATTAAAAAGCTTCACAGCCAGAAGAATTTAGAATCATGGCTACTTACAGTTCCAGCAATAGCAAAGATCTAAACCAGCGCCTTCTAAAAGGTCATATAGAAGTACCATGAAGATTAAGAAGAGACTTTCCCTTAAAAGGGAGCTCCAAAATAAGGATTCTTTAGTTACTTTTAAATGCATATTTTGGGACCAGTGTTTGTAAAAGTTCTACCATTTTATATAGGTCTTCTCATTTATATCACTGCTTCCAAAGATAGATGGAAGAAAATGACTTTCTCCTTCTGACAATGATAGAACGTAAGTTAAGTAACTTACTCAGGTTACCTTAGTAATAATGCAAGGGATAAAACCACTTATCCTAATCCACCTCCTACTCTGCAACAGATCACGTGTTCTTTCTACTAAAATGTGTTTCAAAAATGGTTTCATTCAAGGTAACATTTATTAAGTGCTTACCTACAAAATGCTATGCTAGGCATTTATTTTGTTTATTTGTTATGCTAGGCGTTTATACAAAGACAATAACAAGGTTATACTCCTTGTCCAAGACACTAATCACCTAACAGGAGAAGGGGGGTAAGCTGTAAAGACAAAATTCATGTACCATAACAGGCACACAGTTCTGTGGGAGGTCAGAAAAAGGAAAGATCACCTGTTGGGTAAGGCAGCAGGCAGGGAAAACTTCCCGGAGGAGGCATAAGCTGGACCATGGTAAGATAGGTAAAGTTGTATACAGCAAGCACTGAGAAAGGCTAGAGAGAATTCAAGTTGGAGGAAATTATATTCCAAAACCACAAATACACAAAGCACTTCTCAGGGAACAAATGAGCCATTCTGGCTTGGAATAAGGAGAATAACGAGTGGCTAGACTATGCGAGAAGGTTAGGCTAGATCATAGAAAGCTTAATATGCCAAGCTAAAAAGAATCAACTGCATAGAGAAACAAAGAATGTGGGATTGTTCAGAATTTTAAGCAGGGTCAATGATGTGAGCAGAGACACACATTATCAGAAGATTATAAAACTGGCACAGTGGAAAGGCACTCATTTGTTAAATCAATATTCAATACCTTCAATGTGCCAAATTCTGCTTGGTATCCAAAACACCTATAAACACGGTATTAAATCCCCTTTCCTCTTTCCTCACTGATAACTTCATTGCTTTAAAGGTCAAAAAGTCACAAGAGCCCGGCTGGTGTGGCTCAGCAGTTGAGCATCAACCCAGGACCCGAAAGGGTCAGGGCGTATGCTGGGGTTGTGAGCTCGAGCCTCAGTAGGGGGTGTGCAGGCAGCAGCTGATTGATGGTGTTCCTCTCTCATCAATGTTTCTATCTCTCCATCCCTCTTCCTCTCTCTCTCTAAAAATCAATAAAAACATTTTTTTTTTTAAGTGAGAGAAGCTGCTACTTTGGTCTGTTTGGCCAATAAGAGATAAATATTAGATCTTTAGATTTATACAATGCAAATTCACACCCTGGCCCACCACCTATTTTTTAAGTAAAGTTTTTTAGAACAAAGCTACATCCATTTCTTTATGCATTCTATGGCAGTTTTGGGAATACAATAGCAGTGTTGGGTTATGACAGAGGCTGTGCAGTCTGGAAAGCCCCAAATACTTATCTTACCACTTGGCCCTTTATAGGAAAAGTTTACCTACCAACCTATGATTTAAAGGATGGGCTGAAGGTTAAAGTGAGTCAGGGAATGCTGTCTGAAATTTGCTGAACGCCAGATGAAAAACAGGCTACTTGCAATTGAAATAAAAAGAATCCAAACGCAAGACACAGCATGGAAACAAAATTGTCAGGATTTTTAACTGACCAGGTCTGGGGGGAAGAGAAAGAATCAAAACCAATGTTAAATATAGTCTTGGTTCCTGGGTATTATTTATAATAAAGGAGTCAATAGAAGGAACTCGTTTCAAGGCAATAAGAAGGAAAGAAAGGTAGTGCAAGTTACTTATGTCCTTTGAAACTTGTTAATTTTAAAGACCATTTAGTCTGAAGGCTCTCCAGGTAGGGACGTGTGGAATCCAGCATCAACTGTGTTCCCAGTTCTAAGAGAGATCACAGCTGGAGAGACTAATGTCAGTGTCTTCAGCTGAAGTTATAAAAGTGAGTGAGACCACTAAAGGACAGAAAATACGGAGAGAAAATACAGGAGATGGGAGGACAAGTGAGATGAGGACATGTGCAGTTAGGGAGCAGAGGGGAAGAGACAGAAGAGAAGCTCTTTTCCTGAGCCAAAGAAGCTCATGCTTTCATGCACTGAGACGACTTGGCTCCAAGAGTGAAAGAAAAAAACAAGGTCAACAGAGAATCTAAGGGAAGCAGCTTAGCAAGAGGTAATCAAGAACTTTGCAGGAGCTGCTCCAGTTCACTGGATCTAATGTACCACTCAGCTTCAATGGCCCTATGTCTAACGTTAGCAGTAGCAAACTAGATAACCACACCTGTGGCTGAGAAACCCCTACCCAGCACTAATGAGCAAACCACTGACATTAAGATAAAACAAATGTTAAGCTTTGCTCTGGCAATGGCAGATGACTGAAGATCCCTTAAAATGACCTGTATATATATGCACACCCCTTCAAAAATGTACAACCAAGCCCGGCCCAGTGTGGCTCAGGGTTGAGCATCCACCCATGAACCAGGAAGTTACAGTTTGATTCCTGGTCAGGGCACATGCCCGGGTTGCTGGCTTGATCCCCAGTAGGGGAGGCATGCAGGAGGCAGCCAATCAATGATTCTCTGTCATCAATGATTCTCTCTCATCATTGATGTTTCTATCTCTCTCTCCCTCTCCCTTCCTCTCTCTGAAATCAATAAAAACATTTTTTTTTTTAAATGTACACCTAAACCCTAACCGATTTGGCTCAGTGGACAGAGCGTCGGCCTGCGGACTCAAGGGTCCCAGGTTCGATTCCAGTCAAGGGCATGTACCTTGGTTGCAGACACATACCCAGTAGGGAGTGTGCAGGAGCCAGCTGATCGATGTTTCTAACTCTATCCCTCTCCCTTCCTCTCTGTAAAAAGTCAATAATTTTTTTTTTTAAATGTACACCTAAGCACATGATCTCCCTCTCTGGGAGACTCAACCTCTCTGGGAACATGCTGCATACAAGAAAACAACACTCAAGTAGAGAACACTCTCTCAGTAATAAAGAACCATGAATTTTCAACACAGGCTGACAAGTCACTTACCTCAGGCAGAGGACAGCAGAACTGATGAACTGTGTGCATAATATCCAAGAGCATATTGTGTCCAATAATAAGTTTTCCCTAAAGAAAGTCAAGGTTAGGAAAAAGATGTCCAGGTACAAAATTATAGTGGGGCTGGAGAGTGAAAATCCATGAGGATTTTCTACTAAACTTATTTTACCACATTAAAAAAAAAAACATAAATATACGCAAATAAGAAAATTAGGGTTGGCTTCATCCCTTTTAAATGTTTGGGTGTTAAATATAGAATGCAAAATAAAAGCTCCAAATGGTTTTGATTTCATTGATCTTCTTCTCTAATTTTTATTAATCTTGCCACCCACAAGAATCAAGAGTACTAAATTTTTATTGAGGGGCTCAAGTTAAAAAAGTAAAATCTGAAAACACTAAGTCCCTTGCACTATCAAATAATTTGTGAACAAACTCCAAATATCTACTTTAGAACTGTGCTCTTTAAAACAACTCATTTATTTTTAAAAGATACATTCATAACAATGCTAAAAGATAAAAATAACTTTCTAATTATAATAAACAAAATGAATTTTCATTTCCTTTATCATTTATGTCAAAATACATGGGCATGTTCTTAAATACCATTTTCAATAAAATCACTGCTTTTCACCCAACTAAAGTACAATATGTATGCAATAAGTTCACTCCATTTTGATAAAAATTAAACTACCAAAATGGAGTATCAACTTAGATTTAGCTAGCCAGGTGACACCATCCTCTAAATTCCTATATAATAAAGAGTTAATATGCTAATTAAACCAGATGGTGGAACGACCTTCCAGAATGACCAGTGGGCAGGGCCACGGGGCCACGATGCAGTTGGGGCTGCGAGGGCCGAGGCATCCAGGGCCGTGAGGGCCGAGCCCCTTGCACAAATTCATGCACTGGGCCTCTAGTTTTTAACATAAAGCATCAGGTCACTGTAGTGGAGCTTTTTACTATGTCCCAGTGGACCTTCAGAGTAACACTCCTTGACTCATAGGGCTAAACATAATTATTTGAAATAAATAATTCTATATAAAATTTCCCAAATCTAACAGACAAGCTGTCCTCAGGCTCAGTGTTTCTACACATTGTGAATACCTAATTCAATGCTAAAATATCAAGTACTGATTGAAACTATAGAAAAGTTGTGGAGGAAATCCAATATGGACTACTAACACTAATAAAACCTAACTATATTATAAATGAATACCTAACTATATTATAAATGAAAGAGGCTGGGAAGAAAAGAACTACTAAAATGGTATCGTGACTAGATGTCAAAGGTGGTACAAGTTGAAAAACAATCCTATATAATAAAAGTGTAGTATGCAAATTGTCCCCTCAACCAGGAGTTCGTCCAGGAGTTCGACCAGGGGGCAGGGCCGACCGGGGGAAGGGAGTACCCAGCCGACAGCCAGCAGCCAGCAGCCACTAGGGACCCTACCAATGGACAAATTTTGTGCACTGGGCCTCTAGTATAAACAATAAAAATACTACATTATAATCTGTAGGATAAATATATTTCCCTGAGTCCATACTCATATATTTTTTTAATTATTAAATAAACAGGGGAGAAGGGATAGCTCTTCCTTACAAAAGAATTCCAAGACCAAATGTAGAAAGAGGAAAATACAAACTCGCCATACAACATCAGAGTAATAATGGCTGCAGGTAAGATCCACTGATAGATGCTGTATTAGTGGGCCAAAGTTTGAGAAAAAACAGATTTTCATAGGCTCAAATATCTCTCCCGAGATATTTATTACCCACAAAGGGAAAAGTAATAATTTCACAGTGTACAAGTCTAGCAGACATCACCTTAAGCAAGTGATTAAGGTCAACACTTTGAACCACCATTTCAGCAGTATTCTTGTATAAACTGTATACTAGTATCCTCAGTCCAATCATATAAAAGATCAGATAAATCCAAACTGAGGAACATCTGACGAAATGCAAGCAATACTGTTTAAAAATATCAAGGTTACAGATTGCAGAAGACTAAGGAGAAATAACAAGTAAATGTAATGTGGGATCCTAGATAAAATCATCAACAGAAAAAATACTTAGTGAAAAAAACTGGTGAAATTCAAATAAGGTCTACAGTTTAATTCATAATACTGTGCCAATGTTACTTCCCTAGTTCTGATAACTGTATGGCTATATAAGATGTTGACATCAGGAGTAGCTAGGTGAGGAACACATGGAAACTCTGTACTATTTTTGCAACTTTGCTGTAAGTGTAAAGTCAATAAAAATAGTTTTTAAAACAATAGAAAACGTAGATTTATTACTAAAGTGACAGGAAAAGAACTTGGTGTAACATAAATATTTAAGAGTATTTACTGCTCACTAGCTTTACAGAGCTTAACCTAAAATGTTAGCATTTTTAAGACATGTAACTTTTAAATTTTAAACATCTGCATCACTAATAAATAGGGCTTTTTTTCATAGTATGGTTTGTGACATAAACTATCAAAGGTCAGCAACATACTATGAATTATTCTGTGGAAGACAAGAGAGGAAACACAGCAAGACACGGTATCTGAATTTGTACAAGGTGAACAAATGTCCCAGCTAACTAAACTATAATGAAAGCTACAAGAGAACTCAAAGCCTACTGATGTCCCACATCCCTGTTCCTTAGGGTCAGCCTCAGCCAAGCCAACTATTTATCTGAAGTCTGCTGGCTGTGTATGATGTGAGCAAATGTGACCAGAAACTCTGCTTTTCTAGATACCTGTTATCTTAGCCACTTCTGAAGAGACTCTCATCTTTCCCTCCAGGCTCATCCAATTTACTATTCCATTCTGATTATCTTGCTTACTTTAGAGAAGGAGCTCCTAGGAGCCAGCCCTCTTCTGTAATTTCTATTTACCCCCAGTTGAAGACAGTGGTGAGACAGCCATGAAACTCTGAGAGGGTCTCTACGGCCTAAAAGCTTCTGATGCAAAGCTCAACATCTCAGGGACAAGACGAATTCTTTTCAGAAAAATGAGTCCTTCTCCCAAGCCCAACTATTCAAGGAAAATGAAATTTAGCATCCAAGCAAGCAGTCTGACTTGGATATGTAATTCATAAAACCGCCAGCAGCATGATTCAGTTTATCTATTCAACATGTGGATGCCTCTTTTCCAAAAGGACTTAGAAAACAAGAAAAAAATGTCTACCATATATACCACAGAACCCTCTAGCACATTTACACAAATGCTAAACACATTTTTAAAATGTCAAATATTATTTAGGCTATCTGATATAAGATTTCATTACAGTTATGCAGAATAACTCAACACAGACAATTATTTTTCAACCTCTAGATTCTTCTAATTAAGGGAAAAAACACCTTCAAACACCTGATTGTTTCACCCTATGTTCCTTATTTTTTTTATCCTACTTCTTATTGGTTTTGAAAATAATAAATATTGGCTTCATGTAGCCATATAAGGACCTCATACTATAATCCTCCTATGCATTTATATGAAAAGTTTTCTAAAAAAAATGCTTTGGATTAAAAATGGTGACAGCAATTATGTCAAACCAAGCATATCATAACAACAATCTACCTTTATGAAGTTCTAACTTTTTCCTCCATACCAGGTAAACACTCTAAATGTAACCAAATGATTAATTGCAATGATAACTAGGCATTTCACCTTCAATGTTATGTTCTGGAATCTAGTTAAAAACAAAAAGTCCAGTTCACTTACCGAATTAGCAATGGCATGAATGACTCTGGAAAATCCCACAGCATCATTCAGTTCTTCCTAATTTAAAACAAACAAAAAACTACTCACTTACTATATTCCTATATTTGCATGGGTTAAACCCTAGCCAAAGAAAGAAAAAGCACTGAAATTTTATAGTGAGTTAGCTTATTTTCACCTGCTTTGCATCTATCATCCCTAACAACTGCATCTGAAATGATTTATGGTATTCCTTTATTCTGTTTTAGAAAGCGGATTGAGCAGGTGGCAAATTATTGATTAGTTACTAAAATAACAGTGCCTGGGGCTTACCATCACTTCCCATCACTTGTTGCAATTTCCAAGTCTATCAAGCCATCTTAAAAACACAAACTTTTAAAATCTGCCACCTGCTGGCCAAATTCAATACTGAATTAAATTTTTAGGACAATCATCCAGCAGTCAACAGATCAAAACAGCATTCCTATAATCCTTTTTTAAAATGCTTTTATTGATTTCAGAGAGAGGAAGGGAGAGGGAGAAAGAGAAACATCAATGATGAGAGAGAATCATTGATTGGCTGCTTCCTGCACACCCGCTACTGGGGATCGAGCTGGCAACCCTGGCATGTGCCCTGACCTAGAATCTAACTGTGACCTCCAGGTTCATGGGTCAATGCTCAACCATTGAGCTACACCGGCCAGGCTCTCATTTCTTGATTTTGTTCCTTATCGAAAGCATTTTTATAAAATTTTTATAGTACAGCATTCTGAAACTCATCCCCACTCAGTTTTTTCTTTCCTATTTCCTTCCTAACAGTGTTTAAATAGGCTCCATTTCTCTCCTATCTAGAAACCCCTTCCTTAATGCTAAGTTCCATGCAACTACTTACTCTCCCTTCTTCTTATCTCTTTACATATAAATTACTTTAAAGACTTTCCTCCACTAACTAACTCCCAGGAACTTGCAGCCTTTTGCTCTCTGGCATCACCCTCAATGAAACTGCTCACCTCTTTCAACGACTCCCAAAGCTAACTAGTATTACTAGAAATTGGAACACTTGTGACCTGTTGGTGGGAATGTAGAGTGGTATAGTCACTATGGAAAACAATATGGAAGTTCCTCAAAAAATTAAACAGAATTTCCATTTGATCCAACAATTCCACTTCTGGGTATATACACCAAAGAACTCATCCAGCCAGTTTGGCTCAGTGGTTGAGCATCGACCTATGAGCCAGGAGGTCAGGGTTCAATTCCTGGCCAGGGGCACATGCCCAGGTGGGGGCTCAATCCCCAGTGTGGGGCATGCAGAAGGCAGCTGATTGATAATTCTCTCATCATTGCTGTTTCTAACTCTCTGTCCCTCTCCTTTCATCTCTGAAATCAATAAAAATATGTTTTTAATAAAAGAAAGCAAGAACTCAGAAATACTTGTACACCTAATTTCATAGTAGTATTATTCACAAGAACAAAAGGGTTGAAGCAACCCAAGTGTTCATCAACAAATAAATAGATAAAGAAAATGTGATGAATGGATAAAGATAATGTGGTATACAAATGGGATATTATTGAGCCTCAAAAAGAAAGGAATTCTGGTACACACTATAAAATGGATGAACCTTGAGGATTTTACGCTAAGTGAAATAAGACAGTAATACTGTATAACTCCACTTATATGAGGTACCTAGAATAGTCAAATTCAGAGACAGAAAGTACCTGGAGCTGGTTAAGAGGGAGAAATGGGGAGCTATTGTCTAATGGGTACAGAGTTCAGTTTTGCAGGATGAAAAGACTTCTGGAGATGGATGTGCTGATGGTTACACAATAATCTGAATGTATGTAACACTATGGTATTGTACAATTAAAAATAGTTACGATGGTAAATTCTGTGTTATTTTACCACAATGAAAGTACAACATTTTTAAAGAATATTTTAAAAAGAAAAACAACTCCCAAGACTAAACCCAATGACCACATCCTTACCCTTCTCTAGAGTATCAGACACTGTTGACATCCCCTTCTTCAAACACTCCCTTCCCTTGGCTGCTGTGTCACAATAATCTCCTGGTGCATTTTTCTACTTCGATCATTTAAATGCTGGTGGTCTTCAGAATCCTACACTAAGTCCTCTTCTCATTCCTCCTACACGCTGTAGGTGCTCTAATCCAGTCCCAGTCTCCCTGCCAACAACAATCAAGTCTAGCCCTCACCTCTGTCCTATGCTCCAGAATAACAACTCTGCCTACAGGACACCTACCCTTGGATGTCCCAAAGACCCTGGTGACCCTACACATATCCAAATAGGCCACACAGGCAAAGGCTTGAGCTGCAAGTAATCTGCATCTTGGTGAAACATCCCAGGAAGAAAGGATGGGAGGCAGAAGCTTGCAAGGAGTTGCTAATATGCCATCTCCCACCAACCTCCCTCTGTCCCAGGAGGCTGAGATAGTTTCTCACTGCATCCCAGATTCTGGTGAGGCTTGGGACTTTCTGCCTCACCACCACACCATCACCACCCTACCCTTGTCAGAAGAGAGCTGCATAATATAAAAGCACCTGGCTGCAACCCAGAATTGGCTCCTTAATGATGAGGTATCCACAATTCATGTTGCAGCCATCTGGCCCCTTTTTTTCAGTGTTGTCTTTTTGTGTGTGGAACAAGGACCACATGCAGCTGGCACCTTTGGCTGATCTTCCTTCTCTATGTAAGTAATAAAACATCTAAATCTAAAAATGGCTTACTTTGTCTTCACTGGTTGAATCAGTCAGATGTGGCCCTACCTTATATATCTGTCAGTTTGACATGCACCCACACACAAAAAACCCTACTCCACCTGTGTCCCCCCACCAATATCATTCAAGCCCACTCCATCTAAGTGAACTGACAACAGTCTACCCAGGTGCTCAAATGTCAAGCTTGAGCATCAGCATCTTCCTTCTCTTTTCCTCTTTCACCACCCACACCCAATCACAAATTCACTGATTATACCTTCTAAATATCTCCAGATTTCATCTGAACTACTACTAAGTTCCCTATTCCAAATCACTGGTATCTCTTAGCTATATTACACCACAGCTTAACAGGCCTCCCTGCTTCTAGTATTTCTCAAATCCATTCTCCAGATAGCAATCAAGATGATGTTCCAACAACACAAATATAACCATTATCATCCTAATCTGTCAAATCATATATACTAAACTTTGTTGTAGTAAAACTAGTAACATGCTTGAAATCAGACATAGCGGTATTAGTTAACAGGCAATGAAGACCAATGGAACATAATCCCAATGATAATCAAAAACACTTTTTTCAAGACTGCTTCATACAAGGGAAGATTGGTCAACCATGTCAGACTCACTTTGTTGGCTATGTCTAAATACTTAAGTTCCCCTTGTTCTATTCTAGATTTTCCTACCAATTCAATTTTTCTATCATAGAAAAGTAATCATTAAATTGAATCCAACATACGATCTATATATATAGAGAAAGTTATTTCCTTTGGGTGTCATTTCTCACCCAAAGAAAATGAATGTAACTCAATTACCTGTTCTTTAGCATGTTTCTGCTGCTCTCTTCTTTTGCGTTCTTCTTCATCTACTTTGCTGACAACTATGTATCGCTCTTTCTAAAAGACATAAAGCCAACATAATTTTCTGGAAGCAACTTGACCCAAAAAACTACGAATTCTGCTACCATGAGAAGTTATCATTTTTATCACTTCATGTCTTTCATGAGCTAAAAACACTGAAAGGATTTTTAAATGCCACCAAAAGTTGAGTTGATGCATTACAAACTAAAATCCTGCTTCTGTGTTTCCATGACAATTTCCCATGGTTTATTAATCCAATCCAACAGAAGTCAGTTAAAAGTATCAACAGCCCTAGCTGGTTTGGCTCAGTGAATAGAGCGTCAGTTGCAAAATGAAGGGTCCCGGGTTCAATTCTGGTCAAAGGCACATGCCCGGGTGGTGGGCTCGATCCCCACTAGGGGGTATGCAGGAGGTGGCCAATCAATGATTCCCTGTCATCATTGATGTTTCTATCTCTCTCTCTCTCTCCTCCCTTCCTCTCTGAAATCAATAAAAATATATTTTTTTAAAAATTATCAACAGACTGTGAGAATAGGACACTTTTCAAGATAAACACTAAGAAATTACATTGCATCTAAACATGAATTTCTAAACAGTTTTAAAATGAAGTTTCTACATCATATTTCATGAACATAAAAAAATCCTGGATTTTCTCATAATTTGTCAGATACTTTCTTCCTCATATATTGCATTTTTATCAATTAAACACACCATAACACCTCCTATGTCAAAGTTTGAGATTTATCTTCTAGAAAGATTGTTTCTTAATTCACTTAATCTATACGTATAAAAGCCTAAGCAACCTTTACCACCGGTCAACCTAACAATTGGCCACTATGATAAGCACTGACCACCAGGGGGCAGATGCTCAATGCAGGAGCTGCCCCCTAGTGGTCAGTGCGCTCCCACAGCCAACCTCCCGTGCCCAGCCAACCTCCTGCGGTCCCTCCCACTAGCCGGCTGACCCTAATCGGGACTGGGCGAGATGGCCCTGATCAGCCCCAATTGCCTGCCAGGCCAAGGAACCCCACCCATGCACAAATTCGTGCACTGGGCCTCTAGTCTTTTATATAATTTGACATCCGACTTTAGAGCAACAACTAAATTCTAAAATCCTAAAATTTTGCAAAAGGAACCCATCATCAACTCACCATTACCCATCACAGTTCTGTCAGTACACCTTGGGGATACGTGACAGTACCTATGCATATAATTATGGCCTAAATTCTAAACTTTAATTTTGCTTGTCCACATAAAAAGAATGCTTTAATTAAAACATGTACTAACATTTGCATGCTTTCAAATTTACAAAGCCTGCTCACTCCCACTGGATCAGCATAAAAAAGCATTACAGATCAGCATTACCATGCTCATGTACAAATGAGAAAAATGAGGCTTAAAGCAGTTAAAGGACTTGCTAAAGGTCACCCAGCTCATAAATAGCAGGGCCAAGAAGTGAATTCCGACTTTTGACATATCAATGTACCATTGTATGTGTTTGTTAGCCCTGGATAACTCTTGAGGTTACCTTTTCAGTTTCTAAAGTCTCAACGTGAATGCCTTTGGGGTATCTAAAGAAAAGGAAGAACACATCACATCAGTAGAAGAGAAAATGACAGCTACCACCGTAAGTATTTTAAAAGCAACTATATAGCTATAATTTAATTAAATTATTATGTATGAAATAAGTATTACTATGATAAAACCTAGTCCATAATATTTCAGCTGCTAAATGATCCTCTATTTTTGCTCTTAAACACTTAGGAATGTATCTGATTTCAAATTGTTTTAGGGCTTAGGCATTTTCTTACATCATATAATACTGTTAACTCATTACCACAGTCAAATCTTTCTCCCAAATGTAATAATGTTTATTTCCTAACTGATTTTGAAGGTCTTTTTAGATTGTATGGGCACACACACAAAATGTTTGAGATTAATAACTCTGTAGCTTGGCATGGTAGTTTGTACCAGCCAAGAAGAGGGATCTGGAACCCACATGAAGTAAGTTGCAAGGATAATATGAAAGAAAAGGAGCCTTATCAAAAGGACAATGAACCTTTCCTACTATGTTCAAAGTAAATTTCTAGTATACATGTCACTGACAGATTCTAATGGAAGAATAAGAACCCCAAACAAAGTTAAATGAAAACATCAATTGTCTAACATTGATGTGCAATTTTGGGGGTGCAGATTCACTTGAAAACAGAATGAAACCAATGGAAACATCCTCAGACAAATACACACACAAAATTTTAGATAATATTTCAGGGGATTCACAGACCTCCTAAAACCCATCCATGGTCTAACCTCTGCTTTAGAAAAAGAATTAACCCCGGCTGGTGTGGCTCAGTGGTTGAGCATCAACTTATGAACCAAGTCACGGTTCGATTCTGGTCAGAGCATATGCCTGGGTTGCGGGCTCAATCCCCAATATGGGGTGTGCAGGAGGCAACCGATCAGTAATTCTCTCTCATCATTGATGTTTCTATCTCTCTCCCTCTCCCTTCCTCTCTGAAATCAATAAAAATATATTTTAAAAAAAAGAATTCAGCTGAGTATTTCCTCCATCTTAAAACCAAATTTTTATAGTATACTTTCAAAGAACAAAAACACTACACCACCCAGAACTGAACAGAGTAAAGCCAAAGGATAATTAAAATAAATTTTAAAAGGCTTTAAAGCATCTATTAAAAAGCCTTGACTGGTGTTTCTCAATAGTTAGAACATCAGACCACACACTAGAGTCACAGGTTCAATTCCCCGTCAAGGGCACATACCTGGGTTGCACATGCATGTGGGAGGCAACCAACTTACGTGTCTCTCTCACATCGATGTTTCTCTCTCTTTCTCCTTCCTTCCTCCCTTCCACTCTTTCTAAAAATCAATAGAAAAAATATCCTCAGGTGAGGATTAAAAAAAAAGAAAAAAAAAGAACAATAACATTGCCCTGACCTGGTAGCTCAGTTAGTTACAGCACTGTCCCAATATGCCAAGGTTGCAGGTTTGATCCCTGGTCAGGACACATACAACAAGTCCAAGAAGCAACCAATGAGTGCATAAATAAGTAGAACAATAAATCAATGTTTTTCTCTCCTTCTCTCTAAAATCAATTTTTAAAAAATTTTAAAGCAATAACAAACAAAATTAAGTGGGTATTCAACTTAAGAAAATAGGGGGATATAGCCTGGCTAGTGTGGCTCAGTAGTTGAGCGTCTACCCATGAACCAGGTCACAGTTAGATTCCCGGTCAGAGCACATGCCTGGGTTTCAGACACAGTAAGGGGTATGGAGGAGGCAGCCAATTAATGATTCTCTCTCATCATTGATGTTTCCATCTCTCTCCCCTTCTCCCTTCCTCTTTCTGAAATCAATAAGAACATGTTTAACAAAAAAGAAAGAAAATAGGGGGAAGTAAAATAAAGCACTGCACAATAATTTAAAATGGTCAAATCACCAAGTACAGAATTCTATAAATGAAATGAGAGCTAAGAGATTATATTTCGTTTTTAAATCCTGGGTCCCTCACAGAATTCTTGCATATAATATAAACACTTACTTCCAGTTCAAAGTTTGATAAATTAGTTTTCTTTGGAACCTATAAAAAAAAAAAAAAAGATATTGGTCTTGGCTTATTAAAAGAAAATCCTAATTGATCAATCACTGGTAGAGAAAGACATTTAATTTTTTTAAAAAACTTAAATAAAAGTGACAGGTAATATGCAAACAAAAATGGGCCTGGTGGCTCAGTGGTTGAACGTTGACCTATGAACCAGGGAGTCAGGGCACATTCCCAGGGTTTGGGCTCAATTCCCAGTAGGAGGTGTGCAGGAGGCAGCTGATCATCAATGATTCTCTATCATCACTAATGTTTGTCTCTCTCTCCCTCTCCCTTCCTCTCTGATATCAATAAAAAATAAAAAATATATTTTTTAAAAATGGGCAGGATGTTTGAGGTGTGAGGATTCCTCACCACTTGCCTTCATCAAAGTGTTCTTTAATATTATTATACTACCTTTACAGAAGAGGTTGGAGTTCCTGTCTAACCAAAGTTTTACTTCCTGTGGCTTATACAGAGTTAAGGTAGACAGATGCACTTAAACACTTTTGTGAAGCTAGTCACAAAGAAAAACATATGATGTTTAAGTTACTGACTCTGTGAAACACTGACGTTTTTTTACCACAGAAAAATTAAAACCATAGAAGTAGTCTGAGAATAAGTTCTTCTCTTCTGAAGCCTTTATAAATTAAGTACTCCTTGAGGCTAAAACAATTATGCCACTCTTAAGCATAACTTTATAAACCAAAGTTCCACAACAGTTTTAGCCTCTCCAGGATGGGACAAAGCTTTCATTCAGTGCTCAATATACTATCATACCCACTGTATTAATGTTAAAGTTAGTGCTTAAATCTTGGGAGTATGACTACAATAAAAACACTATTTATGAAAGTGTTTTTTGTTTTGTTTTGTCTTTTTTTTTTTTCTATTACTCATTTTATTTTATTAGAGGCACAGTGCACCCTCTCCAATCTGGGATCCCTCTCACAATCCAGGACTGCTAGCTCCCAACCGCTCGCCTGCCTACCTGCCTGATTGCCCCCTAACCACTCCCCTGCCAGCCTGATTGATGTCTAACTGCTCCCCTGATGGCCCGATTGCCCCTAACTGCCCTCCCCTACCAGCCTGATTGCCCCTAACTGCCCTCCCCTGCTGGCCCAGTCACCCCTAACTGCCCTCCCTTGCCAGCCTGGTCACCCCTAACTGCCCTCCCTTGCCAGCCTGTTTGCCCCTAACTGCCCTCCCCTGCAGGCCTGGTCCCGCCCAACTGCTCTCCCCTGTAGGCCTGGGCACCCCCAACTGTCCTCCCCTGCAGACCTGGTCAACCCCAACTGCCCTCCCCTGCAGGCCTGGGTCCCCACCAACTATCCTCCTCTGCCAGCCCAGTCACCCCTAACTACCCTCCCCTGCAGGCCTGGCCCCTCCCAATAGCCCTCTTCTGCTGGCCATCTTGTGGCAGCCATCTTGTGTCCACATGGGGGGCGGTCATCTTGTGTGTTGGAGTGATGGTCAATTTGCATATTACCTCTTTATTATATAGTATTATTATATAGGATTGTTGACAGTATTAAAGATGTCCGCCAATTTTCCCCCGTTTTACTCCCTTCCTCCCAGCTTCTGCCCCACTCCAGGCCTTTAACATACTATAGTCTTTGTCCATTGGTGATGATATATGTATGTAATTTCTTTGGTTAATCTTTTCCCATCTCCCCCGTCCTTCCCCTCTGAGGTATGTCAATCTATTCCATGCCTATTTTGTTCCTATTTGTTCACCTTAGAACCTATTTTGTTCACCAAGGCCAAATACAGCACATGTCAAAAATCATCTACCTTTCCCCAAAAAGACATGAAAAGATTCAGGGCAACTAACCCCGTGCATGGGTCTAAGTCCAAGTTCTTATTTTCTTCACTCTGTAACAAATCTTCTATTTTCTCTCTGAGAAATTAAAATAAAAACATGAATGTCAATACCTTTAAGGGGTAAAGTCACAATAAGGCTTAAAGAAAAATAATTTATTCTGGCATATTCTTTTTTTATTGTTGTTCTCAATAAATTAATGACAACTCCTCAAGGCTACATCAATACAAATGATTTAAATTTTTACTTTTCTAGTAAAGCAGTTATACTGATAAGCAAACTAAAAAAGCCTAGACACTCCTTCAATGGCACAATGGCTCATCAGAAACTTCACTGTGAAAGAAAAACACATGGACATGTTGCAAACATCTGGATGGGTCTGTTTCATTGCTCTGCCTTCAGAGGAACTAGACAGTGGCTACCAGGCCTTTGCAGAAGGCCTTCACAGTGACATGACAAGTCTAAGAATAGTAAACAGAATCCTATTTACTATGTGCTATTGTCACCCAAATTCAGATATGCCATAATTAAATCCTGCCAATCACAACATCACACCTCTGTGAGTACTATGTATGGGCAGCACAGGTTCAAGATACAGATGTCAATCCTGCCCCCAATACACATTACACAATGCACATTTGGTTCCAGTTTAGGAACTTACACCACTTGGTCAATAAACTTCTTCTGATCCTCAGGAATCGTCACAGGACACTTTGATGTGTTAGGAGACACATATGAGAGAGATCCTGCACCATTGGACTGTAAACGTTTTTCATCATACTGCTCTCTTAACTGTCTTTCTTCTTCCTGATTTAAATATGGAATTCCTAAACATAGTTTTTAAGAAAAATGTATTAGTAGAAGTAACTGTGTTAACATAAAAACTGTTTAACAAACCAGAGCCTAAAATACTTAAGAAAGACCATATTTAACTATATCTAAAAAAAATCAACAGAAAAAGCAAATGATTTTTAAATATGTTTTCTATTCATACACTCCACTCACTTATTCTTTTAACAAAATTTTATTTGGCACTTAAACGTCGTTCCAGGAAATGTATGAGGCACTAGGGAATCTAACAGTGAGCAAAGTAGATGCATCTTGCTGTGTAGTGAATAAAATGACTTTAGCCAGGATGACCAGAGAAGGCCACTGTGATTGAGGCCCAAAGCATAAGAATGATTCATATATGCAAAAAAAGAAAGAGTATCTCCAGCAGGGAAGTAAATATAAATGTACTGAGGAAGGACATGGCATGAACTATTCCAAAAATAGCAAGGAAGCTGGTGTAGCCAAAACACAAAGAACAGGAGGATGGCATGACACGAGGCTGGACAGAGGATGGAGCAAGATTACAGGCCACAGTAAAAATTTGTTATATTCTAAGAGCAATGGGATGCCATTAGAAGATTTTAAACAAGGTAATTAAATTACCTGCTTCATGTTTTAAAAAGATCACCTGAAGTAGGGAAGTCAGTGCTACAAGCAATTGTCCACTATAATTGTCCAGGCAAGAGATGATCACTTAGATCAGAGATCAGTAAACTTTTTCTTAAAGAGACAAATAGTAAATGTTTTAAGTTTGTGGGATGTATGAGGGTAGCTGTTGCAACTATTCAGCTCTAATCTTGTGGCATGAAAAGAGTAATACACAAAGAGTAAATGAATCGTCACAATTGTGTTCCAATGAAATTTTATTTACAAAACTAGAAGCCTGGTGCATGGCCTGCAGGGATTGGGCCGAAACAGGCTCTCTGAAATCCCCCGAGGGGTCCCGGATTGCAAGAGGGTGCAGGCCAGGCCGAGGGACCCCACTGGTGCACAATCGGGGTGAGGAGGGACGGCAGGAGGCCTCCAGAGCATGTCCGGCCTGTCTCACCCAGTCCCGATTGGCCAGACCCCAGCAGCAAGCTAACCTACTGGTTGGAGCGTCTGCCCCCTGGTGGTCAGTACGCGTCATAGCAACTGGTCAAACGGTTGACCAGTCCAACACTTAGCATATTAGGCTTTTATTATATAGGATAGGCAGTGGGCCATAGTTTGTATCCTGATTTAGACTATAAAGATGGGAAGAATGATTTTAGAGATACAACAGACAAACCTGCTGATATACTGGAGATGAGGGATAAAGAGCAAAATAAAAAATGATGCTATTAAATTTAAGCAATTAGGAAGATGATAGTGCCACTTAATGAGGTGGGGGAAAACTAGGCAAATAGGATTGAGGCTCCAAAGATGAAAACCAAAAGCTACCCCTTGGATATATGAAATCATTAAGGTACAGGTGAAAGGTGTTGAGAGAGAAATTTAGATATCATCAGGATATGTATGGTTTTAAAAGCCATGGATACTAACGAATAGAAAGAATGATGGAATTAGATCACATCTGTCAACAGATAATAACACTGCTGAGGTTACTGCCTACATTCATTATGGAAGAAACTGAAATTACCAAATTCAGTTCAAAGTTTGAGAAAATATACACAGGAATGATGCAGTAGAGAAGAGAAAATAATTCAGGAAAAGGGAAGGGCAAACTGGAGGAGCCAGTACTTGACAAGGAGACAGGGACTAGCCGTTGACAGACGCAGGAACTCCTCTCCACTGTAAAGAACAGAAGTAGGAAGGCTGGGTCCAGACATGAGTCTGGTGGTGAGAACTTGCAGCAGCTCTTCTCTGCTTTTTTCTATTTTCAACGAGAGGCAGAGGCAAGGTGAGAAGTTTGGAGAAAGAGATTGTAAAAAAAACAGAGAGCTGGAAAAGGAATTTCTAAGTCAATAAAGTAGGATTTTTGAGCATGAATGTTTATTTGAAGCTTGTGATCATGAATTTAAAGTAACGAATTAGCTCAGATGTGTCATGCTTTCCAGCAATATTCACATGTTCAGAAACAGAGAAGGTGGGTAGTCGGATCCAACCAGTGTTGAGACTTTGTTAGGCAAGTGCAATGGAGGGAGAGGGAAGGAAGGAAGGATATGATGGACCATGTGGATAAGGAGGGAAGTCAAGACAGGGGAGTGGAACAAGAGAGTGGAAGGATACTGATAGTGAAAACGCAATGCAGGTCAACAGATGGCTGAAATAAGGTACTGGAGTAAGTGAACGAGAAGAACAGAAGGTAGTGCTCTCAACAAGAAATGTTGGGAGTGGGTGATAAGACCCATGATGCTACCAAGGGAGTAGATGGCTAAAGGGAGGTAGAGGCAAGGACTACTGACCACCTGATCAAGAAACAGTATGACAGAGCATTTGCTGGTCATCCTTGTGGATGCAGAGTTCACCCAGAATGAGGAGAGAGAGAGGGAGTGGAAAGACAAATAAGCCAAAGCCAAAGTTGTCAGTGAACGCTATGCCCATGAAGTCAGCAGAAAGAGGGGTGGCAGAGCTGGGTGACAGTCCTAAAAAAAAACTGTAGCTCCTGAGAAGAGAGAACTCAAATGGTTTGAAAGTGGCATGGGGAAGCAAGGATACCTACTACTGCCCGGCTGAAGGTATAAACAGAGAGCTGGGAAAAACGACCTTTGTTTGAGGCTTCAGGGAGAACATTAACAAGGAGTCACCTGGTTCCATTTCATAAAAGGAAATCAATACACTTCTGACAAAGCTACCAAGAGAAAAGGGTCTGGCATTTACAAAGTGTGACTGGAAAGATTTGATAAGGAAGAGAAGTGAAGGTCTATATCAGATTTAGAATATCAACAACAGCATGAAGAGAAGAATCCTGGTAACAATAGATGGCCTGGGGGTCCTGATCCATCTGTGACTAAAATATTCCAAATATTCTGACTATAAAACAATAAGAAGAGACACACTCTAATTTGGCTGTTTCTCTCCTTTTATGAAAATAAAACCACCAGGCTGGAAACTATACTACATCCATATGAGTCTGGTTAAAGTAATTCCTTGTGCTTATTCTAATGAAGTGTTCTAACTACATTGGGGACTTGTATTTTATAATGGCTTTCAGAATCAAGTATGAGCCAAAAGAAAAAAAAATTTTTTTACATACCCAAATTGTGTTACCCAGTTGGCTTACCCACTATGTTAAAGCAGTTTGGGCTCCAAAACTTTTTAGTTATTTCCAAAAATCAAAATCACCAATAGAAATTATAATACAGCACCAGTGAAGCAATTAAAAAACAACATATCAAAAACAGATCCAGAGACAGAGAAGCATCAATCAGACTGTCAAACCTCAGAGGGAAGGTAGGGGAGGGTGGAGGTAAGGGGGAGAGATCAACAAAAGGACTTGTATGCATGCATATAAGCGTAACCAATGAACACAGACATCAGCGGGGTGAGGAGATTGGGGGGGGCAATGGAGGAAAAGGACACATATGTAATACCTTAATCAATAAAGGAAAAAAAAAACATAGCATGAGTTCTAAAGGCCTCCCAGGAAGACCACGCTGAGAGGAAGTAAATTTATTTGAAGTCTATGTTCTAGTACAGTGGTCAGCAAACTCATTAGTCAACAGAGCCAAATATCAACAGTACAATGATTGAAATTTCTTTTGAGAGCCAAAAACTGACTTCTGCGCATGGGCCACGAAGTTTCAATCGCACTGTATATGCACGCCCACACGTGGTATTTTGTGGAAGAGCCACACTCAAGGGGCCAAAGAGCCGCATGTGGCTCGCGAGCCGCAGTTTGCCGACCACTGTTCTAGTACTTTTGTTTAAAAAAAATTTCCTTCCTCACCTTACTCAATAATTCTACATTCACCATGGAAAAGAATACAATTTAGGAAAATAATTACAGTAAAAGTAGTTATTGACCTTACCAGCAGCAGGTGCTTAATAAAGCTGATAAAAACCAAAGGTTTTCCACTCGGGGGTCAACAGAGGTGGGGCACAGACCCTTACCCCCCCCCCCCAACTTTGCAGGGGCCTGAACCTTCACCCCTTCTGAGGGAGGTCTCCTGCCCCCATGGCTTCTTCGCTTCCCATGCACAACTTAAATAGGGACCCAAGTAACAGACAGAGACTTGGCCAACAGCAGCTGTCCTCTCACTGCAACAAGACTTGTTGGAGATGCCTTGTACCCATAGTGAGGGGAAGTGGGTTTTTGATATCCAAATCTAGCCTAGTACCAGGAATGCTCAGGGCCTACTCAAGAAGGCAAACAATCCTTTCCACTAATATACACAGGGTAAAATAAGATTGTTGGTAGAGTGTTGAGTTTGACAGTAGAATAGTAGTCAAGTTTCCAGAGTAATTTAAATTGGCTAACTGAAATAAGCAAATATTCTAGAAAAATTGAATGCAATGTACAAAAAGCTGTTCCTAAAGTATTAACAAAAATCTTTATTGGCAGTTCATCTCATGGTAAAATTACATAACATGTAATGAACCTAAAGCAGTCATATTTTAGCACAAAAAATTAAAATGTAAAAGCTATCAAGACTACATTATAAATTTCCAAAAGCCTAATATTTAAATAAAAAAGGGGGTTTTTATATCATGTAAGGAAAAATATCCTGTAAGTAAATTACATTTAGAAAATTAATACTTTAGAAAATTAATTGTAAGGCTAAAAGCAAGACACCCATGAAAAACACACAAGGTGTCAAAACAAGCCAGAGGAAAATCATTTGAGCAAAAATGAAAAAGGATCCCAAGTCAAGGTTATGGAAAATATTCCTTTATTAACTTTTGGTCGAGAATATGTTTGTATATTTTCAGAGAACAACTCCAGGACCATGTGGATTCCTGCAACAGAGGGGAATTGACAGGACTGCTCCAGCCATGAAGACAGAGGAGAGACAGTCCAGAGATGGAAGACGCTGACGACGCCTTGCCGTGCTAGCAGACAGCAGCTGTGCGTTGCTGAAAATGCCCAGGACCAAACCAGAGACGGTCGGACCTGTATCACCACCATTTGTCCACCATCCAGAACTGAAATATCAATGCTGACATCTACACATAAGGAACTGTTTGATACTGCAGTAAGGACTCAAGGGAACTGTTGGCCCAGAGGGAAACTCACTACAGATTGATTCATTTCCCTCTCAGCATAACCATTATGGCTGGTCTCATTTTCGGTTCTTACAAGTGTATTTTTGTATCGCATGATCTCACGCATCTAGGGGAAATAATGAGCTACATAAACGGATGAACAAAAACAGACCCGGAGACAGGGAAGCATCGATCAGACTCTTAAACCTCAGAGGGAAGGTAGGGGAGGGTGGGGGAAAGGGGGAGAGATCAACCCAAGGACTTGTATGCATGCATACGAGCCTAACCAGGGGTCACGGACAACAGGGGGGTGGGGGCATACATGGGGAGGGGTTTGGGGTGGGGATGGGGAATGAGGACAATTATGTGATACCATAATAAAAATAAAATAAAAATTATTTAAAAAAAAAAAAAAAAGGTTTTCCAAACACTGTTCGGGAAATGAATGGAGGAAGGAAAACCACTCTTGTATGCTCTATCATCAGACAGGCACTCATTAGATATTTAATGGTCACTCCCCCCTGATGAAGAGGAGGAATCATGCTATGCACCAAGCGCAGGAATGAGACACAGTCCCTTTACTCAGAGTGCTCAGCAGCCTACCACACCAGCAAGTTAGCCATCATGATAGTACAGTCTATGCAGACTTTTTTTCTCCCATGAGAAACGGAGAAACCATCTCTAATTATAAAACAAACACCAATAGGAAAAGGGAGTTTTTCATTACAGGATTACTGAAATACAGATACTTTTTAAAGTACTATACCATACTACTTGTCTCACTGAAAGATAACAGGAAAGCATTCCCCACAGATTTTAGATAAGTCACATAGAATAAATTATGAATAACTGTTATTCTGTTATTAACTATGTATAAGTAGTTAATTCATAGAATAAACTATGAGTACGCTCTACTCAATAAAATCAGGAGTTTGAGAGGCTTCATTAAAGCCAGTGAAGTAGCGTCTACTCTTCTGTTCAGTTCATGGTTAACTAGGTTTGCGGGGGGGAAAGCACAATAAAGGTTTCAAAAACTTGCCCTGGCCATGGTTAGAGCATCGGCCCAGGGACAGAAGGATCACAAGTTCAATTCCTGGTCAAGGACACATACAGTTGCAGGTTCCCCAGCCCTGGTAGAGGCACATGCAGTAGGCAATCAATCCATGTGTCTCTCTCACGTTAATTTTTTTTTTTCTCTCTCTCTCTGCCCCTCCTTCTTTCCTTCCACTCTCTCTGGAAATCAATGGGAAAAATATCCTTGGGTAAAGATTAAAAAATAAACAAATAAAAAATAAAAAACTGTAAGTTTAAGAAACCAGTAAAACTAGTGGTATAATTTTTTTTAAATTAAAAAAAAACATTTTTAAACCTAGAAGGCTGCATGTGATATACTGGAAATCTGAGATTCTCTATCAGAGAGCAAGCACAACAAGGTAATTCTCAACCAAATCCACATTTTCACGTTCTAAAGATAAGTCACAGATAATCTTACCATTTCGGAAAACTTTATTGAAATCAAATCCTTGGCTTGCTAGAAAGTCAATGCTTGAGCTCTGAAACAAGAGTAAACAGGACATACATTTCAATGATTTTAATGGCAGGTATGTAAACAGAAGTGGAGAAGTAACTCAGGTGAGTAAACATAAGCAACAAGGCAAGGAAACATGTCAAAAGTCAGAAGACAAGCAATTTCTACTCCCAGGCTGCCAAACAATCCACTAATTGACTTAAACTATCCAGGCTATGCTCCTTTAGAACTTACAAGTGACCCGGTGCACAGATTCGTGCACATTGAAAGGAAATTAATTAGAAGAAATACTTTAATATCACTATTCGCCCTTTCTCTATAGTAGAAGTCACCGAAGCTTGGCAGTAAACCAGATTCAGGGCCGACAGTGCCCCAGCAACATAACCCACGGCAGAAGGTGGAATTGCGTGGCACTGCAAGAAATCGAGCTCCCTCCTCTCTGGTTCCGGGTGTGTCACGCGAGAACCGACACTGCCAAGTCACGCAGCTCAATGTGCATCAGATGTACCGGCCAGTTGGACGGTCAGATAGTCGCTTAGCCTTTTATATATATATATATATAGATAAAACAAATATTCCTTGTTTCACAATATTTAAGAAAACTACTTGGTGAACTTATATTCGCCAATAGGAAGAAAACTCCTGATCACTGTACTGACTAGGAGACTAGAAGTAAAAATAAAATATATTTATACTATTTCACCCCAGTTCAACTTTAAGGTAGCTCAAATGTGCAGGTAATAAGATATCATTATCCACTTCAAATTACCATTGGGATTCTGAAAACCCAAAATCTTGACTGGGTGTTCTTTACAGTCAAGATCAAAATAGATAAAAATTCCCAGTAACAAGATATTCAACAAACATCTGAAACCTAGGGTGAGTTGAAATATTTAAGTAAATTTAAATAAAAACATTAAGTAAATAATATTACACAATGTACAGAAGAATGGCAAAATCACAAAGTTCTTACTCAAATCGATTGAAGAGTAAGAAATATTCCTGTAGCTACTCTAATTTTACTCTTGTCTTAAGTCTGAATTGAAAAGGCAATGCAAATGAATCATTTTAATCTAACCCCTCACAGAATTACCTTTCCTGAACTGTACTTTGACATTATACCATCAGTCCAGACTGTCATACTGTCCCATTAAATGCATTACAGTATTTGCTTGAGAGATATGGTTAAAGAGTAGGTTTTCTACATTAGTGATTTCTTTATGAAAATGGAAGGGGAAATGTTCTGAGGTCTCTAGTTTGAGCAAAGCCAAATTTCTCTTGATCCTGGTTTGTTTAGATCCTATGGCCACAAATTGTGTGTTTCTCCTTTTCTTAGCTGGTAGGAAGCTCAGAGACAAAGAGTGGAAACATTCTTTGTCACAAATTCTGTGTTCTAATCATACCATGGTAATCATACCTGCATTTTTCTTTTCTTCCAATTTTTCACTTACTTATTTTTTAAATCATGTTAAAATGTAAATACTACACGTATCTTTATCAGCCAACACAAATTCTTTTTCAAATTTGGTGGATAAAAAGACAATCTTACCTACCCCTCCCCCCACAACACACACAGCTAGGTACATATACATCATTTTCCATCATGTCCAAGTTTTCTATGGTTTAAAACAAGCAATCTTAAAAAAAAAAAAAAAAAAAAAACTATCTTTCCCCTGACGTTTTCCTGTTCTGAACCAAGACCCAATGATTTCTGACTTGGGCTACAAGCCTCTTTCAGTCTCCCATGCCTGTATAGTCTTCTAATTCTGTCCACCTATATATTCCATCACCGACAGAGACACCAAAAGATGGACTATGGAAAGGCATTCTTGTCCCTCTGGTCACTAGACTCTAAAAGATCTTAACTTTCTTCTCTTTAAAAATCCTAAGTTGCCTCACACCGGGGAGGCAGGATAGGAATGGCCCACAGGGCTACCACCACCATTCGTGCCTTCTTCCCTGACATCATGCTCCAGTTCCTTCCTGGTTGGACTTACTTTTGGCAAAGTGGTTGAAATGTACTAGTATATGGCTCAGAATTATGACATGCCAAACCTGGATAAAAAACTTGAAGAAATTAAAAAGGACATGGATGCCAAGAAGAAACCCCCTAGTTCATGAGGCCAACTCCAGCACTGACTCCAGGAAATCCTGACTCTACTCTTCTCCAGGGCCTCCTTTACAGCTGAACCAAAGCTTCTGTCTCCAGTCTCAGACTTTGCTTCGAACACAAATGGGGCCACAAGTTAAGAACTGTCCTTACTTTCCCAACATCCTCACTTTTTCTCTTCCTCCTTTAGCAGCCTAGAAGGTCCTAAGACTGGAATTATGGTACTAGATTAGTAAATATGACCTTTACTTTAAAAAAAATCCAGAGTCACCCTGGCCGGTGTGGCTCAGTTGTTTGGAGAGTTGTCCCGTACAACACTAATGCTTATCTCTCTCGCTCTCGCTCTCGCTCGCTCTCTCCCTCACTTCCTCTAAGAATATATTTTTTTTTAAAAAAAGATGCAGTCAAAGATGCACCTATTCCATTTCTGAAGCTATGTATTTTCCACCCAAACAACACCCTTTAAGTTGCACAATGATGTAAATGTACCTACTGCCACTAAATTTAAAACCACTTAAAATGGACCTGGCTGGCGTGGCTCAGTGGTTGAGTGTTGACCTATGAACCAGGAGGTCAACAGTTCTATTCACAATCACATGCCTGGGGTTTCGGTCTCTCATCATTGATGTTCTCTCTCTCTCTCTCTTTCTCTCTCTCTCTCCCCCCCCCCCCCCCTTCCTCTCTGAAATCAATAAAAATATATTATAAAGAAAAAACCACTATGGTTTATTTGATAATTTAACAAAACAGGTTACAAGCCCTGGCTAGTATGGCTCAGTTGATTTAGTGTCATCCCTGTGCACCAAAGGTTGCTGGTCCAATTCCTGGTCAGGGCACATGCCCAGGTTTCAGGCTCATCCCCGTTAGGGGGCATGCAGGAGGCAGGCAATCAATGTTTTGCTCTCACATCAATGTTTCTCTTTCCCTCTCCCTTCCTCTCTCACTAAAAATCAATTTTTTAAAAAAAATTTTAATCCTCATCCCAGGGTATTTTCCTATTGATTTTTTTAGAGAGAGTGGAAAAGAGAGGAAAAGACAGATAGAAATATCCATGTGAGAGAAACATCGACTGGTTGCCTCCTGCATGAGCCCTGATGGGCCCGAGCCAAGGAGGAGCCTACAACTGAGATACATGCCCTTGACCAAAATCAAACCTGGGATCCTTCCGTCTGCAGGCCGATGCTCTATCCACTGAGCCAAACCAGCTAGGGCTTAAAAAAAATTTTTTTAAACAGGTTGCACGACTAAAATTGCCTTCACCTTTTCTCTTCATCCCCAGGCATACCTGAGATTAACTCTCAATTTTATTTGCCTATATCCTGCCTTATTATAGAAAGAATTTGACATGATTCAGTCACTCAGAAGCCTACCCTCCAGGCTTTCTTAACTGTATTACTACTTACACACAGGAGAAAGGAAAGTTGAGATACATAAATGAACTTATGTTGCTACTGGAAGAGAAGCCAGGTCACAGGATTGTAAAGGGGAAAAAATTAACACTTATCTTTAATCACATATTTACACACTATCCCACTTATTCACATTCTCCTTATCCATTACTAGTGGCCTGGTGCACGAAATTCGTACACATTAAAAGGGGATTAATAGGAGGAAATATTTTAATATTGCTATTTGCCCTTTCTCTATAATAGAAGTGTCAGAGATGAAAGAAAATTAGTAAAATGTATATGAAAATCTCCCTCCTGTCAGAGTCTGGGGCACACCATGGGACCCAGAGTCAAGTCCCCGCCCACCCACAGGTGCCTCAAAATCGCATGAGACCCAGACCTGGCCAGCCCCTCCGCCATTAGGCTAGATCCAGACCTGGCAGGTCCCACCCTTGTTAAGTCCCACCGTGCGGGGGGCACAGCCTCAGGTCCCTGCTGATTGCTCATTAAGGCTCTTTACTGGAACTCAGCATCCGCTGTGGGCACCACCATCTTTTGTGGCAGAGTGACGGTCAATTTGCATATTCCCTCTTTATTATATAGGAGAACAGATTAAGAGGAAAGAAAAAGGAAACTGATATTTAGTAAGTGTCTACCAGCTCAGCTACCACAACCATTCTAAGGGAGAATCTCCCATATGCTTGCCATGGCTCATAAGCCCTCTCCTCCTCAGGAGGAAACAATAGTTTTTTCCACCCTCCCTTTCTAATTGATGAACTTGGAAAAAGGAACTAAGGGTCTATAGTTTAGCTCCTTCTGGGTTCTTTTTAGACAGGATACACACATACTCTGCTCTTCCAGAAAATAAAGCTCTACCCTTGAAGGTGGGTGCAAAAAGAATGAGGTGGGAAGGAGCCTGCAGGTCCTGAGCTGTAAATTCAATTCAGGTGTAAGATATTAAAAATCCCAAAAAGAGCCACATTATGAAAGCAAGTTCTCAAACCCATTATCTGGCTACACTTAGAACACTTCATGCAGTTCTCAAAGTTTTGAGAACTTTATGCAATTCTCAACATCTTACTAATAATAAAGCTCATGTTCTGATTTCCATCTACCTGTCACTTGCATCTTACTCCTTAATTCATTCCAAAGTAAAGGGTAAGACAGCAGTGTAACTAATTTAGAACCCTAAAATTGAAGGTCAGATACAGTGCACAGATGATATCTTGTGGAACTGTGCACCTGAAACCTGTTTATAATTTTGTTAACCAGTATCACATCAATCTATATATATAAAAAGCCAGCGACCGGAAAACCATAACTGGTCACCATAACACCCACTGCAGCCAGTGAACCGCTGATCTGGGGGTGGGGCCAGCTGGCCAACCTCCTGCAGCCCCTCCTCCCAGCCAGCCCCACCCCTGATCGCTGCCCCCCCTCCACCCCAGTAGGGGGCGGGGCCGGCCAACCAACTGCCTGCAACCCCTCCCCCCCACCAGCCCTGCCCCTGATGGGCCCCCCACACCAATGGGGGTGTGGGGCTGGCCGGCCAACCTCCCATCCCCCCTTCTCCAGCTGCTGAGCCCCAAAAGCCCCCCCGTCACCCCATTTGGGGGCAGGGCCAGCCAGCCCACTGCCCACAGCCCCTCCCCAAGGCCGGCCCTGCCCCCAATTGGTATATAATAAATTTGTGTACTGGGCCTCTAGTAAATTCAATGAAAAGGAAAAATTAAAACATAAAATAAATAAAACTGAAGGTCAAAGATGAAATAGTTTGCCCAAAGCTCAAAGTTAGTGGCAGAACCAAATTTTAAAGAGAATTCTGATTCCACATATGCCCATGGACTCATCAGCAATTCATATCAGAAAAAAAAACTCAATTATGTTACTAACCTGACAAACAAATTTGACATCTGGTGAGGATCTATTGAAGGGTTTCGGGAAAACATAGAAGTTAAATGACTTTATTATATACCTGGGAACACAAGATATACAAGGAGATTTAGGGGGTTACATTATGCCACGACAAAAGCATTCCCACCACTTGTTAAAACAACCTACTTTGAATGTACGCAGTCATACTTAAAAGCGCAAAGGCCAAACTGAAACAGCAAAAAGTCCATGGAATGCTGGAAAAGGGAAATAAAACATGTCAAAACAATGCTGTATATTTTATGTGAGCAACAGTATTCTCAATCAGGTGGGCTTTCTAATTACTAAATCTGACTTTGGCAGAATACTTCCAATTAGAACAGATTACAGATTATGTATTAGAAGCATTATTAATTTATATACATCTCTTAATGTTCTTCCCATTTAGACAGCTATCCACCATCCAGAGCATCATATTAGGTCTATTTCTAAATTATTAAAATAACCATATCATACTTCCTATAAATCAAATTAACACTGAAAATACTAAACCTTCTCCCAAACTGTTTTCCAGCAAACAATTATTTTTGCTGATGTTTTAAACAACACTAAAATATCATTTCGTAGCTCGGGTTGAGAAGTCAATGTGCAAGTTTAATGATTATATTTCTCCATAATTCAATGTAAGGAGGACCAACATGGGGGAGAGGGGTTTCTAGCACATCCACTTACCTTTTTGAGCTTCTGATACCTCTCCTCTGGAGTGTCAAAACCATTTGTTAATGTGGTGACTGAAGGTCCATCACTGATTCCTAGATTTTAATAAATAAAAGCTTTTAACTTGTTAGTAAATACTAGTCAGTCACCTATTCAATGGCTCTGTAATTTTATATTCTCATGTATTACAAAGTGCTCCTTATTTCACTTTTTCAAAATCAGCATTCATTTTACTGGCCACCAAGCTAAACTCTATAATAACAAATTTAGAAATGTGAATGTTTCTATTTCAGAATCGGCAGTTCCAGTGTCTAAAATAGGTTTCAAAACACAGGAATGATTTAAGAAAACAATAGCTAGGATTAAGTTTTACTGTTTTCAAAAGTTTAATGCATAATCAGATATCAACAAATTCTGAAATCTATTATTGTTAGAGTCCCAGTCTTGGCCAACAGTTTGGAGTAACATCTATACAACAAAGGTATATTCCAGGTCAAGACAAAATTATTTCTGGTGAAAACTCTTAGCTTCCCAGAGAACTAAATCCAACTAGAAAAGGCATGTATGTATAATTAAAGTCAAGGATCTACAGGGTGTCCCCAAAAAAATCTATACACACTTTAAGATTATAAAGTCAGTATTTATTAACATACAGTTCATTTTCAAAATTTAAAAGAATCAATAGAAATAAGTGTTTATACATTTTAGGGGACACCCTGTATTTACTCTCAGAATGGATTCCTTTAGAAAGAGCTGAAGAATTTTTAAACATGTAAAATCAGAGTGAAAGTGGATATCTATACCAAAGAAAGTCTACTGTTCATATTAACTTTAACACTTTAAAAATTAATCTCTAAAAAAAAAAAATTAATCTGATCCAAAAAGAAAAACTCCTTGCAATTGTACGTGTTGATAAAGTATTATACACACATGTTCACCCATGCCAAGGTAGGCAATGAACACTTCCACAAATACATAAAGCCTGACCCAAAAGTCAGTCACAAAGGACAAATATTGTATGATTCTATTTATAGGCAGTGCCTCGAGCAGTCAGATTCATAAAGACAGAAATAGTGGTTGCCAGAGGCTGGGGAGGAGGGAGGAATTGGGAGTTGTTCAAAGGATATAGAGTTCCAGTTTGGGAAGATGAAAAAGTTTGGGACGGTGGAGGAGGTTGCACAAAATGTGAATGTACTTAGTGCCACTGAACTATTTTTAAATGGTTAAAATGGTCAGTTTTATGTTATGTATTTACCTAACACACCAAAAAACAAAAAAAAAAAAAAAAAAAAGCCTGACCCTAACTAACCCTGAAGCTCTCCGTCAAATTGCTTTAAGCAGCACCAAAACCATCTTCTATCCGAAACCCTCAGAGCCCCAACAATCCAAAACCCACTTCCCTGCTTTAGAAACGCTTATGAGGAAATGTTGCGACTCACGGAACTTTTCCAAGGCTATCAACAGGGAAAGGGGGCCAGCAAGCAGAAGTCAGGGGCAGGGTGTCGGAAGGCGCCGGGCCACGCGCGGCAAGGCGCTGGCCGCGAGCTGGCAAGGAGGGATACCTGAAAACTCCCCATCGATGGCAAAGAAGTCCGCCTCCTCTATGGCCTGGTACACTTTGTGAAGATTACTCTTAAAATCTGCGGAAAAACCGAGAAGCTCAGAACCGGCGGCTGGGCTTCCTGCCCACAAACGCCTAAGGGGTTAGGGGAGGAGGGCCAAGGGGCTCCTAAGGCCTGGGGCCCGCGGACAAGTCCTGCGGGGGTGCGGGGAACCTAGAGCGCCCAGGCCCTAAGGGGTGCGTGGGCCGGAAAGGGGCGAGGACTGAGGGTGTACGGACCAGGGAGGAGCAAGGCCCGGAGGGGTGCCCGCAGGAGAACAAGACCCCGACGGGGCACGGGACAGAGAGGGACAAGCGCCCCCAAGGCACACAGGCTTAGGGGGCACCCTCGTGAGAGGCTGCCTCAGCCTCCGGCCCCACCAAGCAGACTGGCGGGCCGTGATCCGGGGCCTAGAAGGCCGAGTGAAGGGGGCCGTGGGGACGCGGGGGGGTGCACGGCCGACACGCACTGCTCCTGATTATCTCCATTCTGTCGGGTGGCCGGAAGCCGGGCCCGCCCGGGCCGCCTCGGCCGTTCTACTCGTAGAGTTCCGCAGCGACGGCGGCGGCGGCTGAGGTACCAGCTACAGAGACCGCAGCGGCGATTTCCGGGAACGGGGCGCGCGGGCGCGCAGTCACGTGCGCTGGCGTCACGGTTAGGGGCGGGGCCGAGGCTGGGCTTCCCTCACTCCTTCCAGGGACAGAGGAGGGGCGTGGCTACCGAAGTCCCCTAGGCTAGGCGATCTAACTTAGACGGCGCCTTCTGTTCAGAAGAAATATGCATATCCTGACATCCAGTCAAGGAACAAATATTCCCTGGGTTCCTCTTCTATCCCAGGCACTCTGTAAGGAATGGGGATACAGTGATGAACAGAAGACAAGGTCCCTGGCCCCACTGGAGCTTAACTTGGGGGAGGAGGGGAAAGTCAAGCAGGAACCAAACTTGCCACTTGGAAGCAGGATGATCTTTTTGAAAAGAAAGAGCAGGATGATACAATAATAATAATAATAATGTGAGAGGGGGTTATTTAAAAAGGTAATGAGGGCCCAGCCAGTGTTGCTCAGTGATTGAGTTTCGACCTATGAACCAGGAGGTCCAGGTTCTATTCCAGTCAGGGCATGTGCCTGGATTGTGGTCTGGATCCCCAGTAGAAGGCCTGCAGGAGGCAGCAGATCAGTGATTCTCTCTCATCACTGATGTTTCCATCTCTCTCTCCCTTCCTTTCTGAAATCAATAGAAAGATATTTTTAGCCCTAACTGGTTTGACTCAGTGGATAGAGCTTCGGGCCTGGGAACTGAAGGGCCTGGGGACTGAAGGGTCCCGAGTGTCATTCCAGTCAAGGGCACATGCCAGGGTTTCGGCCTCGATCCCCAGTAGGGAGCCTGGGGGAGGCAGCTGATTGATAATACTTTCTCAACACTGATGTTTCTATCTCTTCCTCTCCCTTCCTCTCTGAAATCAATAAAAATCTATTTTAAAAAATATATACATATATTTTTTAAAAATTAAAAACACTTGTATATCAAAGGATGCTATCCAACAAGGTAAAATGGCAACCCATGCATGGAACAGGAGAAAATATTTGCAAATCATATATCTGATAAAGGGTTAATATCCATAACATAAAGAATTCCTGCAACTCAGCAACTCAAAAACAAACAATCCTATTAAAAAAATGTACAAAGGAATGGAATTAACATTTATCCAAAGAAGATATACAAATGGCCAACAAGCACATGAAAAGATGATCAATGTCACTAATGCAAATCAAAATCACAATGAGTTACCATTTCATATCCATTTTTCGAGAAATTAGAACTTCCTGTACTGCTGGAGGGAATGTAAAATAGTGCAGCCACTATGGTGGCTCTTTAAAAAAATTAAAAATAGAATTATATGATGCAGCAATTCCACTTCTGGGTATACACCAACAGAATTGAAAGCAGAGGTTTTTGAACTTCACCAAAAATATCCTATGTAAAGTACACTGTGGACTTGTAATATTATTTTAATTTCTGGGTAAATCTATATGCTAATTCATTTATTAGCAGCATTTTTCACCAAAGCCAAAAGGTGGAAACATCCCAAGTGTCCATCAACAGATGAATAAGCAAAGTGTGGTATGTACATACAGTGGAATATTATTCATTCTTAAAAAAGAAGGAAATTCTGCCCTGGCTGGGTTGTTCAGTTGGTTGGTGTGTCGTCCTGTACACCAAAAGGTTGCAGTTCAATTCATTTATGCTAAGGGAATTAAGCCAGTCATAATAAAATACTGTACAATTCCAATTATGTGCCGTATCTAGAGTAGTCAGAGTCATAGAGACAGAAAGTAGACAGAGGCTGGGGGAAGGGGACCGTGAGGAGGTGTTAAATGGATATGGAATTTCAGTTTGGGAAGACGAAAAAAATCCTGAAAATGAATGGTGATGATGGTTGCATAACACAGTGGATATAATTAATGCCACTGAACTGTACACTTAAAAATAGGGGAAAAAAATGGTAATTTTTATATGACGTGTATCTTTACCACACACACACACATGCTGACACCTATTACCAGATTATCCTCCAGAAAATGAGTTCACACACTTGGGGCACTGGCACAGGTCATTACCAATCTTTTTTATTCTTTGCCACTTTCATAGGTATAAGTCATCCAAATGACCAATTTAACAATCTCCAGACCATCAATTTAAAACGGATTAACTCAGCATGAATTCTCAACGTCTCAAGAGGCTTGAGGGGAAAAAATGGTAAAGTCATTTTAATTCCGATTCTTAATACTGTAAATGGAACTTTAGCCATGGTCCTCTGATTTTCTGCATAAAAACGTGAATGCGAAAAAAACCCTATGTGAAGTACACTGCGGACTTGTAATATTATTTTAATTTCTGCGTAAGTCTATTTGTTCCAGACTCAAAAACAGCAGCCAGGAACACACAGACAGGAACCCCAACCTCGGGGTGTTACGCACTGCCCTTCGGGGTCCCTGAAAAGGAAGGGGCGGGGCCGACGTTGGTACGCATGCGTCGAGCTCCTCGGCGGGGAGTGGCCGCTCTAGGCAGCGGGGAGGTCGCGGGGTGGGGGAGCTGGGAAACAAGTGCGACCTTTCCTCTATGGCCCGAGCCCCGGGCACCTTCCCCGGCTGTCTTAGGTTACTTCCGGAAGTGAAGCTGCCACCTCCTCTACTTCCGCGGGGTCCAGGCTGGGGCAGCGGCCGGGTGGGCCCCGGCTTGAGCGCAGTGGTAAGCAGCCGCGCGGCGGGTGATAGCGAGAGGGAGACCCAGGCTCGATTTCGGGGCGGGGTGTAGAGAACGGGCCTGGGGTTCGAGGTCCGAGGAGGCGCGCGGGGCTTTCCTTTATCCAGGCCCGAGTTCTGAGCAACCTCGGTCCTGGCCTTGAGGCGCAGACCCCTTCCCTTCTTGGCCAACTTCCCCCATCCCTTCCCGAGAGCCCTACGTCGGCACGGCGGGTCAGCGGGCCTCGCTGGTGTCCCCTCGAGGGTCAGCATCAGCTTGTCGCTCCGGCATCACCCCAGGCCGAGGAGGGGGGTCGCTTCCACACACGATGAAGGGGGACGACCGGTGCCCCCGAGGAGCACCTGCCGCAGCCTGCGACAATGCGATCAGAATTTATTAGGCTCCTCATGAATGCCAGGCTGGGCTTCAGTTCTAATTGGCGAGGCACTACCTGCCACCAAACGGAACGATTGTTCCCGTTTTAAAACAGGATAACGGGCGCGCAGAAAGGCGAAAGTGAAACCGCACAGTCACACTGGGGATAGGCTAGAACCAGCTCTGTGGTTCCGTACCTACGGGCAGAAATCTGAACTTGTGCAAAAGGGAATTTTATTTTTTTAAAGAATAGGCAAATGAGATTCAGGCTGTGGGTCTAACGGAATCTTTGGCAGGGCCTGTCAGTGCCCCAGGCGGCTGCCCTCCTACTTTGGTGGGGAGGAGTGAGTCAATAGCTGTTGGGTCCTCCCCGCCCAAGCCCATTCGTTAGTCCATTGGGGGTTGCCTTTATGTCACACTCTGAAAGGCCAATAGGAAGGAGGGTCACGCCCCCTTCCATTCCTCAAGGCACACCCCGGAGTCCTTTCCGAGCGCACGTGCGTAGGGAATTGTTTGGTTTGTTTTTGTTATGGCTGTTTTGTTTCCTGTCTATCTTCATAAACTTGATAAAATATTGTTTCTCCAGTTCTTTTTTCTTTCCTCTTTTTTTTTAAATGCTCTAGTACTTGGTGCTGGCACTACTTATACAGCTGGCACTCAGTAAATACAACTATTAATAATTTTAATAACTGTCGGCCATTCAGTAGTATCTATGGTTAGAAGTTATCACTTAAGCCTCTTTCAGAGTATATATTATTATCCTGAACTTAGTAAATGGGAAGTTAGAGGCTCAGGGAGAATAAATGAATGAGGCCTGCTTTGGAACCCAGGTCTCTCTCATTTTGGAGACTATACTGATTGAACTATACCAGCTTCTCCAGGGAAATTACAGTATTTGAGATGAGGAAACATATTAATGCACAGAGGCAGAAAGGATTAATGGGGGGGGGGGCAGGTAGTCGTTAAAGACGTTCAAATAGAAAGTTAATTTGGGTCTTATCAGCTAGACACTTTTGACACGGATGGTGTGGAGCTGTGTTACAGATGGAGGGAACAGCGTGATATGGCAAAATGAGCAAGGAGCAGGAATTAATATGTAGGACTAGAGTATGAATAGGTGCATAGTAGGGGATAATCACAATAATAATAATAACAGTTAACACTTAAATTGCACTATGTGCCACGCACTATTCTCAGTGCTGTGCACATGTTAATTCCTTTAATCAACAACCCTATCTTGAAGATACTATGAACATCCCCATTTTACAGATGAGGAAACAGAACAAAGGTTAAGCGATTTGCCTGAGGTCAAACAACTAATAATGGGTAGAACTGGCTTGAGCAAAGAAAGGGCTTGATCAGAATTGTGTTTCAGGAGGATGGTTTGGGCAGTGGTGAGTGGAGGGCCTGGAGAGAAGAGCTCATGAGATTAGTAGTGTTACTGAAACTTTATTCTGTTCATACCTTACCCATATGTTGTCTGAAACATATATTTAGGGCATATAAATGTTTTTTGTACAGACTTACCTCAGAAATATTGTGAGTTCGGTTTTGGTTCCAGGCCACCTCAATAAAGCAAGTATCACAATAAAGCAAGTTGTAATCTTTTTGCTGGTAAAGGGACCTGCCTTTAATTTAAAAAATGCAACATCTGTGAATTGCAATAAATAGAAGCACAATAAAAGGAGATGTTCCTGTATGGAACAGCTGTGTAGTTACCCAACTTCTGTGTGCATAAGAATCTCTCCTGAGGGACTTGTTTAACGTGTACATTCCTGAGACTCTCTCCCAGATATCCTTTGGTGATATCCTCTTTTCCAGATATCACCAAACTTCCCAGGTGATTCTGATGGAGGATCTAGGAAATTACTGTGATAGGGAGTCAATTTTTGTTGATTTGATTTTCATTTACAAATTTCTGGAGCCCAGCTTTGTGCCTGCAACTCAGGTGTGATGATAGAATTCTATCAGTTGGTTTCTGACCTCAGGATTTGGTCGAAGAGGCAAAGACTACTCAAACAGTTGTGCAAAAAGTATAAGAGCAAGCTAAACCTGAAAAGGACACGTCAGTTTTTAATATGTGCATCATAACAGAATCGCTTATAAATAACAGCTAAGGTATGGTTTACTGGTACTTACCAGTAGTTTTTGATAATTTTCTGAATTATTGTATATCTACAGCATTTAATACAGGATAGGTCATTGAATATATGCCATGTAACAGAAACGAAGGAGGACAGTCTCTAGTGAGAGCCAGGACACTCTTTTCAATGTGCTCTTTCCTCTTGCTCAACACCACTCACAGGCAGTAAATCACGGGCGCAAAAGTTCAGGCAGCAAGTCAACATCCAGTGAGCTACTAGCTACCTTTGTCCTAGTGATTTCTGACCTCATCCAGAAAGAAGATCTGTTTGGAGCCAGAAAAACACAAGGTTCTGTACGGTAAGAGCCTGGAAATGCTTCTCTTGTAAAGGCTTCTCTTAATGAAAGCCAGTTTTTGCCACCTGCCAGAAGTGCACGTAAGTCTCTTTTATTGTCATTGCTGACTCTTGCCCTGCTTACATTTGGGCACTTTTTTTTTTTTTTCATAGTCACTAGAAATGCATGGTCACTCTTTGAACATTTAGTAATGTCTGTAGTATTTGGGTATTGTTTATAATGGTGTCCCAGAGGTGGACTTGGGTGCCAGAAATGGGGTGCTCCCACCACCCTCACCCCTATTTCTTTTTCCTTTTTTAAAAGATTTTTAATTGATTTTTAGAGAGAGAGGAAGGGAGAAGGAGAGAGAAACATCGTGACAGTGAAATACAATTTGCTGCCCCTGCATGCCCCCCTACTGGGAATTAAACCAGCAACTTTTCAGTGCTCAGGACAACACCCAACCAACTGAGCCACCCTGGCCAGGACCTCACCCCTATTTCTATTGTGAATGTTTGCTTATTTATCTCCTGGGACAGCATACTCACTTTAGGAGTCCCATGTGAGAGTTCATGTTTCAAAATGCAGTGTTGTTAGATTCTAGTTTGTTTTCACTGGTTTGGACTTCTCAGCTTTGCAATAGCAGCTCTCTGATGTGGCCTTGATAATAAAGGAGCAGCGCAGTCCTTTGAACTAATAACTGTTACTGATTACATTATTGGGATAATGTAGTGTTATAAGGACAGATTTTTAAGTGTATCCATGTAAACGGGGCACTGGAGGTGGGAATGGGATGACTCTCTTGCCTCAATCCTAACCATAGGCCCCCAGTTTCCCTGGGGCCTTTGAGACAAGGGAAAAGACCAGAAGGCTATAGGGATGTTCTAACACATGTTTACTTGTGAAGGAGCTCAGAAAGAGCCAGGAACCTCACAGCTCCAACCTGCTGGTGAGCGTGCTGAGAACAGCTATAAGCATCCTCATGAACACTGGGCCTTCTCAAAGAGGCATTTAATCACCACCAGTGTAGGAAGGTGTGTTTACCCAAGTCAGAACCCACAGCTGGGAACTTTAGTGTCTGAGCCCGATTTTATCACTGAAGAGGCACTTTCATCCTTTAAAATTACTGCTTTTTTTTTTTTTTTCATGGAAATAACCCTAATACATACAGGTAGAAATAGCAGAAAAGATCAACTGAATTTGGTTAAGATGTATATTCTTTCTGTTAGCTTTCACTTTTTGAATTTAGGGTAAAATGAAACTAGCCAAATTCCTAAGTTGTATTCAAAGTCCATGCAGTTTTTAGTTTGTTGAAGACAATTATAAAACAGTGGCCACCTCAATTTTTCAAAATATGAGTTATAAAATACTCTCTGATGTCAGTGGGTGATTTGTTTTCTCTCATGAAAAACAAACTTTCAGATCTGTTAAGCTAGGAACTACTGGGGCATTCTAGTTTTAAAAGGCTAATTTGTGAGAAATTAACTTCATATACAGTCATTTCTCTGCAAATGACTGAAATCCATACACTTGGCCTCCCTCTTTTTTTTAATCCTCACCTGAGTATACTTTTCCATTGATTTTTAGAGAGTAGAAAGGAGGGGGAGAGACAGAAATATTGATGTAAGAGAAACACATCAATTGGTTGCCTCCCACACACACCCCGACTAGGGCCAGGGATCGAGCCTACAACCAAGGCATGTGCCCTTAACCAGAATCGAACCTGGGATCCTTCAATCCATGGGCCAGTGCTCTGTCCCCTGCGCCAAACTGGCCAGGGCATTTGGCCTCATTCTTAACTCCCAACTTCTGTTTGTGTCTCCAGTTGCTCACTAGACACCTGTACATCACCTCAAACTCAACTTTTCTAAAATTCAACTAACCTTTCCAAGATGGCCCCATCTTTTTACAGTGACCCATTTCTATCAGATGTACTGTTCTTCCCCAGTTCTGAAACCTAGCCACCATCTTGGATTTTTCTTTCTCTCTAGCCACCAAAGCCCACAAATTAGTATTATTATTATTATTAGAAATACTATTATTCTTTTTTTATTGATTTGAGAGAGAGAGAGAGAAACATCGATTTGTTCCACTTATTTGTGCATTCATCAGTTGCCTCTTGAATGTGTTCTTACCGGAGATCAAACTCGCAACTTTGGTGTTTGGGACAACACTCTCTAACCAACGGAGCTACCCAACCAGAGGCCATAAATTATTTTCTTAACATCTTTTGGATAAATTGATCCCTTCCTTTTACTATCTTTGCCATTTTCATTTTTGTCACCTTAGTTCCAGCAGTGATAACAGTTCATTTGTAACTTGTTCCAACCTAATCCTTCTTGATAAGATTTATTATCCTAAAGCACAGCTGTGCTCATCTTATTGCCTCTGGAACCTTTATGTGCTCCCATTGGCTCACCTGACTTTAACCAGGCACATAACACCCTGTATCTGACCTGTAGCTCCTATATCACTCACTGCTCCCCCTGAAAACACTGAACGCAGCGCCCAAGTCAGGCCCATCTTTTCTGACCCCTTGCCCAGCCCTCAATGGAAGCCTGGTATCTTTCCTTTGACACTGAGTCCAGCTGTGAATATGAATATACCTAAAGGGCCTTCCCAGTGTCCAAGCTCATAGGAAAAGTTCAGTAAATAGCAGTGTTTCAGTTATTTCCTGGGATGATACTGTCCACATGGTAGTTGTTTAATAACTATTAACCAAGTAAAGAAACTACTCAAAAAGATTTCTTTTTCCAGAAACCTATATATAAGATCTCTTACTTCTTTAGCAATTTGAAGAGACTGTACAAGGTAAAGCACTTAGAAAATTTTTCGAAGTTCCTAAACAGCTCTGGCCAGTGTTGCTTAGTGGTTAGACCATCAGCCTGTGCATCAAAGGGTCTCAGGTTCAATTCCCCGTCAAAGGCACATATCTCGGTTGCAGGTTCGCTCTCCGCTACCCCCAACCCCAACCTTCCTTGTCCTCACATTGATGATTTTTCTCTCTCCCCATCACACCCTTCTTTCTGCTCTCTCTAAAATAAAAAATCAATAGAAAAAATATCCTCGGGTGAGGATTAATAGCAACAACAGAAAGTGTTCCTGAACATACAAGTAATGAGCAAATGTGATTATCAGAAATAATTTAGAATTTGTCATTAAGAACATTTATTTAGATTCTTTTCTTCCAAATATAACAGTTTTTAATAGGCCTGTACAAAGATTGTTTCCCTCTTTGCTACCATCGATTGTAAATAACTGTATTATTTTATTTATTTAAATTAACACTACGCTTAAAATTTAGTTCTGTTTATTCTGAGTTGAAAATCTACCATTAGTGTTTGGCCAAAAGAAATACAATACAGTATACTTTTTATAAATAAATAAATAAATAAATAAATATTGTTTTGTTTTATCAATATATTTTTATTGATTTCAGAGAGTAAGGAAGAGGGAGAGAAAGATAGAAACATCCATGATGAGAGAGAATAATGGATCAGCTGCCTCATGCAAGTCCCCCACTGGGGATCAAGCCCATAACCTGGTCATGTGCCCTTGACCGGAATTGAACCTGGGTCCTTTCAGTGCGCAGGCCGATGCTCTATCCACTGAGCAAAACTGGCTAGGGCTATATATATGTGTTTTACAATTATTATAATGTCAGACATTTTCATTAAGATCAGCTTCATAAGTACAAAAAAAAACCCAAACAAACAATCATGACTCTCTCCACCCAACACACCCACTACTAATGCTACTCTTTGTTTATAGATTTGCTAGTTTATCGTGTTATGTTCTGTGTAAAAATGTTCACCTTATAAGGGGTGATAAAATTCTCGTATCACAACATTTGAAAATTAGGTAAATTGCTATATGCCCAGCTCTGTACTAGGCACTTTACTTGCATTCTCTCATTTCATCCTTAAAACCTCCCAATGGAGAGTTGAAACAAATATAATATTGAATGTCAACTATAATTGAAAAATACCTTTTTTTAAAAAGATAGATTCAGTGATACAGAGTGGCCCATATTCTCAGGTTAATATGGACTCTTCTCTTTAACTGGTCATAAAAATTCTTAGAATCTTAAAAACAAACAAAAAAAAAACCTCCTGATGGAGTAAATCTATTACCACCCCCGTTTATACATGAGAAAGCTGAGACTCAAAGAGGTCCAGATCCATAACTGGTAAAGGGCAGAGGTGGTATAAGAACCAAGGCAGCCCAATCCTGGGACCTGTGTTCTTTTTTTCTTTTCTTTTTTTTCAATATGTTTTTATTGATTTCAGGGAGAGGGAGAAACAGATAGAAACATCAATGAGAGAGAAACATCATCGGCTGCCTCCTTCATGTCCCCTACTGGGTACCAAGCCTGCAACCTGGAATTGAATTGGCAACCTCCTGGGGCATGGGTCAACGCTCAATCACTGAGCAACACTGGCCAGACTTGGGACTTGTGTTCTTACCTGCTACTGTGCCTGCAAAGTGTGAACTGAGCTCTGTGTGATCAGTGTGACTGATTTACATTTTTTCTTTCACAATAGCGACATTAGCAAACTCACCCACTAGTGCCTATACTGTGATAATACCGGGAACACAATGAGTAATCATTTTTTAGCCCCTGTTTACAACCACACATCATCCTATCCACTTGACTGTCACGGTCTCTAGTCCTCACAGTAAGTCTTGAATGTTTTGTACTGTTACCATCATTTCATAGATGAGAAAAAAGGCTCAGGGAGCTCAAGAAATTTTATGCACAGTCACAGCTAGTGTGTTGGAGAGTTGAGATTCTAACTCCATGGTATTCTTCATCATACTGCCTCTTAGTAAAAAAGTCTTCTGAGACCCAGCTGAGAATAAGAAGAGAATGGGTTCTTTGCCATTTGCATATTAGTGATATTAGCATATTTCTCTGGGACCAAATTGGCCAGATCCAGAGGGCATGATATGCATGTTTGGGTTGATTTG
This sequence comes from Eptesicus fuscus, assembly GCF_027574615.1. Taxonomy (NCBI): domain Eukaryota; kingdom Metazoa; phylum Chordata; class Mammalia; order Chiroptera; family Vespertilionidae; genus Eptesicus; species Eptesicus fuscus. The sequence goes on from NC_072476.1 coordinate 22,435,174, forward strand.
GGGAAAAGGGTAATATTGAGCCATGGTGGGGTTGATCGGCACAGAACAGCTCAAAAACAAGGCTTCACTCACTTCCTAGAACTGCTCCTGTGGGAGCCTCTGAAATCGAATGTTTATAAAATAAATAATTACCTAAAGGAAAAGCAGATTTATTTGGACAAAATGTGTTGTTTACATGAAATACATGTGTGTGTGTTTTTGTTAACCCGCACTCAAGGATATTTTTCCATTGATTTTTAAGGAGAGCAGAAGAGAGAGGGAAAGACAGAGAGAAACATCAATGTGAGAGAAACACATCAATTGATTGCCTCCTGCATGAGCCCTGACCAGGGCCCGAGCCGGGGAGGAGCTTGCAACCAAAGTACATGCCTTTGACCGGAATTGAACCCAGGAACTTTGTTCTGCAGGCCGATGCTCTATCCACTGAGCCAAACTGGCTAGTCTTAAATACATCTATTATTGCCAACTCCAGACATTTTACCAGGCCAAGAAGCTGGTTTATTTAAATCATACCCACTGAAAAGATTTTAATTGAGAATACTGAGGCTAGAGAAATTAAATTTTCAGAAGAAATTTATGAAAGAGTAGGATCTAGAATTCTCCACACTGCCTCCCAAGTCTATTGAACTTGCCACTACACTATTTTGTTTTACCTAATTTTCAAAAGTAAGACAGATAGGCCAGGAAGAAATTCAATAATGTTTATCTGGTTTTTGGAGTGTGAATTTTTAGCAATCAAATTAGTCACATTTAAAAATTAGCTTTAATTGAATAGCAATAATCTCAAATACCTACTAAACTAATTGTCCTATTTCTGTTGCTGTCTCTCTCTTTTTCTAGATTTAATGATGCTTTACAGCAGTTTTCTGAGTCTGAAATTTTCTATGCCTGTGATTCCCACAATTTGCTAAGAGATGGAGTCGCAGCAACATGACCTGAACACGATGACCCTTGAGAAAGATGATCCCCTCGAGAGCACCAGCCCTCTGATTTCTGTTAGTGAATTTTCTTGCCACTGCTGTTACGACATCCTGATTAACCCCACCACCTTGAACTGTGGGCACAGCTTCTGCCGGCACTGCCTAGCTTTATGGTGGACCTCTTCAAAGAAAACCGAGTGTCCAGAATGCAGAGAAAAATGGGAAGGTTTCCCCAAAGTCAATATTCTCCTCAGGTATGCTCAGTTCATGTTGGTAGCACATACAGCTTATTCGATATGGTTTCTCTTAATGGGGCAGCCATGTCTGAAAAACACAGAGACACAGAGCTGACCTCCACTGTGGTCATTCTGGATTTGCTGGAATGTAAATCAGGGAGCTCAAGGACCTGAAAATCCAGACTCCCTTCCTCATAGGTGACTGTGATTTGTTTACATTACAGTCAAGAATTTCTTGTTATCAGACCATTGCTTGTAATCCTTTGCCATATAATACTTTTTTTTAAAGTAATGTCTCTTTTGTTTTTGTTTTGTTTTTTTGTTTTTTAAATATATTTTATTGATTTTTTTTACAGAGAGGAAGGGAGAGGGATAGAGAGCTAGAAACATCGATGAGAGAGAAACACCGATCAGCCGCCTCCTGCACATCCCCCACTGGGGATGTGCCAGCAACCAAGGTACATGCCCTTGACCGGAATCGAACCTGGGACCCCTCAGTCCTCAGGCCAACGCTCTATCCACTGAGCCAAACTGGTTCTGGCATAATACATTTTTAAAATATTTTTTTATTGATTTCAGAGAGGAAAGGAGAAGGGGAGAGAGAGAGAAACATCAGTAATGAGAGAGAATCATTGATTGACTGCCTCCTGCACCCCTCTCCCCCCCAAACTGGGGATCAAGCCCACAACCTGGGCATGTACCCTGACGGTAAATCAAACTGTGACCTGGTTCATAGGTCGTCACTCAACCACTGAGCCACACCAGCCAGGCCATATAATACCTTTTATTGATGTGTATTAAGTGAAAACACCCTAGGTCTAATGAGGAAAAGGATATATATATATATATATATGCCTAAGCGACAAGCCAACTGGCCAGTAGCTATGATGCGCACTGACCACCAGGGGGCACTCAATACAGGAGCTACTGATCAACTTTGCAGAATGCCTTCTCGTGCACTCCGGGACCCCTTAGGGGATGTCAGACTGCCCGTTTTGGTCCAATCCCTGCAGGCCAGGCTGAGGGACCCCACCAGTGCACGAATCTGTGCACCAGGCCTCTAGTAACTGTATAATTCTTAATAACTGGTTTGATGCTGACTTTCATAGTCTTTGACTAACCTCTGTGCCAGCTATCACATTAATTGAAGTAGGTTCTATTGCATATACAGCATCACACAATAAATGGCAATACACCTTTCAGTTATCAGGTTATTCCATTCATAATGTTTGTAATGTTTAAAGTTCTTTGGGGATGTTGCTTATTATGAGGTCTTTGAAACTAAATTCCTTGTCTCTTCTTCTGTTGTTGTCTTGGTATTAATAGAGTACCAAAAAGTTCCATGAAACATTAATTCAACATTCTCTTTTTCACAGGAGGTGTATTTACAAACACTTTCGTCTTGATGGTTCATCTTTTCTCTTACTACTCAACTTCACTTTTTTCTTTTTTTACAAATTAATTTATTTTGAGAAAGAGAGAGAGAAACACTGATTTGTTGTTCCATTTCTTTATGCTTTAATTGGTTGATTGTATGTGCCCTGACCAGGGATCAAACCTGCAAGCAACCTTGGTGTATTGGGACGATGAGCTAACCAGCCAGGGCACAAATTAATTTTTAATAACCTAAGACAGTGGTCGGCAAACTGCGGCTCGCAAGCCACATGCGGCTCTTAGGCCCCTTTAATGTGGCTCTTCCACAAAATACCACATGCGGGCGCACACGTACAGTGCGATTGAAACTTCGTGGCCCATGCGCCAAAGTCGGTTTTCGGCTCTCAAAAGAAATTTCAATCGTTGTACTGTTGATATTTGGCTCTGTTGACTAATGAGTTTGCCGACCACTGACCTAAGAAGTACATACATACATTCATTTGTTTGCATTACTTTTAAAATATTAGAGCATTACTGATAAAGCTAAAAATTCTTTGACCCCCTCCTCATCTTATAATCCTTCCTTCCTTTGTCCCACAGTAGCTTCATTTATGACTTATTTGTGATTTCTTTCAGACTTTTAAACAGATATATATATATATATATATATATATATATATATATACATACCAATAAGAAATGCAAACACTTTCTCATATCAGTGGTATTCTATCTGTATAGTTCTAAAGTTTACTGTTTTCATTCAATAATATGTATGTCTTAAATTTATCCATCTTGGTAAACTGATATCCAGTAAATTCATTTTTAAAACTATGTAGTGTTCCATTGTATGAATATACTGTGTTTTATTTAGCTGTTTTCTTAATATGTCCCACTTTTTTGCTGTTTCAAAAGTACTAGAGTACTTGCATATTATTAAATGTTGACAGTTTTGTTTTGGCTTTTAAATATTGTAAGTATATTTAGTAAAACAACTCTGTTGTGATTTTTTTTTTCTGTTCTCCATAGGGATGCCATTGAAAAATTATTTCCTGATGCCATTAGAATGCGATTTGAAGACATTCAGCAGAATAATGACATAGTCCAGAGTCTTGCAGCCTTTCAGAAATATGGGAATGATCAGATTTCTTCAGCTCCCAACACAGGCCGAGTGAATCAGCAGAGAGGAGGGGGATTCTTTTCAGGAGTGCTCACAGCTTTAACTGGTGTGGCAGTAAGTTTATAACTTTTTCACTGTCCCCACCCTCCCAATGTTTCTACTGAAGCCAGTTCTGTTTAAATAACCTAAATGATTGATGACATAGCTGTTTGTGGTAATTCAGCGCATACATTGAAATCTGCTGGGTTGTATGATTCTTTGAGGATGTTGCTTATCAAGTAGACAACATAATAGTCAGAGCCCAGTAAATAGTAACTTTCTCTATTTCATCTTTCTCCCATTTTAGAGATGAGGAAATAGGTGACAGAATTGGAATATGAGACCATGTCTGCCTTGATAGAGTCCTGAGCACAGCCTTTTACTAACTCCCAATGTAAAGACTATTTCCTTAATTTAAGTTCCATGCTACAGAAATCTAAACGTTATAAATTTTTCAATAGAAAAAGCATATGAGTTAGTCATGTTGGCCAGGATGATGGGGTCATGGGTTCAGTGTTCCCAGGTACCCTGTGAAGAGTCCCATTCCTGTCTCTGTTCCCTTACGACCCAACAGTCAGCAGAGAATTGAGCCTGCCAAGAGTTGTGCTCCCCCGCTTTCTGGCACTGGCGTTGCCCTGCTTCTGTGTACAGACTTGGCATAATTCCCCTCAAGCTCAGCCTCTTCCCTTCCCTGCCCCACATTCACATATTTAGAAACTGGCACCTCTAACTTTTCTGTCCTAAAAACCCTGTCACTTTTCCCCAGGTGGTCCTGCTCGTGTATCACTGGAGCAGCAGGGAATCTGAGCATGACCTCCTGGTCCACAAGGCTGTGGCCAAATGGACAGCGGAAGAAGTTGTCCTCTGGCTGGAGCAGCTGGGCCCTTGGGCCTCTCTCTACAGAGACAGGTTTTTAGCCGAAAGAGTAAATGGAAGGTGAGGAGCAAAATCTTTGACACATCACTGCCATTTTTTAAAACAGCTTTATTGAGACATATTTACATACCAGAAAATTCACCATTTGAAGTGTACAGTCCGTGGTTTTTAATGTATTCACAGATACGATAATGTTCTAGTTTTAGAACATTTTCATCACCCCAAAAAAGAAAGCTCTTCCCCTTTAGCTGTCAATCCTTGTTTCCCCCATCACTCTGCCCTATGTACCACCATTCTACTGTCTGTCTCTGTGGATTTGCCTATTCAGAGTATTTCATATAAATGGAATTATACAATATGTGGCCTTTTATGTCTGGCTTTTTCACTTATCATGTATTAAGAGTTCATCCAAGTTGTAGCATTCATTTTTATGGCTGAATAATATTCCATTATGTGGCTATACCACATTTTATTTATCCATTCTTTAGTTGATGGACATTTGGGTTGATTCCAGTTTGGGCCTATTATGAACAATTCTGCTGTGATCATTTGTGTACAAGTTTTTGTGTGGGCATATATTTCAGAACTCTTGGAGTGGAATTGCTGGGTCATAAGTGTGTGTTTAACTCTTTGAGGAACTGTCTAACTGTTTTAAACTGAAAATACGGTGTACTAAATAGATCTGTGTCTATATTTACATATTTGTGTACATGTACATATAGACATATGTATGTTTATATGCTAGAGCAGTGGTCACCAACCGGTGGTCCTCGGACCACTGGTGGTCCATGAGGTCCAAAAGGTTGGCGACCGCTGTGCTAGTGTCTCTTTAATTGATCTCTACCAAAATATGTTTGGATTATTTTCTTTTTCCTTTTATAGACAGTTTCACACAACATTATAGCAAGTACCTGTAGGAACTCATTAGTATGAGGAACTCACAAGTTGCTTGAGGAGGCCTGCTTTTGCCCATCAACAAACCCCTGCCCTTCCAGAGCACTGGCCATCTTTACTGGGATCCCTCCCTTCCTTAGAGGGACTGTGTAGGGATGTTACTTAGAACACCATACAGTGCTGAGAGTAGCTGCTTGTTTCAGACTTGGAGGCCACTCACTGCCAGGCTGCCTGACTGTCCCACTTCCCACCCCAGTCACTTTCCTCCCTGAACTGAACTTGCAATATTTGACTCTCTTGTGGAACCAGAATGCTCCCACTGTAATTGCCTGGGGTTTTTTTGTGTAAAAGTGTGCCTCCTCCCCAGCCCAGAATTGTGGTTTTTAAAAAATTCTAGTTAATACAATATATCTTTGCATAACTGAACTGTCTTTCTTCCAGAGGACAGATTCCTAAAACTGGAATTGCTGGATCAAAGGGAGTAAACCTTTGCTACTTAGATATTACCAAATTACCCACAGAAGGACATCAGTGCACAGTCCTCCAACAGTGGTTGTGGTGGCTCACCTGCCAATGCGCAAGGGAGTTTCTAACAATGAATCACTGTGCAGGTGGATTTGTGTTTTCTGATGAAAGGGAATAGATAAGACATCTACAATTATTTTTATTAAATTAATACCCCAAAACAACTACTACTAATGTCATAATGTTTTATTGGCTTTCTTCCCAACTTTTTTTCTACGCACACACAATTTTTTAAAAATATATTTTTATTGATTTTTTACAGAGAGGAAGGGAGAGGGATAGAGAGTTAGAAACATCGATGAGAGAGAGACATCGATCAGCTGCCTCCTGCACACCCCCCACCTGGGATGTGCCTGAAACCAAGGTACATGTCCTTGACCGGAATCAAACCTGGGATCCTTCACTCCGCAGGCCGATGCTATCCAATGAGCCAAACCAGATAGAGCTGCACACACAATTTTAAAAAACAGAGTAAGCCCTGGCCAGTGTGGCTTAGTTAGTTGGAGCATCCGTCGTCCCATACACCAAAAGGTGGCAGATTCAATTCCAGGTCTAGGCACATACCCAGGTTGTGGATTTGATCCCCAGTTGGGGCACCTACAAGAGGCAACCAATTGATGTTTCTCTCTCACATCGACGTCTCTCTCTCCCTCCTCCCCAAATAAATAAATAAATAAAGTTGTCCCATTTCTGATGTTTAAAAAAAAAAGGAAAAATAAAAAACAGAGTAATATGTGAGAGGTTAGAGTACATAACTGAAAGATCAAAGGTTAGAAGCAAAGCAGACCTGGGTGTGACTTTATTTCTCTGAGCCAGTTTTCTCATCCACAAAATGAGCATAAGGCCACTTACCCTACAGAATTGTTAAATGGATCAATGATGATTTATGAAAGTATTTTCACATAGTTATTGGCAAATAGTAGGCAGTCAATTGTTTGCTGTTATTAATAGTATTTCACATATTAGATGTCTTACCTTACCTCAAGGCTAAAGTATTTGTGTTGATAAGATGGAATTCTGTGGAAAGTTTGCTTCTAGTACACAATCTCAAAACAATCCTATCACTTTCTCCACCACAGATTGCTTTTAACTTTAACAGAGGAAGAATTTTCAAGGGCACCATACACCATAGAAAACAACAGCCACAGAAGAGCCATCCTCATGGAATTGGAGCGTGTCAAAGCACTAGGCGTGAAGCCCCCTCAAAATCTCTGGGAATATAAGGTGAATTCTGTTTGTTTGTTTTTAATTGAAAAAAGTATAGAGAACAACATAAATCATCTGCATGCCCAACTGCTTAAGAAAACATCACAGATATAATTGAAACCCTGCCTCCCACCCTCAGTATATAGTAGGTCCCACACTCCTACAGCCGGATTGCAAGCACTACAAGCATTGTTCTATAGGTTTTTAACCTTAACCTAAGAGGCATGAACTGAGCCTGTCCTTCTGCAAGTGGTGTTTAAGGGGTAATAATGAAAAAAATGTTGAGAAACAATACTTTATATACTTTATTTATTTTTCACAGAGAGGAAGGGAGAGGGATAGAGAGCTAGAAACATCGATGAGAGAGAAACATCGACCAGTTGCCTCCTGCACACCCCCTTCCGGGGCTGTGCCCGCAACCCATGTACATGCCCTTGACTGGAATCGAACCTGGGACCCTTCAGTCCGCAGACCGACGCTCTATCCACTGAGCCAAACCGGTTTCGGCGAGAAACAATACTTTAGAATGAAGTACTCCCATATATGTCTATGTCTCACCTAAGTTAGGACACAAAGTTATTTTTAGAAGTTAGACTTTTCTAAAAACTATTAGTATGGGAAATTTCAAACATATACAAAAGCAGGATAAAAAATTGCCATTTGTCCATACCAGGGCCATGTTTATTTCAATAATACCCCCACCCTAAAGATTATTTTGAAAATCTGAGAGGATTTACCCTTTAAGGAGCCCTTAAAAGACTTGACTTGGGGAGTTGAATACCCAATACAGTATACAGATAATGTAGTATAGAATTGTACACCTGAAACCTATATAATTTTATTAATATTGTCACTCTAATAAATTCAATTAGAAAAGGGGGAAAAAAGAATAAAACCAGATGAAGCCTGAAAAAAATAAAAATAATTAAAATACCACCATTGTAGCCCCCAAAATAAATCTCTATATATTATCACTAGTCAGTATTCAAATATCCCACATCTTTTTTTTCCCCCCCAGTAGATTTGTTCCCAACAGGGTACAAACAAAGTCCACTTTTGGTTGTTATGTCTCCTAAGTCTCTTAGTCTATAGGTCCTCCCCCTTGTTTTTGTTACCCTGTATTTACTTGTTGAAGAAACCAGATAATTTGTCCTGTAGTTTTCCCACATCTTGAATTTTGCTAATTGTCTCTCTATGTTGTCACCCAACAGGTCCCTTTGTCCCTTACATATCCTGTACTCTAGTAGTTTGATCTAGAGGCTTGCTTTGGTTTAAGTTTCTTATTTTGGCAAGACTACCTCATAGGTAAATGGTGCTTTCTCCCATCAAGAGGCTTATCCTAGCTAATAAAGAGGGGATATGCTAATTGACCCTCATGCTGTCACAAAGATGGCAGCACCCACAACCAATAAGGAGGAAATATGCTAATTGACTGCCCTGCCCTCAAAGATGGTTGCGCCCACAACCACAAGATGGTGGCACCCAGTCCCCTCAGCCCCACTGGGGTGTCAGGTGGGCCTTGTCACTCTGCACACCTGCTTCTGGAGTCCCCCAGTCCTCTCAGCCCCCCAGCCGCACTGGGCTGGCCTGAGGCGCAAGCAAGCCTCGGATGGCAGCTGCCTAGCCGCCCAGGGCTGCCTGAGGCTCAGGTAACCAGGGCCAGCTGAGGCTTGCGCTTCCAGCAGTCGTAGCAGCAGAGGTGTGATGGGGCGTCACCTTCCCCTGATTGTTGGGTCACCTCCCACCCCTGAGAGGGGGGGCAGGCCAGGCTGAGGGACCCCCCCTTCCAGTGCATGAATTTTCATGCACTGGGCCTCTAGTCTATATATATATATAAAGCCTAATATGCAAATCGACCAGACAGCGGAATGATCAGTCGCTATGACATGCACTGACCACCAAGGGGCAGGCGCTTAATGCAGAAGCTGCTCCCAGCCCACAGGCCCTGATTGTCCAATTGCTGAACAACCTCTTGGTCCCTTCCCGCAGCCGACAGGCTCCGATCTCCCCATGGGGAACAGGGAACCGGGGTGGGTGGCGGCAGACCTGGGCGGCACCAGGCCAAGGTGGGTGAAAGTGAGCGGGGCCCTGATCAGCCCGCCAGTCGCCCCACACACAGAGGGTGACTGGTGGTGGGGGGCGGGGCTGGCTGTCAGCAGCCAGAGAAGATCCACCCTGATCGCAGGCCAGGCCTAGGGGACCCTACCCGTGCAGGCCTCTAGTAATGTTTATAATGTTCAATTGTCTCTTTTTCTGTGGTTACAGTCACTGTGACCATTGATTGTTTAGATTCATTAGTTCATTAAGGGTTGCAAAATGGCGATACTGTAATTCTCTCATTTCTTCTTTTTTTTAAATCCTCACTAAGAATATCATTTTACTGATTGGTGTTTTGTTGTTGTTGTTGTTTGTTTTTTGAGAGAGAGAGAGAGAGAGATTGGGATTGGTTGCGGTTGCCATGCGCCCCGACTGGGACTGAAACGGCAACCTACATATGTGCCTTAACCAGGAATCAAACTGAAACCTTTTGTTGTATGGGACGAAGCGCCAACCAACTGAGCCACCTGGCCAGAGCTCCTTTTTCTTCATTTGTTAGCTGAAATACAACTGAAAAAAAGCGGGGGGGAGGGGGGGGGAATTTCCCTCAACAACCATTTTGATTACCCTAAAAACAGTTTATATGAGAAAGTCAGATTAAGTGTTTGATTCTTTCCCTTTATTTAGCAGTTTCAGAAGAATGATTTGACTCCCTGTTAATCTCTAAGGTGACCGATTTCTTTCTTTAGGATCATTAACTGAAGATTTTAACATTCTCGATGTGTTTTAATACATTTCAGTGATTATTCTAATTGATGCTCATATCGTTCCATCTTTTTTGAGGAGGAGGTTCCTCAAATTATTTTCTGAGTTCATTTTTTAAATTTAACTTTTGAATTGAAGAATAATGTGCATGCTAGTGAATTCTTTTAACATGACTTCATTAGTCTTTGATACTTTTCCTTTCTCACTGACAAGATGTTCAAGTTATTCTTGTACCTTTCCGTACCCAAATCTGGAGTCAGCCATTTCACAAGTTGTTCCTTTTCTTTTTTAAAAAATATATTTTATTGATTTTTTTTTTACAGAGAGGAAGGGAGAAGGGATAGAGAGAAACATCGATCAGCTGCCTCCTGCCCACCCTCTACTGGGGATGTGCCCGCAACCAAGGTACATGTCCTTAACTGGAATCAAACCTGGGACCCTTCAGTCCGAAGGCCGACGCTCTATTCACTGAGCCAAATCAGTTAGGGCAAGTTGTTCCTTTAAAGTAATCTTTTACTATTGAAAACTTTAGGTATAAACAAAAATAGAGGGACGAGTGTATTCATATGCAGCTTCAACATGTATTGACTCATGGGCATTCTTATTTCATCTGTCCCCCTTCACACCCTCCCAACACCCCCAATCCTGAGATTTTATTAAAGCACTAGAGGCCCAGTGCATGAATTCATGTACCGGTGGAGTCCCTCGGCCTAGCCAAGCGATCAGGATCTGGAGGGGGGCGGGACGTCACCCGGCAGGGGGGAGGGGTTGTGGGAAGTTGGCTGGCCGGGGGGAGGGGCTGAAGGAGGTTGGCTGTGGGAGCACACTGACTACCAGGAGGCAGCTCCTGCATTGAGCATCTGCCCCCTGGTTGTCAGTGCTCGTAATAGTGACTGATCAACCAATGGTTAATATGTTTATTTGCTCTCCTTACATTTTCTTTGGTAACATGTCCATTCATATCTTTTGCCCATTTCATTTGATTCTTAGTAGCATAAACTAAGTTGAATTATTTTAGTTACCTTTATAATCAGGAAAAATATGAGTACACGTCATTATAACAAAGTTTACAAAAGTAAAGAAAATGAAAATAAATTGCCATAATCCTACCTGAGATTCAGACACGGTTAACACTGCATTTTGCTCTGTTTTCTTCTAGACAATTTTCTGTGCATAGTTTAAACAATCCTTTGTGTGTATTCATTCCACAAATGTTTATTGACAGCTGGTGTGACCCAGGTGCTCCCCTAGGAAAAGGATCTCGCCCTGAATAGCGCCTTGCTTTCATGGTGCAGATACCATTGAGATCAGATTGCTACACATCTTTGAATCTTTTTTTCACCTAACATTGTTCATGAGCATTTTCCAAAACTTTTCATAGTCATTTTTCAACGATTAAATATCTATACTGGTCACAGATTTTATTTTTTCTCTTGTCATACACAATGCAATGCTAAGCATTTTGTACATAAGACCTTCTTCACTTCAGAATATATTTGTTAAGTAGTGCCCACTAATAAATTGGTTAAATTAAAACATTTTTTAAGAGTGATACATTTTGGCCCTTGCTGGTTTGGCTCAGTAGATAGAGGGACAGTCTGTAGACTGACGGGTCCTGGGTTCAATTCCGGTCAAGGGCACATACCCAGGTTGCGGGCTTGATCCCCAGTAGGGGGCATGCAAGAGGCAGCTGATCAATGATTCTGTCTCGTCATTGATGTTTCTATCTCTCTCTCCATCTCCCTTCCCCTCTGAAATCAATAAAATATATTTTTAAAAAGAGTGATTAAGCCGAAACTGGTTTGGCTCAGTGGATAGAGCGTCAGCCTTCGGACTCAAGGGTCCCAGGTTCGATTCCGGTCAAGGGCATGTACCTTGGTTTCAGGCACATCCCCAGTAGGGGGTGTGCAGGAGGCAGCTAGCTGATCAATGTTTCTCTCTCATCGATGTTTCTAACTCTCTATCCCTCTCTCTTCCTCTCTGTAAAAAATCAATAAAATATATAAGAAGAATAAATAAAAAGAGTGATTAATTTTGCAGAATTGCTTTCTAAAAAGGTTGTGTTCTACTAGTAGTGCCTCAGAATATGCTTCTTATCCCCGCTCCCTTCCCTACCTGTGGAGAGAGGTTGGATCTTTATATAACTTAGCCTCTTCTCTCCATTCATTCATTCGTTGTTTATGCAAACAACGCCAAAAATGGCTGATGGCAAAGGACATGAGGTTACAGACAGAGCCTAGGTAGGAGCTGGCTGCCATGGTTGTAACATGACCTTGTGCTCACTATCTTCTGCAGGCTGTGAACCCAGGCAGGTCCCTGTTCCTGCTGTATGCCCTCAGGAGCTCCCCCAGACTTGGTCTGCTGTACCTCTACCTGTTTGACTACACAGACACCTTCCTACCCTTCATCCACACCATCTGTCCTCTGCAAGAAGACAGCTCCGGGGAGGACATCCTCACCAAACTTCTGGTAGGTCTGTACCATTTCTCAGTGTGCTGCAGAACTGGAGACATGGCTGCAGCCTGTCATAAAGAGTAAACAATTCCTGGCTTTCATTTGGATTTTGCAAGGAGATCCCCTACAAAAGAAAATAAAGAAGGAATGTTTGCCCTGGCTGGTTTGGCTAAGTGGTGGGAGCATCGGCCCACGAGGACCAAAGGGTCGTGGGCTCAATTCCCAGTCAAGGGCACCTACGTTGCAGGCTTGATCCAGGGTCAGGGTGCGTGCAGGAACGACCACTAGATGTGTCTCTCTCAGATCGATGTTTTCTTTCTCTCTCTTCTCCACCTCCCTCCCCTCCACTCTCTCTAAAAAATTAATGGAAAAATACCTTTGGGTGAGGATTTTTTAAAAAAGGAACTTTTCCACCCCAAGAAGCCTATTTTGTTTCCCACATTGCATAGCAAGAGGGGCTACCCAATGGACTTGAAATGTTTAGGAGGGAAAACCAGCATTTCTTTTATTATAAAAGATAGGATAGTCCCGATTGCCCGAAGGTTAGATTTATGAGTCTGCTAACTTGGTAATCTGTCTTTCAATAGGATCCCCAAAGGATGAATGATTACTTGTCTTACCACAAGACAGGGATAGTATTTGTCCTATTGGCCTCATCACAGTAAGCCAGCGTCCAGCTCACTGATGGGAGTCCTTTTGTAACCTGAAATGGTTGCCCATCATGGCTCTTGTTTCTTCAGTTTGACCCATGGATCCTTCAGAATTATTGGTGGATCCCATTGACTAGGTGATTTCTTGTGTTTTGAGGGTATATTGTCCTTTGCATTGCTGCTCTTGGGGCAATCCCTCTGATCTGTTTACATCAAAAAGTCACATGGGCCCTAACCGGTTTGGCTCAGTGAATAGAGCATCGGCCTGTGGTCTAAGGTTCGATTCTGGTCAAGGGCATGTACCTTGGTTTCGGGCACATTCCCAGTAGGGGGTGTGCAGGAGGCAGCTGATTGATGTTTCTCTCTCATCGATGTTTCTGTCTCTTTCCCTCTCCCTTCCTCTCTGTAAAAAAAATCAATAAAATATATATATTTTTTAAAAGTCACATGGATATAGGAATTGTCATTTATGATCCACACTCATAAATGTTGAAATAGAATTCCTAAACCTCCTATTGTCCTTTTTAAAACATTTTAGGCAAGTATCCTACCAGACTTCAGCCTTGGATATAGTTTAAAGCCTGCTGATGAGCCCCTTTGCACAATGTTTCTTTAATTACCCACTTTCTAGCTGTTACCTGCATTGCTGGACTGGGATGTTAGAAACTTACCCGACCTTTCCATTTTAACAAGCCCCAGCAACCCCTGCCTGTGCATCAGGCTAACTTGTTTCTTGTAACACTCATTGCACAAAGTCTTGCTGACCTTCCATTAACTTATGGATGCCTCTGAATTGTTTAAATACTTTTGTTAATTATCTGCTAATATCTGTAATCAGATATTATTTTCCCAAAAATTATTTTTCCAAGGTTTGTGTTTAATTTTTCCATGACCTGTTAACTTTCTACCACAGCTAAGATGTTGAATTTAGGAAACTGAGCTACACATGTAGTAATGATGAAATTATAAAACTGGTTAATTTCAATTCATATCAATCCCATTTTTTATAACTCATGATTAGATTTTATTTCTGAACTTCTAGAATTATGTAACAGGCATCTCAGTTCAACCTCTTTGGTAATATTTAGCCAATGTAAGATTAATTATTACAAGGTGAGTTGATGGAAATTTCATTTTAGATTGTTTAGGGGTGTGTGTGTGTGTGTGTGTTAATGTAAAACTCACTGGAATAACCACAATATTATATTTTGTATAAAAGTTGATCTTCATAATTTTTTTATCCATTTTTATTTGTGTGTTATTTTTAAAGGATCTTAGAGAGCCCACATGGAAACAGTGGAGAGAATTCCTTGTCAAATACTCCTTCCTTCCGTACCAGCTGATTGCTGAATTTGCTTGGGACTGGCTAGAAGTCCATTATTGGACGTCTCGGTTTCTCATCGTCAATGCCATGTTACTCTCGGTTCTGGAATTATTCTCCTTTTGGAGGATCTGGTCAAGAAGTGAACTGAAGTAAGTGTGTTTTCATATTGGATATAGTTGGAGCAACGGGGACTGGAAAAGATGTCTAAAGTATTACTTAAACACAAAGACTCCTCGTGTTCTGGTTTTTAAGCACCTACTTAAGCAGCAAATAGGAAAAGTTACCTTGTGGTAGCAGGGTGGAGAGGTTTTCATGGTGCTCATTGTTAAAGTGTTTCTCCATATATCTTATCACACGTACCCTACCATATAATTCCTGGGAATGGAGGGTGTACATGAAAGATTTTAATAATTAGGGGATCAACAAGTGGGAAAATGAAGGTGCTTTATAAAAAGAACAGCATTATGGTAAAGCATAAAGAGATCTGGTGAGAAATCCTATGGGCATGAGTTCTAATCCTGCCCTGCTGCTAACTGGAACAGTAATAGGGTGTCTGGATTAATGCCTAAAATGAGAATCGGATTAGACAGTCACTGACTTAGGACTCTTGATTGCAAGTGACAGAAACCAATCTGAATTGGCTTTCCTAAAAAGGGAAATGCCCAGTTAAGGCTTCCCACAAAGCTGGATGCAGAGACCTAAATGCTACCATCCAGACTGGCTCTGTCTCCCTCTTGCAACTCTGCTCTTTCCTGTTGGTCAGCCTTAGGCAGCTCTCTTTAAGTGTGGGCCTCGGGTCACTCCACGCGTAGATTGGAGCAGCTTAGCACCTTGTGGCAGGAGAGCACTTCTTTCCCTATAGTACTTGTGAGTCTCAGGGCTCACATGCCTTTACTCTGATTGGCCCAGCCTGGGTCACATGCTCACCTGAACCCATCGCTTGGGACAGGGTGTGTGGGGCTCTCCTTGTCCAGGCTCAAGGCATGTACTCATCCCTCACCAGGGGCTGTCTTCAGCCCCACCCAGACCACATGGAAAAGAGTACAGGAGGAAGGCACCCCCAAAGGAAAACTTAGAAGGTGTTGTTAGAAGAAAGGGAATGGCTGCTTGGCAGGCAGAAGTAACATTACCACAGTATCCTTGAAATCTGAAATGTCCTATATAACTCTCAAGGTCTTGGCTTCATCAATCAGGAGCAGCCTTATGAATAGTTCTGAGAACCTGACAAGAATCTCCCTCATTTATTTCAATTCAGTGAACTCCTTTCTTCATGTACAGTTAATTGAGCCCCTTCTCTGCTCCTGGCTTTCTTCTGGGCACTGCAGATCTTTTGGTAACGAAGACAATCTTGACTCTGAAGGTCTACAGCCTCGCAGAGAAAATCTGTATATTAAATATATACAAATGAGACACAGCGATGAAGCAAGTGGAGTTGGGGCTGAAATGGGATGCCTCACCTGGTGTAGATAGTGCCCGGAGAAGCACCGTCTAGGCTGCGTCCTGGGAGTTGAAGATGGATGGGTCAGGCAAAGCTGTGTCTCAGGCAATGGGGACAGAAGACAAGGTCTCTGCAGCCAGGCCACCTGACTGCGTTGGGAGACAGCCAAAGTCTGAGCACTTTGGTGTTGTCTTTAGAATTGCCAGCACTATTCCACCTCTCAAATGCTTCTCTTCTTTTTCAGGACTGTGCCTCAGAGGATGTGGAGCCATTTTTGGAAAGTATCAACACAGGGGCTTTTTGTGGCCATGTTCTGGCCCCTCATTCCTCAGTTTGTTTGCAACTGTTTATTTTACTGGGCCCTGTACTTTAACCCAATTATTAACATTGATCTTGTGGTCAAGGAAGTCCGACGGTTGGAAACCCAAGTTTTTTGAGTGGCACTGCCCACGCTCTGAGGGACTCCTGCAGCCTCCCTGACATCTGAGCTTTGATGCTTAAGTGAAGAGGGGTTGGGAGCGCTCAACTTCCTATTTTCTTTCCCTAGTAAACAAGGTGCTGCTTTCTCTGTCAAAGCCTCCAACCAGGTCCTCTCTCCCTCTGCCTGTCACTGTGGCAGCCGGGACTGACATCCCAGAGCTGGGCCGACACAGCAGCAGCACCTCCCATCTAGCCTCCTTGCTCACAGGAACTTGGGAGGCCCCGTCCACTACAGCTTGCAAGGAACCAGGGTCCTCAGAGGATGTGGTGTGGGTGACATCAGAAGGCTGCCACAGCAGCAGTCCTGACTTCAGTGACTGACAAAGGCTCCCAGGGCAAGTTGGAGTTCTGAGACTCGGCCCAAGATCCGGCTTATTGGAGCCAGGCCCGTCCTCTAAGTCAAGTTTAGGAAAATGGAAGAAGACTTTGTCATAGGCATAGACAGTTGCACACAAAAAAATACAGAGGAAAACCCAAAATCCAGTAGACAATTGTTTTATTGAAGAGTTGCTAAGAAGTTGAAGAGTTAAGTATCTAAAAGATTCAGTTTGAGACTAGAATGATGGTTACACTCATCCTGTTTCTAACTTCTAATCATTGAAAGTTTGGCTCTCTTTCTCTGAATTGGGGGATTGAGTGGGATGTCAGGGTATTAACAGAGGGTAATTGGTATCAGGCTGTGCTGCCTCAGTGCTACTTAAAATGGTCTTGGCCCTGGCCAGGTGGCTCGGTTGGAGTGTCATCCTGTGCACCAGAAGGTTGCAGATTCGAGTCCCAGTCTGGGCATGTACAAGAGGCAACCAATCAATGTTTTCCTCACGATGATGTTTCTCTCCCTTCTCTAGAATCAATTTTTAAAAATTAAAAACAAACAAACATATCCTCAGGTGAGGATTTAAAAAATTGTTTTGTTTTGAGGTTTGCTTTGTTTTGAATAATCTAAAATCCAGGATAGTCCTTTTGTTTAATGAAGCATTTTATACATTGACCTCACACTGTATAATCTTTATCATCTTGTTCTGATGTATAAAACAGCAAGTATAATTACACCAAATGTTGTAATTGTAAATATGAATGAGATGAACTATGCCTCTTATTTCATTCTAATGTGATCCATGATAGGCCTCGATATAAATGGCATCCAAAGGGTTTCTTTGTGACTCCATGAACCATTCATTAATCCTTTGTATCTTTGAAGATTTCACTCAAACTTTGCATCTGAAAGTTTAAAGAAATTACTTGAAATAAAAATAAAATATTTTTTATAAAGACAAAACTTCTGTAGAAAAAAATTGTTTAGAAAACATGATGAAAATCTGAATTGCTCAATACAACCTACTAGTCATGCTGAAGTCTCCCTGCCTGATGGGAACATTGAGCCAAGGAGTCACCCTAAGGCAGTGATGGGCAACCTTTTGAGCTTGGTGTGTCAAACTTCGCCAAAACACTGAGCATAACTCGGGTAGTGTGTCACTTTGAGGAAAAAAACATTATTTCACAAATGTTTCATCCTCAGGAGCAGCAAATGTTTCATCCTCGGCATGCGGCCGCCTCAGCCGCCGCGTGTCATCAGAAATAGCTACGCGTGTCAGTGCTGACACGCATGTCATAGGTTCGCCATCACTGCTAAGGTATCTTAAGTGAAAGGAGGGAAAATGTTTTCTTCCTCCTGTGTTTGCTCACCAGGCCCAGGACTGCCTGACTTTACCTGCTGAACACCCATGACTTGCCAGAGACGTTGACGGCACTGCAAGTTTGGGGACACTGCAGTATTTGCACATCCCTGGTCTCCTGCCTTGAGGGTTACTATTCTTTCCAGATAAAGAGATGGAGACTGGGTGGCACTAGTGGAGCAGGACGCAGGCTGGACTACAGGTTGCCAGACTCCTAGAACAGTGCCCTCCACCCACTCCCCATATTCTGCTTCCAAGAGGGTGCTATCCACATGTGCTCAGGGGAGAGCAAAGGAGACCTGGCCTAGAGCAAATGGGCTGGGCTGGACTTTCACTAATCATCAGCAGGAGGGACAGGTACTTCAGAGTCAGGGCCACAGCTGCCTCTCTCCTCCCTCAGACCTTCTCAGTCATAGCAGGTTTACACGCATCAAAAGAGGGTGTCCATTTAAAATATTCAGACCCTTTGAAGTAAGAATTCCATTTTTGCAAATCTGAGTTAAGGGATAGTGAAAAGGTGGGCTGTGGGATTTGGCAGATTTATTCACAAGTATCGCCAACACATGAATAATTGGTCAAAATAGGAAACCACCAATACTCTAAAGTGAGCAATTTATAAACTGGTACATAATGCCTATTTAAAATGGAGTTTCCAGCCCTGGCCAGTTTGTTCTGTGGTTAGAGCCTTGGCCTGCGACAAGGGTTGTGGGTTCGATTCTGGTCAAGGGCACATAATTCAGTTGCAAGCTTGATCCCCAACACATGCGGGAGGCAACCAATCGATGTGTCTTTCTCACATCAATGTTTCTCTGTTTCTCCCCCTCCTTCCATTCTCTCTAAATATCAATGGGGAAAAAAACATTTCCTCAGGTGAGATCAACAACAAAAATGGAATTTCCAAATATTTTTTAATGACATGGAGAAAAGCTTATGAAAAACATAAAAGAGTTTCAACTACATTTTAAAGAAGAATAGTTTGTTGATTTTTAGAGAGAAGAGAGTAGAGGGAAATAGCGATCAATCCCACAACCTGGGGATGTGCTCTGACCAGGAATTGAACCAGCAAATTTCCATGCATGGGATGATCCCCAACCAACTGAGCCACACCAGCCAGGATTCAACTACATTTTTTTAAAATACAGAAAAGACTGATGGACAACAAACTAAAATGCTAAAAAAGTGGTCATTATGGTTTGTGGGAAATGGGATAATTTTTCCCCCTTTATATTTCTCTGCATTTGCCTTTTTAAGAAAGCAGTGAGTATATAATACTTTTGTAATCAGGAAATAAATTTTAACTAGTAAAGATGGAGTAGGATGGCTCTGGTTGGTTGCTTAGTGGTTAGAGCGTTGGCCTGCAAGGTCCTGGGTTTGATTCCCAGTCAAGGGCATGTACCTCATACCTTGGTTTCAAGTTCCCAAGCACTGGTAAGGGCCCATGCAGGAGACAACCAATTAATGTGTCTCTCATGTCAATGTTTTTCTCTCTACCTCCTCCCTCCCTTCCACTCTCTCTAGAACTCAGTGGAAAAAAATATCCTCAGGTGAGGATTAAAAAAAAAAAAAAAAAAAGGTGGAGTAGGTTGGACAAGAATACTCTTTCTTGAGCTAACAATTACTAGACCTGAACTTCACAAGGGTGGATGGTAATCATGTGGTCATCTTGTTTATTGCCTCAACCCAGAACTTAGAACAAGGCCAGGCACTTAGCAGGTGTTTGTTCACCAAGAGCAGGTTAGAAGACAAGCTCAGCCTTTTCATAAAAGTTGAACCTCGAACATGGTACCAGATCCAATACAGGTACAAACACTGTCATGGTTTTGTAAATAGGCATGGGGTTTTGACCTTGGTCAAACTGGCCACCAAACAGGCTCCAGCCCCAAGTTTGGAGAGGGAGGAAGAACAAACACAAGTTGCAGCTTTAACACTTTAACTCAGTTCCCCTCTGAATATGAACTGAAGGTGGCTGTTGATTAGTGAAAAAAGAGTTTTATTTCTTTGTGCAAAACATTTCAAGTCAAGCTAGTCAGTCACATTTGAGCGGGTCCTGCCCACATAAGAAACGTGGATAGAAGAAGTACTTTAAATGGTACTCAGTTTTGGCTAAGCAGTAAGCAAGCTCCTGGTCACACTTGCACAAGAGTTCTTGACATTTATCCTCTGTCGGTCCTGAAAGAAATGGGGAAACTGAGGTTAGAGCGGGAACGTGCAGAGACTTGAGGATAAACATGAGGGAAACGAGTAACACTGTTGGCAGTAAGGGTCATAAACTGTATGTGTGTGACACTTGACAATTCACTATGTGATCTCCATTGTCAGGGCAACTCCAGGAGGGAGTGATATTGGCCCCATCTTGCTGAAAAGGAAATGAAGTTGTCAGAAAAGTGTTTTGAAATGCCGAGTCCAAAGTCCCTTTGAGCTAGCTTCTCTTTTGTATCAATATTACACAATTTCATTTGAAGATCCATTGAGAATAGCAGTAAGGAACCATCCAGGCCTTTTTTTTTTTTTTTTTAATGCCTGCTCTGCTGCTTCCTAGCTGTGTGATCTTGCCTAAATGAGTCAAGTCCTCATTTAAAATGGGGCATTATCCACTTTGCAGGATTACTGGGAAGCCTGGGTGAGGAAGCCTACATCAAGTGCCCAGGAGAGACTTGGCACTGAACCTGCACTCAATCAACATTGAATGTAGTAGATATGTGCCTATAGACACATCACTTCATACTCTCTGGGCTGTTTCCTCAAGTGCAACACGGGGATACTAATAGTACCTACTTCTAAGGGCTGTTGAGAGAATGGAAAGAGACCAAATCAGTAAAATGCAGTGGATACAGGAGGCACTAGTAAGCTGAAGCTGACCTCCTAAAGTTGCCACTAATCTGACCATCTATATATATAAGGCAAATATGCAAAGTGTCCCCTCAAGAGTTTGATGGGAAGATCGGAAGTTTGATTACTTGCTATGATGTGGAATGAAGTAAGGCCCCAATCTGCCCTGGGGACCCTACCCCTGCACAAAGTTCGTGCACTGGGCCTCTAGTTCAATATAAAAGGATAGCCCCACCCTGCATCCCTGCTTTTTTATTGAGGAAAAATTCCCATATCAAAATTTACCATTTAAAAGTACACAAATCAGTGGGGTTTAGTACATTCATAATATTGGGTAACCATCACCTCTATCTAGTTCCAAAACATTTCTATCACCCCAAAGAGATCTTGTACACATTAAGATGTTGTTCCCCAATACTCCTCTCCTGAGTCTGTCAACCATTAATCAGCCTTCTGTCCCTATAGATTTGCCTATTCTGGATATTGTAAACACTTGGAATCATATAGCACGTGACCTTTTGTGCCTGGCTTCTTGCACTTAGCTCCTTGTATCACATTTTCAAGGTTCATCCATGTTGTAGCAGGTTAAGTACTTCACCTGCTTTATTTTCTGACACAGCAGTTATAAAAGCACTTGGCACAGAGACAATTTCCCATTCTCCTCCTTTTAGACTTCGCTTTCGTTTTTTATGTTTTTATTAATTTCAGAGAGAGAGAGAGAGAAACATCAATGATGAAAGAGAATCATTAATTGTTCTCCTCCCACACATCCACTACTGGGAATTGAGCCCGCGACCCCGGCATATGCTCTGACCAGGAACAAACCATGACCCCCTGATTCATGGGTCAACATTCAACCACTTAGCTACACCAGCTGGCCTACACTTCTCTGTCTTACCTAAAACCTAGCATAGAGGCTGGCACAGAATAGATTCTCAATAATATTTGTTGAGAGAATATGGAAAAGCCATACATCATTTCCAATTCTTACACAAACACTGCATCTAATTTTTACTATTCCCATTTTATGGATGTGTAAAGTGAGGGAGACTCAGTGGAATTCAGTAGCTTGTCCAAGGACACAGAGCTGGAAAGGGGTGGACCAGGAGTCCAGCCCAGGATCTCATGATCCAGCACCTGTACCTCCCCTCTGTTCCCACCCTCATCTCTGAGCAAGAAAGATTCTTTCAAAAGCAAGACTTGGTTTTACTACTCCATAGCCTCAGGAACCTAATAGCATCATGTTATTCAAGAATAATAAAAATTTAAAAGGAAAAATAGCTCCCATGGGTTAAGTTTAAAATAAAGGCCTGCCAGTAAATATTATTATATGCTTAACATTTTTAAAATATATTTAAGTCAGGCCCATAAATGGAAAATGGGCCACACCTGTAATTAAATAAACAACTATGTTCAGAATATCTCCAAACAGAATAAGAGAATATTTTTAGTCAAAAATGTATAATACATATTTTGGTTCTCTTCCTTTGGTTCAGGGAGGGCAGTTCTGTAAACAGGCACAGACTCCATCAACAAATACTTTACAAATTCCATTTTAACACGGTTAGGGGCAAGTTGAAGGGAAGAAGGGGAAGATCTTTAAGATTTCCAACTCAACGCCCATTTCACCTCCTCCTTGCCCGCACCGGAAGGGGCAGATTGGGGGCAGGGAATGGGCCCAGGAGTAGGCACATCACCACCACGGCAGGCAAGTCACTTCTTTCCCTGTGCTTCAGTTTCTCCAACTCCGTATGAGAGGGCTGGACAAGATGATGTCTGGGCCACTTTCAGTCCTAAACACCAATATTGTTTCTCAATATGAAGTCAGCCTTGTTCTTATGCCAGCTCCTAAGTCATACTGAGGAGATATGGCTGAGGGTCTGTGCCTATCTAAGACCATCCTTCTAGTAACTCGTAGTTGCCGCCTTTCCTCTGGAACAGACCCCGCTGCAGGAGCGAGGGTTCCAGTGGAAAGTCACACCAGAACCTCAGTTCTCTCTAGTGGGCAGTAGTGGGTCAGAGAGAGGGTTCAGATCAGGATGAGAGAGGGAGGAGAGGAGATGGGAGAGAATAGTAACCTCTGTCCAATCTATTTATCACATTATAAACCCTTGTTTCATCTTTGCTACACGCATCTTCGAGGTAAGGAAACTGAGGACCGGAGAGGTCATCCATCTAGGGCCAAGAGATTTTCAACAAGGGAAAGAAGAGTTTCTTCCACAGACAGTACTGGGACAACTGGATAGTCCATGCACAACACTGAAGTTAGACCTTTAACACACACCATATACAAAAATTAGCTCAAAGTGGATCAATGACCTAAATGCAAGATTCAAATGATCAAACTATTAGAAGGAAACAGGGACATAAGTCTTCATGGCCTTGGATCTAGCAATGGATTCATAGATAGGACACCAAAGACATGATCAATAAAAGACAAAATAGCCCTGGCCAATTGTTCAGTGGTTAGAGCGTCGGCTCGCAGACCAGAGGGTCTGGGTTCCATTCCCAGTCAAGGACATGTACCCTGGTTGCAGGTTTAATCCTGCATGTGGATTAAACCCTTTCACTCTCTTTATTTATTTATTTTTTTTAATGAATCTTTATTGTTCAGATTACAATTGTTTCTCCTTTTTCCCCACATATCTCCCCACCACCCAGTTCCTACCCCCCCTCTTTCCTTACCTCCCCCCCCCCGCTGTCCTTATCCATAGGTTTATGATTTTTGTCCAGTCTCTTCCCATACTCCTCACACAGACACCCCTTTCCCCCTGAGAATTATCAATCCACTCCCATTCTATGCCTGATTCTATTAAGTCACCAGTTTATTCTGTTCCTCAGATTTTTAATTCACTTGACTTTTAGATTCACTTGTTGATAGATATGTATTTGTTGTTCATAATTTTTATCTTTCTTCTTCTTTTTCCTCTTTTTAAAGAATACCTTTCAGCATTTCATATAATGCTGGTTTGGTGGTGATGAACTCCTTTAGCTTTTTCTTATCTGCCTTTCACTCTCTTTAAAAATCAACGGGGAAAATATCATCAGATGAGGACTTAAAAAGAAAGACAAAACAGAAAAATTGGGCTTTATCAAAATTACAACTTTTTTTTTAAATCCTCACCTCAGGATATTTTTCCCATTGATTTTTAGAGAGAGTGAAAGGGAGGGAGAAGGAGGGGGGAGAGAGAGAGAGAGAGAGAGAGAGAGAGAGAGAGAGAAAGAGAGAGAGAGAGAGAGAGAGAGAGAGAGAGAGAGAGAGAGAAACATCGATGTGAGACTCATCTACTGGTTGCCTCCTGCCCATGCCCCGGCTGGGGTGGGGGGTGGGGGTGGGGGACAGGTGCAAATCCACAACCCAGGTATGTGCCCTTGACTGGGAATCGAACCCAAGACCCTTCAGTCTGAGAGCCAATGTTCTAACTACTGAGAAAACCAGCCAGGGCCAAAATTACAACTTTTTAAAAATATATATTTTTTTATTGATTTCAGAGAGGAAAGGAGAGGAAGAGATAGATAGAAACATCAATGATTAGAGAGAATCATTTATTGGCCACCTCCTGCACACCCCCCACTGGGGACTGAGCCCACAACCCAGGCATGTGCCCTTGACTGGAATTGAACCTGGGACCCTTTAGTCCACAGGCCGACACTTTATCTACTGGGCCAAACCAGCTAGAGCCAATATTACAATTTTTGAACATAAAAGACATTATCAAGAAAATGAGCCCTAGTAGGTTTTGCTCAGTGGATAGAGCGTCAGCCTACGGATTGAAGGGTCCTGTGTTCAATTCTGGCCAAGGGCACATGCCTGGGTTGTGAGCTCGATCCCCAGTAGGGGACGTGCAGGAGGCAGCCAGTCAATGATTCTCTTTCATCATTGGTGTTTCTATCTCTCTCTCCCTCTCCCTTCCTCTCTGAAGTCAATAAAATATTTTTTTTTTAAAGAAAAGAATATGAAAAGAGCCCTGGCCAGTATGGTTCAGTGGTTGAGCCTCAACTCATTAATCAAGAAGTCACTGGTTCGATTCCCAGTCAGGGCACCTGCCCAAATTTCGAGCTCGATCCCCAGTAGGGGTGTGTGGAAGGCAGCTGATCGATGAGGTTTCTCTCTCATCCATGTTTCTCTCTTCCTCTCCCTTCCTCTCTCTCTAAAAATCAATAAAAACATTAACAAAAAACATTTTCAAGAAAATGAAAATAGCCCTGGCAGGTGTGACTCAGTGATTAGAGGGTCAGCCTGAGCACCAAAGGGTCCAGGGTTCGATTCCCAGTCAAGGGCACATACCTGGGTTGCAGGTTCGTCCCCGTCCCAGGTTGGGGGGACAGGCAACCGATGGGTGTGTCTTTCTCACATTCTCTCTCCTTCTCTTTCTCTCTCCCCTGTCTCTGTCTCTGTTTCTCCTTCCCTTGTCTCTCTCCCTTCCACAATCTCTCTCTGAAAAGCAATGGAAAAAATATCCTCGGCTGATGATTAACAAGAAAAGGAAAAAGAAAGAAAATGAAAAGATAACCTATAGAATGGGAGAACATATTTGTAAATCATATATCTGATAGAGGTACAGTACCCAGAATGTATTAAAAACTCTTATAACTCAACAACAAAAAGACAAATAACCCAATTAAAAATGAGCAAAACACCTGAATAGTCATTTCTCCAGATATATAAATGGTCAACAAGCACATGAAAAGATGCTCAACATGATTAGGGAAAAGCTAATAAAAACCACAAGAGATATACTAATCACCCCACTAATAAATACCATCTCTAAGAAAGTAATCTGTCCATCCATCCTCCACCCACATTTTTAAATTTTGTTTCATTACATGTCAAAGTAATTTGCATAGATACCTTTAGTCTGTATATTCCTTTTCTTTTTAACTTTTAATTCACAAATAATTCATGAAGGTAATCTTTTTTAAAAAATGGAAACATTACAGAGAACATAAAATTGCTCCCTACCATCACTCCCCTCAACCTGATTCTGTCCCTAGAAATGACCACAGTCATCCTCAGTTTGGAGTGTATCTTTACATTTTTCTGAGCTTTGCAAGCGTCCACATGTAGTTACGGAAAGTAGGATGGTACTATTTGCAAGTTTTTCTTTTTAACACAGTGGTGCTTTATTGAACATGTCATTCTGCAGTTTGCTTTTTCACTCAACATCTTTCCATGTCAGCATATGGTTCTACCTTATCCCTTCTCCAGGCTGCAGTCTTCCACGGTGAGGATATATCCTTCAGTGAGGATACATCATGGGTTTATATACCCAGGCCCCATCTGATGGACAGTTAGGTGGTTTATATCTGGTATCATTTCTCTCTTTTTCCAATTTTGTCCAGACAGAAAAGAAATGGGTTTCTTTGGCCCTAGCTGGTTTGGCTCAGTGGATAGAGCGTCGGCATGCAGACTGAAGGGTCCCGAGTTCAATTCTGGTCAAGGGCACATGCCTGGGTTGTGGGATCAATCCCCAGTAGGGGGCTTGCAAGAGGCAGCCAATCAATGGTTCTCTCTCATCATTGATGTTTCTATCTCTCTCTCCTTCTCCCTTCCTCTCTGAAATGAATAAAACTATATATTTTTTAAATTTTTTGAAAGAAAGAAAAGGGTTTTTTTTGTTTATTTTTTTAAGTGTTCAGCATTAACGATTATTTATATTAGATCAATCCAAAGGGTGGTCTATGGGGAGTTGGAAGCAGTGGTAAGTTATTACAAGCAGATGCCCCAGGAACTCCGGGGAAGGTTGGTGTGGGTGTTGCTGGGAACTCACCACATTCAATGCGCTGACTGATGCACGTCCAGGGGTAGGACTGCAGCTTGGTTATGCAGCCAACCTCCTTCCTGGCATGCTGGTAGCAGCAATCATGACGCTGACAGCACCTGCGGATGGCAGACAGGCAGACCAGCAGGTGGGTGAAGGCTGCTCTCCTGGCCATCTTTCCATGCTAGGACTATGGGTGAGCATCTTCTGGTCCAAACTCTGTTCCTGAGACTCCTATCTTGGGAAATACTTCTACTGACCTCAGTGTGTCCTGCACTGCCTCCATCGCCAGCCATGCTCGAGCCTGGCCCCTGCCTGCTTCACTCCCTTAGTCTCTGAGCTCCAGCAGAACTACTCTCCTCTCTGTTGCTAGAACAAGCCTGCCTCCCACCTTTGCCCTCTGCCTAGGACAACTGCATGCCCACTCTTCCTCCTTTAGGTCTCAGCCTAAGTACCAGCTCCCATCCCTAGAATGTCATCAGGCCCCCTACTTCCCAGGGGGCTCCTTGTTACACCCTCTCATAAAACCAGGGAACCTCCCTTCAGGGCAGGTTTATAATGAGACCCTGATTAGCAAGAAGGTTAACACCTGTCCTTCTCACTGACCAGAGCTCTAAGATGTGGGACCATTTCTCACAGTGTCACCAGTATCCAACCCAGGGCCTACCACATAATAGGATTTCAATAATAATAATAATAATAATAATAATAATAATAATTTACTATTGAAAAATTTCCTGAGGAACACCCACAAATACCCCTAAACCTGCCCATTATTCATTCATTCACTGGTATTATCTCCACCCAGCCACCAGCCCCACGCTGTGTTGAGCCCTCAGCTGATCTGGCAGGGACAGGTCAGCCAGATTTCACTCTGCCCTCAAGGAGCTCCCAGTCTGGTGAGGGAAGCAGACAAGCCACCAGGTGCTACATGCATAGTGAGAAGTGCTGGGATGAGGGGTAAGAGAGGATTCTGGAAGCCAGAGGAGGTGCCATGCCCAGCCGGGCTTCAGGAAAGGCTTCCTAGAGGCGGTAATGCTTGATCTGCATCTGGAAAGATGTACAGGAACCAGACAACCAGAGTATGGGCGGGCATGGCCGGCAGCAAGAGCCTTGAAGGCGCAAGGCTGAGTCAAGACTTGCTAATGACAATCACATCCGCTAAGATAGGGAGGAGACCATCAAATACTCTGTCACCTGGTGAGTGGCTGTGCCTGTCTGAGTCTCGGGGCCCTCGTCCATAAAACAGGGATAGCCATTGTGCCTGTTTCGAAGGATGGCCATGAGGGTGAATGAGATGTCATGGGAAGATATGCGCCCACAGCCCTGTACAGAACAGGCACTTCTCACATGACAGCAGAGTGCGGTGCTTAGGGCCATGAACCCAGCAAGACTGGGTTCACATCCCTTACTCTCTGTGTGGCCCCACACAAGTTACTTAATCTTTCTGTGCCTCAATTTCCTCATTTCTGAGATGGGTTTGTTGTGAGGACTCAAAGGGGTTCTCAAAAGAGTTCCTGGTGCCCTTTAAGTCTGACCAGTTTTGTGTAGGTTGTTTGTTTTTTCAGCCCAAGAAATCATCCCATAACCAGAGTGAGGGGGCAGCTGGCAATGTTACCCAGGAGGACCTCTGCCTGCAAGGTAGTGCCCTGTGCCATTTCCTCATAGGCCTTACCTACCCCCAGAGGGTGGGAGACCTTCTAGCCTGGCCCACACATAAACTCACCGGTCAATGTCATCGACGGGCTTGCCTCGGCCACCCAGGCCACAGTAGCAGCCATAGCTAACATAGGCCAGGGGGCTGCGGGGGCCAACACAGTGTATGGTCTCTGCCAGTTCTATGAGTCCACGTCGGTGCACATGTGACTTCAAGGAAGCTGGGGGGAAACAAAAGTTAGAGGCTGAAGGTCAGGTTCTCCCTTGGCCCTGGGGAAGGTCACTGGCCTGAAAAGAGCCGGGATGACTCCCTAGGTTTGAATCCTGCTCCTCCTAGTCCCTGGCTGGATGACCTTGAACAACTTATTCAAACTCTCTGTGCCTTGTTTTCTTCATCTGTAAAATTAGGAGGATAAGTGCACCTCTCTTCATAGAATGAAATGAGATCATGTATGTAAAGCACCTGGCACATAGCAAGCTCTAGCTATTATTACCAATATCTTCAAGGCGGCCATGAAAGAGAAAACAAGACACAGAGCCACAGCATCTGAAAGATCTCACTTCCTGGAATGCCCTGATTCCCAATTTCCGGCCCTTGTCAATTTCCGACACGGTCAGAGTCTACGTTGTGCATTGAATGTCTGTCCCATTGCCTTAACCGGTTTGGCTCAGTGGATAGAGCGTCGGCCTGTGGACTGAAGGGTCCCGGGTTCGATTCTGGTCAAGGGCATGTGCCTTGGTTGTGGGCACATCCCCAGTAGGGGGTGTGCAGGAGGCAGCTGATCAATGTTTCTCATCGATGTTTCTAACTCTCTATCCCTCTCCCTTCCTCTCTGTAAAAAATCAATAAAATATATATATTTTAAAAATGTCTGTCCCATTGCCTGTGATGAGCACTGGTCATCAGAGATGAGCTAAACAGGGTCCCTGAGCTAAAGAGGAGTCCACAAGGGCTCCTCTGTGCAGGCATCCCTGTCCCTGGTTCTCTCCACCACCACCACCACCACTTCCATAGACGCTGGTTCGGGGCCCTTTCCGTCTCCTATTTTCACTGCCTAGACACAGCTCCCTCCCACACAGGGAGGCCCGGTGGCCCGAGCCCAATTATGGCTCTGACACATAGCAGTGCACAGTAGGTGCAATGGGAACCCCTGCCTTTCACAGCCACACAGCCAACAAGAAGCTGGCTGATTGGGGGCTCTGACCCAGGCTTCTGACTCCCAATCCAGTGCTCAGTCCTCCTTGCCCAATAACAGCAGGGGAAGGAGACCTGCCAGGGTGACAGAGCTGAGGGGCACCAGGGAGGGGGCCACTGCTCAGGGTCAGGCATGTCCAAACTCTCTGTGGTGTGGGCATCAGAGAACACAGTCCCTGTGAGTGTGTGCCTGTGCACCCCTTAGACTAAGACTAAGAGAGGCACAAGGACCCATCCCAGGTGAGTCTCAGAGCAGACACCCAGGCCCAGCCAGACCTGCCTGATTCCTGGGAATCTGCTCTCCACTGCTCTGGGACTGCCAATCCAGAGATTTATGCATTACATCTAGTCATCGTGTCTCTTTTCTAGAACAAGTTTTTACTACACTGACTCTTTTTAGGAGTACAGACCAGAATTAAATCCAGCTCGCTCTCTCAGGATTTGCCAAGTGCTGCTCCCAGCTGCCACCCCTCTGCCTGAAACCACCCTTCAGAGAAAGCTCAGGGGCCTCACTGCAGCCCAGAGGCCCTGCAGGAGCCTGCCCCTCCCTCCTCTCCAGTGTCCTCTCTGAATGCCCACCACATAGATCCTGCTCATCACTTCCTGTTCCTCCGGTTACATTTCCCATCACATATATCCTGCAAATGCCCTCACCCCGTCCTCACCCGCTTACCTCTCACCTCCTAGAATCTGCCTCACCCTCAGGTCAACCACAGGAGCCCTGTCCCATTGTGCTGCGTTCTGCTTACGGGAGTGACTCCCAAGCCTGGGAGCTCTTGGAGGACAGGTCTCTGCCATAGGCAGCTCCAGATGCCCTGGCACACAGCTGGCTTCCATAAAAGGTTCCTTGACCTCTGGGTCCACCAAGCCCCAGTCTAAGCATATATGACAGGACCCCAGTCTTATTCCTATACCCCACCACTGTCCCCAGAGGTCCCCCACCCTGACCTAACCACACTCTGGCATCTCAGGGTCCTGGGGACAGCCCTATGGAGAACCCAAGCATGGGGCAGAGGCGCAGCACTGGGTTTGGAACCAAGGAAAACACTCCCTCTTGGGTGGGGCAGGTCACTCTGGGGTCTGTTTGCTCTGTCTGCCCACGGCGGCCTTGCTAGGAGTGCCCAGGCTGCCTGGGCTTCCTATATTCCTGTGACCTGAGGGTGTGTGCTGCTTGTGTCTGTGTGTGATTCTGGCCGTGAGCCCTACACCTAAGTGCCCAGGTGAGGCTGGGGTGTGTATGTATAGGATGTGGTGTCTGTATATCTCCCTGTGAGCGTGTGCCTGTGCACCCCAGAAATGGGCAGTCACTGAGGGGACCTCTCCAAGTGTGGTGCCTAGGGATGGGTAAGAAGGCAACCTTATGTTCTTCCCCCACCCCAGGTAGGGCAGTCCCTTCTTCCCCTGCTCCTCCCCTTGGTAGTCAGACCCCAGGGACAGGTGGATGGAGAGGGTCTGGTCCCTGAAGAGGGTTACGGTGATGGAGGGGGTGTCGGGATGTCTGGGGAGGACACCGAGCCCCTGGGAAGGGCTAGCCTAGTTTTGGGTCCCTGGGAGGAGTGGATGAGTGGAAGCTCTTCGGGAGGACTGGGGAGAAGGCTCTTAGAAACCTGGTAAGAAATGTGTCAGTGAGCCAGAGAAAGGAGGGCTCGGGGCGGTGGGGCTCCTGGGACCTTGGAAAGGGCTGGTAAGTTGGAGTTCTTGCAGAGAGGGGTGGGGAGCAGGGCTGGGGCGGAGGGAGGGCTGAAGGAGTCCCAGGAACTCCTTGGTCCTCCAGGGGCGCACTCCTCACTCACCTGCGCAGGGCAGGAGTCCGGGTACCAGGAGTAGCAGAAGCGGCAGCATTACTGGCTGGCACAGGGGCAGCTGACCCATAGGAAGGTGGCAGGTATGGGACGATCTGGCTGACCAGTGTATATAGTCACCAAACTGGGGCCCAAACCCCCTCCCCCACGCCCCGCCCAGGCCCGCCCCTGCCCTCACCTTACCGCAGGGCAGGAAGGAGCCCGGCAAGGGCAAGCCCCTGGGGCGGCAAGAGAAGTCCTTCCCGGACCTCTGCATCTCGGGTCGTGGAATGGGCGCTGGAGGCCAAAAGAGAGAATCTGGCCCAGGAAGTCTCAGATTAGGGTTTGGGGAGGATTAGGGAGGAAAGGAGTTTAGCACAGGTCGACCCACCGCGTAAATGCTCAAAAAGGGTGCTCTATTAATATTCTTATTACCTGCAGCCTCCTTCCAGCACTCACCTGGGCATCCAAAAGAAGAGCTGGAGGAGGGGGAGAGCAAATTATTTTAAGCACTTTAAATGTAGGAAATTTGGTGCTCCAGGTACCTCTAGAAATCAACTCTGCACTGCCCCCTCCCCACCGCCGCCACTGCCACCACCATCACCACCACCACCACCACCACCACAGCTGGGAAACGGAAGGGGTCAAAGATTTGCCCAACGTGGGTTCTGGTGAAAGAGCTGAATGGTGTAGGAGGGGAGCTGGCCTCACACCCCATGCCCTTTCTGCCTCAGGCTTCTCAACTGGTCAAGGGTAGTAAAGCCCCCTCCAAGGGACACCGTGAGGCAGTGAAGACAGACAAAGCTCAGCATTGAAAGGAAGTTTGTGGCACACCTCTGTTCCCCTTGGTCCCTACCCAGTGTCATCAATTTCTGACGGTTTCTAGTTATAACTACTTCTGAGAGTAGAACTCCTAGACTCCTCCCACCTCCACAGCCAAGCTCTTGTAAAAATAATGGCAACTAACAAGGGTCATGTTGAGACAGGCCAGTGAGTGGAACAGGGAAACTGAGACAGACAGCTGAACAAAGGGGCAGAGGCAATTCACTGCAGATACAGAAGGTCACCTCCCTAGAGATAACGTCTAGGCCTCAGTTGTGTTTCAGCTCCAGGCCCAGAGAAGCAGCAAAACCAGGTGGGTGACACCAGGACCAGCTGCAATGACTAAGGACCCCCTGACATTGACAAATCAGTGAAGACCACACCTTGAAGGAGAATATTCTGCTGAAACCCTCTCCTGAGACCTCCCCTAAAATTCCTGCGTGCAAGAGAGATAAAATCATCAAGACAAAGGAGCCATCAGTCTCCCTCCCGGGACCCTGCCCACGCCTCCCCACAACTTCTTTCCCCACAGGCATGCCTCTAAGGGACTTCACGAGGCTTGTAATCAGGGCAGCAAATACAACAGCAGTTAGTCCCAGGCAAAACTCCTGCGCATGTCCCTAAGACCCCCTTTACTCTGACTTTTTAGTGAGCCAAAAGCAGACTTTGTTTCATTTCCTTGTTTCATGGTTCCCCGGATTGAATAAGCGTCCTCTAAAATTCACCTGGACTGGTACTGTGAAGTTTTTCCTGCTCAAAGTCAAGAACCCACACACTACTGGCTGGCCCTAGGCAAAGCCATTTCCAGTAACTATGTCTCACTAGCTATCAGGTGTTCAGAATCCTCACCTTTCAGAATTTTAGAGAGTGGAAGCGTGGGAGGAGAGAAAGAAAGAGAAATATTTATTGATGTGAGAGAGACACATCGATTGGTTGCCTCCCAAATGTGCCCCGTTTAGGATCAAGCCTGCAACCCAGGTATGTGCCTTTGACCTGGAATCAAACCCAAGACCCTTCGGTGCATGGGCCCATGCTCTTACCACTGAGCCAAACCGGCCAGGGCCAGACACATGATCTTAGCACAGCCTCAGACCCCTCTGGTGTCCCCATTTCACAGGAAAAAAATGAGGCTCAGAGAAGTTAAGAACCAAGAATGTGGGTGCCCAGATTCAAATTCGTTTCTACATGTTGCCAAATCTCCGTCTGCCTCCTTCTGAGGCAGGATAGTAAGAAGCTAGGAAAATTCCTGGGCAAGTGAAATACGGAAATTGAGATAGATAAATGACCAAGCAGCTTGCAACCATCTAGTAATCCTATCTTCCCTAAACCAAAGACACTTAAGAGTAAATGGCTTACACTTCTCCCCAATCAGAGGCTAATTAGTTTAAATCACCCTACTAAGGGAGATAGATAGCAGAAATCCAATTAGTACCATTTGTGCCAAGGACAGATGAAATTAAGGGAATAGATCTCATTTTGGCACATCAGCATTAAAATGATGAATATTCTATTGAGATCCTCTCCTAAGACCTTCCCTAAACTCCCAGCTTTTAAAAAGCCTCAAAATGAAAAGTCCCAGCAAGAGCCCTCCATCCTGGGGAGCACACCCAAGTCTTTTCCTTCCCCTCACAGGCATGCATCTCCTAAATTCTAAGGAACCCTAGGAAACTTGCAACCAGGGGAGCAATGGTCAGTGACAGCTTGTCCTGGGCTAACCCCTGAACTCTGTCCTCCCCCCCCCCCCCCGTTCTTAGACCTACCAGTGAGCTAAAGCAACACCGCCAGAGCTCATTTCTTTCTTATAACATTTCTAGAGATCCAAAGCCACCCCACCTAGGCTCTTTTCCTGTAGTTTCTTCTATCTTAGGCCCTTCCTTGTATCACTGTCCCTGATTTTAATAAATGTACCCTCAAAATCACCTGGACCAATGTTGTGAAATCTTTCTTGCACTTAGTCAAAAACCCACACACTTACCAGCTGGCCCTAGGCCAGTCTCCTTCCCGTAACACTTCTATGAAAACCTAAGGCATCAGGCCATTCATCTGCCACTCTCAGTCATTCTCTCCACTGGAGTGAGCTCCTCAAGGCAAGGCGTGGTCTCTCCTCTTGAATCCCTAACATGGGCCTGCCTGGCACGCAAGTATTCAATGAGGGCTTGTCCATACAGACTCTCCAAAACATGGGGTAAAAAACATTGTCTTTCTTCTAAGGATCTCCTATGAGCAATGGGAGATAAAATATCCCACATAAATATATGGAGAAAGACTTTTGCTTTCAAGGAATTTCCTAATCCATGTGCACAGAGGAAACCTCATTTACACTGGTAAGTCCATCATAATTAAAAAGTTAGGAAATCTGTTCTCAGTATTAGAACTTTTGCACCAAAAATCGACCACTGTAACTGGTTAGCCTCAATCATCTGCAAAACTCATTCATACAGAATAATTTGTTCCTAGTTATGTTAGGTAACTGGGGCATTGGGTCCATTACCAAATATATTAACGTCCTACACTCTCTCCTCAATTATCATATTAAAAATGTAAATTACAAATCATGTCCAAAAGGGCCTCAGTTGAGTGTGCTGAGAGATGAGGGGTTATGACAGAAGGTGAATAGAATCAGAAATGGGTTCACTGCCTAAGGGTGAGTTGTGCATATGAATTAACTATTCTCTATTGTTGGTCTCAGTTTAGCCACATCTTCAGATTTCATTCTGGTCTACTGACTAAAGGTTGCTACAAAGGTTTGATGAGTAAAAGGATTTCTTCTTCTTTATGACAAAAGTGGGTACTCCTCTATGGCTAGAAGGTAAAATAACTACACATACCAGGAAGCTTGTGAATCTGGGTGCTTTTTCTAGCACATGAGACCACATAACAGAATGGTGAATCCCAATATAGACCAGCACACTCTTTGACCTAGTAACCTGTTTCTAGAAATAGCACTAAGAAAATAAAATACTCAAAAAGAAGAAGAAGAGAAAATACTCAGACAAGATGTATACACAAAGTTGATCCTTAACAAAGAGCAAAAACAACTGAGAAGCAACCTAAATATTCAACAATAAAAATATAGTTAAATTATGAGATTTTTCATATGCTAAAATATGCATCATTCTAATATAGTATTTTTGAATAATATTTAATGGCCATTTAAAAATACTCTAAAAAGTAGAAACTTACAGTATAATCCTACCTTTATAGTTACAGACCACACAACTGAAAGAGAGCCATACATAAGTATATCTATATGCACATACCCACTCCAATATATATATATACATGGGCTCTCTGGAGGGGACGGGAGGGAGATGGAAGAAGCAAGACAGGAAAAAATGAATGACATGCATCAAAATGTAACATTGGTTATCTTCTGGTGGTGGAGTTGCATTATTTTTATTGTTGTCTCTTAATTTTCCAAATTTCTATTAAAACCTAAACTTTTGTGATTCAGATAAAAAATTAAAATAAAAACAAAACTAGACTTTAATTAAATAAAGCTTGTCTATTGAGAAAAGTTATCTTGATATTATTCTAAAAACACAGAGACACAGACATAAGGATAACAATACTCATCAGTTTTTGGTTTCCCTTTTGTGGTTTTTAAAAGACTTTGTATTCCTGTGGTTACCAGGGGCTGCAGGGAGGGAGAAGAGGGTGTTGTTTAATGAGTATGGAGTAAATACATATGCATTTACCTTTTTTTTTTTTGCTTTTGTTAATTGTCACCTGAGGATGTTTTTTATTCCATTGATTTTAGAGAGACTGCAAGAGAGGAAGGGGAATTGAGAGAGAGAGAGAGAGAGAGAGAGAGAGAGAGAGAGAGAGAGAGAGAAACATAAATGTGAGAGAGACACATTGATTGGTTGCCTTCAGCAGCACCCCAACCCTGGGGCCAGGGAAAAAACCTGCAACCCAGGTATGTGCCCATGACCAGGAATCGAACCCACCACCCTTTGGTGCTCTGCTGATGCTAATATGCATTTACCTTTGGATCCAGCAATACAATTCTAAGACTCTATCTCAAACATACTGGCAAAAACATGAAATGGTATATGCTCAAAGCTATTCATTTTAACACTTATAACAGTAAAATAATGGAAACAACAGAAATGCCTATCCATAGGGAAATGGTACAGCTTCACCATTTTAATAACTGTTCATTAGAAACGGTACAGTTTTCATGAGGAAGAATTTTGCATATAGCTATGAGTGACCTCCAGAACATGTTGTCAAGTGAAAAAAAAAGTGAGGTATAAAACAGTATGTACAGTAGGCCCTGTTTTGTTTTAAAAGGGAAGGAGGATATACATGCATATACATATAACTTTTTCTGTATATAAAAGTAACAGCTGAAAGATAAACCAAAAACTAATAAAAATGGTTACCTAGACCTGGATGATATGGTTCAATGGTTAGAGTGTCAGCCTGTGCATCAAAGGGTTGCTGGTTTGATTCCAGGTCCAGGGAAAGTACCTGGGTTGCAGGTTTGATCCCTGGCTATGGTCGAGGAGGCAACCAATCAATGTATCTCTGTCATCTCTCTCTCTCTCTCTCTCTCTCTCTCTCTCTCTCTCTCTCTCTCTCTCTCTCTCTCCTCTCCCTCTTTCCCTCCCTCACTTCCACTCTCTCTCTAAAAAGCAATGGAAAAAATATCCCCAGGTGAGGATTAATAACAATAACAAGAATGGTTGCCTAGGTTACCTATAGAGAATAAGACTGAGGAAAACAGACTGAGGAAAGGGTAGTAGATAGACTTCTCTTAATGTATTTTATTTTTATTAGTTTTGATTACAGATTCATGTGAAAGTTTTACATACTTTGAAAATTAAATTAAAAGAACAATATCTCTAAAGATAAAAACAAACTGAAACAAGTGAATCTATGGCATTTTGACTGTACATCCTAAAGACAAAACACCTACAACCAAGCAATCCAGACAGAAGCGAGGACTTGCTGACTCCCGGGCAGCTGGGAGTGAAGCCAAGGGAAGGAAGGCCTATTCTTGCATGAATATCGTGCAATGGGCCTCTAGTATATATATAAAATGCCTAGAAGACAACATCAGAGAAAATCTAGACGATCTTGGTTATGGTGATGACTTTGTTGTTGTTGTTGTTAATCCTCACCCAAGGATATTTTTCCATTGATTTTTACAGAGAGTGGAAAGGAAGGGGAGAGACAGAGAGGGAGAATCATCTATGTGAGACATATTGATAAGTTGCCCCTCACACACGCCCCAACTGGGGCTGGGGTTCAAGCCTGCAACCAGGGTACGTGTACCTGACTGGAATCGAACCCAGGGCCCTTCAGTCCTCAGGGTTTGTATACCATCACCCAAGTCAAACTGGCCAGGGCAGTGATGACTTTTTATTTTTTAATTAATTCTTTTTTGGTGATGACTTTTTAGATGAAACAGGATTCATGAATGAAAAAATTAATAAACCAGACTTCATCAGAATTAAACACATCTATGTGAATAACACTGTCAAGAAAATGAGAAAACAAGCCACAGACTTGGGAAAAATATTTGCAAATGATCCAAACTTGTTAAAGAACAATAAGAAAGCAACCTGATTTAAAAAACAGACAAAAGAGCTTTACAAACACTTCACCAAGGATGACAAACAGATGGCAAAGAAGCACATGAAAATATGCTCCTCATCATCATGTGTCATCAAGAAAATGCAGCCCTAGCCCTAGCCCTAGCCCTAGCCCTAGCCAGTTTGGCTCAGTGAATAGAGCATCAGCCTGCGGACTGAAGGGTCCTGGTTCAATTCTGGTAAAAGGCATGTACCTTGGTTGCAGGCTTGATCCCTGGCCTTGGTCAGGGCACATGCAGGAGGCAACCAATTGATGTGTCTCTCTGTGTCTCTCCCCTTTCCTTCCACTCTCTCTAAAATCAATTGGTGGGGGCGGGGGAAGAGAGGGAGAGTGAAAATTTAAACAATATGAAACCACTACACACCTATTCGAATGTCCAAATCTAGAACACTGACAACACCAATGTTGGTGAGGCTGTGCAGTTACAGGGATTCTCATACACTGCCAGCAGGGATGCAAAATGGTATAGTCTCTTTGACAGTTTGGTGATTGCTTACAAAACAATACATACTTTTACCATATGATCTGGCAATCACTCTCCTTGGTATTGACCCAAAAGGAGTTGAAAAGCTTCTGTGCACACGAAAACCTGCATATGATGTTTATAGCAGCTTTAACTATAACGGCCAAAACGTGGAGGCAAGGTGAATGAATATTGTGGCACATACAGACAATGGAATATTATTTGGTGCTAAAATGAAATGAGTTTTCAAGCCATGAAAGAACATGGAGGAAACATAAATGCATATTACTAAGTGAAAAAAGTCAATCTACAACTGTATGATTTCAACAATATGATATTCTGGAAAAGGCAAAGTGATGGAAACAACAAAGTGATCCATGTCTGTGGAGAATGAGAGAGATGAAGAGGCCGGGCACAGAGCACTTTTCAGACAATGAAAATGCTCTGTATGATCTATATCATAAAAGACCTGTGGTCGTGACGCCGTAACGGTGTCACAAGCAAACGAGCAGCGCCTCTCACAGCGGGTGGGGTGGGTTGCCGGCAGCGTCCTCAGAGGAGCATACGAGGCATCGAGGCATCGCCGGGCAGCGGACATGCCCCTGATGGCAGGCTAGGCCTAGGGGACCCTACACGCGCACGATTTAATCGTGTGCTGGGCCTCTAGTATTATAATGATAGCCTAATATCACCACACCTTTATCTAAACCCATAAAATCCACAACACTGAGTAAACCCTGTGGCAAACTATGGACTTTGCGTGATTATGATGTGTCAATATAGGTCCAACCTTGGTAAAAAAATGTACCATCCTGGTGAGTGATGTTGATAAAAGGAGAAGCAGGGGCAGGAGGTATATGGGAAATCTCTGTACCTCCCTCTTAACTTTGTTGTAAACCTAAAACTGCTTTCAAACAAATAAAGTCTTTTATAAAAAAATTCTACTTCAGCCCGGTTGGTGTGGCTCAGTGGTTTGAGCGTCAATCTATGAACCAGGAGGTCACGGTTCAATTCCTGGTCAGGGCATATGCCTGGGTGGCGGGCTCTATTGCTGGGGGGGAGGGCATGCAGGAGGCAGACAATCTATATTCTCTCTCATTATTGATGTATCTATCTCTCTCTCTCTCACCCTATCATGTGTCAACAAGATTTTTTTACATAATAAAAAAATATATTTAAAAACACACACAAAAACAACTCTTCCTTGCTTTAAAAAAAAAAAAATTTCCACTTCGCCCTAACTGGTTTGGCTCAGTGGATAGAGCATCGGCCTGCGGACTGAAAGGTCCCAGGTTCAATTCCGGTCAAGGGCATGTACCTTGGTTGCGGGCACATCCCCAGTGGAGGGTGTGCAGGAGGCAGCTGATCGATGTTTCTCTCTCATCGATGTTTCTAACTCTCTCCCTCTCCCTTCCTCTCTGTAAAAAAATCAATAAAATATATATTTTTTAAAATCCCACTTCAGTTTAAAACTCCACTCTCATAAAGGATGTCAGGTCCGTCCTCCTCCCCATTTTGCAGGACAGACACAAAGTGGAGGGGGTGGGCCATCACCTCTTTCTTCATTCCCTCTCCTTCCCTTTTCTAAGCCAGCGGCCTTCAGGGAGAGGTGCATCAACCATAGGGAGTAAAAAAAATACATTGGGGTGTGCGATAAAAGATG
Organism: Eptesicus fuscus; assembly: GCF_027574615.1. Taxonomy (NCBI): domain Eukaryota; kingdom Metazoa; phylum Chordata; class Mammalia; order Chiroptera; family Vespertilionidae; genus Eptesicus; species Eptesicus fuscus. The sequence continues at coordinate 22,474,960 of NC_072476.1, forward strand.
GAAAATTCTACTTACGTTTATTTTTATTTGAAAAGAAAAAAATAAATTAAGCTTCCTGATAATGCAATGTAGACTGATGAGTGATGTCATGCACACATGTTCTAGGATTCAGGTCATCACGGAGACATATTAACATAAGAGTGGAAGTACCACAACACAAAGGGGTTAAGAGTGGCCTCCTCTCATATTTTTTCACTTTTAGTGTTTTCTGTGTCTTACAATACCCAGGTATGGTATTTACAAATCATATTATTGTTCTAAATAAACTAACCTTCAGAAAATGGTGAGAAACAAGAAAAAAGCAGAGCTAATGCTTCTTTCGCTCTCACAAAGAGCTTTTCTCCAGCTACATTTGAGGTAAAAATAACAATTATATCTGGAAAAAATAGATCAAGAAAATGGAAAATTATCAATAAGGCTTCTTGAGTTAAGCATTTGTATCCACTATTGTTAACAATGAATCTTATCCTAAGTAGGCATTAAGTCTTGAGGTTTTAATGATAGTATAAAGCCATATGGTTGGCAAGATTTTTATTTTATTTTATTTTATTTTTAATTTCTTTATTGATTAAGGTATCACATATTTGTCCTCATCCCCCCATTCCCATCCCACCCAGTTGGCAAGATTTTAAAAAGTATTTACTTCATCTTTATCTCAATCTTTCAAAATTTATACTTTTGTAATTTCTATCGCAAACCTTCTACCTCCCCAGTGTCCATCTGAGCAGGGAAGACTCCCACATCTTTGCTGCACCAGATAGTGGAGATACTGGCTGCTCCAGCATCAGTATTCTCATCAGTCCTTCTCTCTTTGCCTTAGCACACATCCATCCACCCAGTCTCTCCTTTTTACAGTTCCCTCCTCTGAGTCTTTCTATAAGAAGTTCCTTGGGCCTTCCTTTATGGCACTGCCCACAAAGCTCCCACACCTGATGTCTCTCCTTTACAGGTCATTTTATACAGACTGGGGAAGGGAATGAAGGTCAGCATAGTGGCTGAGGGTCTCATGCCCTGAAAAGGACTCCTGCCCTAGCTAGCAGAACCTTAGTCACCAATGCTGGGGCATCAAGGCAAGTGCTGCATAACATCCTGTCAAACTAGTGGGGCTGCATTTAAGGAGAATGCCCTTTGAAAGAACAATGTCTCTTCAAAGGACTAGAAATTTCACTAGGGAAATAATTGGATACATACAATAAGACTTATATCCAATGATGTTCTGCATCCACCACAATTGGGAAAAACTAGGACAACTAAATGTTTAACAACAGGGGATTAAATTATTATATGACCATTCCTATAATGAACTAAGGCATCATTCACAATAGCCAAGACATGGAAATAACCTAAATGTCCTTCAACTAATGATTGGATAAAAAGATGTGGCATGCCCTGGCCAGTGTTGCTAAGTGGTTAGAGTTTTGGCTCCAACACCAAAGGGTCAAGGGTTTGAGCCCCGGTCAAGGGCACATACCTTAGTTGCAGGTATGATCCCCAGTCTCAGTTGGGGCACATGTGGGAGGCAACCAATAGATGTGTCACTCTCACGTCAGTATTTCTGTCTGTATCTCTCTCTCTCCCAACCCCTTCAAGCCTCCCTCCCACTCTTTCTAAAAAGCAATGGAAAAATATCCTTGGGTGAGGATTCACACACACACACACAGACACACACACACACACACACAAAGATGTGGTACATATCTTACCTAATTATAGTCAAACATGTAAATTGACCGTGCCTCTGCTACACACACCCACAGCCAATCAGGAGTGAGTATGTAAATTAACCCAACAAATATGGCTGGTTAATTTGCATATGCAGGTGCAGAGCTGCCGGGCGGGGCAGGATGCCTGCTTTGAGGGAGGTGAGGGGGCAGAGGGAGTTACAGGAGTGGTGCTCCGGCTGGGAGTGAGGACTTGCCAGTTCCCAGGCGGCCCGGGAGCGGGGACTTGCAGGCTCCCAGGCAGCCGGGAGCAAAGCCAGGGGAAAGAAGGCATATTCTTGCACAAATATCATGCAACGGGCCTCTATTATATATATAATGGAATACTATTCAGCCATAAAAATGATGAAATATTGCTATTTTGACAACATAGATATATCTTGAGAGTACCATACTAAGTGAAATAAGTCAGACAGAAAAGGACAAGAACCATATGATTAACATCCTATAAAATAGAAAGCAACAAACAAACAAACTCATAGACACAGACAACAGTATGGTGATTAATAGAGGGGAAGGGAGGTAGGAGGGAAGATGAAGAGAGGAAAAGGGGTGAAATATATGGTGACCAAAGAAGACTAGACTTTTGGTGGTGAGCACACAATGCAATATACAGATGAAGTATTATAAAATTTTACATCTGAAACATACAATGTTATTAACCAATGTTACCCAGCAAATTTAATTTTAAGTATTATGTGGGAAAAATTTTAATCATCTGAGAAATGAGTCAAATATATTCTTGGGGCAAAATCTGGGTTTTAAAACACCAAGTACAGCTCTAGCTGGTTTGGCTGAGTGGGTAGAGTGCGGGCCTGTGGACTGAAGGGTCCTGGGTTTGATTCTGATCAAGAGCATATGCCTCGGTTATGGGCTCGATCCCCAAGGGAGCACGCAAGCAGACAGCCAATCAATGATTCTCTCTCATCACTGATGTTTCTATCTTTCTCTCCCTCTCCCTTCCTCTCTGAATGTTACAAAAATATATATTTTTTAAAACTTTAAAAATTAAAAAATAAAATAAAACACCAAGTACAGTAATATACCCCACATTTGTTACATGTATATGTAGTATTGAAAAAAACCACAAAGGCTATTCACAAATTGCAAGTTTTCTCCATTGATTGTTGTTCTTTGTATTTTTCTATAATTTTTCTACAAAGAGTATTATTTTTTTTTAATCAGAAAAAAATGTCTTAAGACAGAAGATGGTTCTTTTTTAAAAAATCATTATTTGGACAATCTTTAGCATAAAGGTTACATAAGTCTTTTAAAATATGGTTTTTAAATGTCAAGAGACAGGCATCTCCCTGTCACCTCCAAACTCCACTCTTAGCCTCCCTCTCTCACCTATCAGCTCCTTTCCCCACAGAAGTTCTCCAGTGAGCGGTGGAAATTAATAAAAATAAACAGCCATCAGGCGTGTACTATCCCCCTATTTCTCTACAAAATTTTTAAATAGGAAATACCTTGATTTTCCTTTTCTTTTCTTTTAATCAGCTGCAAACCTCCTTTTTGCGTTTGGTTTTGCCATCACCGAAATGGGAATACTTCCTCGAAACTCAAACTGTTCTGAATTATTCAGAATTCAAATCTATAAGTAAATAATGTTACTCATGATATCAGTCTGACAAGCCTCAACAGTGTGTATAGTTAGTGTATTTTTTCACACTGCATTTTCAGTGAATGGAATGTTTCTCTTTTCCCCCTTTCAATTTAGTCATCTTTTTTCAAAATTTCTTCATGAAATTATTTCATAAAGAAAAAAAGGCCCTGACTAGGTAGCTCAGTTGCTTAGGGTGTCATCCCCATATATCAAAGTTGTGGGTTCGATCCCTAGTCAGGGCACATACAAGAATCAACCAGTGAATGAATAAATAAGCGGAACAACATATCAATGTCTCTCTCTCTCTCCCCTTTCCTCTCTCTAAAAATCAATAAATAAAATAATTCTTAAAGAAAAAAAGCATTTATTCTAAAAAGGAGACATTCATCTTCTTACAAATCTAAAATTAAAAGTTATGTGGGGGAGGGGGTCCGGGGGTGGGCTGGAGAGAAAAAAAGGGGACATACACAATACTTTCAACAACAAAGATTTTTAAATAAATAAATATTTTTTTAAAGCAATGGGGGAGAGATTGCCAAGTTAGGAAATAAAAATACAATATGCCCAGTTAAATATGAATCTCAGCTAAACTACGAATTTTATTTATTTATTTATTTATTTTATTTATTTATTTATTTTAGTATAAGCATGTCTTAGGCAATACTTGGAACAAAATCATACTAAAAGTTATTCAGTGTTTATCTGAAATTCATATTTTATTAGATACCCCTATCTATGTACGTGGCAGCCTTAGATTTAAAGTAGTACAATAGCTCAGTAGTTCCCAAACTTCAGGTGGCATTAGAGTACTTATTAAAACACTGATGGCTGGGCCCCTATCTCCCAGTTCAATAGGCCTAGGTCGGGCTTGATCATTTACATTTCTAACAAGTTCCCAAGTGCTGCTTCTGCTGCTGGTTGAGGACTACACTTGGGGAGCCAATGCAATAGCTTAGGAGTAACCTTCATTTAGAAGTCACACTTGCATTAAATTAGCATCATGTGAAACCAAACGAGGAGGCAATTATAATTTCTAATTGAAACAAAGGGTAGAATAAAATCATGTATTCTTTTCTAATTTTTTACATATTATTTGCCCTCAAATTACTTAGTTTACAACAGTAGTTTTTGACTTTGGTTGAGCTTTAGAATAACCTGGGAGCTTGTCATTTCTCCTGGTATCAGGTCCTTAGCCCAAGAGATTCTTGTTCAGGTGGTTTGGAGCCAGGCAGAGGCATCTGTAATTTTTTCTCATTTAAAAATATTTATTAATTCATTGAAAAATAGCCACAATAAACTTGTTACATATTAACAAGAATGACATTTTTTTTGAGAATGACATATTTTTATGAAAAAATATATTTTTCAGAACAAAAAAAGACATAATGAAAAGGTAGCATTGTTTTACATTTTTACAAATCTCTTTTAGAGGCATCTGTGTTGCAAAAACTCTTTCGGTGGTTGATTCTTATGGACAGGTTGGGAACCACAGCCCTATAGTAACAAGTATTGCTTGCAGCCCCCCTTAATGAGATCCATCACCACTTAAAGAAACCACAGGCTTAATAAGGGGCGGGGGGAGAACAAATCTGAGTTGTAAAAATGAGTCCCTCTAAAAATCCCTGTTATTGTAATCAGTGACAGTTGGTTCCAAATGTTCAATAAGGTGAGAGGTGGAGAAAAGGTGGGTGTTTCATTTCTTCTCTGAAGAAATAGGTTGTCTCTGAAGGTCAGAGGATATCTGTTTCCTGAAATGTGTTCTAAGTTGTTGCCTAAAAGCCACTTTTCATAATAGCTAAGTAAAATAAAAGTTTCATATAAAATGCTTCAGAAGTGTTTTTACTTTTCTCTTGAAGTTAAGGTCTCCTTCATGTGGACTTAAAATTCCTCCTGCTTATCAAGCATTGTAATGACCGTTAGTCCTCAGGATATTCTTTAACTTTAAATGTATTAGAGAAATATAGTATTGTAGCTGGTCAGAGAGCTTTATAGAAATTTTTGAAATGATGTTTAAATTTAGCTTCTATCACTATTCTTTTTTTAAAAAATTCTTTAATGTTGAAAGTATTAATATGTCTCCTTTTTCTCCCCATTGACCTATCACTATTCTTATGAGTCAGAAGAAAGGTACAGAGATTTAAAAAAATATGTACGTTCTGAATTTATCAAAAAGGAAAGATATCCCAAGTGCTCTATTCCTGGCCCTCCTGGTATGAGGAGGTTGTGGGGGAGGAACCTTTCCTCTACCTTATAGCACTTTCCAGTGGCCTAATAATTAAATCTATAAGAGAAAGATGAACAAGAGAAAAGCAAACTTCCTTACATACAAACATATGGGCATACATGAGTCAGGGACCCCTCATACATGAGAGGTTCAGAGACACAAAAGGAAAATGAGGCATATAAGACCCTCTCAGCTAAGGCTGAGGTAAGGTGACTTAGGACTTTAGAGGGGAGGAAGGTTCATTGCAGGACAATAAGAAGAGTAGATATTCATTCAGTAATTACTTTGCCCTTCCCTGTTGTTGAGTCATAAAAATTTTTTTCTGGCGGTAACTTATGGGAAAGGCCCCTAATTTAAATTCTCCTAGGTAGTTAAGGGGGGTGGAGTTTCTCGTGAGCCCCCAGGGTCCTGGTTGTTTTTAGCTCAAAATAATCTCCATACCACAGAGGGACATCTTGGAATGACCTTCTGAAGCCTTACAAGGTTGTCACTGCAACCGTCAGGCAGACCTGCTTCACCATAAGACCACCAGAGAGTCCCATGCTGATCTTCCTCAAAGGTAAATTTTTGGCACTGTTGTTGTTTTTTTTAATATATATATTTTTATTAATTTCAGAGAAGAAGTAAGAGGGAAAGAGAGAGAGAAACATGAATGATGAGAGAGAATCATTGATTTGGTGCCTCCTTCACGCGCCCCACTGGGGATAGAGCCGCAACCTGGGCATGTGCCCTTGACTGGAATCGAACCTGGGACCCTTTAGTCTGTAGGTCGAAACTCTATCCACTGAGCCATACTAGTTAGGGCTTTTAAAAAAAATTTTTTTTATTAATTTCAGAGAGGAAGGAAGAGGGAAAGAGAGAGAGAAACATGAATGATGAGAGAGAATTACTGATTTGGCACTGTTTTTAAGTATTAAGAGCAAATAATAGCCTTGGGTGCTTTGATTTTATCCATCAGTGAAGTGGGGGTACTTCCAGAAAGCAACGAAGTATTCTGAACCAACCGAACCACACTGGCCAGGGCTCTGAAAAAGTCATTTTAAAAGATAAAGGGAGTTCTGCCCGGCCAGTGTGGCTCAGTGCTTGAGCACCAACCTATGAACCAGGAGATCACTGTTCGATTCCCAGTCAGGGCACATGCCCGGGTTTCGGGCTCGATCCTCATCATAGATGTTTCTATCTCTCTCTCCCTCTCCCTTCCTCTCTGAAACCAATTTTTTTTAAAAAAATGTTAAGATAAGGAGAGTTCTGGTCAAATAAAGTATTTTCATTTAAAACGAATTGGGAAATTAGCAAACATTACCGAGAATAGCAGGCATTACTCTACAAATTAAGCTGAGAAAGAGATAATAATGAAGCTTCATGTTCAAAAATCCTGGTCAGGGCACGTACCTGGGTTGTAGGTTCTATCACCTGATCGGGGCACATGTGAAGGGCAACTGGTTGATGTTCTCTCTCACATGTGTGTATCTCTTTCTCCCTTCCTCTCTCTAAAACCAATAAGCATATCCTTGAGTGAAGAGAAATAAAATAAAATAATGTTGTTGGAATTCTATAACAATTTAATAAATATAAAATTCCAAGTAACTTAAGAGAAATAGTTGTTGAGCACTAGTGATGTGCTGGGTAATTATAACCCTCATGAGGTAAACCCTCATGTTGTTATCCCCCTATACAGAGTGAGAGATGTGAACTGTATCATTAAGCAGTTGGATTAAGCAACTTGCCCAAAGTAATGTAGTTACAAAGTGGCAGAGGCAAGACTTGAACCCAGTGCAGCTAGTGCAGCCCTAGTGCCCATGCTCTTTGTCGCTGTCCTCTAGTACAGATCTGTCCAATTACAAAGTTCTTTCACTACACATTCAGTTTTACAGAGTGTGAATTATAGAATCTTCTATATTTTCCTTAACTTATACCAGAGAAAATTATTGGTTCACCAGATAGGAGGAAAGCTTGCTCTGCTTTCTATTAAAAGGTTTGGTGTCCAAGAATGATCTTACAATGTAGTGCCTACCCTATGGAAATCATTTGGAGTATTCAAACTTGGTATTTGGAAGATGTGTTCCCAGGGGTGTGAGTTCTGCAGAATTTTAAAAGGTCTTTGGTGGAAAGTGGTTCAATGATCAGATGATTTTAGGGGAGCAGTGAGTTTAACACGTAAAAGTCTTCATTCAAAATTTCCCAGAGCCCATAGAGAATTGGTTATGTAGCATTTCCCAAACGTTCTATTTGTGAAGCAGCTCTCTGGGAATGAGTGTTATGTGGAATAGCACTGAGGAAATACCTGAAATGCCGGCAACAGTTAAATTAGAGGTAACTGAGAGCTTCCTCGTTGATTGTGAAAGATTTACCAGTCCTAAAAGGTTGTGATCTTTCCTGGCCAGGTAGTTCAGTTGGCTGGAATGTTGTCCTGATGCACCAAGGTTCGATCCCCTATCAGGGCGCATACAAGAATCAGCCAATGCTCTGGCCGGGTAGTTCAGTTAGTGTTGTCCTGATACACCAAAGTTGCTGGTTTGATCTCCAGTCAGGGCACATATAAGAAGCATGCATATTTATGCAATGAATGCATAAATAAATGGAACAACAAATTGATATTTCCCTCTCTCAAATTAATAAATTAAAAAAATTTTAAAACAATGAACAAATGAATGCATAAATAAGTGGAACAACAAATCAATATTTCTCTCTCAAATTAATAAATTTTAAAAATGTAAAAACAATGAACCAATGAATGCATAAATAAGTGGAACAACAAATCTCTTTTTTATTATTGGTAAAATGGAGCCAGACTCTTTATTACAGATGGCGAACTCTCATTTAAGTGTTTTCATTTCTTTCTTTTTTAAATATTTTTTTTTTTATTGATTTCAGAAAAGAAGGAGAAGGAGAGAGAGATAGAAATATCAATGAGAATCATTGATCGGCTGCCTTCTGCACGCCCTCTACTGGGGATCAAGTCATATGCAGGGCATGTTTCCTGACCAGAAATTGAATCATGATTTCCTGGTTCAGAGGTTGACACTCATATCCATCATTCTCAACTAAATAAGTGTGAATCTTAAATGTAAATGTTTTTATTAGGCAGATTATTCCACGGGCTCAAGAGTTATTGCCTAATGGCCAGTCCTGAAGTCCTTTGGAATATGTAGGCTTTTTTTGTTTTTGTTTTGCTTTTTTAAAATTTCTTTATTGATTAAGGTATCACATATTTGTCCTCGTCCCCCCATTTCCATCCCACCCCCCTCCCCACACATGCCCCCACCCCCCTGTTGTCCTTGACCGCTGGTTGGGCTCCTATGTCTGCACACAAGTCCTTTGGTTGATCTCCCCCTTTACCCCCACCCTTCCCTACCCTCCCGCCGAGGCCCGACAGTCTGATCCATGCCTCCTTGTTTCTGGGACTATAGAGGTGGACACAAGTGGCAATATGAGAGAATGGATGGAGAGGTGACAGGGAATAAGCAGGAATGGCCTCCTAGCAACATATAGGTTTAGTACTAAGACATGACTGAGATATACTAGGCAGAAGTGGGAGGCATAGTCTAGCTTGACAAAATAGTAGTAAGCATCAAGGCAGCATGGAGTGATGTGGGATCATATACAGGGTGGGGCAAAAGTAGGCTCACAGTTGTTCATATGGAAAATAATACAATAATTAATAAATAGTAATACAAGAATAAACTCTGTGTTTTGCATACTCACATTGTGGACCTACTTTTGCCCCACACTGTATGGGTAATGGCAAGTAACTTAGTATGGCCACGGTGAAAGCTGGGTTCTGTGAAGAAAGGAGACCCGTCCAAAAAGCCTTTCTCTCTTGTTCCTGCCACCAACAAAAATCCACCATGCCTGGGATCCCATGAACCCTTAATTAAAACACCACGTCACAAGAGATTCAGCATGCAGGGAATTTCTTGATTCAGCACCATGAATTCATCTTTCTCCTTATATTAGGATATTTGCTGTTCACTATTGGAATGGCTTTGTCAACTGATGACTGGATAACTTTTATCCTTGAACTAGTTCTTCTCTGTGTACTGATACTCAACACATAAATACTATAGTGCAACAATGGAGAAGATGAGTCTAAGGCAAGCAAAGCACTATGGTGTCCACCTACAGAATGAACCTCCAACTTAATCTAGGCTGCAAGAGCCACAGTGAACCTGTTATTCATTTTTGGGTGCAGAACCAAGCCTCAAATGTATCTTAATTTTATTTTCTCTTCTTAAACCTAAACCATTAGTCTTTAAGCTATAGCAATAAAGATTTTGCTTCTATTCAGTTCATTTCCATTTTCGGAAGTTTTTTTTTTATATATTGTGTTTGAGGCAGAGGGAAAATTCTTCATCTTAATAATTCCAAGTTCTCTCCAAATGTTAGTAAGTGATATAATCAAATAACCAATAGAAGAGGCAGGTTTAGGGGCAACTTCTTCAGAGCCAGTTTATGAAACCTTTCCTGAGTTCTAGAGTCAGTGTCTCTTCTCAGGATTTTTATATTACCTGATAATTCACAGGTGTGCTGAAGTCTAAGTAAGGTCTTTGCATTTTTCTCTCACAGGATATTTCCCCCTCCCACAAAGACTGTCCCTGTGAAGAGGAGAGCTATAGAGCCAAGACTCAACTGCTCTTCAGGGTTCCATGTGCCCAATAAGTAAGTACATTTAAAAAGGTTACATATTTGATTCCACAATTTGCATCATCCCATGCCCAAGTAATTACCAAGTCCTATTATTTCTTCCTTCACTCCAAAATACGTTATTAAGAGACTATATGCCCAGTTCTATGCTAGGCTGTGAGGTTATCAAGATAAATAAGACATAGTTCCTGCCCTCAACAAGCATATAGCCTGCAATGAGGAGAAAGACAAGAAACAAATGAATAAAATTTCAATTTTTAAATCCAGATGATCATTCTACTCTTCTACACTATTAATTGGCCTTTGAGGTATGTGAAACAATGGTTTAAAGCAATGGTTTTCAACTTTGGTTACACATTAGATTCACCTAAAAAATTGTTTTTAAAATACTGATGCGATACCCAAGACCAATTAAATAGACTCTCTCGGGATGTGGCTCAGGCATCAGTATTTGCTATAAATTTTCCAAGTGATTGTAATGTGTAGGCAGAGTTAATAACCACTGACTTCAAGTATGTCACATCATTTACTCATCAGATTTTAGCAGTAGGTAAAACAAAAGAGAGACCAATAGCTCCCAACTAAACTGCATTATCAATGTAAAAGAAATCTACTATTTCCAAAATTTAAACACAAGTATTATCATGGATAGTTAACAAGTAATTGCTCATATTTCATCTGGTTAATAAATTCTTTTGTAAAAAATACATACAGCCCTAAACTAGTTTGGCTCAGTGGATAGAATGTCAGCCTGCAGACTGAAAGGTCCTGGGTTTGATTCCAGTCACGGGCACATGCACAGGTTGTGGGCTTGACCTCCAATAGGGGGTGTGCAGGAGGCAGTGGATCAATGATTCTCTCTCATCATTGATGTTTCTCTCTCTCCCTCTCTTTTCCTCTCTGAAACCAATAAAAATATACTTAAAAAAAGACAGAATAATACCTAACATTAGTAGGTATCAATAATTTTAAAAATATAATAATAAATACATACATACATTCCTTCTTGGCTAGTAAATACTTAAGTTATTGTCTTAATTAAGAAAAAACTGCCGAAACCGGTTTGGCTCAGTGGATAGAGCATAGGCCTGCGGACTGAAAGGTCCCAGGTTCGATTCTGGTCAAGGGCATGTACCTTGGTTGCGGGCACATCCCCAGTGGGGGATGTGCAAGAGGCAGCTGATCAGTGTTTCTCTATCATCGATGTTTCTAACTCTCTATCCCTCTCTCTTCCTCTCTGTAAAAAAATCAATAAAATATATATTTTTTTAAAAAGAAAAAACTAATCTTAAGTGTGAAAATAGCTTCCTCTGAGAAAGTATGTTGCTATGATTGTCTAATAAAGACCCTACCTCATGAAAAAGAGATGACATGACATGGCTTTTTAACAATCCACTGCTGGTTGTGCTGTTTGGCTTGAAATGTTTCGATCTATGTTCTTGTATAAACACTACTTTTTACTATCAGGTAAGTAAAGCAAGCATTTTTTTCATAAAAATAGTATTTTGTGTAGTTACTAAAAAATGTCATGTGACTAAAAAGCATTGAAAAATACAGGTATAATTTCTTCTAAGCCTTGTCCAATTTAAAGAATTTGAAATCTTCTCACATATTGTTTAAACTTTAGCAGCTTTTCATAAAACTTCTGATGTCGTTATTCTTAAAGTTTTGCCTGTATCAGGCGAGGTAACTTGAATTTTATTCTCTTATCTGATGACAGAATTTAATTGTATTTGTCAAAGGAAAGAGTGTTGAATTTTTGGTCTGTAATAGCTATTTTAAAATGTTTCAGGATCCTTCAGCAGGAATGCAACGGTGAATAAGATGGATGTTGGTCCTCAACTTCACAGAGGTTTCAAGCCTGTGATTTAAAAGACACACTGTAAACCTTCAGACTATAAAAGCTACTGGGCTAGAGAGGACCTCAGGACATGTTGTTGTTTTTTTAACCTGCAGGCTGTGGCCCATTAATAGAAGATCCTTCAGACTTCCCTTGTCAATTTTACTTCCTTAATACTTTTTTGGGGAGGCACAAATTCTACATCCTACTACTGTTGCTTCAGTTTGTCCTCCTAATAACCCTCTCCTAAAATACTACATTAATCTTAACTGGTGACAGGCTTGCTGTCTTCAATCTACTTTTCCCCCTATCTAACAGGGCACTCTCTAAAACTGTAAAGTTGATCATATTACCTGGCTTAGGACTTGTCTGTGGTTTTCCACTACTCACAAAGTCTAACTTCTATATCATGTCATAAAACCTTCTAGCTTCATTTCACCACTTACGTGTCTCCACTCCACTTCTCTACCACTCTCCCCAAATTCACAGGCACCCACATCAACTAAACTGATCCACTGTCAGTTTCCTTAATATGCCAGTGTTTTTATAATCCCTTGTTCACACAACTGCCCTATCTTGCTGAAAGACCCATTACCCATTCAAGTCCTCCTTTCCCTCAGTATTTATGCTTAGAACTGAGAACTCCACTTGGTTTACCACTGATTGGCCCCATTGTCCCCTGTCTGTACCTCTATTCCAGCACCTAAAACACAAATTTGATGCCTTGTGTCTCTCTCCACCTTGGGCTATAAGCTATTTCTGAGCACTCTGCTCAAATGTATTTGCAGCCACAGCATAGAGCACATAGTAAATCTTGAAGCATTATCTCCTGACTTCCACTTCACTACCCTGTTCCATATTATGCACTGATTTGCAACCTAGTGACTATATGACCTTGAATAAGTTGGTTTCCATTTCTCATTTTCTTCAACTATGAAGCACAGATAATAATATAACCTATTTCATAGGACTGCTGTGAGAATTAAATGATTCAAATAAAGAGGTTAGTGAGCATAGTACCTGACACACAGAAAGCACTCAAGTGAAGCTGTTACTATTATTGTAAACCTTTTAGTGATACAAGAAAATATATCTTAGCCCAGCTGGCATGGTTCAGTGGTTGATCATTGACCTATGAATCAGGAGGTCACAGCTTGATTCCGGGTCAGAGCACATGCCTGCGTTGCAGGCTCAATCCCCAGTAGGGAACTGTGCAGGAGGCAACCAATCATGATTCTCTCCTATCATTGATGTTTCTCTCTCTCTCCCTCTCCCTTCCTCTCTGAAATCACTATATATATATCATTGTGTGTAAAGAGCTTATGGAAACTTCCTAGAACTACAAAATATTTATGAAGAATTGGAATGACAAATTTCGTTTTTAAAAAGGGAGTACAAACTTGGCATAGAATCTTGTACTGGGGACACCTCTCACTACTGAGAACTTTATCATAATACAACTGGAAAGCATGACTGTACCACACCTAAACTAAAAAATGGACAAACAGAAAAGGGAACATTCTAAAGAAGAGAACACAGTGTTTTACTTCTGGATAATTAACTCTCTTCTTGAAGAAGGTGGAATAAGTAAAAGAAAATGTGGTTGCTCTGTTCCATAAAAGATGGTCAGAACTCCATTTACAGAGTTCTTCCATTGAGCCTCAAAGGTTAAAGAATTGTAATTTTCTGGGCCCATACCAAAAGCCCATAATTTTTAGACTCTAAAATTACTAAGATTTCCTGCCACTGTTAACTAGTCCTACTGTTGTTTTGTTTAAATAATACCATACTTGTCACAGAAAAGTAAACAATACAAACTAATATGTACTTCTTTTAAAATTCCCGTTTTATACATTCTGGTGTTTAAGAAAAAACCCTAAGTTTATAATTATCTCTTGTATGTTATAAAATGGTTTTTATAAAAATTTGGTCACCCTAGACTTGGGATAGACTCAGAATTTAGAAAATCCATTTCACATGATGGCTGAACATTTTCAAAAAACTACTTTTATTTTTTTTTTAAATTCTAATGGTTCTCTTATGCCAAAGAATCTTTGTCTTTATTTTGTTTTCATGTGTATTTTGGAGGACAGTAATTCAACAGAATCAAGTATTTGCTAGTAAAATATATATATATATATTCAGAGATTGAAAGAGGCCCTGGCCGGATAGCTCAGTTGGTTGGAGTGTCATCCGATACAAAAAGGTTGTAGGTTCAATCCCCAGTCAGGGCACATACAAGAATCAACCAATAAATGCACAAATAAGTGGAGCAACAAATCAAAGTTTCTCTCTCTCTTTCTCTCATCATTTTTTTAAAAAAGATTAGAAGAATATAAACAGAATGTGTTACCACAAAGATTCAATATTTCATCATGATGTTTTCTAAAACAAGGGTTTAAAAATACTCAAATTGATAGTTTACTATATGATGCTTAGCAGAGAGTAATAAAATCAGAGAAAAAACAAAGGCTGAATATTTTGCCAGTGATTTTTTGATGTTGTTACAATGCAAAAAAAATGATAAACCTCTTAGATTCTAAGATTTAGAGGATCACCTGAAAGCCAAAACCCTAGAATCTTTCTGGATTTAGAAGAATTCATAGCTTATAATAATGTTTATATAGCTAATGATAGACAGGGACCTGTGCCTTTTTTGTGTAATAGAATTTAAAAGGAACTTATAATGCTAGTAGGAAATCTCATTAGACCTGAAATGCGGTTAAGAATATAAGAAGGGAAACATTCTTCCTTAGTTTTAAAAATATACATATTTTTATTGATTTCAGAGAGGAAGGGAGAGGGAGAGAGAGATAGGAACATCAATGATGAGAGAGAATCATTGATTGGCTATCTCCTGCACGCCCCCTACTGGGGATGGAGCTCACAACCTGCGGATGTTCCCTTGACCAGAATCAAACCTGGTCTACAAGCTGATGCTCTATCCACTGAGCCAAACTGGCTAGGGCAGTTTTTGTTTGTTTTAAATTAATTTTAGAGAGATAGGGGAAGGAAGAGAGGAGAGGGAGAAAAAAAGAAAGAGAGAGAAACACTGACTTGTTGCTCCACTCATCCATGCGTTCATTGGTTGACTCCTGCATGTGCCTTGACCAGGGATTGAACCTGCAACTTTGGCACATTTGGACAATGTTCCAACCAACTGAACCACCGAGCCAGGGCCCTTCCTCACTTTTGATTGTAAAAGATATAATCCATCATAAAAAAATGTGTCATATTATAAGGTATGTTCACATTAAGAGTACTGTCGTGACAATAGAAGAAAGATGTATTGACTTTATTGAAGTGAAAAAATTTTCATATGAACAAGCTTAGAAAATTCACTGGGAAAAGATGATACTGACAGATGCTCATGACCAGAAAAATGATAATGGAGCAATTATGCCAGCTATATAAAAGGGTAGAAACCATCATCTCCTCCTCCCAAATGATTATCCCACATTTAAGCCGTGGTCAGTTCTTTTTTAAAAAATTTAATAAATCTTTATTGTTCAGATTATTATATTTGTTTCTCTTTTTTACCCCCACCGTGGTCAGTTCTTAATTTTATATGCAAAACTTCTGTGTCTATGGATTCAAATATGATAATCATTTAAAATATCTTATAAAGGACTTAATTATTTTTTTGCAAATTCAACGATCAGATTAACTACTCTCATATCTGTTCTAAAAACATTATAGATATTGCTGGCCAGTGTAACTCAGTTGATTAAGCATCTTCCCATACACCCAAAAGTTTGCTGGTTAGATTCCCAGTCAGGGCAAATGCCTAGGTTGTAGGCTCGATCCCTAGTAAGGGGCATGCAGGAGGCAGCTAATCAATGTTTCTCTCTCTTTCTCTTCCCATCTTTCTCTAAAATCAATAAAAACATATTCAAATAGTCCTGGCCAGTGCTGTTAAATGGTTAGTGTCAGCCTGCACACTGAAGGGTCTTAGGTTTGATTCAATCAAGGGCATATACCTGGGTTGCAGGTTCCAACCCCAACCTGGTTGGGACATCTTCAGGAGGCAACCAATTGATGTGTCTCTCTTACATCAATGTTTCTTTCTCTCTCAATCTCTCTATTCTCCTCCTTTCCACTCTCTCAAAAAATCAATGGGAAAAATATCTTCAGGTGAGGATTAATAACAACAACAAAAACATATTTAAAACTAGAGGCCCGGGGCACAGATTCATGCCCCCTCGGCCTGGCCTGCGCCCTCTCGAAATCCAGGACCCCCCAGGGGATGTTGGAGAACCAATTTCAGCCAGAGCTCCACAGGCCAGGCTGAGGGACCCCACTGGTGCACCGGGCCTCTAGTATGCATATAAGATCTTTGGTTAATCTCTTCCCCCCCTCATCCCCTTCCCTTTGAGATTCATCAGTCTGTTCCATGTGTCCATGCCTGTGCATTGAGTGACACTAACCCCCTGGTGGTCAGTGCGCATCATAGCTATCAGTTGAATGGTCAAACGATCACTTAGGCTTTTATGTATAGAGATAATAATAAAATAATAAGATAAAATAAAAACATTATAGACAGATAGGATACACAATGGACATCAAAATTAGGGCATTTCAAAAAAAAAAAGATTAGGGCATTTCCCACACAAATTAACATTCACCTACTACTAATATATATAATAACAAATCAGGAAATACACTATGATAGAATCAAAAGCATCTTGATGTAAACAGATCACACATTTTTATGCAACCTATCAGTGTGAGATGATATCTTGAATAAAGTGTTAAAAGGTTATTATTAGAAAATCTGACAATATATAAAGCTTCATGCCTATTTGAAGGCTTATCCCCTTGATTACAACAAAGGAAAGTAACTTTGCAAAAATACTTATCGCATGTAGCATTTCAGCAAGATATTAATATACTGTCTAAATTATAACATAAATTTAAAAAATAATAAACTGGAATGTATGAATCACTGGATTAAATTATCAATTACTAGTATTATGAGAAATAGGCATACTTAATAATATTAGGGGCTGGCCCATGTGGTTCAGTGGTTGAGTGTGAACCTATGAACCAGGAGGTCACAGTTCAATTCCAGTCAGAGCACATGCCTAGGCTGTGGGCTTGGCTCAATCACCAGTGTGGGGCATGCAGGAGGCAGCTGATCTATGATTCTCTCTCATCATTAATGTTTCTATCTCTCTCTCCCGCGTCCTTCCTCTCTAAAATAAAAAAATATATATTTTAAAACATTAGGATGTTATAGACATTCTCATTTCACCTTTGAAATGGAGATATACAGAGAGGAATTGACAGGAGTGCTCCAGCCATGAAGACAGAAGAGAAACAGTCCAGAGATGGAAGACGCTGACGATGCCTTGCCATACTAGCAGTCAGCAGATGTGCGTCACTGCAGATTTCCCAGGACCAAACCAGAGAGGGTCGGACCTGCATTACCACCATTTGTCCACCATCCAGAACTGAGATGTCAGTGCTGACATGTACACATAAAGAACTGTTGGACATAGAAATTGGGACTCAAAAGAACTGTTGGCCCAGAAAGAAACTCACTATAGACTGATTCATTTGCCTCTCAGCATAACCATTATTGCTTGTCTCATTTTTGGTTCCTATAAGTGTATTCCTAGTATCACATGAGCTCACTCATCTAGGGGAAAAGATAAACAACATAGACTGAAGAACAAGAACAGCATCGATCAGACTGTGAGACCTCAGAGGGAAAGTAGGGGAGGGTGGGGATAAGGGAGATAGATCAACCAAAGGACTTGTGCGCTTGCATATGAGCCTAACCAGTGATCACGGACAACAGGGGGTGGGGGCATGCGTGTGGAGGGGTTTGGGATGGGAATGAGGGGGTTTGAGGACAAATATGTGATACCTTAATCAATAAAGTAATTTAAAAAAAAAGAAATGGAGATATAAAAAATTAAACTGTCTTCAGATTTGAATTTGTGAAAAATTATTTTCAGTAGATATTTCTGATTTATAACAAGTAACCACTGATTTAGTTCTCAAATATTCTGACAACTTAAGTGTAAAATTTCATGTTCTATTATTTTAAGCAGTATGCAATATCAATAATTCATATTTTAAAAATCATCATTGTGTTTTGATATTATAATATTGATTCACATGGGTACAGACAATAGGGTGGTGAAGGCCTGGGGTGGGAGGCAGGGGGTGGGGCAGGCTGGGAGAGGTCAATGGAGGAAAAAGGGGACATATGTAATACTTTCAACAATAAATATTTAAAAAATAAAATTGATTCACAAATTGTACTTAGTGCAATCTTATCTAAATTTGAAAATGACCTTCATGTGTGTGTGGCTTTTTTTTTTTTTACAATATCAGTCACAGTGTTGGGGTCCTATGCAAGATGTTTCATAATTACAAATTAAAATGTAAAAGATGGCCATTTTTCTATTGAAAACAAGATACACTAAAGAAGTACATTTAAAAAATATTATTGATATTTGCCTCCAGTAAGGCCAGGAATGTAAATTTGTAATAAGTCCTGGTATTGGTATAATCTATTTTTCGATTTTCCAACATTTTTTCAACTACTTTAACATTGCAGAAAAATTAACCATTAAAAAATTAGTAAAGAGAGTGTGTGTACTGATAACACATTTTCTCTTTTACCTCTGGGTCCAATGTGACTTGGCTGGGCACTGGCTATATCCCTACTTACTTTCCTGGAAAGTCCCAATACTTTGTATATTCATTTTCTGACTGAATGTGTTTTCCTTCCTCTAAATTTGTAGCAGGATTTCTCTTAGAAACAATCTCGAGTCTGTAAAAATTACTATAGCATGCTAAGATTAGGAGCCGTCAAATATCTCCATAAATGGATATTTTATCAAATAAATCTTACTAACATACTATATGAGAAAGAAAAGAATAAAACTCTTAGGAATAGTCCAGAAAATGAAAGGTTCAGCACTTGCATATGTAGAGAAATATGTCTCCAGAGACGGTTCAGCAAAGCAGTCAGGGGAACAGGAATAAAGCTTTTAACTTACTATTGAGAGGGCACCAAGTTAGTCCCCAAATCAATAGGCACATCCTTTAGGAGGCACATCCTGATACAAAGGTAACACAAAAATTTCATGCTATCTTTCATGCATATAGTCATACTAATGCTTATTCAATAATAAATTGTGCCCTCCCCCTCTCTTTTATATTTTTCATGCATATAGTCATACTAATGCTTATTCAATAATAAATTGTGCCCTCCCCCTCTCTTTTATATTGGTGGTATAAAGGGGTCTTTGGTTGGCAGGGTTGTTTTATTTTCTCAACAAAATGAAGGAGTTTCTCAGTACTTCTCAACAGAGAAAGAAAGCAACTCCCTATCCTGCAGATACAGTGTAAAGCTAAGTCTTCTATTATATTAAACTAGAGGCCCAGTGCACGAAATTCATACATGGGTAGGATCGCTAGGCCTGGCTGGCGATCAGGGCCAATCTGTGGGGCGACCATTGGGGTGATCAGGGGGCCCCCGCTGGCATCTGCCTTGGCTGGCCTGGGGCCTGCGGGCTGGGGGCAGCTATTGCATTGAGCGTCTGCCCCCTGGTGGTCAGTGTGCATCATAGCAACTGGTCATTCCGCCGGTTGTTTCGCAGTTCTGTCTATTTGCATATTAGGCTTTTATTATATAGGACTAGTGGCCCAGTGCACAAAATTCGTGCACATTAAAGGGGAATTAATTAAGAGGAAATACTTTAATATTGCTATTTGCCTTTTCTCTATAATAGAAGTGTCAGAGATTAAAGAAAATTAGTAAAATGTATATGAAAATCTCCCTTCTGTCAGAGTCTGGGGCACGCCGTGGGACCAAGAGTCAAGTCTCTGCCCACCACCTGCACCTGCTTCGAAAACGCAGGAGACCCAGGCCCAACTGGCCCCACCCTCACTGGGTGAGACCCAGACCCAGCCAGTCCCACCCACATCAAGCCCCACTGGGCGGGGGGTGCAGTCTCAGGTCCCCCGTCAAGCCCTGCTGGGTGGGGGGGTGCAGTCTCAGGTCCCCCAGCCTGGCACTGGGGTGGGGGGCACAAGGCCCAAGGTCCCCCGTCAAGCCCCGCGGTGCGGGGGGGCATGGCCTGAAGTCCCTAGCCCAGGCAAGACGCCATGCAGCCTCAGGTCTCTGCCGTTTGGTCGTGACGTTATGGCATCCCAGCTAATTTGCATATTCCTCTATTATATAGATGTATATGGATTTTCTATCCTACTCCATAATATCCCCATGTGTACTTTGATATATTAAAATAGTAAGGATATAGCCCTAACTGGCATTGGCCTGAGGACTGAAAGGTCCCAGGTTCGATTCTGGTCAAGGGCATGTACCTTGGTTGTGGGCACATCCCCAGTCGGAGGTGTGCAGGAGGCAGCTGATTGATGTTTCTCTCTCATCGATGTTTCTAACTCACTATCCCTCTCCCTTCCTCTCTGTAAAAAAATCAATAAAATATTTTAAAATAGTAAGGATATAAATGTATATATAAGATAATAAAAGGAAATATTTCATATGAAAACTAGAGGCCTGGTACATGAAATTAGTGCACTTGGGGGGGGGGTCCCTCAGCCTGGCCTGTACACTCTTGCAGCCTGGGAGCCCTGCGATAGATTACCCCGCAGAGGGAGGTCTTGCCCACCCGCCACAGCCTGCCGGTGTATGGCCTGGGCCTCCCTCTTTGGGGCAATTGTGGAGTCCTGATTGATTGGCCCACTGGCCAGTGGCCTGGGCCTCCCTCTGCGGGGCAATCATGGGGTGATGGTGGGGCCCCCTCACCAATCGCATCGCACCCGCCTTGGCTGGCCTGATGCCAGTGGGTGTTGCAGTGTTGTCATCTGGATGGTCATTCCACTGTTCGGCCATTCGGTCAATTTGCTTATTACACTTTTATTATTATAGATTTCTCAAGTTTCTTACCACTAAGAAACTGTGGTTCCTGGAAGATCTATCATGTTTAAATACACTAAAACTTTGTGTAGACTGTGGCATATTAAATAATATTTCTTTTTTTAATAAACTTATATCTTATGAATTTAACCCAAAATTTCCACTTGTTCATTTTAGATTCTGTTCCATAATACATGTTTGCTTTTGTAATATTAACAGTTTAAAGTACTCACTATTAAGGAAAATTGACGTAGAAAGATGGACCATATTTTACAGTATACTGTGACATCCGGCACCCCTTAGCATACTTCAGGGGTACAGAGGTTCAGAAGTAGTCTTACTGATTAGTTCCAGAAGTTCATGAATCATGGCTTCCTAAACTTCTAGAAACACTTGTAAAAAGAAGTAAGGAGCCTTGTAATGCATTTAAAAAAAACAAAGGAGCCCTAACCGGTTTGGCTCAGTGGATAGAGCATCGGCTTGCGGACTGAAAGGTCCCAGGTTCAATTCCGGTCAAGGGCATGTACCTTGGTTGTGGGCACATCCCCAGTAGGGGGTGTGCAGGAGGCAGCTGATCAATGTTTCTAACTCTCTCTCTCCCTTCCTCTCTGTAAAAAGCAATAAAATATATTTTTTTAATTAAAAAACAAAGGGCAGATACTGAGTGTTTGGGGGTATCAAGGAACTCATTATACCATCTTCACAACTTTCCTGTAAACCTAAGTCTATTCCAAAATAAAAAAGGCTCTTTTTAAAAATTCCACCTTTAGAATTGAGGAACCTCAAGGGCCTATGACTTTTCACTAATACTATAACCTGAATGATAGCAGGTCTTAAAACTTTTACTTTTCCCACACCCTATTCTCAAGTTTGAAATGAGCTCATTTTTAAGCTATTGTAGTTCTTGGGCTCCAGTTTTCCTACATTCTGACAGTTTTGCTATCTTACTCTGTTGGAAATAGTGGGAAAAGTAATGGTTTAAGCCTTCCCAAGGGTCTGGACAAACTGGTCAACAAGTGGTAATAAAAAGGAAGAAGTTGGAGAGGGGTGGGTAAACCGACAATTCATCTCTAGGTCTGCCGTTAAGTAGCACAAGTATGTCCTAGCCCAGTCACTATTCGGCAAATAGACAAAAAAAAAAAATTGGTAATAACATACCCTAACCTAGTCACTTCTTCACCAAAAAAAAAGGGGGGAGGGGGAAACTCGAGGGCAAGCTGTACTGGCTGACGGGGTCGTTACTAGAAGAGGGTCCTTGCCCTCTGCTCTCCTACAGGATCTCGCACGCGTTCTGGAAGGCCTGGGCGTGGGCAGAGGAAAGTTGGCGAGGACACAGCCCAAGGTCCGGAGAGTTAAGTCCTCCAAACGCAGCGCCCGAAGGACCCAACCTGCGTGCACGCTGCGAACGCGCGAACGGCGCCAGGACTGGAGCAACTGCGCATGCGGAGAAGGCGGCCGCGCGGGCGAGGGGATCGTACGGCGCCTGCGTCCTCCTCCCGGGCGGCAGCCTTTTTCCTCCGGGCAGGTGAGAGGCGGCCCGGCTGGCCGCTCCCTGGCCCCGCCCCCTGCGCGGCTCACCCGCCAGGCGTTGCTATGGGGATCCAGCGGCCACGGCCGGCCTGGGACTGCGCCATCCAACCAGCCACCTCTGCGGACCAGGCGCCGGCGACGGTGGGAGGTCATGGAGCTCTCAAGAAACTCGGAATTGGAGGCCGGGAGGCTGAGGGGCTTGGGCCGTTGCCGGCATTTCTTTTGGCTGGGCGTCGCCTTCGACGCGGTGGGCGCGACGGTGCTGTTCACCGGGATCTTCTCCGACCTGATCTTCTACGACTTGCTACTCTACCTGGGTTCCATCATCATCTTCCTCAGCCTCCTCTGGTGGGTCTTCTGGTACACCGGCAACATCGAATTGAGTCCCGAAGAGACCTGGAAGAGGCCCATCCGCATGGGCACCCTCAGCCAGCACTTCTCTTTCAACTTAAACATTACCAGCACCTTGGCGCGGATCCGTCGGGGGCAGCGCCGCAGGAGACTCCTCCAAAGCACTGCTTCACTTATGAGTAGGTCCCTCACAATCCAGGTACATAATCCGCTATCAAAAGAGGACCAGGATAATGACGGAAGGAAAAGTGTCAGACACAGTGGCGAGGCTAAAGACTGGGGCAGAGAAGATCTGGGCCCCGGACCGGGACCGGAACCGGAAGCTGTAAAACCTTCAGAAAGAGTTGGCCCCCCAGGCCCTGAGGCTGGTCCTCTGGGCCCCGAGGCTAGACGACCATCAGGCCATCTGGTGCAGCCAAAGTTCACCCCATCAGCTCTGGACCAGCCTCTGCCTCCCGCCATTGTCTCCTCTAAGAGCCTGCCTATGGTCCCATCATCCTCTGCTAGTCAGCCTCTAACTATTAGTTATTCTAAGAGCCTACCTAATTCGTTGGCCTCTGCGAGCCATCCTCTAGTCACTCTTGCCTCTGCAAGCCTGCCTGGTGTCCCCCTGTCCTCTACAGGTCAGCCTCTGGACACTCTGGTCTCTGATACCGAGACTGCAACTTCCATGGTCTCCCAGAGCCACCCCCTGGTGCATGTGGCTGCACAGAGCCATTTCCCGATCCCAGTAGACTCAGAGAGGGATTTCCAGAGTCACTCTCTAGCCTCTCGAACTCAGCCTCCACCTGTTCAGGCTTTCCAGACCCAGGGTCTGGCCTCCCAGGGCTCTCTGATCCAGCTTAAGCCAGCCCCATTTTTTCAGACCCATCCTGTGGACCCATGGGTCTCCCTGGCTGTCCAGGACTTTCAGGCCCTGTATAACACCCATCAGGCCCCCATGAGCACTACTTTAGTTCAAGAGATTGAGCTCAGCCAATCTGCACATGCCCAGGAGCCATCAGGGGGCCAGGAACTAAGCCAGGAAGTCCCTGACACCGTATCCCGGCTCCCGGAGTCCCTGGCTCTAGCTACTGAGGCCCAGAAGTCAAAGCCCCATGAGAGTGCGCCTGCCCCTACCACTCAAAACAGTCGCCACCTCTAATACAGAAGCAGATGCTCCGGCCTCTGCCAAGTAAGTACCTTGGGAGGAATCTTCACCTACAGTATTTCTTGATCATTTCCAGATCTATGTTCTAGTTGTTTCCTCAACCTTTTCTGTTAAAAAAAAAAAAAAGGGGGGGGGGTAAAAAAATTCAGTTAGTGGAAATGAAGTGGCCTTTTCCCTCAGGGATTAGATTTTTGGAACTTCGGTGCCCTGAGCTATAAGATTTCTTACCTACTCTACCAGATACTAATGTGAATAGTTTCTTTTATTTAGGCCTAATTGGGAGAGATGGAATTACATTCCCTCATGGAGCTCTACGGTGAAAGACCTCAGTGTTTCTAAACAAGAGGATTTTAGGTTGTACAGGGACACAGCATTAAATAGCAATGAGTTCTCCAGTGGGCAAGTTACTCTCTTTTCAGTTCTTTCTCAATCTTTGTGATTATGTCAAAGAGAATGTCCTTAGTTTGGGGGGGTTAGTGATCTCTTACATCTCTAACATTTTGGTAGGGCCCCCAGCTAGGATTTAATACCATTTGTGTTAATAAAGTCATTTCAATGGATAACTTCTATTTCGAAGTATCACTGGTTTTTCCATTTAAAATAGTGTTGGTTGCTTTTTAAAAAATATGTTTTAATTGATTTTAGAGAGAGGAAGGGAGATAGTGATAGAGAGAAACGTCAATGAGAGAGATACATGGATTGGCTGCCACCTGCATGCCCCCTACTGGGGATCAAGCCTGCAAAACCCTGGCACGTGCCCTGACCAGGAATCAACCAGGGAACTCTTGGTTCATGGGTCACCGCTCAACCACTGAGCCACACTGACCAGGCTGCTTTTTTTCCTTTTAATCCTCACCTGAGGATATGTTTGTGTGGTTGTTTTTCTTTGTTGATTTTTATTTTATTTTTTAAATATATATTTTATTGATTTTTTACAGAGAGGAAGGGAGAGAGATAGAGTTAGAAACATCGTTGAGAGAGAAACATTGATCAGCTGCCTCCTGCACACCCCCTACTGGGGATGTGCCCGTAACCAAGGTACATGCCCTTGACCGGAATCGAACCTGGGACCTTTCAGTCTGCAGGCTGACGCTCTATCCACTGAGCCAAACCGGTTTCGGCTGTGGTTGTTTTTCTTTAATTTGAGAGAGAGAGAAAGGGAGAGAGAAACATTAATGTGAGAGGGAAATATCCATCAGTAGCCTCCATTTCCACTCTGACTGGGGATCAAACTCACAATCATAGGTATGTGCCCTGACCAGGAATCAAGCCCAAAACCTTTTGGTGTACGGGACAATGCTCCAACCAACTGGGTGGTTGCTTTTTGAAATACATTTATTTAAGAAAGAATAAAAAACAAACAAAAAAACACATGAGTCAACTCAAAGGTAAAAGTTAATTATATAAATGAAACTTGGAACGATGTTGAAGTTTTGACATTTTCTTATTTGTGCTAAATCACATGTGCTTTCTACTAAATCACACACCCTTTGTGCTAACCTGTTTGATGAACTTTATGGTTAAGGCTATTGAAGGTGAATTCTGCTTAATTCTCCATTCCCTTGACAATTAGAAAGGTAGAAAAGGCCATGTGAACGTCAAAATTGGTGGCCCTGCTTTCTGTGAGTTAAGTGCTGTCATGTATACTTTGTTGAGAATCGATTTCCTGGTGTTTCTAATTCTGTTCCATATGTTACCTGCTCTTTGGGGGATAAGAGAAAAGGGTATGAGGCAGAGCAATTTGGATATTATGTTATGGTATTTGTTGCTCAAAAATACCAACATATTATCCAAGAAGGTGTTCATCTTTACTTCATATTGGTTGACTTCATTTCCAGCATGGAATACAATTGAATATTAAGTGGAAGCCAAACTAGATTTCCTTACAGTTTTCTTCCATTCTCCTTTAAGCGATTTGTATATATACTCTCTCTATAGGTGTGTGTATATGTATATATACAACGATAAACTATAGGAGCAAAGCATTTTGACTACTTTAGCTTTTTGGTTTTTTTAAAATATATTTTATTGATTTTTTACAGAGAGGAAGAGAGAGGGATAGAGAGCTAGAAACATCGATCAGCTGCCTCTTGCACACCCCCTACTGGGGATGTGCCCGCAACCAAGGTACATGCCCTTGACCAGAATCGAACCTGGGACCCTTCAGTCCGCAGGCCAATGCTCAATCCACTGAGCCAAACCAGTTTCGGCTAGTTTTGTTCAGTTTGGACACTGGGCTTTGTGTGTGTGTGTGTGTTATGTGTTTGTTTTTTTTTTAATATATTTTTATTGATTTCAGAGAGGAAGGGAGAGGGAGAGAGAAATAGAAACACCAATGATGAGAGAGAATCATTGATCATCTGCCTCCTGCACGCCCCTTACTGGGGATTGAGCCCGCAACCCGGGCATGTACCCTTGACCGGAATCAAACCTGGGACCCTTCAGTCTGCAGGCTGACACTAGCCACTGAGCCAAATCAGCTAGGACTGGACACTGGATTTTAAAATGAAATACATTAAGTGGTTTGTTCGTTTGCTTATTTTTTTTAACAGTATAGAGGTCTTTTTTTTTTTTTTTTCTTTTTTACACTTACCATGCCATGAATTCATGAATTCACTGTGAATGGGTTCCAGCAGCTCAGGTTCCTTTCCATTGGTTCTCACAAAGTATCCTCCTCTGACTGGAGCAGGCTGGTGCTTCAGTTGAACCCAAATATCTTTCTCTTTGATTTCCTTCTTTTCCTGGTTATTTTCCTTTACATGTTTCAGGAAGCAATCTCAGCTCTAAGAGTGCTTAACATGCTCAATATGTATGTTAATTCCCTTGGCAAAGATCTTTCCCTTATTTGTTTACAACAGTGCCCACTGCATGCTGGGTAACACTGTAGACTTTCCAGTTTTGTCATGGTAACGTTTGTGGGGCATTCCTTTTGAACAGTGCCATTCCCTTAATGTCTTTAGTATCACCTTTCTTGTAGATTCGCATGTATGTGGCCAAAGGAACAACTCCATGTTTTCTAAAAGGCCTGGAGAACATATAGCAGGGGCCCCTTGTCTTTCCCTTTGTGTTAGTCATTTTGGCGAATTACTGGAAGATGGTGGTTCTGGCTAAAAGGTAGGCAGATTTGTTTATTTGTATTTTTTAAAAAGAAGACAAAAAAAAAAAAAGCAAAACACTAGCAAACCAAAATAATTCCAGAAAGAAAGGATTTAGTATTAGTGAATGAGATCATTAATTTTTTCCTATTCTATTTTTTCAGATAAAATATATTATTGAAATACTTAGGATGCAGACCTTGCCATCAGAAAGCTTATAGACTTGGTTCTCTAAATCAAAAGAATGGCTCTAAAGAGGAGAACATTTTAGACAAGGAGAAGGAGTAGTTTGGTGTCTACCTAATAATTCTTAGTGGAAGAATTAGTTTTTGAGAGGAAGAGCCATGCAATGCCCTTTATTTTTTAAATATATTTTTATTGATTTCAAAGAGGGAAAGAGAGTTAGAAAGATCAATGATGCCCTAACTGGTTTGGCTCAGTGGATAGAGCGTCGGCCTGCGGACTGAAGGGTCCCAGGTTCGATTCTGGTCAAGGGCATGTACCTTGGTTGCGGGCACATCCCCAGTAGGAGGTGTGCAGGAGGCAGCTGATAGATGTTTCTCTCTCATCGATGTTTCTGGCTCTCTATCCCTCTCCCTTCCTCTCTGTAAAAAATCAATAAAATATATTTTTAAAAAAAGAAACATCAATGATGAGAGAGAGAATCATTGTTTGGTTGCCCACCTGCATGCCCCCTACTGTGTATCGAGCCCGCAACCTAGGCATGTACCCTGACCAGGAATCGAACTGTGACTTCCTGATTCATAGATCAATGCTCAACCACTGAGCCATGCCACCCGGGTGCAATGAATTAATTCATTGACCATACATATATTATTTATTTTTTTATTTTGACCATTTATTTTTTATTTATTTTTGTTTTTTAAATATATTTTTATTGATTTCAGAGAGAGAAAGAGAAAGAGAGAGAAATAGCAATGATGAGAGAGAATCATTGATCGGCTGCCTTCTGCACACCCCCTACTGGTGATTGAGCCTGCAAACCGGGCATGTACCCACGACCAGAATTGAACCCTGGACCCTTCAGTACACAGGCCGACACTCTATCCACTGAGCTAAACCAGCTAGGGCGACCATACATTTATTGAATTTCTAGCAAGTGCCAGGCATTATAGTAGGCTCTGGGGATCAGAGCTAAATAAGATACCCCTACTCTCCAAGAGCTCACTGTTTATCAAGGGAGCGAGACATAGGAATAACTAACAGTATAATGTAACAGAAGTCTAGTCAAAGTGCTTTCAGAATACAGGTGTGCAACGGGTGAGATATTTTTTTAGTTGGATTACCAAAGTAGGTGTTCATTGGGTAAAGAAGTTGAAAAGAACATTCCATGCAAAGGGAAAAGCATCATCAGAAAGGCACCGAGGTATAATAGTCCATGGCTTGTTGGGGACACCATTTAGGAAAAAAACAGCCTGATAGGCAAGGGTGTCTATAGGCAAGGGTGCTTAAGACTCAGAGGTTGTACAGAGATAGAGAGAGAGAGAAAGGGTTGGGGGGGGGGGGGGGCACCAACTGAGACCAGCATTTGAAGGATTTTAAACAGGAGATTTTGTGTTCTTAATTCTACCATGGACTCTGTGATAAAATAATGACAATAGGCGAATAATCTATAATAATAAAAGTGTAATAAGCTAATTAGACTGGATAGCTGAATGACCTCCCAGGTGTCATTCTGGACATCCTTACGGATGAAGCCACGGCAGTGGAAGCCGAGGCAGAGGCGGTTAGGGGTGATCAGGCAGGCAGGTGAGCCATTAAGGGAAACCAGGCAGGCAGGCAAGTGGTTAGGGGCGATCAGGCAGGCAGGTATGTGAGCGGTTAAGGGCGATCAGGCATGCAGGCAGAGTGGTTGGGGCGATCAGGCAGGCAAGCAATTAGGAGCCAGTGGTCCCAGATTGCGAGAGGGATGTCTGACTGCAGGATCAGGCCTAAACCAGCAGTCGGACATCCTCCGAGGGGTCCCAGATTGCAAAAGGGTGCAGGCTGGGCTGAGGGCCCCCCTACCCCATGTACAAATTTCGTGCACCGGGCACTAGTTAGAAAATAATTGCCAAGATCTCTCCAATTTCTAAGATGAAAACAGACCTATTAGATGTTAGCAACAGTTTTTATCTGAAGTGTAGGCTCCATGGGTATTCATCTTGGAAAACACTTTCAGGTATTTGTTTACTTGTACATGACATTTTTTTTTTATTTATTTTTTGCTACAGAGATGACATCAGGTAGAGTAAACTTCAAATGTTTTGACACGCTTCTCGATATGATTGTAAGATAAGTATTTATCTAAAACAGGGTTTTAGGCCCTCTTGGACTTAACCAGTAGGAAACACTTCAATCTTGGGTCAAAATGATGAGCAGGCCTGCTGTTTGCAACATCAACCTGGTGGCTGCAGGATTCAATAAACTGGGGTTAATGTGAGATAATATAATACATGTGAATGATGATGTAAAAGAAGCCATTAGAAGGCTTCCTAAGAACCTACATAACAACAAGGGTGTTTCTCATTAAGAGAGCACTGGACCTGTCTCTGAGGCAGCAGATCTTTAAAATTTTTATTTATTTATTTATTTATTTATTTATTTATTTATTTATGTTAGAGAGAGAGGTAGGAAGAGAGAGAGAACATCGATTTGTTGTACCACTTATTTATGCATTCATTGGTTGATTCTTGTATGTACCCTGACCCAGATCGAACCCACAACCTTGGTTTATTGGGATGATGCTCCAACCAGCTGAGCTATCCAGTCAGGACAAGGCAGCAGAACTTGCCTAAAGAGCAGAGGACAAAACATGAGGAGGATAAATTCTATCTTGAACCATATCTGAAAGAGGTTATTTGGGAAAGGAAAGAAAGAAGAATGGATGAAGAAATAATCACGTAATTGAAATCTGTGTCTGCATTTGTCCTCATTATTTTAATGACATTGGTTAAACCTGAAATATACAATTTAGAACCATCAGGGCTGCAAATATATTACTTTAAATAAATGTTTATTATAACTTTAAAAATAAGTAAATAAAACAGGCATTGACAAATTTTCTATTAAAGGCCCGGATAATAATTATTTTAGGTTCTGAGGGTCAAAAAGCAAAATCAAGGCCTGGCTGGCATGGCTCAGTGATTGAGCATCAGCCTATGAACCAGTAGGTCATGGTTCGATTCCTGGTCAGGGCACATGTCCAGGTTGCTGGTTCAATCCCCAGTGTGGGGCATGCAGGAGGCAGCCAATCAATGGTTCTCTCTCTCATCATTAATGTTTCTATCTCTCTCTCCTTTTCCCTTCCTCTCTGAAGTCAATAAAATATATCCTAATATATAAAAACCCTGGGTTGTAACGACCAGTAATGACCGAGGCTTGACCAACCGGAAGTAAGTCCTTCAGTCAGCACTGGGTTACCGTGGCAACCCAGCACTGACTGCTTCCGCTGCAGGGGTGCTCCAGCACTGACTGCTGAGGGGGCTGTGAATCAGGGACAGAGAGAGGCCTGAAGAGAGAAGCAGGGACTGATCTATTGCCACTGTGGCAGCTTTTGATCAGCACTTGCCTCTCTCTTTCTCTCCAGTCTGGCCAGCAGCTGCACCTCCATTTCTCTCCAGGCCTCCACCGGGGCTGCTGATCAGCCCCGCCTTTCTGATCAGGCCCTGTTGATAGGCCCAGAGATGCTGACTGGCATAGGAACTGACCAATCAGAACCAAATGTGGGTGTTGTGAAGAACCAATGGCTGCCTAGGAGGTGGAGCTTCTGACGCTGACTCGCATAGATACCAAACAATCAGAACCAAATGTGGGTGCTGTGGGGAGCCAATGGTTGCTTAGGAGGCGGAGCTTCTGACGCAGACTGGCATAGAAACCGACCAATCAGAACCAAATCTGGGTGCTGTGTGGAGCCAATGGCTGCCTAGGAGGCAGAGCTTTTGATGCTGACTGGCATAGAAACTGACCAATCAGAACCAAATCTGGGTGCTGTGGGGAGCCAATGGCTGCCTAAGAGGTGGAGCTTTTGACACTGACTGGCATAGAAACTGACCAATCAGAACAAAACTGGCCAGCAGAGGAGGGCAGTTGGAGGCGAGATCAGGCCTGCAGGGGAGGGCAGTTGGGGGTGAGATCAGGCTGGCAGCGGGGGCGGGCCATTGGGGGTGAGATCAGGCCAGTAGGGGAGGACAGTTGGGGGCAACCAGGCTGGGAGGGGAAGGCAGTTGGGGGCGAGATCAGGCAGGTAGTCAGAGGCAGTTAGGGGCGATCAGGCAGGCAGGTGAGCAGTTAGGAGCCAGTGGTCCCAGATTGCGAGAGGGATGTCCCCCAAGGGGGGAGGGTGCAGGCTGGGCTGAGGGAACTCCCCTCCATGCATGAATTTCGTGCACCGGGCCTCTAGTATATGTATATTTTAAAGCAAAATCTAGGATATTGTGTGGCTGCTTATCTAACACGAAAGAAAAGTCCTGATCCCCCTGTTTGCCTGGAGTATGCTGTACCGTTAGTTGCTTTGACTCCAGTTGCATCAGCTGAAGCCATGAAACTGACCGAGAACAACTGGCTAGAGAGAGAGAAAAGAGGGGCCTGAATAGTTAGGCCTGCAGCTAACACAATGTATTTCACTCTGCCCAGTGACACCCAGATCTGAGGGTGCTGTTCTCTCATCTCAGAGAACCTGGCCATCTCATCTTGGTTGGCTGGCTTGAGGAGAGGTGATTTGTCTAGTCTCTGATTCCTTGATTGAGATTTCATTTCTTGGTGCCTGGCATTGCCATCAGTGGAGTCTACAATGTGTAGGTGGTGATGCTCAGGCCCTGAACAGTCATTGGCCAGAAAGCAGGCACTGGGTGCTCTGGGGATAGTAGGTAGAAACTGATGCCCAGGCTTGGATTTTGAGGTCACAGCGATAGCCCACAGCAATACAAACACACGGAGTGGGGAGGGTGCTACTGGCATCTAATGTGTAGAGGCCATAAATGCTGCAAAATATTCTTCAATGCACAGGCCAGCCCCTCACAACACAGAATGTCCAACCCAAAATGTCATGTTGATAAACACTGACCTAGAATAATAAAAAAGTACTCTATAGTCTATAAGATACTTAAAGAAAAAAATCTTATTTTGATCCTCAAATGAGTCATTGCTTCTTATATAATACTAGAGGCCCGATGCACGAAATTCATGCAGGGGGCTCAGCCGTCGCAGCCATAGTGGCTTGCCTCAGCCCTCGCAGCCGGAAGGTCGTCGGGAAGGACGTCTGGTATAATTAACATATTACACTTTTATTATTATAGATGATGTCTTTTCCACTACTAGACTATTTTCCACTAGACCATGAGGATCTTATTCATCTTTATTTATTCACCTTTGTATTCCAATTTGTATCATTTTTGAATCCACACACATGGAGCATTTGTTAACAATACTAGCTACATTTATTGGGTGTTTATAATACACATTGTACTAAATAATTTACTGGTATTATCTCATTCCTCACAACAATCAGAGGTAGGCATCACTATTATCTTTACTTAAGGAAGTTAGCATTTGCTATTGAAGGGTTGTAGATTTGATAATGTGAGGTTAAGTAATTTTCTCAATCTCACACAAATGGAGAAGCTGAACTTGATGTATAATTGATGTGTAATTTGTTATAAGACTTACGTTATAAACTTTCCTTCCAAGTTAAAGTTATTAATGAGCCTTTTTATTAAGCCTGTTAATTGTTACTTAAGTTGTAATATTCTAGATTAGTCAATGAGCGACTTCTCTTTTTAAAGCTGTACTTTTAGAGAGAGAATGAAAATCAACAACTCTAATTTTTTGTTTCAGTCTATGTTTATGTCATTTCAAATAAAATTTGTTTTCTTTTTCTTTCCAGAACTCACCAATGTTTCTACATATTTAAGTGCCAACTTTATAAAAGTATAAATACATTCATCTCATTTTGGAAACCTCCATCTGGAATTTTGACCAACTCATACCAGCAGACTTGCTAGACTGCCTTTGCCAAGTATATGTTTCAGTGTTGGGGAGAGTTTTCCAGCTGCAGATAATAAAGTTATTTATTGCCAGAACTTTAAGCCATAATATATTAGGCCATTCCAACTGAACTTTGTTATATTATAATTTGTTTGTTTGTTTTTAAATATATTTCTCTTATAAAAGCATCCCAGCATTCTAAGTGGAAAATAATGTCTCACATACTTTCGGTAAAGATGTAAGTAAATACGATTCCTTTGGAATGGACATTGAAAATGTAACTTCTTGATTTTAAGGATACTTTGTAACCTCATTAGCTATCAAAAAGGTTAACACAATCAATGCATTATAATATACTACAATTTATATGTTCATTTGATTTCAGTAATATCCGAGTTTCCCTTTTTCCCAAGGATTTAAAATCTGCTGATTTGGAGCCCTGTCTGGGTAGCTCGTTTGGTTAGAGCATCGTCCTGATATGCCAAAGTTGCACATTTGATCCTGGGTCAGGGCACATACCAGAAGCAACCAATGAATGGGTAAATAAGTGAAACAACTCATCTCTCCCCTCCCTTCCCCTCTCCTCTCCCTTCCCTTCCCTTCCCCTCCTTTTATGTTCTTTCTTTATATCATTGGATTGTTTATGTAAGAATGCTCTAGCCCTGGCAGGTTTGGCTTAGTTGGTTGGAGTGTTGTCCAGTACACCAAAAGGTGGCAGGTTTGATTCCTGTTTAGAGCACATACCCAGGGTTTGTGTTTGTGCAGGAGACAACCAATCGATGTATCTCTCTCACATCGATGTTTCTCTCTCTCTCTCTCTCCCCTCTCCTCTCTCTCTCTCCCTCTCCCTTTCTTTCTCTAAAATAAATTTTAAAAATAATGCTCTAATACAGAGGGAGTTTCCTTTTGAAATTTCTAATTATAATAAAATATACATTTTTTAGGTGGTACAATACTTTGGATTAAAACTTGCAAAAATATTAGCTGTTTTTATATTTCTTCCTATTTTCTGTGCTATGTGTCACAGAAAATTTTTTAAAAATATGTTTTTCTTAGTTTCAGAGAGGAAGGGAGAAGGGGAGAGAGATAGAAACATCAATGATGAGAGAGAATCACTGATCGGCTGCCTCCTGCACACCCCCATTGGAGATTGAGCCTGCAACCTAGGCATTTGCCCCAACCAAACAACCAGAACCACTGGTCGACCAGTCGCTTTGATGCGCATTGACCACCAGGGGGCAGACACTCAACTTCCCCCTGATGGTCAGTGGACTCCCACAGGCAACCTCCCATGGCAAGCCAACTTTCCCCAGTCCCTCCCCCCAGGCTGGCATGTCCCCAGGCCCAGACTGACAGCCAGCAGGCCCCGGCCAGCCCGGCCCCGATCAGGACTGGGCAAGGCGGTCCAATAGGCCATGATTGCCAGCCAGGCCTAAGGACCCCACCCATGCAAGAACTTCATGCACCAGGCCTCTAGTCATTTTAATAAATGGGAAAATGGTCATACAAATAAATACAGTTTTAGGGTGTTCTTTATTTTTTGTTATAGAAGTAAACTATTTTTCTTTGACAATCTAAGTCTCTTTATTGTTTAAAAAAAAAAGAGCACTGAATAGGTAATGATTCTGACAGACATTACTCAAAATTCAACTACCCAGGAAAGCAGGAATATGTATCTTATTTCTTCCAACAGTGCGTGGCAAACTAGTTCTCATTAAATATTTGAGTAAATTTTGGTATACTGGGCAGTCATTTTAAAAAATCATGTTATAGCCTGGCTGGCATGGCTCAGTGATTGAGCATCGACCTATGAACCAAGAGGTCACAGTTCAATTCCTAGTCAGGGCACATGCCTGGGTTGCAGGCTCGATCCCCAGTAACTGCCAGAGGCAGCCGATTAATGATCAAAATTTGTGGAATTCAGCTAATGCAATTTTTGGAGGAAATTTTATAACTTTAAAGTCTTAGAACATCAAGAATGTATAAAATCAAAAGATATATAGAATGAATGCCCCAAATTTTGAATCTAAAACAAATATGTGTGTGTGTGTTTGTGTATGTACACAGTGTGGGGCAAAAGTAGGTTTACAGTTGAGAGTACAGGCAGTCCTCGGGTGACATCAGACTCGATGCACGTCATTTTGTGGTTATGTCACCATCTCCCATTTATTAAAAAAAAAAGTTCCATCATTTTGATGTATGTACATATGTGCTTTATATTTTTTATTATTTATTTACCACAAGTAAAGGTCAGGAATTATTATTTTTCTTTTAAATTTTTTTTACTGTTTCACTTCATTACTGCTGTGTATGTGCTCCATGTGAGTGATGTAGCTGCTTATGTAGGTGGGTTCCGACTTATGGCAAAAATCGCGTTACGTCGAGCCGTAAGAACGGATCTCGGACATAACCTGAGAACCTACTGTACAAGAAAGTTTATTCTTACATTATTACTTATTGCATTATTATTGTATTATTTTCTTTTTTTTTAATTTTTTTATTTCAAGAAAAACTATTTTAAATATAATAATGTTACATGCAATAAACCTTAATATTTTTTTAAAAACGATCTTAAATATAATAATGTTACATGTAATAAACATTAATATCTCAAGAAAAACTATTTTAAATATGATAATGTTACATGCAATAAGCACCAATTATTCAAAAAATGATCTTATATATTACATGCAATAAACATTATTATTTCAAGAATAAGAGGATTTTAAGTATAATAATATTACCAAAACTGTACTAACATAGTATGATATCACAAAAGTTGTAAGAAATATTAAAACTCTGCAAATAACAGGATTACTACTATTATATTCTAGAATATTTCCCCCCTCTGGCTCTATTTTTGTTAATCAGTTTATGTTGTTCAATATATTCCACAAATGAGTGAGATCATATGATCTTTCTCTTTCTCCAACTTGCTTATTTCACTTAGCATTATGTTTTTAAAGTCTATTTTGTCGGATATGAGTATTGCTACTCCAGCTTTTTTTTTTTCTTTTCCACTTGCATGGAAAATTTTTTTCTTTCCTTTCACTTGCATTTTGTGTGTGTCTTTTGTTTTGAGATGGGTTTCTTGTAGACAGCATATAGCTGGGTCATGTTTTTGTGTCTATTCAGCTACCCTACACCTTTTGATTAGAGCATTTAATTCATTTAATTTAGGGTTATTATTGAGAGGTACTTATTTATAGCCATTTTAATTCTGTATAGCTAGGTTTTTCTCTCTGTTTCTTATTCTCAGCAATGCCTTATATCAATCCCTTTAGCATTTCTGGTAATGATGGCTTGGTGGTGATGGACTCCTTTAGCCTTTTTTTTTTTTGGTCTGGGAAGCTTTTTATTTGACCATCTATTTTGAATGATAGCCTTGCTGGATATAGTCATCTTGGTCTCAGATCCTTGCTTTCCATTACCTTGAGTACTTCATGCCATTCCCTTCTGGCCTGTAGATTTTCTGATGAGAAATCAGGTGTCAGCCTTATGGGAACTCATTTATAGGTAACAGTTTTCTTTTTTCTTGCTGCCTTTAAGATTTTCTCTTTGTCTTTAATTTTTGGCATTTTAATTATGATGTGTCTGTTTGGGTTCTTCTTGTTTGGGGTTCTCTGTGCCTCCTGAACTTGTGTGACTTTTTCCTTTACCAGGTTAGGGAAGTTTTCTACAATTATTTCTTCAAACAATTTCTCTATTCCTTTCTCCCTTTCTGCCTCTTCTGTCACACCCACTATTCTGATATTGTTACATTTCACATTGTCCCACAGCTCCCTTAAGCTGTCCTCCTGTTTGTTTGTTTTTTGTTTTTTTAAAAAAATATATATTTTATTGATTTTTTACAGAGAAGAAGGGAGAGGGACAAAGAGTCAGAAACATTGATGAGAGAGAAACATCAATCAGCTGCCTTCTGCACACTCCCCACTGGGGATGTGCCCACAACCAAGGTACTTGCCCTTGACCAGAATCGAACCTGAGACCCTTCAGTCCATAGGCCGATGCTCTATCCACAGAGTCAAACCGGTCAGGGCTGTCCTCCTGTTTTTTTAATTGTTTTTTTCTTTTTGCTTCTCTAATTGAGTGATATTTTCAACTCTGTTTTCTAATTCACTGATTCGATCCTCAGCTTCCCGTAATCTGTTGTGTATCCCTTCCAATGTGTTCTTTATTTGTGTTATATCATTCTTTATCTCAGACTGTTCTTTTTTCATAGTTACTATATCTTTTTTCATACTGTTGAGCATTTTTAACATCTTTACTCTGAACTGTTTCAGATAAATTTCTTATCTCTGCTTCATTTATCTCTTCTAGAGAATTCACTAGTTCTTTCATTTGGGGGTTGTTTCTTTGTTTCCTCATTTTGGTTGTCTGTTTGGGTTTGTGACTATGTTTTACATAGATCCTCTATACCAATCGCTGGTCTGTGAGGTCCGAAACGTTGGTGACTGCTGGTTTAAGGAACTTTGGAGCAGCAGTCGCCAAACGGTGGTCCACAGACCACTGGTGGTACGTGAGGTCTGAAAGGTTGGTGACCGCTGCTCTATACCTCTCAATCTCTAGTGCAGGACAGTGTTAAAGGCTGTTTCTGACTAATTGGATCAGGCAAAGACTCAAAGCCTCCAAGGACCGCCTCCACCTATAGACTGATAGGATTCTGACTTGAATTGCCCCTCAGGCAATCATCCTCAGGTGTGGCAAGAGATTTTTTTCAACAGGGTGGGGCAGTTGCTTCTGCCTGGAGGCTAATTGTTACTTTTAATCTCTTAAGTGGCCTCAGGGCAAGGTGTTTTCCAATGGGGTGTGACAACTGTCTTCCCCCCCAGGCAAGTCAGGTGTCTGTATGGGAAAGATGTGGGAATGACTCAGCCCAGGAAACTTGGGGTATATGCTTTCTGAGCTCTATCCCCCGAGACCCCAGTTCTGTGTTCTGATCTCACAGCTCCAGTCCACTTCACCCCTCTGTCAGAGCACAAGGTACGTGGCTCCACAGGGAATTTTTGTGCATTGGCCCTTTAAGAGGGTGGCCGACCTTTCAGCTGCCACTCCCTGGCAGACAGCACCCCCCTGCTTTTCATAGCTAGACGTTATGTGGGTATCCTCCTCAGTTTAGTGTTCTTTGCTGGAGAGCTCAGCTTTGGGATTAGATCCCAGAGTTCTCAGTGGTACACCCCCCCCCCAAGTTGAGATATCTCTTTGACTTCAGTTGCCGTCTGTGGGTGTTGGGCGAGCCCTTTCGCCCCTCTGTCCCTCCTACCAGTCTCTATGTGGTCTCTACCTTCGGTCCTTGGGTATCAGGGTTCTCTCCTATGAGTTTTCCATTGATTATTCAGGAAGCCTTTCCGTATTTCAGTTGTAATTCCAGTTTGTTCCTGGGAGCATGTCCGTGTAGCATCCTCCTACTCCGCTGCCATTTTTAATCTTCAGAAGTAAATTTGTTTTTAATATATTTTATTGATTTATTACAGAGAGGAAGAGAGAGGGATAGAGAGTTAGAAACATCAATGAGAGAGAAATATCAATCAGCCGCCTCCTGCACACCCCCAACTGGGGATGTGCCCACAACCAAGGTACACGCCCTTGACCGGAATCGAACCTGGGACCCTTCAGTCCGCAGGCCGACGCTCCATCCACTGAGCCAAACCGGTTTCGGCCAGAAGTAAATTTTTAATTAAATGATTTAGTACAGTAAAAATTTTCCAGTACCATTATCTGATTATACCATGGTGAATTGCTGTTAAATAATACATTACTTTTTCTAAAACTTAATATCCACTCAACTTAGATTGCTGTACCTTTTTTTCTTGCTTTGCAAAAGGACTAATATAGAATAATTTGACTGTAAAGAAGAAAAAAGGAATGCATATTGGCATTACAAAGGGATTCCCAGACAATCATTTATTTATTTCAGGGTTCTCATTTTGGCTGTTTTTTCAATTGATCCTCTTTATCTCAGCCACCACCACCTTCCTCCAAATGACTATCACCTTAACCCTGGACTGTTAACTAAAATCCTAAGAGATGGCCCCCTTTTCTATTCTTGCCATGAGGTCTTGCACATACTTAGTGATTCTTAGGTTTCAACTCCATTATCACTTTCTCAGAGAAACTTCTTTGAACTCCCTGAAGAGGTAAATCCTGCCCATTCTAGAACCACAGAGCACCATGTGATCTCCTTCAAAGGACTTAATACATTTGTTAAATTCACAATATCACTATATCATTTGTTAAATTGATCAATATCTGTTTCTCTCATTAGATGGCAAGCTCCATGAGGGCCAAGACCATTATTATTATTATTATTATTATTATTATTATTAAAATATATTTTATTGATTTTTTTACAGAGAGGAAGAGAGAGGGATAGAGAGTTAGAAACATCGATGAGAGAGAAACATCAATCAGCTGCCTCCTGCACACCCCCTACTGGGGATGTGCCCGCAACCAAGGTACATGCCCTTGACCGGAATCGAACCTGGGACCTTTCAGTCCGCAGGCCGACGCTCTATCCACTGAGCCAAACCGGTTTTGGCGACCATTAGTATTATTATCTGTTGACCACATATCCCCAAATGCGTGGCACAGAGCCTGGTACCTAGGTGTTCAATAGGTATTTGTTGTATAGATGAATGTAGATGTTAACTACTATTAGATTGAAAGCCTGTAGGAACAGATAAAGCTGAGGTTAGTTGTTTCTTACCAACCAAAGGCCAATTAGAAAGACAGATAAAGCTAATTTCTGAAATTGTGCTAATAAAACAATAGAAAATATGTTACTGCCCCAGCCAGTATTGTTAAGTGATTAGAGTATCAGCCCATGAACGGGGATCTCAGGTTTGATTCCTGGTCAAGGGCACGTACCTGGGTTGCAGGTTTGATCGGTGGGAGGCAACCAATACACGTTTCTCTCTCTCCTCCCACCCTCCCTACCAATCTCTAAAAATCAATGGAAAAAATATCCTCGGTTGAGGATTAACTTTTAAAAAAGGAAAGAAAATATATTACTGACTCATAACTTTAGCCAGATACAGTTGCCTTCTGAGGAATTGTAGGGGGGAAATTAAAGTATTTTTCTCTGTAGCATCCTTTTGGTAAAAAACTGAAAAACACTCCAAATAGGCATTAAACAGCATGAGACTCTTGTGTATGACCACCAGGATAAAATGGTAAATGATTTTTTCTATGTTCCCCCAAGATTATTAAAGGAAAAATAAAAATGTTATGATTGTTTACAATATAATTTTGTGAATTACCAGTATGTTTTAATTTTTTTGTTCTCTAATTGTTCAAAATATGTTTTGTGTCTTTATTTGGACTAAAAGTTTACTAAGGCCATGCTATATACCAGTGGTTCTTAATTTTGGCAATATTGCTCCTCAGGAGCTATTTGGCATTTAAAGACATTTTTGCTTGTCACTATAGGGAGGAGGTGAATGCTGCTGCAGTGGGCAGAGGCCAGAGATGCTGCTAAACATTTTATAATACACAGGTCTGCCTCCTTCCTTCAAAAAGCATTATCTGGTCCAAAATGTCAATACTGCCAAGGTACGGGGACAAGGAAGTCTCTAATTTAATGGTCTTTAGAGAGTACATGTATATATACATCTTTTTTTAAATCCTCACCCAAGGATATTTTTTCAGTTGATTTTG
Organism: Eptesicus fuscus; assembly: GCF_027574615.1. Taxonomy (NCBI): domain Eukaryota; kingdom Metazoa; phylum Chordata; class Mammalia; order Chiroptera; family Vespertilionidae; genus Eptesicus; species Eptesicus fuscus. Next base: position 22,515,661 of record NC_072476.1, read on the forward strand.
TAGAGAGAGTAGAAGGCAGGGGGTGGGAGAGAGGGAGAGGAGAGGAGAGAGAGAGAGAGAGAGAGAGAGAGAGAGAGAGAGAGATCAATGTGAGAGAGAGACTTCAATTGGTTGCCTCCTCCACATGCACAACTGGGGAGCAGAGCTGGGCATTGAACCTACAAATAAGGTATGTTCCCTTGACCTGAAATCAAACCCTTCACCCGTCAGTCTGAGGGCTGACACTCCAGCCACTGAGCCAAGCTAGCCAGGGCTACATATATATATATATATTTTTATAATATATATATATTTAATCCTCACCCAAGGATATGTTTTTATTGATTTTTGAGAGAGAGAAAAGGAAAGGAGAGATAAGAACATTGATCGGTTGCCTCACACATGTGTCCCTACTGGGGATCGAACCTGCAACCCAGTTATGCATCCTGACCAGGAATCAAACCTAAGTTACCCTGATGCATGGGACAACACTCTAATCACTGCATCATAGCAGCCATCTCTCTCTCTATATATATATCTCCTATATAATAATGAGGTAATATGCAAATTGACCCTCATACCCTTGCACAAGATGGCTGCCCCCATGTGGTCAAAGATGGCGGCCACAAGCTGGCCTGCAGGGGAGGGCAGTTGGGGGGGACCATTCCTGCAGGGAGGGCAGTTGGGGGGGACCATTCCTGCAGGGAGGGCAGTTGGGGGTTACTGGGCCAGCAGGGGAGCAGTTAGGTGTCAATCAGGCTGGCAGGGGAGTGGTTATGTGGTGATCAGGCTGGCAGGCAGGCAAGTGGTTGGGAGCCAGCAGTCCCGGATTATGAGAAGGACTGCCGGTTTAGGCCCAATTCCGGCAGTTGGACATCCCCCGAGGGGTCCCAGATTGGAGGGGGTGCAGGCTGGGCTGAGGGACAACCCCCCCAGTGCACGAATTTTGTGCACCAGGCCTCTAGTGTGTGTGTGTGTGTGTGTGTGTGTGTGTGTGTGTGTGTATGTATATACTAGAGGCCCGGTGCACAAAATTCATGCATGGAGGGGGGTTGTCCCTCAGCCCAGCCGGTATCCTCTCCAATCTGGGACCCCTCTCACAATCCAGGACTGCTGGCTCCCAACTGCTTGCTGCCTGCCTTCCTGATTGCCCCTAACCGCTCTGCCTGCCAGCTTGATCACCCCCTAACCACTCCGATGCCAGCCTGTTTGCCCCCAACTTCCCTCCTCTGCCGGCCTGGTCACCCCTAACTGCCCTCTCCTGCAGGGTTGATCACCTCCAACTGCCCTCCCTTGCAGGCCTGGTCCCTCTCAACTGCCCTCCCTTGCAGGCCTAGTCCTTCTCAACTGCCCTCCCTTTCAGGCCGGGTGCCTCCCAACTGTCCTCTCCTGCTGGCCATCTTGTGGTGGCCATCTTGTATCCACATGGGGGCAGGATCTTTGACCACATGGGGGCAGCTATATTGTGTGTTGCAGTGATGATCAATCTGCAAATTACTCTTTTATTAGATAGGATAGAGGCCTGGTACAGGGGTGGGGGCCAGCTGGTTTGCCCTGAAGGGTGTCCCTGATCAGGATGGGGTTCCCTTGGGGCATGGGGCGGCCTGAGCGAGGGGCCTGTGGTGGTTTGCAGACCGGCCACGCCCCCTGGCAACCCAAGCGGAGGCCCTAGTATCTGGAATTTATTTTCCTTCTACAATTGAAACTTTGTGGCCTGGAGCGGAGCCAAGCCTGGGGCTCCCTCCGCGGCCAGCAGCCATTTCTGTTGGGGTTATAATTGAAACTTTGTAGCCTTAAGTGGGTGGGCCCGGCCAGGGTGTGCGGAAAGCTTTGCTTCCCCTGTTGCCGGGGACAACGCTGGCCTGCTCTCTCAAGCTCCATTCTGCTGCCATTTCTGTTTGAATTTGTTTACCTTCTATAATTGAAACTTTGTAGCTTGAGTGGAGGCTTAGGCCTGGCAAGGGCAGGCGGAAAGCTTGGCTTCCTCTGTTACCTAGGAAACCTTGCTCTCTATGGCTGTAGCCATCTTGGTTGGGTTAATTTGCATACTCGCTATGATTGGATGGTGGGCGTGGCTTGTGGGTGTGTCGTAGGTATGGTCAATTTGCATATTTGTCTATTATTATGTAGGATGGAGATTATATATATATATATATATATATATATATATATATATAATAGAGGAATATACAAATTGTCCAGGCTGCCATCACAGTAACAGTAATGACCAAACAGCAGACTGTGTGGGGTGACAAGGCATTCAGGGGGATTAGTGAGGGATGACCAAACGACTGAACAGCAGGCTGCGTGGGGCGACCAGGCTGGCAGAGGGGTTAGTGAGGGACAACCAAACGACTGAATAGCAGGCTGCATGGGGCAACCAGGTCAGCAGGGGGGTTAGTGAGGGATGACCAAACGACTGAACAGCAGGCTGCGTGGGACGACCAGGTTGGCAGGGGAGGGCAGTTAGGGGCAACCAGGTCTACAGAGGGGGGGAGTTGGGGGCAACCAGGCTGGTGGGAGGGGCAGTAAGGGCAACCAGGCCAGTGGGGGGGCAGTTAGGGGTGACCAGGCCAGCGGCAGGGGGGCAATTGGGGGCAACCAGGTTGGCAGGGGGGTTAGTGAGGTGATGACCAAATGACTGAACAGCAGGCTGTGTGGGGCAACCAGGCTGGCGGGGGGGGGGAGGGCGGCAGTTGGGGGTGACCAGGCTGGCAGGGCGGGGGCAGTTAGGGGCAACCAGGTCCACAGAGGGGGGCAGTTGGGGGCAACCAGGTTCGTGGGGGGGCAGTAGGGGCAACCAGGCCAGCAGGGGTACAGTTAGGAGTGACCAGGCCGGCAGGATGGGCAGTTGGAGGTGACCAGGTTGGCCGGGGGGGTGGCGGAAGTTGGGGGCGATCAGGTTGGCGGGGAGGGGCAGTTAGGGGCAATCAGGCAGGCAGGCAGGTGAGCAGTTAGGAGCCCATGGTCCCGGATTGTGAGAGGGATGTCCAACTGCTGGTTTAGGCCCGATCCCAGGGATCGGGCCTAAACCAGCAGTTGGACATCCCCAAGGGGTCCCAGATTGGACAGGGTGCAGGCTGGGCTGAGGAACCTCCTACCCCATGCACGAATTTCATGCACCGGGCCTCTAGTGTGTGTGTGTGTGTGTGTGTGTGTGTGTGTGTGTGTGTGTAGATACTTTATTTTTTTAAAACATATTTTTTATTGATTTCAGAGAGGAAAGGAGAGGGAGAGATAGAAACATCAATGATGAGAGAGAATCATTGATCAGCTGCCTTCTGCACGCCCCCTACTGGTGATCAAACTGCAATCCAGGCATGTGCCCTTGCCCAGAATCAAACCCAGGACCCTCCAGTCCGCAGGCTGACGCTCCATCCACTGAGCCAAACCAGTGAGGGCTATAGATATCTTTAATTATATATTTTATTAATGAATGGAGTTTTATAAAGATAATTGACTCATAATATAATCATTGACTCTGGAAAAAGGAGTAAAACCAAATGGGATACCTATTTTTAGTTTCATTATTTAGAAATTGTTGCTGTGGCTCTTCCCAACATTCAAGCATGTGAAAAACATTTGTTGAGCATTTAGAATGACCCTTCATCCACAGCAAAGATTCATTGGGAGCTATTTGGCACAATATAACCTCATTTCTTTATCCTGGGTTAGAGAAGGGCACTTGACCCAAACTTGACCAATGAGAAATTCTTTTCTGATGCCTTAAGATATCCTTGTATGCTTAGGACAGATTTTCCTTTTCTGCTTAAGAGAGCTTGAGATAGTTTCTGATACTTTCAAGCCAAGAGACTTATATTTTATTTTTATTGATTCATAGAGGAAAGGAGGAGAGGGATAGAAACATCAGTGATGAGAGAGAATCATTGATTGGCTGCTTCCTGCACACCCCTTACTGGGGATTGAGCCTGCAACCTGGGCATGTGCCAGGACAGGGAATCGAACATTGACCTCCTGGTTCATAGGTCGGTGCTCAACCTCTGAGCCATGCTGGTCAGGCTCAAGCCAAGAGGCTTTAACCAACAGAACTACTCTAGGGATAATTGTAAAATTCATCTCTAGGGGAAGACTGCTCTTTTGAAAAAACAGCTTAATGGATCTACTGGGTATATGAAAGTAAAGCAAAAATTCATCCTGGAATGAAAAAGCTCGGGACAATTGCGAACAACTGTAATTCACAGTGAGGTAACAGGATGACTACATTGTGGGCAAAGCTTCATCTTTGCAGGCAGCTTGCAAATGCTTGTTTGCTCTATTGTTTTGGGAAGTGGGGGATGCCTTTATTTACTTTGATTTGATTTACAGACAAAAAGAGATGGGATCTAGAGAAGGCAAGACTGATAAAGAAGGCTTTTTTTTCTGGCAAGATGAGTTGGCTTATGGAACCAGGTAATTGAGGAGAGGATCCCCAATGAAGGGACATGACCAAAGCTTTCCAACTGTGAATTATGCTATTTAGTTTTAAGATTTTTCTTGCAAGCTCAGGCTTCCACTGAAAATATTTTTTTTTAAATATATTTTATTGATTTTTTACAGAGAGGAAGGGAGAGGGATAGAGAGCTAGAAACATCGATGAGAGAGAAACATCGATCAGCTGCCTCCTGCACACCCCCCACCGGGGATGTGCCCGCAACCAATATACATGCCCTTGACCGGAATCGAACCTGGGACCTTTCAGTCCGCAGACCGACGCTCTATCCACTGAGCCAAACCGGTTTTGGCTGAAAATATTTTTAAGCATGGCAACCTTGTCTTAGCTGTACTTTGGAAAAATAAGGAAGGGTCTGTGCTCAAGCTTAAGAAGATATTGCTGGAAGTGTATATTGGCACAACTTTGGGAAGCTCTTGAACTGTTTTTTGTATACCCTTCACACTAACAATTCTACCTTAAAACATTCTCACAAACAGGTTTTAGAACATACAAGAATATTCATAGCAATGTACATAATGGGGGAGTGAAGAAAGGAAACTAAACGTTAGTGACAGGAAAATGGATATATAAATCATGGTATATTCTATATGACAGAAAATAAAATACAACTACATACAACAAGGATGGATTCTAGAAACAAAGTTGATTGAAAACAAGCAGCAATATAATACATCATGAAAATAAGTTTATCAAGTTCAAAGACAAGCAAAAGTAAGTAATGTGTTATCTAGGAATATATATGGTAATTACATAAAGACAAGTTAAATTATTTTTAAAAATCAGGATAGTGAATACTTTTGGAAGGAAGCGGGCAGAAGGTAGGATCTGGGAAAAGCACATGGAAGCTTCAAAAGTACAGGTTAATATTCTTTTTCATAAATTGGGTGGTACATTTTGTAATTTACATTAACATATTCTTTTTGTACATATCAGACTTTTGTCCTCTTATTTTTTTCCATCACCGTTTGTCCCCCTATACCCTTTTGTACCTCCCCTTTTTCCACCTCCCCCATACATGTTAGACTTTTTTAAAAATGAAAGAATTGTCAAATTGCTTGATAGTACAGAGTTATACTTCTGACAGTGCCGATGAACTGTGATTTAATTTTTTTTTTTTTCCTTTGGGGGTGGAGGGGAAGATTCCCATTTAAACAGCTCTGTTGTAGCATGGTTGTGAGCTAGGGCACAATTTCCAATTCTGCCCAACATTCTGCAGGAACTCTAGGGTGAAGGAAGCAATAGTGGGACCATATGGAGACAGCAGAAATACTTACTTATTTTACACGTTGTAAAACAGAATATTGTTTTATATTTCACAAGTTGCTTCAGCTGATATAATGTACTTTTTTAAATATTTTTTATTGATTTTTTACAGAGAAGAAGGGAGAGGGATAGAAAGTTAGAAACATCGATCAGCTGCCTCCTGCACACCCCCCACCGGGGATGTGCCCGCAACCAAGGTACATGCCCTTGACCGGAATCGAACCTGGGACCCTTCAGTTCGCAGGCCAACGCTCTATCCACTGAGCCAAACCAGTTAGGGCTAATGTACTTTTTTGATGGGTTTCCAAAGGTTGCATCATAGAGACCAAGGGGGAGGAGCTGTCCCTCTTTCCCTCCCAATTCTCCATACCTCGCCACGTTCTGTTCCTTATGCCTGGAAGACCTTTGGCCGCTTTGTTGATCTGGCTCGTGTACCTCCTTTAAAATTTTAAGTTCTAGGGCTAATGCCTCTTGGAAACTGTTTCCTCCCGCTCTTTGATTTCTCATCCTCGTATCATCACATTCTGAGGTTTGTGATGATAAGGGTAAGTCGCTTGGTCAAACCTGTTTCCGTGAGGATGAGATTATCTTGGGTGTCCTTGAGGATAGTGCAGTGGACATAGAGCTGTTTCCAGGGTCTAGCCGCCTGATTCGAATCCCCTTCCCACTGTAATGTCTGCGGGTTTGAATTCATCACAGTTTGACAGAGCATGCTTCAACTTCAAAAAGTTAATAGGAACCCAGACACCGTTGAGCACCTCCCGGGTGTGCCGCTCTTCCTTTGGGTTCCTCAAAACTGGACCGGGCCGGCACTCCGGACTTGCTTCTCCCAGAGCGTGCTTGAGGCCGCTTTGGGCCCCGCACCTCGCTGGGCCGAGAAAGTCCTCCAAGTAGAAGAAGGGGTCCGAGGCCGGGCGCCGTGGGGAGAAAGCGTTGGCGGCGCTCTAGCCCACGAGCTCACTCCGCTCTCCCCACGTGGGGTTCCCGATTGGCTGAAGGCCGCTTCCGGACCGGAGGCGGTACTAGAAGGAGCACGACTTCCGGCGCGAGGCGCAGTTGTCGCATTTGTCGGGCCCAATGGCGGCTCCACTGCTTCACACGCGGTTGCTTGGAGATGCAGCCGCTTCAGCCTCTGGAGTCAAGACGTTGCGCGCATCCAGGACTGGGTAAGAGCCCGGGCAGCTTCCTTCAGCGCTGCTGGGGCCAAATCCCAGGACCGGCATTAGGGGAGCGGATCCGAAAGGGCCTGGGACAGCCAATGGGGGGGGGGGGGGGGACGGGCGGAGGAGAGGAGGAGAGAGGGTCACCTCAGGTTCTCAAGAGTAAGCCCATGCTCACTAAGCGGATACTAAAGGTGGGAGAGAGGCTGGAAAATTCATCTATTTTCTGTTCCAGAGTCCCGTTTTCTCCTCACTGTGAGCTCCCTCCGTCATAGCGTCCCAGGCCTGGGTACTGCCTAGTGCCTTTAACTCCTCCCTCCCGCTTCTTCGTCTAGATTTGGAAAGTTTCCTATTTGGATTATCAGCGCAATGCTGTCATTGATGGCAAATTGAATCTTATTTCTTTGTCTGAGATTTGCTTCGAGACACATGTTTAACAGTCTCTATCTTGTTCAAATTTTTAAAACCCCTTACCCCCCTAAAATATTTTGGGGTTTAACTTCTTGAGAGTCATTAGTAGGATTGTATGTTTTTCACTAATCTGCTGTTTAGAAGAAGCAAACTTTGTAAAACACCTAGCGTAATATGATTCATTATAATATTTATTAAGCTCCTACCTACTGTTTTAGACACTGGGGAAAGTAGTCTGTCAAAAGACACAAAAGTCACTGACCCCAACAGAGTGTACAGTCTAGGAAGAGAAAGACAGTAAATAGATGAACAAGATAATTTCAGATAATGATAACTGCAGGGAATAAATAAAACAGGGTGTTGAGCAGGGGGAGAGGGGATGGGTATTTCAGATTTCTGATGGGTAAGGCCTCTGACATTTGAACTTCAATTTGAATGAAGACAATTCAACCATGTATAGATTTGGGGAGTGAGTGTTTCAGATAGAGCAATGATTTTCAACTGGTGTGCTATAAGAATTTTAAAAACGTGTAATACTTGACTAGTCAGGTCACTGACCTCTTTTCCTTTAGATTGTCACAAAAATTACAACAACACAATAGCCATCTGGTGTGAATGAATCAAAATTTTACCTTTTTTTAATTGTTTTTTTTACAGAGAGGAAGGGAGAGGAATAGAGAGTTAGAAACATCGATGAGAGAAACATCAATCAGCTGCCTCCTGCACACTCCCTACTGGGTATGTGCCGGCAACCAAGGTACATGCCCTTGACCGGAATCGAACCTGGGACCCTTGAGTCCGCAGGCCAACCCTCTATCCACTGAGCCAGACCGGTTAGGGCTAAAATTTTACCTTTTTTTTTTTTTTTAAATTATTATTTATCTGTTTGTTTTTCAACATCATTTTTAAAAAAATCTTTACCTGAGGATATTTTTCCATTGATTTTTAGAGAGAGGGAAAGACAGAGAAATATTGATGAGAGAAACATAGATTGGTTGCCTCCAGCAAGCGCGCATCCGAGGTACATGCTCTTGACTAGAATCGAACCCGGACTCATCAGTCTGCAGGCCGACGCTTTATCCACTGAGCCAAACCGGTTAGGCATTTACCTATTTTTTTTTTTGGTCAGATTGGCAAAAAGTATATATCTTGGTGTGTTTGCAGAATTTTAGTAATTAGTTTATGTGCCATGAGATGAAAAAGTTTGAAAATCACAGAGATGGAGGGAACAGCAAGTGAAACAGGAACCAGCTTGGCAAAGAATGGAAAGGACATTGACTGCAGCCTAGTAAGTAGCTGGAAAGGAGGTCAGAGTGGTAGGAAGGGCCAGATTAATGAGGACCTTGAAGACCTCATTATGGAGTTTGGATTTGTATTCTAAGTGAAGTAGGAAACCTTTATAAAGTTAAACATCAAGTAGCATGATCTGTTTTAAGTTTTTGAAATATTAGCTCTCTTGAGTGAAGAATGGATTGTTGGGGGTAAGAGTGGAAGCAGGGAAGCCAATTAAGCACACGGTTTAGTGTGAGTGGATAGTATGTCTCACTGAATGATGATGGTTTGATAAATGTTGAGTTGTGATTTTTATCATTCTCTGTCATATACTTAATAGCTTGGTAATCTTGGTTGTACAGGATTTCAGATGTGCTTGAATTAGAGAATGATTTCTTCAACTCTCCCCCAAGAAAAACTGTTCGATTTGGTGGAACAGTCACAGAAGTCTTGCTGAAGTACAAAAAGGTAACAAATAACACATGAAGTTTGGTGCCCCCCGCCCCAGCTTTATTGAGATATAATTGACATTGAGGTTTGGTTTTTGTTGGTCAGAATACAAAGATAGCTATTATATTCTTTAGTTAACATAATAACATGAATTTTAGATATATATTTTTTTAAAAAAAATATATTTTATTGATTTTTTACAGAGAGGAAGAGAGAGGGATAGAGAGTTAGAAACATCGATGAGAGAGAAAGATCAATCAGCCGCCTCCTGCACACCCCCTACTGGGGATGTGCCCGCAACCAAGGTACATGCCCTTGACCAGAATCGAACCTGGGACCCTTGAGTCCGCAGGCCGACGCTCTGTCCTCTGAGCCAAACCGGTTTCGGCGGGGGGTTTTTTTGTGTTAATTTAAAAGTTATTCCACTAAGTCTCAGCATTGGAGGGAAAATATGAATGATTTGTTTTATTTACATTGAGGTATAATTGACATATAATGACTATTTTATATGTAATACTCATTTATATCCATATATGTGAGTCGATGGTATCAACTATCATTCAAATGTCAGTACACAAATATACCTATTTAAATTACTTTTTTTAAAGGGGGTTTTAATGATTTTAGAGAGAGGAAAGGAGGGAGAGAGAAACATCGATTGGCTGCCTCCTGCATACCCCCTACTGGGGTTTGAGCCTACATCCTAGTCCTGTTCCCTGACTGGGAATCGAACCTGTGACTTCCTGGTTCATAAGTCAACACTTAACCACTGAGCTTACCGGTTGGGCTAATTTTTTTTTTTTTTTTGGTAAGAGAACATTTATTGGGTAAATTACAAATAGAAAAAGTAATTCCTAGAATAAATTGCTTTTTAATTGTCACTTTCTTTTTTCCAAGGCCCCTAGCTCCACTAACATGCATTTTTAAATTTCTGTGGATTTTGTAATCCACAATTGATGTGTGGAAGTTACAATGTTTCTTTTGTAATTTCATCAGATATTAAGATACAGTTAAAGGCCCTTTGATCTTCAATAGAAAACTAAAGCAAGTAAAACTTAATTTTCTCCCCTTCTTGTTAAGGGTGAAACAAATGACTATGAGTTGTTGAAGAACCAGCTGTCAGATCCAGACATAAAGGTAATTAATTTTATGTTTGATCATTATCAAAGTCATTGCCACTTAGGACAGATGTTAGTTTGCACTTCTGTTTGATCCTATTCCATTGTTTAAAATCTATTCCCTCTGTGATCCCATCTTTTAAAGATTGTTTTTGTCCTCATCATGTGTTTTTTAAAAAATAAATATTTTTACTGATTTCAGAGAGGAGGGTTTGAACCTACAACCTTTTGGTGAACAGGATGATACTCCAACCAACTGAGTCACCTGGCCAGGGTGGATCCCATCTTATTTTAATCCAGTGGTTCTCAATTAAGGGCAGTTTCACTCCCTTATTTTTTGTTTTAAATCCTCATCCGAGGATATTTTTTCCATTGATTTTTAGAGTAGAAGGGGGTGTGTGGAACATTGATGTGAGAGTGACACATTGATTGGCTGCCTCCCCAACCGAGGCCAGGGATTGAACCTGCAACTCAGGTACATGCTCTTGACTGGGAATCAAACCATGACACTTAGGTCCATGGCTGATGCTCTAACCATTGAGCAAAACCAGCTAGAGCCAACCCCTTCTTTTATACAGTGATAAACAAGACAGTTTTGGTTGTCATAACAGGAGGAAGATAAGGGTGCTACTGGCCTCTGGTGAGTGGATGACAGGTAGTTGCTAAACATTCTACAATGCACAGGGCAGCCTTCCACAACAGAATTATCCAGCTCAAAGTGTCAGTAGTCCCAAGGGTGAGAAATCCTACTTTAAACGTTCCTAATATCTCTTTTCCTCTACGCTGTAGGTAACTTTCATGTCTCTCCAATGCAAAAACAAAACAAAGAAACAACAAAAGATGACTTGTCTTTCAAGCTGCTACTCTTTCAGTGTTTCAGAGTTCAAGATATGGTATCTACCTGTCACGTAGTAACAATTCAACACATTTTGTTTCCCTTTTCTTCCTTTATTGTCCATTATTGGAAAGAATCCTCTATTATCATGACAGTGGTAGTCAGATTGCCTGGGATAAAATTCCAATGCCACTGTTATCCAGGGTATGATCTCTCGGACAAGTTATTTAATCTCTCTGTTTTTGTCTCCTCTATGTAAAACCAGTAGAGGGTTTTTAAACATAGAGGTGTTAAGAGGATCCAGTGAGTTAATATATGAGAAGCACTTACTAGTAGAACAGGCCCTTACTCAAATTAAGGGCTTTGTAATTGTTAGCTGTTATTCCTACTGATGATTTGCACTTTCTCATTTCCTATTCATGGTTAAGGCCACTGCTATAATTACTATGAAAAGATTACCAATGATTTCTTACATACTGATTTTGATGGGCTTTTTAAAAAAATATATATTTTATTGATTTTTTTACAGAGAGGAAGGGAGAAGGAGAGAGAGTCAGAAACATCGATGAGAGAGAAACATCGACCAGCTGCCTCCTGCACCCCCACTACTGGGGATGTGCCCACAACCAAGGTACATGCCCTTGACTGGAATCGAACCTGGGACCTTTGAGTCTGCAGGCCGATGCTCTATCCACTGAGCCAAACCAGTGAGGGCTTTTTTTTTAAATTGATTTCAGAGAGGAAGGGAGAGGGATAGAGATAGAAACATCAATGATGAGAGAGAATCATTGATGGGCTGCCTCCTGCACGCCCCTATTGGGAATCGAGCCCGCAACCCAGGCATGCGTCCTTGACTGGAATCAAACCTGGCACCCTTCAGTCTGCAGGCTGATGCGCCAAACCGGTCAGGGCCGGGCTTTTTTTTTTTAAGCCTCATATTCATTGTAGTAGTTGTTACTTGGCCACCTACTCCTTGAAACCTCTCCTTTAGTTTCTATGTCTTCCTACCACTTACCTCTATCATTCTCCCACTGTATAGATTCTTCCTGTGTGATCTCCTTATACTTTTAATAGCTTTGAAATCTACCTGTTCCTGTAACTGCCAAATTTATATCTACAGTAGGTCCTCAGGTTACGTGGGAGATCCGTTCCTACAGCGCAATGTAATGCGATTTTTGCCGTGTCGGGACTCACCCACATAAGCACCTACATCACTCACATGGAGCACATACACAGCAGTAATGAAGTGAAACAGTAAAAAAAATTAAAAGAAAGATAACAATTCCTGACCTTTACTTGTGGTAAATAAATAATAAAAAACATAAAGCACGTATGTACATATGTCGAAATGACGGAACTTTTTTTTTATAAATAAATGGGAGATGGTGAGGTAACCACGAAATGACGTACGTCTAGTCCAACGTAACTCGAGGACTGTCTGTATAGCTCTTACTGCTCTTGTGGGCTCTACACTTATTTCTTAATTGCCAGCCCATAAGTGTTACATGTGCCCCAAACTTAACATTGTTTCTCTTCCAAACTTACTCCTTCTGAAGCCTTCTTTATGTACTTAAGTAACCTATTGCTCACCTTTTGTTGTTTTTAAATATATTTTTATTGATTTCAGAGATGAAAGGAGAGGGGGAGAGAGATAAAAAACATCAATGATGAGGGAGAACTATTTATTGGCTGCCTCCAGTATGCCCCCTACTGGGGATTGAACCTGTAACCTGGGCATGTGCCCTGGCAGGGAATAGAACCATGACCTCCTGGTTCATAGGTCGATGCTCAACCACTTAGCCAAGCTGGCCGGGCTCACCTGGTTCTTGAGCTAGGAACCTTACAGGCTTTGTGGTCTCACCCTCATATCCTTTGGGGGATAAAAATCTTTTGAGTCTTGTTTTGTGGTTGTTCTCTTGTCTAGATTCCTCAATAATGTCTTTAGTGGTCTTCAGGTTCCAATTCTCTATCTCACCCCCCATTAAAATTTTTTTATCCTCAATAATGCAGCCTAAATGATCTCCAAAGCACATGCTAAATACGTCATTACTCTACTGAACATACTTATGTATATACTAGAGGCCTGGTGCACAAAATTTGTGCATGGGTAGGGTCCCTAGGCCTGGCCAGAGATCAGGGCCGATCTGTGGGGTGACCGGCAGGCGATCAGGGGCCCCCACTGGCACCTGCCTTGGCTGGCCTGGGGCCTGCAGGTGGGGGCAGCTCCTGCATTGAGCATCTTCCCCCTGATGGTCAGTGCTTATCATAGTGACCGGTTGTTCTGTTTGGTCAATTTGCATATGAGGCTTTTATTATTTAGGATATAAAAGGCTAAGTGATCGGCCGACCAGCCGGTAGGTATGATGTGCACTGACTACCCCGGGGGCAGATGTTCAATGCAGGAACTGCTGAGCGATAGCAACTTTGCAGAGTGCCCTCTCGCACTCTGGGACCTTTTGGGGGATGTAAGACTGAAGGTTTCCCCAGGCCAAGCCTAGGGAGCCACCCCACCTGCCAGAGGGACCCCGCTCACTCCACAGACAGCCCTTCAAGCTGCAGCGCCGCCCCAGGTGCAGCTGGCAGGGGAGGGACCATAGGAGGTTGGCTCCAGGGTGTGTCCGACCTGTCTCACCCAGTCCTGCTGGGCACCTTCTAATTAATATCCTTTCAATGTGTATGAATCTGTGCACCAAGCCTCTAGTTGAAGAATAAAGGACCAAGTTCTTTGTATGGCCTATCGTATTTTTTTAATGTTCAATTTCATTAGATACTTCTTTTCATACTTCTTTTCATCTTTATGCCTTTCTATGTGCCTTTTCTCTCTGGCTGCAAGATGTTCTCTGTATCTGGCTAGCTTTGTGACTGAAGGCAAATTACTGCACTTCTGTGCCCCATCTATAACATGGGAACCAATGGGAATGCCTAACTAAAGGAGTGGTTGTAAGGATTAAATGAGTTAATATATGTTAATGTCTTAGAACAGTGCCTGGCACAAAGTATAATATTAGTGTTTACCATTACAGGTGTTTCTCAAGTTACAATGGTATTCAACCCCATTGTAAGTTGAAAATACCTTAGTCAAAAATGGATTTAATACACCAAACGCCGTAGCTTAGCCTAGCCTACCTTAAACATGCTCAGAACACTTACAACAGCCTGAAATTGGACAAAATCATCTTGCTACTGTTGCCCAGCTTTATGCCGCATATCACTAGCCTGGGAAAAGATCAAAGTTCAAGATTTGAAATATGGTTTCTATTGAATGTATATGTTGTCATTGGGAAGTCAAAAAATTGTAAGTCAAATCATCATAAGTAGGGGACCACCTGTAATATTACAGTAATTTACAAAATTCCTAGTCTTTGAGGTCCAGCTAAAATGTCATCTGTAATGAAACTTCCCCTGGTTCTCTCTAAGCACATGGTGGTTCATTCAGTCCATTCCCCACACTTCCAGCAGATCTTTCTAATTGCAAATCTGCCTTACAAGGACTTCAGTGGTTTAACTGGTTGTTTTTTTATAAACATACTTTTCCCTGTGTAAGGAACCTAGCCTCCCATGCACACTCACTCTTTTTAAAGACAGCAGAAGCATCACTTCCTGAGGGCTTTCCCTGACATATGTTTTCTTTCAAAGTACAAAGGACCATTTCTTTGTGTTCCTCTGTATTTTTAAAAAGATATATTTTTATTGATTTCAGAGTGGGAGACAGAGATAGAAACATCAATGAGAGAGAGAATCATTGATCGTGCTGCCTCCTGTACAACCACCACTGGGGATCGAGCCCACAACCAGGGCATGTACCCTGACTGGGAATCGAACCATGACCTCCTGGTTCATAGGGCAGTGCTTGACCATTGAGCAACACCATCTGGACTGTGTTCCACTGTATTTTATGTCAGCATTTCTCATCCTTGGTATCTTGACATACGGATAATCACATCAGTTGTGTCTAAGTTAGTTCAGAGGGGTGTTGCAAGTAATTTGCTTCTGATATTATTTCAGTACTAAAGCATCAAAGTCTGACTGGTTTATTTTTAAAAATGGAGTAGTTTAAGTGTTATCCTTATAATTTTGTCGTACGTGTTTTTTTTTTGGTTGTTTTTTTTTTATGGGAAAGAGATAGGATAGAGCTAACTCATTTTATTTGCAAGTAATTCAGCTGGTCTTTGCTCAGGTGGTGGAGAGCCACCATTAATATTACCCTACATGGTTGTGGACATTATAAAATTACCATATAGCAAATGAGTTGTGACTTACTTTATTTTACTGGTAGCTTACTTTGGGGTTTCATCAGAAAATAGTCTAATTGAAGTTTGTCACATAGCACATAGAAAGCAGTAGTGGTTGAATGAAGGTGGGGAAAAGGTGGTGCAAGGCATTGTGAGAGAGTAGGTGGAGCTTAAGCTTTGACCCAGACAGACAGGTTTAAACCTGGTTCTTTATTGGCTTCTTGGTTGGGCAAGTTGCTTAGTAATCTCTCTTTCCCTGAACTGTAAATCCTTAGCAGTGTTGATATGATTAGGAAAAGATATATATGTGTGGGATTGAGCACCATGCCTGGCACCTGGTGTGTTCTCACTAAATGATACTCTCTATAAAATAGTCTATAACTGTCAGTACAACCCTGTCTTTTAATAGTGTATCTCTCTAGGTACAACACTGTACTGCTTTTGTTTATTAGAGCTCTTTCCCTACTGAGTCTTAATCTGCACTAACTGTTTTCTTTAAAAAATGGGGGTTGTTAGTTTTTTCTTGCGTATGTTGCATGAATATAAACTATATTTTATATAACTTGATACTATATTTTGTTCATGGCTTAGTTTTCTTTTCTTTTTTAAAATATACCCGTGGGTTAAAGTTTAATTTAATTTTCAGACTTGTCAAAGAACTCTATTTTCATTTAGCAGTTTTTTTTCCATGTCATTAAGAGTTGTGAACAATAATTTTATTGCCTGAAAAATATTTCATGGAGTAGTGGAATCATCATTAACATGTAACATATCTTGATACATTTAAATCCAATGTCAGATTGGGTTGAGAAAATTTTATATTTATTGATGACTCTAGTTAACCAGCTTAGACTGAATATTATCAATATGCTTTCGGCAGCATCATTATAGAGGAGCTAGAGGTCCTTGTGGTGTTACAATATTTGAATATTTGAATCTGCAAGTCCCAGGTATCAAAGTTTGAGGGGCAAACAAAAGCGATGAGAAGAAAGTATTACATTTAATTTCCTCCCTCCCTATGTAAAAGTTACTACAAAATTTTTTTCTAAAATTAGAAAATTGATTGTAACATCTTTTTCCAGTTTGACACAAACTAAGAAATTTTCATCTCGATTTTGGCTTAAGTTCAAGTTTGTGACTTTTTCTAATGTAATTATTATTGATAGGTGATTGATGTAAGATAGATATCATCTTCTCTGGTATTTTAGAGGATTTATGATTTTGAAAGTACTTTTTTTTGTTTAACTTAAGGATGACCAGATCATTAACTGGCTGTTAGAATTCCGCTCTTCTATCATGTACTTGACCAAAGACTTTGAGCAGCTTATCAATAGTCTCTTGGTAAGTTTACCATTGATTTCACTGACTAGTATGTAATTCAGTACTTTGAAATATTTATTGCATCAGTGAAATGTTTCTTTTGTCTTTCTCCTGTCTCTAGAGATTGCAGTGGTTGAATAGAAGTCAGACAGTGGTGGAGGAGTATTTGGCTTTTCTTGGTAATCTTGTATCAGCACAGACTGTCTTCCTTAGACCATGTCTCAGCATGATTGCTTCTCATTTTGTACCTCGTAAGTGGTTCCTCTTTGCTTGCTTTGATTTTTCACTTTTTAAATATCTCTATTAAAATACTACCTTCCAAATAACATTTTGGAGATCGTGCCACCATTGACAATTCCAGAACACATGTTGGCAGCAGTTCTGGTACATCTCTGTTCCCTATACTGCAGGAATGTTTAGGTTTGTTTGTTGCTGTGATTTTTATGGGTTGTAATTTACTTTAGTGAACTTCTGGCGAAGTCTTAGAACTTAGGAATTTTTAGTTGTTTAAAAACTTTACTTGAATTTTTTTTCTCCAGATTATAAATTTAATCATTATGCTAGTTCAGATCATGGAAAAAAAATCACTTTTTTGTATAGATCAATGACAGGAGAGTAACATTTTGTTTTTCCTTCAAAAGCCCGAGTGGTCATTAAGGAAGGTGACGTAGATGTTTCCGATTCTGAAGACGAAGATGATAGTAAGTATAAAGTGTATTAAAGCAAAAAATAAATGCCTGCTGTGTCTTAGAGAATGCATGTTGAATGATAAAGTTTAATGGCAATCTTAATGGAACCTTTGCTTTATATTGAGCACTAACATGCAATCAATTGCCCTTAATGCTTTAGTTATATAATTAGTCCACTTATTCTTCATTGATAGTTCGCTATGGAGAAAAATATTGAAATTATTATTTTGCTGATAAATGATTCAGTTTTGGTTATAGGTGCTTTTAGTTTCCAGTACATAATTTTTCAGTTTTTTTTTTTTTTTTAATATATTTTATTGATTTTTTACGGAGAGGAAGGGAGAGGGATAGAGAGCTAGAAAATTGATGAGAGAGAAACATCGACCAGCTGCCTCCTGCACACCCCGCACCGGGGATGTGCCCGCAACCAATGTACATGCCCTTGACCGGAATCGAACCTGGGACCTTTCAGTCCGCAGACCGACGCTCTATCCACTGAGCCAAACCGGTTTCGGCAATTTTTCAGTTTTCAATTTTACTTTGATGTTCATGCTCTCATTTTTTGTCTTGTAGATCTTCCTGCAAATTTTGACACTTGTCACAGGGCCTTGCAAATAATAGCAAGATATGTCCCATCGTGAGTATACTTTTGGAATCAAGAAAATTGCAGTCAATTAGTAGGAAACTAAAACTTGTTTATAGAAGCAAATTCAAGTTGTGTGCTGCATGTTTTTTGTATGCTGTTGCTATAACATCACATTCTAACAAAAAAATGGCATTTTAGTTCTTTATTCACTGTCTTTATTTTTAAAAACTTGCATGCAAATTCCTCCTCCAAGTTATGTATAATGGTTGGAATTTTGCTTTTATTTTCATCAGATAAGATATCCAAAAATTTTCAGTGACGACCTCTCTGTTTTTGTGTCATGCCATTTGAATAAAAATTGCAGTTCTAAGAAAGCTTTTAAGCTGTGTAGGTTTCTTTTGGAGGGGTGGGCTTCAAGTTCCCTCTAAGTTTATTTGCTAACTTTTAAAAAGTCCAAGTTGATAATTTGCTTTTGTAAAAAAAAAAAAGAATTCCCCTTTAATATGCTGTTGATATCAAAGGTTATAGAAGCTTATTTTCCCATAAGTTACAGATTTTCTGTGAAGGCATGCATTAATTTTAAGTTCTAATTGCTTGAGGTAGGCGTTACTGTTTGCCCCATGTATCCACATTTGCGCTTACAATGGAAATGCTCCCTTCCAAGACAGCAGCTAACATGGATTGGTTGATTTTTTTTTCTTTTTTTAATAGAACACCGTGGTTTCTAATGCCAATACTGGTAGAAAAATTTCCATTTGTTCAAAAATCAGAGAGAACATTGGTAAGAAATATTTTCATGGGGGAAATACTGGGAAAATTGTTTTATGTGATTTGGTTTTAGATGCTGTTAGATCTAAGAATTTGACTCAAATTCCTTTCTTAGCAAGTGACTGAGTATCCCCAGTGCCACTTTGATTCCTATGTGCATTTCAGGGGCCCATTTCAAAAATATCTGAATAGGCTTAATGATTATACAGATAAAAATTACTAGAAGGTAATAGGTCATATATTATCAATGGAAATACGCCTTATTTGAACATGAAGACAGCCTTCTTTTAGGTGAATTCTGTTTTAAGTTTAACCTCTTCCTTTCCAAGTTTTAGGTCATCTGTGTTGTTTTCAATAACTAATAGAGGTTCCCTTCTAAGCATAGATTACTTTTTCCTAAGTAAGTTATCACAGGCATTAAATAAGGAGTTGGTAAATTTTGCTAATGTTTGTGATAGTCTGCTTTAAGAGGAATATTATAAATCCTGTATCTCTTATGAACATAGGTGCAAAAGTTCTCAACAAAGTAATTAGAACCTGAATCTAGCAACAGGTAAAAAGAATTGTGCACCATGACCAAGTGAAATGTATTCTAGTAATACAAGATTGGATTAATACTCCAAATCAGTTATAACCTACCATGTCGATAGAATAAATAACAAAACCCACATGATCATTGCAATAGATGCAGAAAAAGCTTTTGACAGACAGCACCTACTAGGATTGCTGTACTATAAAAAGATGAATAATAATAAGTGGTGGTGAAGATGTGGAGAAATCAGAACCCTGCACATTGCTGATGAGAATGGGAAATGGTGCAGCTGCTTTGGAAAACAGTTTGACAGTTCCTCAAAAAAAACACAGAATTGCCACATGACCCAACATTTCCACTGCTGGGTATATACCCAAGACAAATGAAAGCATTTGTCCACACAAAACTTATGTGACTGTCCAAGCAGCATTATTTATCATAGCAAAAATATGGAAACTGCTAAATGTTTTAAGTGATAAGCAAACAAAATGTGGATGGTATGTCTACAGTGGAATATTATTTAGCAATTGAATAGCTTACTTGCTATAACATGAGTGGACCTTGAAAACATGCTGAAAAACCACATAGTTTGAGATTTCACTTACATGAAATGTCTAGAATAGGTAAATTCATAGAGACAGAAAGTAGGCTAGTGGTTATCAAGAGCTGGGGAGAGGTACTTGACTAAAAGATAACAGGGTTTCTTTTTAGGGTGATGAAAATGGTCTACAACTGATTATGGTGATGGTTGCGCAATTCTGAATATACTGAAAACCTTTGAACTGTACACTTTAAGTGGGTGAATTGTATTATGAACTATATATTTATCAAAAAACCTATTTTAACAACACTGTAGTATACAAATTACAAATTAATTTTATTGGTGGTAATTTGATTGATTATACCGAACTACTTATTGACATGGCAACAGGCTACTCCGCTATATACAGGCAGAAACTGAATATATAAACAGTATAGTTTCTGTGTTAGTAGATAGTCTATTTTTTCTATTTCAGTAATTGGAAATAAAGATTGTGTAATTGATGCTTTTCTTACATAACTGAAACATTCTCTGTTGTAATGTTTCTTTTTTCATATTTTAGGAATGTTATGTTCATAACTTACTAAGAATTAGTGTGTATTTTCCAACCTTGAGGCATGAAATTCTGGAGCTTGTCATTGAAAAGCTACTCAAATTGGATGTAAGTATTTAATATGTTTTTCTCCTTGGTTTTTCTTTATTAAATATATTTGCTATAATCATAATATGTAAAACAGTAGTAGCAGCAATGGAAAAGAATCCATAGTTCCACTTTTGATTCATTTATTTGTACATTGCTTGAAATTCATCAAAGTGCTGGGGGTTATAGACAGTCCCATCTCTCATGGTTGGGGCACATGGCATTAATTAGACAGTTACACCAATATAAAAATGTAGTTGAGGTAAATGTTATGAATGGAACACACACATTGCTATGACATGGGAAATCTGATATAATCAGGAGTCAGGAAAGCATTTAAAGAGGCCTGCAATAAGGTGTAATAGGAATGAAAGAAAGTGGATTCTCTTGACATTGTGGAAGAAAGGTGACCGGGTCCTCTAGACTGAGTAGGAAGTGGAGAAGTAGGGATTAAAGAAAATAATCCTTCAAAGGTAGCTCACTGTGGAATAGAATCTTGGTGTTGACATTAACAGTAGTAAGAAAAGTCATAAGGAAGTTTGAAGATGATGAGTTCCATTTTGGATGGATTGAGGTGTGCAGGTCAGAAGCTGGCAGGTGAAGACTCACCAAGTAGCTGTAGCTGCAGGTAGGGGATTGAGTACAAACCTGTGGAATGATGCAATTTAGGATAGGAGAGAGGAAGTATGATTGAAAGTGTGAGGAAAACCAAGAGTGTGGATATGTGGGGAGGATTTGGAAGAAGGAAGAGTTTGGTCAACAGCATGAAATATAGCTGACATTTTAAAGGAGAATAAGGAAAGCTAAAGTCCTTGGATTTGGTGATTGGGGGGTAATCTGTTGCTTTGTCCAAGTGGAGGGGGACACTGCATTTTAGAGAATCTGGATGGTTAGGAAGTGAAGTTGTTAAGATATCTCGGTGAGGGTTTGTGGTGTTAAGAGAGGATGAGGCAGGGGAGAGAGGCAGGTGTTGGGGAGACTTGAGGTTTGTGGACTGAAGAGATGAGTTGGAAACATTGATTCTGCAGGGGAGAAGAAGGCTGTAATGAGACAAGTCTAGCAAGTGCTGGATGTTAGGCAGGCTTCCCCAGTGCTCACTTAGAGTTAACCTCTGCCCAACTGCATCCATAATCTTTCTAAAGTCTTATCTGGTCTGTACTTAAGGAACATATTAGACTGCATTTAGGAAGATGGTCATGTTTAGATAGTAATAAAGGCATGATTTAAATGGTATTTTAAAAAGATATTTGAAGGGTTACATAACAATGAATATTCATAGTTCAAATTTAACTTGCATTTCATCGTTTTTCTGCTCAGTAAATTGATGATATGCTTCTCATACATATACAACATGTATGTGAGTATCTTGTGTATAGTACGAGTTAGAATAGATACTGAGTTTGTAAAAGCTATCCAAATTTAGACTAATACACCACAGTTCATGTTGATTTTATATAAGTATATGGCAGTGGTCGGCAAACTGCGGTTCTGTTGACTAATGAGTTTGCCGACCACTGACCTAGACTCTCGATTCCAATAATTACAGGCTGTTGTTGTTCCTTGTGATTAAGCCCCTATCCCTGTGGTCGGCAAACTCATTAGTCAACAGAGCAGCAAACCGCGGCTTGCGAGCCTCAGTTTGCTGACCACTGGTATATGGTAAAAGGAGCTTGATTTATGATCTTGTAATTTCCTTCATGACACAAACCAATTTTAGGTTTGCACCTTAATTATGTAATGAGTTACAGTGCTAATCTGGACACCTGTAAGGTATATAGATCAAATGAATTTTCAGTTCCCGAATAATGTATTTAAAAAAATTTTTTTTTTCTTTGTTATAATGTAGGTGAATGCATCCCGGCAGGATATTGAAGATGCTGAGGAAATAGCAGCTCAAACTGGTAGTGGAACAGATGCCACAGAAGGACTATTTAATATGGTGAGCATTTATTAGTAAAAGCAGTCAGACCTGGCTATATAAGTACAGAGGGAGGGAAGAGACACCTAATGGCATACCATCTCCTTCAAGGCTTTAGTTTAAAACAGTTCAAACTTGAAAGTGATTTTTTTTTGGAAGTGATTTCTGAAATGAAGTAGTTTGCTTCCATGTTGCTTACTGCAACATGTTGGTTTATTTCCAAGGTTTTAATTTGGGTTTGGGAAAGCATGCTTCTCTTTCATTCTGTTTATGTTTGTTTTTGTGACCACATTATTATTGGTGAGGGAGTGAAAAATAGAAGAGCATACCAATTTAATTTTTATATTTTATAAGTTGTATACCTTAACGCAGTATTTCTCTACCTGGGGAAATGTCTTAAGTTGGGTTCACTGGGAGGAGAGCCTGAGATGGGGATTCAGGTGTCCTTGGACACAGGGTGTGAGGAAGCAGAAAAGGGCAGAGGGGAAGGACCTAGTGGGTGCCAGGAAGTGGGAGCATCTATGATGTTTGCATGGTCACGCCCTACGAGGGTCTTCTAGATGAGAATTAGAGGCTGGGCTCTGAACCTGTGCTTTTATTTTGAATTTCACAATTGGTTCTGACTTACACCTCTGGTTGAGAGCCCCTCCCTGGAATGGTATATATGTATTTTCTTTATTTATCTTTTAAAGGAAATAATCACCTCTAACAGTTTCCTCACTAAACTACTTTTCCTGAATTTTTAAATGTCAGCGTTTACATTATCTTTTAAAGGATGAAGACGAAGTACCTGAAAATGAAACAAAGGCTGACCCTGAAAGGCTCAATCAGATGGCACATCCCGTCGCCGAACGCCTGGACATCCTGCTGTCTTTACTTTTGTCCTACGTTAAGGATGTCTGCTATGTAGATGGTAACAGCCTATAATAGTCACAGTAGCTGTTTATTGAACACCTGGCTCTGTGCTGATAGAAATCCTGTAAAAATCACTATTTTAAGTATGAGGAAAAGAAGGTTTAGTGAGATTAAGTTACTTGCCAGTATAACATAGCTTGGAAAGGGTGACACTGGGATTCAGGCTCAGTTATATGTCTTCAAAGCCCTTGATCTTTTCACTGACTATTGTGTTAAAAGATTACATATGGCACCCCCTAGCAATGGGCAAGGAGACACCTGATGGGTGGTGGTGTTCTTACATCAATCAGGGGCAAAGCAGACATACAGTCCTTAGTTCATCCTAGCTTGATGCCTGTCTTGGTGGCCAGAGCTGTTTCATGCCTGAGGCACATTAAAAAATAAAGATTATATATTGGTGCTTAAGATTATATATTGGTCATTTTTATGTGGATACCAGATTACACTCAGATTGTTCAAGACATTTAAGAATGGTATAGTAGACATAGATATATGGTGCTTGGTGTTATATACCGAGTTAGAGGATCTTGGTACTGAAGTGGACAAATCATATGCTTTTTGTCTTCATGGAACTTTTAGTTGCATGGAACTTTTAGTCTAGAGGCTTTGCCTTGAAAACAATTATTTTTCGTTCTCATTATTTAGATTTAAGAGTGAAACTTAGCCACTCAGAGTAAGACGTGAATCTGAGTTGACTAAGTTACTATTTTAACTTTTTTATTGTTATAAAAATAATACATGTAGACTAGAAAAAATTTGGAGACTATAGGATAGGATTTTTAAAAGGCATTTTAAATGGCCACATTCCTAGTATTCAAAAAACTTACTAGCATTTTGATAAATGCTTTTTTCTGTGTGTGTGTGTGTCTGTCTGTGTGTGTGCGCGCGCGCACGTTAGGCCGGCCTGTACCCTCTCCAATCTGGGACCCCTTGGGGGATGTTCGACTGCCAGTTTAGGCCCGAAGTCAGACATCCCTCTCTCAATCCGGGACTGCTGGCTCCTAACCACTCACATGCCTGCCTGATTGCCCCTAACCGCTTCTGCCTGCCAGCCTGCTCGCCCCCTAACCACTCCCCTGCCAGCCTGATTGATGCCTTACTACTCCCCTGCCACCCGATCACCCCCAACTGCCCTCCCCTGCTGGCCTGGTCACCCACAACTGCCTCCCTGCCAGCCTGGTTGCCCCACACAGCCTGCTGAATGTTCAGTTGTTTGGTCGTCCTTCACTAAACCCCCTGCTGGCCTGGTTGCCCCACGCAGCTTGCTGTTTGGTCATTACTATTACTGTGATGGCATCCAGACAATTTGCATGTTCCTCTATTATTAGTATAGCTTTTTTCTGGTGGCTTTGTGGCGGGGGGGTCACACTACATGTAGTATTTCGTAATCTGCCCTTTTCACCTATTGTGAACCTTTTCTCATACAATTCACTGTTCTTTTAAAATAGTTGCTATTGATCATAGAGATTTAACTGATCTCTTTTACCACCACTCTTTTTATGTCATTACGAATAAGTGTAATGAACATTTTGTACATTATCATAGTCATTTGCTTTAATATGTTCCTAGTAGTAGAATTATTGGAATAAAAGACTTCTGCCCATGAATTGTAAAATTGCCTTTTAGAAGGGTGCACATTGTGGCATCAGAGCAGTATGTGTGAGGTGCGGGCCTGCTTCCTGCCAGAGCTGGGTTATTACACTTGAGAAGGAAAATTTGTGCAAAATAAAAATGGCATTTTATTTTAATCATAGCTTAATGGATGATGTATTTCTTAATGGTATTTTTTTCTTAAATAATGTATTATAAAACTTGAAAATAATATACTTATAAGACTGAAATGCCATATTTTCTCTGTAGGTAAGATTGATATCAACAAAACAAAGGATTTATATCGAGAGCTCATAATTATTTTTGATAAACTCCTGTTGCCCACCCATGCCTCCTGCCACGTTCAGTTTTTCATGTTTTATCTCTGTAGCTTTAAATTGGTGAGTATGTCATTAATATTATCATAGCTTATTTTATTCTTGCCCACGTTTTCCCTTAAAAACGGGGGTGGAGGGAGTAGGGAAGGGAGATCATGAGGTATTTCTTTTTTGTGAGTTCATTTTGCTAGTTCCGTTAATAAAGTACATGCCCGCCCTGGCTGGTTTGGCTCAGTGAATAGGGCGTCGGCCTGCCGACTCAAGGGTCCTGGGTTCAATTCCAGTCAAGGGCATGTACTTGGTTGCGGGCACATACCCAGTAGGGAGTGTGCAGGAGGCAGCTGATCAATGTTTCTCTCTCATCGATGTTTCTAACTCTATCCCTCGCCCTTCCTCTCTGTAAAAAATCAATAAAATACATTAAAAAAAAAAAAAAAGTACGTGCCCTTAAATGTATGGAAAAGAGCAGAGCAGAGGGCATTGTTATTGCTGCCTTCCAGCTTAGCCAAGTGCTCTGAAAACATCATCCCGCATTTGGTCCACTAGGTGGAGTGCTTCCCTTCAATTCAAGCCTTGATTAAAATCTCAGATGGGATATTTTAAGTTCATTTTTTTTTAGTCTCAGTTGATCCTGTGTAAACCAAACTAACTCTTTAATCTATATAACTTTAGGGTTAGGTTTTCTATTTTGGAAAAGAAATGATTGGAAGATTCTACTCATTTGCAATTATTTTGTAGCTTTTTAGAGCAATCGGTATTGTCATGGGTAAGAAGGTTAAAGTGAGTCTGCGTCAAAGTAGAGGTTAATAGTTTTTGAAAAGAGCTATTTGGAAGAAATTGGAGGTTGCATCCTTTGTTAAACAGAAGCTTACTCAGTCTGTCTTTTCTTGAGATTAGCATAACTAGTCAAGTGACTGCACATACTGGTCAAGTTCAATACATGCAATCAAACACTGGAAGGTTACTTTGAACTCTGAAAGGTCCTGCAATAGGGGTTTCCATGTGTGTGTGGATTATTGCTGGTTCCCAGTTCTTGCCAAAAGTCAGGATCACTTTGTAGAGCTTTTAAAATAGGTGATTGCAAAGCCCTGTCACAAACCTACCGAATCTGTTAGGTTGATTTTGATGCTTAGCTTGTTTTGGGATCCATTGGATTATTTAATGCTCGGGAGCCTTTTGTTTTTAATATTATCTCAAGGTGTTTTAAAAATAAGAACCATGACAACAGTTATTTAGCGATATAACTGAGGTATCAGAACTTTCCCACATTGGTGAATTAAAATCTTAGGCTTCTGATAGCTAGAATATCTTAAGCATTCAAAAATGCTTTTGTTTTAGGGATTTGCAGAAGCATTTTTGGAACATCTCTGGAAAAAATTGCAGGATCCGAATAATCCTGCCATCATCAGGCAAGCTGCTGCAAATTATATTGGAAGCCTTTTGGCAAGAGCTAAATTTATTCCTCTTATGTAAGTAACCTAATTTTTCCAAGGGTTTTTGTTTTTTTATATCATGCTTTAAAAGATTATAGCATTTTCTTAAGTCAGAGAAATATCTGCCTTGTGTTTTTGGTCTCTCTTTAAAGTGAAAAAAAAATCTGTTCCCACACCCCTGCAAAATGTTTACATTTCCAAGAGGCAATTTCCAAATAAACATTTTCTGTTTTATATGTAAAGCTCTCTGTTTAGTATGGCTGTACTTGAAAATGAAGATTCATTTGTCTCCATGGGTAGTGTGCAGTGTTGTATACTATTTTGATTCTTTTTATAGGTTTGTCATTTTTTCATTTGCATTCTGAATCAATTATGTCTGTTAAAGCTGAAGAAAAAATCCTTGTAAAGGTAACAGAAAAATCTATGTAGGAGGCCAGCTCTAAACCTATTTCTTCCAGTGATCCAGGAAGATATCTTTGGGCAAGGATGCTATTAGAGACCCTTCCTTAACAACCAGCTATTTGGCCATTCTGTCCTAAATTGTTGACACAGGGCTTCATTAGAACCCCATAGGGAATGGTGAAATCATCCAGACTTTCTCTTTCCCTTATAAGCTGTTGGTAGACACCCTCTGTTCTTTGGCCAAATTTCTCTTAAGAGGGTTGGGGGGTGGGGGTGAGGGGGTGGAGGGAGCATTGGAGAAGCTTTTCTGTGTTGATAATGAGAAACTGGTCTCCATCCCATCCCTTGGGACTTCCAGGGTTCTTAGGGCCTGCCTCTTGTCCCCCCACCCCTACCCTGCATTTCCTTCGTTTAATTCTCCTCTGTGCCCCTGGCTAATATATAAAGAAGCCTATGGATTGACTTTTCTTAGTTTGCATTGAGAGGCATTGTGTTTTCTGTCACTGTAGTTTTTTTAATGAAGCCAGTGGATTTGACTTGAATTTTTCTTCTCTCTAGTACTGTAAAATCATGCCTAGATCTTTTGGTTAATTGGCTGCACATATACCTTAATAACCAGGATTCAGGAAAAAAGGCATTTTGTGATGTTGCTCTACATGGACCGTTTTACTCAGCCTGCCAAGCTGTGTTCTACACTTTTGTTTTTAGACACAAGCAGCTTTTAAGTGGAAACCTGAAGGAAGGTCAGTGATGTGGGATTGATGGATGTGAACTGGATTTTCCTGTGTACTAGTCACCCTTTAGAATGCGATTTGTTACTTTTTAAAAAATTTGTTGAAAACTCTGGAGTCAGAAAACTGCACATGCACACAAACTTTTATAAATTATTTCAAGCAGCATATAAGCCCCTAACACCTCCTTAAGCGTCCTCTTAATAGTTGATGGATTTGAGGTTGAGAACCTCTGCTTTAGAGGGTGGCATCTAGAGTAATGTAAGATGTGAAGATGCTCTTCTTCAGAGGTGAGGCCGAGCACTCGCACTGGGCCAGCACCATGCTCGGCTTCCTGTGCACCTCCTTGTCCCTGTGACAGCCCAGTGAAGGACAGGTGTCATTCCCACTGAGCAGAAGACACCAAAGCACAGGGAAGTATTTTATTTGGCAGGATTGGAAATTGAAACCAGGTGAGGATGGCTGTAAAGCTGTGGTCATAATGATTATGCATCTTTATCTAACGACTTAAGTAAATTTACTGTTTTTCAATTTTGCTAATTTCTAAGGGTTTATTATTTAAATCTACCAGAAGAAGCTTATTTTTTGGGTTATTTTAAATTTTAGTTGAAGACCGTCCCTGGTAGCGATATCAGTTAAACAAAACAAATTTAAATTTTTTGTTTTACTGTCATGAATAATTCAAATGGTTTAATAGGCTGTTTCCTCTAAACTGGAGTTTCTTAAGCTCTGCACTTACATTTGGGCTGGATAATTTTGTGTTGTGGAGGCTGCCTTTGCATTGTAGAATGGTTAGCAGCTGCCTCCTCACCTTCTACCCACTAGATGGCACTAGCACCTCTCCCCATCCTATCCTCTGTAGTGACAACTAAAACTGTCTCCAGACACTGCCAGATGTCTTCTAGGGGCACAATGGCCTTGAGTTGAGAAGCACAGCTCTAAACGGAAACTTGTATGTGTTGTGTTGTGTGTGTGCGTTACATATATTTACTTACACCCCATATACTTCTGAAAAGATGTGGGGTTTAAAAATTAATTGTATGAACTAGTGATAGGACAAGGCTTTGTCACAAGGTAAGTAAAATCTCTACATTTCTTTGTGTGAATAAGTGGTAAGATTCTTGGTTAAAGAGTATTTCTTCTAAGCCATAACATCCCATTTAAGAAGTTTTTGATTGATTGATTGATTGATTTGAGAGAGAAACATCGATCTGTTGTTCTACTTAATTATGCATTCATTGGTTGATTCTTGTATGTGCCCTGACCAGGGATCAAACCCTTAACCTTGGTATATCGGGGTGAGCCTAACATCCCATTTTTAGTAATTTTTATCAAGATATACATCAGCCCTAACTGGTTTGGCTCTGTGGATAGAGCGTTGGCCTGCGGACTGAAAGGTCCAAGGTTCGGGTCCGGTTAGGGGCATGTACCTTGGTTGCGGGCACATCCTCAGTGGGAGGTGTGCAGGAGGCAGCTGATCGATGTTTCTAACTCTCTGTCCCTCTCCCTTCCTCTCTGTAAAAAAATCAATAAAATATATCTTTTAAAAAAAAAAGATATACATCAAAGAATCTCCTAACAAACATACTTAAGCACAAGTTGGTTTGCTTGCCTCTTAAAATAGGTATGGTATCTTTCTTTTACTAATATAGGAGATAAGTATATTTATTAGTTCCAGGACAGTGAAATCTGTCTAATTTTTCATTCTACATCCATAGTTTTCTTGTGTGTGTGTGTGTGTGTGTGTGTGTGTGTGTTTAATGTGGAATACAAACAACTAATGCACATTCAAAAACGGTCAATTTTACTAGTAATTTAAGACAGGCAGGTCTTACGGGCTTGTTTTTTGATTGCTTGTCAGATTGACTACACACACACACACACACACACACTATATGGAATTCAGGAAGGAGAAATTTCCACACGCTATAGGGATTGGAGAGTCACCGTGTTGCCAGAACTTTTTAATCATTTCATGATTGTTAGCTGAAATCAAATCATATGGCCTTTAAACTCGGCATATGCTGTGCTTACATATCTGAATTTCAAATTGTCATACAAGCTTATGTCCACTAGGAATGTGTGCTTACTTTACTTTGAAGTCCTGGGTCTTTAAAAGAAGAAACAGCCCTGGCCAGTACGTCAGTGGTTAATGTCAGCCTGCAGCCCAAAGGGTTGGGTTCGATTCCCAGTCAAGGGCACGTACCTTGGTTGCAGGTTCCCCAGCCCTGGTAGAGGCGCATACAGGAGGAAATTAGTCAGCAACTAATAGATGTGTCTCACATTGGTATTTCTCTCCTCCCCCCTCCCTCCCTTCCACTATTTCTAGAAATCAATGGAAAATAATATCCTAGGGTGAGGATTAAAAAAAAAAAAAAGAATAAACAGTTTTCTTTAGAAAAGTTGTCTTAGTCATAAATGAATGTTCTTCAGCCTAATAACATTCTTCTGGGCTCCACATTGATGACTATCTACATGGACCTTATTTGTTTTACTTTATTTATTTATTCATTCATTCATTTTAAAATATATTTTTATTATTGATTTCACAAAGGGAGGGAGGGAGGGAGGGAGAGAGAGAGACATCACTGATGGGGATCAAACCCACAACCTAGGCTTGTGCCCTGACCTGGTTCATAGGTCAATGCTCAGGTCAGTGCTCAACCACTGAGCCATGCCAGCCAGGCTACATGGACCTTTATTTAAAGCAGTTTCACAAATAACGTTTAAGTCATCTTTTTAACCCGTGAAAAAAATCTGTGCTGTTTTAAGACTGTTATTTTTGTACCTTTTTAAAATCTTTTGTTTTTAATCAAAGGTTTGAGGTACCTTCAAAGTCTAAATTTTGAACGTATAGTGATGAGTCAACTAAATCCTCTGAAGATTTGTCTACCCTCGGTAGTTAACTTTTTTGCTGCAATTACAAGGTAAGTTATTTGTACTTTATTGGTGGAAGTATTTACAAGTAAATTTATATCAGTACTAGAGGCCCTATGCACGAAAATTCGTGCAAAAGTAGGCCTTCCTTCACCCGGCTGCTGACACCAGCTTCCCTCTGGGACTCGGGCTTCCCTGCTCCGGCCACGGGCAGGCACCTGGGACCCGGGCGGCTTCGCTCTGGCCTTGGCTTCATCTGGAAGGACATCTGGTCTAATTAGCATATTACCCTTTTATTATTAAAGATTGGTATTGTAAAATTCTATTAAATTTCTGTGAAATAATTCAATAAGATTAGTTAAAAAAAATACAAACATTTAAAAACCAGTAACCCAATATTGCAGGAAACACTGTTGTGCACCTGTTTTATATTTTGGTGGCATTGGAAATTGCTACTAATTTTTATGCAGAGAGTATAATTGAGCAGAAGCCTAGACACTTTGAAATACATAAGGCAACTAGTAACCTGAGAAGTAGAAACCAACGATGTTTATTAGAGTGACTCCTATAATAGTAATAAAAATAGACTGGACATGAGATAAATCTCCAACAATAGGGACTGTATTATCTCAGGCCTTGTAGCTATAGCTAATGCCTAATTTTACTGTGTGCCTGGTACAGTTTTATGTGCTTTACATAGAACTTAGTGAAAATTCACACAATCCTATGAATATAATATTAATCCATTTATAAATAGGAAGGTGGAGGCACAGAGATTAAATTACTTCTGTGAAGTCAGAGCTAGACTGGGGAAGAGCTAAGATTTGAATGCAGGCAGTCTGGCTCCTTTGTAAGCATTTACTGAACTATTATGCTTCATATAGACACTGAATTGGAGATCTTGGGCATTTAATCAGCATATTCAGGACAGGGTCATAGCTTAAAATATTCAACAGATAAGAATCTGTGCTATTATAAGAAAAAGAATTCATCCCTCAGTCCTTTTAGACAACTTACTGCTCTCATTCAGCGATCTTATTTTCCTTTGCTTGATATCTAGTTTGAGGTTTACTTTCTCCTGAGATCTCAAAAATGGTAAAGAATCAAAAGAAGTAAAGAGACCAACAAGGAATAGTGTTTAGTGGGTGAAAGGTTCCTGGGAAAACAGGAAGGGTCAGGATAGATGAAGCAAAGCAGATGAAGCAGCTGCCCCCTAGGATATTCTCATGGTGGGGAGTATGGGTTGCCGTGGATGAGCACACTGGTCAGAGAGGCTCTAGATTTGGGTTGGAGTTAGCAGTGGAGGTTAAGAGTGAGGTGTGATGCTAAAAGAAGAGATTGAAATAAAGTTCTGTGTCCAGGAAGTTATGTATCATCTGTAGCTCCTGCTTTTGCTTACTTAATGGTTTTAAGATTCATTGTCAATTTGTACATCTGCTGTGTAATGTTCTATTGATATTTAAAAATTGATTCCTTGTTATTAAGCTGTTCCTTTTTCAGTATCGGTAACAGTGGCTTAGCGACATGGTTGTATGTGTGTGCTGGTGCAAAGTCACATGCTTCCTGTCACCCAGACGTGTAGCTGCTGGGTTGTAAGAGATGCACATTGTGAACTTGAGCAGTTATTGCACACTGTACTCCAGCGTGGTTTTGCCAATTTACCCTCCCACCAGGAGTAGAGAGTCAAATGTGATCCTTGGCTACTAGAACAGAAATAAACATATGTCACTTAAAATTACAATAGTGCCGAAACAGATTTGGCTCAGTGGATAGGCCTGCGGACTCAAGGGTCCCAGGTTCGATTCTGGTCAAGGGCATGTACCTTGGTTGTGGGCACATCCCCAGTAGGGGGTGTGCAAGAGGCAGCTGATTGATGTTTCTCTCTCATCGATGTTTCTAACTCTCTATCCCTCTCTCTTCCTCTCTGTAAAAAAATCAATAAAATATATTTTAAAAATAAATAAATAAAATAAAATAAAATTACAGTAGTGACCTGAGAATCTGAGATGATGACCTGAATGAATACTGTGGGTAGGAGGGTAGGAGATAGAGAGTAGCAGATGTGAGCTAAATCCTTATGTCAGAGAAGCCATCTGATAATGATTCAAGTTGCCAAGTCTATCTCAGTAAATACTGAATCCCCTTTCACCAATCCCTAATTCTCTTATAGACAATAAAAATAAGTAAAGACAGCTATATACTTTGCAAACTAGGAAAGTTTTCCCTAAAGGCATCACTTTCTGCTTTATGTTCTTTTTTTTCTTGCACTTGTTATGTTTGGCAGTAACTGTGTGGTCAGTATAGTTATGCACGAACAAGCATGTTCATGCAGAGTAATTCCAGTATGCTAATGCCTCTGTTGTTTTTCTTGTTCCATAGTAAATACCAGCTAGTCTTCTGCTACACTATCATTGAGAGGAACAATCGCCAGATGCTACCAATTATTAGAAGTACAGCTGGAGGGGACTCAGTGCAAACCTGTACAAACCCACTTGACTCCTTCTTCCCCTTCGATCCTTGTGTGCTTAAGAGGTAGGTACTCTTAACCTTTTGCACTTGGATGTCGAATGTGACTCGACACGGTTAGCATCAGTAGCAGCTCGTATGTCGAGCCACACTCGACACGTAGTTTCACCGCGGGGGGAAGGGTGATTTTTGTCTATTTTTCCAGTATCTTTTCTTGTTTTCATTAGCATGAAAGGACAAGTAAAATGTAAATGCCATCTCAACTGATGCCAAAAAAGAAAAAATGAAAAACCGATATCGCATGTGAAATTTATTAGGAAACTATTACATGATCTTGTTGGAGAATTCAGAGATGGTACACTAACTTCCAGGGGTAGATTATTATCCATTAACTTAGAGCAACGTTTAGATGGAAAGCTCCATATAATCACACCTCACCCTAACAAAAAACACAAAAATTGTGTTGTTTGTTCTAACAGAAAAATCAAAGGAGGAAGAAGAGAGACGATTTATATTTGTGAAACATGTGAATGTAAACCAGGTCTTCATGTGGGTGAATGTTTCAAAAAATATCACACCATGAAAAATTATAGAGATTAAAATTACTCTTTGAATGTATCAATAATTTGAAATATAAAAAAATCCAAATAAATAAGTTTGTATGAAAAGAAACTCCAGTTTTTTATTCTACTGCCGCGCTTTGTAAAATCTGGGGTATTTAAAAAATTAAATCCAGAGTAGAATAAAGGAATCGAGAAAAAAGCAAAGCGAGTGCAAAGGGTTAACACAGTCAACCTATCGTGAACTTAAATGCATTGTGTATTTGCTTTTTCCAAGATTGGGATGTAGAGTTTCTTTGTCATACGTGGCTGGCCGTTTCTAGCCGTTTGTAAAGCCATGGTCATCTTGCACATGTTTCACAGGCAAAGTAGAGAATGCCTGTTAGAGACTGCTAAGTGTCATAGGCATTCTAGGGTTTGCAGATCTTTGCCCCATTAGGAACCCAGGTTGATACCAAGGGTGTTTTCCTTTAAACCTGCTGGTTTAAACATATAAGGTGTCCCAATAGGGAGGATGCTGTCTTTTCATGGCTCATAATTTTCTGCCAGTGACTTATTTCTTCCTCTAGAGACCACATACTGTTGCACAGGCTAAACAAAAGCCAAGAGATTTATGTTGATGGATAATTCTGGAAAATCACCAAGCCAGTCTTAACTTTGTATTTGTATAAGGAAGCAGAATTTTTGCTTTATTGTTTATCCTTATCTGAGGATATTTTTTCCGTTGATTATTAGAGAGAGTGGAACAGGGGGCAGAAAGAGAGAGAGAGATCAGTTGGTTGCTTTCCCAACAGAGAGAGAGAGAGAGAGAGATCAATTGGTTGCTTTTCCAACCGAGAGAGAGAGAGAGAGAGAGAGAGAGAGAGAGAGAGAGAGAGAGAGAGATCAATTGGTTGCTTTTCCAACCGAGCCCGGGAATTGAACCTGTTACCCTTTGGTGCATAGGTCGATGCTCTAATCACTGAGTCACACTGGCCAGGGCCAGGTAGGCCTTTTTCCAGATTTATTTTTAGTAAATTGCTATCCTACCTAATAAAAGAGTGATATGCAAATTGATACTAACTCCGCTATACCACAAGCCACGCCCACCAGCCAATCAGGAGCAAATATGCAAATAAACCCAACCAAGATGGCTACAGCCACAGAGAGCGGGAGGGAGGCTTGGGTTTCCCCGGCAACAGAGGAAGCCAAGCTTTCCGCCTGCCCTTGCTGGCCTAAGCCTCCACTTAAGGCTACAAAGTTTCAATTATAGAAGGTAAACAAATCCAAACAGAAATGGCGGCAGCTATGGAGCTGGAAAGAGAAGGAGGTGAGGGTTTCCCCTGGCCATAGAAGAAGCAAAGCTTTCCGCACACCCTGGCCGACCCAGGCCTCCACTTAAGGCTATAAAGTTTCAATTATAGAAGGTACACAAACCCCAAAAGAAATGGCTGCTGGCCACGGAGTGAGCAGGAGGCTTGGCTCCGCTCCAGGCTACAAAGTTTCAATTGTAGAAGGAAAATAAATTCCAGATACCAGGGCCTCCGCTTGGGTCGCCAGGGGGCGTGGCTGGCCTGCAAACCATCACAGGCCCCTCGCTCAGGCTGCCCCATGCCCCAAGGGAACCCCAACCCTGATCCAGGACACCCTTCAGGGCAAACCAGCTGGCTCCCACCCGTGCACCAGGCCTCTATCCAATCTAACAAAAGAGTAATATGCAGATTGACCATCACTCCAACACACAATATGGCTGCCCCCATGTGTTCAAAGATCCTGCCCCCATGTGGACACAAGATGGCCAGCAGGGGAGGGCAGTTGGGAGGCACCAGGCCGGCAAGGGAGGGCAGTTGAGAGGGACCAGGCCTCCAAGGGAGGGCAGTTGGAGGCGATCAACCCTGCAGGGGAGGGCAGTTAGGGGTGACCAGGCCAGCAGAGGAGGGAAATTGGGGGCAAATAGGCTGGCAGGGGAGCAGTTAGGCATCAGTCAGGCTGGCAATGGAGTGTTTAGGGGGTGATCAGGCTGGCAGGCAGAAGCGGTTAGGGGCAATCAGGAAGGCAGGCAGGCGAGCTGTTGGGAGCCAACAGTCCTGGATTGTGAGAGGGGTCCCAGATTGGAGAGGGTGCAGGCTGGGCTGAGGGACATGCCCCCCCCTCTAGTAAGAATATAAAAAAGGAAGTTCCAGAATAATAAAAATTTTTTTCCATTTGGACACATAACTCATTGCTAGTCTGTGCAAAGTTGAGAAACAATTACACTTGAGAAAGAAAGAAAGATACTCCATCTGTATGAGTTGATGAACTCTTACAAAGAAGAGGCCACATTAGTTACAGTTCTTACATAGAGTATTTTTTGACACTTATTTATTTTTTTTTTAAAAATATATTTTATTAATTTTTCACAGAGAGGAAGGGAGAGGGACAGAGAGCCAGAAACATCGATGAGAGAGAGACATCGACCAGCTGCCTCCTGCACACCCCCCACTGGGCATCTGCCCGCAACCAATGTACAGGCCCTTGACCGGGAATCGAACCCGGGACCCCCCAGTCCGCAGACCGACGTTCTATCCACTGAGCCAAACCGGTTTCGGCGACACTTATTATTTGAGCCATAATTTTCACTTTGTTTCGGGTACTAGGTCTTGTGAAAGAAGAGCTAACTATGTCCTGACCTTCACTGTAGTATTTAACTTGATTTGTGAAATATGATCTTTGTTGACAGGTCAAAGAAATTCATTGATCCAATTTATCAGATATGGGAAGACATAAGTGCCGACGAGCTTCAGGAGTTTAAGAAACCCATTAACAAGGTAAATTTGTGATTCGACATGCTTTTTGGGGATCTCCTGTGTCGTTACAGATTATAGTCAAGTAGTAAATAGCAATGTTACACTTAAAAATAGGACATTTTGGCCAGCCAGTTTGCTCAGTGGTTGAGTGTCAACCCATGAGCTCGAAGTGAGTCAGGGCACATGCCTGGGTTGCGGTCTCAGTCCCTGGTGGGATGCATGCGGGAGGTGGCCAATCGATGATTCTCCCTCATCATTGATGTTTCTATCTCTTCCTCTCTCTGAAATCAATAAAAACTTTTTTTTAATTTTTAAATAGGACATTTTATACATTCTGCCTTTGCAAAATTCCAAGCTCAGGATATGTTCTTATGAAAAGAGTTTTTGGTGTTTTTGATGAATTATTTAAACCAGATACTTCACACATTGACTTTGGGGAGTGAAGATTAATTAAAAATTAACAAATTTAGATAAATAAATTTAGATCTTTATCACTTGATCATTACCACCAAGTAACAATGGCAAATATACTATGTTGATATTATAAGCAACACCAAATTATATAGAGGTTAACATTATTTTTGTAGCTCTTTGTGAGTAAGTGGTAAAGATGTAGGTCTGCAGCATACCTTCCAGTGCATGTCAGATGGAAGTGAGGCAGTTACTGCCAAAGGAGAAAATTAGAATTCAATAATAAATAATGTCACTGTTCTTTTTTTGTGTGGCAGATTTATTTCTCCATTAAAGGTCAACTTTTTGTGCCTGTTTTATAAAGAATCATTGGAAATCTCATTTTATTATTTTTCCTCATATTTTGTGTTTGAGGCCTTCATTCATTCACATTGTGTTAGATACAAAAGTTATAATAGTGAGCAAGAATGACATATCATGTTACCTGCCCTTATTGATCTTAAAATCTGTTAAAAAAAAATCCGACTTTAAACAAATAGTGACAGTGTGTGGTGAGCAATTGAGAAGTGTGCATCAGAGGAAGCTTTTCTTTGTTAATCCTTGCCTGAGGATATTTTTCCATTGATTTTAGAGAGAGTGGAAGAGAGAGGGAAAAACAGAGAAACATCGATGTGAGAGAAACACATTGATTGGTTGTCTCCTGCATGAGCCCTGACCAAGCCCTAGGCTGGAGAGAAACCTGCAACCGAGATGCATGCCCTTGACCTGAATCGAACGCTGATGCTCTATCCACTGAGCCAGACTGGCCAGGGCCAGGGGAAGCTTTTGAATTATGATGTTTTCTTTACCTTTCCAGAAGTAGCACATTGCTGAGGGAAGGAATTCTTGGAAGCTTTTCAAACCACTTGTGATCTTATTGATAATCTCTGTTCTCCTGCTAGGAGATGGTGGAAGATGAAGATGATGACTTTTTGAAAGGTGAAGTTGGGATTACACCGAGCTCCTTTGACACGCATTTCCGAAGTCCTTCAAGTAGTGTGGGCTCCCCGCCAGTGTTGTACCTGCCAGACCAGTCCCCATTGATTGCAAGGATTTGCGATTGAGACGAACATGCCTCCCCATCCTGCCCTTTAATACCAGGGCTCATACTGTTTGAGCTTCACATCAAACTAGAGCGTCGAGTACCTGCCTCTGGCAACTTATTTCAAGTTAGACTTACTCTAGTGTCTGAACAGACATTTTTTCTTTTTGCTCCCATATAGACAAAGGAAAAGACTGAATATCATGTGCAATATTTTATAATGGAGTTGATGATAAGTATTCAAGGCTTGGCTTGTTTGTTTAATGTATACTTCTTTTGTGTGTTACAGCTTTTTGACATAATTATTGTGAAATTTCTAATATCAGCAACAGCCTGTTTTAACAGATTGCATTTTAAACATAGGTTCTTGTCAGAGCCATACTCATAGGACTTTGCTGATCAGTGAAAATCCTCTAGAACACTATTTATTGTCTTTAGAAAGAGTTTATTTTGGGTACATTGTTTACCTCTGCTGTAACTGTTTGTGTGTTGGAGTTCAGTGGGGTGCAGAGAAGGTAGGAGGACAGTTGGGAGATGGCCAGGGCTGGTCCCAAATGCTGAGAGAGGGAGATCTCCAGGGGCTTCAGAGACCAATAAAAGCCTGGAGGGAAGAGATAGGGGATTTAGGGAAACAGAATCAGCCAAATCATCCACATGTGAGTGTAAAAA
Organism: Eptesicus fuscus; assembly: GCF_027574615.1. NCBI lineage: Eukaryota > Metazoa > Chordata > Mammalia > Chiroptera > Vespertilionidae > Eptesicus > Eptesicus fuscus. The sequence goes on from NC_072476.1 coordinate 22,554,066, forward strand.
TGGATTTAAAAGAAAAATGGAGTTCCAGGTAAAAGTAATTCACATTGACTGAAAGTGGGGGTTGGACTTTTTATAAAACAGCAAGCAAAGAGTAGTTTACCCTGAAGCTCCCAAGAGTACTGTTTGAACTGGAATGACTCGTTTATAGTGGAATATTAACATGGATTTTTATATTTTTACCAGTATGAGTAGACCAGTTCTCATTTTGAAAATTTCTTGGGGAGGTTGGGGTACATTTTAGGTTATTTGTGGGGTGATTTTGCTAGCAACAGTTGGCCAAGGTTACATATATACTCTGTTCAACTGGCTGTTTGTATCATGGATTCAGCTCAGTGAAATCCTCCTTTTTTTGTATTTTTTATAACTAAACAAGAGGAGTCTAAAGAACCTTGCATATAGCAAATTTGTGCGGGCACTGCTAGATTCATTTTGAAGCTCATGCATATTTAGCTTCATTCCTTATTTGTGTACTTTTTTGTTACTTGTGAAAATGTACATCTTTAAACTTATTTATTTTTCTGCCACTTTTCCTATTTTTTATTTAAAGGCAAGTAATATTTTATTGATCACAAATATTTTGTAATGAAATACTTTCTCTTTCCTAGAGCTTTATATGCTCTTGTATAATTGATGGCGATGTAGAGTTTGAATTGCAGTCTGTAAATATGCTTTGGAACAGAAATTTTTATTGCTTTAAAAAGTTTTAGATATTGGTGACTTTCTTTTGGTGACTTGATGGAACGTCATTTGAGAACCTTTAGATTCTCTTTTTTAACTGCTGACAAAAAGGTGGGATTTTTATATACTGGACAAAATGAGAAAATGAAATGTGTCCATAGAAATAATGGTAAGTGGAGTCTCTGTGGTTGGGAAGTAACTTTAATGTAGAGGGATGTATTTATAAGTAAGTGTTTAATTTCAAAGGAGCTTGAGAAAAAACCTATTGTGACAATAAAACAATGACATGGTTAATCTGGAACTCTTGTTCTTATGTCAGTAAAGGGAGGTACCTCAAGAAAGATGCTTCCTACACAAATGTTGTTTTAATTTTTTTTTTCTTACTGATCTACTGTATTTAAACATTGTTTTGCAATGTAAAACTGCATAGGAGACTTGATTAAAAAGGCAAAAATATTGCCAGTGTGATCGGGAGTGCTCAAACATAAAGTGCATGTTGGTGATGCGATGCACTTCCAGATGCACCTGAAGTGTCATTGATTCCCCTTGATCACAACCAGCCAAGAATGACTGAGGCTTGAACTGGTCCAAGGAAGACGAAGACGTCTTGAAAAAATTTACATGCTTTGAAGGAATATATCTGGTGAAAAAATAATTGTGAAATCTCTTTGGAAAGTGTATGAGAACAAGGGATTTTCTGTTCCTCTTATTGAAAAGCAGATGTGTGTGTGTGTGTGTGTGTGTGTGTGTGTGTTTATACACACACACACACACACACACACACACACACACACACACACACACACACACACTGAGTGGCCAGATTATTATGACCACCCCATCAGTACTTCGTTGGGCCACCTTTTGCCTTCAATACTGCAGCAATTCTTCTTGGCATTGACTCCACGAGATGTTGAAAGGTGATGCGAGGAATCTGACACCATGCCTGATGAATAGCACTGTCAGTTCTGTGAGATTTGATGGTTGTGGAACCAGCTGCCTGATGGCTCTTTTAACTTCGTCCAACAAATGCTCAATTGGATTGAGATCTGGTGATTGTGGGGGCCACATAAGCAAGGTAAAGTCTCCCTCGTGTTCTTGAAACCACTCCTGCACAATACGAGCACCATGGCATGGCGCATTGTCTTGGAAGAAGCCATCTCCATTGGGATACACCATCAACATGATAGGATGAACTTGATCAGCAATGATACTTAGGTATGTTGTACTATTCAGACGTTGTTCCACACGAATTAAAGGGCCCAAATCATGACAGGAAAACATGCCCCAAACCATCACACTCCCCCCACCAGCTTGAAGGGTTGTACTCATGCATGTGGGGTGCATGCTTTCATGCTGTTTCCGTGAAATTCTCACTGCCATCTGCATGATGCAACTGGAAATGTGATTCATCAGACCACATGACTTTTTCCCAATGCTCAACTGTCTAATCCTTGTGTTCATTTGTGAATTGGAGACGTTTTATCTTGGAAACTGCCGACAGCAAAGGTGTTCGAACGGGCCTTTGGCTTCCATATCCATACGATGGAGTGCACAGCTAATTTACCTATAAACGTCAGGTGGTCATAGTAATCTGGCCACTCAGTGTATATCGTATATAATGAAGAGCTAATATGCTAAATAGACCTGACAGTGGAATGACCTTTGGGAACGACCTTCCTGAATGACCAGTGGGTGGGGATGTGGCTGCGGAGGCTTATTCTTGCACGAATTTCATGCATCGGGCCTCTAGAGTTGTGTGTGTGTGTGTGTGTGTGTGTATACACACACACACACACACACACACTGGCCAGATTATTATGATCTCTCAACGCATAATAATTTGGCCACTCAGTGTATATCCTATATAATAAAAGGCTAATATGCAAGTTGCCCCCTCGACCAGGAGTTCGATCAGCAGGCAGGCTGGCCAACCGCTCATGTCCCCTCCCCCTGGCCAGGCTAGCCGGACCCCACCCATGCACGAATTCATGCACTGGGCCTCTAATATATATATACATTCACTGGCCAGATTATTATGCATTTAGAGATCATAATAATATGGCCACTCAGTGTATATCATAGAGGGAGCGGGAGAAACAAATGATGAAACTCATTGATTGCCTCCCATATGACTCCTACTAGGGATCAGAACCCTGACCTCCATAGGTCTATGCTGAACCACAGCCCTACCTGTGGAATGCAAGAGAGACTTCCAATTGGTAGGAGAACCAGAGTCCATCCCTTTGTGTGTCTGATTGGTTAGTAGCTTCTCTAACCAAGTGTGTGACACACTTCAAAGCTCTAATTTTATTGAACTGTAAAGTGAAAACTAATACCTATTCTAAAGTTGTGAGGATTCAGTGGAAATGCATGTAAAATTTGTCAATACCTTGTGAGAAAGACTAAAGAAGGAAGCTCTTCCATGAAAAAATATTTTCAAGACAAAGATCACTTCCATTTTACCCATGTTACTTCCTTAGTACCAACTTAAGAAAACCCCAATCCAACACTGATTATGGTGGTTCTTAGCCCTTGGGAGTTTAGAAAAACTAAGAGAAGGTGGAATGTAAAATGATTACTATTTAGTAGTTTTTGCTCATCATGGGGTGACTCCTCTCGTCCCTCCAATTACTTTTTGTTGATGTATTGTGGAATTGGATCTATTTGAGTGATACAGTATTTCCAAGTTTTAGAATAGAGAGCCCCAGCCTTGCACCAGGGTACCTATCCTCAGTAGGGACTGCCTGGTATCTTGCTGATCGTTAATATTTATGAGTGCCTATTGGATGCCAGTAGTTAACGGATGATTTCTCAATGTGGGGCTAGCAAAGTTTAGGCTCCGTAAGACATGTGCGTTTATTATTCACTGAATATCATCTGGGACTTGCTCAAGATCACGCACGATTAGATGTGGTAGGGCCGTGTTGTGAACCGAAGCAGAGAGCCCTCAGACCCCGCACTCAGGGCATGTTACCGGGTCTGGGAACTGAGCTAGGCTCTGAGAGCAAAGGCTCTCAAGTTGGGCGCAGCGCCCCTCCCTTCGTCCCCACGCTTTCAGGACTACATTTCCCAGCGCCCTTTGCGGAGGAGGCTGGCTTCACCCCTCTTCCTGGCCATTAGATTACGCTTCCCAAGGGCCATTGCGGCTCCGCCCTAGATTCCCTCACCCTCCTGGGTCCGTGCGGTCTCCTCGGACTCCACTTCCCAGCGGCGCCCGCGGCGGCGCGGGGCTTCGCGGGGGCACCCTAAGGCGGGGGCGGCGGCGGCGGCGGGGACTGGCAGCCCGTGGCGGGGGAGGCCGACGCCTCCCTGGGACTGCCGGGGCCGCCGTCTCCACTATGCCGCTGCTGGTTGAGGGGCGGCGAGTGCAGCTGCCGCAGTCCGCCGCGGACCTCGTCCGAGCCCACCCGCTTCTCGAGGTGAGCAGGGCCCGGGCGGGGGGCTTCCAGGCGGACCCGAGCCCTCCTCACCCCGCCGCCACCACCCGCTCGGCCCCGAAGCCGACTTAAACTTGGCGCAGCTGAGGTGCTGCTGGCGGCACACCCGGCCGCTGGCAGCGACCTTCTGCCCGCGCTGGAGGCATCTGTGGAGCTCTTGCCTTTGGACCTTAGAGGGCATCTGCTGAGGCCCCTTTTCTCTGGGGGAGGGGACGGGGCCCAGAGAGGTTAGGTGACTTGCCCAGGGTCGCACAGCACCGCGGCTTGAGGACGCCGCGGGACCCCCTGTTCCCAGACAGGGCTGTCCCAGCCCCCAATCCGGACTGGGCGCTTTAGGAGAACCTGGGCAGCGCCCTTGCTCACTAGCACTCGCGGGGATCCTCACCCCGCGTGAACGCCGCGTCGTTTTGGGGTCCTCAGGAAGCGGTAGCTTATTCCAGGGTGCCCTGGCGGGCTCCTCCCCGCACCCCCTCCTTTCCCCGCCAGGGCCAGGGCCCCAGTTATTTTTAGCCGGAAGAAAGGGCCCTGCGTTTCCACAGCTGGGCCGAGTTGAGGACCACGCCCTGATGGCAGGGTTTTGTTTTGTTTTCCTGCTTTTGTCCTCAAATAGATCTCTGAAACCTTGGTCCAAGTTTATGCAGAAACTGTTTGAAAAAGGGTTTTTTTACTGTTAAAAAAGAAAAAAACGATTGGGGACCACACCGCACGCTTGCCCCAGTTAAGGGGGATTTACTTAAATCTATACATTGGGCATTGCCCCGTGTTCACCTCTTCCCCTCCATCCGGGGCATTTACCGGCTGGTTAGGGAGGGGATGGTTTTTAATCACAGAGCCACTCAAAGACCATAAACCGTTAAGTGCCATAAAGAAAAAATGCCCCCTTTTTGCCTGAGATGGGAGGCACAGAAGCCTGGTCTGGTCTGTGGGCTGAGGGGTATTCCTGAGAGTCCCTCTGCAGCCGTTGTACAGTTTGTAATTGTTTTGTCTGCATACTACTTTGGTTTATTCTCCTTAATCTGTCCCCCAGAATGTAAACTTCCGTCGATATTTGTTACATCAGTGAGTGAACAGCCCAGCTGGTGTGGCTGAGTGGTTGAGCGTGGACCTGTGAACCAGGAGGTCAGGGTTGGATTCCAGGTCAGGGCACATGCCAGGCTTTCCGGCTTGATCCCCAGTAAGGGGCCTGTAGGAGGCAGCGGATCAATTATTTTCACCATGGATGTTTTTCTCTCTCCCTCTTCCTTCCTCTCCCTGAAATAATAATAAAAAAAAAGTATATATTTAAAAATAAATAAATGAGTGAACAGATGACCCGAAGGATGAGGGGGAGTTACTGACAGGGAAAAGGGGACAGCTTTGTGTGATTCTCAACTTGCATTTCAAGAAAACAGTAGTAATAGTTGTCAGCACATACGGAGCATTTAGCAGACACTGGGCATGGTGCTAAGCACTTTCCTTGTACTGTGTCGCTGTCACACCATTAACTAGTGAAGTCGGGAGTAGGACTCACCAAGGGAAAACATTCCAGCTATCTGAAAAAATTTAGGTGACACTTTTATGTCTGAAAATTTATATGACAAATAGTTAGAAAGATCAGTGTCCAAGGCAGCACACTAAGTGTGGAGAGAGGTGGGGATGTGGGGTTTGGTCTGTTTAGGGAGACGTGGCCTCGAAAGGCTTCAGAGTGGGGACCAATTCACATTAGAGGCACACGGAGGAGGGATGGTCACGTTCGCTTGCAACAGTCTAAGGGAAGGAGGATGGAGGTGAGAGAGAGATTTGAAAAGGCGAAGGGGGCGGCTTTCTAGCTAGGCAAGTTAGACTGTGCTCCGACGGGTAGGGGAGGAAGGGTCCTGAGGGCAGGTGAACTGCCCGTTGCCTTGGTGCAGAGAAGGGACAGACTGGAAATAAGTGGAGAGGTAGGTCGGACCTGGATCGGAGGGGTTTGGATGGATCTTTCAACAAATAAGCAGTGGAGGGAAATGAAAGATTTAACTATTTTTCTGTAAGTAGTACATCCTCTTCGTAAAAAATAAATAAATGTAAATGTCAAAAAGAAGAATAAATAATCTATGGCCACAGTCACTTCACATTTCAGTAAATATTCTTACAGAGGTTTTTCCTTGTGTGTGATGTACTTTTAAAAATGAGAGCATACTATGTACTCTGTCTTTTTCACGTAACAGTATGTTGTAAGAATTGCCAGCAAGCATAAGCCTCTCCCTAGCTATGCCTCGCATAGAATAGTAACAATAATAATAGTAATGCAGCGTCATCCCAGTATGCCAAGGTAGCGGGTTTAAACCCTGGTCAGGAAACACACAAGAGCCAACCAGCGAATGTGTAAATAGGTGGAACAGCACATCGATGTTTCTCTCTCTCTCTTCCTCTCCCTCTCTCTAAAGTCAGTTTTTAAAAAATATATATTTTTATTGATTTCAGAGAGGAAGGGAGAGGGAGAGAGAGATAGAAACATCAATGATGAGAGAGTATCATGGATTGGCTGCCTCCTGCACGTCCCCCTACTGGGGATGGAGCCCACAACCCGGGCATGTGCCCTTGACTGGAATCGAACCCGGGACCCTTCAGTCCACAGGCTGGCGCTCTATACACTGAGCCAAACCAGCTAGGGCTAAAGTCAATTTTTAAGAAATAACAGTAATGTAGTGGAACTTGCTGAGCACCACTGCCCTGTGAAGTAGGTGTTGGTGCCGTTCCCATTTTACAGGTGATGACTGGGAGGCACAGAGAGGTTGGGTAAGTTGCCCAGGGTCCCACGTCCTGTAAGTGGTGTAGCCTGGATTGGAACCCAGGCCGTCTGCCTTGGTCTCCAGCTGCACTGTTCAGTATGGTAGCCACCAACCACATGTGGCTGTTTACATTTATATTAATTAAAATTAAATAAACTTTAAAAATCAGTTCCTCAGTCGAACTCACCACGTGTCAAGTGCTCGACAGCCACCTGTGGCTACTGGCTCCTGTACGAGACAGCACCGGCACAGATGTTGCCATCACTGCAGAAGTTCCATCCGGCGGCACTGTGTAGAGTTTTTGCCCTTAACCAGTCCTGCAACACCTTTTTAACTGGTTCCGTAGAATTCCATTATATGAATGCACTGTAACTCTCTCTTCCTCCTTTTAAGCATGTAAGGTACTTACAGTCTTTCATTATGAAAAGTCACAGAGCTAAATTGTTCTAAACCCCATAATTATTCCTTCAAATGAAATTGCTGGGCTCAGAAAGGTGGTGTGTGTTTTTTTTTTAGAGGAGAGTGATGTAACAAAACCAGTGTTTTGAAGCAATAATTCTGGCAGCCATCAGGGAGGAGAGAGTGGGCAAGGGAGACCTTGGGGATCCAAGAAACGGATGAGGAATGGTGACAGCCACTCCCTACAAAGCTGCTCTCCGTTAACCCTCACACAACCTAAGGAGTGGTCAGCAGCATCCCCATTGCCCAGAGGAGGAGGTGGAAGCACAGTCAGGAGCACGCCCATGGTCAGCCGGTGAAAGGCAGGGGACGCCATTGTCTTGCTGTCTATCTTCCGCTCCTGAATTCTGTGGCAGGAATTCAGATGTGAGACCATGGAGGACTGGAATACGGAAGCACAAGTGGGAAGAAGGCTCAGTTTTGAGAGCTGTACCTGTTAATAACTTCTTACACAGCATGCTTTGCAGTTCACAAAGCCCCGTTAGACCTGCTCTCCTGTTTTTGAAGGAAGAACTGACAATATGCAGCAGGAGTGAGGGTTCAGTGATCATCCTCGAGGGTACGGCTAAGTGATAGGCTAACCCAGGGGTCAGTGAACTATAGCCACAAGTCAAATCCTGTTTGTGGGTAGTTTGCGAGCTTTAACATTAAATTTTAAAGGGTGGGAGAAAAATCAAAAGATTAATATTTGGTGATGTGAAATTATATGAAATTCAGATTTTGGTATTTCCCATAAATAAGGCTTTTGGGGACACAGCTACAGCCTTTTGTTTACGTGGGGCTGTGCTGCTTTCACGCTACAGTGCAGTCTGTGAAGCCCTGGCCCCTTTCCGGAAAGGAGTGCTGACCCCTGGGTTACGAGACCCGTACCATTGGCTTGGAATGGGAACTGAGGGTGAGGTGTTGCACAGAAAGACCGATGGAAAAGATATTTTTTAAAAGTGAATCTTAGTGTCCAGAGAAAAGCAAAAGTTGAGGAAGCTGAGGCTATTTTTATATCAGAAAGGATGTGAGTTTATAAGGTAGTGCTGGCTGTGGGTTTTCCCCCAGAGAACTTTGGCTAAACTTTTTTTTATTTCTTTAAGTGGAAGACAGAAGCAGCATACCATTTCTGCCTCGTGGCAGCCTCTCCTCTAATAGTCCATGGTGCTTTTCTCTGGAGCCATGTAAAAAAAGATCTGATTTTTGGTCTTGGGTAGGAAAGTGATAATCAAATCTCACAAGTAGCTTTGCTTTTGGATGGTGACCCCGTTATGGAAAGAAATGGTAAAAACTTGCCTTTACTCTTCCCTCTCCCTTTCCCAAAAGAACGAAGTTAAGGTAAGTATTAAAGGGGTGATAAAAAGGAAATTCTTTATTCTCCCTTGTTATTTTGAATTGAGGTGAGCTGAGAAGTGGTATGAAAATGGAAAGTGCTCCCTGATGAGTGTTTTGAGTTTCAGAACCATCGGCCACATTTATTTCTCATTGACTTCTACAGCAGGCAAAGGTGCCAGGCAGATCCAATTCTTCATTGCAGTCCACTTAATGCTCAATTCCTTTCTTAAATTGAGGGCTGGTCTCATTCTAATTGCTGTTTTTCTTCCAATTAATGGGAGTTTATTAAAAAGTAGACACTGTATAATTCATCAAGCTGGTCATTATGCCTTTTTATATCTATTTTAGTAAGTACTAACTTAAATTCTCACCAATATGAGATATGGCAAGAAGCCTGTGTAAGACTATAAAAACATTCTCCAGTCTAGACAATACACTATATTACACATCTGGATAAGAATTTTTTCATTGAGTTTATTTGTTGCAAGTAAGGAAATTATGATACTTAGGGTTGTATCAATTTGACATTTTTTGGGGAAAAAATGTGTAGTTCAGTTGTCATTCAAGAATTTAACCACTTGATTTTTTTCCCCCAGGTTTACTGCATAAGAATTTATACAAATATTCATTTAGACAAAATGTAGACACCTAATATTAATCTATTCTTTTCATAGATTTGCTCATTTTTGGTTTCCTACTTTAATAATAACATAACTATATCATGGAAGATTTAGAGAATAGAGAAAAAACACCAGTTAAATTACTTGAGTTTGCCCTGTTCTAACAACCATGCTCATATTGGTGAATTTCCTTCCAGAATTAAATTGGATATTTAATTTTTCCTAGGTATAGTCATGTTTTAGCATTGTTGTATTAACAGTATATTTATAGCTTTAAATTTTTATACTTTTTGCATCTTGCTTTTCATTGTACATTTCAAAGCTGTTTTCCCATAGTCCTCATTTTCCATGAGCGTACAATTAGTAGTTGTGAGTTGGTTCTGCACAATTTATTTATCTTTCTTGTTGCTGCTCCCAGCTTTTTGCCATCCTAAATAACACAGGGATTTTGGATTATTTTCTCATTACAGATTTCCAGGAGTAGGATTACCAGATTAGGGGATAGGGAAGATCTTAACCCCTCTACTTCTTTAAAGAAAGGAAAGAGGGGATGTGGTTTCTGATCCACTGATCCACTAGGCCATACAGTCTGATTCTCTTTACAATTGTAAAATCGTGAGGAGCCTCCTATTCTTCAGTAAGGAACTGTGAAAAAGGATTTTTGCATCTTATTCCATAGACACTGAAATCTTGATTTATAGGATAAAAAAGAATAGGACTTTGTTGTTGCTTTTTGCATTGTTCCACATGATCGTTACTGCTCTCTTTTTAGTTTAGCCTTTCTGTCAAATAATACACACAGCTCAGACCTACAAGTGTGTATTTCCCACTTAGGGCACACTTTGGCTCTCTCCACCTCTCTAGTTACTCAATCCTCACTAATTTCCATCACTATTTTATTTTTTTTTAATTAAACAGGAAAGAGCCAGACTTCTCAGAGGTCAGTCTGTTCAACAAGTGGGACCCCAGGGCCTTCTGTATGTTCAGCAAAGAGAGCTTGCAGTGACCTCCCCAAAGGATGGTAGGTTAGGAAGCAGTGAATTGGGCGTTATCCCAAAAGGCTATTGGATATTTTATTTTATTTCTTTTTTAAACAGGCTCCATCTCCATTCTGGGTTCTGATGATGCCACCACTTGTCACATTGTGGTCCTGAGGCACACAGGTATGGCGAGAGAGATAAAGGAAATCATTATTTAAACCAACCAAGTTTGGGACCATTAATTTCTCGATTTGAGTGTCCTGGTGTCCTACTGGAAACCTGACTCGGCTCACCTTTTCTCTGGTCTGCATGGTACCTCCCTGTGCCCTGGTCAGAACGGGTTGGCTGGGCAGCACAGCTTCTGTTTTTCCTTACAGGAGATTCAAAGATGAGGTGGTCCAAACGGACAGGAATTGAGTTGGCTTGCTTACTGAGTTCTCATCGGGAATAACATGAGTCATTTCACCCTTGTTCTTCAGGTAATGGGGCTACCTGCTTGACACATTGTGATGGAACTGACACCAAAGCTGAGGTCCCCTTGATCATGAACTCCATAAAATCCTTTTCTGACCACGCTCAATGTGGAAGGTGAGCTCACGCTACTACTTTTTGATATCGGGAACTTTGCACCCTTGTGTAGAGGAAACCTCTGTGGAAGCTGCTACAGAGACACAGAATGTCACTGCCACAGTGGCCGTCTTGTTCCCCTGGAGCGGAGCTTGGCACAGCATGGCCCCTTGTCCTAGTTGGTGAGTGAGTGGGTGGGTGATGGGTCCAGGCAGGGGAACAATGCTGGATTGTAAATGGAAGGTTTGACCTTGCACCTGTAGTTTTATGTTCAGTAATGTATTTTTAGATGTTCATATATCAGACATTGCTTTGTTATACCCCAGATGTAGTATCCATTCATTTATTCCTTCAGCAATTATTTATTGAATGCTCTGTATGAGCAAGAACTTGTTATAGGTGCCAAGGACATAGCAGTGGACAGCGTACACCAAACCTGCCCCTACGGTGTTCATATTATAAAGCAAGGAGACATTCAGTAAGCTAAGTAGGATGTTAAATGGTAGACAGGACTGTGGGGAAAAAAACAAGGCAGGGAAGGAACGGGAGACGGCTGAGGGACTAGGGGTACAGTTTTAAATGTCAGCAAAACAGTGATTTTACCAGGGATTCCTTACAAGAGCTGATGTCTGACCTGGCTGTCCATCACAGCATCTAACCCTCTCACCGGTTACGGGAAGTGTAACCACCTTTCCACAGCTGCTGACACAGACTCAGCTGACCCGGAGTCACAGCTAGTTAGTGGTAGGCCCATGACAGTCTGACCTGTGCTCACTCCCCTGTCCCCTCTCCTTCCTCTCTCATCAGGCCGACTTTGCAGACTTTGCTCTCATTTTACTTGAAGCCTAATGCAGCCATTGAATGAACTAGTCCATTCATATGCAAGTTCTTAGACTCCCAGAGGTTTAAAAAAAGCCTCTGTCAATTTCACTAGTACAACACAGATCAGTTTTTAAATGTAATTCTACTTCTGCCTGTGTTGCTGACACGGGCTGGGCCAGCTTCACTGGCGTGCAGCCTCTGCAGTCGCAGAATGGACTTTGCATTGGGCCCTCGATTACTTAGCTGGATCTGGCCACAGGCCCAACTCCGTGATTCTCGGAACGCAGTTGTGAGATATCCCTGGTCTGTTCATGGAACTGATTTGGTCACTCTGGAAGGTTTGCTGCACCCTGTGGCCCAGTGTCGAGCAAAGCCATGGTGACCTCTGCTCCTCTTACTTTATTTATTTTTTTAAAATATATTTTATTGATTTTTTACAGAGAGGAAGAGAGAGGGATAGAGAGTTAGAAACATCGATGAGAGAGAAACATCGATCAGCCGCCTCCTGCACACCTCCCACTGGGGATGTGCCCGTAACCAAGGTACATGCCCTTGACCTGAATCGAACCCGGGACCCTTGAGTCCGCAGGCCGACGCTCTATTCACTGAGCCAAACCGGTTTCGGCTCCTCTTACTTTAAATGTTCATTATGAGACCACTTGATGCTTGGCCCTGTGCTGATTTCTTAGAGAGTCCAGTTCATTCCTCATGTCTATGTGAAATATAGCTGCACTTTCTTTAATTTTTTTTTTTAGTATGTTTTTATTTATTTCAGAGAAAAAGGGAGAGGGAGAGATAGAAACATCAATAATGAATTATTGATTGGCTACCTCCTGAATGCCCCCCACTGGGGATTGAGCCAGCAACCCAGGCATACGCCCTTGACCAGAATCGAACCTGGGACCCTTCAGTCCACAGGCTGACACTCTATTCACCGAACAAAACCAGCTAAGGGCTACAACTGCACTTTCCAAAGCACTTGTCCTCAGGTTGTTTTAGGCTGTGCACAGGTAGTTAGCAGACAAGTGGGAAACACGGCTAAACAAAGTTTACTTTTTTCCACCTGTCGGACTTCTTAGGGCTTTTCTTTGCTAGTGTGAACTGTGATTCCTAGGGAGGGGTTACATTGGGCAAGATTTCCCCAAGTTATTTAACTCCAAGAACACTTTTCTGTCTCATGCAGCTAATGTTCAGGGGGACACAGTGGATAATAAGCATGTGCTTTAGACAGAGACTCAGTTTCCCTCTGTGGGAGGGCGATGATCATTCCTGTCTTTCCAGGAGAGGAGGGCATTAGGGGAGACAGCACTGTGGAAGGTCCACTGCAGTCCCTCCACAAAACGGGCTATACAGCGTAAGCTGTCTTCCCTTCCCACTCCTCCACCCAGTTCCTCTTTGGCGAAGACATTGGAGAGGTTTTCAGAGGTATCCTGCTTTTCAGAGGTAAACAGTGTGTAGAGGCATATTTTTCCTGAGCAGAGTTCCTCACCCCCTGCATCAGGCGGCATCGTATTTGTGGTAAGGCAGAAATACGCTCAGCCATCAGGGTTCCTGGGCAGGATCCCCAGAAGCTTGCCTGGCCTTGGCAGCCTCCCCATTTACCGCGGGGAGCCACACAGGTATCTTCTGTGTGCATGAAGGCTCAAGCATGGCCTGGAAGCGCTGCTTAGAGCGAGGGCTCACTGAAGCTGAGAAACACCATTTAAAGCAAAGCCAGTGCACAGTCGCTGCCTTGTGCTGGCCTCTGACCACAATCCCATCTCTTTGCCAGGCTGGAAGTGCACCTCGTGGGCGGCTTCAGTGACGATAGGCAGTTGTCACAAAAACTTACTCATCAACTTCTTAGTAAGTTCCCTGTTTCCCCCCCAAATTTGATAAAATTTGTACCTATTTTTGCTTGGCTATAAGTCCCAGTGAGGACACAAGAGGGCACACCTTCCTGGAGTGACATAAACTGCTCAGCTTGGAATCTGACATAAAGACTAACAGCACACAGCTACATTTTCAGGGGTTAATGGGATGCGACAAGATTTTTTTTTAAGACAGCAGTTGATATATCTGAATTATGTAAAAACAGAACCACCCTCCAGGAAGAAATGTCCATTTTAATACGTAGAAAATGAGAACACCGATCATACCATATTTTCCCTACTCAATGAGCAAGTATTTTTTTCAAAAACATTGTTCTGTGTTAACCATGAGGAGTGAGGTAACAAATTGACACAGTACTGGAATATACATTGGTACAACCTGCTGGGAAAGCAATTTGGCATCATGGGAAAGTCTTAAAAAGGCTCATATCCTTGGACCCAGTAATTCCCCTTCTGGGAATCTGTTCTAAGAAAGTAATCTGAAATGTGTACAGAATTTATGCCCAGAGGTAGATGGGCAGTAGAACATTTCCAACAGGAAATTATCTAATGTTCATTAGTAAAGGAATAATGATGTAGCTGTTAAATATAAAATGTCTACATGCTATGAGCTTAGCTGTGCATGGAAAAGCATGGAATACACAGTGTATTAACTGAGATTATGGGCATTAAAATCCATATACTTCTACCATTAAAAACCCATTACTCCTTATACTCTCCTGTATTTCCAAATTTTTGCAGTGATCAGATTTTTTTAAAAAATATATTTTTATTGATTTCAGAGAGGAAAGGAGAGGGAGAGAGAGGTGGAAACAACAATGATGAGAGAGAATGAATCACTGACCGGCTGCCTCCTGCGTGCCCCCCACTGGGGATCGAGCCCGCAACCCAGGCACGTGCCCTTGACCGGAATCGAACCCAGGACTTTTCAGTCCACAGGCCGACGCTCTATCCACTGAGCCAAACCAGCCAGGGCAGTGATCAAATGTTTTATGACTATGGTATCAGGAAAATAGTTACTTAGGAAGAGCAAAGCTCTTTAGAGTCATTTTATCCTCCCAAACCTCTCCACATGGAGAGAGAAATGGAAAGCCTCGGACACAGTTTTCTTTGGGCTTGAGGCTAGGAACACGGCTATAACTTGGCAGGCCTGGTAAGCCAGGTGGTGGCTGAAAGGGTGTTAGAACAGAGATGGCTCGGCTGGCTTCCGTCCCTCCGTCTCCTTCTTGACTTGCTCAGCATATGTTCTGCTAATTAAAGGAACTTTTTTGAAATCCTATTTTAAAATTCTAATTGTAGGTGAATTTGACAGACAAGAAGATGACATTCACTTAGTGACATTATGTGTGACAGGTAAGTTCTGCCATCCTTCCCAAAATGAAGTGTAGATGCCAGGGATGTTTTGCCCTCCCTCTTAAAGCAGGACCTAGCCTCAGTAGCTCAGTCACAGAAGACACAGTTTGCCGATGCTTTGCTAACTTTTGTTCTAGCTTTCCCATCTGCTGGAATGGCTTTCCCTCCTGCCCAGTGTCCAAATCCTGTGCAGCCTCAGTTGAGATGCTGACCCGCTTCAGTGTCACTCATCTTTCCTTCCCTGGGGTTTTCAGAAGCCTGTCTGTACTGGACAGGAGAAGGGGCCACACCCCAGGTGGGAGCTGCCACCTTGTGTGGTAGATTGCTGAGCATGTATATGGCTGGGAGCCCTACCTCTGGAGGTGGCCGTTTGTTCATTATAAACCCGAGTGCTCTGGGACTCAGCAAGGAAACGGGAAAACAGTCCCTTTTGTGGTCTGTTTTTCCCCGCTTTAGCAGTGGGGCCTCTATTTTACAAAATGAAAGCAATTGTTTAGTGTTCCTTAAAAATTGGATCTTAAAAATTTTTTTGTTTGTTTGTTAGAATTAAATGACCGGGAAGAAAACGAAAACCACTTTCCAATCATTTATGGCATTGGTGAGTAGTGTTTATCTGAGGGTTGGAAACTGGCCACATGTTGACAAGGCAGGCTCCAGTGAAAGGAACTAGTGAGCCACTGATGTCAGTGTGTCACAGCTTTAGTTCCGCTGTGTTTGCTGGGGACCCTGGGCAAGTAGCTCATCTTCTCTAAGCATTATCTTCGAAAGAGAGAAAATGTCCACATCCAGACTGGGAGGAGAAAGCCAGGAAGCACATACAAAGCATGGACAGCGCCACCAGCAATGGGAGTGTTAGTGCGCTCTTCTCTCCCGAGGTGGCCAGCTGTGCTTTTCTCCAGCCAGGGCTCCGGGGGCTGGAGTGGAGCATAATAATTTTCTTACATGTAGGGAATCAAGTAAGGTTTTGATCGAGAAGGAAAGTAAAACGATCAGGTTAGAGAAAATCCAGAAACTTCCACCCTTTCAGGATGGTCCCTAAGACTCCAGAGGTATAGGATGAAATAGGCTGTATGCAGAGGGCTTCTACCTTGTCTATAATACTTCATGTATTTAGTTGTGTGGTGGGTACACAGATGTGTTATTTTGTTTTCTGTAATGTACATATTTGAAATGCGTAGTAAAAATTAGGAAACAAACAAAAACACCAGACTTGGCCATCATCACAGGCCCTCTACCCCCAGCCACTTGCAGACACGTTTGGTCACAGGGCTGACCAGGAAGGCCTTGCCACGCGCCTGCCTGAAGAGATTGTCTTCCTGTGGGGCCGGCTCTTGGTTTGGAACAGTCTTACAGAACCTAGTTCAGCTCAGGTCTCAGCCATTTTGAGTGAGGTACTTGGCTAAAAGATTGCATTGTCCCTTTCCAGGAAGGAGGAAGCTACAGGCACTTAAGAGTAATTTTGTTCAGTTTTCGTTCTATTCTGTATTTGAGAGACTTATCCATATTCTATTATGTATGGTGGGAGAACTGTAGGCCTGTGCAATCTTCCCATGTTTGTCTTTCATCAACTCAGTCATCCTGTTGTTCTGACAGCTGTCAACGTTAAAACTGCAGAGATCTACAGAGCCTCCTTCCAAGATCGCGGTCCGGAGGAGGAGCTGCGTGCTGCCCGAGCTTTAACAGGAGGACCAGTGAGTTTGGAATCATGTTTGTGTTAAGGGGTTAAGGGAAAAAAGGGCATCAAACTCCAAAGCCTTATAGACCTTAGATATGAAAAGTTCATGTCAGCTTCTTTAAAGCTGTGAATTAATCAGGGGCCACCTCTCTCTTCCTCTCCCTCCCCCTCTCTCTGTTTTTCTGAGTGCCTTTAGGCTATAAGCTCAGGACCCCAGTTCTCTGCCTGGAAGGTGTAGGGGAGGTAATGTGAACCTCTAGCATTCAATCCAAAGAGAAGGAACCCCTTTTACTTTGTAAGAACTTGACCTGTAAAATGTCTACAAAGAGCCAAGAAGGGGAAAAGAAGTGTCTCCCCTTTGTACCTCAGATCATATGCTCCTTTGGACCAAATAGCTAAAGAACAATCTGCTGGAATGAATTGATCAAAAGACCGATCAAATCAATTTAAAAGTCTGATTGCCTTAGGGTGCTTTTTAATTAAATAACATTTTAAGTGATCTTTTTATTTTATATTTATTATTTTTTAAAAATCCTTACCCAAGGATATTTTTCCATTGATTTTTAGAGAGAGTGGAAGGGAGGGGGAAGAGAAAGAGAAACATTGATGTGAGAGAGACACATTGATTGGTTGCCTCCTGCACACCCCTCGACCAGGGCCAGGATGGAGCCTGCAACTGAGGTACATGCCCTTGACCGGAATCGAACCCGGGACCTTTCAGTCCACGGGCAGACGCTCTATCCACTGAACCAAACCAGCTAGGGGTAAATAACATTTTTTAAATATGTGTTTTGTTGTTATTGATTTCAGAGAGGAAGGGAGAGGGAGAGAGGCAGAAACATCAATGATGATGAGAGAGAATCATCGATCGACTGCCTCTTACATATCTCCTACTGGAGATCGAGTCTGCAACCCAGGCATGTGCCCTGACCGGGAATCGAACTGTTACCTCCTGGTTCGTGAGTTGACTCTCAACCACTGAGCCACATCCGCTGGGCTAAATAATATTTTAATTTTAAAAGTTAGAAAAATAAAAACCCAAGACTGGCATGCCCTGATAGGTGAAAGAATCCCTTAAAAATGTGTGTAAAACTGTGAAAAAAGTAGAAATCACATTCAAAGCACCCAAAAGAGATCTGCTCATTCATGAAATGCTGACAGTTTCATTGGAAAATAATGTTTGGATTCAGAGGGACCTGTTTTGCCAACCCTTTAACATTTTTAGAGTTCCTTTTATAATTTCTCAAGTAGTATCATAGCCTTGATTTAGCTAATATTCAGAATATATTTCAATCTCAGTAACCAAAATAGAACATTCGTGGGTAAGCTGACTATGACCATTGACAAATTTGAGAATTTAGGGAGTTAGTTGGTCATTTGGTAAATGAGCATTTTTACAAATTGTTTTTCCTTTCTTTTGATGGGGCAGCGGGCTTTTGTAAAGTTGCAAGGTAACTTAGTTACTTGGGTATAAATAACAAGGCAGTGTTTTATGTAGCCATGAGGAACATGGACTTCAGTCAGACAGCTGGGTTTGAGGCCCAGCTCTGACACTTACTGGAAATGGGACTGTGGGCTGTGTGCCCCAGCTCTCTGAGCCTCAGGTTTCCAACCAAAATGGGGGAAATGCCATCTTCATGCAGGATTGTTGTCAAGACTAAACAAAATAATGCATGTTACCCACTAAGTGCAGTACCTGACAGTTGGAAGTATTCAGTAAGTATTGTTATTAGGAGACAGTTGTAAAGAAGCTTATCATTCAGGTAAATGCCTTAAGTGCTAGACTACACTGGAGCATGCTTTAATGGTAGGGTGTGAGAAGCTGATAGCATTCCTTAAAATCTATCCTTGCAATGTTCTTTTCAGATGGTTAGTATTTACGATGCAAAGACAGAACAACTTCGTATAGGACCGTATTCCTGGGTGCCATTTCCACATGTGGATTTCTGGTTGCAGCAAGATGATAAGCAAATACTAGAGGTGAGAATTTACAAGGTGGGCAAATCTTAACTCTCTGGACCCTGGTCTCCTCATCTGTAAGAAAGAAAAGGGTTTAGACTAAATAATAGCTGCTTCCCCCCCTTCATTGGGTAGTATTTATTTTTAGGATGCCACTGGCAGACCCCACTTAACTTTTGTATCAATGGAGATAAGCAATGTCCTGGGTAGACACTTGCATAGGTGAAGTAGTAAGCAACCAACTGCTCTTTTCTCATGAACCCAGTACACCTGTTCTTACGTAACTTTACAATTTACATGTGTTTATAGAGTGAACTGAGAACATCCTGATTAATGTTCAAGGAACACAAGAATATTTGTCATCTTTATCAAAGTAGGGAACAGCGAGAGGTTCTTCTCTCATGCCTCATATCTTGTTTTTCCAGAACCTTTCCACTTCACCTCTGGCCGAGCCCCCCCACTTTGTTGAACATATTAGAACAACCTTGATGTTTTTAAAAAAATACCCATCTCCAACAAACACACTATTTCCTGGAAATAAAGCTCTGCTCTACAAAAAAAATGAAGATGGCTTATGGGAAAAGGTCCTTTCTACAAGAAGCTAAAAATAGGAATTACCAAAGAAAGCAACTTTTTGGCATGACAGAGACCACTGGTGGGGGTTGGACAGAATATTAATTTGGAATCTACATCCGTTGAGTCTTAGTGTCTTTCAAATGACTTTCAAAATAAAATCTTATTTTGGCAAAGGCATTTGTTACTTTTTGCTTTGCTAAAAAGTTGACATCCAGCTGTTGCTTTTTGGTTAGTGATAAGGGGCAGAGGAGAAGCCATCTGCTCACTATTCTATGACAGCCATTTCAGTTACTTAGGTAATTCTAATTCTACAAAATTAGTGAATACAGGGAAATTTATAATTGAGTCTGCTTTAAAAACAGTATTTAAAATACAATAAAGTTCAGTCAGAATTTATACATCTCACTGAGGGTGGTGTTTGTTTTTTTTTTGACCCCAAAATATTTTAGAAGCATCAAACCCAAACTGATATAAATGTACTTCTAGATGAATGAGATGGAAGGTTCAGAAAGACAAACAGGATTTGATCTCACTGTCCTGCATTACAATTATGTCTAAAATAGATAATTTCTCATGAGAATAAACTTAATCTTAGTATTACACAAAACCACTGATAAATCTGTTCTTTTAGGTATTAAGTCATTAAAATGCCCAAATTGTGATTATTGTGCAAGTTATATTTTTCAGAAATCTTTATTTTTCTGAAGTTTCTGTCTATCCAAAAGGAAGTGACTATGCTTGACTGATAATAAGATTTATGAACCGAACTCACTGGGAACAATTTCAAGAACCTTTATTGAAACCAACATCCAAATAGTATCTCAAGGGTGAAATTCTGTTTCAGCAAAACAAATTTAACAATTCCAAATATATATAAAAACATTTAAAAATTAATCTTGTTAAAGGTGATAATTTCCCCTTCCCCCATTTTATCTGCTATACTTCATTGCACCAAATAAACAGGGAAGACTTTGTTTAATCATCTGCACACACACACAAAAAGAAAAAGGGAAATTGCATTTTGACAAATGCCAGATGTCAGAAATCACATCAAATCAGAGTGTAATTATAGGCTTACTGTGTTATAACTAAGGCTTCCAATACTACAGTCCACAAACCCAGTGTAAATTCCCACCGTCTCACGGTCTCTCAAGCCTGACTGCTGGACTGGAAGGCACGGGCCATTGCCTATGGTGAGTGAAGGGGTGCCGTCCTCTGGAAAAGTAGACAGGGGCAGTCATGGAAGGGCTAATCAGTTATTTCAGCAGTAGTCTGGCTTGGTCAGCCTGAGAAAGGTTACTTTTCTCTCATTTGTGTGTTGGGCCTAAAGGGGTGAGATGCTAGTGGAACAAACCTATGGAAGCTCCCATGTGAAACAGGTCAAAAGTATACTTACTTTAGAATTTAAATTTAACTGGGTGCTACATAGCATGTTTAATATTAGGCTTTTAGGAGTAGCATCTATTAGGTTTTCAGATATTAAACATAGAAATGAGCACAGTCTGTTCTCTTGTGCCAATTTAAAAGCTTTACCAATATTTAAAAATATACATATATATGGTCAAGAAGAGTTTTTACAGTTTCTCTTAATAGATGAATCATTTAGTTTAGAAATAGTATATAAAGGGAAAAATGGATTTGTGGCAAAGGAAAGTCACAGACAGAAGCACTGCCCAGTCACCTTGCTAGATAGCCTGCCACAGCTTGAGTGGACACAGTCCGTACTTACGTCTCCAGGGAAAGCAGCGGTTGGGGATGGCAAGAGAGGGCTTCTGACACTCTTATTTACAATTCCATTGAAACCCATTCTCCTTCAAGCCAGCACAATCCAGCTGTATATTGCAACCTGATCAAACTAAACGCCTACTAAAATAGATGGCAAAGGAAGGTTGTCTGTCTCTCCCTGCAGTGGCATAGCAGAGAACCTGGAGAGGTCTAAAGAAAGCTGTCTTACCAGGAAGTTCTGTGTAACTAATAATTTATGTTTACAAGATAAAAGCATGTGTTTCAAGTGGCAGACACTTGACATTCTGAGTGTTCTTTGTGAATAAAAAGTGTTGACGGTAACTTGGGGGGAATTATTACTACAGTTGGATAGACAGAAACAACAGTTCTCTGTACCCATTAAATTAGACAAATCAGTTACCCTGATTTTTTTGCACATGTGCAAAAAGCCAGTTAAAGCACAAATAACAGTAATTTCTCTTGTATTAGCATGTGGCACAGTTCACATTTTCAGTATAACTTTATCTTCCATGACACAATATTCAGTACAGTCTCAAACCAAACACTGAATTTTATCTTAAGTTTTCCGGTTCTTCTACCTGTGGGCGGTCATCTTCTGGGCCCTGGGCTCTGTTCTGGAAGGTTCCAGTCTGCTCGGCTTCCTGAGGGGCGGGAGCCCCTGGGTGTTGCTCAGGGCTGTTAGCCTCCAGGGCCTCTTGTTCCTGCCCACTGGACAGGTGCTCCATTTTTTCTAAGTCTTCAATGTGACTGACTGAGCTCGTCTCGCTTAGAGCATCTGAGCCTCTTAGGGACTTTTTAAAAGGCTTCTGGCCTAGAGAAAGATGGGATAAACAGCACTGAAAGTTCAATAAAGGATACTTCTGCAACAAAGCTCTCTGTGCAACAAGTGGTTGCTTTATCAATTCCAACCATTCAGTGGAAATCCCCAGTATTACTGGTTTGGAAGCATTTGAGTAACGAGAAAAGAAAAGAGATCTGATAATGGACTAACATGCTCCCAAGGCGAGGACTTTGGAGGCCACTCGTGAAAAGCTCAGGAGAATAAAATAAACACCAGGTTAAACATGATGCCAGCTCTCAAGACCGTAATTCCCCCCTCAGGAGTGCTACAGAGGTATTCTTCCAAGGCTGAAGCCCAAGGCTACTGGAATGGTATTTAAAGGGACAGCTGGGCCCTAACCAGTTTGGCTCAGTGGGTAGAGCATCGGCCTGTGGACTGAAGGGTCCCAGGTTCGATTCCAACCAAGGGCACATACCTGGGTTGCGGGACTGATCCCCAGTAGGGGGCGTGCAGGAGGCAGCCAATCAATGATTCTCATTACTGATGTTTCTATCTCTCTTCCTCTCCCTTTCTCTCTGAAATCAATAAAAATATAATAAAAATTAAAAACAACCAAAAAAAGGGACAGCTGGTCTTAAGAGAAATGGAACTTTGGGTTAAAGACCATGAAAACAAAGGAGTGTAGGCAATATCAAATGGAAAAACATTAAATGATGCAGAAGTCTATTTTCCCAAGAGAAATGTAAACCTTTTTCTTTTTTATTTTGAGAGAGGAAGGGAAAGAGAGAGAGACACATCAATGTGAGAGTGGAACATCAATCGGCTGCCTCCTGCACATGCCCCCTACCAGGAATCAAGCCTGCAACCAGGGCATGTGCCCTGACTGGGAATAAAATCAGCAACCTTTTGGTGCACAGGACAATGCCCAACTGAGCCACACCAACCAGGGCCAACCATATTCTTTAATGCTAATGAACTCAAACATCTATATATATAAAAGCCCAGCAACCATTAGGATGGAACAACCAGAATAACTGGTGGCTATGACACGTATTGTGGCAGCCAAGCAGCCTGATTTGGACCGTGATCGGCCCCCAACACCCCAATTGGGGGGCAAGGCTGGCCGCCAACCGCCTGAGGCCCCTCCCCTCAATTGGCCCCCAACACCTTTAAATCACTGCCTGGCTCCCTACATTTAGTACAAGCACAGGAAAATAATTTACATTTAGTAAAAGCCCAACCAGAGTCTCCAGAGGACTCTGCCATTACTGCAGCCAAGGTGTGGAATTCTCCCTCCATGGCCTGCAGCCCCAGGAGACCTTCCAAGTTAGCCAAAAAGGCAACCTAGGCATCAACGGGATGGTGGCCCTTTACTGAGGAATGTGGAAAGGCTGGGTGGGGATTTTGTGAAATTGCAGTGCCTTCCAGATTAGGTGCGCTTTCAATCTCTCTTTAAATGGGGCGAAGAAGACTTGCAGGCTGCCAGGAGCAACAGTGAAGGGTAAGCACATTCAAAAACAGAAAAACGTTTAAACAAACAGACATAAAGATCATATTGGGAAACTGAGGGTAGAGCCCCAGGAAGAACACAAAAATCATTAAAGGGCCATCATCCATCTTGATATACGTTTGCAAACAACACATAAACAACTTCATCTCATGGCATGTGAAATGCAAAACAGTTCTGTTGTGGGTTTTCTTTTGGCCATCCTTAAAGTATAATTAGATCCAGCTGGGGGAAAGCTATAGCTTCCAGTATTAGACCCCCTCACCCCCAGCAGGCCCCACCTGATTGGCCCCCATTGGGGTGGCCAGACGGACCCCTCCTGTGCACAAATTTGTGCACCAGACCTCTAGTGAAGATATAATGTACCTGGAAGTCTGAGTTTAGTTCGAGTGCCTGAGGGGGTCTGAGGCGGTGTTACTCCTGTATCTTGTACTTTGTAGACATATGTGTGTTCTGTGGACTCCAGAGAGCCTGCCAGGGAAAGAAAGAGAGGGGTGGGTGGGGGGGGGTGAGTGGAAACTCCTGACACAGACTACCTTGGCAGATGCTCCCATTCAGCCTTGTTCCCTACTGAGCTTCCTCCAGCCATGCAGCCTCACACAGACTAGTGGAGACTTGGGTACTCCTGAAACATGCCAGAACTGGAGAAAGCCACCTCACAGCTGTGCTCAAGAGTCCCGGCCCTGCTGGAGTGTTTCATCCTTATTTCTCCAGGTATCCTGTGCACATGCGAAGAAAGCCAGCAGTGTGGCTGGCCTAAGCTCGCCCGGAGAGCAGGCCCAAGTGGGAAACACCCTAACTTCCGCCTCGGAAGTGCTTTAGCAACTGTACTTTAGTAACAAGGAATGAATGCCTCTTTGCTAAAGGCTGAGGCACGGCAGGTTTTAAAAGTCAGATTATCTCTGGTTGTCATGACAGTGGAGTCATCATTTCCTGGGGAAGGGTCACAGGAAGGGGCCCCTGGTAGAACAGGAAAGGAGTCTTGTGGATATCATCTTCCCCAAACCTCAGCAACTGTTAATAGTCCAGTGCTACAGACCATGGTCTTCACTGGGCAAAGGCATTACTTTACTGGGCAAAACATGAACGAGGACTACAATGTTCACATGGAAACCAAATGCCCAGACACAGTCTTGAGGGCCTGAACAGCTGAGTGAACATGTTCTCACTGGATTCCAGGAAGAGAGATCTGCTGTAGGCAATGTGCATCTGCTTTTGGGCCATTTTAGCTAAGGGCGTAGGAGAGGGGAGATGAGAAAGTCACAGGGGCAGGCAGATTCCTGGCACAGTACCCAGGATAAAGCATGGGACACACACAAGGCTTTTCAGAATGAGTGTGGGATCCAGGGAATTTGGTCCAAACTCTCAGGGTACATGAGATCTGGGAGGAGGCTGTTAGTCCTACCTGCTGTTAAGTTAAAAGTTCTTCCCTTCTGTGAAGGCTGGACTGGAGAAAACCAATTCAGCACGGATCCTACTACAGGGATCTGCCGTAACACCCCCTGCAAAACAGAACGTTGCTCAACATCACCCTGTCCAGTCCAGCTCCCAGCCTGAGCCACTCAGCAGACTCACCTCTTCCAGAAGGCGCTCCTCATTGGCCTTCTGCAGTTGAACCTGAGCTTCCTGAATTCCTTTCCGAACCACTTCTGTCATGTTTTCCAGAAGCTGTATTAAGACCAAGAAAGGCATTACTTGTCATCTAAACTTACTGCCTGGGGCCTAGAACTATTAACATAGCACTGGGGACATTTTTCTAATGGAATTCTGCAGTTTAAAAGGTCAGTGTAAAAATAAAACAGAAAATCAAATAGAAGAGGATAAAATGCTCAAGGAGGTCTAGGCAGACAGACCTTGGTGACCAGCCTCATTAGCCAGGGAACAGAGAGGAGCAATAACTACCCCTATGATCTGAATGTCACATCGTTAGAAAATAGACATGCGGCTCCCTATTCGTGGAAATGGAGTCAGAAGTGAGATAGTCAGGTTTGGAAGAAACTGCAAAGTCCATTCAAGAATGAATCAAATGTCCTTCTCTTCCCCCCCCTACCAAAAGTGAAACACGTGACACGTTTCTGTCTCCTCTCAGATCAATCATGTTTTGGTCCCTTTTCTCTCCTTTTGAGTGATTTCTAGTGATTCAAATCTCTGGTTTGGAGAACCAACTTTAAGCCTCAGAGCCCCCTCTCCATGCCAACTGGCCAGCAGGAGCAGGTCTGTTACTGATGGGAAGTTCCAGTTCTCAGAAACATCTGTCTCATTCAGCCTCAGGACCCAGCTCCCACCAGGAAGTCTTCCCTGACCTTGTCAGACAGTGAAGGCATCTTTCTGAATGCTCAGCTACCTCTAACTTCTCTTCTATAGCATTTACCACCTCACTTGGTTATACGTATCTCTTTCCCCCACTGGCTTGTGAGTTCCCCAAAGGCAAGTACCATGTCAAATCCACTTGGCATTCCCAATGCCCGGCACCATGCCTAATTCATAGCAAACATTTAAAAACTTTTTGGGAAAGAATGAACAGACATTTGTGACTCTAGCTAGCTGCCCAAGCAAAACCTAGAAAAGGAATGAGATTTTTCATTAGTCTTACAGACCCTTGAGTTTTCCTCAATTTCTCGGGCTGTGACTGCAATGGTCTCCACTAGTTCGGAAACATCTACATCGTCACTCGCCATGCCAATGTAAATACAGCTCTTCATACTTTTATACTCAGGGCCTGTGGGAAGAAACAACAGACCAACTTGGTTACCTGACATGAGTCAGACACCGACCCGCTTTTTTGTACATGCAAAGGAGCCTCCCTGTGGGGTGAGGAAAGTGGTTCTAATGAAACGAGAAGCCCGGAGAGGCTGCGGACGGGGAAAGGAGCTATTTCACCCCTCAGGAAGAACTAAAACGTTTCCTCAAAAAGATACAGCCCGTTTTCCCTTAAGCCAGTTAGAAATGTCCTTGCACAGTTAACAGCTGATTTATAAAAGTAGTAATTACCCATTTTAAATGTAAGGTCAGATTCTAGTTCGTTTAACTTTTTCAAGAGTCCAGCATGGATTTTTTCCCCTTCTGGATCTAATTTCAAACTGTTCTTATCATCATTAGCATGTTCATACCTGTAAAAAAGATAAAACAACAGTATTTAAAGCTAGAATATCAAATGTCTCTCGGACACAGAGTTACTGGGGGAGTATAAGCTACGGGAGGTTACCAAGAATGTGGATTGAGACAAATGGACAAAGGAGCTGCTCAGGGAGGGTTTCAAGACCAAAAACTTTCAAGAATGTCTCAAGGAAAGGTCAAGTCTGTAAGGCCATGACATTTACAGAAGGGGGCAAGGTCTGGAAGTCTCATCATTTGTGATTAAAAGGAGCTGTCCCTCATCCTGAAAGGAGATGGAAAGCAGCCACAGGAAGGACAGCACACTGACTACAAGGGCTGCAGGAGTTTGCTCTGCTGAGGCACGGGGCCCTTTTCCTCATACGCCGCGGACAGGCACCATCTGTCAGCTGCAGACCTGTATGTATCTCCTAGTGACGGGGAGCTGGCACAAAAGCACATACAGCAGCTCCTGCTGCACTGAGTGCAATGGTGGGTCCCGTCGCCTGCTGCATGTGCTGTTAGTGCCCAGAATTACTACTTTTTTATTATTAATTTATTTACTGATTTGAGAGAGACACATTGATTTGTTGCTCTACTTACTGATGCATTCATTTGTTAATCTTTTTGTTGTTGTTAATGCTCACCCAAGGATATTTTTCCATTTTTTAGAGAGTGGAAGGGAGGAAAGAGATAGAGGGAAATATTGATGTGACAGAGACATACCAACTGGCTGCCTCCCGCACCTGCAGGCTGGGGATTGAGCCTGTAACCGAGGTATGTGCCCTTGACAGGAATCGAACCCGGACCCTGCAGTCTGTGGGTCGACGCTCTATCCACTGAGCCAAATCAGGCAGGACCAGAACTTCTAATTGAATGTTCATTAGACGTTTTTACTATGACTGCATGTATTCATCTGAGATTTTTAAGTTGGTTCATAAAATGACCCACCTTGGTCTTTATACAGCAGAGAAATTAACATTAGGCAACAAGCAGAAATCATACCTGACAACCCCTATTCCAGGCCAATTAGGGTCATCAACATGTAATAGGCCCACTGTTCTTGTCACTTCTTGCTTGAACTCCTCTCGCAACTGTAGTGTACAGGTCAGGACCGGCAGCTTGCTTTCTATGCAGGCTACGAGCTGATCCACGTCCTCTCCCCGAGTTCCTAAAACTAAAAACATTCACAGAATGTTAGAGAAATGCTTAAGGAACAGCTAAAAATTAGAGGGCAGGGCTCCCACTTCCTCTCCAGAAAGGCCAACAGCTCTAGGTACATCCAATTAGCTGGAGCTGAGGAGCTAAAAAAATAAAAAGCTACTAAACCTAGATATGGAAGAATCTGGTATTATATAGTCAGACCCTCCAGGTGCAGACAGTTTTTTCTCACAAAGATAGAATTAGCCCCTCTAATTTAACACACAGTGACTCTAATGTAAAAATGAGATTCTTCCCACAGAAAGATTCTGCTTAAATCAAGTAAGAACAAAGAGGCAACCATACAGCACATTAACATCTTGGAAGAAAGGTATTTTGTTGTGCTTGTGGCGGGAGGCAGGCAGGGCAGGGTGATGAGGACAGAACTAAGTCACTTAGGGCTGCAGGGATCCAAGAGTCTTGGCACCATCATGGCTCCCTCACTTCCGTCAATTCCAACACTGCGCATGACCTCACTGAGCCGCAGTACACGCCGCCTCAGTGTCCTCAGCCCGCTTTCCCAGTGTCAGAGACCAAGCCCCTGGGGCTGGGTGAGGATGCTGGGCGGCAGGGCAGAGACTCCTGGAGAATCCCGAGGCCACCAGCCATCTTCACAACAGCTTTTCTTTGCAGGACAGATGCCTAAACTTCCCTACTTTGATGTTTTTGAGAAAACATCCCAAAATGTTGAGAACATTTCATGAAAAACCATCAAACATTTTCTAAAAATGTTTAAATCATTTCAAAATAAAAGCACAACAAAAAAAATTAATACATCTTTTTTCAGCTTATTTTAAATGCCTACTATAATATGCTAAGCACTATCTAAGGCATTTCATATACATGTTCTCATTTTAATATTCACACCATTACCATGAAGTAGTGGGAAATAGGTCTGGAGTTAAGTAACTTGCTCAAGGTCCCCACAGGTATGAAGTGGCATAGGGGAACAAATACCCAGGACTCTGTCCTCAGAGTCCAGGTACTTTCAGCTACATCCTTCCTTAAGGGACTAAAAGGTTCTCAGCCTTTGCTGGCCTATGTGAATCACCAAGGGAACTTTTAAAGGTAAGATGCCTAGGCTCCACTCTAGACCAAGAAAATCAGAATCTCTGTAGGTGAGGCCCAGCTGATGGGAGTTTTCAAAGCTCCACGGGTGATTCTAATATACAGACTGGACTGAGAACCACTGACAGGAAAGGGTCAAAGGGAGTTTAAGTGATTTCAGAAGTCTCCGTTTCTGAGAAATTACACTGGAAGGCTAAACTACCTAAATTTAACCCAAAAGACAAGAAAAATCCTCTTCAAAGAGAACAGAATATCACAAGGGAAAGCTATAACACCCCACAGCCTGGACTTCCATAGACATGTCACTGTTGTTCCCCAGAACAAAAGTGAGGGCAATCCATGGAGACAAGTTAAGTTACCTGCCGCTGTCATCAAAGGGCTGAACCTCACACACACTCCCTCTGCTTCCAGATCCATGACCGTGAGGCCACTCACAGGCACCAGCTGTTTCAGCTCTTCTCCCAGCTGCAGGGAAAAGGGTAGAATGAACACGAAAGGAGGGAATCAAGTGTCTTCAGACCTACCCTCGTCCATTCAGCCCCGGACTTAAGGAGCTCCTGTGGGTCTCATTTCCTTTAATCTTTCTTTTAAAAAAGGAAATCTTTCCTTTTTAAAAAATATATGTTTTTACTGATTTAAGGGAAAGAGATAGAAACAGCAATAATGAGAGAGAATCATCAATCGGCTGCCTCTTGCACGCCCCCCACTGGGGATTGAGTCCACAACCTGGGCATGTGCCCTGACTGGGAATCGAACCGTGACCTCTTGGTTCATAGGTCGATGCTCAACCACTAAGCTACACCGGTTAAGCTCCTTTAATCTTTTGATTTTCTTTGAATGCTACCATAATTCTTTTTTAAAAACAGTAAATTTTACATCTATTCTTAATAAAAAACCTAAGTTCATTGTACAAAAATCTAGGAAATATAGGTAAACCAAGTGAATAAAATAAAAATTACCCACAATATACCACTGATGTCATGTGGCATACCCACACTGTCTTTCTCCCTGTATATGTGTGTGTGTATGCCTTATTGTTGTCATAAACCAGGATAGTCTACACACTGGGTTGTAATCTGCATTTTTCATATAACTTATGACCATTTCCCTTCTTTTATAAACACCCAGTCACATGGTTTAATCTGGCTCTTTTCAATGTCACTGTATGGACATTCCATTACTTATTCACCAAATGTCCTAGGTTGGGCATGTCCAGTGTTTTGCTAGGATTTATAATACTATGCTACCCATCCTTATATTGTTAGAACATTCTTTAGACTGAGATCCTTGGAGGTACAATTTTAGTGTCAAAAAGCAGCCAGAGCACATGCCTTTATTCATACCGCCAGACTGCCGGCAGTGTTCAGGGGCCTCTGGCTTATGTGCTTTCTGGTATCACCACAGACCCTCACCAGAACTCCAAAATGGGTGCACTGTAATCTACACTGTGCATGTTGTTTAACAGCAAAGAAATGGTCACATGAGGAAACTGAGGAGATATGCTGGGAAGACTTGCTGGAGCCAGGCAGTATGGGAGGTAGTGATCTGATTAGGAACAGAACCCCAGGATCAAGCCCAACGCCTTCACAGGAGGCTCTCTCCTGTGGGTCTCATTTCCCAGACATGGCCACGTAAAACGCACAACTGCCATTCTTACCCAGCGATTCAGTGCATCACAGGAGTGTCCCTCCCGGCCGACTGTTGAAGGTGCCATGTTGGGTGCTGGGACAGCTTTAAGCACTGGATCTGAAACCAAAACAGAGGAAGGGATTCACTTCCCAGAAACACAGCAAACTAAAGAAGGCAACCCTCCAGCTTCATTTCATTTAGCTTCTAACATTAACCCACACAACAGTTTCAAATAATATGGAAATCAAATGTGTATCTTATATGAATGGATGCACAAAATGTGGTGTATACATACATGGACTATAATTCAGCCTTAGAAAGGAAGGAAATTCTGTCACAGGCTCAGCATGGATGAACCTTGAGGACACTACTCTAAGTGAAATAAGCAATCACAAAGGACAAGTACTACATGCTTCTGCTTTTATGATGCACCCAAAGATGTCAAATTAATAGAAACAGGAAGTTCAATGGTGTTTGCCAGGTGCTGGGAAGAGGAAGAAAATGGAGAGATGCTGTTTAATGGGTAGAGGGTCAGTTTTGCAAGATGAAAAAATTCTGGAGAGCTGCTGTACAACAATATGAATATACTTAATACTACTGAATTGTACCTGACAAATTTTAAGTTTTTTTAAGGTTAAGCTGACAAATTTTAAGTTTTATAAAGCACAATTTAAAAATAAATGTATCTTGCTAAATTAAATGTTACTTGTTTCATGAAAAACATAACCCTTGAATATATTCACACAAATAGAGTTCTTAACTTTATTTAAAAAGTTTTCTATCAAGGGATTTCAAAAGGAAATCAAAGCAGCCCTGACTGGTTTGGCTCAGTGGATAGAGCGTCAGCCTGCGGACTGAAGGGTCCCAGGTTCGATTCCGGTCAAGGGCATGTACCTTTGTTGTGGGCACATCCACAGTAGGGGGTGTGCAGGAGGCAGCTGATCGATGTTTCTCTCTCACTGATGTTTCTAACTCTCTATCCCTCTCCCCTCCTCTCTGTAAAAAATCAATAAAATATATTTTTTTAAAAAGGAAATCAAAGCATAACATTATAAATTATCAACTAAGCACTGTGCAAAGTAAATCAGAGAAATCACCCAATAGCTGGGCTTCAAAACAGAATCAGCCTCTACTCATCAAACAATGTGGATGACTACTCATGCCAGGAGCTGGGTCAGAGGGAGAGAAGACTGATAAGGATTTTTTCATCTTGGAGTTTACATTCTACTTGAGGAAACAGACCATAAAGAAAGAAATGAAATCACTAATATTGCTGTGAGTGCCATGCAGGAAGGGGGGCTCACACAGGCAGGGAAGGCCTCTCTGAGGAGGTGGACATTATGGAGACCTAAATGGAGAAGAAGTCAGCCAGAAGATGAGGGGAAATGTACTAGAGGAGGGGAAACAGTAGTGCAAAGGTCTTACTCTAGTGAGCAGGAGGAAAAGTGGCCTAAGAAGAAGTCAGAAAGGCAAAGGCTAGAACTGTAGGCCTTACAAGACCTAGCACAGAGCCTGGACCTCATTCAACTGAAACAGTAAGACCCCAGAGAGTGACGCGATGTGACTTCCACTTGTAATGCTCACTCGGACTGCCATGTAAAGAATGGTCTGGAATGGGATTCGGGGAATGTACCAAGTTGATAGATCAGTGAGAGGGGACTGTGGCCATCCAGGTGAAAAATAACAGCGCTCTGAACTAGTCTGGTGGCACTTGGGACATTCTAAAAAATAGAGATTCCTAGATCCAACCTACTAAATCAAAATACAGGAGATCCAACCTACTAAATCAAAATGTCAAATTAATAGAAACAGGAAGTTCAATGGTGTTTGCCAGGTGCTGGGAAGAGGAAGAAAATGGAGAGATGCTGTTTAATGGGTAGAGGGTCAGTTTTGCAAGACGAAAAAATTCTGGAGAGCTGCTGTACAACAATATGAATATACTTAATACTACTAAGCAGGGCCCCCAACCTCTATTTTCAAGGGACTCTTTATCATTCATTCCAGTACTAGTGCAGACACTAGAATTTGGAAACCACTGGTTTACCATAGGAAATTACTGATAAAATGCTAAGGCATTTAGGTCTCGAGTTCTTATGAAAATTATTAAATGTTTCTGAAATGAGGACTGAAGATTTTAGTAACAAAATATTTTGGATTTTGTATTTTACTTGAAATAGTTTAAAATTAAAAGCTCTTAGACACAAACACAAAAGTAACACTTTTTTTAAAATCACCTACCTGAGCCTGGTAATTCCTGGAAAAATCTAAACACTACTACTGGAGAACTGAGCTCATCTTCCACCTGAAAAATAGAATCTGACATTACCCCGTAACATCACATTTCAAACACTTACAAAATGAAATAGAGAGTTTGAAAAACCGGCTAGAGATTTTATATTTTCTTAATAAACACAAGTTTAAAGGCTAATTTCAGTTGTTAGAGAAACAAAAATTAAGGGTTCAATAAATAATTATAAGCTAGTTCTGAGAATACATTGCTGAATCACAGTAAGTGACACTAAAAAAGAAAATACAGTAAGTGACACTGCTACACTGAAAGTAGAAGGAAATTTTAATAACAATGGGTAAATATAAGTCATCATAACATTAAAGATAAAAAAAGGCAAGGAAAAAGTTGAACTAGAATCAGTGCTGAGAGAGCCAATGCTTTTAAGAATCCAAAAATGATGCTAACTCAATCAGTCAGGATTGACTGGAACTTTTTATACTCATAGAAAAAAGGAAAACAAGGACTTTTATCTTTTCAAACTCCCTGAACAGAATGCAAGTCCTGCTGGTAATGTAGATAACCACAGTCTAGAACGGAATCTACGTATTTTCTATATCAGCGATTGCCAACCGGTGGTCTGCGGACCACTGGTGGTCTGTGAGGTCCGAAAGGTTGGCAACCACTGTTCTAAATCACTGAAGTGGTACTTATACTCAGGACAGGCATCAGGCAACCAACTTCATTAATGGATTTCATTACAGATGAAAACATTCACTACATTAAGATAAACCAGTGCCAAGTTTATGTTCTCCACTGAACAAATACACAGCTGACCATCAGCTTCACTGTGGAGTCAAGATATAAAGGGAGCTACAATGCCCTTGACAGACTGTGGTACTTTGGGAGGTGAGGGAGAGAGAAACATGGGAAGAAAGATCTCTAGGCATTAAAAATTCCGTACTACTATTATAGTCATTAAACCTATTTTCCAAAGCTCTGTGAATGATGTCTCATTCATAGGGCCACCACAGGAAATGCTAACTTGGAAAGATGACAGGAAGTTGTCAACCCAAGATTTTCTCTACTGACTTTTCAAACAACTCTATGGATGTCATTCAGATCAAACACGATGTATATTCAAATCTCCTAACTATTTATTAAGCCGATTCCTGTGTCTTCACATCTATTATTTCTTTAACTTTCATAAAAATAAATCCATTAATACTTTAAAGTTAGGGGTGCTTATTATTTAACCTTTTGCACTCGGATGTCGAGTGTGACTCGACACGGTTAGCATCGGTAGCAGCTCTTTTTATACTCTTTGAATGTATCAATAATTTGAAATATAAAAAAATCCAAATAAATAAGTTTATATGAAAAGAAACTCCAGTTTTTTATTCTACTGCTGCGCTTTGTAAAATCTGGGGTATTTAAAAAATTAAATCCCGAGTAGAATAAAGGAATCGAGAAAAAAGCAAGCGAGTGCAAAGGGTTAATAGGATGGATAAGCCCAATAAGGAAAAAGGAAGAATGGGTTCCATATCCAAGGATTCAATTAACAGGGGATCAAAAATGTTTGGGAGCCCAGATGGTGTGACTCAGTGGTTGATGAGGTCACAGTTCTACTCCTGATCACAGCACAGGCCTGTGTTGCAGGCTCGATCCCCAGTAGGGGGTGTGCATGAGGCAGGCAATCCATGATTCTCTCTTTTCATTGATGTTTCTCTCTCTCTCTCTCTCCCCTCTCCCTTCCTCTCTGAAATCAATTAAAAATATGTATTTTTAAAATATTTACTTCAAAAACAGATCAAATTTTATACTATACCAAAATTTTGATGTGATTCACTTTCTTCAAACTTTCTTGCAACCGTTGACTCTGTAAATAACAAACACAAAAAACACAAGTTATGTAATTTTATTATATTGACAAGAACATATTAAGAAGCAATTTTCATGAGTTCTTTGCAGGTCTGCAAACAAGGATCTTGCGCAGATAAAGCCATTTGCATACAGGTGATTTCTAAGTTCAGCTGACAATTTCTGCATTTCAACATCTGCAAATATTCCCTATTTTTTCAGTTTAAAGTTCTATTTAGTGGTTCTAGAAGAGCTTTTTCTGATGAGATATAAGTGATTTTTCATGTTAGTCATTCATTCATTCAAAAACTACTAATGAGTGCAGGCAACAAAAGCAAAAATAAACAAGTGGGACTACATCAAACTAAAAAGTTTCTGCAGAGCAAAGGAAACCAACAAAATGAAAAGGCAACTTACTGAAGGGGACAAAATATTTGCAAATCATTTATCTGATAAGGGGTTAATGTCTAAAGTATATAATGAATTCATACAACTCAATAGCAGGAAAAAAATTCTGATTTTAAAAAATGGGCAGAAAATTTATACAGACTTTTTCCAAAGAAGACATAAAGATGGCGAACAGGCATGTCAAAAGATGTTCAACATCCATAACCATTAGGGAAATGCAATGAGATATCACCTCACACCTGTCAGAATGGCTGTTTTAAAAAAGAAAAAATGGCACGCCAGTGTGGCTCAGTGGTTGAGCATTGATTTATGAACCAAGAGGTCGTGGTTCAATTCCCAGTCCGGGCACATACCCAGTAGGGGGGAGTGTAAGAGGCAGCTAATCAATTATTCACTCTTATCATTGATTTTTCTATTTCTCCCTCTTCCTTCCTCTCTGAACTCAATAAAAATAAAAATTTTAAAAAGAAAATAAATAACAAGTGTCGGCAAGCATGTGGAGAAAGGGGAAACCTTATGCACTGTTGATGGGAATGTAAATTGGTACAGCCACTACAGAAACAGCATGGAGGTTCCTTAAAATATTAAAAATAGCCGTGCACTGTATGGCTCAGTGGTAGAGGGTTGCACGTTCGATCCCCAGCCCTGGACAGGGCACATTCAGGAGGCAACCAACCAAAGTGTCTCTCTCACATTGAAGTTTTTTTCTCTCTCACTCCCTCTCTCTAAAAATCAACAGAAAAATATCTTCAGGTGAGTATTAGACTAAAATTAAAAATAGAGCTGCCATATGACCCAGCAATTCCACTATTCCACTTCTGGGTATTTATCTGAAGAAAATAAAAACACTAATTCAAAAAGATATATGCACCCCATCTATAATAATAAAAGCATAATATGCTAATTAGACCAGAAGTCCTTCTGGACCTCCTTTCGGACCACCTTCCAGGCAAAGCCGGGGCTGCGAGGGAAGCCCGGGTCCCAGGTGCCAGAGGGAAGCCGGTGCCAGCAGCCGGGGGAAGGAAGGCCTACTCTTGCATGAATTTCATGCATTGGGCCTCTAGTGTTTATATAATAGCCAAGATATGGAAACAACCCCAAGTATATATTTAAAACAAAGACTTTTATCTTATTGATTTAT
Source organism: Eptesicus fuscus (assembly GCF_027574615.1). Lineage (NCBI taxonomy): Eukaryota > Metazoa > Chordata > Mammalia > Chiroptera > Vespertilionidae > Eptesicus > Eptesicus fuscus. The sequence goes on from NC_072476.1 coordinate 22,589,793, forward strand.
TATTATTATTTTTTAATCCTCACCTGAGGATATTTTCCCCATTGATTTTTTTTTTTTAGAGAGAGTGGAAGGGAGGGAGGGAGAGAGGGAGGAGGAGGGAGGAAGAGGGAGGAAGAGAGAGGGAGAGAGAGGGAGAGAGAGAGAGAGGGAGAGAGAGAGAGAGAGAGAGAGAGAAGGAGGGAGTTAAGGCAGAGAGAGGGAGGGAGGGAGGGAGGGAAGGACGGGGAGGGAGGGAGAGGGGGAGAGAGATAGAGAGAGAGAGAGAAGTAGCAATATGAGAGAGACACATTGACTTGTTGCCTTGCTACATGCACCCCAGGGATTGAGCCTGCAACTGAGGCACATGCCCTCAACCAGGAATTGAACCCGAGACTCTTTGGTCTGCCAGGGCCAAAGATTTACTTTTAAACCTATTATAACTTACTATGTGATTAGGCACTACTGTAAGAGCTTTATATGCATCAACTCATTAAGTCCTCGTAACAATCCTCTGTTATATCATTATCCCTATTTACAGGTAAGAAAACAGGTATAGAGAAGTGATGTCATGCTTTTAGACTTAGGCAAGACTCAGCTCTCAAACTGCATAAATATGACATTTTTTTTCTTGCTTTCTAAACCACAGAATCTGTAATAATAAAAGGGTAATATGCTAATTAGACCGACATCTTCCAGACGTCATTCCAGACGACCTTCCTGACAAAGCTGGGCCCCGAGGGAAGCTAGCCCAAGTCCCGGGTGCCTGCAGGCGGCCCGAGGGAAGCCAGCCTGGGTCCCAGGTGCCTGTGGGCGGTCAGAAGAAAGCAGCCCGGGTCCTGGGTGCCTGCTGGCAGCTAGAGGAGGGAAGCCCGGGTGCTGGAGGGAAGCCAGTGCTGCCAGCCGGGGGAAGGGAGGCCTATTCTTGCATGAATTTTTGTGCATTGGGCTTCTAGTCTTATATAATAAAAGCCTAATATGCTAAGTGTCCGCTCGACCAGTCGGCTTTCAAAGCACAATATGCTAATGATATGCTAAGGCTGCTCAACCACTCGCTATGACGTGACTGGGCACCAGGGGGCAGATGCTCCGACCATTAGGTTAGTTTGCTGCTGGGGTCCGGCTGATCGGGACTGCGCAAGACAGGCCAGACACACCCTGGAGCCCTCCTGTGGTCTTTCCCCGGCTGACCAACCTTCCACATCACTCCCTGGCTCTGATTGTTCACTAGTGGGGTCCCTGGCCTGAGCCCTCTCGCAATCCGGGACCCCTCAGGGGATGTCGGAGAGCCAGTTTCAGCTGATTCCGCAGGCCAAGCCGAGGGACGGCACTGGTGCATGAATTTGTGCACCGGGCCTCTAGTAATTATATATTTTTCAAAATTAGAACACCTCAAAGAGAAATAGAATTAAAATTGTCCCTCAAAGTTTTGCTATTAGAGAACTCAAGCCAGCTGATGTAAAAAATGTACATGCCATCCATAATCAACCCTAACCATCATATTCCTTTACCCTCAAGGATCAGTCAGTCAAGTGGAACATTTATGCCCCTTCCTGCATCCTTTTCCACTCAGTGGCTGTCCTCTTGTGACTTTTTTCCTCATCCTATGCTGACAACAGCATTCATTTAAAAAAATATTTATTTTTACTGAATTCAGAGAGGAAGGGAGAGGGAGAGAAAGAAACATCAATGATGAGAGGGAATCACTGACTGGCTGCCTCTTGCACACCCCCTATTGGGGATCGAGTCCACAACCTGGGCATGTGCCCTCGACTGTAATCGAACCTGGGACCCTTCAGTCCACAGGCCAAAGCTCTATCCACTGAGCCAAACCATCTAGGGCGACAATAGCATTCATTTTAATCAGATTTCATTTGGAGAAAGATGCTGGGACAATCTCAGCAGTCTCTCCCAGAACTCTGAACAAGAAACATATATGCAGAGCTATTAATCCACTTGCTTATGAAACAGGAAATCCAAACAAGGTATTAGATGGAGAGTAAATGACTGAAGTATTTTTCTGACTCTGCTTTGCCATGGAGTATTATTTGTGACTCATTTAAACTTCAGATTTCTACTCACCAGTTGGCAGGCATGCTTAATCCTCTCCACAATCCCATCAAGTCCCAAGTACTGTAAAGACAACCACAGTGGCAGGGCACGGAGTTTGTCTGCTGGTTTATTTGATGTGAGACCGGCAACTAAAGTCTAAAAAAGCCAATATGAGTTTTTAACCAAAGTCAATGAAAGCATATAACAGAATTAACTAGTTACCATTTACTAGGCACTTAGTATGGGTCAGATGCTTTGCCAGGCACTTGGCTTGTATTATTCATTTAATCATCCAACAACTCTATGAAGTAACTATTCTAGACAACTTAACTCAGAAACCTTGCTTTGCCTGAGGTTTCAGGTCTAAGATGTGACAAAGCCAGGATGAGGATCTAAATGAGTCATATCTCAGAGCTGGAGCGCTTAGCCACTCAAAGGCAACCCCTCCCAAGGTGGACTAAGCGCTTTCACCACTCCGACAGGAATGCCACTTCTGGGAACCTCTTCTAAGGAAATAATTTGAAACATAGAAAGATGCTCATGATTTCAGTAAGAAAAATTTGAAAACATCCTAAAAAGTTCACAAATGGAGAACAATGAAATAAATCGTGGTATTAAAGTAATAGAATATTATGTAGTCATAAAACATCATAATGTGTTCTTTATACACACAGGGAAGTATGGGAAGAATAAGTAGAAAAAATACACATGGTACAGTTTCATTTCTGTTAATAATAGTTTTTTGAAAGTAAAAATCATAGAAGTGAACTTTTCCTATTCCCTTTGTTTTTCTGTGTTTTTGCCCCCAGAACCAATAATGATTATGAGCACTCCCTGCCAGTAAGAGTAAGCTTACCAAGGCAGGATCATCATGTTTATAAAGAGTGACTGCAGGAACCGCTGGCAAACCCAGCCACGGGCCTGGAGTCAATGTCATGCTATCACATTTGGTTGCAGCCTACCAAAGAGAGAACAGCTTTTTGTTAGACTATTAGAACACACAAAACCCAATACCCTCCTGCATTCATAAAAACCACGAAAAGCCACCAGAAATGAAAAGGTTTAAAATTCCTTCTTTAAAATACAGTATTTGGTAAATCAACAACATACCAGCACTGACGAGGAGACATAACCCAGAGCCAATGTTGCCAGATTCACACTGGAAGAAAAAACCACCAATCTAAGAATGAATCCTTTACCGCTGCTTATTCACTAAGTATGTATTTAAAAAAGAGAGAGAGAGACTCTGCTATCTTTCAGCTGTGTTATTAGCTTTATAACAGCAACAGAAAATGTGGTACATACAAATTTCAGGAATACCCTGAAAATCCATTTTAATCAAAATGTAGTTCAGGGATATTTCCTGCTTATTTAGTGTGATGGGTCTTGGATCTCACAGCTATTACTTTCCGGTCATCTTTCCCAGAGGAATACAATAAAGAAGAAACCTACCATGCATGATGTGCTGGAAAGGACTACTTTGGTTGCCCTGCATCCTCTCCCCGCTCTTAGCAGCACTCCCATGACTTTCTGGGAAATCACCCCAATCTCCTTTATTAGACCACAGCTTTGGGCTGAGGAGACACCACCACTGGCTCCAGAGGTGGGCAAATAACCTAAACTACATTTCCCTGGCTACAGTGATTGGGAAGATATTTTTCCTCGGGCTTCTGACCCACTGGACACAAACTGGAAAAAAGGCTGGAGTTGCTGCAGCTACTTTGGACCATAACAGGAAAGTCTATCTATAGATGGAGCCAACACACAGGATATTAAACCAAGTGACTGATGGTGGTGTTGGGGGGAGGGGAGAATGACACACTGACTCCTGACTGATGATGTGCCTAAAGCCAATCCTAACACTGTTTTGTTGTAAGCTATGTGAACCAATAAAATCTCTTCTCACTTCAGCCAATTTAGGTTTTCTTGTTATTTGCAACCCAAAGAGGCCTTAGTGATAAATGTCATGACAAAGTGAGAGCGAGGAAGTCCACTCCTCATGAGTACTGTGTGCAGGCCACTCATGGAGCCAATCCCACCTTCCACTCACCCCTCCACATGAAGCCATATGCCATACTGCTCAGAGAGTTCTTTCAAACGCCCAATCTTATCTGTGTGTCCTACTGCTGCAGTTCCTAGGATAAAGCACACACAAAAAGATACTAAAAGGAACAAATATTTTCTGAGTCTTTAAAGCATGATTAAAATTTGTATATACATTATCTCCCTGTGACTGAACACTGTATCTGTTTTATTAAGATTTTCTTGCCCTTGCCGGTTTGGCTCAGTGGACAGAGCATTAGCCTGCACACTGAAGGATCCTGGGTTCCATTCCGGTCAAAGGCACATGCTGGGGTTGCGGGCTAGATCCCCAGTAGGGGCGTGCAGGAGACAGACAATCAATGATTCTCATCATTGATGTTTCTGTCTCTCTCTCCCTCTCCCTTCTCTCTGGAATCAATAAAAATATAAATTTTTTAAAAAAGATCTTTGTGGATTGGCTTAAAATCAACTTTTGCAAATTGATGATTCAAGTTTTGAAGAGTGTGTATTCTTTATTATATGTATCTATAAAAAAGCTTGTATATTGTGTTATTTAAACCCCCTATATACTTATTTTCTAGGTACTTGGTTTGTTGTTTCATGAGAAGTATATTGAAGCCTCCTACCAAGATTGTGGGCTTGTCAATTTATACTTGTATTCTATCAATTTTTCCTTTAGTCTGCCTTTATTTATTTCACAGTTATGTTCATAAGTGTTCATAACTGTTATCTCTTAAAGATTAAGATTCAATCTTTTTCCACATGGATATCCAATTGCTCCAAGACCACTGGTGGAAAGACTATCCTTTCTCCCTTGAATAACCTTGGCATCTTTATAAAATCAGTAAGTGATCATATGCATGTGAGTCTATTCTCTTCAATTAATCACACTCTCTTTATTAGGGATAGCTTATAGTAAGTCTAAAAGTCAGATAGGGTAAGTCTTCCAATTTTGTTCTTTTCAAAATTATTTTGGCTATTCTTAGATCCCTTTCACATAAATTTTAGAATCAGCTTATCAATTTCAATAAGATTCATCAATTTCTACAAACTGTGCTTAGACTTCGATATGGATTAAGTTGAATCTATAGATTAATTTGGTGAGATTTAACTTAATAATACTGAGTCTTTCAATCATGCACATGACATATAATTACATTCATTTGGGTCTTCTTGAATTTCTCTCAGCAATGTTTTGCAGTTTTCAGTGTACACATCTTGCATTTATTTCTTAAACTTATCCATGAGGTTCTCATTTTTTTGATGCTATAATGAATGACATTTTAATTTCAGTTGTTCATCATTAGTATACAAAATTCTGCAACCTTAATAGATTCGATTGGTTCCAATGGCTTTTCTTTGATTTCCTTACAACTTTCTACCTGTACAATCATGCCATTTGTAAGTAAAGACATTTGATTCTTCTTTCCAATCTCTATGTTATTTAATTATTTTTCTTATCTGTAGACTGTCTAGAACAGCAGTCACCAACCTTCAGGACCTCATGGACCACCAGTGGTCCACAGACCAGCGGTTGGTAACCACTGGTCTAGAACGTCAAGTACAATGTTAAACACAATACAGTAAGCAGAGCAGCTGCTGTCTACAAGGTGCACATTTAAGTATGACATTTCAAAATTCAACTTAGGAAAGAAGCACATGAAGGAAGGAGTAAAGAAGTCCTTACAACCTTAATGAAAAAGTATACACACAAAAATAGCTCCTATAACAAACCAACAATTAAAGGGAATCAAATGAGCCAACTTTACTATTATAATTTTTACCACAGAGTTCATACAGACTATATTAAACATGTGCACACAAACACTTCTTAAGACTTGATCTTTTTTAGGCTAAGTACTTAGCCTCTCTCTTCTATTTTCAAAATGTAAGATTCAGGTTCATGCTACCTACCAGCATTTGCAACAAGCAACAGGGGCAGTTTTCCTCGTTCAATATCATCTTTAATTAGTTTTTCCAGGAGGGCAACATCCTGGGATTAAAAGATAAATCATAAAAACATGAGGCAACCAGCATAAAAGTTATTCAGTGAGAAATTACAACTTCCAAAAGAAGTACCTGACTCTCAAAATTATTAATCAATTCTTGACAACTTTTCTAGTTTCTCTAAGCATAGATGTTAAAATCAAATACTTTTCCTGAAGACTACCTAGAAAAATCAGTTAAATGTTATTAAAGTTAAAAATTGCATATATATAGCCAACATTTTCTAGTTTTAAACATGCATGTTTAAAGAAAATGTTCTCTCAACCCCCAAAACCAATAAAAAATGTATCTCTAATATTACTCATTAATGCATCTGAATTAATGTATAGAAAATCCAACTATCTTGAAAAAAGAAATGCAGAAACCCAAAACTTATTCCTTTTGCTCTGGCTTCAGTATGCAATGGGAAGATTAAAGCAATAAATGAATAAGCTAAGAATTATCTGGAGGCCAGCAAACAAAACTTCAGTTAAAAGAAAGACAGTTTCAAAACATAATTCCATGTTATTTTACAAACCAAAAGGAGAACTCACCATCTGATGCTGGGATCCAAACATAGTGTTACAGGGCACACGAGACAAGCAGGGGAAGGGTAAGCCAAGCTGTAAGAAGAAACATACAGTTTTACAAGAAAATTCTTTGTCCCCGTTCACTTATGCCCTCAAAGGATTGTAACTCCACCCAGCCTGTGTGGCTCAGTGGTTGAGTGAGGTCACGGTTTGATTCCTGATCAAGGCACATTCCCAGGTTGCAAACTCAATCTCCAATGGAAGACATGCAGGAGGCAGCCTATCAATGATTTTCTCTTATCATTAAATGTTTCTATCTCTCCCTTTCCCTTCCTCTCTGAAATCAATAAAAATATATTTAAAAAAAAAGATTGTGGCTCTAAGACAAGTCATAATTATTCTTTTTAAGCAATCTCTGTCCTTAGGAAGTTTTATTATAAATAGATGTTAAAATACATCTAGAAAGCTAAGCCAAAAAAAAAAAAGGGTGAATTTCCAGGAGTTGAGATGTCTTATAAGAGGCCAGAGACAATGTAAAATTTTCTAAATTCTATATACCAAAAAACAAAACACAAACTGGAAACAATTGAACCCTGAGCATTTGGGGGGATAATTTTAGGGTCCTTCCTCCAAACATTAGTAGCACCAGTTAAAGGCATTCAAAGAATACTTTATTTATGGGTCCTTCCATTCCTAAAAATCAATAAACATGGACTTGCAGAGAAATGAAGTCAGTGTTATAAAGATATCAATTCTCAGGTTTTATATTCTTCACTTTTAGCTTCCAAATCCTTCCCCCCCACCCCCCGCCCCCAGCTTCCAAATCCTTGAGGAGTTTATAGTTTTAGAAATTTTTTAACAGTTGCAGTCTATTGTCCTATATAACTAAACTTGGTAGAATTTAAAGACCAAAAATTTGCCCTAGCCAGTTTGGTTCAGTGGATAGAGGGTCAGCCTAGGGACCAAAGGGTCCCTGGTTCCAGTCAAGGGCACATACCTCAGCTGCAGGCTCCTCCTCAGCCCAGGCCCTGGTCAGGGCACATGCAGGAGGCAACCAATCGATATGTTTCTCTCTGTCTTTCCCTCTCTCTTACACTCTCTCTAAAAAGATCAATGGAAAAATATCCTCGGGTGAGGATTAACAAAAAAATAAAAAAATAAAGACCAAAAATTTAACAAGCACTTTATCCACACTCATTCCCCTTAAAGGATTTATCTTTTAAATTATGAAAATGAAACCCAAATAAAACATACAATATAGAGAGAGAAATTAAAATGCCCCACATAAAGCACCAATCTCCAGTTAACAGGTTAAAATGTAACCTTCCAGACATTTTCTAGATATAAATATAGTTATATATTTTTCTAGTTATAAAAACACTCATCTAAGCATGTAAACACTTTTTGGAGCATGAACACATTAATACTGTTCTGCCACTGCCTTCCTCACTTAACAGAATACTGTCACATATCTTTTGAAGATATTACTGCTGTCCCAAGACAGCCTCGGGTCCATAAGAGCCTGGCCTACAGTAGTACTCAATAAGCAATCCCATATAATGAAGCGGTAATATGCAAATTGACTATCGCTCCAACACACAAGATGGCTGCCCCCATGTGGTCAAAGATGGCTACCCTCATGTGGACACAAGATGGCCGGCAGGGGAGGGCAGTTGTGGGCGATCAGGCTAGCAGGGGAGGGCACTTGGGAGGGACCAGGCCTGAAAGGGAGGGCAGTTAGGGGCAATCAGGCCTGCAGGGGAGGGCAGTTTGGTGGAACCAAGCCTGCAGGGGAGGGCAGTTAGGGGCAACCAGGCCTGTAGGGGAGGACAGTTAGGGGTGACCAGGCCAGCAGGGGCAGTTAGGGGCAATCAGGCTGGCAGGGGAGGGCAGTTAGGGGTTGATCAGGCTGGCAGGGGAGTGGTTAGGGGGTGATCAGGCTGGCAGGCAGAAGTGGTTAGGGGCAATCAGGCAGACAGGCAGGCGAGTGGTTGGGAGCCAGGAGTCCTGGATTGTGAGAGGGATGTCCCAGATTGGAGAGGGTGCAGGCTGGGCTGAGGGACACCCCTCCCCCTGCCGTGCATGAATTTCATGCACTGGGCCTCTAGTTTATTTCATGTTTCTATAGGGATATTACAAAACTCCCCCCCTTGTTTTCTTACACACTCAAGAAGAGGACATTATTTCTTGCCACTAGTGAGCACAGCTCTAAATTAACTAAGTCCTTGAATTTCCTCCATCTATCTCCCCAGGGCTCCTTCACCTTAAAAAAGACAAACCCTCCTGTCCTAAGGGTTTTTCCTTAAAACATTATTGGCCAAGAGATTTCATTTCTTTTCTCAAGGTAGCCCCCTAATTGGACTATGTGCACTATGAACTTTAAGAATGGAAATAATGCTCTTTGATCTAGTAATTCTAGATTGACTCTGAAAGTCTGAGAAATATAACCCTAAATACAGACAAAGCTTTATGCACAAAGATGTCCATAATAGCACTATGCATAATAGCACTGGTCACAGAAATAGTCGTAGAAAGCAAAAGAATGCAAACACTCTAATTGTCCAAAAGGGAGTCAGTTAAAATACTACTATACACTCACTATATATTATGAAGACATTAAAAATAAGCTTTACTTGCCCTAACTGGTTTGGCTCAGAGGATAGAGTGTCAGCCTAAGGACTGAAGGGTCCCGGGTTTGATTCCGGCCAAGGGCACATGCCTGGGGTGCAGGCTTGATCCCTAGTAGGGGGCGTGCAGGAGGCAGCCAATCAATGATTCTCTCTCATCATTGATGTTTCTCTCTCTCTCCTCGTTCTCTGAAATCAATATATATTTTTAAAAAAGCTTTACTTTAAAGAATTGCAAAACATGATATGCACCTATTAAGTGAAAAAAGTCAAATATAACCATGTAAAGTCTTTGACTGAAGTCTAGAAAGAAAGAAAAATTTTGACATTGATTGATTGCCTTCGGGTAACTAAAAAATTACATATCTAAATTCATTAATATACAATTATATGTTTTCTTATAATGACAAAACAAGCATATAAAGAACCCATCTTCCTTTTCATTTGAAAAGAAAATCAGCTAAAGAAATGGGTCTACACACTTTTAAAAGTTCCAGGACAGAACGAAACATCTAATCTTTAAAATGTCCACCTTACGCCACATTACCTGATTACAAAGATACTGGCCCAGGCCAGGCCTAGCAGCAGCACTAAGATATATGACAGGTTTCTTGTTATATAACACATTGAACCCATCCACCACAAAGTCTTCATAACGAGAATGAATGGCAAGTCTACAGATCTTTGCAAGTCCTTCTCTTTCATCTTCATGGAAATAAGCACAGCCATTTTCATACCTGTTAAGAGACACCCATATATTAATATGTTCTTATCTCTGGTTAACTCCGATTTTATATCCCAGTTTTGTAATCAAGGAAGTAATTATTTTCTCAGCCTAAAAACTGTCACCTAGATCAGTTAAAGGAGATAGGAATCACCCTAATTTTAGATGGCTGACAACTCCTTACAGTTGGAGGTTATAAGGAACAGAGGCAATGACCCTTTGTCCAGCCCCAACTCCATAAAGAGAAGCAACAATTACAATCAGTAGAGAACAGGAAGTTCCTCAAATATAAAAAGGCTGAACATCATGGTTTTGGCTTATTCTATAAGGAGGCTAGCACTGGGTAATGCAGGCATGGTTCCTGGAAGAGTTTTAGCCCTAAAACATCTAAAGTAAATAGAATTATCAAAAACACTGGTCAGGCTAACTTTTGCTTTCACTATTATCTACATGGGACCTTTTATTCTTCTTAATCTCCTAGAGAGGAAGGGAGAGAGACTTTCAATTACAGGTATTAGATTTTTATTATAATGGAAGAAAATTTCTTCTTTGCAATATAGTTAAGCAAACTTATACTCAAGCCAGGCCAATCTCTTTCCCAACATCTGAAAGTGAGTCTCCCAAGTTAAATGTTCCAATGTTAGGCAAACATTTCTTTTCCATAAAAGTAATAACCTAAAAATACAACTGGTCCAATGTCTTCTGCTGAATCCTTAACTTGCTATAATCATGGTCTTACTAATTCCTTAGTAAGACCATGATTATCACAGTATAAAGCAAATTTCAGTTTCATAACACACACTCATCTTCCTTCTGACAGCATTTCCTTTCTACTGAAGCACAGGCTACTTGATTAAAAATATTTTAATACGTTTCACTGCACTACCTTCTATTGACATGTGTCAATTAGCAATTCTAAAAATAAGGAACTGCTGACATTATCCAACATGTATGTGCTTATGTTCTGAGCTGTTTACGTGTATTAATTCATTAGCTCATTTAATCCTCACAACAATGCTGTAATATAGATAGTAGTACTACCCCCATTTAGTAAATGAGGAAACCGAGGCATGAAGAGGTTAAGCAACCCTTCTAAGAGGAAGGGAAAGAGGCATATTTGAACATAGGTAGTATAGCTCCAGACAACATCTGTCACAATCTATACCCAACTCATTATCTTTATCGGAAACAAAAGACTCATAATGTCTTTACCTGAAAATTCTGCACAGCCATAAGGTAGTGTCTGAAAGTATCCTAGTTGTAAGTTTTCTCAGCCTCTCTTTGTCCAGAGTTGAAATATAAGCTCCCAGACTATGCCCCAAAAGAGCTATATGACCTTGTTCTCCAATATTCTGGATTCTGTTAATTAAAATTCATTAGATTAAAAAAAGGCTTAGAAAAAATATTAAAAAAATAAAACTTTGACAGTATTCCACAGAAATTTCTTTCTTTTTAAAACCTCATCCGAGGCTATAACTACATTTTAAAAAATATATTTTATTAATTGATTTCAGAGAGGAAGGGAGAGGGAGAGAGAGATAGAAACATCAATGATGAGAGAGAATTACTGATCAGCTGCCTCTTGCTCGCCCTACACCGGGGATCAAGCCTGCAACCTAGGCATGTGCACTGACCAGAATCAAACCATGACCTCCTGGGTCATTAAGTCAACATTCAACCACTGAGCCACGTCTGCTGGGCAATACATATACAATTTGTAATCCTCACCCAAGGATGAATATATACATAATTGATTTTTAGAGAGAGGAAGAGGGAGAAGGAAGGGGGTAAGAGAGAGAGAGAGAGAGAAAGAGAGAGAGAGAGATAGACAGACAGAAACATTGATGTGAAAGAAAAACATCAATTGGTTGCCTCCCAGATTAAACCCACAACCTAGGTATGTGCCCTGACTGGAAATGGAACCAGCAACCTTTTGGTATGGGATGACGCTCCAACCAACTGAGCCACCCCACAAGGGCCCACAGAAATTTCTGTCAGACTGAAAATCCACTTAATGGCCTAGGGCACAAATTCAGACAAATTTAGAAAATTCAATGCCTATAAGGTATTGACAATCTGGAAAAAAGTATTTTAAAAACTAATTCCTAGGAGATAAATATCCTTCTTTTTATTGAATATCTACTAAATTGTTTGTGAATAATTTTCTCCTAAATTTTTTTTTAAACTAAGTACCAGCCATAAGAACTATGTAGGGTAGAGCTAAATATGCAGAAAACCATTTTTTAAAGAATCATTACATGAAGATCAATTCCCCTCATTATCTATTTATAACAATAATTTAGCAAATTCAAGGGGAACTAGGTATTGTTTTATATATAATTTAAATGGATGGACTAATTTCCCTTATAAAAAATAAGTCAATTTTTAAAAGGTCAAAAAATCAAACAGGATACTGGACAAAAGATACAGTTGATAGAAAAGGAAATATAAATGGATTTTAAAAGATACTTAACCTGGTTAGTAAGAGAAATGCAAATTAAAATTATGCTGAAATATCATTTCTCACCTATCAGAATGGCAACAACCCTGAAGTCTAACACTCTTACAGGCAAACGTGTGGGGAAAGAGGTACTCTCATACAGTGCTGGTGGGACCGTAAACTGGCACAGGTTCCATGGAAGGAAATTTGGCAATATCTATTAAAATTAGAAATACACAAACTATCTTGCCCAGGGATCCTACTTTAGAACTTTAATCTCCACAAATACTTGCTTCTCTAAGAAATGATACATGTACAAAGTTATTGGCTGCAGCAATGTTTGTAAAAGGAGACTAAATAGAATATGGTTCATCCATTCAAAGTAAAACCAAACAGCTCTTTTTAAAAAAATATATATTTTTATTGATTTCAGAGAGGAAGGGAGAGGGAGAGAGAGATAGAAACATCAATGATGAGAGAGAATCATTGATTGACTGCCTGCTGCATGCCCCCTACTGGGGATTGAGCCCACAACCCTGCATGTGCCCTTGACTGGAATCGAACCGGGGACCCTTCAGTCTGCAGGTCGATGCCAGATCCCCTGAGCCAAACCAGCTAGGGCCAAACAGCTCTTAAAGGAGAAATCTCCTGTGTATTGATATGCAATGAACTCTAAGACATAAATTAAAAAAGCAAGGTACAAAACAATGTGTACGGTATTTGTGTAATGGAGGGGGTAAGGACATTTTACTTGTGTATACACACACATAAAATATCTCTGAGAAATACAACATTGTCTGTCTCTAAGGAGGAGAACAATACAGAGAGGCTGAGGTAAGAAGGAAAACTGCCTTTGTATACCCTTTTATCTTTGAAATTTGAACCAGAAAAATGCATTACTTATTCAAAAAAAAAAAAAAAAAATTAAAAGACTTAACAATAAAATGAACCTGAATAGCTAAATAGATGAAAATAAAATAAAGCAAATGGATGATTCACAAGAATGGCCTGCCACCAATCAGTTCGGCTGCAGCAATTCTTAGAAAGCAGAAGCACAAGTGCAGGAGCAGAGGCCATCAGAAGCAGAAAAGCACACAGCAATTGTCCTTTGGTCCTTTTTCCAGCACCTCGCAAAGATGATAATACCACAAAAACTATAGAATTTAGGTTTAGTAAATGCCTTCCTTTTACAAAATATATTATGTAAAATGTGTAAATGTCTCTCTGAAAAGAAAAAAAACAAACATCCTCTTAATATCATATGAATGAAACATAGCTTATCGTTTCAGCAACGTGCAAGAATGCAATCACTTTCAAAATCAAGAACACATAATACTGTCTCAGAGAAGCTGCCAACCGTTCTCCATTACCGGGCACTCTGGGGCTCCTCATCTTCATCTCCGTGCATCAGATTCTGAACTAACTGGAGGATGCTCACCATATCTTGTCCACTGCAGAGTAAGAAAAAGACTTGATGGACAGGTGGAAATAGCACATATCCCCCACCACTCTATTCTCTCATCCAAACTAGCTTTGGTGAGTTTTTTTGAGTAAGAATGTGTTTGAGATACAGTATACATCTTTTAAAAACAAGCCTCAAATCATTAACTGGAATTTTGAATACAATCTTACTTGTGATTAATTAAATCTTATACTTAAATCTGAGATTGAAATTTTTAAATTTCACCAATATTGCTTAAGAAATATTTCTCTACCTGTTCATTTGAATCCTGGAGAATAAGCATGTCATAAGAGCCAAAATAGTCCTTATAAGATGCTGAAGGTCACAGAAGCAGCAAGAATACTCCAATGTCACTAGTATATCTAGTTTCCCGCCATGTAGGCATCTTGTCTGCTGTTCTAACAGACTTAAACATGTAATGCAAGCATCATTTTACCACTTCTTCCCCAAACTGGGGAGCTGGAGATCTGCTTAGAGCAGTGATGGCGAACCTATGACACGCGTGTCAGCACTGACACGCATAGCCATTTCTGATGACACGCGGTCGATGAGGCGGCCGCATGCCGAGGATGAAACATTTGCTGCTCCTGAGAATGAAACATTTGCGAAATAATGTTCTTTCCTCAAAGTGACACACTACCCGAGTTATGCTCAGTTTTTTGGCGAAGTTTGACACACCAAGCTCAAAAGGTTGCCCATCACTGGCTTAGAGTATACCAGTGAACAGATTTACTTCTATTCAAGATAAGTTACTAAGTGCTCATCACATGAGGTGGTGAAAACTTCTGGGAAGAATGTGAATGACTAAAGTAGTTAGTAATGTCAAATTGAACACATGTAATGTGAAAATATTATTGCTCCATTAACAAGAGTATGACTAATAAAAAGTTCTCTCTTCTGAAAAAGAAGCACTGTCAAAACAATGCCCCAATACCCACCCTCCCCAAGGTGCTGACGTTCACAGCAGAGGGGCCCTGGTCCTTGGACACAGTGTAGAAATTTCTTACCGTTGTCCCAATAATGTAAAATAAAATGAATCATATACTTAAAAGTTATGACTTAAGTTTATATTACAAATGATATGCTGCGTGCCTAGCCACAGGACTTGAGCAAGCTATCGAAACTCCCTAAGTCCTTACATTAAGAAATTGTGAGGATGCAATCAGACATTGTATGTAAAGCATTTAAGGCTATGCCTGGCATAGTGCTATCTCAGATGTTGGCTATTAGCACTAAGTGTGAATATGCCTGGCCAGTAGCATTAATGCCCTCCCATTCTGAGAATTACAGATGGTCTTGGTGGTATCTCTTCTGGGAAAACTGTGGAATCAGTAGAACTCTTTAATTCCCTTCAGGAAATTTAATTCCCTGAGGAGATTTATAGGACTTGGTTTCTGTTCTGACCTGTAGAAGACGCTGCATGTACATTGAGAGGGCTTCAAATCAGCACCATTCAAGCCCAGCCCAGCCCATGTGGCTCAGTGGTTGAATGTTGACCCACGAACCAAGAGATCACCAGTTCAATTCCTAGTCAGGGCACATGCCCAGGTTGCAGGCTCACTCCCCAGTAGGGGGTGTGCAGGAGGCAGCCTATCCATGATTCTCTCTCATCATTGATGTTTCTCTCTCTCTCTCCCTCTGCCTTCCTCTCTCTGAAGTCAACAACAACAACAAATTCAGCACCATTTAAGCTACAAGTAGGAGTGCCCATTTTAATATTGGTATCTGGGTGTGTTAGATGTCATTACTGGCACACTGTGATCCTGCCCTTCCTCCGCACTTCTCTTTTGCAACCTTATACATATTTATATTCAGGTCGAAGGACAATTTAAGGGAGTTGTAATGTTTACCTATGTGCAGTTTCCTGGTTATAAAAAAAAAGCTTGTATGAAGGAACCTTGCATGAAATTTTAATTACAAACGTGAGTACTAACATTCTGTAAAAATTTTAGTTAGATAGCTACTTAGTTTTCTGACATTTTCCCTGTTAGCTCAAACCATAAACACTAGACAAATTTGTTTTTGTTGTTAAAAAGATAAATTGCTCTGTCAATAAATGGTTAAAGTTGACATTTCCTTTCATTTTACTATATTATAAAAATAATAAATCTTATCAAATTAAAATATCCCTCATAATAATGCTCAATGTACCATACAGATTACAGGTTTCAAAGATAAACTAAGTATGATATTCAACTCATAATTATAAATTTGTGCACTGCTTTTGATTCATGATGATGTGTTAAACTCTTAATGGGAAAGGGGAAGAAGCAGGCAGGCTCGGCATTCTCACCAACCAGACAACGGCATTTCAGTTTTCTACAGTTACATTGCTTATAACTCTAAATTTGCTCTTTGTAACACTAAAATTGTAAGTCAATGATGGTAAAATCTTGGTTTAAAGAAAATGATTACCCAAACTAAAAGTACTTATCTTTATTTTCACCTACCTTCCTTGGAGTGGCCCTGGAATATCCCCTGATAGTTTTTTTCCATTTTCCTCCTCTGTTCTTCTAATTTAAAGGAAAATTAAAAATTACTCACTTTATCATATCAAATTTTTACCATTTGAGCATGCAAGCATGTGATGATCCTATTTAATAAAAGCCTAATATGCGAAGTGTCCAGTTGACCGGTCAGCCATTCAACCAATCAAAGCGTAATATGCTAATGATATGCTAAGGCCACTCAACCACTCACGATGACATGCACTGACCACCAAGGGGCAGACAGTCAACTGGTTGACCAGTTGCTATGATGTGCACTGACCACCAGAGGCAGACGCTCTGACCGATAGGTTAGCTTGCTGCTGGGGTCCAGCAGATCGGGACTGAGAGAGACAGGCCAGACAGGCCCTGGAGCTCCTGGAATCTCCTGTGGCTCCTCTACAGGTGGCCAACCTCCCCCGTCCCACCCCAGCCCTGATCATGCACTGGTGGGGTCCCTTGGCCTGGCCTGCACCCTCTCGCAATCCGGGATCCCTTAGGGGATGTTGGAGAGCCAGTTTTGGCCTGATCCCACAGGCCAGGCCAAGGGATCTCACTGGTGCACAAATTTGTGCACCAGGCCTCTATGTTATCTATAATCTATTAGTAACTGATGTAGAATTTAAAACACATTTATCACATCTCTCCCTCCCTGCTCATCCCTTGCCCCAGCCCCCAATTTGGGGTATAATTTGAGTTTCAGGAAAAGAACATGAAACCCATTTCTTGGTTAGTTGATGCCTTATATGACCTTAATTTATAGTAAGAAATACTTACAGTTTCAAATCAATATATTAATTAAACTCTTAATAGGCAGAATTAAAAATTATAAGTCCTGCCCCTCAATTTCAAAATCCTTTAATTACAAAGCATCTTCTACCCAAAACAAATACCAAGTTCAAAGTCAGCAAAGCTAAATGTGACATTCTGAAACCCAGAGGTGTTTATAACAGCAGGAAACCAGTACCACCAGTTTCATAACAGACTGAACATGTTTAACAAGGTCACTTCTGTTCCACAGGCTCACCTCTGACTGTCCTCTAGCATCTTCATAGCCTCCTTCAAGTTTTTTCCCATTTCAGCTAATGTAGGATCTGCTATCTAGGAAACAAATTTTTTAAAGGTTCAATTTTGATAATCTCTACTACTTCTACAACACAATTCACCCAGAAAAACAAAACACATATATTATAAACTACATGCTGTATTTAAAAATGCCAACAGCACTTTTACTTTATAATGAATATGGTTCCTGGCTGGCACAGCCCGGCCCACGTGGCTCAATGGTTGTGTCGACCTGCGAACTAGGAGGTCATGGTTTCAATTCCCAGTCAGGGCACATGCCCGGGTTGAAGGTGCCGATACCCCCTGTGTGTGCGTCAACCTACCGTGTCTCTCCCCCATCGATGTTTCTCTCTCTCCCCCTCCCTTCTACTCCCTCTAAAAATCAATGGAAAAATACCCCTGGATAAGGATTAACAACAAGAAGGTCCACCAGTTCCTCTCCCCAGGGAAAGCCACTTTAAGTTTGATATTTATCTTTCCAAATTTTTACCTTACTTATATGTACCTCTGCAACTTGTTTTTTTTTTACTTTATAATGAATATGGTTCCATGTCAGTATGTCTTTCATTTTTCTTAGTGCTGACACCTTATTTCATTCTATGGATGTACCATCATTTAACCAGTCCTGAATTAATAGACCTTTGGGTTATTCCACTTTTTCACTCTTAGGAGGTTCAGAAAAGTGTATAGTATGCTATTTATTTTACTGTTGCAGTAGGCTGAAAAATGGCCCCTCAAAAGTTATGCACACCTAATCCCTGGAACTTATAAATGTTACCCTTTATGGCAAAACTTTGCAGATATGATTAGGTTAAGGCTCTTGAAATGTCAAGATTACCCTGAATTATCCAGGTGGGCCCTAAATGCAATCACATGTACCCATATAAGAGAAAAGTAGAGGGTGACTAAACATACACACACACACATAAAAGCTATGTAAAGATGGAGCAGAGGGAGATACGAAGATGCTTGCCTCAACACTGGAGTGATGGGGCCACAAACCAAGGAAGGAGTGCTGGCAGGCAACATAAACTGGAAGAGAAGGAACTCTCCCCTAGAGCCTATGAGGCAGTGCAGCAGCCTTGCCAATACCTCGATTCAGCCCAGTGATGCAGACTTCAAATTCTGGGCTCCAGAACTGTGACAGA
Organism: Eptesicus fuscus; assembly: GCF_027574615.1. NCBI lineage: Eukaryota > Metazoa > Chordata > Mammalia > Chiroptera > Vespertilionidae > Eptesicus > Eptesicus fuscus. The sequence goes on from NC_072476.1 coordinate 22,608,332, forward strand.
ATTCATTTCTATTATTCTAAGCTGCCCAGTTTGTGCTAATTTGTTACAGCAGCCACAGGAAACTGAGACATTCATAAATCTCTATGTTCTCTATAAACTCTAGAAGCTCACACAAGCTGGTAAGAATGACTGCCTCCAGAGAAGAGAACTGAAAGATGGGCCTAGAAGTCAGGGGGAGGCTTTTCAGTCCACACCCTTTTGTTCCTTTTGGATTTTAGTACCAAGTGTACATCTACCTACCATCAAAAAATCAAACAAAATTTTAAAAATTCGTGCAGAAGTAAAACAAACACATCCCTTTTCCTTTTTATCTTCTTAATCTCCATAGATTTTTATTGCCTTGAATCTCTAGTGTCAGCTGGTTATAAACACTTATAGAAGCTGACTTATTCTGCTCTAAGTCTTGAAGTGAAATTATCTTCTTTTCTTATATTGCCTACGGAATTCAGAGTAGGTGTGCAATAAGTTGAATTTGGTTTTACGTTACCTCCTCACTGTGTGCCCTATTGCTGCAGCTCCTGTGAGAACAGGAAGGGACTGCAGCTTCAATTCCTTCGAGTCTCTCTCTATAGCACACACACTCATTCAGTGGACTGGCTTACATTTAAATTGTTCTTTCTATTCTCGTTTAGGAATTGAAGTGGGGAGGGGGAAAGGAAGAGGAAAAACATTTACAATTAAATTTGGGTGGATTCCATGTGAATATGATTTGCCTCCAATGCTGTAAACACTCATGTGTTTGTTGTATTAATTGGATATCAAAAATATAAAATGTTATCTAGTTGCAGAAAAATACTAGTTCTAAGTCAAGAAGTGCTCTAAGAAAAATATATATTTACTAGTTTTTTCCTTAAAACTAAAAGCAATGCCTCTATAAGCTTCAAGGGAGGGCAGCCACTACTTGCTTATTTATAGTTCCTTTCCACAGTACCTGTTACAGAGCCAGACAATGTATACAAGAGATTGATAAAGCATGCTTGAAAGCTGAGAAATTTTTTAAAAATATATACTTTATCGATTTTTTACAGAGAGGAAGGGAGAGGGATAGAGAATTAGAAACATTGATGAGAGAGAAACATCGATCAGCTGCCTCCTGCACACCCCCTACTGGGGATGTGCCGGAAACCAAGGTACATGCCCTTGACCTGAATCGAACCTGGGACCCTTCAGTCCACAGGCCGACGCTCTATCCACTGAGCCAAACCGGTTAGGGCCTGAGAAATTTTTTTAAGTGATTGTAGAGCAAAGTGTGACAACAAAAATCACACATTTACTTTCACATGAATAGTGATAAAAATAATAACTCCAACTCTGAATTAAGACATTACTGTTTAATAAAAGCTAAGTTTATTTTTTTTAAAAAGGAAAGGAATCCATCAATTCTTGAAGCCTCTGTGTATCTATAAATCTTCAGACCTTTAAGGTTGAATTGTGTAAAAGTGCCAATATTCAACTGTTTTTAATGCACAAAAAGAGCAATTTCATATGATTCCACTTAATATAATGTTCAGTCCAGTAAGTAATTCATGGTCAATAGGATCCTGAAAGGCTCACTGTAGCTAATTTATTTTTTAAGCCCTTACCCCAGGATATGTTTTATTGATTTTAGAGACAGAAAAATATAGATTGGTTGCTTTCTGTACGTGCCCCCACCAAAACCTAGGTATGTGCACTGACCAGGAATTGAACCAGCAACGTTGTAGTGCACGGGACGACACTCCAACCAACTGAGCTGTACCAGCCAAGGCTGTAGCTAAATACTTAATGTCACTGAGGTGCCTTTCAAAGTGAAGTCTTTATTATGCTGTTTCTGCTTTTCTGCATAAAGGGGGAAAATTGCATTAGAAAAGTTTGTTCTTCCCTTGGTCATTTTAAACTCAAAATGCATTTTCCACTAAAATAAAATGTGGATAGAGCTCCAGGCTAGACCACAAGAACTATCTACCTTGCTGCTGTTAAATACTTAATATTTGCCACCAAGCAAAAAAACTATTGCAATAATAATATAAATTAAATAAATAAATTAGATTAGAAATAACTGCATGGCCCTTGAATATTGCTTGAAAAGAATGGACTTATTTAAGCTAGATAAATTTCTCCACTCACCAAGAGAGGTTTTTTTTGGATAAATCATATTTCTCAAAGGAATTTTTGGACATTTTCAAAGTGACTAGTGGTATTTTTTCTATACCTGATTTAACTTTAAAAGATGAAATGGCTTTGCTATCCCTTAATTTACATTCTACTAGCAATAATGAGACACAATCATGTGTCTAATAAAAGATGAAATGGCTTTGCTATCTCTTAATTTACATTCTACTAGCAATAATGAGACACAATAATGAGACACAATCATTATTTACTTTTTATAAAGTAAAAATCTACATTACACTTACATTTAAAAAATTTTATTTATTGATTTTTAGAGAGAGAGAAACATCAATGTGAGAGCAGAACATCGATCAGCGCCTCCTGCATGCTCCCCACCTGGGATCAAGCTGGCAACCTGGGCATGTGCCCTGACCAGGAATCGAATCTGCAACCCTTCAGTGAATGGACAACGCTCAACTTACTGAGTCACACTGGCCAGGGATATACTTGCATTTTTAAAAAACTCTAGGTAAGTCATGATTCTGAATGAAATATTCTACCTAAAAAGTCTCTTCCATAAAATCTTTCCTGGTCACTTACTCAATGTTCTGTACTACCCACATACACACAATTTGTTTCTTATTTTCTGTGATATTTCTTTTACCCCTCCTTGCTATCTAAGGATTTGTCTAAACATTTATACATACACTAGAGGCCTGGTGCACGAAAATTCGTGCACTCAGAGGGGTCCCTCAGCTTGGCCTGCGCCCTCTCGCAGTACGGAACCCCTTGGGGAATGTCTACCTGCTGGCTTAGGCTTGCTCCGCGAGGGATTGGGCCTAAGCTGGCAGTCAGACATACGTCTGGCAGCCTGGGAGCCCTCCGGGGATGTCCAACTGATGGCTTAGGCCCGCTCCCCGCAGGGCCTAAGCCGTAGTCGAACATCCTTAGCACTGCCAAGGAAGCAAGACAGGCTCCCGCCACGGCTGCTGTGCTTGCAGCTGTCAGCCGGGCTTGTGGCTGAGCAGAGCTCCCCCTGTGGGAGCGCACTGACGACCAGGGGGCAGCTCCTGCATTGAGCGTCTGCCCCCTGGTGGTCAGTGCATGTCATAGCACCCAGTCATTCCCAGTCGTTCCACCATTAGGGTCAATTTGCATATTACCCTTTTATTATATAGGATACCCCTTACCAGAACATAACCTCCTGCAGAGATCATGTCTCCTTTACCCTCAGCACTGGGCTTTGACCATAGTTGGCTTTCAATAAAAATAAGTCAGCCCGGCCAGTGTGGCTCAGTGGTTGAGTGTTGACTCATACACCGAGAAGTCATTGGTTTGGCTCCCAGTAAAGACACATGCCCATCTTGTGGTCTATCCCCAGTAGGGGCGTGCAGTAAGCAGCCAATCAATGCTCTCTCTCTTCCCATCTCTCTAAGAATCAATAAAAAGATATTTTATTGTGTGTGTTTTTGTTAATCCTCACCTGAGGACAATTTTCCCCTCCACTGATTTTCTATATGCAGCTCCAGGGGAATGAACCTGCAACCCAGGTAGATGCCCTTAACTGGGAATCAAACCCTTGACCCTTTGGTCTGTTAATCAATGCTCTAACCACCAAGCACACTGGCCAGGGCAATAAAAACATACTTTTAAAAAAGTAAAATAAAATTATAAGTCAAACCCGCCTTCTGCTTTAGGTGAAAACAGATGACATTGAGCTCAACCAACTCCTATCTATAATTACAATTCATAAGCCTAGATATGGGGGAATACACATGAGACTGGGGACCATTAATAGTTCTGCTATTGACTACCTCTGCTATTTTAAATAAATCAAGAATCACTGAACCCTAGCCAGTTTGGCTCAGTGTTTGGAGCATCAGCCTGCAGATTGAAGGGTCCCAGGTTCAATTCCGGTCAAGGGCATAAAATCCCAGTAGGGGTGGGCAGAAGACAGCTGATAAATGATTCTCTCTCATGATTGATGCTTCTCTCTCTCTCTCCTCCACTCCCTTCCTCTCTGAAATCAATAAAAATATACTGAAATGGAAGCATGGAACGGAGTGTGGAATCTCGGAGAGAAGGCGGTGGGAGGGTGGGAATCAACCAAGGACCTTGTATGCATATATGCACGGCTCATGGACACAGACAATGGAGTGGTGAAGTCCTGGGGTCTGGGGCGGGCTGGAGGGGGTTAATGGGGGAAAAAAGGAGACATATATAATACTTTCAACAATAAAGATTATTCTTTTATATATTTTTTATTGATTTTTTACAGAGAGGAAGAGAGAGGGATAGAGAGAGAAACATCGATGAGAGAGAAACATCGATCAGCTGCCTCTTGCACACTCCCTACTGGGGATGTGCCCGCAACCAAGGTACATGCCCTTGACCGGAATCAAACCTGGGACCCTTGAGTCCGCAGGCCGACGCTCTATCCACTGAGCCAAACTGGTTTCGGCTAAAGATTATTCTTTTAAAAAAGATGCTTAAGGCCATAAATTTTTAGGATCAGAACTTTGTACCTACCAAGTTTTCTCTGACACCCAGCATTTGGTAATCATTTACCATCTTAACCACCAAGCACCTGTATGCAAAACCCTCATGTTATGAGGATACAGGAATCGGCTTTAAACGAACACTAAAATTACAGGCTATCATCTCTTCACGGAAGCCTCCCATTCCAAGTAAGAGTGGAATCTAAAAAGGCATACCACAGAAACTGGTCATTTCAAGTTTGGCTATTAGGGGTTCTTTTTGTGAGCTTTAAAGTAAAAAGCAGGGATAGAAATTCTGGTAGTCCTTTTCAATAACGATCAGGAATGTTCCACTCATGCTCCTACTACTCCTTATAAACTTATAAACAGTAGGTGATAAATAATTTCCCAAAATCAGATCTAAACGGGGGGTGGGGGGGTGGGTGGGGAGGGGAGCATTTAGCTCAGGATGAGTACAAAAAATAAAAATGGGTTGGATTGTAATTAGTTAGGTCAGAAATAGGGTCAAAGTCCCCTCTTTTAGAGAAAAGAATTAGATATACAACAGATAAATTGGCCTCACTCGGCAACATTGTCCAACAGAACTTTCTATGGTGATGAAAAGTTCTATATCTGCACTGTTCAGTAGCCACACTGTAGCCAAAAAAACACACTGTGACTGTTGAGCACTTGAAATGTGGCTAGTGTGACTGAGAACAGAATTAATTTTATTTAATTTTAATTAACCTAAATTTAAATATTTAAAGCCAAATGTGACCAGTGGCTACGTAGCCATACCGGACAGTGCAGCTCTAGGTGCTCTAAGTCAGTGTTTCTCAACCTGAGGCAATTCCTCCCACCCCGAGAAAACAACTGCTCCATCTGGACAGGCTTTTGGTGGTCACACGCGGAGGGGGAGGTTTGCTCCTGGCATCCAGGGGGCAGAGGCCAGGCATGCAGCTAAATATTCTACAATGCACTCAACAGCCTCCCACAACAGAGAATTATCCAGCCCAAAATGTCAGCAGTGCTAGTTTGGAAAACCCTGCTCTAAGTTTACTCAAGGTTGGAATTAAAGTAAATGCAAAACAAACAGCAATACACCTTGTCTAAACATAATACCCAGGAAGAATGGGATTTTCCAAACAACAGGAAAAGGTCTGGGTGGTTCTACTAACTTAAAGTAGCAGGTTTTTACTAAAAAGTATATGTTGGTGTGTTGAATAACTTATTAAGACCTTCAGCATCAGAATAATTACTTCCTGTGGCATTTTAACACTTGAATATTAACATAAGTAAGCATTGTGAGATTATGCTATAGGGCCTCTTTCTTATCCATTAGACATACCGTATTGGGGGGCTAAGGCTTCCATTCCTGCTCTTCTAGTTTGAATACCTGGCCCCTTCAATTAACCTATCTGGTCTCTTGAGACATCATTAATTTCAGATACAAGAAGAAAACTGATACTATTGTGAAAAAAAGACAAGAATATGTCATCACAGGTCTGCACATCTACATATCACCTAACAAAACAAAAAAAGCAAGAACACAATTATATTTGGACCAAGGAAATGCACTGAGTGCTTCCACTGAATGATAGCATACTACATTTTAAAGTGAGAGATTACTCGGTATTTTAGAGGATGGGTATCAAATAACGTTGTGGTGTCTGTAAGCAGTATAAATTATGCAAGGATTCGTTTAAATGAGATCATTCAGAACTGCTCAAATAGTTCTCAAATTTATAAAGTAGAATTTAGCTCGGAAAACTCTATTCCTCAAAGAAACAGGAATGGGCACAATTCAAGGTTTTAAATTTAAACTATTTTTCAGAACTCAAAATCCTGCTATTAATATTATAGCAATGCTTTATTCTTTTCTGCCCACTCAGCACCAAGAGAAATTGTTCATTACATGTAAGGCCCTCTACTGCTTCATAAAATGTAAAAATAAGACACAATCTTAGTTCTGAAAAACTTACATTCAGAATTTCCACACTGGCCTAAGGCAGAATCTTCCAACCCACACATTTTGAATTCCTAAAAGATCACTGCAGTTTTTGTGAATGCTCCAGCCTTAAGAACTTCGGAGTTTCAGTACCTCTTCAGATCTTCATTTGGAGAATTTAAGATTTTTTTATCACCAATTAACATTTAGAGAGCGAGCAACCACTCTAATCTACCAATCAAACGTCAGAAAAGTAATAATTAAAGCAGGATTCCAACCCACTCTGGTTTGCAGATTTGCCGACAAAGAACTTTTCTTGGAGGAAAGATCACCCCAGTTCTTTAGGTTTTTAACTGATATGACAAAAGCCTACCCCAAATTGAAAAGAAGACACTAAAGGGACATTTTGCACATTATTTTGTATTCAACTATTGATGTTACACACATGATCTAGACCAGGGTGCCCTCAACCTCAGCACCACTGACATTTTGAGCAGGTAATTCTCTGGTATAGGGGTTGTCCTGTGTAATGTAGGGTGTTTGGCAACAGCCCTGGCCACCACCCACACAGGGCTAGCAGCTCCTCTCTTACCCCCTCGTTACCATAATAAAAAATGTCTCCAGACATTGCCAGATGTCCCCTGGGAAACAAAACTGCCCCGGTTGAGAACCACTGACCTAGACTACAACTCCAAGTACCCGAAGGTGGATCACTGTGCTAATCAAAAGCCTGGAAAGACTTTATTCCTACCCAGAAAAACATGTAACATTCACCAGAAAGGCAGTGGAAGAAAAACATTCCTTTTTAATTTCCTTGATCGCATACTCCAAAATGTATGAGAAACAGCCTAGGTGTGGGTTATACCACTGTGGGCACACGGAAGACATCAGGCTGAACTTGTACAATCTTCCCTCCAACTCTCCAGAGACAAGTTAACAAATCCACAGCAGCTGTTGGCACTGACAAATGACAACATATGTTACTTCTGCCAGTTCAAAATTAAAAGCAGTTCTAAAGCACTGGATTTGCTCCTGAATTCTACATGTATGAGATATTGGGTCTGGACGAGCAGTCTCCCCAGTTTGAACAGGAAGACGCTAAGGGAGGGCACAGTGTCAGGTTCTGAAGGTAGGCATCCACGAAGAGATCCAAGCACCGGTGGTCATTTACAAGCCCGAAACCCGGGACAGTGAGAACCCATTTCACACGCCAGTGCGGTCGGCCAGGTACACCACGCTACGGTTCCCCCGAGGGGAAGCCAGGGGAGAGCGCTGCCACCGGGAGATTTCGGAGGGACCCGAGGGTCTCCCCGCCCCAGCCCCCGACAGGCGAGCTAGAAATGTGCGGAGCAGCAGCAATCCTCAAAAAGAAACTCGCAGCCTACCCAAGACTCACCCCTTCCTTGACCTCCGGGGTCTTAATTTGCGTTCACAAACTACAGCATCGAGATCACGCGGGGAACGTGTTAAACACGCAGGTCCCGGCCCCGCCCCCTAAAGGTTTGGACTCCCGGACGAACACCTGGATTTTTACCACGGACTTCTGGGCACGCGGAAACGGGAACACCGCTGCTTTCCCGCTTTTCCTTCCGAACTTGGAAACCACAGAAAACCTACGGGTTTGCAGCTGGCTCCCAAACACCTGGGGCTTCTTTCCAGGCGCTTCTGGGGCGAGCTCTGTCATCCCGATGGACTAGCCGAGCGCTGAAGGCCGCAAGGTCGGCCCCGCACAGGGCTCGTGCGCTCGTGGCCCGGGCAGAACCCGGCCCAGCCTCCCTCGGCCCACGGGGACCCGAGAGGCTCCCGGCCCCGTGACGTAACCAGACCCCTCGCGGGCAGGCCTCCTCAGGACGGGCCCGTTAACCCCCCCGGCCCCTCTCCAGTCACAATGGCAGCTCGCGACAGGGAAACAGTCAGTCGCCCCGGAGGTGGAGAACCCGGGTCGCAGCGCCGCCTCCCGCCTCCGGTACGAACCTTGTCCAGGGACACGTCCATGGTCGAGGCGGCCGGCGGAGCCCGAGGGAGGCGCGCAGTCCCAGGCGCCACTTCCGCCTCCCGTGCCCCGCCGCCGTTTCCACGCTGGCAGCGCTGACGTCCCCGCGCCGGCGGCCGGCGGGGAGGAGAGGAGGAGGAGCAGCCCCAGGCTCCGCCGGGTGGAGGATCGGCGAGAGGCCGGGGGCGGGGCGCGGCGGGGCGGGGCCCTGGAAGTGGGCGGGGCCCTCTGGGCATCCGTACCTGGCCGTCACGTCGGGCAGCCCTAACGCTCCCAGTTGAGAGGGGGAGAATGAACGGTGGAGCCGTTCCAAACTCTTTTCAGAAGCCTGTCTCAGGCGTCAGGGTAGAAGTATATACAAATAAGCGATAATGCATGCAGAAAATGCAGAAACTACTAGTTACGCGCCCGTACCGCCAAGCCCAGGCTCCCAAATTATCTCCAGTCAACACCTGTCAGGAATGGAACAGTCCATTCACCAAAGAAAGGGCGAGACAGCACCTCTGCGCACGCGCAGGATCCCCAGTTTCCTAGGTGCTCCGTGATTTGCGAGTTTCAGGTCTTGGGTTCCCAAAAGACTGCTGCTCGGGAATGGCACTGATCAGAGCCGAGGTATTTGTCTCAGACCTTACTGTAGAATTCTAGACGGAAAAGACTTTGAGACAACTGGTCCAGCCTCCTCCTTCATGTCAAGCCCCAATTATGACTTGTTAGGTGATAATAATGGTAACAGATCACCTGCTGCTGGTAGAGATTATCTCCGTTCCTCAGTGCCAATCTAGGTAGGACCCAGACCCAACACCCTGACTACAGCGTCCCTACACTACACACACACTGCCCCTATAACTGCTCCACACCTGATATACAATTATAATGTGTTTTTTTAAGGAATGGGAGAGGCCATACATTTTACTAGTATTTTTCTAAAAGAGGGAAACTGAAATAGACTAGTCTACCACGGTTGCAATCAGTAAAGCCAGAAGATCGATGATGTTAAAACCATTTCTTTTGTCTCCTGTTTTGTGTACATCTCTTCCGAAATTTGTGTAAAGGGTTGGGTCACATTTTAAGTGTAGACACTTATCCAAAGAGGATATAAAGATGACCAACAAACTTATGAAAAATATGCTCAACATCACTAATCACCAGAGAAATGCAAATTAAAACCACAATAAGATACACTTCACAACTGTCAGAATGGCTATCATCAACAAATAACAAGTGTTGGTGAGTATGTGAAGAAACGGAACCCTTGTGCACTGTTGATGGAAATGCAGATTGGTACATGGAAAATAGTAGGGAGGCTCCTAAAAAAAAAATGGAACTGCCTTATGACCCAGGGATTCCACTTCTGGGTATATATCCAAAGAACCCAAACCACTAATTCAGAAGAACATATGCACCCCAATGTTCAATGCAGCATTATTTACAATAGGGAAGCAACCCAAGTGCCCACCAATAAATGAGTAGATAAAAAAAAAAGTGGTGGTGCCCTAACCGGTTTGGCTCAGTGGATAGAGCGTTGGCCTGCGGACTCAAGAGTCCCAGGTTTGATTCTGGTCAAGGGCATGTACCTTGGTTGCGGGCACATCCCCAGTAGGGGGTGTGCAGGAGGCAGTTGATGTTTCTCTCTCATCAATGTTTCTAACTCTCTCTCCCTCTCTGTAAAAAAATCAATAAAATATATATTTTTAAAAAGTGGTGGTACATATATGCAGTGGAATATTATTCAGACATAAAAAAAGAATGAAATCTGAACATTTGTGATAGCATGAGTGGGCCTACAGGCTATTATGCTAAGTGAAATAAGTCCGCCAGAGAAAGACAACTACCATATAATTTCACTTACATGTAAAGGCTAAAGAATAAAAAACTGAAAAACAGAATAGAAACTGAACAAACGATATAGATACCGAGAACAGACTGCTGTTGCTAGATGCATGCTAGGGGGTTAAAGGACTGGGTGAAAAAGGTGAAGGGTTTAGGAAGTACAAATTGGTAGTTACAAAATAACGTGGGGATATGAAGTATAGCATAGGAAATATACAATAATATTGTAATAACTATGTATGATGCCAGATGGGTACTGGAAATATTGGGGTGAGGGGGCACTTTGTAAAGTATATTATTATCTAACCACTATGCTGTGCACCTGAAACTAATACAAAATAATATTGAATGTAAAATGTAATTGAGCCCAGCCCGTGTGGCTCAGCAGTTGAGCATCTACACATGCACCAAGAAGTCACCGGTTTGATTCCTGGTCAGGGCACAGCCTGACTTATGGGCTTGATCCCGCAGTAGGGGGTGGGCAGGAGGCAGCTGATCAATGATTCTCTCATCATTGATGTTTCTAACTCTCTCTCCCTCTCCCTCTCTCTGAAACCAAAAACATAAAAAAAAATTATGTAATTGAAAAATAAAACTTAAATTAAAAATTAATTATACAAATACTTTTTTTTGCCATCTTGGACAGTTGGATGCTAGAAACACAAGAATAAGACAAGATCTTGCCCTTAAGATAACACTGTTTAGAGCAAAGGTGTTTATTTGGGAATCAGGGAGGTTTGTAAAACTCCTGAAACTATACCCAAAATTTCTTGTGTGAGCTATGGAAAATGTTCATAGCTTTAATTTTACACTCAAGTCTCTCTCTTTCTCTCTGTCTCTCCCTCTCTCTCTGACACACACACACACACACACACACACACACACACACACAGTGCAAAAGAAGTTACTAGTAAAACCACTTGGCTTGTAGACAGCCATGTGAGCTGATAAATTATAATGCAACATTTTATTGGCCAGTAGAGAGATGAGAAAAAAACATGAAAGCACTCATTATGCAGACATTCGACTTACATGTGCTGATACAGACCTTTCTTATTCCCAGGCAAAAAGTAAATGAAGTAAAATAAAGGAAGTTTGTGGTTACTTTTCCTTTGGGTTCATTTACATGATTTTTGTTGTATCTTGAATAATATTTATATAACCATATTGTAGGTGTTGATTTTTAGTCTTTAGCTTTTAGAATCAACCAAGTGACACATCTGGGAGATGTATTTATTATTCACCATGGCAATGTAAAAATAATAAATTACCAAAAAGTAGTTGGAAGTGGCAAGGTGAATAGGAATGTAAGTAGAATCACTAATGTCCTTAACTTCATTCCAGGGAGTAAGTAAATACTCCAAGGGCTAAATCAAGATTCAAAATTTTATGTATAATATTTTTAAAGATATAAAGAAAACTTCTAGAAGAAATAAATTAACAAAAAGCAGGAGTTGGAGAGGATAGGAGAGCTGGTGCAAATGGCAATACATTTCTCACTTTTATAGTAAGGAGTCAATAGATTCTTTCTAAATTAAGACACAGATATAAGGACATTATTTACAAAGTAGCAAGCAATTTTACTTCCCAAGTCTAGCTATCCAGTGTCTAGGATACAGTGGGTGGTCAATGAATAATTATCAAATGCACTGATTCAACATAATTTTGGAGAGTCCACTGTATGCCAGACAGTATTCTAGGAATTAGGGATACAATGATTAAGAGATTAAGTCTCTGACCAATTGATGGTCCTCAGATGGGCAGGGGATGGGGAGGTTGGGTAAAAAAGATAAAGAGCTTAAGACATACAAATTGCTAGATATAAAAATAGTCAAGGGGAAAAGATTAAATAAAGAATTTATATGCATACTAGAGGCCCTGTGCACAGATTCGTGCACCAGTGGGATCCCTCGGCCTGGCCTGAGCCCTCTCACAATCCAGGACCCCTCGGGGGATGTCGGAGGCCCAGTGCACAGATTAAGCCTGATCCCCGCAGGCCAGGCCAACAAGATTCTTTCTTCCCCTAAGTAAAATTTTAGAGGTTATTGAATATTTTAGGGGACATTGTAAAAAGGTGAAATAGTATCAAACGGTGAATTCTACCTTTCATTTGTTTCAGATTTATTTACTTTATGAAAGAATTCAGCCTTCTCTAAAACTGCGCCCCCAAAGGAAAATGAACAAAGACATTGAGACAATATAAAAAATAAAAATGTGCAAATGGTCAACAAACATGAAAAAGGCCAATATTACTAGGGATTAAAAAATGCAAAAATCAAGCAAGATAGCATTTTGCCAGTCAAATTAGAAAAGTTTTTTTTAAAAAAAATAATATCTATTGTTAGAGTAGAAGAAAATAAATACTCCCATGCATTACTGGTAAAATTCCAAATTGTTATGAAACCTTTTATAGGCTTCCGTTACATTCAGTTGATGCAATTTGGCATTTAGTAACAACAACAAAAACTTAAAATATATATATTTTTTGTCCCCCCAAAAATCTGCTTCCAGAAATTTAAGACATAATTAAGTTAAATATTTGACTATAAGAATGTCAAGCCCTGTCCAAGTGGTTCAGTTGGTTGGAGCATTGTCTGGTATACCAAAAGGTTGAGGGTTTGATTCCCAGTCAAGAGCACATACCTCAGTTATGGATTTGATCCCAGTTGGTGGGGGCTCATCTGGAAGGCAACCACTCAATGTTTCTCTCTCACATTGATGTTTTTCTCTCTCCCTTCTTCTCTTTCTAAAATCAATTTTAAAAAAGCAAAACAAAAACGTATCTTTGGGTGAGGATTTTAAAAAAAGAATATCGATAACAGCATTGTTTATAATGGTTAAAAATTTAAACAACTTATATATTCAACAATATAATAAGAAAGTGGTTAAGTTATGGTAAAATTGGTTAAGACACATCTTTAAAAATAGTGATGTAGATATCTACTTATTGACATGGAAAGATGATATTAACTCAAAAATGTAGGTAAGAAAATAGCATGTGTAATATCAGCCTAATTTTTTAAAGAAATAATTATAAGAAGATATGGAAAAAGACTATTAAAAATTAACCCAAAATGGAAAATGGTTAACTGTAAAAATTTTTTTGTGTTTTTCATATTTGTTGTACAATCATTTTTTAAAAGAACATTGCATAGTGAAACCGGACAACCAATGGGTCCGGGCTGCCTGTGGCCACTTGCGCCAATTAAACAGAGACAGGATTGAGTCATATATGAGCGGTTATTCCAACAATGCCTAATGCAGGCGGTATGGGAGAGCAGCAGGTCATCCAGGAAAATCTGCTCTCCACCCTTCTCCCATAAGCAAGCTGCTTATAATGGGTAGGACAAAGAGTACATGAGGAAGTAGGCAAAAGGAATAAAAGTGGGTATAATGGTTATAGATTACAGGCAATGTGGGTTGGGGGCCGGTGCCTCCTGGACTCCATCGCTTGAGCAATAAGGTTGTTAATCTTTCCATGATAATGGGCAGTTCTGGGATGAGAATGGACCACATTCCAAGGTTGACTGCCAGGTCCAAGGTTGACTCCCAGGTCCCGGGGCATAAAATTCCCAACCAGGTTAGAAAGTGCTTTCTTTAATCAGAACAAAATGATCACGGTTAACAGATCATGATTAATATTTTGTTTTTTTTAAAATATAGTTTTATTGATTTCAGAGAGGAAGGAAGGGAGAGAAAGAGATAGAAACATCAATGACGAGAGAGAATCATTGATTGGCTGCCTTCTGCACACCACATACTGGGGACCAAGCCAGCAACCTGGGCATGTGCCCTAACCGGGAATTGAACCATGACCTCCTGGTTCATAGGTCAATGCTCAACCACTGAGCTATGCCAGCAGGGCAATATTTCTTATAACTATGAGCTAGTCCCCAATATTCTATTTTTCCCCTAACTATTGTACTGATTATTAATTTGTCCTCTCCTGGCTTCAAAACCATTATTTTTGCCTGCTCTGTAAAAATGGATCTGAGCCTTTTAAATATTTTTCCTTTGACAGCAGACACAATGTTTTGTCACTAGAGGACGCTGGAGAGACACTGGAGGAGGAAAGGGTTTTGCTCGTAGGTTCTTGCTGGGGTTTTCTAGTGCTCAGCTCCTGTAGCGTCCCCTGAATATAAGGAAAAACTCTCCTGTGTGTCTCCTCTACACTCAATACTTTACTACAACACACTTCACATCTGATACCAGATGTGTGGGGTTTCCACTCATCAAGAAATTCTGTGTCACTTTGATACCATGATACCAAAACCTATATTTAATACCTGACCGAATTGTTCTTTCAACCTCTTCCAGAAACGTAATCTTAATCAGTCTGGAATTTTCTGATCAAACATCAGTAAAGTAATCGGTTACCTGGGCCCTGTCCATACTGCTTCTCCCCCCTCCCAAGAAGGGGCAGTTTGCAAGCTGAAAACTCTTGCCATTCCTTCCCTCCCCGCCCCCTCCCAAACAAGATGTCCTGGTCTAAAAATAATCTTTTTTTTTTTTTTTTTTGTAAGTAGCTTCTTTGCCCCCACCCTTCTTCCTATAAAAAACCTTTCATTTGGTATAACTTGTTCGAGATGGGATGCTGCCTGATTTGAGAATCACTTAATAAAGCCAATTAGCTCTTCAAATTTACTTGGTTGAATTTTGTGGGTTTTTTTAACACTCCTAACTTGCACGAGAACAAGGCAACACTCTGCCTTCTTGTTGCACCTCTTATCCTGTAAACTAGTGTTCTTTTCACAATCTATTTAGCGCCCCATTTCCCATTTTTGTGCTTTTTATTAGTGGTTTCACTGCTTAAAATAGCCCTTAAACATCGTTTTGAAGTGCTGTCTAGTGTTCCTAGGTGAAAGAAGGCAGTGAGGTACCATCTCACACCTGTCAGAATGGCAATCATCAACAAACGACAAGTGTTGGCGAGGATGCGGAGAAAAAGGAACCTTCGTGCACTGCTGGCGGCAATGCAGACTGGTGCAGCCACTGTGGAGAACAGTATGAAGTTTCCTCAAAAAACTAAAAATGGAACTCCCATTTGACCCAGTGATCCCACTTCTAGGAATATATCCCAAGAAACTAGAAACACCAATCAGAAAGGATATATGTGCCCTATGTTTATAGCGGCACAATTCACCATAGCTAAGTTTGGAAACAGCCTAAGTGCCCATCAGCAGATGAGTGGATTAAAAAACTGTGGTACATCTACGCAATGGATTACTACGCTGTGGTAAAAAAGAAGGAATTCTTACCGTTTGCAACAGCATGGATGGAACTGGAGAGCATTGTGCTAAGCAAAATAAGCCAGTCAGAGAAAGATAAATGGGGACCCACTCATTTATGGAATATAATGAACAACATAAACTGATGAACAAAAACAGATCCAGAGACAGAGAAGCATCGGTCAGACAGTCAAACCTCAGAGGGAAGGTAGGGGAGGGTGGGGGTAAGGGGGAGAGATCAACCAAAGGACTTGTATGCATGCATATAAGCCTAACCAATGGACACAGACAACAGGGGAGTGAGGGCATGAGTGGGGGGGGGGGGGCAATGGGGCGATAAGGACACATATGTAATACCTTAATCAATAAAGAAAAAAAATTTAAAAAAAGGAAGGCAGTGAGGTGCCTTATGGAGAAAGTGCCTGTTAGATCTAAGCTTTGTTCAGGCACGAAACATAATGTTGGAAGACAGTGCAATGTTAATGAATCAACAATATATATTAAATAAGTTATCCTTCAACAGAAACACAAAGCAAGCTTATGTATCGATCGGTTGATAAAAATGTTGTGACCAGAGGCTCACAGGAACCTAATCCTGAATTTCAAATGATGGTTCAATAATTGTTAATTCCTTGTTTATAGAACATAACTACTTACAGTAATAAGAATTGACTGTATGAAAACTTTTCCTGTTCCAATTATAATGTGATTTCTCTCTTCTGATTATGTCAGACTGATAGAGTACTAAAATCATTATTAAACCATTATTTCACTAATTAGTTATTCTTACACATATTAGTAAAGTCACATATTTTCTATAGTAAGTGAAATTTCAGAGGTTCAAAAAGGCATAATTGGAGAAGAAAACACTGATTAATTCACTTTTTATGTGGCAATTCTTAATTTATTTGCATATTTGATTATGCACTATCTTTAAAGCTACCACTAATGTTGGGTTTTCATAATTTCAGATTTTTTATTTTATCTATTCTTTATGTTTTTTAGGAGAATTTGCAAAGGTATTTTTTCCCAAAGCTTAACAATGAAAAATCAATGAAATAAATTTAACCGACTGCTCTATTATCCCACCCCAATTGTGGGCACCATAGTTACTGAAAGCTGGTGAAAACAGTTCCTGGGCCAGAGAAACACTCTATTTCAAATATTTCTTCCTGCTGTCACGATTTCAAAATACCATGTTGCAGGTCTATAATGTCTACCATCCTGTTAAGTAATCTGTTGCCATATTTTCATATCTGTTGGAGGCAAGGTGAAAGGATGGGGGAGTCTTCCAAACTTCTAAACAAGAGCTGAGAACGGATAAAATGTTAGCCTCCGTGCTTTGTTTCAGCTCCAGCCAACATTAAAATGGTCAGAAAAGGATCATATTGATCCAAGCAACTTTCACATAAGCTGTGTCATTGTCAATTTAAGAGTTGCCTAGGTCCGTGGTCGGCAAACTGTGGCTCGCGAGCCACATGCAGCTCTTTGGCCCCTTGAGTGTGGCTCTTCCACAAAATACCACGGCCTGGGCAAGTCTATTTTGAAGAAGTGGCATTAGAAGAAGTTTAAGTTTAAAAAATTTGGCTCTCAAAAGAAATTTCAATCATTGTACTGATGATATTTGGCTCTGTTGACTAATGAGTTTGCCGACCACTGGCCTAGGTCATTAAAGACAGACTTCTTAGGCATGGTTTTTCCACATCAGAGTGACATGCCATGATTTCATGACAGAATTGTTTAATAGCATTTCTACTAACAGAAGAAATTAAGGCTCTGGTGGGAAGCAGACTTACATTCTCTTCCTTCTAACCTCCCCTTCCGACCTTCTCCCCCAGTTAAAACATATTTTCTCTCTCCAGATAGCGGTGGTGCCTCCAACCCCTATTTCCATAATTTCAAGCCCATTCACCTACACCCATCCAAATAAAGAAAATTTGCAGAAAGCATAGCTGTTTTTATTGCTCTGTAGCCACAGTGCTTACTGGGTGCACCCAGCTTCAAGTCAAAGCGTTCCCTTCCATCAGATGGCTGCTGGAGAAATTAAGAATGAAGGGCTCTGGAATGAAGGGGTGGGTGGATGAGAAAATCATGAAAGAGGGAGGATCAGGGTTCCTTACCAGCCTCCCTGAAGCCTTATTTCAGGTGACAAGCAGGAAGACAGTTGCTTCAAATTCCTGCACTGTGCCCACACCCACAGATGCAACCCATGTCGCAGAGCTGATACTGAAGAGGTTGGAGGAATTTCAATGACCTTTTTGGAGGTGGTGGCCTTAGCTGATGGCTTCCTCTATTCATTGCAAAACAGACCTGTTGGTCTTGGAGCTTTTAAGCATAGCAGCTTATTGTTTGTCAGTAGACAGCTCATTATTGGCAAGAGAAGTTAGAAGATTTTAGACCCTGCGGCCCACTTAGTGGTTCTTTTTAAGCCCTGGTTCGTTTCAATAAAATGAAATAATAACGGTTACGATAAGCTTTGATGTAACCATTTTAATGTATTTTTAATGTGATCCTTCATTGTAAATTGGATCTCAGGGCCCACATCAGTACTTATTCCCTGCTAAAGGAGTTCTTAACAAAACTCCTCTTTACATTTTAACACGGCCCTCTGTGCTCCAGTTATCCCCCACTGTTCAGGAATATTAATGTCACACGCATGTGTTGCCTCATGATTGCTGGAGGGCTCTGAATCATGGCTTGTAGATAATGAAGCACCAATGTAATGAATTAATCTATCTTAGAGCATCTCTTGTTTGAAGGTCATGTGGGTTCTTTAGCGTTTGCTTGAGTAATAGATTGTGTTGTGTGTTTTTTTATTGCTTGTAGGAAGAGACAAGTATGCAGTGTTAAGTAAATACCTTTCATGGCTGGAAGCTTTTCTGAAAGAAAGGGATTATTGAGCCAAATGCTAGCCAGTAAAGGACCAGGTCCTGGGACATGCAATCGGAATCACCAAAGCAGAGGGCTAGAGGGAAGAGACAAACAGGTCCGCTGTCCTGGAGTTGACAGGTTCCTTTAGATGTGAAGTTTGGGGAAGAAAGACGTAAGCTGTTTTGAAACAATTTACATCGGCTACATTTAGTTTTAAGCCACAATACAGGGAGGATAAAAGTGATAAATAAAGATGCTTTGGTGAGCTAGGAGTCTGCCTAACTATGTTGCTGATTTTGCAGATGGAGAAAGGGGTAATAAAAATCATGACTGAGAATTTCAGCTAACATTGGTCTATGGGAGGAGCTGGGTCTTTGGGAAGGAGTTCTTACACTCTATGTCATCCTGTAGGAAGAACTCTGCTTACAGTACAGCTCTGTGGTTGTAACTGTCTCTCCTCTTAACTTCCTTTTTGCTTCTATATATATTTCTCCGTCTTGGTACACCTTGCTGTGTGTGCATGTGGCTCGCCATGTCTGTAAGCATTGGGATACAACCTTCCCCCCCCCCCCCCCAATAAATCCTTTTGGCAAAGAAACAGTCAATATTATTTTCCAGCTGATGGGCCTTCATGGAATGCAGGGAGCCTCTAAAAGCTGGAAAGGCAAGGAATGAATTCCCCTCCAGAGTCTCTAGAGGCAGTGCAGCCCTGTGGACCCTTTTCATTTATTTTTATTTTAAAAGACTAGTTAATTGGTTTTGAGAGAGAGAGAAAGAGGACAGGAGAAGAGAGAAACATTGATGTGAGAGCATACCATTGATTGGCTGCCTCCTGCACACCCACAGCCCATGCATGTGCCCTGACTGGGAATCAAACCATTGACCTTTTGACCTTTCGGTGAATGGGACAATGCCCAACCAACTGAGCCATATCCACCAAGGCCTCTGTGGACCCATTTCATTTCATTTTATTTTTTTAAAACAGTATTTTTATTGATTTCAGAGAGGAAAGAAGAGAGAGAGAGAGAGAGAGAGAGAGAGAGAGAGAGAGAGAGAGAAACTTTAATGATGAGAGAGAATCATCCATAGGCTGCTTCCTACAAGCCTCCTATTTTGGATCAAGCCTGCAACCCAGGCATGTGCCCTGACCAGGTAGTGCATCATGATCTCCTGATTCATAGGTTGACGCTCAACCACTGAGCCATGCTGGCCAGGCATTTAGGCCCATTTTAGAATTCTGACCTCTAAAACTCTAAGACAACAAGTTCATGTTGTTTTAAGCAAGTAAATTTGTGGTACAGCAGCAATAGAAAAATAAAATAGGGAAAATATAAGCTATAAATAAAGATTCTTTGGTGAGCTAGAGCCTGCCTTGCTGGGAAAACTCTGACAGAAATATTTGCTTGGAGCTAGTAGTAACAAGGACAATGAGAGGGGAGGAATAGAAATAGATAGAAAGGGTCAAAGAACACAGAAATTGGCAGATCCCCAGGATTTGAAGAGAATGGGTATATTAGTCAGCTAGGCTGCCAGAACAAGATACCACAGACTAGGTCAGTTAAAAAACACAAGTTATTTTCTCACAGTTCTGGAGGCTAGAAGTCCAATGTCCAGGTCTCAGCTGGGTTGGTTTCTTCTGAGGCCTTTCTCCCTGGCTTACAGACTTCCTTCTCCTCACTGTGTCCTCACATGATCTTTCCTCTGTGTGTGCTCCGCCTGGGTGTCTCTGTGTGTCCAAATTTCCTTTATAAAGAGATTAGTCAGAGTGGATTAGGGCCCAGTCTAAGGATCTCATTTTTAACTCAATAGCCTCTTTAAAGGCCCCATCCCCAAATAGTCACTTGGGGGCTAAGACTTTAACATATGGGTGTGGGTTTTTTTTTGGGGGGGACACACAATTCAGCCCATAACAATGGGATTGGCAAATGGAGGAACAGTCTACAAAATAACTGCTGAGGGCCTAGATTGGAGACTAAGGCAATATATGGCTTATTCAGTGCAATGAAAAGTGATTCAGGTTTGGATGCCAGATGGGCAAAAGGATGTTAGTGGAACAATTGGCAATAATTTGAATAAGGAACATAGTTTAGATAATAGTATTACATCAGTGCTTATTTCCTTGTTTGATAATTATACTATGGTTATGTAAGATATCAGTATTGGGAAAGCTTGAGTGAAGAGTATATGGGAACTCTGTACTGTGGGGGGTTCAGAAAGAGTTACCCCAAGATGTGCCCCTGTGGTATGGGGATTGTTTTGAGCTAAAGACAACTTTTGCTTCTCCCTTGACTACCTAGAAGAACTTGAATTAGGGGGCCTTGCCTACAGTAAGAGATTATCAGCGCTAACCTTTTTGACCTACCTGTTTGGCAGGACAAACCACTCATTACTGAATATCTGTTCTCCCTGTAATGTCCTTCTAAAGCCTCAAGGTGCATTACCTCATCTCTAGCTCAGGATGTCTCATATACCTCAATCCCCCTTTCTATCTCTGAACCTCTCCTGCATGTGGGGTCTCTGACTCTCTCATGTATGAGGGGTACCCACACATATGTACGCAGTAAATTTGGTTGTTTTCTCTTGCCAATCTGTCTCGTGTCTATTTGACTATTAGACCAGAGTACGAAAATGGTGCCCTGCCCCCACAATGGTTATGTAAGATGGGAACTCTGTACTATGGGAACTCTGTACTATTTTTGCAACTTTTTTTCTGTCTATAATTAATTATTTCAAAATGAAAAGTTAAAAATTTAAAAAGTAAGTAATATAGGGTTAACAAAGAGGAGAGACAGAGAGGGAGGGAGAGGGAGGGAAAGAGAGAGAGAGAGAGAGAGAGAGAGAGAGAAAGAGAAAGAGGATGGGATTGGAAGTTACAGCAAAGGAAGAAATAACGGGGGAAGAATCAAGGAGAAACTGAGTTCCATGAGGTCAGAGATTATATCTGCTGTTTGGGACAGTGCCCTGGGAGGCAATATTCATTGAATCACAAACTCTGAAGAGGAGAAGGCCGTAGGCCCATTGAGCTCTACTTCACATTCATGAAAAGCCTCAAAGTTTAAAATGTGAATTTGTACCCAAATTTAGATCGTGCGTTGTGTGTGTTGAAACTGAATTCCTTGCATGTAAACATTTAAGATACACTGCCCTCTTGGTAACTGAGTTTTGGTATCCATTCTTGTTCTCTCCCCCCCCCCCCTTCCCCTCCTTCCTTTTAAACTGTTTTGGGGGCGGGGATATAATTCACATACGATAAAAACTCACCATTTAAAAGCGTATTTAATGCTTTTCTGTGCAACCAACCCCATCCCCAATTAGGGGTCACCTAGCACCCTCCCACCTCAACCCGCACCCTATCGCCCAGTCCCAGGCCACCTCTAGTCTACTGTCTGCCTCCATGGCTTTTTCTCTTCTGGACATTTTTTTGTAAATAGATCTTGCATTCCGGAGACCAGCCGCTTTCCGAACGCCCAGCCCGCACGATGAATGGCTAGTGGCCGCGGGATTGGGCAGCACGGATTGCGCGGGGCACCCAATCGCTTTGGAGCCTGTGGAGGAGGCAGGTGCAGGTGGCGGGAGGAGGCGCCGCGGACCCGCGGCCGTCAAAGGCGGGCGCGGCCCCGTAGCCCGCGGCGGGCGCCAGCGCGTGCCGTGCCGGCGGGAGCCCTGCGCGGGGCATGGCGGGCTGGTGGCGGGCGCTGCCGAGCGCGGCCCGGCGCTACCCGTGGCCCACGAACGTGCTGCTCTACGGCGCGCTCTTCTCGG
Organism: Eptesicus fuscus; assembly: GCF_027574615.1. Classification (NCBI taxonomy): domain Eukaryota; kingdom Metazoa; phylum Chordata; class Mammalia; order Chiroptera; family Vespertilionidae; genus Eptesicus; species Eptesicus fuscus. Next base: position 22,630,532 of record NC_072476.1, read on the forward strand.
CGGGTGACGCGCTGCAGCAGCGACTGAGCGGCGGCCCGGCCGACTGGCGGCAGACGCGGTGCGTGGCCACCGTGGCCGTGACCTTCCACGCCAACTTCAACTACGTGTGGCAGCGCCTGCTGGAGCGCGCGCTGCCGGGCCGCACGCCGCGCGCCATCCTGGCCAAGGTGCTGTGCGACCAGGCTGTGGCCGCGCCCGTGGCCGTCACGGCCTTCTACACCGGTGAGATGCCGGGGCGGGGTTCAGGGGGCCGGAGCTGGAGGGGGGGGGGGGGGGGTGAGGGGTGGGCAGGGGCCAGGATTGGGGGAATGGAGGCCCGGCCCCGGACCGAGGGGTGTAATCCTTGGTGGGAGGGTCGGAAAGTTCAGGGACGGGGAGGGGGCTGGAGGTGAAGGTGCAAGGACCCAGAAATTTGGGGACCCCGGATTAAGGGGGCCGAGGAGAAGTGGGGGAATGGCTAGAGAGGCCAGGGATTAGGGAACCAACATCCAGTGGGTCAGGGATCAAGGGGGCCAGGAGCGCAGTTGAGGTTCGGGGGTCTGTGCATAGTCCGGAGGCTGGAGATTTCAGGGGGCATGGGGCGTAGGTTGGAATGGGGAGGCAGGGCTGGGGGCGATTTCCCCCTGAAAAAGGTCCACGGAGTGTCGTAGTGTCGAGGAGACCCTAGCTAGTGGTCATAGCAGCTGCAACCCCGCTGACCTAGTTGTGGGTCAGCCAGCCTGCTCCTGGGAAAATCCATGGGGCCTCCTTTCCACTGGCGCACATTTCTTTCCAATACACCAACGAAACGTGAGGGGACTCAGCATTAGTGTGGGTGGAACCTGAAACTGGGCCAGGTTTCCCAGAAAATTCAGGCTCGGGCACTAGCCTTGCTTTGGTAAGATTTTCCTGTGGAAAAAGGTGTGTGTGTGTGTGTCTGTGTGTGTGTGTGTGTGTGTGTGTGTCCCATCCCAACATCAAAAGCTACTGAAAATGTGAGGGGACCCCTGCAAAAGAGGACTCTATACCTGTGAGGGTCCTGGGAGCTCCCTCCTCAGAAAACCTGTTGTCTGAGGGCCGGGCTTTCGGAACCTTGCTCAGGTCCCCAAATACCAAAAACAATGGAAGGCTCTGTGGCTTTATCGTCTTCAATTTCCACAGCCTGGAAAGGAGTGGGCAGGGGAGAGTCCTGGGCCTGGCCTTGGCATTAGGGATCACAGATCACCCCAAGAGGGTCTTCTTGTCAGTGGCTGTTGGTGCCTTTTAAACCGGGGTGAGCCTGGCCAGCGTGGCTCAGTGGTTGACCGTGGACCTATGAACCAGGAGGTCACTGTTCCATTCCTGGTCAGGGCACATGCCTGGGGTTGCAGGCTCGATCCCCAGTAGGGGGCAATTGATGATTTTCTCTCATCATTGATGTTTCTATCTCCCTCTCCCTCTCCCTCTCCCTCTCCCTCTCCCTCTCCCTCTCCCTCTCCCTCTCCCTCTCCCTCTCTCCCTCTCCCTCTCCCTCTCCCTCTCCCTCTCTTCCTCTCCCTCTCCCTCCCTCTCCCTCTCTCCTTCTCCCTCTCCCTCTCTCTCTTCCTCTCCCTCTCCCTTTCTCTCTCCCTCTCCCTCTCCCTCTCCCTCTCCCTCTCCCTTTCCGTCTCCCTCTCCCTCTCCCTCTCCCTCTCCCTCTCCCTTTCCGTCTCCCTCTCCCTCTCCCTCTCTCTCTCTCTCCCTCTTCTCTGAAATATACACTGAGTGGCCAGATTATTATGATCTCTGAATGCATAATAATCTGGCCACTCAGTGTATATCCTATATAATAAAAGGCTAATATACAAATTGTCCCCTTAACCAGGAGTTCAACCAGCAGGCAGGCCGGCCAACCACCCATGTCCCCTCCCCCTGGCCAGGCTGGCCAGACCCCACCCATGCACAAATTCATGCACCGGGCCTCTAGTACACACACACACACACATATTGAGTGGCCAGATTATTATGCGTTCAGAGATCATAATAATCTGGCCACTCTGTGTGTGTGTGTGTGTGTGTGTGTGTGTGTGTGTGTAACAGTTTAAACTGGCTTGAGGTGGTCAAGTCACCATCTTGAAGAAACCTATACTGCCCCATAGATCTTATTTGGGGGGAGGGCAGATTCTGTTCCTTTCCTCACAAGCCCCATAGAAAACTCAAAGAACTGGACTGCTTGATGCAGTCTCAGCCAACCACATGGCTCAGGGGGTCAGTGAGGTCAGGGAAGTCACAGTAATGGAGAACCGGAGAGCAGGGACCCCCTGGTTTATCAGATATGTGTCTTCTCCCAGGGCATGACTTCCTGGCCAGATTTGCAGACTGGTTCATCATACCAGTTACTAGTGGCTTTGTACAGGGGTGAAGGGGTTGGGAGCCGGGGGCTGTGAGTTTGGGAATCAGATTCCCATTTAATCCTCAAACAACCCTGTGAGGCAGGTAGTCTTATTATAATGTAGTCCCACATTACAGATTAGGAAATCAAGGTGCAAAGGGTTTAAGTGACTTGCCCAAGACAACACAATTCCTGCTGTTCTCAGTCTCTTGACTGTTGTCCGTCTGCCTGACCGGAAAGACAAAGAACAGTGCTTGGGGAAGCCTATGGTTCAGGCCTGAGGCCCCTGAAACAGAATCCTGCCCAGGTGCTTGTTTCGCTTTCAGATTTCTGGCCCAGTGTCCCTCACTTCCTGTTAAAATGCAGAAGGAAGGTGGGACCCCTTGGATTGGATGTTTGCTCCAAGCACTTCCGACTTAGAGATTGCTTGTATCAAATGACCCTTTGTGCCTTGGGGAGCTTGAGTAGTGATTAAGAGTTCTGGCTTGGAATCTACACCTGGGTTGGTCTTGCACCACTATTTTTTTTTTTAATCCTCACCCAAGGGTAATTTTTCCACTGATATTTAGAGAGAGTGGAAAGGAGGGAGATGGAGGGCTGGGGAGAGAAGAGAGAAAGAGAGAGACATCATGTGAGAGAGACACATCAATAGAGGCCAAGGATTGAACCTGCAACCCAGATACGTGTTCTTGATAGGGAAGTGAACCCGTGACCCTTTGGTGCACAGGCCGACGCTCTAACCACTGAGCCTACAGGCCAGGGTAGTCTTGGCCCCCTATTAACCTTCCTGAACTCTTTTTCCTTCTCTGAAACTGCGATCCTCAGCTGGTGGTTAGGAGGATCAAATGAAATAGTGCACACACGTAATTAGTGCTGGTTAAGTGGAATGAGGTTTACCAATATACTGCTGGGTTTTCTGATGAGTTCTGGTTTAAGAAATCCCCTGTGAAGTGACTACAAATATTTTATTTCCCCTTCCTCCTTATGCAATTTGGGGGAGAATTTTTAAAGCACTCATTTTTACACCCTTCCTAAAATAGGAGGGTTTCATCCTTATTCCCAGAATTTCTTTTCAGAGTTGTCAACATCAAAGTTTTGAAAATGTTTTCAGGAAGGCTGAATTGGAGTTCTGCTTTTCAATTCTGATTTAAAAGCCTCTTTCTTTGGTGGTAAACTTGTAGTTGCCAGAATACACAGGATCCATTAGCCTTTTTTTTTTTTTTAAGGTAATTACGTTTTAAAATTTTTAAGCATTTTACAAAAAATTTGAAAGGGAGAGAAAAAAAGTCACCAATGGTCTCACTATCCTAACACTGCTGTTTTTATGAATTTTCTTAGTTTTTTTTTTTTTTTTTTTTTTTTTTAAATCATTCCTCTATGCCTGGCGGCATGGCTCAGCAGTTGAGCATCAACCTATAGACCAGGAGGTCACAATTAGATTCCCGGTCAGGGCATATGCCTGAGTTTCGGGCTTGATCCCCAGTGGAGGGTTTGCAGGAGGCAGCCTATCAATGATTCTTTCTCATCATCAATGTTTCTATCTCTTTCTCCCTCTCCCTTCCTCTCTGAAATCAATTTTTTAAACATTAAAAAAAATAAAAAATTATTCCCCTATAACTTTTATAGCCTACTAACCTCACTTCATACTTATCATTCCTTTAAAAATGTATCTAGTTTTAGAGTGGAGATTATATTCTCTTTTCTATGTTGAGTCAGAAAGGACATATTGAGTAAGTGGTAGTGGTGATTACTTTACATATTGAAATAGGAAACTTGAGCTCTTTTACAGTATTCTTCCTACTTAATCTTTTAAAATTCTTTTGATTTGTGTTTTTGCAAATAGGCATGAGTATTCTCCAAGGAAAGGATGACATATTTTTGGACCTGAAACAGAAATTCTGGAATACATATAAGGTATGACAGACTTTTGAAAATGCAACCAAAATGTTTTTGTACATTTTTAACATTAAATACATTTTAATAAAAATATTATTAAATTAGGGCTACAGTTGGTTAGCCACAAGATACAATATTTTAACAGATGAACCGAATGAAAAGAAGCTTTAAGAGTGCCTATACGAGCGTCTCTGAATTGTATTCAGTGTTCACAATAATTCCTGATGTTCTTATATTTACTCTTACTATTGATTATAATTTAGTGAATCTCAGAATCAAAGAGTTTATTGCAAAAAGGCTAGAATGTGAATGGAATCATTCCCACATCAGAGTCGAGGTTTCCAGATGTGCATTCTGCTGAGTCTCTGTGAAAGGAACCTTCTTAACATTACAGAGTATTTACAGAGAAAGATGGTACTCCCCAGGGTCGTGTCTAGGCTTGAAGCAAGTCACTTGTTGTACTCTTTGCTCAATACAATATACACAATCCAGTCTGACAAATATTTATTAATTAATTCAGTGAAGATTTGTGATTTTCTTCTGTTTTATTTTGGAAAAAGGAATAAGTTTTCCTATGATGCCATAGATCCTATGGAAATATGTATATCAAAGCTTTATAAAAAGAGTGAGCAAGCAGAGTTGTGAAAGAAAGGGGCGTTAGGCAGGGATTTGTAGGTGTTTCCGATTCTCCTCCCTTAATGAAGACATACAGGTTATCTTTGTTGCATGTTGAATGCCACGCTAAGGATCTTGAACTTCAGTAATAGTAGTGGCAAGAGAAACAAAACACGGGGGCTGTTGTAACCAAGTTCACATGAGAAATAATGAAGGAGTAGGAATAGGAATGATTTGAGAAATATTTAGGAGGCAAAATTGGTAGGTCTGGGTGATTGGAAATTGGGGTTATGGGCAAGGACACATCTAGGATGAACCACAGGCTGTGACTTAAGTAACTTGAGATAGGACATAGAGGACAGTGATCCAATTTGAGAAACAAGATAGTTGAGTTCAGTATGGGAAATGTTGAATTCCAGATGCTTTTAGGATTTCAGAGGGAGATGTCCAGATGCACAGAGGAGAACTCAGAGCTAGAGATAATAGACATGGAAGAAATTGGGATAAAACTAGGCTTTTGATAGGAGCTTGACCAATGAAAGTAAGAGCACAGAAGAAAAGAAGCACCCAAAAGGAATCTGTCACAAAAGACTCTAATAGCCCAAGGGATGTGTGAGAGTAGAATTGGTTCTTTGTTGCTAAGGAATTATCCCCCTGTCCAATCCATGTTCTCTTGATGAAGGTGGGAAGGACATCTCTAGTTTATTTGTTGTTTACATGTAAGTAGTACTTGAGCTTTTTGTTTTTTGTGTGTTTTTTTCTTTTTTCTTTCTTTCTTTCTTTTTTTTTTTTTTTTTGCACAGACGGCATGCAATTTCTGTCTCCTTTCACCACCTGCAACATGGCAGTTCAGATATATTATCTCTTAGAAATATATTGGATAATACATTTTTCTCTCTTATATAGTTTCAAAAAGCTTTAATATGGAAATAATTTTAAACTTACAGAAAAGTAATAAGAACAGTTCAAATAACACCCATATGGGTGGCCTGAATGGTAGGCCAAGTCACATCTGGGGGGCTCAGTCTCCTTGAAGAGGGAGGTGCCCAGTCCCAGTCACTGGAGTCTCTGGTCCTCCTCTGACAGCTTATCCCAGAAGTTCTACCAGTGGCACCAACAGACATGTGGAGCCTACAGTGCACCTTGTCCAGACCTGGACTCCTTGGGCTTTGGCTGGCCCTTTTCCTGGCTCCTCTCCGGACTGAAAGCAGCTACTGTGTGCTGACACCAACACCATGCCAAAGCTGAGGATTTGGAAATGAACTTGAACTCCTGCCTAGCAGAAGTTCACCATCTGGAGGAAGAGACCTGCCTATAAAAAGAGAACTTGCCCCTCAGATATTCGGTGGGAAGTTAACACCACCTTTGTTTGCTCTGACACTGTGCCAAACACTCAAAACAGGCCTGAAAGGCCAACCCGGGGGTCCAGGAACCTGCCCTCTGAGAGGTGGTTCGGTCCAGCCACAGGCTCCTGGCCCAGCCTCATCTCACGCCTCCCTCTCTCCACTCTGTACCTCAACCATTCTTGAATTTTTTCAGTTCCTGGAACATGGAAGCCTCTTCCCACCCCAGCCTTTCCCAGACTCACACCTCCCCTTCCTTTGGACCTCAGCTTACACATAATTTCCTAAGGAAGCCTTTTCTGACTACTTATGCCCATTATAAAGTCTCCTAACCCTTAGAATTGCCTTGTTGAACTTCTCACAGTTGTAATAAATCACTTATTAATGTGGAAAAAAATCCATATGCCCTGTACCCAAATTCACCTATTCACATTTTGCCCCATTTATTATTTGCTTCTTGCTCTATCTATCCATCTGCCTATCTTTCTGTCTAATATGTTTTTCTGAATCATTTGAGTTCGTTACACACAGAATTACCATTTACCCCTAGATACTCAAGTATCTATTTTCTAAGAATAAAGATATTCTCATATAACCATAGCATAGTTATCAACTTCAATAAATTTAACCATGACAATAATCTTTTTATATCTTCTACCATCCATATTCCATTTTTGTCCATTGACCATCTAATGGCCTATATAGCATTTCTTTTCCTTCCAGTACAGGATCTAGTCTAGGATCAGATAATGCATTTGGTTCCTATTGTCTTTTTAGTCCCCATTATTTTGGAACATTTTCTTGGCCCTTTTAAAATCTATTGCAAAACTGATATCTTTGAAGAATATAGTCCTCTCTTTAAAACACACACAAAGCAGTTGCTTTTGCGGGCAGGGGGTTGTCTGTTGCTTCCTCATGATCAGAAGGTGGTACATTCCTGGCTGGGACACTCCATGTGTGGTGATGTGACCTCCTCAAGGTTATCACCCCAGAAGGTGCACGCTGTCCTTCTGTCTCTGGTTGGAGATGGGAAGGTGTCTGATTTTTCCACAGTCGACTCACTATTTTCCCCCTTGAAGTTAATAAGCAGCCTGTAGGGAGGCACTTGAAGACCATGCAAATAAATACCCTGCTCCCCGTCAGAATGTTCCACCCCCCCGCCAGTTTGGCACCCCAGTTTTCTGCCTGAGCCAGTCTGTGCCGTCGTGATGGTTGCCAAAGGATGAGTTTCCAGCTCCAGCACTGGTTCCACATTTACCAGGTGGCGCTCAGTGATCTGTGAACAAACGCCTGCTCTTGTATTCCAGTTATTTATTCTTTTCTCAGTTATCAGCATGGACTCAGGGATTCTCATTTTTTCAATGGCTTACAATTCATTCTGTGTGTAATTATCTTGATGCTTGAGTGTCCGGGATTTGGCCAGTGAGAGTCCCTTCAAGCTGGCTCCTATGTTCTTGTGACATCCATTGTTTGTTTTTTTTAATCCTCACCTGAGGATATGTTTGTTTTTTAAAATTAATGTTTGTTTTTTAAAATTAATGTTTGATTGGTTATCTCCTGGACATGTCCTGACTGGGGATCAAACCGGAAACCTAGGTATGTGCCCTGACCGGGAATCGAATCCTCAACCTTTTGGTGTTTGGGACCATGCTCCAACCAACTGAGCCACCTGGCCAGGGTCTCCCATTTTTTTAATTTAAAAAAATCACTTCCTTATTTTCATAAAAAGATATCCCTGGCTTATCTTATATCTTTACTTGCCCTGCCCCAGCCCTGGAACCAGCCGTTTCTTTGAGGAGTCCTTTTCCCTTTTAGTGGGGAATGGGAGACCAGGATCTGTGCAATGCAATCTACTAGGTGATGTTATGTTCTGAAAGACAAATATTGCCATAAGAAGTAAAGCCATGATTGGATAAGTTTACTCTTCTGATCCTTTTTGCTAAAATAGTAAATTCTTAAATGAGTATATCTTTTAAACAGCTTTTATTGAAGTGGTTTATTGTAGAAACTTTAGGAAATCCTAGTAAAAGTTAGTAAAATAAAAAAGAAAGTAATACCACCTTTATATTACTAGTGTAATACTACTTTTAAGGACTGTTTTTTTAAAACCTCTCTCTCTTTTTTTTTTAGGTATAATTTACATACCAAGACTTGTAGCTTTGAAAAAAAGCCATAATGATGACAATTTTTGTCAGAATGTACAGGTTGAAGCCTATTAAAATAAACCTATCTTAAAATATTTTATAAAAAACAGTGTCAGTTAAACTTATTTTATAGCATGAAATAGTAAAATATGTTATTAGCAAATCATTCCATAAATAATGGATTTGGTATACTTTCAAAAATTTATTGATGATCCTTTTATAAGTATGTTTATCATTTGCTTGGGCTAACAGGAAAATTGCAATATATAAATATGTGTTGTTATTTTGAAAGCAGCTGTCTAACAGAATTGATAGTGATTCTGGTAGACTTTTCATTCTAAATCTGTGAATATAACTAGTATAAATGTCTTGTACCCAACAGTTTTTTCCACAAATCCCCACCCTCTTATATTCAAGGGACCTTTAGTAGCCTAATTTAATCGGCTTAGTCTGAAATAAAATACCACCTCTGCATACTATCTGCCTGGTATTTCTTAATCTTTTATGGAATGAACTGTGATTAAAAGGCATTCTAATTTATATATTTTTAAATTCCAGAGTGGTCTGATGTACTGGCCTTTTGTACAGGTGAGTTTTAGTTCTTTGAATTCTTATAAGAGTTTATTTAAACCGAACTGATGACATATGTCTGGGAGCAAATCGCAAATGTTCCCTATACAGGTGAGTTTTAAACAACTCAGAATTTTATTTTATTTTTGTTTATTATTATTATTTTTTAATATATTTCTTTTATTGATTTCAGAGAGGAAGAGAGAAGGAGAGAGAGATAGAAACATCAATGATGAGAGAGAATTCATTGATCAGCTGCCTCCTGCACGCCCCCTACTGGGGATCAAGCCTGCAACCCAGGCATGTGCCCTTGGCCAGAATCGAACCTGGGACCCTTCAGTCCGCAGGCTGACACTCTATCCACTGAGCCAAGCCGGCTAGGGCAAACCACTCAGAATTTTAACTCCTGGCTTTGGTTTATACAGTCCTAACATCCTCTTTCTGTTACAGCTTACCAACTTCAGCCTTGTTCCTATTCAGTGGAGAACAGCTTACACTGGACTCTATGGTTTTCTGTGGGCCACCTTCCTTTGCTATTCACAACAGAGTGGCGATGGCACATTGACGTCAGTTTTCACATTCCTTCATCGAAAGAAGGCCAACGAATTTGAAAAGCCCCCAGAGAAATGAGGAGTCAAGGATTCCCTGAAAGTGACAATATTTTTCTTTAAATGCAGTGAGTTGCCTACTGATAAAGTACTCTACTTACCTGTGGTATGTGCTCCATTTGGAAGAATTACTATTCCTGGACCCACTTGTTTCCTAAGTACCACTTTAAATTTTATCCAAACCTTTTTTTCCTCATTCTAGCCTGAAAGTATTACTTCTCTAATATTTTCACTTCTTCAGTACTTTGGTAAACATCAATATCAGTGGCAAAATGGCATTTAATAATAGTTACTATTTCCATTCTAATATTTTAATGCCATTTAATTATATTTAATTATTAATGCCATTTAAGGAGCCTGTTTTGATTGTATACATCTCTTTTCTAACATCTCAGGTTATTCCTAAACACTTTTGGATCTGATTACCTTTTATACCAAAAGTAGTTCTTAATAGTAAATTTCTATTTACATGAAACTCAAAGTTAAGATTGAATAACCGTATTTTCCCCCATCCCAATACTATTTAATCATTTTTTTGCTGATACTAAAGTTCTATAAGTATATTTTATATCATAAAAATAGTGTATGATTGTACACTGTCCTATATAGAATATAGTTCATTGGCATTTTCTATTTTTGTAATTTCTAAGTTTTAGTTTTGAGCATCTTCAGTACCCCATATGAAATTTGACTTCTTAGAGAAATATACTGAGTAAGTTTCTGGGGGAAAAAGAATAAGAATAATTTTTCATCCTTCGTAAGGAAGAACTCTATTTCATAGGTTTCTAGGAAAAAGTTACCCCAAATTTCATGCTGATGTTATATTTTTAAAAATCAATGTTTTAAACTAAATTTTATAGGTAATCTTTAAGGTAGATAAGAGAAACTTCATTCAATCTTTCAGATTTACTGTTTGTCTCACCTCAAAACAAGTGGGTTTAAAATTATATGAAAATCTCAAAAAGTTTCAGCAAATTTCACCTAAGAACTAAACCACAATTCTGTTGTTTCCAATGGAGTATTGCACAAATTTAAGATGTGAAGCACTAAAATGTTAATAAATTTATCTTGAGAATTTATATTTAAGATTAATTTAATGATATATACTTAAAATTTTGAGCATATCATTTGTAATATAAATTTGTCATAACTTTTAAGTATATGATTACTTTTATTTTACATTATTGGGACAAAGGTAGGAAATTTCTATCACCCACTCCTCAACTTTGAATAATGTAGATGCTTCTATCCAGTGTACTTGTAATTAATAAAAGCTAATGTCCTTTTGTCATATAGTTTAATTAAAATAACATGGATGGATCTTGATAATATTATGCTAAGTGAAATAAGTCAGTCAGAAAAAGCTAAGAATCATATTATCTCATTCATATGTGGGATATAAAACTGAAACTCATAGAAACAAACAACAGTATGGTGGTTATCAGAGGGAAGGGGGTGGGGAGCGGTAAAGGGTAAAGGTGAGCAAACATATGGTGATGGAAGATGATTTAACTTTGGGTGGTGGGCACACAATGCAATATGCTAGTACAGATCATGTATCATAGAAATGTACACTTGAGACCTATATGATCTTATTAACCAGTGTCACCCCAATAAATTAAATAAAAAATAAAATAATTTATTATTTGCATTGTTTTAAAAGTAGCTAATACCACAGAAAAGTCATTTCACAATACATAAGACAAATTTTGTCATTAAAAAAGTATATGTGGAGTAACTATCACAAGTACTACCTGCAGTCTTTTAGCTGAGCTTCAGCATTATTTTATGATGGAAAAATAGTGTTTGCATTTTGTACAAAAGCAATTGGGAAAACAGACCTTGTTTATGCTGTTAAGGAGAAATGAGTTTTTTATTCATAGAAGTATGATAATCTGTACTCAGTAATGTGTTACCCTGTAATATAGAAAATATGTAGCTTGGCTTCTCTAAATTTTTGCAGATAATAATACACTCTCAGTTTTTTAAAAAATATATTTTTTATTTATGTCAGAGAGGATGGGAGAGGGAGAGAGATAGAAACATCAATGATGAGAGAGAATCATTGATTGTCTGCCTCCTGCACGCCGCACACTGGGGATTGAGCCTGCAACCTATGCATGTGCCCTGACCGGGAATCGAACCCTGACCTCCTGGTTCATAGGTCGACACTCAATCACTGAGCCACTGCAGCTGGGCCACTTTCAGTTTTTAATGCAAATAATACAATGTTTTTCTGGTTTAAAATGCTGCCAATCTTGGTAAAACACACTCTAGACCTTCTTGTGTTTAGAACCAGGCAGGTAGCCCCGCCTCTTCCTCCAGATTACCCAGTTCCATAAGGTTTCTTTAACTGTGTGTTGGGCTCTATGTTTGCTCAGGCAAAGGCAAAACCTATAATTCCTTTCCCTAATGGAGCTGAGGTAGACTGGATTTTCAAAGCAACGTTACCTCGTATGTGTAGAAAACAAAAGGGAAATTTGGAGGATGTCAAAAGAATTTCTTTAAAAAAGCTTACAGAATATGGATTTCTGATCCTCTCATAGTTAGCTTGAACTCAGAGATCACAAATCCTGTCCTAGGTCCAGGCATTTGGCGTACTCCCTGGTGGTCACTGTATGATAATACAATTGGCCCTGCTGCTACCAAAATGAAGAGCGCCCAAGTCTCATCCTGTTGGACTGCTGGTTTCCATTTCTAGTCTCCGAGATAGGCCTCTTACAAAAGTAGTTGAAAATGATTTCTCAATTCAGGGGAGAGCTTTTCTTATACACAAATGGATGCAACCACCCTTATAACAAATGTTACTAAATGGGATGTAAAGAAGATAAACAACAGGATGATAACTGTGTTAAAAGAAGTTCATGATCTAATTGGGAGTAAAAGTAAAAAAAAAAAAAAATCTGGTTCTCAGGACGTCTAATCCAATTCATCACTAGTTGCATGAGCAGCATCTGTAACAAGTGGTCAATAGAAAGCTTGAATATTACTTAACTATTGCCACCCAGCCATAGATTAGCGGCAGAAGCAATAGGTACTTTGAAGTCATGGTGCCCTGGATAATCTGGGAAGGCTTCATGGAGGTGATGTCTGAGCTGGGTCTTAAAGAATGGAAAGTCACAAGAGTCTCAAGGTCTGTGAAGTGGAGGGTGATGGTAGGATCAGATGAGATGAGATCTTGAAAGAGAGCAAAGAGAAAGAAAAGACAGCCCAGCCAGTGTGGCTCAGTGGTTGAGCATCCACCTATGAACCAGGAGGTCAGGTTTCAATTCCCGATCAGGGCCCATGCCTGGGTTGCGGGATCAGTCCCTGTGTGGGGCGTGCAGGAGGCAGCTGATCAATGACTCTCTCTCATCATTGATGTTCCTATCTCTTTCTCCCTCTTCATTCCTCTCTGAGATCAACAAAAATATATTTTTAAAAAAATAAAGAAAAGTCATTTAAACTCTAACACAGAAGGGCATTTCCATCACCCACTCCTCAACTTTGAATAATGTAGATGCTTCTATCCAGTGTACTTGTAATTAATAAAAGCTAATGTCCTTTTGTCTATATCATAGTTGGTTTGGTGAGAGAGAATTAGGCAATGTGAGAGTTTGCATGTTTAAAATTTTCTAATACCAACTTGGAGTGGCATGTGAAAATATTTCCCACAAAATCTGTTCAGTAAGGTGATTCAGTGTACAGAATAATGGATTATTTGCCCACTATACAGTCAGCGAAATTTGGCATTTAGGGGTTCCTATAAATGAAGGGTGCTTGGAGAAAACTTCATCTTATAATGTATGGATACTCTATGGGCTACAATAGGAAAGCTAATGAATGAAAGGGATTACAGCTACTAAATGATAGTTTTACATTCTAGTACTTCATTAATAATTATAATTTTAGTTTTTAATACTTTTAAAAAAATATTTTTATTAATTTCAGAGAGGATGGGAGAGGGAGAGAGATAGAAACATCAGTGATGAGAGAGAATCATTGATTGGCTCCCTCCTGCATGGCCCCCACTGGGGATCGAGCCCACAACCCGGGCATGTGCCCTTGACTGGAATCAAACCCAGGAAAATTTTGTTTTATTTTTTCACAATAAAACCTATAGATAAAGAGATTTAGTTTTGGTATTTCAGGTTGTACCTAAATAGGCTTCAAGATAAACTGTTAATCAAATTAAATGTAGATAGTCTTTTTAGTTGAGACAAATTACCCAGAACTACAATTTCTAACTCATCCATCATTGTCATATACTTTCTTTACTGTCTCTCTTCCAAGCATTGTCAGCCTTTAGGATTCATCTGAAGCTGTCCAAAAATATTTTTTGCTCCATGGGCAATTTAAATTTAGTTCAGTGGAATTTTCTACAGAGTGTTTGCCAAAACAAATTGTATCCAGACAGGCTTAACAATATTTTCTGGAGGCAGCTTTCATTTGAAATTACCTTACTAGGTTCATCTTCTGAAAGTATTAGAAAGTTAATGGATTTTTATGCATGAAGCTTTTAACCTTGCATTGGCTACATTTAATCTAGTTTTGTCCATAATGTTTAGAATCTAAAGGAACCAAATAACAGAAAATGCAATTAAAAAGTGATTGAATTTTTTTCTTTTAATACTTGCAATGGCCGGTAAGTGAAAGGAAAAATCTGGAGTTTAAAGATAAAGAACAGATAAAGATCTGTGAATAGTGACCAACCAAGTGAATAGAAGAGAATAATAACTGAGTAACATTTTGGCATATATTAAAATATTTCTTTTCCTAGTTCTTTTTTCCTTTGTAAGCCTGTCTTCCTTAAATGCATATTTATTCACCCATATTTTCCTCTTTTTTTTTTTTTTTTTTGGCAAATGGCCATATCAAACCGTCTTCTGTTTTTAATCCCCGCCTACCCCCATCCAACCACGACCACACAAACACTCCAGGAAAGCAGGATAATTGTGGAGAGGGTAGGGACCAGAGCATATAAGTGACATGATTGCTATGCTTTGGAGAGATGGTGGCAGACACCCCTCATTGGGTCTCCTCTTTCCTCAGGGAAAGAAAAGGTAAAAGGATCAGGCCTAGCCCTAACTGGTTTGGCTCAGTGGATAGAGCGTCGGCCTGTGGACTAAAGGGTCCCAGGTTTGATTCCCGTCAAGGGCATGTACCTTGGTTGTGGGCACATCCCCAGTAGGGGGTGTGCAGGAGGCAGTTGATCTATGTTTCTCTCTCATCGATTTTTCTAACTCTCTATCCCTCTCCCTTTCTCTCTGTAAAAAAAAATCAATAATATATATATATATTTTAAAAAAGGATCAGGCCTAGGGAGAATTTTGAAGCAAGTAAACATTCTGGAGGCAGCTTCCATTTGAAATTAGGTTCATCTGAAAGGAAATTAATGGATTTCTTATACCTAAAGATTTTGGGTTTGCACTTCCCTTTCTTCTTTTTGTTGTTGTTAATCCTTACCTGAGGATATTTTTTTCCATTTATTTTTAGAGAGAGTGGAAGGGAGAGAGGGAGGGGGGAGAGAGAGAGATACCAAACATCCTTGGCTGCCTCCTGAATGCTCCCCGACAGGGGACAGGGATCGAACCTGCAACCCAGGTACGTGCCTTGACAGGGAATAGAACCCCCGATCCCTCTGTGCTTTGGCCAATGCTCTAACCACTGAGCAACACAGGCAGGGCTGCATTTTCCCTTTCTTTTCAGCAGTCCTCTCCTTCCTCTAGGTCCCCTTTCCCTGCATTCTCTCTGGCTATAGTGCTCTATCTTCCAAAACTCCTATTCTCTTCATGTGGGTGATTTCAGCTGGTTGTAGAAAAGTAGGTTTAGGATGACAGTCTTTCTAGCTGATTTTTTTGTTTTTTAATTAACACAAACAAATCCAGACAGAATTTCAGGAATTATTGCTGGGTGGGAGCGGGTGGAGAGAAGAGGGTGTATTTCCAGCACTTTACATTGTGATACACTTTACATTGTGCCATACACTTCCCATTGGACTAAACCAGCCTGGCAAAGATCATTGCCACATGTTGTGAACTTTCCAAAATGGGTGATCGTTCTCTATTTGCATATTGTATTTCCTACCAGACTGAGCTTCTGGAGGGAAGAATGTATTTCATATTCATATTTGTATCTGAAATGTCCAGCACATAGCAGAAACTCCAACAGTGTTGAACGAATTGCAGTTTATGGATTGCTTATTTGCTGCTTTTTGCCTCTTGACTGGTGCTGAGAAATCTGGACTGATCACCCTTCCATTTTCATCCCCATATGCAGGCAGCTGACCTGTCGAGATTGGCACAGCCCAGACCTTCCCCTAGTGTGGCCCTGGGCTCAGAACATTGAGTTTTCTTGGGGGATGGTTATGACTTGTGGGCTTTGGTTCCCTTTGCCCATCTGGCACATGTCCCTCAGAAAACCATCTCTTCACATCTTAACTTCAAACTTGAACTGAAACATTGGCTTTTCCTGGGTCTCAAGCCTGTTGGCGTTCAGGTAGGAACTACAACATCAGTTCTCCTGGTTCTCAGGCCTTCAGACACAGACTAGAAAGAAACCATTGGGTTTCCTGGGTCCCCAGTCTGTGATTCACCTTGCAGGTTGTGGGACTTGCCTCCATAGTCACATGATCCAGTTCCTTATAATAAATCTATATATACATCCTATTGGTTCTGTTTGTCTGAAGAACAAATACACCCTTGTTTATGTATATTAATATTTTATAGTACGTGGCTCATGCAGTGTGATTGTCTGTGGGTGATGGCCACCGGCTTACAGTTGTAACAGAATTACACTGAACATTACTTGCTGGGACCCCTGAAATCATAATATATAGGCTGCCGCCCATTCCTACTCCACAGCCTCTCTATAGGACCCCCAAATCTCTCCGATTTGAAAATGGGAATTCAGCCAGGTACCTAGGTAATTGCCAAATAACAAAACTGACTACATTTTCACTTTAGGTTGACAGTGGGTGAAATACGTATGTTGTGAATTCTGTGAATGTTGGGAGCTGAGAACTGATTCCAGTTAGACTGCAAGCCCTTTTGTTGCTGAGATATTGCAGTGCTTCGTGATGCTTCTTAGTGGTGAACTTGGAATGCAGTTGATATTGTAGCTCTATGTATCAAGGTCACCTAGTTGATCAAACAACTGCATGTTGTATATTGCCTCTTTAGTATTCATGATGAAAGCTGTATTGGTTCATTGTCTAACACTTGTGTCAGAGTCCTGTTCCCCTGAGGCATTGAGCCAGAACACTCTTTTCATACTTTGTGTGGTAAGAGGTTAGTTGCTTCATTTTTAAGCTTAAATTTTATGTATAAAATGTATATATTAAATTTTTGGTAAAGTACAATTTAATGTCTATGAAAAATGAGTTTTAGTTAAGTACAGCATATGACTAGCATTTTTTTGTGTTATTGGTAATACGAATATTCTGGGAAATATGTAAAGGAAATGAGATTTACATCTTGTAATCTTTCCTAATCATCTTAATTGCAAACGCAAGATTTATTCCTTTACTTTGGATTGAGAACAAGTTGTCCTGATCAGTTTATGTGTTCTTTGTTACTTACTGAATTCTTCCAAATGTTTGGCCTATTTCCTATGTATGTATGTATTCATAGAGCTGAAAAGTTAGAATCAAAATCATTCCCAAGTGACTTCTCAAAAACCATTATTTCTGAGCATAAGTAGGAAAAAGATGCAGTATAAAGAGTCTCTTATTAATACTGAGGAGGCAAACTTGAGCTTCATCTTCAATTACGGAAGCTGCTTTTTCCACCGTCTAGTGCTCACAGGGCTCCTTTAGTCTGGAGTCCACTAGTTTCTTCTTTTGTGATTTAAATTCTTCCTATTGACTGAAGATTTCCCCAAAATTATTCAATGAAGAAACTGAGGATATGTGTTTGATAAGTATGTTGAATTGTTATGGAGTTGAGTTTAACAAACATTTATCCATTTATTCTGTTTATGTATATATACATTGCCTCAAGGTCATATTAGGTCTTTCTATGGTGACCCTTTCTCTAATTTATAGCATCTTCATTCTAGGTCCCTTTTTGTTGTTTCGGTATTATAATCAAACTATTCTGGATACAAAAAAAAAAAAGCTATCAGGAAGTTAATTTGGAGTGTGGGAGACGGAATTCCCCGCCTTGTACACAACACTTAGCTTTTAGTTCTATAATTTGACAGGGATAGGACGAATGAATTAAATTACATGTAGAGCTCAGGTTTCAGGTGTGTTAAATTTTCATGCATCATTGTATCTGAGTGTCTTCTGTGAAGGGTTATAATTAGAAAATTGAAATAAAAACTACTAAACCAAACTGAAAATAGTCCCTGTTCACTTGATTTCTTCAATAGTGGGCCTCTAAGTTGAAGATAAAGAGAACGCTCTTTGGCGGGATGGGGTGGTTGTATGTCAGTAAAGATTCTTGTACATTTTGCCTATTTTATTTTCCTGCTACTAAAAGAAAGTGAGAAAAATTATGGGTTGAATGCCAGTGAAAATGCTTAATAACATTTAGAGGATTTAATGAAGGGACACAAGGTATTAAATCAATATACTGAACTGTAAGATATAAACCTACCAGGTAGAAATTATAATCTGTCCAATTTTTGCAGACTGTTTATGTTCCTTAGTGATAAATAATACTAAAGTGAACTACGATTTCCAGGCTTGTGGCCAATAATGAATTACCTGTAGGAGATGTGTGAAATTTTTGAATAGAGCTAATAAATGATTTGCAAAGCAGCTTATTTTATCCTCTGGGAGAAATTATAAGAGCAATATACTGTATACATCTTGAGTCATTTCTCAACAGTTTGGAATAATTATGCTTTTACCTGAAGTAATGAAAAACTTTTCGCAATTGTCAATTGTAAAGTGAAGGCTGGAGGAGGCAATTTTTAAATGTGAATGTGTAGAAAGAATGATGAAAAGTACAGACAAATGTTAAAAGTAAGATCAGCAATTTCTGTGCTTCCTCTGCCATGGACGGCTTTTTTTCTGGTCCCCTCAGGACATCTGGCATTTATTTCTGTGTCCCCTTCTAGGATGCTGTGTCCTTGCCTCTTTTTTATTCAAATTTCACTTCTTTTCTAAAAAATATTTTTAATTGATTTCAGAGAAGAAGGGAGAGGGAGAGAGAGATAGAAACATTAATAATGAGAGAGAATCATTGATTGGCTGCCTCCAGCATGCCCCACATGGGATTGAGCCCACAACCTGGGCATGTGCCCCAACTGGGAATCAAACCATGACCTCCTGGTTCATAGATCAAAGCTCAATCACTGAGCCATACCTGCTGGGCCAAATTTTACTTTTTAATCAAACATTTTTGGGGAGGGAGCTATATTAGTATTTCATCCTTGTATTGGCTCCAGTCTGTATGGTCTGTGAAGGCTTTCCCTTCGTCCCTTCAGTCCTAGCCCAGGGGTTAAGGAAAAGAGGATTTATCCACACAGTGCAATTTAGAGGTCTGGGCCACGTCTGAGCCACAGATGTGTCTGCCTTGCTGAAAGTGAACATGCAGGCAATGAGAACTGTCAGCCATGGACCAAAGCTGCTTTGGCTTAGGCAGTGACTTGGGCATCTGTGAGCCTTGACCCAGCTCTCTCCGCTGGGGATGAGGTCCAGTGTCCACTCCAGAGAAAATGGGGTGGGGGCTGTAAGGGCTGTCAGCACCGACTCACCACCTCTCCAAGCAGTCTCTCCAGACCTGATCTCTTCCTTTCTAGCCCCAGGGACCTTTCTCCTTGGTACCTCTGTTTCCCTCTCATCTCCCTCAGTTAAGAAATCTATGTGGGGTTTTTTTCAGTCAAGTGATGCAATGGGAGTGGAGAAGGAACAAAGAAATCTGTAACTGGCTGTGACCAATTAATTGCAGACAGACTGCACTCGGACAAGCTAACTCTTCATTTATTCTTCACAAATCTATTAATCATTGCAGAAACTTAATGCCCTGAACCCTTTGGGACTTGACTTTTGATGCTTGCTCAGAGGAATTCAAGAAATACTTGGTTAATTTCTCTGTAAGTCAGTACTGTCATTGGCATGAATTGCATTCATGCATAGAAACTTCCTGAAACTGAAGAGTATAGATTTCTTTGACTTTACCAGCTAGTGAAATATGCCATTAAACTTTAAGTGCATGGAGAAGGAAGGAGAGGAAAGGTGGAGAATGGGAATTAAGATCAAGGGCAATAATTCTCGGTTGGAGATGATTTTGCCCTCTAGGTAGGGTTGCCAGATTTAGCAAATAAAAATACAGGTAAATTTGAGTTTCACATAAACAACAAGTAATTTCTTAATATAAGTACATTCCAAGTACTGCATTTTGGACATAGAAATAAAAGTTATTTGTTATTTATCTGAAATTCCATTTTAAAAAAATATATATATTTTATTGATTTTTTTACAGAGAGGAAGGGAGAGGGATAGAGAGTTAGAAACATCAATCAGCCGCCTCTTGCACACCCCCCACTGGGGACGTGCCCACAACCAAGGTACATGCCCTTGACTGGACTCGAACCTGGGACCCTCCAGTCCGCAGGCCAACGCTCTATCCACTGAGCCAAACCAGTTAGGGCTGAAATTCCATTTTAACTGGAAGTTCTATACTGTTATCTGGCAACCTTCCACGCAGGGAATATTTGGCAGTGCCGAGACATTTTTGGTTGTTACAACCATGGGGAGCGGGGGAGGGAGATGCTACTGGCATCTAGTGGGCAGAGGGCATGGACACAGCTAAACACCCTATAGTGCATAGGTCAGCCCCCACAACAGAGGATGATCTGACCCCAAATGTCAATCATACAAAGTTGAGAAAGTCTGTTCTGTAGGATATAAAGAGCCCATGTCTTTATCTTTTGGGCACTGTGAGCAGCACAGTGCTTCTTATGGATTTATAAAGCCATTTGAAACTTGAAATGTGTACACACACACACACACACACGGTATGGCTTCACAATAAAAAAAAATCTTAGGAAATCAAATTAATAAGTTGAAATGTCTTTAAAACAGAATTTAGTGCTGAATAGTCGTCTACAGTTCAATCCATGTAATTATATCATATACATTTTAATATGTCTTATATTATGTAGCACAGTCCTTTAAAAGAATGAGTGTCTGGGTTTCATGATGGTTTAAAATAGCCCTGTTGAAGTCAGGCAGCATCCAAAATAATTGTTTTTGGATTGGTCCATGGAGGCAGAAGGACGATCTTTTGAGATATGAAGGTCACTAGACTAGAAGATCCACTTAAAGATCATAGTTGAAATATCCAAAGAAGACTTGGGTGGAAACACAAGGCTAATGGGATAATCAAGGACAGAAATTAGAGGCACAGGAGAAAAAAAAAAAGAAAAAGCTTTTCTGAATTATCATGAATACAAAATAATTATGAAGTGCTTAAGTCCGTAAGTCATCTCATGTCACTCCTCTGAGAATGAACCCTTGCAATGACTCTATCTCACTCCAAGGGAAAGCCAAGATTCTTAATGGTGGCCTGGAGGTCCTACTGTACCTCACTGCCTTGACCCTCGGTCCTCAATTCCTACCCCTTTTCTCTCTCCCTCACATTGTCCAGGCACACTCTTGCTTTAGAGTCTGTGTTAGTTATCTATTGTTTTGTTTGTTTTTTACAAATTATCCAAACGGGCAATTAAAACAATAGACATTTATTATCTCATGGAGTTTCTATGGGTTGGGGATCCAGGAGTCCTTAGCTGGGTGGTTCTGGCTTAAGGTCTCTTAAAAAGGTTAGAGTTAAAATATCAGCCGGGGCTGCAGTCCATGAAGACTTGATGGGCTAGAGGATCTGCTTCTAAACTCCTGGCTGTTGGGCGGAGACCTCAGTTTTTCACCAGAAGAATCTCTCCATAAGGCTGCTCCCAATATGGCTTTTTTCAGAGTGAGATGCAAGAGAAAGAGCACTGGAGAGCACACCAACACATGCCCTCCCTGACTTAGTCTAAGTCACACACGCTCACTTCTCCCACATTTTATTCTATTCTCTTCTAAATCCAGCCCTCATTGGGGCTATCTTGGAGGCTGGGTACCACAGGGTCTTTGCACTGGCCCTTCCCTATGATACTCTCATGGCCAACCCCCTCAATATTTATCTTCAATTCTTTGCTCAAATGAATCTTCTCAGTTCACCCCTACCATTCTGGTTAAAATTGTCATCAGCCCCCTTTCCCTCTATATTCTTCAATCCTCCTTACACTGCTCTGTTTTATTTTTCTATAGCACATGAGGCCTTGTACTATCTCATATAGCTTACTTATTTGTTCTATCAATTACTTACTGTATGTCCCTCCAGTCCCTTTCTCCAAGTCCCTTGCTCGCCCAGGAAACTTATCTTTTTTTTTTTTTTTATTTTGAATGATAACTTTTCTTTTGCTCACTGATTGTGTCCCAAACTCCCAGGAAACACCTGGCATATAATGGGTACTCAATAGATATTGTTGATTGAATGAATGAAGACCATAATACAGGAATAGTTTATTTAAAAATTGATTAAAAATTTCTGATGTCTCAAATAGGCAACTATAGCATGTATCAGAGACTCTTATCCCAAAAGGCAAATGAACTATCTTCTCACCTTTCACAGGATATAAGAAGATAAATAGAAATCACAGATAAGCTGTAAGTCTTTAATAGATGCATGTGGGTAAGAGTGTGATGAGACTAATACACTGCTGATGGGAGAATAAATGGAATCACCCCCTTTTGGAAAGTAGTACATGTCACCAGCTATAAAGTGGGCTTAGTTTCTAGCACAGTAATCAATCTCTGGGGCATTTATCCCAAAGAAATAATTCAAAAGAAAAAAAAAGACACAGAGAAGTTTATTACAATATCATGACAATGACAATATGAAGATAACATGTTCAAATCTAGGTGAATGCTACATTAACCCAATGGAATATCATGTTACCACAGAAAATGACAAGTAGGAAGGATTAAAGAACTTCAGGAGGGAAAGTCTATGTGGCCACTATTGCCAACCAAACTCCTCTTGCCTAGGAATGGGAACAAAGATTTTTCCTTTTCTGTGCCCAACTCTCGGACATTCAGTGTCTCATGCACAATTCTTCTGTAGCAGGAATGGCTTTGGCAGGCAGGAGAGGTGGGGTAGGAGACCAGAACCCAGAAAGTGGAGTTGTTGGGTAGTAGAAAAGGAGGTGTTCATTTCTCATTGTAGTAGTTTTTGATTTGGACATCTTTGACTTTTCTTCTAGTTTCATGCCATTGTGGTTGGAAAACATGATTTCAATCTTCTTAAATTTATTGAAGATTGTTTTATGGAGGATGTTCCATGTTAGTTGAAAAAAAATTGTGCTCTGCAGTTTTGGATGAAATATTCTTAAATGTCTAATTGACATTTAAGGCCATTATTTACGTATTACTTTTCTGTCTAGATGATCTAGCCATTGATGTGAGTGGGGTATTAAAAATCTTCTACTATTATTGTGTTACTGTGGATTTCTCCCTTTATGTCTATTAATGATTGCTTTATTTATTTAGGTGCTCCTATGTTGGGTGCTTGGTAGCTTTTAAAATGTCTGATTTGCTGAATTTATGGAATATTTGGCTTTACCTGTGAGGTTTTTCCTTTTCTACTTAAATAAGACTCTAACATTTCTTAAAATGCTGCATTAATGGTGATAAACTCCTTTAGTTTTTGCTCGCCCAGTAAACTTACCTTTTTTCAATTTTGAATGATAACCTTGCTGGGTAAATTAGTCTAGGTTCCTTTCTTTCAGCACTTTAAAGGTGTCCTGCTACGCCTGTCTGGCCTGTAAACTTGTGGCTGAGATATCAGCTGGCAGCCTTATGGGGTTTACTTTGCATATAACTCTTGCTTCCTTCAAGATTGTGCCTTACAATATGTCTTGGTGTGGGTCTCATTGAGTTCATCTTGTTTGAAATTCTCTGAACTTCCTGGATCCGAATGTCTGTTTTCTTCCCAGCTTAGGAAAGTTTTCAGCCGTTATTTCTTTTTAAAAACACTTTTATTTTAATTTTTTTATTTTAGTGAGATAGAGGAAGAAGGGAGAGAGAAAAAAAGTGAGAAAGAGATACTGACTTGTTGTTCCATTTATTTATTGTTTTTTTTTCTTTTTCTAAAATATATTTTATTGATTTTTTTACAGAGAGGAAGGGAAAGGGATAGAGAGCTAGAAACATCGACCAGCTGCCTCCTGCACACCCCCCACCGGGGATGTGCCCGCAACCAATGTACATGCCCTTGACCGGAATCGAACCTGGGACCCTTCCGTCCGCAGGCCGACGCTCTATCCACTGAGCCAAACCGGTTTCGGCTTATTTATTGTTTAAAAATATTTTTTTAATTAATTTCAGAGAAGAAGGGAGAGGGCGAGAGAGGTAGAAACATCAATGAGAGAGAATCATTGATTGGCTGCCTCCGGCATGCCCCCTACTGGAGATAGAGCCAGCAACTCAGGCATGTGCCCCTGACCAGAATCAAACCCGTGGCCCTTCAGTCCGCAGGCCGACACTCTATCCACTGAGCCAAACCAGCTAGGGCTCTGACTTTTTCTAAAAAGTAGGACTCTAAAATATCACAGCATAAAGTGAGACAGATATTTTTGTCATTGTCTAGTTAAACTAATTAAGGTAGACAACACATCTGGGAAATTCTAGTTGTAAAGTAAAATTTTGTGATGTTTATTTTTTCATTAGAGGTTGTGTTGGCAGGTTAGCCTTTCAGAACCTGTTTAGTTTCTTCTAGATTCTATATCTTCCATAGTTGGATAGTCACACTGGCAAATTTTGCCAGAAACATAAACAACAGAGAATGTGGTGAGTAGGAGTGGGAGTAGAGTTAAACGTCTGTATAGTAGTAGAGCAGGTGAGAAGTGATAGTGGCTTAGACTAAATATTTGTTGAATAGGTAAATTAAAAAACAGGCATTCTGAAATCTGCATTGAAGAAGTGAATGAGTGAAGTTTCCAGGCCCTCCTGAGGTTTTTAGAAAATAGTCACGCTGGGTCTGCCATGTTTTCAGCATTTCCTAGTAAACATTTATCTATAAGATGACCGTAGAAGCTTTCAGCTGGATCTGTAGATACTCAGCTAGTAATCCTCATCTTAGTTTGATTAAAAGTAAATGTTACTTAACATTTGCAGTTTGGAAGATAAGTCTTTCAAAACAGGCCTTTTATTGGGGGAAAAGGGCAAAAGTAGTCCAAATAGTAGGGACTGCTTGGCTAAGTAGATGAACTTGACATTTTTCAAGACTTCAATTTTATTTTCTTCCATATAGATTCAAGGAGCAGGTGCTGTTTAAAAAGTGTTTTTTTCCCTGTTATGCTAGGTGTGAGGCTATAGGCAGTGTGAGGATAAGCACTTTCATAAAGCTCAGTGTCGGTCTGGATATAATTTTGGATGCTAGTGAGAATGAAGATCTCAGTATCCAGAAGAAGTCAACAATTGCTTATTCAACAATAAATTAGGTGTGGGTGCTCTGTTGTTTTTTTTTTTTCATATCACATCTGCCCCCACACTGGCTAAAATAAAATTCCTTTGACATTCTGGATTGGCAGTTGCAAACTAATGGACAAATCTGTCCACAGAGTGCTTTTGGTGGCATCCATAAGGTTTGAACGCTTAGAAATTTTCATATTAAAAACCTGGGTTTAACCACTATGCTGTACACCTGAAACTAATACAAAAATAATATTGAATGTAAACTGTAATTGAAAAAATTTTTTTTTAAATTTAAATCTGGGTTTCTAGCATGTCTTGAAACAATGGATGATCTGGTCACATGATTTCTATGGTTCTCCATGAAGCAATGAGCTGTAGTATCTGCCTTCATTAGGTGGTTCACTATAGATTTCACTCCATATCGTCTTACAAACTGCCTAATATACTCATTTCCATTAACTGCCTGGCCTCTGTAGGGATTTGAGTTTGCAACCCCTGTTTTCGATGGTATACTATGCTGGTGACATTGACCAGATGATCACATCTACACTAATAAAAGATGCAAACTGACCATACCTCTGAAATGCCCACCAGCCAATCAGGAGTGAGTATGCAAATTAACCCAACAAAATGGCAGGCTAATTTGCATACACAGGCACAGTTCGAAGACTAAAGGCTCTGCCCTAGGGAAGACTGAAGACTGAAGACTGAAGGCTCCACTGCGGCCGGAGACAAGCCTGAAGGCTGAAGGCTTGGCTCCGCTGTGGCCCGGGTCCTGGGTGCCGGCAGCCAGGGGAAGGAAGGTCTATTGCACAAATCTTTGTGCAATGGGCCTCTAGTGTTAACTATAAATTTAGTTGATGATGAGCATAATACAGTGAAGTGACATAGTACTGTAACAATAATTCTTACATTTGCCTGTTGATGTAATGATGAACCTGTTGGTCAGAGATGGTCTAATTCCATCTTGCTCACTATTTAGCACATTATATTAATAGTGTTAACATTTGATGTGATACAGTATGATTCAGTTTTTCATTCCACTCCTCATGGCAACAACAAATGTTTTCCTTCTGAGTCAGCATTACCTAGATGCTACTGCTGACCAAAATTAGACCATGCATTTTAAACCACATAACTGTGAACAGTTAAAAATTTTCTTAATATTGATTGCGTATGTAGGTCATGTAATTAGCTTATGTTTTTAGTTCTGTGATCTATGTATGGCTGCTACAGAGCCAGAGGGGGAAATACAACAGCATGTTCTCTGTTATGCAAGAATCATTACATTGTAATGAATAGGTAATATTAAATCGGGCTGATGAGTCATATTACAGTAATCCAATATTTCCCTTGTAAAGTCTCTGAGGTTTATGTAAGGAAACCTTTTCTATTAACAAGAAGAGTGATTCTGAGGCATGTGCCTCTCAGCACCTCAGGTTTTATTAACTAGTTGTGTGATCCTGGGAGAGGAGCTTACTTAACCTTTCACAACCTCAATTTATTCAGGATTAAATGAGATCACATATATGAGAGCTTGACAGTGTTAGCTGGCACAATCAATGTTAGCATTTTTTTTAATGGAGGTCAATTCTTTTTTTTTTTTTTTTCTAAGATTTTTAGAGAGATGGGAAGGGAGAGGGAGAGAGAAACATTGATGTGAGAAACATTGATCAACTGCCTCCTGCACGCCCCCTACTGGGGATGGATCCCACAACTCTGGCATGTGCCCTGAGGGTGAATTGAACCTGCAACCTTTAGGTGCACCTGTGGATGCCCAACCAACTGAGTCACACCAGCCAGGGAGGAAGTTGATTCTTAAGATACACAAATAGACTAGATCGACCTTTCTCTTGACATGCATTTTCCCATGTAATATGGGATCACATATTGTATACGTAGGAGATACTTCTTGAATAGATTTGAGGGGTAGGGGGAAGTAAAAGATTGATCATCTTCCCTTCCGCTCTGAGGCCAAGCAAAGCAGACCATGACACTTTATTTAGCATTTATTTTCTGAATTGACCAAAAATTATAGCAGATCCCTAAAGTCTGTCCTGGAATACATCCCAGTTTTAACCCCAGTCTATAATTTAGCTATTTCCAGCTTGTTTATCTTATTAATACTGTGAACTAGCAACAGCTTGTTTTCATATTCCCTGATGTCATGCAACCCTTTTTTTCCTTGTTGAACTAATTTCTATGACTTTATCACTTTGTATTTTTCATTCTAATCATTAAGTCAACAAATATTGAAGCTGTCTATGTCCCAGGCACTATCGTAGGCAAGAGGGATGGCTGAGGTGAGTAAGAGAAGGACCCTGCTCTCAGTGTGCTTATGGTCTAGTAGACAAACTAATAGACTTATAAGCAAATTACAACTACTACTCATTGTGTTGTCCACAAACTGCAGACAAGACTCTGTGCTATACCCTTTACTTAAGATGCTAATAGGCATGGTGTAGTGAATAGGTGTTGGATGCCTCTCTAGCATCCATTCCACCCTTCTCCCCTATAGCTTTTTGTTTCTGTTTCAGGATACTGTAGGCACAAGGGGTGGAGCACAGAACCGAATTTAAGCCAATCAGTGCATTTCCTGCCCCTGGCTACAGAGATGGCCATGTGACCTGCAGCAGTCCAATGAGAGCGAATCTCCTAAGTTTTTGCTGGGAAAACCAGGACAAAGGCATTCTTTCATTTTCAGTTTGGGGTGTTAATGCAGATATGAGGACTAGAACTACTTTAACCATTTTATTAACTTGAAGGCACAGGAAGAGTTGGAGGTATCACTGAAAGAATCTCAGAGAAACCCTGATGATTTCATACCCTCTGGACAAGCCTAGGTTATCTATTTATTTCCCCAGGGATATCCTGTTTTGCTAGATTCTGTCTATAAAACAAACCACATTTGTTAATATATGATTTCCCCACTTTGTTCATCAAATTTGCATGTAACTCATGCCTTCCCACTGGGCTTTTCTGTTGCGGTAGCTGGTAGGTTCCCTTCATTGTTTAAACCACTGTGAATTTGGTTTCTTGTTACTTGAAGCAAAGCATCGTAAAGGTTACACCTGACCTCACAGTAGCTATCACTCCCATTTTTATAGTTGAGGAAACAAAAGGTACTTCTTGCCCTTTATCATTAAGCCAATACATGGCAGAGCTATGATTTGAACCAAAGTTTGATTGACTCCAAAACCTACACTCTTCTATGATTGTGCTTCCCACTCTTCCAGTGCAGTAAGAGACATATGAAAGATACATTAATGACACAAAGGAAGGAGTGTGTGTGTGTGTGTGTGTGTGTGTGTGTGTGGTGTGGGAATGGAGGTATTTCAGAA
This sequence comes from Eptesicus fuscus, assembly GCF_027574615.1. Taxonomy (NCBI): domain Eukaryota; kingdom Metazoa; phylum Chordata; class Mammalia; order Chiroptera; family Vespertilionidae; genus Eptesicus; species Eptesicus fuscus. Next base: position 22,658,826 of record NC_072476.1, read on the forward strand.
GAAGGAATAAGATGTACAGAGGCATGGAGTGGCACACTCATGGTATATGCCAAATGGTTCCTATTTCATTTTACTTTATGCTTCTGAAAAATTTACATTGCCACGGAATCGTTACTAGAGGGTCTCAATAACTCTCTGGGTCCTTGAACACAGGGGACTAAGAGTTACTTTCAAAAAGCTGTAATTCTTTTTTATTCTGCTCGATTCCAACAGTTGTTTGCCTTGCCTTTCTTTTTTTAAAAATTGAGGTATAATTGACATATAACATTATACTAGTTTTGATACTAGACACAACAGGTCCATTACTGCCTGTCTCTACTAAGCCAATACACAGAGACAAGGTTGAATTTTTAATGAGTGTTTATTTGAATTGCTGGCAATAGGAGAGAGCAGCCGGTATGGCACCTTGAAAAATGCTCCAACATCTCCTGCCGGTTGGCTGATTAAATAGGGATAGGGAAGAAAAGCTATGCAGCGAGTTGCAGGGTTGGGCATGGTGGTGGATGTAATAACAGGATAAGGCCTTGGGGGTATGTGGTCAGTGTGTCCGCTCCCAGGATCTTGAAGTCTGATATCAAGGTAGTTAATCTTTTTACAACATCAAACAGCTCAGCCCTTCCGGGAATTGGAAAATGGACAGCATTCCTGGGGCCTACTCCCAGAGGGTATCAGCGTCCAGACACAGCAACCAGGTCAGAGTGTACCTTCTTTGATCAAGGCAGAACAGACATGATTTATAATATCTATGAACATTGCTAGTGCCCCACTGTTCCCTCCCTACCCCTATCAGTTTCCGGTGTGCAACATAATGACTTGATATTTGCATATATTGTGAAATGATCACCACAATAAGTCTCATTAACATCCATCACCACACATAGTTATAACTTTTTTTTCTTGTGTTGAGTACTTTTAAGATATACTCTCTTAGCAACTTTTAAATATGCAATACAAAAAAAATAAATAAATATGCAATACAGTATTATTAAGCATAGTCATCATTACATCACCAGCACTTATATATTTTATAACCGGAAGTTTGTACCCATTTCCTCATCCCCCACTCCCTGCCTCTGCCAGCCACCAATCTGTTCTCTGTAACCATGAGAAAAAGCTGTCATTCTAAAGCATAGTTGCACAGATTAATTCAAACATTCCATCTTTACCATTCACAGGAGCAATGTCGACTCAGCGTAGCCATATTATGCTGCACGGCCCGAAGTCCTATTTTTTAATATCTCTTTAGTGTGTCCCCTCCTTTTGATTCCACTGCCATCACTTGTTTCAAGTCCTCGTTTCTCAGGTAAAAGCCTTGCTACTCAAAGTGTGGCCCATGGACCAGCAGCGTTGACATCGCTTGGGAACATCTAAGAATCTCAGACACCCTCCCCTCATCCCCATCATTGGGATCAGAATGTCCATTTTAACACATTAAACTGTAAGAAACACTTATGCATTTTAACACTAGAGTTTCCCAACTTATGTCCCTGCCTCTAGTTGTATGTCACTTCCACCACTTCATCTCCTTTTCTCCCGTCCATCACATGATCTTGCGGAAGTACGGACTATATATTTACCCTGCTTCAAATCAATTATTTAAGTCAATGGTCCCTTCAATGGTTCCCTGTGGCCTTTGGATAATGTCCAAATTCCTTTGACCTAAAAAGCAACTGTGGGTCTTTCCTGCCTGGCCCAGCCCTTGCCTTGCACCTATATTGCTGTTTAATTGCAGGATAGCTCAGTGGCGAGCACATGGGCCTTAGTCTCCTGTAGACTTGAGTTCAGTATATAGCACCAGTGTGACTTTAGGAATCTAACTTAAGCTCACTGAAGCTTTTATCTTTATCTGTTTTTATTTTTTTAAGGTTCGTGTGTGGGAAGGTAGATAATAGAAGCTGTCTCATAGGCTTCCAATGAGCTCTTAGCACAGAGCCTAGCAGAGAGCAAGCTCTCAGTGTAATAGCTGTTTTTTTTTTTTTTTTTTTTTTCTGGAATTCCCCCTAATCATTAGATTCACACATTTGTGCCTCTGCACCTGCTGTTCCAGCTGCCTGGAGATCTTTTGGCCTTTACCCAATTAACTACTATTCATCCCCCCAAACAGCTTAGATGTCACCTCTTCCAGGAAGCCCTGTTTGTCACCCTCTTCAACTAAATCAGTGCTACTCAGCATTTGTTGCTTTCCTCTATCACAGCACTCTTCACAGATGTTGAGTTACATGCAAATTTGATGAACAAAGTGGGGAAATCATATATTAACAAATGTGGCTTGTTTTATAGACAGAATCTAGCAAAACAGGATATCCCTGGGGAAATAAATAGAACAAGTCCTTGGTTAAAAGCTTTATATTCTTCTCATGAGAATTTTCCTATATGTACTTTGTGGGATATATATTTTTAAAATATATTTTTATTGACTTCAGAGAGAAAAGGAGAGGGAGAGAGAGATTAAAAAAAAAGTTGATGGTGAGAAAGAATCATTGATCTGCTGCCTCCTTCACACCCCCTACTGGGGATCGAGCCCGAAACCCTGGCATGTGCCTTGACTGGGAATAGAACTGTGACCTCCTGGTTCATAGGTCGATGCTCACCACTGAGCCACACGAGCAGGATGGGATATGATTTTGAGAATCTAGTAGCTGCTGACAAGAAGATTCTTTGTTCAAAGTTGTGGGAAACACAGGGTTACACAAAACTGAGCGGTTCTCAGAGCTTTTAAGATGCTAATATTCAAAATGAATTTCCAAGAGGGTGATATATTATGCCATGGCCATCTGCCACACTTTCTGCCAGCTAATGAACATGCTTCTTCATGGCTGAACCCTGGCATCTAGCACAGATCACCCATATTTACCTGGTGCAGCACAGGTGTTAAGAAATAATTTGTTGAAAGAGTAAATGTTAAATAAGTATTGCCATTGTCCAGGGGAGAGATCATTTGAGCCCTAATTAGTTCAACTGTAGAAGAAATAGAGAGAAAGGGATAGACTATAGGTTAATAATTTTAGATTTACCTCAGTAATATCAGCAAGATTAGTAAGTCAAAATGCAAAATTTCTGGCTTGAATAGCTGGCTGAAATAAAAGTGTCCCAAGCTAGCTGTGGCAGGGAATGCAGAAGGTAGGTTTTAGAGGGCGGATATTGAATTTGAGGTATTTCTGTATTTATTCTAATGGAGCTGTCCAACAGAGTTACATATTCACATCTGGAAATATAGACTTGTGAACATTCAGCACCTCTTTGCTTATTTTGCTATTTAATTTATGTCAACCCTCTTCCAGAGAGGACCTGACCTGTATAGATGATGATGGAAAATTGAAGAGTCTAAGATTGGGTCTGTATGTACATAGTAAATATGGGTAGGATGCAAGGGTTTTGCTTCCTGGATGGAACAGAAATGTCAGCCCTGGATACTATTGTGTGCAATGGATATTATTAAATCAATTCCACATGAAACAGTCAGATGATATAGACATAGCATATAACAATTATGTGATTATTTAAGCTAGACACAAATTAAGGAGCACTTAATGGACTTTTCTTCTGTTTACTCAGTTCATTCAATCATTCAACAAACATTTGCTGAGTTTCTACCGTGTGCCATTTGATATTCAAGCTCTGATGATTCAAAAGTGAATAGAACACATTTCTACTCCATGGGTATACTATAGACAACATGGAGCAGAAAGACAGTGGAGGGTTTTTAATTTTTGGCATTTTAATTATGACGTGTCTGGGCGTGGACCTGTTTGGGTTCTTTTTGCTTGGGGTTCTCTGTGCCTCCAGAACTCGTGTGACTTTTTCCTTTACCAGGTTAGGGAAGTTTTCTGCCATTATTTCTTCAAACACATTCTCTAACCTTTCTCCCTTTCTGCCTCTTCTGGCACACCTGCTATTCTAATATTGTTATGTTTCACATCATTCCACAGCTCGATTAAGCGGTCCTCCTGTTTTTAAATTGTTTTTTTCTTTTTGGTTCTCTGATTGAGTGATTATTTTCAACCCTGTCTTCTAATTCACTGATCTGATCCTCAGCTTCCCCTAATCTGCTGTGTATGCCTTCCAATGTGTTCTTTATTTGTGCTATGTCATTCTTTATTTCTATTTTCATAGTTACTATATCTTTTCTCATGCTGTTGAGTATCTTTACCATCATTACTCTGTTTCAGATAAATTTCTTATCTCTGCTTCATTTATCTCTTCTTCTGGAGAATTCTCTTGTTCTTTCATTTGGGGGTTGTTTCTTTGTCTCCTCATTTTGGCTGCTTGTTTGGATCTGTGACTATGTATTAGATAGATCCTCTACTCCTCTCAATCTCTAGTGCAGGACAGTGTCAAATGCTGTCGCTGACTAATTAGATCAGGCAAAGCCTCCAGAGACCATCTCTGCCTACAGACTGATGGGATTCTAACTTGATTGCCCCCAGGCAATCATCCTCAGGTGTGGTGAGAGGTTTTTTTGTTTTTTGTTTTTTGTTTTTAACAGTGTGGGGTGGTTGCTTCTGTCTGGAGGCTAATTGTTATTTTTAGTCTCTTAATTGTTATTTTAAGTCTCTTAAGTGGCCTCAAGGCAAGGTGTTTTTCCTTAGGGTGGGTCAATTGTCTTCTCCAAGGTAAGGCAAATGTCTGGGTGGAAAAGATGTCCTCCACTGCATGAGGGAATGACTCAGCACAGGAAACCGGAGTGAGATGGGGAGTGTCTGCCTTCTGAGCTCTAACCCCTGAATCCTCAATCCTGCTTGTGCCCACACAGCTCCAGTCCACTCTGCCCTCCCTCTGCTGGAGCACAAGGTGGGTGGCTTCACATGGAGTTTTGTGCATTGGCCCTTTAAGAGGGTTCCTGAATTTCCAGCGGTAGTTCTCTGGCTAGCAGCAACCCTGCTGCTTTTCACAGCCAGATGTTACATGGGTACCCTTCTTAGTGTGGTGCTCTCTGCTGGGGGGGGGGGGGCAGCTTCGGGATTAGATCCCAGAGTTCTCAATGGCACCCCCCACAGCTGAGATATCTCTGGAACTTCAGTTGCCCTCTGTGGACACCCAGCCAGCCCTTTTCCGCCTCCATCCCTCCTACCAGTGGTCTCCACTTTCACTCCTCAGGTATCAGGGTTCTCTCCAGCAAGTCTTCCATTGATTATTCAGGAAGTTTTTCTGTATTTTAGTTGTAATTCCAGTTTGTTCCTGGGATTGTGTCTGTGCAGCATCCACTTACTCTGCTGCCATTTTTAATCTCAGTGGAGGGTTTTTGTTTTTAGCACAAGAGTAACATTGGATGTGTGTGTGTGTATTCAAAAGGTAATTTCAGAAGCAGTGTGGAGAATGGTCTCTTTTAGAGGAAAAAAACAGAAAAGGTTTTTGCAATCATCTGGGACAAAGATAATGCAGAATTGAGCTAAAGCAGAGAGTGGGAATGGAGAAGACAATTGAATTTGGGAGAGCTCTTCAAGGTAGAATCAATAGGATTTGTTGACTGGCCATAAGTGGGGGAAGAGTGTGAAATATTGGAGAGTCAGGAAGTGAGGATAAATCTGATATTTTGAATTTAGGAGATGGAGGTTTGGCGGGAATATGAGTGTGATTTTGAACATGTTGAGGCTGAGGTTACAAATTCTTCTCCTGGCTGTCGCCAAGGTGATCCCTTGAGAACAAAAGAAAGTTTTGAGAGGAGATGTCTGTGAGAGGAGATGTGGAATGTGGTTCAGTGTTTGGGCTCTGATACCAGCTGTTGAGACTGAATACAAGTTCTGCCACTTAGGAGCAAGCAATTTACTCAACCACTCTGAGCTACAATTCCTAATCTCATAGGATATTCTTTAGGGTATAGAGGTAAGCTGGGTAAGTCTTGCAAAGTGCTCTGTACATAGTAACCACTCAATGCATGTGAGTTTAGCCCTAGCCGGTTTGGCACAGTGGCTAGAGCGTCTGCCTGGGACCCGGACTGAAGGGTCCCAGCTTTGATTCTGGTCAAGGGCACATGTCCAGGTTGTGGGCTCAATCCCCAGTAGGGGGTGTGCAGGAGGCAGCCGATCAATGATTTTCTCTCATCATTGATGTTTCTATCTCTCTCTTCCTCTTTGAAATCAATAAAAATATATTTTAAAAAAATACATCTGAGTTTTTTTTAAAAAAAAGAAAAGAAAAAGAAAAAAAAGAAAAGAAAGTGCCATAATAGAGGGAGAGTCCCACATGCCCTGGGTTTTTTTTCTCAGACTCTCTCCCCACCCTATACAGGCACGTAGCCTTGGCTCCACTCCTAATAACTTCTCTAGCACAGCCAAAACACTTGATCCCACTGACTGAGCACTTCGTGCACAAGTAAGAGCTTCCTGCTCTCTTGCAGATGCAGGATTTTAGGTCCTAAGGCTTAAACATATTTTCTGAGCTTATTTTCTCTCCCCTAAGCCTTCTTTAAGAGCAATAACAGTGTGCTTTCTGGAACTCCCTTTAACATTGTTTTCTCTTCCAAATCCTCTTCCTCTTTTGTCAGTTTTCCCAAGGCTGGGTATTTCCAAGAGGTAGGCATTTGCACAGGAAGGGGACCGGGGCTGAAGATGGCACTTGCAAGCCATTGGTGTTGAGACCATAACAAAAGACAGGTTTAACTAGGAAGTGGTGAAGAATGGGAAGATGAAAGGGAATAGGCACTGGAGAACCGTAACGGACGTGTGTGAGCAATGGAGAAAGAGCTTGGGAAGGAGACGGAGAAGGGAGGGCTGGAACAGTAGGAGTAGAAACCAGGAGACCCAGGAGAGATGACTGTCTTGGAAACCAGATGAGCTGAAAGTGTAGAGTAGGGTCTGGCCCACAGTGCCACATTTTTGGGGGAGAGATTAAGCAGGATAACAACTGAAAAGAAACTAGAGGATAAATGGGCCATCAGAAATCTGAGAGCAGTTTTGGTAGAATAAAGGGGGAGTGACATGCCCAAGGTCATGCAACTAGTAAGTGGTGGAGGTAGAGTCCATGTTCTCCATCACTCTGCTCTATAGGTAATGGTTTTTTGTATGCCCACTAAAGTGTTAGTAGCATGTCTTGTATGTTTGTGTGTTGGAAACTAATGATATATTATTTTCATTGTTATAGAAACGAAACACTAAAACCCAACCCAAGCTCATACTTCCATGCTGAACTCCATGTTCTCTTTCCCCTAAGTCAGGAGAAGAGGTTTATTGACATATTGGATCTATTGTACCCATCTAGATGCCTAAGAAACACATCCATATTTGTTTTATGAAGACTATGCCCTCCTAAGACATTGATCACAAGCTTTACAAACAGCACAAACCAACAAAATACCCCAGTTTTGATGAGAGAAGAGAGCTGTGGTGACCCCAACTCTGAATATTGAATGCATGGTTCTGCTTTGGTGTCTGCCTGCCATGTGTAAATATCAGCTGCCTCGCAGAACAGTGGACGTGGTGTAGGCTCCTGGACAGTGCCTGAGACATGTAAGCTGGTCCAATACTTGAGTTTCCTAGTCCTTTGTGAGTGTCTTTCACTGCTTCCTGAGACTCCCCATCTATAAAACGACAAGATAGCTGCTAACCATCAGTCTGGACATGTGGGGATAATACAGCTCTCCATGGAAGGAGTCTGTAAAATTAGGAATATTATTATGACAAATGCCATGACAACACTGAGCTAAATATTCTAGGATTTATGTAAGGGTGATCTTGATATTTTGATGATTACAGCATAACACTTAAGCCAACTTATGGTAATAAGGATATTATTACTACTAATAAGTGACATTTATTGAATATTCTGTGCAGTGTGCTAAGCATGTCACATAGATAACCCCATTTTTTGGGAGGGAACCTGCTCCTTGGAGAGCTTCAGTAGTTGATTCAAGGTGCTATAGCTAACAAGCATGGAGTCAGGATCTTCACTGAGGCAGCCTCGCTTCAGAGCTCTGGGCTTACCCTCTAGAACTTTCTCTTCTTCTTCTTCTTTTTTAAAATATATCTTTTATTGATTTCAGAGAGGAAGGGAGAGGAAAAAGAAACATCAATGATGAGAGAGAATCATTGATTGGCTGCCTCCTGCACGTCCCCTACTGGGGATCAGGCCCGCAACCCAGGCATGTGCCCTTGACCGGAATTGAACCTGGGACTCTTCAGTCCGCAGGCTGATGCTCTATCCACTGAGCCAAACCAGTTAGGGCAAGAACTTTCTCTTCTAAATCTGAAAAATTAACATTTCTTCTCATGAAAATCATGATTTCTAGAATTCTCACTTTCTAGCAGCAACACTTCTTATATTTCTTTGAGTCATTGGAAGACCCCGCCCTCCCCGCTCTGCATTAGGCTTTTCATTGAAACACAGATAAATTCCTCTCTGGTTGCTCTGCTGTTTCTGTAATCACTGTGCATGACTGACAGGCTGTGATTCAGCCAGAACACAAGGCATAGCACCACGCCGATTATGGGAGGCAGTCCATTTACATGGCTAGCGACTTCTTTCCTTCAAATATTTCTCAGTTTCTAAATGTTTCCCAGGAATCGAAGAGAGACAAAACTGATAAATGATATGCCTTTATAAAAGAACGATCTAGCCCTATCTGGTTTGGCTCAGTGGATAGAGCATCAGCCTGCAGACTGAAGGATTCCAGGTTCGATTCCAGTTAAGGACAAGTGCCGGGTTGCAGGCTCAATCCCCAGTAGGGGGTGTGCAGGAGGCAGCCAATCAATGATTCTCTCTCATCATTGATGTTTCTATCTCTCTCTCCCTCTCTGAAATCAATCAATCAATTAATCAATAAAAAGAACAATCTATTTTGAGAATAGGGGATGTTAGGGAAGGAGCCCATTTTTGTTGTTGTTTTATTAATCCTTACCTGAGGATATTTTCTTTTCTATTGATTTTTAGAGAGAGGGAAAGGAGGGGGAGAGACAGAGAAGCATCGATGTGAGAGAGACACTTTGATTGGTTGCCTCCTGAACCTGAAACCCAGGTATATGCCCTTGACTGGGAATCCAACCCGAGATCAGCGCTCTAACCACTGAACAAACTGGCCAGGGCAAAGCAGCCTATTTTGTGAGGCTAAGAAAGAGTTAGAACAATATAAATGCATATCCACACCCACTTTCCCTCCCTTTCTCCATGATTTAAAACAGAACAAAGAACACATCAGCCTGTCGTGGTTCAGTGGTTGAGCCTCGACCTATGAACCAAGAGGTCATGGTTCGATTCCCAGTTAGGGTATGTCCCCAGTGTGGGTTGTGCAGGAGGCAACGGATCAATGATTCTCTCATCATTAATGTTTCTATCTCTCTCCCTTCCTTTTTGAAAATAAAACAACACAACACAAAAGGACACATAATGGGAACAGAAAATGGTCTTTCTAATGTTTTTTTCTCTCATGAGTGTATTTGTACAATTTAAACTTTTACGATCACTGCCAGATAAAGAAGTATAAATATAGTCTTGCTAACAGATAGCCTATTTGCTAGTTGCAAGATGGCTAATTCAGAAAAACCCCATGAAAATGCTGGACAAAGTACACATTCAGTGGGAGACAGAAGGGTGGGCAGGGTGGGATAATGGATGGGAGGTGTTTGCCCAGCCTAAATTTTTTTCTGAATTAGGCCAATGCAATGGAGCAACTAACTAGGGGATTCCTGGAATCACTGTCACAGTTGTGCAAATTCCAGTCAGCCAGGGGACCTCATGTGATCCCCATAAACACACAAGCTGGGGTGGACAATCACTGTTATGTTACCCCCAGACCCCAGCCAAGACCAAGATAGGTTTGGATCGTGTGGCCAGACCCCTGCAATTCCCTAGTGGCTGCTGCTCAGGCTGGCCCCAGTCATTTCCTTAACCTTATGGTTATGCATTGTGATTTAAATGATTAAACCTCACTTATTGTCATTTTTTTTGGTCCCAGCTCTATTGATATATAATTCACATACCATAAAAATCACCCGTTAATGGGTACATTTCAATGGTTTTTAGTATATTCCTAGAGTTATTTAACTATCATTGCAATCAATTTGAGAACAGTTTACCACTCCCCAAAGAAACCTTGTATCCTTTAGCTGTGCACCCTTCCCCCTACTTTCCCTTATACCCAGCCATAGGCAACCACTAACCTTTCTTTCTCAATAGATTTGTTGTAGATATGCTTTCTCTATAGATACACTTCTAGGTATTTCATATAAATGAAATCATACAGTATGTCATCTATTATGACAGGCATCTTTCACTTATAGTGTTTTCAAGATTATCCATGTTGTAGTATGTATGAGTACTACATTCCCTTTTATCTACACTAATAAAAGAGAAACATGCAAATTAACCATCACTCTGCTATGCCAAGCCACGCCCACCAGCCAATCAGGAGCGAGTATGCAAATTAACCCAACAAAGATGGCGGTTGGCCAAGGAGCTGGAGCAAGTAGGAGGCTTGGGTTGCCCCCGGTGATGGAGGAAGCCAAACTTCCTGGCCGGCCCTGGCCTCCACTCAAGGCTACAAAGTTTCAATTATAGAAGATAAATAAATCCCAACAAAAATGGCGGCGGCCACGGAGCTGGAGCAAGCAGGAGGCTTGGGTTGCCCCCAGCGATGGAGGAAGCCAAACTTCCCGCCCACCCTGGCCATCCCTGGCCTCCACTCAAGGCTACAAAGTTTCAATTATAGAAGATAAATAAATCCTAGATACTTGCTTCCAGCTAGCCCTGGCCTCCGCTCAAGGAGGCGCTGGAAAAAAAAAAAAGAAAAAGAAAGAAAGGAGGGGCTGGGACCTTGGGTCGCTGGGGGGTGATCAGGCCAGGATGGGACGGCAGGGGCCATTGGGGGTAAGCAGACCAGTAGGGGGGCCAGTTGGGGGTGAGCAGGACAGTGGGGGGCAGTTGGGGGTGAGCAGGACAGTGGGGGGCAGTTTGGAGTGAGCAGGCCAGCAGAGGGGCAGTTGGGGGTGAGCAGGCCAGTGGGGAGGGAAGGTGGGAGCGAGCAGGCCAGCAGGGGGGCAGTTGGGGGCGAGCAGGCCAGAAGGGGGGGCAGTTGGGGGTGGTCAGGCTGGTGGGGGGCATTTGGGGGCGAGCAGGCCAGCTGCAGGGGGCAGTTTGGGGTGAGCAGGCTGGCAGTCAGAGTGGTTAGGGGCAATCAGGCAGGCAGGCAGGCAGGTGAGCAGCTGGAGCCAGCAGTCCTGGATTGTAAGAGGGATGTCCGACTGCCGGTTTAGGCCCGATCCCTGTAAACCGGCAGTAGGACATCCCAGATTGGAAAGGGTGCAGGCCAGGCTGAGGAACAGCCCCCCCCCCCACTGTGCACGAATTTTGTGCACTGGGCCACTAGTTATCGAATAATATTCCATTGTTAAGATTGCCACATGTCATTCATTCATCAGTTAATGGACAGTTGAGTTGTTTCCACCTTTTTGGCTATTGTGAATAATGCTGCTACGAACATTCATGCACAAATTTTTGTGTGGATGTATTTTTCATTTCTCTTGGGTATACACTCAGGAGTGGAACTGCTGGATCACATGGTAACTATGGTACCCTTTTGAGAATCTGCCAGACTGTCTTGCAAAGTGGCTGCACCATTATAAGTTTCTATCAGCAATGCATGATGGGCCCAATGGGTCCAATTTCTCTACTCAATGTCATTTCAATAGGTTTCTGTTTTTGGTTTGGAGACTTCAATTGGTATATTCCCAAAAAGTCAGAACTCAAAACATCAGCCAGTACCATGTAATAGTAGTAATGGTAATATCTTGTAGACTTGTATTGAGGCCTTTTATGTGTCATGGGGCATTATCTCACTTAATCATCATGACAGTCCTCTGGTTTAGGTAGTGCTATTTGAATTTTAAAGATGAAGAAAGTGAGGCTGAGAGAGATGGTGACATGTCACTCAGGGTCACAGAGCTGGCAGGTGGCAGAGTCAGGGCTCGAACGCAGATCCACCAGATTTCAAAGCCTGTATTTTTTAAAACGATGCTATTCTGACAAGCTCAGTGTCATGTACATTTGAAATTGTCAACATGCTGGATAAAGCATCAAATTACCAAGGTGATATTGCATTATTTTCCCTTTCCATCAACCGAAAATGACAGTTATAAACATATCTTTCCACTGGCCCCTGCTGCCCTGGCCCTTTGTAATCACCCAGCATCCCTCTGCGTCGCTGGCATTCCCAGCAGAGTGAGGCACTGAGCCAGGACGAGGAGCCAGGCCTGAGAGAGCCACTTAATAATTCCACGCAGACGGTTACTTCAGCCAGTTATTGCACTTGAAGCATTATCACCCTCAACTAATGCAAGCCGGCAGGGTTCTGGGCACTGCAGTGGCAGGGATGGCTTTGTCATCTAGGATTACAGGTTTGTATTACTCACACATTCTTGGAAACAACATTTATTCATGTTTGAATGATAAAGCAACCTGTGTCTAGGGTAGATGTTGGAAAATTAAAAAAGAAAAAACTAAAAAGGAAAAGATTTCCCCCAAATGTCAACTCTTAGAAACAACCATTGTTAATATTTTTGTGTATTTACTCCTTGTCTTTTTATTTTCCATGCATGAAAAAATAATTTATTTTTTCCTGATTATAAAAGTAATACATATGCCTTGTAGGAACATTGGAGAATTCAAATAAAACATTTGTTATCTCAACCTTCATAAGTAGTCACTATCAAGTTTGGTGTATGTCATGTCAGTGTTTCTTTTATTGAATATATATGCATATGTAAACATGTAACAAGTTTGGGATCACCGCATTTTTTTAAAAATACATTTTGAGAGGAAAGGAGAGGGACAGAGAGCTAGAAACATCGATGAGAGAGAAACATCGACCAGCCGCCTCCTGCACACCCCCCACCAGGGATGTGCCTGCAACCAATGGACATGCCCTTGACCGGAATCGAACCTGGGACCCCTCAGTCTGCAGACTGACGCTCTATCCACTGAGCCAAACCGGTCTTGGCAAATCACCGCATTTTTATTGTTGTTGTTAATTCTCATCTGAGGATATTTTTTTCCATTGATTTTTAGAGACAGTGGGAGGGAGGAAGAGAGACACAGAGAGAGAAACATCGATGTGAGAGAGACACATTGATTGGTTGCCTCCCCCATGCACCCCGATCAGGCTGAGTCTGCAACCGAGGTACATGACCTTGACCGGAATTGAACCCAGGACCCTTCCGTTCTCAGGCCTATACTCTATCCACTGAGCCAAACCACCTAGGGTGGGATCACAGCATTTTTATTTAATTTCTACCATTGTTCTATGAAGTAATTAATATGACTGAGGTTACAGTGTACACTTGATCTCAACCAAAAGTGCTGACCAGACCACTTGGAAAGTGTGGGACTTTGGGCAAATAACTTAATCTTTTTTCACCTCAATTTCATCCTTTGTAAAACAAGGCCAACCGCATAGTATCTGCTTCATAGAGTTATTGGGAAATGCTACTAATTTTTATTAATCAAGCTTCTGGTTTTACTCAGTACCTTTAATGCTGCCATGCTTTGTTAGTAAGACAAACCCCTGGGTTTCTGGGCAGTAAGACCTATGTTTCAAGCACCTTTTTACACTTGTGTACCAAATATTTTTATGGTTCTCTCAAGTTCATGCAAACACATACCGAGTAGACACAGGTACCTGCACACGAGATTGTCCCATTTCACATTCAAACTATACACACAGATGCGAAAGACAGAGATTCTCACACACGCACAACACGCACTCAGCCAAGCACAGAACCCACAGATCCAGGTCCACAATCAGCTTCTGCACACTCCCCACAAAGATGGATCCATCACCCACAGAGAGAGACGCGCTCACAAATCCCACTCAAAACCTAGCAGCCCGCTGACATATCAGAAGCTACTCGCAGTGCCAGCCCCATGCAAAACATCGCCGTGGGCTCCAGTATGGGCAGGGGCCTTGTTCTGGGTTGGTTCTATTTTAGTTGTTTTTGTTGTCCTCCTTAGAGTTACCATCTCCCCCTTTTCTCTCTACCCAGCCCCCCAGGCCTCCATTGCGCATGCGCCCTACATCCCTTCCCCTTCCCCTCCTGGGTACCAGTCAGCGCTCCCAGGCCCTCGCGGCGGAAGAGATGGATCAGCGTCACGAGCGCCCGGCCCCTTAAAACGCTGCTGGCTGGAGCCGCCTCCCTCCCAGCAGCCCGCGGCAGGGATGGAGTAAGGGGAGACCCATCGACCTGCCCACAGGGATAAGCGATGGAACTAAAGCAATCTTTATCTATCCATCTGGAAGCCGAGAAGCCTCTGAGGCGCTATGGAGCGGTGGAGGAGACGGCGTGGAAAGCGGAGGGACTGGGGAGAAGTGAGTACTTCCGAGGAAGGAGGGTGCCTTTGGGGATCCGTGCCCTGTAGCCAGTGGTCTCGGACGCGGGCGCCGTAGGGAGCGGACCTGGGGAAGCGCCCCCGCAGCGGGGCTTTCAGCGCGGGGAGGGATGCGCCGCTCTGCTACGCGCTCTCCCAGGAACAAAAGGGGACTCTCTGGGCTGGGCTGCACCTGGAGGCTCGAGAAATCGCCAGGCAGCTGGCGGGGAGCCTGGGGTGGACTCGGGAGTCCCGGATCTGTAAGCTCTCAGCTAGTCCTAGAAAGTACGGTCTTTCCCACAGCTGAGAGTGGAGCGTCCGCTCTCCGCCCGGGATGCGCTAGGACGCTGGGGCCGTTGGACCATCCTGGAAAGCGCCCACGTCCCTAGAGAGGGGGGAGTGTCCTCTGGGTTTCCGCTGTGCCTTTCTCCCCGCACGAGGGTCAGGGCACCCCTGAAATGCCCAGCGTTCCTTCCCCGCCTTCTCCTGGGCTGCGGGTGGGAAGAAAGGGGCTAGAGGAAGGCTAACCCTGGGCACACGCTTCCTTCCTCCACTCAGAGTCTTTGCTTTGGGTACAATCCTAGAAGGTAGCTCAGAAACCGACTTACTGTGTTTGCTCGGTCTCTCCACGATTTTGAGGGGTCCACAACATTTCCAAATAAAACAAGGATTTTTGCTTTTAATCAATAGGACGCAATAGTTGAGTGAAACTCCTGCCCTCAGAGCATAGAGGCGGCCGCAGGGACCCCGGGGTCACCAGCCCTCCCTGCAAACCCAGGGCGCTTTCTAGTGCCCCTGCTCTTGCATTGCTTGCTCTAGACCGCGCCTCCTGCTGGGCGGGGAAAGGCCCCCTCCTCCTCCTCAAGGACCCTCAGCTTCCTGCCTTCCCAGTGAGTGACCCTGCTCGGCACCAATCTCAGAGCTATGTTGGACCAAACTATTGTGAATGTGCTCTTGCCCTGCCTTCACCTGGTAGACGTGTGTGTGTGTGTGTGTGTGTGTGTGTGCTTTCTTCATGCCTGTAATGACAAATTCAGAAAATCTTCCTAAATGGCTCAGTTGTATTCTCGTTCTCATGGGTTCAAGTTGAAATAACAATCAATTGTCATAGTTTGGCACCTGGAATACACAGTGCTCCCAACCTCCTTTTAAAATACTGGTCTTTCCTCCTGTTTCGTTCTTTCAAACGCCTTTGGCTTTGGTACTTTGGCGTAACAGCAGGGCTGAGGGTCTCTGCTTCCTACAAGTTTAAAATAATACCCGCAGTGGTGTCTTTCACTGGTAGAGTGCCATGCTCCTGTGTAAGAACTTTAAATGCACCATCGCAGTCTATCTCCACAGCAACCTCCCGAGGGGACTCCCTTATTTAGATGGGAAAACTAGAGCTCAATAGGTGATGTGACTTAAGCGGTAGAGCTAGGATTTGAACCCCAGTTTGGACCCCATGGCCCCTTTCTGCTTTTAACATGAAGGTTTGGTACTTTCATGTTTTCAGGAAGCTTTCTAAATCTGTTGAGAGTCCCAGAACACATTCAAGTCATGTTATAAGTATGTGGCAGCCCTGTTGGTCTCTGGAGTTCACAGTGGCCTTGAAAGAATGTGCAGCCTGGCTGGTGTGGCTTAGTGGTTGAGCATCCACCTATGAACCGGTTCGATTCCCAGTCAAGGCACATGCCAGAGTTGTGGGTTCAATCCCAAGTAGGGGGCATGCAGGAGACAGCCAATCAATGATTCTCATCACTGATGTTTCTATCTCTCTCTCCCTCTCCCTCCTCTCTGAAATCAATAATAGTAATAAAAAGGAATGTGCAGAATAGGAGCTACCTTTAAATAAGCCCTGGGTTTGAATGCTGGCTCTGTCCCATGCTGACTATGTGATGTTTTGGCACATTTCTAAGCCTCACTCTGCCTCCATTCTCTGAAATGGAGATAATAAGTTACCTACCTTATAGATTAATTGTGAATATTCAATAAGATAATGTATGCAGAGCTCAAGGTAAGTGCTCAGTACATATTGGCTGCTTCGATTATTTTATTACTTCATCTGTAGGAGGAACCTGCTTTTATCCTTTTGCAAGGAATTACATAAAGCAACACTCTGGACCAAAACTCCAACGCTGGTCAGTTTCCTAATAGTTCCCTAATAAATCCCTCTTTTATATTCTCACCGTTATATTGGGAAAATTTTCAAGCATATAGAAAAATTGCTGTGAAAATCCAATGTATAGCATTTGAGCTCCTGACATGTTTGTACTTCCATGTCTTAGGCTGCCAGCTGTTAAAGGGCCTGGCAGAAAGGCTTTCTCATCCTCTCAGTTCCAAACCATGGAAGACTCTGACTCTTGTTTTCTATTCAAATACAAGACCACAATGTCTGATCTACTTTTGCGTGGATCCCCAAATCTGCTTTTTTTCTTGTTGTCTACTCAAACTTGAAATCTTCTTAAAGCTCTGACCTAGAGTCCCACATTTAAATGTTAAGTCTGGGATTATTACCTTGAGCATGTTTTGATCTCTAAACTTTTGTCTACAGCTTGGCATTGTTTGATTAAAGTGGCTTTATTGGAATTTCCTCTCAATTCCCAGGGGATCTATGGATCCATCCCATAAATTCTGAGGCCTCCATTTATTTATTAATGAAGTGTGAAAATTAGTACTGTTGACTTTCTGGCATAACAATTGTCAAATCAATATTGCAATGCATGAAATGCTGGAGAAAAAGAGAGGCTCATTAAAAAGAAGACAGGCTCAATTTAACTTCTACCCATATTTAATTATTTTATGTTGAACACTGAGTTTGTGTTACTTAAAAATAATTGAAAAGGGTGAAAATAGTCTAGAACTGGTAATTTTTAGTTAAGGTTATTTAACTGCTATCTTTAATGTTAACTATAGTTTTTAGAATAGAAAAAATGTATGTTAGAGTGGCAAAGAATGGGTGTTTTGAAATCAGGCAAAATGGCTTCAAATCAGCTCTAACACTTTGTTGCCTTGTCATCCTGGGAAAATTGCTGAACCTCTTTGTGCATCAGTTACCTCCTCTGTAAAATGGAAATATGTTGGTTCGAAACCTTGGGAGCTTTTTAGGTGAAATCTGAAACTGGTCCCAGCATATGAGGGCAAGGAGAGGCTGAAGACAAAAGCAGACCACTCCAGATTGGTAGGTGCCAGGGATAATAAGCCAGACAAATTACCTACAAGTCTTGGTTGCCACAAGACTAGTAGATCTTTGTACCCCAAACCAGAATCTTAAAGTTTATATAGAAGCCGTGATAGGGTTCGGTCACATATGTTGTCCAAATGGTCCCAACAAAATCTTGCTCTTTCAAGGCTACATCCTTGGAATAGCTTCTACTATGGGAATAATGAGCAGAGTGCACATTCCAAGAACAGGGGAGGGCATGAGGAGCCTCCAATTGCCCCTATCCAAGCTCAAGGGTCTATAGGCAGTGACCTCTCAATGACCCCTTCCAATAGGATACTAATAATAATCACTTTGGGCTATGGGAAGGAGTAAATAAGATCTATAATAATAAAAGCATAATATGCTAATTAGACTGGACATCCTTCCAGATGTCCTTCCAGAGTAAGCTGGGGCTGTGAGGGAAGCCGGTGCCAGCAGCCAGAGGAAGGAAGGCCTACTCTTGCACAAATTTCGTGCATTGGGCCTCTAGTAAAGTATATAATGCATTTAGCACAGTGCCTGGCACACTATAAGCACTCAATCAATGCTGACTGGTTGTTATAACAGGACATAAGTGGATGGTGCCCAATAACATTGGAAGAGATTATTCCAAGCTTGCTAGTCAGTTTTCCTTGCATTCATTTTTTTCGTAAAATCCAGGTAATGATTGTGTATATGCCATCTTCCTCCTCATGGGAATGTGTGGGAAATGGCTTTTGAACCCTTGAAAACCACCTGGTATTTTCTCATTTGAGAAAGATTCTAAGCAATTGCTCCCATCTACCTTTGACCGAATTTTCCCGCTAGCAGTGATTTTTTTTTTACTCAGTTGGAAAATGTATAGTTGAGTGACATTTCAGTGTAGTTGTATAATATTGCTTTCAACCAACTGTAATTGATTGAGGGAGACACAAAGACAGGATGCCGTTTGACAAAGCACAGAGCTTTTTAGAATCACAGTTGGTTGGTTGTGGCCATTTCTTGATAGATTTAAATGTGCCTTAAAGGATGATCAAGATTTTGAACAGGAGAAGTTGGGGGAGGACATTCCATGAGAGGTCACAGCATTGGCAAAAGCAGAAAGGTAAAAATAAATGCACTGGGTGTAGGAGATTGGAATAAAGTGGAAAGCTCAAACAGCCATCTTACTATGAGCCCAGGAGAGAGAACTATTATTTAAAAGTCCATGGCTGCGTCCTGATTTGCAAGCAGATCATTAAATTGGCCAATGCTTCAGATTTAATAAACAGAGTGGATATGAATTACTGGCAATCTATATAATAGGTTTTTGGGAAAGGTTTTGTGTTGCTTTCATCTGTTTTGTTAAATATGCTAATTTTATTATTTCAATTTTATTTTGTTTTGGCATTATTTTTTTTTTTCTTATTACCCAAGTAGTACATGCAGTTTATCAAAAAAGTCACATTCATCTGAAATATAAAAATAAAAACTGAAAATGACTGTAATCTGCTCCCCAGTCCCCATTTATTCATCCAGTAAATGGTATTGAGTGCCAGGCAGTGTTCTAGGGGCTGAAGATACAGTGTGGAGCAAGATAGAAAGGTTCCTGTCCCCAGGGAGCTTCTTCCATTCAGGGGCAAGTAGGACCTGGGCTGGGAGTGAAGGTGTCGGATAATCCATAAGCGAACAAATAATGTAGTTTAGCTAATAAGTGTTCCATAGAAATTAATAAGGGATGGGCATTACCTATCCAGTGGTCAGGAAATGCTTCTTTAAGGAGGTGATATTTTGCCAAGTAAATGTCAGGGATCCAGGCAGCAAATACAAAGGCCCTTGATGTGTTACAGGAAGAGACAGGTGGCCAGGGTGGATGGAACTAGGGGAGAGAGTGGAGATGAATCAGAGAAGAGCCATACAAGGTAGGGCCTTGTAGGTTGTGGTTTTAAGAAAGTATGCATTTTGCCCAGCCAGCGTGGCTCAGTGGTTGAGCATCAAACTATGATAGTTTTCTGATGGTCTTAGGCTCTACAGCAGCGGTTCTCAACCTGTGGGTCGTGACCCACAGATTGAGAACCGCTAGCAGGGTCACCTAAGACCATCGGAAAACACAGATATTTACATTATGATTCATAACAGTAGCAAAATTACAGATATGAAGTAGCAACGAAAATAATTTTATGGTTGGGGTCACCACAACATGAGGAACTGTATTAAAGGGTTGCGGCATTAGAAAGGTTGAGAACCACTGGTCTAGTATATAGTTTGAACAAACCCTATTATTTTCTCCGTGTTTGTTCACAACTTTAAGTTTCATTTTTGCAAGCATTTCCTTCTTATATGTTAATTTGAAGGAAAAATCTATTGTGCCTGCTCTTGGTCTCTGATTAATTATTAAACACTTATTAATAATAATAGAAGTTAATGAGTTTTATGTATGAGCTTGAGCTAATTAAATTCTCATAACAAGTCTATAAGGTCAACAGAATTCTTATTCATTTTACATTTGGGGAAACTGAGGCCTAGGGAGATTAAGAAACTTGCCAAAGGTCACAAAGGTCGTAAGTGACAGAGCTGGAGCCTGATCCTAGCCCTCTCTGACTCTAAATGTTCCTCCCCATGGTCCGTTATTCCTGGCACAGCGCTAGATGCCACAGAGATTAGAGATGAAATAAGACATAGCCCGCACTCTTAAGGAGCTTCCATATTTGGGGAGTGTGGGGACACAGATGTAATGAACACCACAATTTACAATACCAGTAATATGGAACAAACACTAAATGAAGGTACAAGTGGGAAATGAGAAAAAGAGATTGGCTCTCTCTGGGGGGCTCCAGTGTGTCAGCAAAGAAGAGTGTTTGCATTGGTCCGGTGGGCTAAGCAGGGTTTCAATAGGTGAGGAGAGGAGGGGAGAGGAGGGCATTTCAGGTAAGCTGCAGGCCCCAGGTTGGAAGATGGAGATCCTGAAGGCCAGGTCCACATACTAGCTTTTTGTTCCTGTTTATGTCTCCTTGACTCTTCATCAGGGAACTAGGGGTCTGTTCACCTATTACTTGGGTGAACCTGCTGTTTTAGTGTTGCCTTTCAGAACATCACTCAGAAAGCTCCCCCAAGGATGCGTCCATTCCTTCCTTCAATATTCACTCATCCAAACATGCTTGAGCCCCTACTATGTGCTAGCCTCAGAAGTACAGGGATAAAGAAGACCCATACCCCACCCTTAAGGAGTCTCTGTACCAATCCTCTTTCTGCTGCTTCCTAGCCAGTTTCCTAATATTCCTAGATCTCAGTTTCCGCATCTTAAAAATAGATGAACTGTACACTTACAAATGGCTAAGATGACAAACTTTATGTTACATCTATTTTACCACAATAAAAAAAATGTTATTGAATTCTATTTTAAAAGTGGGATAAAGAAGAAATATTTAACGTACAGGTATAATTCATATAATAACACAAACCTATATTAGGTCCAGGTGGTAGCACTAGGGTCTGGGAGAGAAAGTGACCCTTGATGTAGCCTGAAAAGATGGAACATATTTCACCACCGATTGGGGGGAACAGCATTCCAGGCAGAGGGAACAGCGCCTGTGAAGACAGATATGAAACAGTACATTTGACCTGGGAACTGTAAATGGATCAGAAATGCTTGCTAGGTTCTAAAAAAGTTAGGGAGATTATGTTACTGGACAGGGGATATGGCCCTGAGCAGGTCTGCCTAAAGCCAGCTGGTAGTTTGTGGGTTCTTGGCTTCATGCAGGGAAGATTTCACAACGGGAGTCCCGGTCACATTGAGGGTATGTTTATTAAAGCTGGGGGCAGTGAAACAAGGAAGAGCTTAGCATGGAAGAAGCAACAGGAGAGCCTAGCTGGGCAGCTTTGGCTCCCTGGGAAGTCAGAGAAAAGGGGGCCTTGGAGACAGGTTCAGGGGGTTAGACTGGGTCGAGCTGCCGCTGCCCAGTGCTCCCCTGGTTGCAAGTCTCATGGGGTCCCTTAGAGTTTAGGAGATTTGTGCCTGTGGGGGAAGAAGTGACAGAAGAAGAAAGTGAAGGGAATGGCACAGGAGTGCTCCCCAGAGGGAGAGCCTGAGCTGGGTCCTTGGTCTTGAGGGTTTTATCTCTCTTGCAGGCAGGAATCCTAGGGGAAGTCTCAGGGGAAGGTTGCAGCAGAATATTTGTCAGTTTCCCAGGTGTTCACTTTCAGGGTCGTTGTCTCTACTGATTGGTCAGCACCAGGGCAGGGGGTAATTTATTAGTCATAGCAGCTGGTCCTGGCATCCCCGCCCCCTCCCTCCCCCTACACCCCAACCCTGGTTTTGCTGCTTTTCTGGGCCTGGAGCTGAAATATAACTGAGGCCTAGTTATTATCTCTAGGGAGGTGACCTTCTGTATCTGGATATGAATTACTCATCCAGTTTGTTCAGCTATCTCAGTTTCCCCATTCTACTTGCCAATGAATTTTCCTAGCTTCTTACTATCCTACCTCAACAACACCAAAGCAGGAGGTGAGTGCATTTCGGAGCCCAGGGTAAGTTCACAGGAAGCTGGATAAAAGAAGGCTCAACTCCCCATTTCCTGCAGGGACCAGATTCCTAGAATAGAGTCAGACTTGTTAATAATTATTTTTTAGTTAAATATCTCTATAGTCAGGGACCACTAAAGTAGCAAAAACAACAATTCTAAAGGCGGTAGAAGAGAATGATTATAAGAAATAACATGCAGTGAGCACTGCCTGAGTGCCTGACCTGTGCTTGTGTCACATATGTGTCCTCGAATTTACTCCTTATAAAACACCCTATGATGTAAGGTGAAATGGAGTCATTTATTGCTCTATTTTACAGATGAGGGAACTGAGGCTCAGAGGGGGTAAGTCAATGTTACACTGCAAATAAGTGGTAGGGCCAGAACTTGAATCCAGCATGGATGACTTAATCTTTTCTTTAAAACATTTTTTTTTTATTTTAATCCTCACCAGAGGCTATTTTTCCATTGATTTTTAGAGAGAATGGAAGAGAGAGGGAAATATCGATGTGAGAGAAACACAGTGATTGGTTGCCTCCTGCATGCGCCCTGACGAGGGCCCGGGCCAGGGAGGAGCCTGCAACTGAGGGTACATGCCCTTGACCAGAATCGAACCCAGGATTCTTTGGGTCCGCAGGCCGATGCTCTATCCACTGAGCCAAACTGGGTAGGGCAATCCTTTCTTATTTTCTGGGATTCATTGAGGCTGCCATTGATATTCATTTATTGCCTTTTTTGTTACAAACACGTCCCTTGTAAACTTGAGGACTACATCTCACAACTTCAAAGCACCTTCAGGGTGACACTGGAGTGAGAGCTTGAAGACATTCACAGAAATGCAGCGGGAAGACCCTTTCTGCTTTGAAGAACACTTGTAGCTCCACAGGGAAAGGCCTCCGTTGGGTGATCAAGAAAGACTTCGTGGACAATAGAGGGGTAGAATAGTTTTTCCAAATGGGGGCTGTACCTGCCTTTGAATCCTGGCTTTACCATGAATTAGCTGTGTTACCTTGGCTGGTTACTTAACCTCTCTGAATTCCATCCTTCTTATCTATAAAGTGGAGATAATAACCAGACCTGCCTCATAGGGTAATGAAGAAGATTCAATGAGCTGTCATGTGAAAGTCCTTGCACAGAGCCTGGTGCTCTCCGTAAATGGTGGTGATAGTGTTGATGGTGATGTTGATAGAACAGAACATAAAGCGGGTAGTATTGGAACAACTGTAGAAAAGGAAAAGATGAAAGTTCAAATGGGTGCACCAGCCTCAGGAAAAACATGGAGGTGACAATGCATGTGTGTAGGTTGCCGGAGGCATGCATGAACTTGGCTGCATTGGAGGAGTGTGAGAAGTACAAGATTGGTTGAGCAGGGTCACTGGACTTGGCAGGTTAAAAATGACAGGCTATATGGAGCCATTGCAGGATAAGGGGAGAGAATAGCATTTTTAGGACGACTTATCTGACAGGGTTTGCAGGCTGGGTGGAAAGGCAGGGGCCCGGGGGTAAGACCAACCAGGAGGGTTTTGAAATCATCTGATCATGTGTTCACATGGGCTGGGTCTAAATCAGTGGCCATGGTTTGGAAGAAACAGCTAATCAGATATCTGGAATGGATAAAACATGTTTTATTATAGATAGGAAAGCCAGAGGGTCTTCTAAATGCAAACAATGTGCTGGGTGAGAAATAACAGGGTTGTTAGCCTGGGATCTTAAGAATTTAAATACATCAACATCAGTACTGCCCACTCTTGCTTTCAATAGGATTTAAAGAGGTACATGGAGGCCCTGGCCAAATAGCTCAGTTGGTTAGAGCGTTGTCCCCCAATTTGCCTAGGTTTCGGGTTTGATCCCTGGTCAGGGCACATACATAACAATGCATAAATGAGTGGAATGACAAATCTATGTCTCTCTCTCTTTTCTCTCTCTCCCTTCCTCTCTCTCTCTAAAATAAATCAATAAAAAAAGAGGTACAGGGATTATGGATTTGGGAGAAGTAATAGTAATGACTTCATGTTTGTATAGCACTCTCCACTTTATACTCCTATGTTTTATAATTTACTCTTTACAAAAAAGGGCAAAGAGCAGGAGTTGTCATGCTCCTTTGGAAGTAGGAAAACAGGTTAAGGGCTCACCCCAGGGTAGGGGTAGAGCTGGTAAGGACTGAGCAAGGACACAACAGTCCAGGATGCACCAGACTAGGGCTGCCAGGGTGTGTTTATATAAATAACACACAAACAACAACTGCATTACAAGATGGTAACAAGTATGTCTGGATTCCCTAAAATCCAAATTAGAAAATGACCACCATGCATGACACTAATTATTGTGTTCCTTTAAAATTCACAAAGGGGTAAATCATTCATTCATCTACTCATCCATCCATCTATTCATTCACTCATCCATTCAACACATATTTACTGATGGGACGAGGTATTGTGCTTAGCTCTTGAGAGTACAGTAGCACTTTGAGTAGATGTATCTAGCCCATGCTTTCATATCATTTAAGGTCTACTGGTGAAGATAGAATTACCATACGATCCAGCAATCCCACTTCTGGGTATACATGCAAAGGAAATGAGGAGACATCTGCACTCCTGTGCTCATCGCAGCATTATTCACAATAGCCAGGATACAGAAACAACCTAAGTGCCCACCAACAAATGAGTGGATAAAGATGTGGTTTGTATCTACAATGGAATATTATCAGCCACGAGAAAGATATGCTATTTGTCATTTGCAACAACATAGATGGACCTTGAGGGCATTATGCTAAGTGAGATAAGTCAGACAGAGAAAGACACACACCGCATGGTTATCCCTTTTGTGTGCAACTCTCCCCCAAAATGTCAAACTCATAGAAACAGAGAGTAGAAAAGTGGTTTCCAGGGTCTGGAGGATGAGGGACATAGGGAGAGGTTGGTAAAAAAAAAAGGGGGGGGGAGGGGCATAAACTTTACCTTTACAAGATGAATAAGGTCTGAGGCTCTCATATAAAATGTGGGGACTATATAGTTGAAAATGCTGCATTGTGTAATTGAAATTTGCTAAGAGGGTAGAACTTAAATGTTTTTCTCACACACAAAAAGGTAAATATATGAGGTGATGGATGGGTTCATTAACTAGAGAGGGGTAAACCTTTCACAATACATATGTCAAATCACCACTGGTGCACTTTAAATATCTTACAATTTTATTTGTCAATTACACCACAATAAAGCTGGGAGGAAAGGTGCACTGGGAATAGTTCTTATTTCCAATGATGTAAAACCAAAGGGGAGGGGATGCCTGTTCCTCCCAGTCCTTCAGAAACAGAATGCAGTCAGTTTGCTGACCCTAATGCCCTCTTAGCTAAATGTTGTCCAGAGATTAATTCGTTTGTTTTGTTACAGGCATGTTTTTGCAGGCCCTTGAGAAGATGAGTCCTCATAGGGTCAAACCAAGTGTTATGGGCTAACCCCACGGCAATTATTTGATCCTGTCTTCCTGCGAGAGCCACGACCGCAGAAACCCTGTGTCATACTCACTGCTAAATGCTGGATGCACGGTGCCTACCACACTGCCCAGCTCTTAGAGGCCTCTCATTCAATAAATCGTTGCGGAATGGGGCGGCCGTTAATACACAAAGACGGAGGTGCAAGTGACTTAGTCGCGTTTTGTAAACCTTTGAAATCATCTAATTGAAAACTAGATGTAGTTAGGGGGAGCCTTGGTCTCAGTAGCCTGCCCATCTCCTGGTTTAGATGGTTTGTTCCTGATGCTTAGCATTTGCATTCTTGCTTTCCTGCTTTGTGGGAAGGGCTTGAGAGTTTCCGGTCAGATACAAAGCAAGGGGAACAGGTGCCCTTATTGCCAACTGGCGGTGCTCTGAGAATGCTGTGCAGGCTGGGCGAGGTGCTTTCCCTGTACCATATCTCTGATTCTTAGATGTCAGCGAAAGTGGGGCTCACCATTCACCTTTCTGGGACAACAGAAACAGAACAACAGCATGGCCACATTAAATGTACAGGTCCATTAAAAGGCCTTTTAATTTCATGCAGAGAACAGAGTCATCTTAGATGCTGCTGGTGGAACTGTTGAGTGTTCCAGCCTTTTGGGAAAGCAATTAGATAACATCTATTAAAATTTAAAATGCTCATATGCTTTGACCCAGCAGTCTGACTCCTGGGACTATATCCAACAGAAATAAAAACACCAGCATACAAGGAAACGTGCTAAAATAAGAGAAAAATGAAAAACTGGACACAAAGTGAAGACCTATCAGTAGAAGGATGGCTGAATAAATTATTGTTCACCCACTGTGAAATGCTATGGCCCATGAAAAAGGAATAAATTAGAATAATAACAGTTGTCTTCGAGGTATTACTGAGAGGGAAAAATGAGATCCAGGAAAATGTATGTAACAGGATCTCATTTTTGTAAAACAAAATTTTCTGTCTGTCTGTCTGATTCTAGTACATATACAATAAATGCATCTGTGTGTATGTGTGTGTGTGTGTGTGTGTGTGTGTGTGTGTGTGTAAATCCCGGGGCAGAGAGGTAAAAATCTTGTCCCATTAATCAATAGAAAAGGGATTTGAATCTAGGACAGTCTGGTTAAAAAGTCCATTTCCTTCCCTCTGCGGTTATTTGTAAGTTTCCAACTATATTACATTTCATTGGTATTCCATATCTTTAATTGTTTTAAATTCTCACCCGAGGATATGTTTATTGATTTTAGAGAGAAAGGAAGGAAAACATTGATGTGAGAGAAAAACATTGATCAGTTGCCTCCTGTATGCACCCTGACCAGGGTTTGACCCACAATGTAGGTAGGTGCCCTGACTGGGGAATGAAACCCGCAACCTTTTTGGTGTATGCGGGATGCTGCTCCAACCAACTGAGCCACCTGGCCGGCGTGGTATCCCACATCTTTAAGAGGGAAAGGTCTCTGAAATAGTTCATGGGCCCTATTTTACAGACCTGGGTGGTCACAGTGCTGCCCATTCTCATCTAGACCTTCTCTCATTGTAGTTCCCACCTGCCAGCTCTCTCCTGGTGGTCCCCAGGGCTGAAGAATGAAACAATTCCCTCTCGATAATCCTGGTCTCAGAGATACATTTGGAAAGTAGGCAACAATGAGCAAAGGAAGGGACAAACCAGTTTTTCCTTAACTCAGTGTTTTTCTTCCTGTGTTTATACCCTTTGTCTTAGGCTGTTTGGGTTGCTATAACAGAAGACCATAGACTGGATGGCTTATAAACAACAGGAATTTATTTCTCACAGTTCTGAGGCTGGAAATCCAGGATTAAGGTGCCAGCAGATTCAGTGTCTGGTGAAGGCTTCCTGGTTCATGGACCATCTTGAGGCTGTGCCCTCAAGCTACAAGAAGGGGTGAGGGAGCTCTCTGGGATGTTTAGTGAGGGCACTAATCCCATTTATGAGGGCTCCACCCGCCTGACCTAATCACCTCCCAAAGGCCCCACCTCCTAATACCATCACATTGGGGATTAGATTTTAATGTACCAATTTGGGGACAAGGAACATAAACATTTAGTCTATAGCACCCTCCTCAGTCCAGGAAGGAACTAAGAGAGCTGAAAGCTGGAGATTTGCCCAGTCCCTATGCTAGGTGTGAAATGCTTTTAGTAGGTGGCTCTTAAAAGTGGCTATCATTTTGATAAGGAACCAAAGTGCTTAAATTGTTTCCATCTTGGTTCCATTTGGTTCTTCCACACCCGGCAGGCCAGGTGAGACCATTTCACCCACCCCCTGTTTGCTGTGCCCTGTTAATGCCGGAGACCTGCTACCCACCCCTCCAGGATCCATCCATCTTCATCTTGTCCAAACAGACATAGGGAGAGTGTCCCCAGAGCACATCTTGGGTGATTACAACCAGTGCAAATGACATTCAACATCCAGAATAGCAGCCGGCAGGGGCCCAGTGGCCTGGCTGGGTTCCAGAAGCTGAGAGGTCCGATTTCCTAGGGATCAGTTCCGCCTTACAGCAGCGCTTTATTTCTCGTACTAGAGGCCCGATGCACAAAATTCGTACAAGAGTAGGCCTTTGCAGCCCCAGCTGCCTCGGCCCTCGAAGCCCCGGCTTCATCTGGAAGGTCATCTGGATGGTCATTCTGCCGTTCTGCCATTTGGTCAATTTGCATATCATGCTTTTATTATTATAGATTATTATTATAGATGCTTATCCAAAGCCAGGACGAGGTTAGCTTTACATGTTTTTCTTCTCTACTGAGATTTTTTTTTTTTTTAGGTAAAACTCATGACCATAAAATTAACCCTTAACCATTTTAAAGTGTGCTATTCAGTGGCATTTAGTACCTTCACAGTGTGCAACCATCACCTCTACCTAATTCCAAGATATTTCTTCGTCCCAAAAGGAAACCACATACCCATTAAGTAGTCCTCCCCATGTACTCCTTCCCCAGACCTTGGCAGCTACTGCTTTTGTCTCTATGGATTTACCCGTTCTAGATGTTTCATATAAATGAAATGATAGAATATATGACCTTTTGTGTCTGGCTGCTTTCACTTAGCCTAATATTTTGTGGTTTACCTATGTTGTAGCATGTATCAGTACTTCATTCCTTTTTTAAAAATTTTTTTAAAATTAATTTCAGAGAGGAAGGGAGAGGGAGAGAGAGAAACATCAATGATGAGAGATCAATCTTTGATCGGCTGCCTCCTGCATGCCCCCTATGGGTGATCAAGCCTGCAACCCAGGCACATGCCCCTGATCAGAATAGAATCCAGGGCGACATTTTATCCACTGAGCCAAACCGGCTAGAACTGTACTTCATTCCTTTTAATGGCTGAGTAATATTCCATTGATGAATATACCACATTTTGTTTTATTCATTTATCAGGTAATGGACATTTGAGTTGTTTCTACCTTTTGGCTATGATGAATAGTGCTGCTATAAACATTGGCAAACACGTACTTGAGTGCCCGTTGTTAATTCTTTTGGGTTTATACCTAGGAGTGGAATTTCTGGGCCATGTGGTAATTTTATGTTTGAATTTTTGAGGACAATACAGAGAGTTTTGACTTTCACAATCTCTGGCAATGTCACTCAGCTCTAATTCTTTTCTTTATTCTGTCTTCCCTTGGAAGTTTATAATTTCAGGTAGATAGACAGTTTCCGAAGGTGGTATTTTGTGGTAATTGAATACATGAATTCTTAACTAGGGGTCGGCTGCTTGGGTTCAAAGCTCCCCTCTCCCACTAACTGGTTGATTTTAAGCTAGTTATGTGATCTCTCTGGGCCTTCATTTTCTCTTCTGTAGGGCATATTGAGGAGTAAGTGCGATAAGGTATATGTAATGCTTAGCACAGTGCCTAGCATACAGTAAACACATAAGGATAGGTTAGAAATGCCAATTACTATAAATAGTTGTGTTAGTCTGCTTGGGCAGTCATATCATAATACCATAGTCTGGGTGACTCAAACAACCGGAATTTATTTCTCACAGTTTTGGAGGCTGGCAGTGCAAGATCAAGGTGCTGGTGAGGGAGGTTTTATTCTAAGCCTTTTCTCTTGGCTTGTAGGAGGCTGCCTTCTCACAGTGTGCTCACATGACCTCTTGTGTGAGAACATGATGGAAGAGAGGGAAAGAGGGAGGAAAAAAAGAGAGAGGGCAGGAGAGAGAGAGAGAGAGAGAGAGAAAGAGAGAGAGCACTCTGATGTTTCTTCTTATAAGGACTCTAATCCTGTCTTGTTGACCTCAGTTAACCTTAATTGCCTCCTTATAGGTCCTATCTCCAAGTAGAGTCACATTAAGGATTAGGATTCAACATATGGTTTTGGGGGGACACAATTCAATCCATAGCAATAGACTTCTTATTTGGGACTGGAAGTTTTGTTTTAGTGTCTCAATGTTTTAGGCTGGAAGGACATTTGGAGTCCGACTCAACCTCGGCACTATTGACATTGACACTTTGGCTGGATAATTCTGTGTTGTAGGGTCTGTTCTTTGCTTTATAGGATGTTTAGCAACATCTACCAACCAGATGCCAATAGCACCACCACACCCCCCTGCTCCTGCCCCAGTTCCAGACATTGCCAATGTCCCCTAGAGGGACAAAATTGTCCTCAATTGAGAACCACTGATCAGATCCAATCTTGTTTTGATACAGATACTCTAGTTTTATGATGCAGACAAGTCCAAGAATTTTCCTATTTTATCTCTTTATCTTGGTCCCTAGGTTTCTGACCTCTTTTTCTCTAGATCTGTTTTCTGTACACACACACACACACACACACACACACCCCACACACACACACACACAGACACACACCCACAGACACACACACACACACACACCCACACCCCCCACACACACAGACACACACACACACACACACCCCACACCCCACACACACAGACACACACACACACAGACACACACACACACACACACACACCCCCCCCACACACACACACACACACAGCACTGTGTTGGATGTGCTCAGGGTTAAGCCAAGAGAAACATGATTATGAGTTTCCTGAAGCATAAAGAAGTCTCCCCATGCAAAATGGATTTGATTTTCTTCAAGGCATTCCTGCCTGGGAAGATTTCTACTTACTACAAATTGAAGTGAGAAAGAAATTGTCACTTTCATTTACAACAAAGAAAATGCTTCAGGTGGATGAATAGAAATACCCTCCCAACAATAGCCCTTAACTCTGCTACCAAAATGAGAGGGATTTATGTTGGCCCAGAGAACCTTGACTCTTAAGTTTTCTCTGAAACATTACCTATATCCAAGGGCTGATCATTTCTTCTTTATTACCACCCCAAAGTGTGCCCAGGCAATAAAGAAAGGGACCAAGATGACAGATGACATCTCAATTTTTGCAAACTGAAATGAGCACTCTTTTAGGTGGGGTGAGGAGAATGCCTAGGTTTGTTTTTTTTTAATGTTCTTAGATGAATTTTTTTAGTATAGATGTGTATGTATACATCTGTCTGTGTTTATGTTCAATTGCATCTACAGGGCATAGGATAAAAATGATTGCTGGGGATAGTCTAATCTTGTGCAGTTTCAAACTCTGTCTGCATGTTAGAATCCCTTGGGTAGCTTTTAACACAAATAGCCCATTTCCCCCACCTCCCTTCTGAATGGATTAGGAACCCGTTGTCCAAAGGAAAATGAATTTTCCCAAGTGCTTTCAAGGTAGGCAGTAGCAATAGAAATTGAAGCCATTTATCTTGTATATTCAAAAGCTATTGAGTAAATAAGAGTTCCCTTGCTAATAGAGGACTTTTTCTACCAGACTACGATGGCCAACACCTGAAATCTCTCAGCAAAATAAATGATTAAATCCTCAATTGTAAGTCTGTCACTGCTCTTGGGAAAACAATTCAACCCACGGGTCCTGTTGCCCTAGATCAGTCAACCATTTCTGAATACAAAAGATACGATTGCTATTGTTATTAGCAACCATTATTCAAAAATTTGTCATGGATGGAGAGATGCATCACCTATATTTGGTGGACCAGCTGCTCCATTAATTTAGCTCCTTTTCTGAAGAAAGGAAACACAATACACTGAATTTAGAAAAAAAATAATTATCCATTAGCTAATGCTTTTTTCAAAGAAACAGCCCACTACTACCTGACAACGTGTCAGTTGCTGTAGAAATTTACCCATAATTCTAATGGGGCATGGGGCAGGAGACAAAGGCATATGTGAGGGAATATGGGAAAAGAATTAACGTATCTTCCTATGTTGCTATTAAAAGATACTTTTCAAAAGAAAAAAGGGTAAAATCGTGACTCACAAAGATATAACAATAAATGGGTGTTAAAGATTTTATTCTACTAAATCAATACAGGAACCAGGTAGATGTTATAACCAATTCAAAAGAATCTAAATAGACTGACTTATACTGTAGATCAGGAATATTGAAAGAAAGAGCAAAGGAAAGTAAAACGGAATTTTTCCATGAAGGAGGGGGAAGTCAATTGGATCTCTACCAGACAGGAGAGGATTGCATGCATATAAGAATTATTTTTGTGTTGTTATCAGTTACTTACTACTTACAAAGTTGTGAAATACCCAGAATCTGATAACCTGGAGAGGTGACCTCCAGGCCATGCAATTTTCCACTGAAGCACATTCCCTCCTGAAGGGGAAGCAATGAGAATTCAGGTTCTTAATCAAGCACAGTTTTCAAACATAAAGAAAGCTACTAAGTTTTCAAGAGTTACAGTTAAGAGAAGACAATGACTTCAAATGAAAACTGGACCATTGAAAGGCTGGGCTTGGAAACATGGAGTTCAGAGAAGACTGGAAAATTCAGCCCATTAATTATCCAGAAGTTCATCTCTTTATGCCAAATGCTGGATACTTTATTGATTTTTAAAAGCATCATCCAGCCTGACCGGCATGGCTCAGTGGTTGAGTGTCAACCTATGAACCAGGAGCTCGTGGTTCAATTCCCAGTCAGGGCACATGCCCAGGTTGCGGGCTCTGTCCCCAATGTGGGGTGTGGAGGAGGCAGCCGATCAATGATTCTGCCATCATTGATGTTTCTATCTCTCTTTCCCTCTTTCTTCCTCTCTGAAATCAATTTTAAAAAATGAAATATATAAAAATAAAAGCATCATCCAGATGTTCAGCTTGATTAAAGCTGACAGTGGGTAAATCCAGTACTTGCTGGTTACCCATTTAGCTGCTCTGCAAACTAAAATGATCTCGTGTGTGTGTGTGTGTGTGTGTGTGTGTGACATATTTATATATTATACTTTTGTAATATTTATATTCAACTTCTATTTATAACATAAATATATTTTTTAAGAATAGGGCACAACCGTATTCTGTGGCTGACAGCTACCAATCCTACCTGGTAAATGGGTCATCCTTTTGAAGAGGAGGCTGGCTGTTAACACTGGAGGTGGCATACACTAGGAATTTAACATACATTTGCCAATTGCATCGAGGTATTTGATTCTTAAGCAACTGAAGAAAGTTGCTTCACTTCCTGGGGAGGTAAGGATAATGGGCAAGCAGCTAACAAGCTTCTAAAAATGGTCTTGAAGAAATTACTTTGGCCTCTGTGGGATGGGAATCAGATATCTCGATTTTACAGTATTTACTCAGCTGCCATTTCTATTATCCAAAAATAAAGCAAAGCAGCTTGAAGTTGACTGTGAGTCTAACCGCTCCGTGTTTGATTACTTCCTGGCTGCTTGGTGTACAAAGAAAGATCTGGTGATTCCACAAAGGAGCACATCAGAGGCAGGATTTAAAGATAGAAATCCATGTATCTATTTGCCTTTGTGCCGCATTTATGAAATCAGCCATCTGGGTGCCCATTGTCCAATAAAATGATTTCTCGTATGACTGTGAGCCTTTTCTTGAAGGCAGCTTTTTCTAAACCATGTTGTGAGGCACAGCAGCTGTTAATAGGTTTTCTAAGTAAAGGGGAGGACTGTCTTACGTTTGGAAGTTGCTGGGTGAAATTTAGTGATGTAGGTTTCTTGATTGTAAGGAGTCTTCAATCAGCTGATGGGGACCGGGAATCTCCAGAGGTGCATGAAACCTGCGTCCTGCCCTCAGTTCTGCCCACTCTGCTGTTGACCAGTGCCTTTTTCACTCTCCCTTCAGCCCATGTGTCCCTTTCACAAAATTCCCTTGCCTCCGTCGCCAATTACAAACTCCTCTGTCCTATTTTGTCGATTGTTTGTTTTTAACATTTTAATTGGAGTATAATACATCAGCCTGGTGTTCCCCACCCTCCATAATCCACGCCTTCCCTCCCTCCCAACCAAACCTTATTTCCCTCCTCGCTCTAAAATGCACCCCTGATGCAGTTAGATTGGTCTCCTTCACCTCCAAAGCTGCCCATAGATGAATACCTGAACAAATGGCATGGCTGAGTTCATTATAAATTTAAATTTCCTATCATTTTCCCGTGTCATGAAATATTCTTCTTCTTTTGCTTTTCGTCAACCGTTTAGAAATGCAGAGGCTATTCTTAGCTCATGGACTATGTAAAAACTGGTGGAGAGTGGGTCCCTGGCCTAGGCAAATGACTGGCATGTAAAAGGTGGTCAGATCCCGGCTGAGTTTCGGATTGCTATAGAAGGAGAACGTTCTGGCTCTTCCGCTGGGCTCCTCCTAATCATCATTCTTTGGCCTTTTTTGTTCACAGAGTTTGTCCTGTAGCTAAGGAGAAGGCACCATCCAAGAGAAAAGTTTGTAGGGTTTGTAGGTACTCATTTTGGGGGTTTTCACACATGGGAGATAGGATTATTTGCAAGCAACAGAGGTTGATTCTGGATAAGTCAGAGGCTTTCCAAGTGTGGGGCAACCCCCTGAGGAGACTTCGAATCAGTTTAAGGGGCTGCAGCCAGAATTTAAAAGACAAAAAAGAAGAGACGCTGTAAAGATGCAGCTAAGGCGCTAAGGGTGAGGATTACTTCGTGCAACTTTTATTTCGTTTATGCCTATCTGTGATTGTATACACCAGATGTACTCTGTGTACACCTTTAATGGGTCACATGAAATAGGTTTGCATAGCACAGGAGCTTAAGGAGGAAAAAAAAAAAAAAGTTTATTGGAAGCATATGAAAATCCTGCCAGAATCAAGAAAAAACTAAAGCCAGGCCTTACAAAGACTAAGAACTGGCCCTGGCCAGGTAGCTCAGTTGGTTGGAGCATCATCCTGTGCAGCAAAGGGTTGTGGGTTCCATTCCCAGTCAAAACACACACCTAGATTGCAGGGTGGGTACAGGAGGTAACCAATCAGTCTTGCCTGTTTTATTTGCCCAGCACTTGACATCTGCTCAATTAATATCTGTAGAATGAATGAAACGATAAATAAACGACTGAACAGCAGGCTGTGTGGGGCGACCAGGCCGGCAAGAGGGTTAGTGAGGGATGACCAAATGACTGAACAGCAGGCTGCATGGGGCGACCAGGCTGGTGGGGGCGCTGTGAGGGGTGACCAGGCCAGCAGAGGGGAGCAGTTGTGGGTGACCAGGCTGGCCGGGGGGGCAGTTAGAGGTGACCAGGCTGGCAGAGGGGGGCAGTTGGGGGTGACCAGGCCGGCCGGGGGGGAAGTTAGGGGTGACCAGGAAGGCAGGCAGGTGAGCGATTAGGAGCCAGCGGTCCAGGATTGTGAGAGGGATGTCCAGCAGTCGGACATCCCCCAAGGGGTCCCGGATTGGAGAGGGTACAGGCTGGGCTGAGGGGACCCCCCTCCCCATGCATGAATTTCATGCACTGGGTCTCTAGTGTAGTATAATATGTTTAAACATAGTTGAAAGTCAAGCTATACCCAAATCAGACCACAGTATCGAAACTTATGACATTCTGCTAATACCTGATTTTTTTTTCATTCTGTTTTCTCACTTGTAATCATTATAAGCCTAGCCATAGCTTATGACTAAACATTAACTGCTTTGGTGCAGAGTGGTAGCTGTCCACTTTCCCAGCCTTTGGAAACGACCAAGAAGAACTGTCAAGTTTCCAGCCCTACCTGTCTCCCTTGAGTCATTTTCTCTCCCTGGGCCCATCTTAAAATCACCTGTGTTTGGATACCACCCTGATCCAATATGACTTTGTGTTAAGCTACAAGATCAAGACTGCTGCTCTGTTATACCATGAACTTCCTGAAGGACCAAGCAGGGGAAATGGCAATTGACTCTCAGGAAATTCCACTTGAAAGGCCTCCTTTGAACAGAGAAAACAGTTTGGTTGGTGGAATTTGGTTATAATGAGTACATTGTGAGGAATCACTTAAATGGGCTCTGTAGCATTAATAATCTCTTGCAACAGTGTATAGGGGAAGAGTAGAAAAATGTAATTTGAAAAAATATGCAGCAGTGAGTGTTCAACCATCCTGGTTTGTCTGGGACTGTCCTGATTTTAGCACTGGAAAGTCTCATGTCCCAGGAAACATCAACAGGTCGCTCTACCATTACCCATTGTATGGAGATTGTAAGGGTTGAGAAGGCATTTGCTACCCAATGGTGAACAGTACCAACTGCTCACCCTCTCCTTATCTGTGGCCAGGTACTGAGATGCTGAGAGTGACTGCTGCCCAGAAGAGAAAAATATTAAGAATGAGCTAGTATATTGGATGCATAATAACCAAATCAACAAAGTAGGGCTCATGTTAACTAGATGTTAAGACAGAAAACAGCTTTGTTTTAAGGAAATATACATTTGACACGGTATTAATTAGTAAGGCATTTAACCTATATTATGAAACCAGGAAGCCTCTGGCCTGACTTTGCCACTGTGTTTTCTGAAAGGGCTGTAGTGAACATCTGACTATTCTTTGCAGCAATTCTGGCTAATCAAGTTGACATTTTCCTTTCTCTTCAGGTGGCTGAGACTTAAGAGACCGAAGTAATTTAGTGGCATTTATTGCACAGATACTGTCAGTAAGCTTTTAAAGAAGCCTTTATAAAGTCATACTCATTATAACAATTCAAACAATATAGAAGTATAAAAAGTAGAAAGTAAAAGCCATTCCCCAACCTCAAATTGCCATCAGATTGGGTGTATATCTTTCCAGTCTTTTATTGCAAATATATTAACATGCATTTTTTAATAAAGGGGGTTATATTATGTGCACTAAACATAGCTTAGTTGTTTCACTCAAATAACTTAACCATCGCCATCTTTCTATGTCAGTAATATAGAGCTATCTCATCCTTTTTTATTGTTGCATAATTTCCTAATGTCTGGGTATACCCAACCAATTCCCTATTGATGGCCATTTAAGCCATTTAATATATTTGCTCTTATAAATAATGCTACAATAAATATCTTTCTTACTTTTGCACATCTGACCCATTATTTCTGTTGGAAAAAAATCTTAAAAGTGGAATTGCTGAGTTAAAGGCATTCAGCTAGGTTTGGAATGTGAGAGACACGTAAGTGTGAATTCACTTTATGGGGTTCATTTTGAGACTAAATTAAAACTTCTTAACTTGAGGCAGAAAGAAAATATCATTACTTTAAGGCAACATGATGGAGTGGAAAAAGGAGTAACAGACTGGGAATCAGATACCTAGGTTCCAGTCCTTATTCATCCCTAAATTAACTATTTGACCTCAACAATCCTCTTAACCTTTCTGACTCTTACCCCCAGTTGTATCTTGTCTCCTGGGTCTTCCAAATAATTTACAGAGCCATTTTCCACAGTGGAAATATGACCCCCTGCTTAGATGCATGAGGAGTTCACCATTGCCTTTAGGATGAAGTGAAATTCCACGCTCACACAGCAACCACTATTACTTGTCTCATTTTTGTTCTCAAATGTTTATTTCTAGTCTGCAGATGCAGAATGAAGAGTCCTAAAAGGACTCGCACCCTTCAGGCGGCATTCACTTTTCAAGATTTTTTGAGGAAAAGAAACGGGGGAGATGTTGGAAGCTGCCCATTGCCTTCACTAGCAGAAAGGGGTGGACAATGAGTCTGGAAGGCTGGTCAACCT
Organism: Eptesicus fuscus; assembly: GCF_027574615.1. NCBI lineage: Eukaryota > Metazoa > Chordata > Mammalia > Chiroptera > Vespertilionidae > Eptesicus > Eptesicus fuscus. Next base: position 22,696,230 of record NC_072476.1, read on the forward strand.
TGAAGTTCTGGCAAGGGTCAGAGCCATACACCCACTGTCTGGTTGAGACAAAGATACCTGAAGCAACTTCCACCTTTTAGTCTCATGTAAATCCTTACTGAGAAGATAGTTCGCCTGTTAACTGGAAATTGCCTGCCTAAGGGCTATAGGTGGATCCCAAACCTGAATAAAAGGGATCGCAAGGCCAGAGCGAAGCATAGTCCTTCCTTGGGCTTCCACCTGGCCCCCAATTCCCAAATTAATATTTTCTTGTCTAGTCTCTTTCATTTGTGTGCGGCCTCCTCCAGAACCCGAACCCTGAACCTGAACCCTGAACCCCACGCGGGACGTGGGAGGGACACTCGCAACTGGCACCCAACGTGGACAGTCTGTCTGTCTAGCTTCCTCTCCCTTCACATGCCTGATAGGACCTTTGATCCAGCTGTCCTCACCTCCTTGCATTAGGGCTCAGAGTTTGTCATGCCTCCAGGTTTTGGTTCAGGTTGTTCCCTCTTTCTACAACACTGGTTCCCACTTCTGTGACCAGCTAACTCCTACTCATTCTTCAATAAATAGCCCGGGATCCTTGCTTTCTTGGAAGTATTTCCTGACCCCTATGGGTTGAACAGATATCTCTCCTGTGGCTCCTCTGGACATAACATATTACCCCATGCTTCCTCCATAAAGTAGCACTAATCACATTGTATAATGATAGCTGACTTTCTTGTCTGGGCCACTCCCCTCTTCTGAGGACAGAAGTCGTGACCTGTTTCTCTTTGAGTTCCCATTCTCTACCACAGCGTGTGACCCATGGAGATGTTGGACAAATCTTTGTGGAACAAAACAATTGATCTGTCAAATAAGTGATTAGATTCAATGATACAAAATTCTGCTGATATAAATACCACCAGTCTTCCCTCCTTCTTTTTTACACTCATTCTTTCACCTACCAGAGTTTATTCCATGCCCTTTGTGCCCAAAACTTAGCGCTCGCTACAAGCCAAGAATAAAACAGGCAAGAAACAAACCCATTCATTGTCCTCAGGAGGCTAATCATGCAAATCAAAATGTAATTTCCACCTGCAGCAAGTGTTCTGAAGGAGCAGTCTAGATAGGGTTGCCAGATAAAAATGCCCAGTTAACCTTAAATTTTAGATAAACAACAAGTAAGTATTTTAAGTATAATTATTTCTCATGAAGCATTTGGGACATATACTAAAATTTTTGTTTGTCTGAAATCAGAGTTAACTAGGCATCCTGTATACATATATTTTAAAAAATATCTTTTTATTGATTTCAGAGAGAAGAAGGGAGAGGGAGAGAGAGAGAGAAACATCAATGATGAAAGAGAATCATTGATTGGCTGCCTGTTGCACGCCCCACACTGGGGATTGAGCCCGTAACCCAGGCACGTGCCCTGACCAGGAATCAAAGCCTGACCTCCTGGTTCATGGGTCGATGCTCAACCACTGAGCCACACCGGCCGAGCCATCCTGTATTTTTATTTGCTCAACCTGGCAATTGTAAGTCCAGATGCCATGAGATCACATGGCTGGAGGGCCTGGTCTGGGGTAGGGAAGGGTGGTCAGAGATACTGAAATCTGTAGAACAGAAGGCTTTACCTGGGAGAGGAGTCAGGGAGAGGAGCGTGTCCTCAGAGGAGGAAACAGTGAGCAGAAAGTAGCCTGGACAGAGCATATGAGAGAAGGCCCCAGGGGTTTGAGCACAGACATTTAATTCACTGGGATATGGAGAGAGGAGAAGCAATTGGAAAATGAGTAAATTTAGCACGTTTTTAAGGAGAGTGCTGTACAAGTAAATGTCAGGTACAGTGACTCAGGTTATTGATTCTAAAAGATTAGTCAGGGGAGATGTGCGCTGGACTCACTCAGCCCTTCTGTTGCCAGATGTCACCTAATTCAGACAGTGGAGGCTGGTATGCTGGGCGGCACAAGATTCTTAAACCATGCAGTGTCATCCCCAAATGAGCCTGACTTTGCCTGTAAACACCTATTGCTGAAACCAAAGGATGTCAGGCTGCCTGGACCAAAGCCTCAGTGACTATGCATTATGCCTAAAACCTGGAGCAGTGGTTTTCAACCAGAGACCATTTGGCAAGTCTGGAGACATTTGTAACTGTCACAACTGGGTTTGAGGGGCTGCTACTGGCATCTAATGGATGCAGGCCAGGGATGCTGCTAACCCTCCCACAACATACAGGACAGCCCCCCTCGTCCTCAACAAACATGTATTTGGCCCCAAATGTCAGTGCTGAGGGTGAGAAATCCTCGGAGGGAGGGGAAATGCCATTCTGAATCCTATTCCCCCAAAGATGCCACTTCTGGAGACTATACAGCAGAATCCCCTTATCAGAGGGTTTTGCTTCCGAAGTTTTAGTTACTCGCAGCCGACCATGGCCTAAAAATATTACATGAAAAATTCCAGAAATAAACAATTTGTAAGTTTTATTTTATTTATTTATTTTTATAATATATTTTATTGATTTTTTACAGAGAGGAAGAGAGAGGGATAGAGAGTTAGAAACATCAATGAGAGAGAAACATCGATCAGCTGCCTCTTGCACACCCCCTACTGGGGATGTGCCCGCAACCAAGGTACATGCCCTTGACCGGAATCGAACCCGGGACCTTTTTTGAGTCCGCAGGCCAACGCTCTATCCACTGAGCCAAACTGGTTTCAGCTGTAAGTTTTATTTTTTAAAAAAATATTTTTGATTGCAGAGAGGAGGGGAAAGAGAGGGAGAGAGAGAAATACCAATGATAAGAGAGCATCATCTATCAGTCGTCTCCTGCACACCCCCCACTCGGGATTGAGCCCGCAACCTGGGCATGTTCCCTGATTGGGAATGGAACAGTGACCTTCCTGGTTCATAGGTCGATGCTCAACCACTGAGCCATATGGCCCGGCAAAGTTTTAAATCGCACGCTGTTGTACATAACATGACAAAATCTCGCGCTATATCGCCTCTGACGGGAATCTCGTCTCCACGCTCCACACGCTGCTTCCTCACCATTAGTCACGCAGCAGCCATCTTGTTTATCAAATCCGCCGTGTATCGCAGTGCTTGTGTTCAAGTCACCTTTACCTTACTTAATAACGGTCTCAAAGTGCAAGAGTAGTGATGCTGGCAATTTCGGGCGCGCCAAAGAAACACCAGAAAGTGCTTCCTTTAAGTGAAAAGGTGAGTACCGTCCAATAAGATATTTTTGAGAGAGAGACAGACCACATTCACATAATTTTTATTGCAGTATATTATTATAATTGTCCTATTTTGTTATTACTCTCTTACTGTGCCTAATTTATAAATTAAACTTTACCATAGTTATATATTATACGAAAAATCATAGTACATATAGGACTCAATACTGTCCGCTCTTTCAGGCATCTAACTGGGGTCTTGAAACATACCCGTGCGGTTGCAGGGGGGACTATTGTATGCTGGGAAAGCCACCCCACCCCTCTGTCTCCATCTCCTCCACCCTCAAACCCCACTCCAGCTCCTGCTCCTAGTGACACGGCTGCCTTAGCACTGAGGCGGTTTCATCCTACAGCTCTAAGTGTGGGTGTGCCCCAGCCTCACGGAGCAAACTTGGGGTTCCTTCTGTGTGCTTTTATTTATTTTTTTTATTTTAGGCATAACACTCTTGCCCGGCTGGCATGGCTAAGTGGTTGAGTATCGACCTGTGAACTATGAACCAGGAGGTCATGATTCCATTCCCAGTCAGAGCACATGCCTGGGTTGTGGCTCGATTCCCAGTGTGGGGCATACAGGAGGCAGCCAGTCAATGATTTTCTCACCATTGATATGTCTATCTCTCCCTCCCTCTGCTTTCCTCTCTGAAATCAATACAATATACTTTTTTAAAAAAAGCACCTGACACTCTTGTGTCCATGTCCATATTTGGCCAATGCTAATATCTTTAAATCAGTTTTTAAAAAGAAGCTTAAAGATGTAGCTGACGAGCCCTCTTTAGTCCTCTTCCTTTCCAGAAGCGACCTCTCTCGTGAAATTAATATGTGTCCTTATTACATAATAATACTGCATTATGTATATATCCATAAACAATGTGATACCATGCATAGCCTTTTACCACTTATTTTGCCACTAAACATCATACTTCAGAGTTTATGCATACCGATACATGTCAATCAGTTTTTTAGCTGTTCCAAGTATGTATATGAATATACCACAAATTCTTCAAGCAACGTCTAGTGATAATATATGGGTTGTTTTCAATTTTTCTCTATCACCAAACACGGCTGTCATGGTGCTCGTGTCCTTTCAGGGGCTCCCTAGTCCCCTCACCCTGGCTGCTGCATGAAGAGTGCATTGCGTGGGTGAGGGGATCTGTGGCAGCTCTAGCAGTTGTCAGAGGATGGACTAGGAGAGGGGCAATGAGATGGCATTAGGTGGATGGAGGTAGGATATGCTTTTGCAGTATCGTTAACAAATCTCCTGGTGAGAAAAAGAGAGGAACCTGCAGCCTTGTCCCTTGCCAGTTTCTAACTCAAATATTACCCTGTAGCCATCCTTGGCTGTCCTCCCTGCTGCTCGCTGCTAGGTCTCTGTAGGTTTCCCCTCCACCTCCTCTACTCTTTTTCTCTTCTCCCACTCTCCCTGTGTCCTTTTTTCCTCCTGCACAGCTGACTCATTCTTTGAGTGTCAGCTTAAAGGTCACTTCCTCAGGGACACCTTTTGAACCCCCTACACTAGCTAAGGTCTTGCTGTTTCCCCCTGCCATACTACATGTGACCCCTTTATAGCTGACCTCATTGTCTGTCTCTGAGCTCTGTGAGGATAGGGAGGAGGCCACATTTGTTCACCTCTGTGTCTGCAGTCCTGAGCCCAGTGCCTGGCACATAGTAGGCACTCAATCAACAGTGCTTGCAAGAATGGCCATGGTCATATTCAGTTTGCTGATAAGTGCCCCGTATTTGGAACATGCAGCCCTGCAGCTACAGGATGACAGTTGCACTACTCAGGGCTCGCAGGTTCAGACAATAAACTTATTCAACTGGCTCAAGCTAATGAAAGAAGTTATGGCTTATATCCCTGAATAGACTGATCTAACTTCAGGCATGGCTGGATCTAGGGGCTCAAATACAGTTGAGTTCCGTTCTGGACCAATAGAACTCAGTTTCTCCATTTTCTTATCTGTATTCTGCATCCAATTTTATCTGTATTGGCTGGCTTCACTCTCGGATAGGCGCTTTCTGTGTGGTGATCTCAACAGCGCCAAGCTTACATTAGCCATCAGCTTGCAATCCCGAGAGAGAGAGAGAGAACACTTTTGCAATGGTTTCAATAAAAGTCATTGCTCCAACTTGGGTAATTTGCCCAGACCTGAAACAATTACTATGGCAGGAGAGAAGGGAAGGGGTGGTAGTGGAATATTTTCACTGGCCAGGTTCTCCATTATATGCCCAGTCCCCCCAAAAACACATGAAGAAGTGGACTCAGACTGGGGCAAAAGAACAGACATTATTCCAAGGTCACCGGGCTTGAGGAGCTGGACTTCAAGGCCAGAAGCCTGATCCTGACCTTGTCATCAGTTAGTAAATCACCTGGCCATTCAGGTCTTCACACTGCCATCGACACATGGGACCATTGGACCCATTTAAATCCCAATTACTATCAACCTTGGGAAGCCATTGCTTGCTTTTTTCATCCCACCTGCTTAATGTCTTCAGAGAAGCATTTGGATGGTCTCTGATTCATTTCCACCTTGAGCATTGTGACTTACGAGAAAATGATGCAACTGCATTTTATATCCATTTTGATAATTGTTTCTGAGACACTGTTTATCTCCCCCAGTCCTATCCCAGGTATAAACTGCCATTTCTAGTTGTTTCATCAGAGGGACGTGGGAATATGTTTGTTTTCTTTACATAGAAAGGAAAGGAAGTAAACAAACAACAATAAAAACGAAACTAAGACCAATTAGATGACGCCCAGATTGTCTTATGCACCATTTTAGTCATATTCAACTAGTCCCCCCACCTGCAAACCAGTAATTCTTGAGAGCTGACCTACTTAGTGCACAACTTGGGGAATAATTATAAATCCGGCAAATCCATTACTTCAGAGCCCATGCTGATGATTCGGAGACTATGAAAACTGGAAGATTGTTTTGCCCTTATGGCTACCTACCATCAGGGATTGTTTTGGCTGTAGGTAAATGAAACCCATTTGGTTTAGCCAAAAGGGGATAGTGTTTAAGGATTCTGGGTCTATATTAGTTAGGAAATTTATTATGAGGGATTGGCTTATGCGATTCTGGAGGCTGAGAATTCTCACTGCTGGGGTAATTCAGTCTGAGTCTGGAGGAAGGCCTGAGAACCAGGGGAGCCGATGATATAAATACCAGTCTGAGGGCAGAAGAAAATGAGATGTCCCAGTTCAATAAGTGAGATAGAAAAAAAAAAAGAGAGAGATGCCTTCCTCCTTCTTGTGCCATTTTGTTCTATTCAGGCCTTCAACAGATTGGATACTGCCCACCCTTGTTGGGGAGGTCGCTCTACTTTACAAAATCCACCCATTCAGATGCTAATCTCATCTGGAAACACCCTCACAGACACACCCAGAAACAACCTTTAATCTGTGAAACACAAAATTAACCACCACAGGGGTGTCTTACACACCCAGGGGTGGAGTTCCCCTGGATCCGTGGTCGGCAAACTCATTAGTCAACAGAGCCAAATATCGACAGTACAACGATTGAAATTTCTTTTGAGAGCCAAATTTTTTAAACTTAAACTTCTTCTAACGCCACTTCTTCAAAATAGACTCGCCCAGGCCGTGGTATTTTGTGGAAGAGCCACACTCAAGGGGCCAAAGAGCCGCATGTGGCTCACGAGCCGCAGTTTGCCCACCACTGCCCTGGAATTCAGGAAGGGATCAGAGGGATGAGAGCCTATTGCGAGCCCAGAAGGTCCCTTCCTTCACCTCCATTTCTTGTCTGTGTTTTTCACCTTTATGTCACCTTCATTCTTCTCTCACAGAAGAGTGGCTCTCTCTGGTTTTCAGAGCTTGTGGCTAACAGCCACCAGGTTTATGTTTTAAGACAGCAGTTAGCTTGAGGCTGGAATCTTAATCTCAGTGCCAGAGTCTCTGGGAGAAGCCTGTTGGTTCACTGGGTCAGATGTCTACAGTCACTCCAGTCAGATGTGGGAGACTGGAGAAGGTTCGGAGTATTGTTGCATGAACACAACTAGGTGGCTAGTCAGAGAAAAGACACCTCTCAGAAAAGATGGCATTCTACGTTTTTTAAAAAGTACATGTTTCATTGTGCTACTAATTAAGTTTCAAACGACTGTGAAATCTTGTTATTCTTACTTCTTTTAAATAAAGCTGAGATGGTCTACTCCAGAGCATCATCCAGTTTAGGAGGCCAGATCACTGGGGTTTAAATCCTGGCTCCAGTATTTGCTGGCTGTGTGACTTTAAGCAAATTACTTCACCTGGCTCTGTGCCTTGGTTTTCACATCTACCAAATGGGTGTAATAATAGTACCTACCTGATACTGTGGTTGAAACCATTTAATGTGTTAATATACATAAAAATGTTCAGAACTCTATCTGGCAAATAGTAACAGTTTAGTAAATAATACCTATTATTACTCTTACTATAAAGTTCATTTCAATTATGGTTTAGATTATTTCTCAGATTCAACAAAAAATGGAAGATGCTTGAAAGAGAAGTTTTGTGATTATGGGAAAATAGGGCTAAATAACCATTACTATAATTGAATATATCATTGGTATTGGCTTTCTGATTATTACCTGAATTCTAAATGGCATTTTTTATTTATAACCTTAAAAGCTTAAATAGGGGTTTCTTCTAAACAAGGTTATATAAATAATTAACAATTCAAGCGACATAACCTGGCAAGAAAAATCAGTCATTTTACTAAGTTTATCAGTATACTAGCGTTCCTGTTGCAGGAAAAATCCTGCAATAGGGTTTCCTGCTGCACTCTACCCCGCCCTGCCTGCTCTCCTCCCTTGTCCCCCGCCCCGCCTTCTCCGCCAGCCCCCCTGCTTTTCTCCCTTCTCCTCCCCCCCCGGCTTGCTTGCTTCTCCGCAGCTTTGCTCCCTTCTGCAGCTCTTGGCTTCTTTCTACGCTGTCTTGGTATGCAAATTAGCCGCCATCTTTGTTGGGGTAATTTGCATACTCGTCCTGATTGGTTGGTGGGCGTGGCTTGTCTGGTGGGCGTGGCTTGGGCATAGCGAAGGTGTGGTCAATTTGCATATTTGTCTATTATTAGGTAGGATTAAGTTTGGAACTTAAAGCCCTAGTTCATAAAAGTCAAGGTACAGAATCTCTTTTCCTGTATGTCTAAAGGATACTTAACTACAGGAGTCTGGAAACATTTTCTTAAAGAACTAATAGTAAATATTTTTGTCTTTGAGGCCATATGGTCTCTGTCCCAACTATTCAACTCTGTTGTAGTGTAAAAGCAGCCCTAGGCAATACAAAGACAAATGGGCATGGCTGTATTCCAATAAAGCTTTATTTATGGACACTGACATTTGAATTTTGTATAATTTTCATGATCTACTACTTAAAAAAAATTTTTTCCCAACCATTTAAAAATGTAAAAACAATTCTTAGCTCAAATGTTGTACTAGTATAAAAACAGGCAGTGAGCTGGATTTGGCCCTCGGGCTGTAGTTTGCAGACCCTGCATTAGGGGACGGTTGAGCTGACATTCTGACTGTGAGCATTAGGGGATGGTTGTGCTGGCATTCTGACTGAGCATTAGGAGATGGTTGTACTGACTGTGAGCATTAGGAGAGGTTGTGCTGGTATTCTGAGTGTGCACAGGAGAGACACAAGGGGACTGCCCTGGATCCACAGCCCTGTTGCCCCAGAGGCACTTTCACCCCCTCCTGCTCCTCCTTATGCATTTCTCTTAGAAGACATAGAGCAGGCGTCCTCAAACTACAGCCCACGGCCACATGTGGGTGTTTTTGCCGTTTTTTTACTTCAAAATAAGATATGTGCAGTGTGCATAGGAATTTGTTCATAGTTTTTTTTTAAACTATAGTCCAGCCCTCCAATGGTCTGAGGGACAGTGAACTGGCCCCCTGTTTAAAAAGTTTGAGGACCCCTGATGTAGAGTATCTGTGTGACTCTCTAGGTTGTATGTTACAGAAAACTAAAGCCACTTAAGCAAAAAATGAATACACTGGGATATCTTGCTCCAGGGGTGGTTGACCCAGGGGCTCCAAGTACCTCATCTATTTTTCTTCATCTCTTGGCTCTTCCCCGCTCCATGGAGGTTTGCTTTTAGATCTCATGTGATGGTAGGTTTGAGTCCAGCTGGAAATCAGAAAGGGTTTCTGTTCCCCTAAGAGTTCACATAAAAGTTCTAGACCGGATTACTTGTGTTTTGTTATTGGGCTTCATGCCCACCTGAATCAGCCCCAGTGGCAAAACAGAACTCCACACCTGGGTGAGGTCAGCCCCTCAATCCCGAAGACCTGGGAGTAGTGCCTAAGTTTGGCCATTGGAGTCCTGTTCCCAACGGAAGGTGAATGGATGCCAGGAGGCAGAATCAACAAATGTCCCCTCCACATGGGGGACATCACACTGTGACATTTAGAGACTAAATGCCCTGAACAAAAGGAGTGGAGTTGCTGCCAGGAGCAGGAAATTGTCACTCACACCCCCTCTTCTGGAAGGAATTGCTTGTCTTCCCTTTGGCAACATTCTTTTTGCAGGTTCCAGTTTCTCTTGGAGCAGACCTGGGTTTGGCAAACCTGGAGCTTTAGAAAGGTTTTTTCATTTTCTGTGCCATCAGGTGGCTTGGACTCACAGCACTCAGCTGATTCAAATTCTGTTTAAGGGAAACAGTGGCTTGAATAGCTAACAGCCTGGCTCAGCCACTCACCCCCTGAGTACACCTTCTAGTTGGGCTCAAAATAGCTGTTCCCTGATGTGGGCTTTCCATGATTTCTATTGGACTTTTCTAAGCTCAGTGGGTATTGTTGACAGTCAAACCTGGCCCTCCCCCACCGTCCCCCCACCCTTCCCACAAAGTCTTTTTCTAACTTTCTCCAAATATAATTTACCACCTCAAATTTATCCTGTGGTAGGCTTCATTCCGACCCTGTTTTTATTTTACTCTTAGTGGTCCATTTCAGATTCAGTATATTTTCCCCTCATCCTTTGCCAAACCGAGACTGTACCCACCACTTTAAGAGATGCCAAGCAGGTGTGTGGAAGGAAAAAAAAAACACACCCACTTTTTTCTCCACCCATCATAGTCTCTCTGGCTGGGGCCTTATAAGTTAGACTAACAAAAGACTTAGTAAAAGAGGAAAACAAACAGAAGTGTATTAACTTGTGCCTTGCACCTCTGTGTAGGAGCACTCAGCAATGAGTAATTCTTAAGGAGCACTTTAGCAATGAGTAACTCAGCAGTGAGTAACTGTCTTAAGGGTGGTTAGAACTTGGGCTTACATAGCATCTTAACAAAAGAACAATAAATGTTTAGAGAAGTGACAAGACAAAGGAAAATGACTTTGATTTTCTTATGGGAAGGAAACTATATGGGAGAAACTAATGGGAGTAAGTTTATTGTATAGATTCCTCTGGTGCCAACTTCAAACTAAGGATCTATGAAGTGATTAACTTCCTGGGAGCGGAGACAGGTTTACAAATTTATGTCCTGCTTTTAGCAAACAGGGGGAGGGAAGACAGCTTTTCTTGTATCATTTTTTTTTCTCAATTACTTTCGACTCCAAATAATTGTTATGCACTCAAATACATTGCCTCCCTGGGACTTGTCCGTCACACCCCAGTTCAGTCAGCCCTGTCTGTGGGACTAGGATGGCCAGCAACCTCGGGGCTGCCCCACCCTCCGCAAAGATCCACAGAGAGTGGGAGCTGCAGAGACAGCTGTGGCTAAGTTGGAAGGAATGGCAAGCATCTGCATAACTGCAGTAGTGGGTTAATTGATTGCATTTATTTGATTTTATTGCATTTATTGATTGCTTACTATGACCAAGCCCTGGACTGAGCACTTTGCACATATTATCATGCATTTAATCCTTCAATAACTTTCTGAAGCAATAGCAAGAGGCTGGTCTTCCTACTTCTATGCTTGCTCCCGTAACAGTGCACCCTCTCATGGGAGACAGAGACTTTTAAAAACACTGTCAGCCCTGGCCGGTGTGGCTCAGTGGATAGAGCGTCGGCCTACAGACTGAAGGGTCCCAGGTTTGATTCCGGTCATGGGTTTAAAAACAAAACAAAACAAAACAAAACAAAAGAGACACGGTCAGTGTCATCACTCCTCTGCTTAAAATTCTGTTTGTCAACCACTGGGACTGAAATCTGAATTTTTCACCAGAGTTACAGGCCCAGCATCATCTGGTCCCTGCCTGTCTCTCCATCCATCCTATAACATTCCTCCCCCTTTTCAGTTTGCTTCACCCACATTGACCTTCTCTCTGTTCTCGAACAGGAAGCTTACTCTATCTCAGGACCTTCTGCATTTGCAATTCCATCTGCCGGTAGCATTCTCTGCTTCCTTCTTCCCAAGCCTGCTCCTTTCGGTCATTCAGTGTCAGCTCAAATATCACTGCCCCAGACATGTCCACCCTGACGCCACTGTCTGAAGGAGTCACCTGTCCATCGCTTTCTACATAACCACATTTTATTCTCTGCGTAGTCCTGTTAACTTAAAGGATATTAGTTTATCTTTTTACTTGCTACCCACCTTCCCCACTAGGATGGATGTTTCATTTCTGTAGGCCTGCTCCTAGAACATTGTTTGGGGTATGGTAGTTATGTTGAATACATGAAGAGCCTTCGAATGACATATGAGGCCACGTCAGTTGCCCAAGGCCCCACAGAGGAAGGACCACCCAATGGAGCAGAGCCCTGAGCTTTCAGAAGGGATGTGGAGAGCATTAAAATCAGCACCTAGGAAAATTATCCCTTCTGGATGAACCTTTGTCTCACTTTTGTGCCCAGTTTTTGGTTTTGGTTTTTAGTGTCTTCCTTTTTTGCAGCCAGGCTGACCCTTGGACTTGAACCCTCAGACCGTGCACCTCTTGCAGGATTGTTGGGAAGCGGGTCTTTGCCACACCTCCAGTTCCAGCTGGGCCTCCCACGTTCTGGGTTTCTGCTCCACTGGCATGTGATCCTCATCATCTTTTAATGAGGGTTTATTTTTTTCTAATTATAAAAATAAAAGCATGCTCTGCCCTCAGGGAAGTGTGTATAACTCCCCACCTTGTAAGTGTGGGCTGTGCTCAGTGGTTTCCTTCCAAAGAGGACAAAATGGGAAGGCGTAGGGGGGAGAATGACTGTACAGTGGAGAACCCTGACAAGCACCGCTGAGCCAAGTGACCCAGGTCAACATCAACAGTGACAAGGCATCCTTACAGCACGTGCCCTTGACAGACCGTGATGAGAATGGCAGTTTCCCTCCGCGGTCTTTCTCCCGTAAACCCATAACCCCAGTCTAATCTTCAGAAAAACATCAGACACATCCCAATTGAGGGACAGTCTATACAATATTTTATGAGTACTCCTCAAAACCGTCAAGGTCATCAAAAACAAGTGACAGTCTGAGAAACTGTCACAGCCCAGAGGAGCGTAGGAGGGATGACAGCTAAGTGTCATGTGATATCCTGGATGGGATCTTGAAACAGAGAAAGGATGTTAGGTAAAAAACCAAGGCAATCTGAGCAAAGTATGACCTTTAGTTAATTAAAAAAGTAAATCCCTTAGTATTTCCAGCCCTGATTATTTTGCCTCCGTGGTTGATCTCTCTGTTGAGGGCCTTCTCTTCTTATGCTGCACTTGTCAAAGATGTATGTTCTTACTGATTTTTATAGAGAGAGAAGAAGGAAGAGGGAGAGAGAGATAGAAACATCAATGCTGACAGAGAAACATCACTGATCAACTGCCTCCTGCACGCCCCCTACTGGGGATCAAGCCCGCAACCAGGGCATGTGCCCTGACTGGGAATCCAGCCAGTGACCTCTTGGTTCATGGGTCGAAGCTCAACCACCAAGCCACACCGGCCAGGTATCGTGCTGCACTTTCAATCCAGCATCTCTGTTTCCACATTTGCCTCCCCTCTTCTGCCATCACCAGGCTCTCCCTCTGGCTCTCCCTCAAGCTCTCCCACATGCAGTCTGTGTTGGTGAACGTTGAACTTGGCCCACCCATGCTTGCACACAGCCCATACACAGGCTCTCCGGCTGTTTTTGCCTGATCCTCAAGGATCCCAAAACACACCCCAAACCACCTCCATTTATCTCATGCTATTCCCCAGTTTCAAACTTTCTGAATGAAAATAATGTTCTCCAAGCAGTTTATCTCCCCAGTTAAGTTTCCAGCCGGTGAGGGATGAAATGAGCCACATGATTTCCAGGCTAAGCAATTTTTAAAAACTGAAATATTACTTTAGACAGTTCCAATTTATTTTCCTTTAGATTCCAATCATTTCAGCCCCACCAAGAACGGTTTAAAGCAGTACCATCTGGTTCTCTGTCCATCCTTGCGTGACCCAGGCCCTTTGCTTACTTTTGAATTGGTTTATAAATTGGAAGCTTTAGGGAGTCTTAGGAAAGATCATGAATCACAGCTCAGGGTAGATTCATAATTGTCTATACTCGTGAAGCCTGAGATTGCAGGGCTGGAGGGTAGTTTAAAAAAAATGAAACTTGAATAATAGGATGAACCTGCAGAAGTGCCAAAAAACACACATTAGTTGTTTGCGTAATTTCATTTGGACAATTACCTTATTGTTATTTCAGGGTTATCAATTTCCACAGTTTTAACTCAGCATCTCTAACAATTCCCTCTGAATGAGGAAGAATACTTTTTTTTTTTTTATGGCCTCAAAGGACCTCAGCAATATGACAGAAGAGTTTGGTGACTCATTGAAGGTCATTTAGAAGTGTTGGGTAAGGACATCAAATAACAAAAAAATGACATTATAGATTGTTGCATAAACTGCCAGAACTCGTGTCATCTCCTTCAAAACCCCACCCTGGAGGTAACACACAGATTGTTGAAATAAAACCTTTCTGGAACTCCTCATGAGAGTACAATCCCAGTCCATGATGAACCTTTGGTGGAGATGGAGTTTGATTTTTTTGAAACTACCAAAAGTCATTCTGAGCCAAGTTGTGCAAATAGAGTGGGTAATCAAATCATGTGAACATACATGTGTTAAACTGCTTTTCCTGAATGGCTCATAAACTGATTTGAAAGCAGTTGTCAAAGAAGAGTTTGTTTATTAATACATCTCCTTATTTCATAAAGGATTTAATAGTCATATAGGAGCCTAAGAAAAGTTTTACAAGGCTTAAGAAATGTTGATATTATCCTATACTAGGGGCCCGGTGCATGAAATTTGTGCATGGGTGGGGGGGGGGCGTTCTTCAGCCTGGCCTGAGTCCTCTCACAATCTGGGACCCCTCAGGGGATGTTGGGCCTAAACTGGCAGTCGGACATCCCTCTGGCAATCCAGGATGCTGCATGCACCAATGAACATACTTTTCATACAGGTGAAAGGCATCTTGCTGTTGTATGGGCAGCTACATTTTTTTGCCCTGATTATAAAAAGTAGTACATAACATGATCCTTCTGAGGCAGTAGTACCATTTTCCCCATCTTATGGGTGGAAAAACTGAAGCAGGGAGAAGTTAAGTAATTGGCTTTGTCACACAGTTATGTGTCAGAATCAGGACTGACCACAAAATGTGCAAGCCAGAGTCCATTCATGTCATCCTGTTTTTTCAGTGTTAGAGTAGCCTTGCCAGGTTTTAATTTTTAAATTTAAGAGACTGTTTCCAATATATAGGGTAGGGGCCCCAGGCCTGGCCGGCAATCAGGGCCATGGCTGGCGGCCTGGCACCACCCACTGGCTGGCCCCGCCCCCCCACCAGTTGCCTCCCTCTGCGGGGTGACAGGCAGGTGGGGTGGGGGGGCCCTCGCTGGCACCCACCTTGGCTGGCAGCCTGGTGCCGCCTGCTGGCTGGCCCCACCCCCAATCGCCGCTGCCGCAGGTCGCCTCCCTCTCGGGGGGGCAGCTCCTGCATTGAGCATCTGCCCCCTGGTGGTCAGTGCGCATCATAGCGACCAATTGTTCTGCCATTTGGTCCATTTGCATATTAGGGTTTTATTATATAGGATATGCAAATTGACCGAATGGCAGAACAACCAGTTGCTATGATGAGGATTGACCACCAGGGGGCAGATGCTCAATGCAGGAGCTGTCCCCTGGTGTTCAGTGCACTCCCACAGGGGAGGTGCTGCTCAGCCAGAAGCTGGGCTCATGGCTGGCAAGTGCAGTGGTGGTGGCGGGAGCCTCTCCCTCCTCCGCGGCAGCATTAAGGACCCCTCGGGGGATGTCCACCGAGGGGTCCTGGATTGCGAGAGGGCGCAGGCTGGGCTGAGCGCCCCCCCCCCCCCCCATGCACGAATGTCATGCACTGGGCCTCTAGTTAGAAGTATAAAACATTCTAAAAGGATTCCTTAAAGAATAATATTCTAGAATATATGCTTAAAAGTATTTTCATTACCTTAATATCACACCTTCCCTCCATCCCCTCACCCCCTGCCTATGCTGGTTTTGTGGATGATGCAGTTGGGACACATGAATTTTGGTGCTTCTCATTCTCCTTAAGAAGGCATGGTATGGGATGGTATATGAGGTTGGGTATTCCCAATTAAGGGAGTTCTGTGAGGGAGGTAAGGTTGGGGCAGGAGCTCCCCAAGGACTTTCCTTTTTCACCTCCAGTTCCAGCTATGGTAGAAGTCAGGTTGGCTGCTTTATCTTTTGATGGTCATGATGATGATGATGATGATGATGATGATAATGATGATGATAACGGTGATGGTAATGATAGTGATGATGATGATGATTTTGATGATTGTGATGGTGATGATGGTATGACAATTGACATTCACCAAGACCTCACTCTGTCCTTATTATATACTAATCTCTCATTCAACCCTCATCACAACCAATGAGTAGCTTCTATTATTATCCCCACTTATTAGATAACGGATACTGAGGAAGGAGAAGGTTGCATAACCCACTTACCAACTACACAAATAGTTATTATGGAATGAACAAATATTGCAAACAAGGGTCATTAGACCCACTTTACAAGGGAGAAAGGGGAAAGTCAGAGAATTTAAATAACTTTTCCAGGGACACAAGCCAGGAAGGGGCAGGGCCCTCATTCTGACTTGAGTCATGCTATCAGCCAAGTGTTGCCATGCCATGGCTGCTGGCACTGAGCTGGGTGGCGTGGACAATGCCCAGTGAACAGGACGGCAGCCACACTGCTTGGTTATCCCAACTCCTTAAGTGAATCTACGTCCTCCCTACAGACCATAGTTTCTACCCTTGAGGAGGAGGGTGACCCAATCATGGGACCCTCTACAGTAGGGTTTTATTTTTTGTTTGTTTGTTTTGTTTTGCCTTCTCTATTATATAATCAGCTGAATAATGGCCTCCCAAAGATGTCTACACCCTAATTCACACGACCTGTAAGTATATTATTTTATATGGACAATAAGAATTAAGGTGTTCTCAAAGCACTACTGAAAAAGTGGGTCTAAATCAATGATTCTCAACCTGGGACAATTTTCCCCCTGTGATATTTGCAAATGTTTGAAGACATTTTGGGTTGGTGGGAAGATGCAAACAGCTTCTAGTGGGTAGAGTCCAGAGGTGCTGCTAACTATCCTGCAATGCAGAGGTAAAGAATAATCCAGTAAAGAATAGTCCAGCTCCAAATGTCAGTAGTGCCTAGGGTGAAAAACTCAGGTTGGAACAAGTGCTCAGAGCAGAGGTGAGATAAAACTCGTGCATGAGCCCAGCTGTCATGGCTCAGTGGTTGAGTATCAACCTTTGAACCAAGAGGTCAGAATTCGATTCCTGGTCAGGTCACATGCCCAGGTTTCGGACTTGATCCCCTGTGTGGGGCATGCAGGAGGCAGCCAATCAATGATTCTCTCTCATCATTGATGTTTCTATATTTCTCTCATCATTGATGTCTCTCTCTCTCTCTCTCTCTCTCTCTCTCTCTCTCTCTCTCCTCTTTCTCTCTCTCTCCCTCTCCTGTCCTCTCTGAAATCAATAAAAATATTAAAAATAAATAAAAATATAACTCTTATCTGAGCTTTCAGAATGAGTCTTCAGATGGCCTCACATTCTACTTACTTACCCCCAATTTACAGATAAGGAACCTGAGGCTTAGAGAAGTCAAGTCACTTGCCCAAGGTCAGCAGCTAGAAAGAAGCAGATGCAGGATTTAAACCCAAGTGAGCTTGATTCTAGTGCTTGCTCCTTAACCCCACTGCTGATTGTGCATTCCCCTAATTACTTTTGTGACCTTGGACTTTGAGATGTGTCCAAGAAAATAGAAACTTGGAGAAGCTAAAAAAACATGCTCCACGTAACATTAGAGAATAATAACCATGGCCAGGATTCAGAGGCAAGTCAGTTTTCTCAGCTGCAAACCCTCCCCTGCAGTGTTGATGGTGAAAATAAAGAGGCATCGTGTATGGGAAGGCACTGGGTCATGGGAGGTACAATTGCTCTCTCGACATTCTCCTTCAAAAGGCAGACCAAGGGGAATGGAGCATCCAGGAGCATCTGAATTAAAAGCAGTTACTTTATCTTCTTGGGAAATGGTGACTCATTAAAAGCAACCAGCCATTTCCCATTATATTCACGGTATAGCAAAGAAGGCGAGATGCTTGGTACATCCCATAAGATGTTTGGGGGTTGAAATTAGCTTCTTCCCTACATGAATGATTGATGACAATAAAAGGCTGGGTGTCACCAGGAGCCTTTGAAATGCATCAGGATATCCGCTTCTCAGTAATTGGGGCTCAGATGTATTTCCTGGAGTGTAGACTCTCTGATGGGTTGATGCCAGGAAGATGTGCCTCTGCATACAGACTCAAAGGACTGGGTCCTTGGCAGAGGGTTGATGAGGACCCCTTTGGATCCTCCTTTCAGAGCAGGCATGGGTCTGTTGGAGTAGGACTGCAGTTGTACCTAGAGGGGCAGAGGAATGGCCCAAATGAGCAGAAGTCTGTTGTTCTCCAGAGCTGATGATCCCAGTTTTGTTTCCTCCCCCACATTAGTCTGGCTTCTTCCAGGGAAAGGAAATGTGATGGTAGTAAGTTTCTGAATGCATTAAGAAATGCTAGTAAAACTCTCTTCTCACTTTATCTTTAACATGGAGGACCAGGATCTAAGATGTATTTATCCTATACTTTTGCTGATATAGTTGCTCTGGAAAATTAAAAATAAAGATCATCCAAATCCTGGGAAAGAAACCACACAGAATGATACTGACCACTCTGTGTCATGCTCAAGCACTTGACACGTTACTTAATTTTATCTCCATGGCAGAAAGTCCATGAGATAGGAGTTACTATCCCATTTTATAGAAGAGGAAAGTGAGACTTGGGAATATTAAGTAATGGGTCCAGATCAAGCAACTAGTGGTAGAGCCAGGACTTGAACCAGAATCTGTCCAAATCTACTGTCAGGAGTAACCTACTGGTGAGCCAATGACCAGCACAGAGCACTGAAGCAAATTTACTCTCTGACACGTAAGCCCCATGCTAGAAAATCAGCTCCATGAGAGCACAGCATTTGTCTGTTTTGTTTCATTCCTCTTGGTGAGAGCAGTATCTGGCATAAAACAGGTTTTTTTTTTTTGTTTTTTTTTTTAATATATTTTATTGATTTTTTACAGAGAGGAAGGGAGAGGGATAGAGAGCTAGAAACATCGATGAGAGAGAAACATCGACCAGCTGCCTCCTGCACACCCCCTACTGGGGATGTGCCCGCAACCAATGTACATGCCCTTGACCGGAATCGAACCCGGGACCCTTCAGTCCGCAGGCTGACGCTCTATCCACTGAGCCAAACCGGTTTCGGCTAAAACAGGTTTTCAATGCGTATTTATTAAGTGAATAAGAGCAAATAATATACAGAGAGTTATGGAGAGGACTTTGTATGTGCCTGGCACTTACATAAATTTCCTAAGAGATGTGTATGATTTTCCCAATGTTGCAGATGAAGAAATGGAGGGCAGAGTCTCAACTAATGGGATCAAGGTCAGCATGAGAGCCAGCCCTGAGACCCCAAAGTCCATGCTCATAACTGCCCCCTTTGCTTGCCCTCTTCAAGGACTTACTTGGTTTCCACGGGGCCTGCACACACCAACTATTTTTCCTTTCTCCTCCCCCACCCCCTTGCTCGTTATTTTAAAACTGTCTCGAATAGGTAACACCTGCCATAGTAAAATTTAAAACAATACAGCTAGAAGTAATGCATCCGCATCTTGGTGATGTTAACAGTGGTGTGGACTAAGTGAAGGATATATGGAGAATCACTGTAGTATCTTTGCAACTTTCCTAGTAATCTAAAATTACTCCAAAATAAAAAATGTACTAAATAATCCAAACAGTAGAAAAGGGCATATTAGGTAGAAGGTGATTTTCCCCAACACTGACCCCCAGCCCCCCACCCACATCCTCCAAGTCAGCCACTGTGGCCCTTCTCTCATGTGTCCTTATGAATATGTTTTAAGGATGCTGGACACCTAATAAATGATGTGGGAATGAAATGACTAGGTCCACCTTCGTTTAATTACCTGGATGATATCAGCTAGTTTGAAATAAGGACTCAAAATGGATGATTCATCTTCAGATGAAAATCTTGACAAATGGTTGAGAATTGTCCTTCAGGCCTGAGTTCTCATTTAATTTCCAGTGAGAACTCAAGAGTTTGGCTCACTGCTGTTTGTCAAAAGACCCTAAGAACTGCATCCTGTCGTGTCATTCCACATCCTATCCCACATACAGAGGCTGGCCTAAAGGACCTCTAAGACCCTTCCAACCCAAAGTAATGGAATTCCATTCTGCAGCAGCTTTCTCAGGGGTGGGAGGGGTATCCTAGTGGTACTCAGATGCTTCTAGCATCAAATAACATTGAATTACACTGTGGGAAAATTACTCTCTTTTCCAGTTATCAAGCTTTGTAATTACCAAAGAAGAAAGTCTCAATTTGGTGTTTTGTTTCTAATGCTTCTCTAGTACAGTAGGTCCTCGGGTTATGTCGGAGATCCGTTCCTACGGCGCGACGTAACACGATTTTCGCCGTAAGTCGGAACCCACCTGCATAAGCACCTACATCACTTACATGGAGCACATTCACAGCAGTAATGAAGTGAAACAGTAAAAAAAAAATTAAAAGAAAGATAATAATTCCTGACCTTTACTTGTGGTAAATAAATAATAAAAAACATAAAGCACATATGTACATACGTTGAAATGTCAGAACTTTTTTTTTTTTTTATAAATAAATGGGAGATGGCGACGTAACCACAAAACGATGTACGTCGAGTCCGATGTAACCTGAGGACTGCCTGTACTTGCTAACTTTCTAATACTTGCTAATTCACCTTGTTAAGAAAGAAAAATTAGGCTTCAATTTGAGCCTTGAGCCTACAGTATTTAGCTAGAATTTGATAACATTACTGCATTTCCATTGAATTTATTTTTATGGATAGTTTTTAATTATGCCAAGTGATAGGGACTTCTTATTATTGACATAATACAAAATTCCCTTTAAGAAACTTATTTGAATTTTTTTTATAGTCAATGTAAAGAAATATTGAGTAAGTGATAGCATAGATAGTGTATTAGTCTGCTTGGGCTGCTGTAACACAATTCCATAGGTTTAGGTGGCTTAAGTGACAGGCATTTATTTCTCATGGTTCTGGAGGCTGGGAAGCCCGGGGTGAGAGCAC
This sequence comes from Eptesicus fuscus, assembly GCF_027574615.1. NCBI lineage: Eukaryota > Metazoa > Chordata > Mammalia > Chiroptera > Vespertilionidae > Eptesicus > Eptesicus fuscus. Next base: position 22,717,050 of record NC_072476.1, read on the forward strand.
TGGCAGATCCAGTGTTTGGTGGGTGAGGACCCTCTACCTGGTTTGTAGATGGCTGCCTTCTTGTTGTGTCCTCACTTGTTGAAGAGCAGAGAGAGGAAGCAAGCTCTTGTGTCTCCTCTTCATCATGGGGGCCTCACCCTCAGGAACTTATCTAACCCTAATTACCTTTCAAAGTCCCCACCTCTTAATACCATCACATTGGGGGATAGGATTTCAACAATTGAATTTGAGGTGGGAGGATACAAACATTCAGTCCATAACAGATGGTACATGGCTGTGATGAATTCTGTGCAGTGACTCAGAGTTTGTTCTGCAGCCCTTTGACCTACAGCACGATGCGTTGGAATCAAGCAGACCTGGGTCTGACTCCCAGCTCTCATTGGTTGAGTGATTTTGGCCAACCACTTATGATCTCTCTGAACCTCATCTTCTTAATCTGTAAAGGGAAGGTGATAATGATAATACCTACCTGCTAAGGTATTTAGGAGTGCTTGGCTCACAGTAAATAAATGCTTAATATGAGTGAGTTCTGGAGCATATTCCAGGGACATAAAGTTATGAAGCAGAAACATAAGCAGGGGTTGTTTAGGGGACCGTGGGCTCAAATTCCTACTGTGAGCCATGGTTGGAAAAGACAGGCCAGGGAAGACTTCTCTTTGGTCCCCAGAGTTTTACCCTTCTCAGCCATATTTAAATTACAGGTTTCTAGGAGATTGCCACCCCTGTCTCTGGGTAGCTTTACATTTCTGAGATAAATGACTAAGCCTGCTGGCGCGTCCCAGTCATGCCCGGTGTTCAGCTCGGTTCTCTGGTGCTTCCGCACTCATGAGGCATGCATCTCCCTGGTGTGGCATTTGGGGATAAAAGATGGATTTAGCTGCTTCTTCCCCCAGAAGTGACTCAGCTCCTGGAGGCTCAGTGACAGCAATGACAGTTGGAGCCCTGGGGCCTTCCGTGCCTTCGTGCTTTGCTCTGTCCACACAGCAGCTGGGCTCTGCCTGGAAACAGGCAGTAGAGCCTCATAGAGACTGTCTTCTCTAGCCAGCCGGAAATGCTGTCTGTCTCCTTCCAGGCTTTGTCCTCCTCATGGACACATTCCTTAGCAGCGGTTGGATGCCTGCCTTCTAGCTGAGAAATGTTGTCGAGAAGGTTTCCATCACACTAGCTCTATCACACAAATTCTCACGGAAAAGCAACCCACCATGCCTGAGACACATTTATTCATGTCCTATACCAGCGTTTCTCAGAGTCTGGTCTGAAAACCTCCTGCGTGAAAGTCCCTGGGGGTAGAGACAGAGAAGCTGCCTTTTTAACAAGCTCCCCAGATAATCAGCGCGCCTGCTAATACTTGAGAACAGCTACTTTCCATATACCTAATGCAATAGAATATATTCAGTTCTCTCTGTTGTTAAGATGATGATGTCTTAAGTGGGGAGATAGTTCTTAAGTGAATATGACTGATTGCAATAAGGGCTTTGGAGTAGGACAGATCTGGTATTAAATCTTACTCTTTTCCTGAGCCTCAACTTGCTCATCTGTGAAATGGGGATTCTATATTTACCACCCATGTCTGTTTTGAGAATCAGAGCCTGGCATGTGACAAGTGCTCAATAAACGTTAGTTATTATTGTTACTGTATAAACCTGTGGTGCTTTTTAAAAACCCTTTACACGGGGGAAATTATAGCATCTACTATCGAGGACAGGGGTTGGCAAACTTTTTCTGTAAAGGTCTAGATAGTAGATATTTGAGGTTTTGTCGGCCACGTGGTCTCTGTTGCAGCTACTACATTCTGCTGTTGTAGTGCAGAAACAACAATCAATAACATGTAAATGAATGAGCATGGCCAGTGTTCCAGTCAAACTTTACCTACAAAACCATGCCAGGGTCTGGATTTGGTGCATAGGTGTTGTGAAGATAAATGAGATATGGCTTAGAATAAGCCTAGCACAGTGGCTGGCACAGAGCACTCACTACAAGGAAGGATTCTAGTTAATTTATTTCTGATTTGAGATCTAGGCTTCACTCCATTCTCCAGGGGAAGGAAAGTATCCCTGATGGAGTCTTTTCAATAGAGGCATCAGCCTCATTCTCTGCCCAAAGTCAAAGCTAAATGTTCATCTCAGTACCTGGAGCCTGGCAGTGCCATCACCTCCAACCTCCCCCAAGCACGGAGGTAAAATGCCAACCCACGGGGTGTGATTAATTCTCTTGTCACACACTTTGCTCCAGGATGTTTTGTCATTTTCAGCATCTGTCCCATGGAAATCAGGTTGCCCATCTGAACCGTGATGTGAGAAACCCATTTATATCTGCAGGGTCATTAACCATGAGCTTTTGCATCCTCAAATACATTTAATCCTTGCCTGGAGGCTATATAATAATGGTTAAGAAAAAGAGACAGAAGGAAAGACAGACCTAGGTTTGGATTCTGTCTCTGCAATGGTCTAGTTGTGCAATGTTGGTCAAGTCACTTTCCTTCTCTAAGCTTCAGATTCATCATTTGTAAACTAGGGATTAAATGGCATAATATATATAAAGCCTCAGCACAGTGTAACACACAAGAGCTATTGAACTCCATTTTGCAAACAAGAAAGTGATGCTAAGTGGTAAAAGGGGTGCATTCAAGGTCATATAACCAGTGATGGCCTCAGATCAAGGATCTCCGACTCTGGCCCTCAGCTGGTGTCACCATGCCCCATCCCCTGGCCACTTCCTGGGACTCCTGCTGCTTCAAGGCAGGGCTGGGCTTCATGTGACTAAAGCTCTTGAAGAATGTGACACCACTCTGAGGTAGCATGTAAGCTTGTGACCATTCATCACTGTAGTGGGCTAAGTAGTGCTCTCCCAAAATTCATATCCACCCAGAACCTCGGACCTTATTTGGTAATAGTTTGCAGAGGCAATTAAGATAAAGATTGGCCTGGCCAGGGTGGCTCAGTTGGTTGAGTGTCATCTTGTTTCTCTCTCTCTCTCCTCCCTTCCTCTCTCTCTCAAAATTAATAAAAACATTTTTTAAAAAAAGATAAAGATCAAAACAAGATCATAGTGGACTAGGGTGGGCCCTAAATCCAATGAGATGGAAGAGGGCAGAGAAGGACACACAGAGCTACAGGGAGGAAGGCCATGTGAAAACGAAGGCAGAGGTTGGAGCGATGCTGCCACAAGCCAAAGATTGCAGGAGCCAGCAGGATCTGGAAGAGGGAAGGAAGGATCCTACCCTAGAGCCTTTGGAGAGAGTGCGGCCCTGCTGACTCCCGATTTGGGACTTGGGCATCCAGAACTGTGAAGGAAGACCTTCCTGTTGTTTCAGCCACCCAGTTTGTGGTGATTTGTTATGGCAGCCCTAGGACTCGTAGGATGTGAATAATTAGGGTACTGGACTTAGAACACCTGTCTGGGCAAGGGCCAGAGAGGATGAGGCAAGGAGTGTGCATTGTGGAGGCACACATGTGCTCAGCTTTGAGCTTTTGCTTCCTTATTTGTAAAAAAGAGAGCATCCCAATCCTGCTGGCTTGTGGGGAGGATAAAGAGATGGCATGGCAGAGTGGGCCCCGTGGTGATAGCCAAGGTAATTGTAACCTTGCATTGAGCATGGCATGCCTCGGTTAATTCAGTTCTCACAACTGCCCTGGCTGGCTGGGTCTCTTAGTATCCTCATGTTACAGAGGAGGAAACTGAGTCACGAGAGGTTAATTAAGACCACACAGCTAGTGAGGAGCAGAGCTGCGACTCAAACCCAAACCACTTGACTTCAGAACATCCCCTACCTCCCATCCCTAAGTCACCACCACCCTATATTGTCCTGTGCTCAAAGTTGGTGCTCCTTGAAGCTGGTCCTCTAGCCTAGTTGGAACCCAGGACACAGTAATGCTCAATTCATAATAATATCTTAATCTTGTTTTTTTTCCTCCCTCCTTTCACAAGCCAGGCCTTTTGAATGATGGAGAGGTGGATTGAAGGGTATGGCAGTTTACCAAAAATCTGACATCTAGTGAAGAACTCTGGGTCAGGAGATTCCCACAGATGACAAAGCAGTTGTGTAGGCTTTTGGGAGTGGGGCCTCTTCTGAGATCCAAGCAGGCAGGAACTAACTTAGGGAGGTCTGTAATCACAGTACCTGGGCAGATGTACTGAGTTAGGGCTCCAGGTTATAGAAGAGAGACAGGTAGAGAGGAGACAGCTTTCCAAACCACTGGCTGGGATGTAAGGAAAAAGACAACTGCAGGGTAGCAGTACTGAGGGGCCAGGTGTGGGAGGAATTAGCTGATGTAGGTGATGTGATGTTGGCTTTAGAGTGGAGCAAGAACATCCCCTCCCCTGGGGCTCTTTACCTTAGAATGTTGCATCCTTTGCAGGATTCCCTCTGGAAATGTGGGCTAAAGGAATCTCTTAGATGCACGCAGAGATTTAGTTTTGAGAATGCTCATCACAGGGCTGTTTATAGTGGGGGGGAAATAGAAAACAACCTAACTGTCTGGGGGTTGGTGAAGTGATTCATGATACGGCCACAAATAGAAAACTACACAGCCTTTCACACTGCTGCTGGGGAAGAACATCTGAGGACGTGCAAAAGTGCTCATGATATGTTATTAAGTAAAGAAGAGCCGGTAGGAAAATGTGAGACCCTAACTTCATACAGTATGACAAAAAACAGACCTATAAAATAGTGACTGTATCTATATATATAAAAGCCAAGCGACCAGAACGACCAGTTGCTATGATGCACACTTTGGCTGGCCAACCGGTCTGATCAGGGGCAGAGCCAGCCAGCCAACCTCTGCGGCCCCTCTCCCTGACTGTGCACGAATTCGTGCACCAGGCCTCTATTATGTATATAATCCTATATAATAAAGAGCTAATATGCTAATTAGACCAGATGGTGGAACGACCTTCCGTGACCAGTGGGTGGGGGGCGGGGCCACAGGGTTGCGAGGCAGCTGGGGCTGTGAAGGCCTACCCTTGCATGAATTTCGTGCATTGGGCCTCTAGTTGTATATACACTGAGTGGCCAGATTATTATGATCTCTGAACGCGTAATAATCTGGCCATTCAGTGTGTGTGTGTGTGTGTGTGTGTGTGTGTGTGTATATATATGTGTGTGTGTGTGTGTGTGTATATATATATATATATATATATATATATATATATATATATATATATTAGAGGCCCGGTGCATGAATTCGTGCATGGGTGGGGTCCGGCCAGCCTGTCTAGGGGGAGGGGACATGGGCGGTTGGCTGGCCTGGCTGCTGGTCAAACTCCTGGTCGAGGGGACAATTTGCATATTAGCCTTTTATTATATAGGATATATACTGAGTGGCTAGATTATTATGTGTTCAGAGATCATAATAATCTGGCCACTCAGTGTATGTGTGTATGTGTATATATACATATATATGTAGTGTCTTTCTCTATATAGATGATAATGTGTATGTGATAATATATATGGTTATATATGTTTTAAATATGCTTTTAATATATAGCAATATATATAACTAACTATAAATATAAGACCAGATGACTGTCCATCAAAATTTGGATAGTGGTTCTCTCTGGGCATTGTGGTAGTGGATGACTTTTTACCTTGTTATTTTTTGCCTGTCTGTATTATCTGAATTTTCTACAACAAACTTGTATTATTTTATGTTACTATTGCTTACATTACTTAGTATTCCTGTAAGATGATAATTAATGGTATTACTATAAAATAATTATTATAAAACTTTCTTCTCTCTAAAGTTGAACTTGGTCTTGGGGGCTGGGACCCGGCAAAGTGGCCATGGTTTGGGGGAGCAGAGGCTCAGGAGCCGGGAACAGCCAGAGACTGTCAAGGCCACAGACATAATCGTGAGCAGGTTTTGGTGAGCCCACCTGAGCCTCCATGTGCCATCGTAACAGGGTTCCCACTGAAAAGTGTGTTTTCCAGTTCCCAAAGGGCCTTCTGGAAAACACACACTTGCAGTGAAAGCTGAGATCCATGTGCCTCTGCCATGTCTGAAGGTCACTGGATCGAATCTGTTCCCTGAAATGAGGGAATCCTTGCAAACCAGTGTACACTTGGGGCCTTGACCCCTGCGTTTCATGTCTCCCACACAGGTCAGCTGGACATCATCTCCATGGCAGAGACAACCATGATGCCAGAGGAGATCGAGCTGGAAATGGCGAAAATCCAGCGTCTCCGGGAAGTTTTGGTCCGACGGGAGTCAGAGCTCAGGTTTATGTGAGTGCCTGGGGAAGCAGCCGAGAGGAAAATGGGGGTTCAGGGGAGGATACCCGAGAAGCTCACATTTACTGTTTATTACTGCATGCCAGGCAATGCAATAAAGGCATTAGGTACATTACCCTCCGCCCCCCGCCCCCCAAAAAATCTCATTTGATTCTCACTACCGCCTAGAGACGTAGGTATCTTAATCTGGTGTTTTAAACAAGACCCTGAAGTTGGGATTGAATTCCAGACAGTCCGACTCCAAAGCCTAAGCTCTTTCTATGTTGCCATTGCGAGGAGAAGTAGAAGGAGACAGATGGAGTGGGGAGAGATGGGGGTATGGGTGTGGTGGGGACCAGGGGTGGTGCCCTGTGCTGGGGTTGTTAAGAGAACACACTCTGGGTTCAGATAGGCCTGAGATTTGAAAAAACAATGCTGGGTGAGATTGGGCAGGTTATTTAGCCTCTCTTCATTTGTAAATTGGGGAAAAATAATAATACCTCTCTCCTGGGATCTTAGCAGCCTTAGACTCACATGTTTTGAAAATCTGTTGTCTATAGAGCACAGCATTCCTGACGAATTACAGGTAGTCTTTTGAAAAAACTGTAATTTTAAAAATTGAACTCTGAAGAGAAACAGAGTTTAAAAGCAAAACAAAACAAGACCGTTTAAGAGGAAAATTTCCTACACTGCCTGTCAGCTCCCAACACAAACTCCACTTGAAGAAGCAGCGACATCACACATTCCAGGCATGTGCTAAGCTTCTCTCACCCATTCTGTCACCTGTTTCTCTCAATGCCATGAGGCCGGTTATGGTTTTATCCCATTTTGTGGATGAGGAGACTGAGGCTCAGGCAAGTTAACTTGCTCAGGGCCTCCCATCTAGTAAACGGAGGGAGTTAGGATTGAGACCCAGCTCTTCGTGCTTTAAAAACCCATATTCTCACAATTACATTTTATGCCCTTCTCTCTCACCCCATGAAATGGACCGCAGTATTAACAGTGACCATTTATGCAGCTCTCTGTATGGGCCAGACCCTGTGCTAAATGCACATGCACGATTCCTTCTCATGGGAGCCTGTAGAGGAAAGTTCTAGAACATATCCCACTTTACAGATAAGAAACATCCTCTCTTTCATCTGGTAATATGATAAGCCAATACATGAGTATTTGGAAGCAATCCCTCCCTCCCCATGGTTTTTTCCTCCCTAAAAGAATTTGGAGTATTGTCTGGGTGGGAGAAGTATCAACTCAGACCACATGTTCTATTAGGTCAGGTGGTTCCAAGATTGGACATGATGACTTTGAAATGCCTGAGGGTTAGCAGGTTGGCATGAGTGACAGGAAGTTCTGTTTCTGAGTTTGGCGTGTAGGGGAAACCACTGAACTAAAAATAGAGATTAGGGGCTCACCTGGATATCGGCAGTTACTGAATTCAAGTAATGGGTACAGTCACCCTACATAAAAGACAGTGACAATCCAAGTATCGGATCTGGGGGATGCTGAAATCTCCATGCTGCTTCTCCTTATGGATGAAGTTGGGTTAAAGGGGAAAGCCAGATCTCAAAGTTTTTGTGAAAAAGTGTGGAATAACTGAGAGTTCAGTGGCAACAAGAAGGTTTGGGATTATCATAGTCTATAAATAATACATACCATATACCACATACCATAGAAGTGACCTATGTTAATAGTATTGGGTTTTATTTATTAATTCTTGTGGATATTTTTATGATTACTATTTCATTAATTAATATATAAACAGTCAGGATGTACTAACTCCCTCTTATAAATAATGATGAAATTAGTACCTGGGTTTTGCTTTTGTATCTGTTTTCTATTTTTCTGTTTCCAATTTTTACTTCTTATGTTCTCAAAGAGTATAATGTATGTGTGTGTGTGTGTGTATATATATATATATATATATATATATATATATATAGAGAGAGAGAGAGAGAGAGAGAGAGAGAGAGAGAGAGATGCATTTCTACAACTATAATTAAACTACTGTTCTTATCTATAGATTGTTTCTAACATAAAATACACATCACTGGCATTCACAATACCCTCCCTGTGCTTTAAAAGGAAGGAAGACAGAGAACATGAATTTTGCTTTAAGGTACAGAAACCTGCAGGTGCTCAAGAGGGGCCAGAGGTTGCTTTTGCTGCTGCAAAGAACAAAGGCTGTTTCTTTGCATTCACTGACCTCTGCATCATGTGCGTGTGTGTGTATGCACACGTGCATGCATGCATTATTCCCAGCATCTGGCACATGCCTAATGAGACAGCAGTAGCTAACATGTAAGCTCTAGCTCTGGGCCAGCACTGCACCTAAGCTCGTGACTTACGACCTCGCTGAATTTCCCCATCGTGCCTATGAGTCTAATCACTTAGGGATAAATGTCAACAGTAGACACTTGAATTAATCAAATTATCTAAAGGATTCATAAGGATGTCAGTGTAGTCAGGATATAGAGCGTGGCTCAGACCTTCTCCAGGGGAGGGGCCAGCTTCCAGGCCCCTGGAGCCTCCCTAGCTGCCTGCAGACAACAGTGGATGATAATGACAGTCCCCCACATCCCCCTCAGGTCTAGCCTGGTACAGAATGTAGCCTTGCCTGGGGGTGCACCCACCTCATCAACCTCAGAGGTGCATGATGGATTCTAGGATGGCCAGGGTAGAGATCACAGCCTATTCAGACCTGGGCAAAAGCCTCATCTATCATCCTTGGCCTCCCGGGCTAACAGGCTGTGCATGAGCTATTCTTGAATTCAGTTTCCTGGCTATTTCTCAGTTCTAGGCCCTCACATTAGCTGTAAGTCTTACCATGTAGATGGGTCCTATTCTTGTTTCCATTTTAGAGAAGAGGGGATTAGAGGGTAAAAATTTGCCTAAGATTGCGTTAGCTAATAGGTAGCCAAGGTAGGATGCAGTCTGACTTCAGAGTATTTATTAAATGAGGGGATGCGGGGTGGAAGGAGGAAAGGAGGGAGGGAGGGAGGGAGGGAGGGAGGGAGGGAGGGAGGGAGGGAGGGAGGAAGGAAGGAGGAAGGAAGGAAGGAAGGAAGGAAGGAAGGAAGGAAGGAAGGGAGTTCTGAATATATCTACCAAGATAGTTCCTTAAAGAGCTTAAGCTCCATGAGGGCAGGAATCTTATCCACCTTCCACACGTATATCTTCCCAGCATCTTGAACAGTACCCGGCACTTATTAAACAATTAATATTTGTTGAGTGTGCAATCAATTTTTCTTTCACACTCCATTCTTACCCCAACAACTTCCCTTTACACACAGGCATGCATGTGCACGCGCGCGCGCACACACACACACACACACACACACACACACACACGACTCTTGGCCTAGAGTAAGAGGGAAAATAGCATTTACTGGCTCAAGTGAGGAAGCTCTGAGTGACAGGAATGTGACAGCCCTTGGCTGAATCAGTCCCAGTGACTGTAGCTGTGATGACAGGGATGAGATGGGCTTTGTCACACCTGCTCGGAAGTAATCAAGTTAATATCCATCGGCTCCCGTGGAGACTGTGTGAGTCAGACCATATTTCATGGTTGAGAGTGTCTTCTCACTTTCATGCTCTCCTGCTTTGTCAGCTCTTTTAAGAACAGATCTAATGGCTGCTGCCCCAACACACCCAACGATTAACATTATTCTTTCATGGGTTACCCTTTTCTTGTCTTGCCCTTTCCCCTGGGACTCACAGCCTCTGATGGTTCTCTGTGTCCTCTTGCCAGAATTGTGGGGAAGTAGAAGAGGGGGATTTACTCATTTCCAGACAACTAGGGTGAATTAATGAGAAGTGGACTTAGTGGTCATCCTGGCTCTCCCATGCCTTTGGTCTTGACCTTGGGCACATGACAGAGTGCTAAGAACTGCTGTTTATCAGGGGCACTGATATGCCACACACATGCTACGTGCATTATGTGCGTTTGCTCACTTATTTTAGTTTATTGCATCATCGCAAGAACCCTGAGGGGGTGGGCTCTATTCCTTCTACTTTATGGATGAGGAAACTGAGATTAGAGAGGTAAAATAGCTTGTTTGAGGAACTGGGATCTGAATCCCAGGTGTCTGTCCCAGAGGCAGAACCCTTTACCCTAGTTTATTATCTTTATTCCCAATACAAGGACCCCTTTTCTGTTGTCTACCTCTCCTAGAATGCAAAAGCAAACTCCTGGTTGGGTGTCCACAGTCCCACAGTCCCACACTGGGATTTGTTGTATTCCAGCGTCTTGAATTAGGTGTAGTGGAGATGGAGAGGATTCTCCTGAGTCTGACTTTGGGCTTCTCCGTACCCTTACTCTGGAGATACATGATTTGTTTGGAGCCTAAAATGATGAGATCCAACTTGGAAAGTTACAGTTTGCTGTAGTGTCCTCTTCCTATAAGGGTTCTTAGGGACCACAATAGTCAACATTTTTTAAAAAAAATATATTTTATTGATTTTTTACAGAGAGGAAGGGAGAGGGATAGAGAGTTAGAAACATTGATGAGAGAGAAACATCCATCAGCTGCCTCTTGCACACCCCCTACTGGGGATGTGCCCGCAACCAAGGTACATGCCCTTGACCGGAATCGAACCTGGGACCCTTCAGTCCGCAGGCCGACGCTCTATCCACTGAACCAAACCAGTTAGGGCAATAGTCAACATTTATTGAGCCCTTGCTACAGGCCCAAGCCTGTGCTAAGCCCTTCCTACACATCATTACATAACCTACGGAAAGTGCTTACTAATGGGGGGACGAATCAGGAGCACCTCCAGCATACCTGCTTGCCCTGGGTAAGGCCCATGAAGTCAGGTTCAGAGAAGGGTTATGCGTGACCGCGATGGGTACATGTCCCTACTCCGCACACACAATGCATCTTCTCTCATTGTCTTCCCTTCGCTTGTCCTCTGGTTTCCAAGTTGCTAAGTGGCATTTAGAGGTCTCCCTCTTGAAGTGTGGCAATTTTATGAGCTTGATTTGAATGAGTCCATAAACCCCTCAGTATCTCTGTAGTAGGCACCAAATGTCCAGGAGATAAAGCTTCATGCCTGCTTTGTTCCATCCTTAACACCCTCCCCCCCACCCCACCCCTGCCTCCCACGCCCACTCCTGGTCCCTCCCGCTCCCGCCCCATCTCTGTGCCTCTCACCATCCTGTCCTTTGGAGGCTGTCAACAACCTCAGACTCATTTTCTCCCCCCAGTTCCAGCACTGAATCACACCATTAGCTTTTCATCGCTCCTCCTGCGGTTGCCCGCCTCAGCTCTCTGCATCCTCTGTACGCCCTGATCCTGCTGTTTATCTGGGTTTCCGATAATTAGGTATCTTCGGCCTCTGAACAGCGGTGGGTGGTGGTTATCTCCATTTTATACCCGCTTGCCAGATTTTCATAAAAGGGAGAGTGTGCGCTGTCTCTCCACTTGCTCTGGGCAGGGGTGGCTTTCAATCAGCAAGAGTCAGAACTGCCGCAGGCAGGGGAGACGGGCAGGCCAAGGACAGATTTCAGGAGCACAGCCCTTGAGTTCCAATATTTCCAGAGCCTGGGCTGGGACCCCAGTGAATTCATTTTATTAAAAAGTTCCAGAGTTTCTCCAGCCGCTGGCTCTGTGAGGGCTCCGCTGCTTCCCAGCCGTCTGCTTCGGTCCCCTGCCACCTCCAGTTTCCAGAATGCCTGGCCCGACCCCCAGTGGCACCAACGTGGGCTCCTCAGGACGCTTCCCCGGTAAAGCAGTGGCCGCCCGGGCGGCGGGTAGCACGGTCCGGCAGAGGAAAAATGTCAGCTGTGGAACAAGGAGCGCAGGCCGCATGACCTCAGCAGGCACTGGGGGGATGTGGCGGTTCTACACGGAAGATTCACCTGGCCTCAAAGTTGGCCCTGTTACAGTATTGGTTATGAGTCTTCTGTTCATCGCTTCTGTATTTATGTTGCACATTTGGGGCAAGTACACTCGTTCATAGATTTGGCTATATCTATCTGTCATCTGAAGAAGGAGAAACAAAAATCAATATATCTTGGACCAAAAGCATAGTGATTTTCTGTTCACGAGAAAGAAATTTTCTGTAAGCTTACTGTTTTACAGGGAACTTAACGAGAATTGATTTTAAGGATCAATTTTTTTTTTCCTATGGCTAATAAACTTTTTAATTCATTTTTTAAAAAAAAGTTCCAAGTGTGGTGAAGCGGTCAGGCCCTAGAAGTGGCAGAGATTTAGGATGGGGTAGTAGAAAGTGCCTGAGTTGTAAATAGCAGCTTTTCAAATACTGGCTATGCTGATCATCGCCCTAAGTGTCTTACATGCATTGAATCATTTAATACTCAATACAACCATCTAGGCAGATGACCCACCTCATTTTATAGGTGAGGAACCTGAGGCACAGAGAAGTCAAGTAATTTTCTCAGGGCTACACAGGTTCCATTAAATGGCAGACAATGCTATAACCCAGGTATTCTGGATCCAGAGTCCATGATCTCAACCATCATGCTACAGGGTCTCTCAACTGGTTTTGAGTAACAGTTTTACTTCTTACCAACTCTGTGGCCTGGAGCAAATCTTTTGCCCTGTTCCAGTCTCAGTTGTACCCATCTATATAATGGAACAATACTGTTTCCCTGACAGCATCATAGCTAGGGATGTAAAAAGAGGGCACATGAGAGTGGGTGGCTGAGTCTAGGAAGTAAGCAAATCAAAATTCCCTTCCCTCTTTTAACTGTTAAAGCTGTGCTTTGAGGGAGAGTAGGGGACCAGGGCGGCTTAGTCATGTCCAGAGAAACCGCTCTTCTGCTGAGAAGCTGGGAGTGGCTCTCAACCATCAAGTCCAATTCTACCCTGCAGCCCTGACTTTATTACTATTTTAAAAATTATATTCGCCTGCTATTTTCTTTTCCCTTTAATGATCTGATCATTCTGAAGTCTGTTAGGAAAAGCTTCAAGCAAGGGGCAAAATGAAGCACGTGCGTTTATGGGACTTGACACATCTCAGCTACATTCAGGAGTTCTGTGTCACACCAGTTGTACTCTGGGTTTTAAATAGCATCTCCTAAGAACAGGTCATTGTTGCCAGAACCACTGTACATAACTGGGCGGGTGGGGGGGGGGCGGAGGATGCCTTTAATTGTAGAAAATCTAAAAAGAAATTTGTCTTGGACAAAATATACAAAAATATTTGAGGAGTTGGGGAGGAAAGGGAGGGAGGAGGCCCTGGGAAAGAGGGAAGGGATGGAGAGACTAGAGAGTAGAGAGAGGATGGATAATGTTCCAGGTTAGACCTCTGAATGGAAGGACCCTCCTGAATTTATTTTTTTATTTTTTAATCCTCACCCAAGAGTATATTTTTTAAAATACCTTTTTATTGATTTCAGAGAGAGGAAGGGAAAGGGAGAGGGAGATAGAAACATTGATGATGAGAGAGAACCATTGATTGGTTGCCTCCTGCACGCCCCACCCTGGGGATCGAGCCCACAATCTGGACATGTGCTCTGACTGGGTATTGAACTGTGACCTCCTGGTTTATGGGTCGAAGCTCAACCACTGAGCAAGGAGGATATGTTTTTTAAATTGATTTTAAAGAGGGAAGGAGAGAGAGAGGGAGAGAAACATTGATGTGAGAGAGAAACATTGGTCAGTTGCCTCTTATGAACCCTCTTTAATTTCTACACATACTGGGAGGTAAGGATGAGGTGGGGGTCTGGGCTGATCAAATGGAGAAAGACATGTCCCCCACTGGACAAGCTCTGCTGGTACGAGTTGCCTTTTGAAGTCAGAACAAGCTCTAGGAAAGGAAATTCTTCTTTCTGGGAGCTCTGTCTCACCATAAATGTATTACATTCTCTTGGCTCCAAGGATCTCTTCTGAGACTCCTGGATTATGGTGAGCTGGGAGGGAAATCACCATATTAGCTCTATGTGATGGCGAATATTGTGTCAACTTGACTGGTTAAAGGTCAAAATATGTAAAACTAACAAATTGTGCAGGCATTCATATAGGGATAGTTAACTTTACAAATAAAAAGCATTAGCACAAATTCAGAGTAGGTCTTACCTCTGGGGGAATGAGAAAAATACAAGGGAATAGGGTATACCAGGGTTTCTAATGGGCATATACAGGTTATTACTTAAGCAGGATGATGGGAACATAACTGTTCATTGTTTCATTAACTGTATATATGTACTTTATGCACATGTTTTAAACACATACACAAATACACCCATACAGGGGTGGGCAAAAGTAGGCTTACAGTTGTTCATATGGAAAATAATACAAAAATTAATAAAGAATAATACAACAATAAACTGTGTTTCTTGTACTTATAACTGTAAACCTACTTTTGCCCATCCCTGTATTTTTTCCAATGATTTTGTTGTGGTAAAATACATCTAACATAAAATTTAGCATCAGAACCAGTTTTAAGTGGTATTGGTATTAAGAACATTCATCGTGTTGTGCACCCATCCAGAATAATCTGCCACCGAAAGTTCCTTAATTTAATCATAGCTGCAAAGTCACTTTTGCATAAATACAACAACATATTCACAGGTTCCAGGGACTAGGACACAGATAACTTTGAGAGACGTTGTTCAACTGACCACAGTCACAGAGATGGCCACTGCAAGGCTGAGCAGCACACACTGTGTAGAGAAAACACATTGCTTCATCTTAATGGTGAGTTGTCATCATTCTTTGAAATCTCCCAAAGAAAAAGTAGAAGTGTGGGGAGGAAGAAAGAAGAGAAGCGAAGAAGAGAGGAGAGGAGAAGAGAGGAGAGGAGAGGAGAGGAGAGGAGAGGAGAGGAGAGGAGAGGAGAGGAGAGGAGAGGAGAGGAGAGGAGAGGAGAGGAGAGGAGAGGAGAGGGAATCTCAATAATGCATGTACAGTGGCTTGACTGCTTATTTCTGGACAATGCTGATTTGACTGGCAGCAGAGGTTGAGAAGTGCTTGTCCATATCACTTGATGGTCTCAATTGAGGGCTCAGCTTTTTGCTCTGTGCTTAGTCCAGAATCAGATAATGCTCGGCTGGGCCTCATTTCCACATTTCTTTTCAGATAAGAACCGGCTCTCTCTTAATATTTCTGGGACAGGATGTTCAGAGACATGGGAGGAGAGGAAAGATATAAATAATTTAGCAGAGATGCCATAGTATTTTGGGTCTACGTAAGCATGCTGGCCCCCATCACTCATTAAGACAATATCCTGATTTGCATCTTTCACTTTATTTAGTTGGCTGCTCCTCATTGAGTGATCGGTTACATAGACCTTTTCTCCTGGAATTCTGGCCCACTCTTGGTCCTCTGTCTTCAGTTCCCTAAAATCCTCAGGGGTTTTGAATCTGATTGGGTCAATCTAAGACACTTCTGGTTGAGTTCTGCCAAAGGAAGGGCCACCTGTTTTTTCATTACTAGATGTCCTGGTCTTTGACAAGGTTGCTTTCTGATAAAAAGAGAAACTTGCATGTGCTCCAGATTAGATTACACTTACGTTTGAATTCTAGCTCTGACATTTACTAGTACAGGCAAGCTGTGCAATCTCAGACAAATACCTCCACCTCTCTGAGCCTCAGTTGCCTCATCTGTCAAATGGGAAATGCATCCAATATATCAACGGGTGATTATGAGGAATAAAAGTGATCGTGTATATTAAGCACCTGCCCAGTTCCTGCCATAATGTAAGTGCTCATTAAATGTTAATTTTCTCCAGGAAGAAATTGAGTTTGAAAATCAACAAATGCATTGATAAGAGCAGACATTGGGCCCTGGCTCTTGATTTTTGGTAGTAGGTCATTTATTTTTGAAGAGGGGGCACAGGAGAAGGGAGGAGATTGGAGGGTGGCGTAAAGATCTCTTCCATGACAAGGTTGTAAGACTGGAGAAGAAAAGGCTCAAGGGGCACCTGAGAGCTCTCTTGAAACATCTAAAGGATTGTCATGTGGAAGAAGGAGTTTGTTCGTTTTATGTGGAACCAGAACCAATACACAGATACCACTGTGAATCAGATCCCTATCTCAGCATGAGAGAGGCCTTTCCAAATATTTACATAGAGCTATGAAAAGTTGAAATCTTGGGATGTAATGAATTTTCATATTTGTGAATATTCAAGCATTTATTTATTTATTCATTCATTCAACAAGCATCTATGGTAGAATCACCATAGATGTGCCAGCTCCAGGGAATGTAGCAATGAACAGTACAGATGAGGGCTCTGCCCCATTGAAGTCCAGGTGAGAGGAGACAAAAGCTGGATGACTCCTGTGTAATTGATGGAAGCCTTAGATGGGTGGTGAGGTAAGAGAGCAGGTGCTGAGATACTATGGTCAATTCTTAAGGTTATCATCATTAGTATCTAACATTTCTTGAACACTTGCATTTGCCAGGTACAATGCTCAATTAAAAAAAGTTTTTACTGATTTCAGAGAGAGGAAGGGAGAGGAAGCAAGTGATAGAAACATCAGTGATGAAAGAGAATCGTTGATTGGCTGCCTCCAGCACACTCCACACTGGGGATAGGGCCTGCAATCTGGGTATGTGCCCTGATGGGGAATCGAACCGGGACCTCCTGGTTCATGGATCCATGCTCAACCATTGAGCCACACTGACTGGGCCATTGCTCAATTTTTATATGAATCTCCTGATTTCAACTTAATAGCAACCTGATGAGGCAGATACTATTGTGAGCCACATCTGACAGATGAGGAAATTGAGTTTTCCAGATGTTGAGAGACTTGCCCAAGATTACCCAGCTAAGAACTAGTAGATCTGGGATTCTAGCTTTAGCAGCTGACCCCAGGGCCTGGCTCTGGTATATCCATCCAGTGCCAATCATTACCTCCCTACCCACTGCCCCTCCTTAGAGGTAGGGGTTCCGAAGTCTCTCATGCTCTTCCTCCAGGCCAGAGCTGATTGGTCTAGATTGGTTCAGTCTGGGCCAATCAGAGTCTGTCTTCTGGGTTATAGAGAGACTGAGCCAGTTAGGTGATGGGAGATTTGCAAATCAAACACTATAGATGAGCAGAGAAAGCTGTCTTTGGAGGGAAGAAATAGCACAACTGCATCTGAGTATAAGATCTTCTTCAGACCCTTGGAGAAATGCCACCCGCCCATGTTGCCACAGCCTGGGGAAATCCAAAATCCACCACGAAGATGTCTGTGAATTTCCATTGGGTTCATTCTCAGGTCTTCTCTGCTCCTACGCTTGGTTTCCTGGGTTCTGTACCCCACTCCATGTGGGTATGAAACTCATATGCTTCACCAGTTTCCATAACAACAAAACAAAATAAAGCCCAATGCTAGTCCCACAGGTCATTTGAGGAGTCATAGAACTAAGGATCACAGAAAGGGATCGCATTGAACTCTTCACAGCAAACCATTTTAAAATCCACATTTGACATTCATGGCTAACGAGGTCCTTTTTACAACTCTGTACCAAGACAGTTCCTTTTTTCCTTTGCCTTTTTCCACACACAAGGCCCCGTCTCACCATCTTTCTTGCTCTTCTCCTTTATGTCAGTCAGTTATGTTGCTTCATTCCAAGTAAGACAGATTCCTCTCCCTGTCTTATGCAGAGCAGTTTCGCCCTCTTCCAGGAAGCCATGGCACCAAAACATTCTTGAGCTCTCAGGAACACTCCCCCAGGTGTTTGTCAAGGTATGATTCTAAGCAAAAACCATTTCTTCCCCAAGATGAATTTGGGTACCAGCTGTTAAGGTAATAACATTTACTTCCGTTTTCCTACACCTTTGCTAAACTATCTTTTCATTAAGTGAACTTGAGTAGATTTATCTTCCTTCTAGCTTGTGCTGGAATGTTCTATCAAAAACGTAGCTATGCTGAGAACTCTCTTTCCTAGAATCCCTATGCCTGTCTGGTCCAGGTTAAAGGTGGGTGATCTGGGAGGCAGAAGGGAAGCAACAGTGTTTGTTCTTTAAGGGCCCCTGGTTAGATTGGAGGTAACCAGACCAAGAGGGCCACAGAGGTTCCAGCTTGTCCTCACTCTCTTCCAGCTCCCATCTGGCTTGTCTTCGTGACCACCAGGTCTGATGACCAACAGCCACCCCATATCTTCTAGACGCTTGGCAGACTAGGCACAGCCTCCCATAGACCCGTCCACCTGCTCCCCCTCTGTAGCTCCACCTGGCTAGCTGTGTGGCCTGACTTGTCAGGGCACCTGGTTGATGCTTCCTCTGCTCCTCCCACGATTGTGGAAGGTCTAATTCCTTGTCCCTACAACTCATGGCTCTGCCACCTTGATAGAGCCCTGGCTGACAGCAGCCAGAACCTGGAGTCAGTGAAATGTCCATTTTTCAGTAGGCTGCCAGGCCGGAAGCTAATTCCAGCATGTCATAAATGCAAGAAGTTTCATCAAAAGGTTGATGGAACTTGGGGATTCTGCAGGGCTGAATACATATTACCTGCTGCTGGAATAGCCAAGGGCATTTCCCCACACCTAAAGATTTGCATATATTATTGCCTGTTGCCAGACAGCTGAGGGCATTTTAATCTACATGTTATTGCCTCCTGTTGGCCAAACACCTGAACAGCCAAAGGCAGTTCCCCCAAAACTAACAATGCCTACTGTATACCAAACCTTAACCTTTGATATGTATATCTGCCTTGCCTTAGGACAATTTGTGTTAATAAAAGAGCTAGGGGTCCAGAGACTCGGAGAACTTGGTTCCTACAGCTAAGCTCCTCTGGCTCCCCCATGGATTACAAATTTGTACTTATATTTCTAGTCTCTTTATTAATTTATGCCGCAGCGCCTTCTCCAGATTCCTGAACCCTTCTAGATGCCGAGAAACACCCACCAGCATTACTGCCAGTTCCCCCAAGACCACTGGTTCTTAATTTTGACTCTCCTAGAGTCAAGCAATCACACTGAAATCACTTGAGGAGTTTCAAAAGAAAACACTCATGCCTGGACCTTACTCCCAGAGTCTTATTTAATTGTTCTAGGGTGTGGCCTGGCCACTGGAAGTTTTTAAAACAGTTGGGGTAATCTCCCCAACCCCCATTGCATAGACATCCCCTAACCTCTTCTCTGGGTGAAGTAAAAGAATCCTGGTGTCCATCAGCTGCTTACAAATGACTCATCTTATTTTCTTAACATTTTTTTCCTTGATGAAAATTGGCTTCAGACTAAAAGTATAAAAGCTGCCCTATGTTGGCCTGACTCCTTGCACAGCAATAAGTGCCTCTCCCTCCATTAGCTTAGAATTGTGATCAGAATCAGAATGAAATGCATGTTTGTGGTCTCCTGTGGTGGTTAAGAATTCTGATGCCATCTGTTGTCATTATCACATCCGTCCTCGAAATCCATTGAAAAATCCTTTAGTTGAACCTGATGGTATATTTACCAATAAAATTATGATAAGCTTTCAGAAAGCTTATAAACAGAATTGGAATTTATTCAGCAATGATTGCTTTCAATTCACTCCATTTCAACCTCTAAAAAACAACAAACAGTCTCCTTTTTAATCCTTACTTTTTAAAGCAATCAAGTGAGGAAGCCAAGAGTTGGGAGACATGGAATTTTCTGAGCTTCTTCACTGAGGGGTTTTGGGATTAGAGTGTAATAATAATAAAGGTGGTTTCTAGAGCAGGATGTGCATAAATGTACTCCCAGCCCTATAATTGAGTGACTGTGTAAACTCTAAGTCTCAGGTCCCTCATCTGTACAACTGCTGTACTAACAGTTTACACTTTAAAGAGTTGGAGTGAAGATTAAATGAAATAACACAAGAAAATAACTTAGTATAGAGCCTAGCCCTTTATAAGTTCCCCCCTACATATTAGCTGTGAGAATTCTTGGGTAAGTCTTTCTGCAACCTATGAAAGCATTTTGAGCCAAGACAAAAATAGTTCATTTACATAATGAGATCTTGATTTCACTTTGAAAGCAACACTTTAGAAAATGCCTGAATAAACTGACATTTTGGTTTGGCATGAGGTTTCTCCAAATGAAGTTTGGTGAGTTGTTCCAGATCATGAAAAGGGAACTCTGGTTGTGGGTTCGATCCCTAATCAGGGAGCATACAAGAATCAATCAATGAATGCATACATAAATGGAACAACAAGTCTCTCTCTCTTCCTCTCTCTCTCTCTCTCTCTCTCTCTCTCTCTCTCTCTCTCTACCCCCCCTCTCTCTCTCTCTCTCTCTCTCTCTTCTCCCCTTCTTCCCCCCTCCCTCCCTCTCAAATCAATAAATAAGATAAAAAAGAAAAGGGAATTCTGCACCCTCCTTCCACCTTGCACATGTGATTATATACTACTAGTCCATGTCTGCAAGTGCTCACGCTGCCTCTTAGGGCCACCATAACTGTCCTTGAGCGGTTCTGGGGGAAACTCCATCTGCTCCTAGAACAGCTTAGAGTAGGTCTGCTTCAGGCCCTGCGGGCTCTGGTGATTAAATTCAGGGAGTCTTGCCCAGGGCATCATTATCTGCCTGGAAGAATCAGCCCTCTGACCATCTGTTGTCTGTCATCTCTGTTTGTTTTTCCTTTTGGTTACACTGGGCCATCTTTTTTTTTTTTTTAAAATAAATCTTTATTGTTCAGATTATTACAGGTGTTTCTCTTTTTTCCCCCCATAGCTCCCCTCCATCTGATTCCCCATCCCACCCCATGCCCTTTACCCCCCGCCACTGTCTTCATCCATAGGTGTAAGATTTTTATCCAATCTCTTCCCACACCCCTCACACCCCCTTCCCCCTGAGAATTGTCAGTCCACTCCCTTTCTATGTCCCTGATTCTATTATATTCATCAGTCCATTCTGTTAATCAGATTTTTTATTCACTTGAATTTTAGATTCACTTGTTGGTAGGTATGTATTTGTTGTCATTTTGTTGTTCATAATTTTTATCTTTACTTTTTCTTCTTCTTCCTCTTCTTAAAGAATACCCTTCAGCATTTCATATAATCCTGGTTTGGTGGTGATGAACTTCTTTAGCTTTTTCTTGTCTGTGAAGCTCTTTATCTGACCTTCAATTCTGAATGATAGCTTTGCTGGGTAGAGTAATCTTGGTTGTAGGTTCTTGCTATTCATCACTTTGAATATTTCTTGCCACTCCCTTCTGGCCTGCATAGTTTCTGTTGAGAAATCAGCTGACAGTCATATGGGTACTCCCTTGTAGGTAACTAACTGTTTTTCTCTTGCTGCTTTCAAGATTCTCTCTTTGTCTTTTGCCCTTGGCATTTTAATTATGATGTGTCTTGGTGTTGTCCTCTTTGGATTCCTCTTGTTTGGGGTTCTCTACACTTCCTGGACTTGTAAGTCTATTTCTTTCACCAGGTAGGGAAAGTTTTCTGTCATTATTTCTTCTAATAGGTTTTCAATATTTTGCTCTCTCTCTTCTTCTAGCACCCCAATAATTCGGATGTTGGTACGCTTAAAGTTGTCCCAGAGGCTCCTTACACTATCTTCATATTTTGGGATTCTTTTTTCTTTTTGTTTTTCTGGTTGGGTGTTTTTTGTTTCCTCATATTTCAGATCTTTGGTTTGATTCTTGGGGTCCTTTGATCTACAGTTGAATTTCTGTGTATTCTTTATTTCAGACAGTGTATGCTTAATTTCTGACTGGTCCTTTTCCTTTTTTTTTTTTTTTTTTGGCATTCTCATTAAGGTCCTTGAAGGTCTCACTAAGCTCCTCAGAGGTCTCATCAAGTTTCTCGGTGGTTTTTAGAAGATTTTTGAGTAACCTTATAAATGTGGTTTTGAAATCTATGTCCAGTAGTTTGCTTTCCTCCATTTCTTTCATTCGTGACATGTTTCTTTGTCTCCGCATTTTGGCTGCTTCCCTGTGTTGATGGAGTGGTTTTCTGTGGTAGGTGACCTATAGGGCCCAGTGATTCAGCCTCCCCTATCACCTGAGGTGGATACTCTTGGTGTACCCCTTTGTGGGCTGAGTGCAAAGTCTTGGTTTAGTTAAGCCTTGATTGCTGTTGGTACACTGGGAGGAATTGACCTCCAGGCCAATTGGCTGTGAGGACCTGCTGTGTCTATAATGGAAGAACTGCTGTGCTGGAGACATGCTTATGGGGCAGGACTTGTTTCAGTGGGGTTTTGGTGCTCACTGAGTCTGCCTCTTGAATGTGTCACTTATGGATGTGAGTAGTTGAAATCTGGTGTCGTCTCACACTGACCACTAGATACACTAGCTTCTGGATCTCCAATAGGGTGCAGGTCAGCTACTGTCTGAGGCCACCCAGCAGGAGCTACAGCGAGAACTACAGTTTTATCCTCTTTGCTTGGGGTTTGGAGGTTTTGGAGCTGTCTGACCAGAGCTGCAGTTTGTTAGGTTAAGCTGCGATAGGGAAGGCCATTTATATGCAAAAGCCGCTGTGTGGAGCTTGGGTGGATTTGTAGATTGTGCGGGGCGAGGTCTCAGGGAGTCACTAGGCTAGGGTGTGGCAAACAGCTATGGCTGCCAGTCAGCCATCTCTGCATCTCCGCGTTTCCAAGTCCCCATGTCCTGCGCCCCAGCACAGTAAACAATGATTGATTGCTGCGTGTACCTCTGCAAGAAAGCCGCCCTCACTTTTTGACCCGATGGCAGACAGTCCAGCTTCTCCCCATGGGAGTTTGGGTCCCCAGCGTCTCCCCAGAAACTGGAGTTCAGAGTAATTGGGAGCTTGTCTCCCTTCGGGTTGAGAAAAGCAACGCACCCAGTCGCCCGCCGCCAGCCCAATTCGCACGCCTCCATACCTCAGCTTTTCAGCGCTTGTGCATGTCTCAATGCTCTTTTCTCTTTCCTTCTAGTTGTAGAACTTCCACTCAGCCAGCTTTCCCGTGGTTCTGGATGATAGACGTTTTGTCTTTTAGTTGTAGTTTTGAAATTGTTGTGTGAGGCAGCAGTTTAGGTGTTTACCTATGCCACCATCTTGGTTCCATAGGAAACTGGGCCATCTTGAGGGATGTTCAGTTCCTCTCTGCTTACTGCCCTGACATAGTTAACCAGAAACACTGTCGAGGGATTCATGTTGTGGTTGAAAGAGGATTAGACTTGGAGATAGGACCTGGTTGATATCTTGGCTGTGTGACCTTATGAGATTCAGATGGTCCTGTTTTTCCTGAACTGGGGTGCACACTGGGATGATTTTAGGTAGTATTTGGGAAAACATTAACTAATTTTCATGTCTTCTAAGGAAAAATACTGGTTTTTCCATTTATGATGCTGTAAAAAGTTTTATATTAAACATTTCTATGAAAAGTGAGTCAATGTAAAGAAAATATTGAGCCCTGGCCTGTTTTGCTCAGTGGATAGAGTGTCGGCCTGCAGACTGAAGGTCCCAGGTTCAATTCCGGTCAAGGGCATGTACCTTGTTTGTGGGCACATCCCCAGTAGGGGGTGTGTAGGAGGCAGCTGATTGATGTTTCTCTCTCATCGATGTTTCTAACTCTCTATCCCTCTCCCTTCCTCTCTGTAATATATATATTGAATAAGTAATAGTGGAGAGGGCATAAGATCTGGCAGACATTTCCATATGCAAATGACTGATGATTGGGAAACGCTTACTTAGCCACAATGAGCAAGGGGTATGTGACTGTCACCTCTGGTGGGTGGTGGGAGGTAGTCAGCACAGCACAAACAGTGATCCAGGTTCAGGGCTTTGCCTGTTTAAGAGTTGGTGTCCCAGCCAAGATGCTTGTGAGCTGGGTGATCTTGGGCAAATTGCTTAACTTCTCTGAACCTCTTTTTTTTTTTTTTTTAATATATTTTATTGATTTTTCTACTGAGAGGAAGGGAGAGGGATAGAGAGTTAGAAACATCAATGAGAGAGAAATATCAATCAGCTGCCTCCTGCACACCCCCTACTGGGGATGTGCCCGCAACCAAGGTACATGCCCTTGACTGGAATCGAACCTGGGAGCCTTGAGTCCGCAGGCTGATGCACTATCCACTGAGCCAGACTGGGTAGGGCTGAAACTCTTCTGTGTAGTGTTTTCTGACACCACCATCAGATGACGAAACGAAAACAATTTAGTAACAAGTTTGATGTCCTTTATCCCAGGGAAAACAATCCATGGATTGGGGTAGTACAGTGTTTCATAATTAGTGGAGCACTCTTCCTCCGGGATCTCAGGCAAGAGTGAGTTTTATAGAGTGTTAGAAGAGACGAAACGGCATGTTTGGCTAGGAGGTTGGGGATCTCCTTCTAAGGCTAGCAGGTCCTATTTTCTAGGATAAACTAAGCTAGCCAAAGCTGAGTTAGAGGATTGTGATTGGTGTATGTTAGGTTTTCTCGACAGGTGTTTCCTGTAAGTACAGGCTGACTTAGGTTTAGATCCGTGACGTGGGCCAGGTCACTGGGGTGGCCCCCATTTGGTGTGTTCCAATATACAAATGAACTTTATCACCCCTTCTGACACCAAACGTGGTTTTCTTCTGACATTAAATACATGTTGTTTTCCACACCAATGCTCTGATTCATGACACCAACTCGATATCCAATAATTCAATTCAATTCTGACACTATCTACTTGGAGTTAGGGTCTGATCTTGCAAGTTTCAGGGCTCACTCCCACAAAACTGCCTTCAATCCAGATGCCAATTTCAAGTTCTGGGCCACCCACACTTCTGTCTAGCCAACTACAAATTCATGGGTTCCCAAAATTTTAGTTTTTGTTCAGTAGAAAAGCTAGCCCTATGGTTTTATTGCCCTTGGGGCTGTTAACCAGCTTTCTACCTAACCTGCCCTATAGATTGTAGAATTAAGTGAGATAGTACTAGGCTCAAATGAATGCTTTTGCTGGTATCAGCATGGGAGAGAGAGATGGATGTGGGGGCAGGGAGGGAAGGTTTGGGAGAAGAGACATCCCACTGGCAGGAACTCAGCAGGTACAGAAGGGCCCAAATGCCGAGAGAGCTCAGAATAGAAACTGCATTGAGAGCAGCATGCCAAGCAGGATCACTTGAATTACAATGTTTAATTGGATTTCTCTGGGGGGGTGACTCACTGCCTTTGATTGATACTATTGCCCTGTGACTCACTGCCTTTGATTGATACTATTGCCCTTGTGGGGCCTCTATCATGGGCTTTGAAAATTTTCCACATGCACTTGTAGTCATGAGGCCTTGTTTCAATAAAAATCCAGGACTGTGTGTACTCCTCCTTGCCCGCCTGCCAGCTTGTCTTCCTTTCTTCATCACTTGCTTACTGCCATGTGTCAGGCATGGATGACAGCTCGAACCACAGAGGGAAGAGTCAAAAGTCCCTTAAAGGGTACACAGTCTATTTAGGGAGAGACACAAGTGCCTAGATGATTATCAGGAGGCTGAGCTGTGGTATGGCCCCTGGGGGCTGGGGCAGCATGAAGGCAGAGGAGCTGATCTAGGCTGGGAGCATCAGGAAGGCTCCAGAGTGGGTGCTGAGGTTGTCTTGAAGGATGCATAGGAGTTAGTCTGAGACAGAGGTGTTCTGGGGGTGGGAAGGGGAGTTGAAGGGAGCCAAGGCTTGAAGGATGCAGGTCGGGATTCACACAAGCATGCAGATGGGCTGCTAGCTCAAATGTGAGCTCTATGGCTAGAGATGAGGCTGAGGAGACCAGGGCAAGAGGGGCTTCTGTTGGGGCTGTAGTAACCCAAGACTGACTGTGTGTGCCTCTGAGGAAAGTGTAGGAAATAGGCCTCTGTGATCCATCTCCAGCGTAGTCTAACTTTGAATGGAAAGGTTACTGAATTTCCCCAGGACAAACAGAATGTAGGGAGGAGGAAGAGGATATAAGAACAAAGAACTGTGGGTGTGAGCCAGCATCATGGTGGAAACCCCCAAGGTGCCTGTCTCTACTAGACAGGGGGGGGGGGGGGCGGGGAGGCAACTAGAAAAGGCCTCAGCCCATTGCCCAATAGGAGACAGTAAGACCTAGGTGACGTGTGAGGAGACAGGTGATCTCATAGTACTCAGCCAATGAGGAATCGGAGGAGGGACTGGGTAAATAGGCTGTGCTCAGGGGCAGATACTCGCTCTCGAGAACCTATTAAAAGTCTCGTTTTCACCATAACTTCTGTCTCTGCGTCCGTTATTTGATTTCGGACAGGTGGACATTTCTCACAAAAGGGGTGGCCCTTGGTAATTTAAAACAGAAAACTTTAAAAAAATTATCCAGGTAATACATGCAAATTATAAAAAAAAATTTAAACATAGAGAGCAAATGAAGGAAATAAAAATTTCTTCACAATAATCACTGTAAATTTTTAATGGAATCTTGCTGTCTTTTTTTTTCTATGTATATGTACTTGGCAAAATTGGATCAATATTTCTTAACCAGTTTTTAAAAATATCAATAACATCTCTTCTGCATATCATTTTAATGTGGAATTCTATTATGCATACATACCATAATTTTAGAAATCCCTTCTATTGTTGGACATTTTGGTCGCTTCCAGCTTTTTGCTATTGCAAGCTAGACTATATTGCACATAATCATAGCTAAATCTTTATGGTGCCCTAAATTATCTCCTTAGGATGAGATCCTAGAAATGGGATCACTAAAGAATTTAAATGTTTTCAAACCCCTCGACATAGGTTTCCAAATTGTCTCCAATTTTCTACTCCCATCACTTCATTGGCCATTTTTGTTAATGCTCCTTGGGGCTTTTCATTGCTGTTTTCTCAAACCCCCACATCTCTAGAAACTCATCAACAGAGAGCTCTCCAGTGGAAATGGAGAGGAATAAGGTAGGAGATTGGCCACTATTCTAACCACTCTGGCCTGCAGACTTTCCTCCTCCCCAAGCACAAAACTGGCCTCCTGGGCTAATGCCTGTTTAGAAAACTGGGCTGATTTTTAAGTCTGGCCTCCCTTTGGCCTCCCTCACCTTATAGGACTGCCAGAGAAAACAAGGACACCCAGTTAGATCTGAATTTCAGGTAAACAGTGGATCATTTTTCAGTATAAGTATGTTCCCAATATTGCATGGGGGCCTCCTTATACTAAAAATGACTTGATATTTATCTGAAATTCTAATCTAACTGGGCACCCTGTGTTATGATTTGCCAAATCTGGCGACCCTAGCACCTTAGTGTCTTACCTCACCCAGTCTGTGTTGGCTGTATTTTCTCAATTTTATTTCACTCTCAATTATATTTTCTACATTTCTCAATTTTCTTTTGAGAAAATATTGAAAGCTGGCCAGCAATAATTTTTTAATAGTTGTTGAGTTTTTCCTTGTATAGTTGGAAAATTATGTATGTAACCAATGCACTTTATTGGACATTCATTTTGTTTCCTCTCCCCTCCCCTCCCCTCCACTCCCCTCCCTCCTCTCCCTACTCCCTCCCTTTCATCCTCCTCCCTGTCTTCCCCCTCTCCCTCCTCCTCTTTCACTCCTACCTTTCCTTCCTCCTTTTTCTTTCTCCCAGTGGTCCCCTCTCTCTCACCAGTTTAGAGCCTAATCTTTGCCCACATCTTTAATTCTTTTCGGGTCACTCAGCCCAGGGCCTCAGGGCTAGGAGTAGGGAAACCCAGGGCCAGAACCTCTCTCTCCTTCAGAGCTTGCTGAGCCATCCAATGGGATAACTTGTATGTCTCAGTCTAGGCACTATCTTGGCAAGCGATTGGGGGATAAAAGTAGAAACTAAGCAATTAAGACATTTAATATCTCCTTCAGTGAAGCGAAGGGTGTGAAGGACAAATGCTGTTGTGGAAACTCCAGATTGCATCAGCAGGTGTCTGCAGGAAATCTGTTGGCCAACTTTATATGCACTGGGCACAGTCCAACTCCCAGCTGGAAGCCAGAGAAGAAGGTGGGAGTGGGCTCTGGACCTTCGGTCAAAGCTGCAGGGCATAGAGAGCCCTGCTGTCTCAGCCATGTGGCCTTGGTAGCTGGCCTCGATTCCTGGTGTCTCTTGGAAGTGAAAATTGAGTCAGGAAGCCTGACACACATTAGGCTCTCAATAAGTGTTTTCTGGATCATTGATTTATTGGGTGAGTCAGCAAATCAATGAATCAATAATTAATATTCCCCTCTCTGGGCATTCATTTTTTCATCCTTGGAAGATGAGAGCTCTTCCATCTCTAGCAATTTGGTTAGTCTCTAATTACTTCCCATGGTTCTTTCTGAAGGTCAGGACCCCACAAAATTTTTCTATAAAAGGCTGGCTAGTAAAAAGTTTAGGTTTTGCAGGCCATACGGTCTATGTCACCATTGCTCGATTCTGCTGTTGTAGCACAAAAGCAGCCAAAGACAACACGTAAATGAGTGGGCATGGCTGTGTTCAAAAAAAACATTATTTATAGACACTGATGTATCCCGAAATGTCATTTTTCTTTTGATTCCCCTCCCCCCCCCCGCCCCAACCACTTAAAAATGCAAAAACCAGTCTTACCTCATGGATTGTATACCAAAGCAGGCATCAGATTTGGGCCATGGGCCATAATTTATCAGTCCTGCTGAAAATTCATGAGCAAACCTGTCTTCCAGGAAGTCCAGTGAGCTCTTTAAACAGAAATTCAGTGAGGAAGCTCTTTCTCCTTGGTGCACACATAATGATCACTATGTCTGCCAAACTGGCTTTCATAGACACATTGTGCCATGCTCTCACTCTAGAACCTAAGAGGGCTCCCACGTTAAGTCCTTCAGAACCCAGACTTGTATGTCATCAACACATCCTATTTGGCTGGTCTCTTCTCTGTCAAACACCCGAGATACCACACCCCTTTCTACAGTCGGTGTTTGACTCAACTGCCCCCTCTACTTGAGTGTGAGGTACCCTTTTCCCTGACCATCCAGATTGTGCCCATCCTGTAAATGGCACCCGAAGCTGAGAAGCTTTCCCCCAAACTACTCTGATTTCCATCATCCCTGAACTCCAACTACCACATGGGACTCATATTCCCAGTTGAGAGATCAGACTGCTGGGGTTCAAGTTCCTATCACTCTGTGACCTGAGCAAGTTCCTAACACAGTCTGAGGGATCTATAATAATAAAAGCGTAATATGCTAATTAGACCGGATGTCCTTCAGGATGAAGCCAGGGCTGCGAGGGAAGCCCAGGTCCCAGGTGCCAGAGGGAAGCCGGTGCTGGCAGCTGGGGGAAGGAAGGCCTACTCTTGCATGAATTCTGTGCATCAAGCCTCTAGTAATAAAAATAATATCCACCTCACAGGGTTGCTGTGAGAGTTCATTGAGATAATTTGTGTAAAATGCTTGGCCCAGAGCCTGGCGCTAATAGTATAAAAACATTAATAAATGCCAGCTCTGATTATACTTCTGTATTGTTTGACTTTTTTTACAGGAAGGTCATATTTATATAATAGTTATATGATTTTGAAAAGACTAAAAGTACCCTTTTAGTCTTAACTTATTTTGTTAATCCTCACCTGAGGATATTTTTTCCATTGATTTTTTTAGAGAGAGAGGAGGGAAAGGGGAGAGCCAGAGAGAGAGAAACATCGATATGAGAGAGACACATCAATTGGTTGCCTCCCACAGGCCAGGGATGGAGCCTGCAACCGAGGTATGTGCCTTTGACGGGAATCGAACCTTAGACCCTTCAGTCTGAGGGCTGATTCTCTAACCACTGATCAAAACCAGCTAGGGTCCTTTTAAGTTTAAAACAACCCTAAACAATATTTTGTTGGTAATTTTTTTCAGGTAAAATTATAATCGACATGGAACATACACACAGGGAAGGGCAGAAACCCCAAGTGCTCAGCTTGATGAGTTTTTCATTGTTAGTAATTTTCTTTCTAGGATGAATCAAAACAGAGTCAGTATAGAAAACCCCTTGCGGAGAGGAATAATCTGTGCTTGAGGGAGGTGACATGTTTTGGGAACGGTGTCACATCCAGGAATGAGGGTCTGCTTACAACCAAGGGAGAAGCCGGTTAACGCACAGACCATAATCATGCCACCGGGAGAAACAGGCAGCATGGTCTCCAGCGATGCACCACAAAGGCGTCCCTTTCAGGGATGAGTCACCTGAGCCCAGGGTCCCCAGCATCACGCTGAGAGATGGCTGAGCTCACAGGCTCCCTGGAGCTGTCTCAACACTTACTCTCCCC
The DNA here is from genome assembly GCF_027574615.1 of Eptesicus fuscus. Classification (NCBI taxonomy): domain Eukaryota; kingdom Metazoa; phylum Chordata; class Mammalia; order Chiroptera; family Vespertilionidae; genus Eptesicus; species Eptesicus fuscus. The sequence continues at coordinate 22,747,252 of NC_072476.1, forward strand.
CAGGAAGAGCGTTTAAGCTCATTAATCCAAGAACACTAAACAAACGTACACACTCATCATCTCAGGGCCATTAGCGTTCAGGAAATTGAAATAGCACATGAGACTAATCCTTTGACGTAGGAAAGTTGGCTAATATTTTTCAGGAGTGTCTGCCAGCTGACAGCTCAGTGACTCACCTCCTTACCTAGGGCGGAGGGGTGGACAGAAGTAGCCTTTCCTATGTACCTACTATGTATGTACCAAGCTCAGGACTGCCTGCTCCCCACACATAAGGTTATTTCATTTTCATACAACCCCAAGGCAAAGGTATTATTCCTTTCCACAGTGAGACCTAGAGCAGTGTAGGGCTTGCCCAAGTTGTACAGCCAATTAACGGGGGAACTGAGATCCGCACTTGACTGGCTCTAAAGCATTTTAAAAATTCCTCTATGCACTGACAGAACAGGGCGCCAGAGATCATTGAAACCCTCATTTTACACATGAGGAAGCAGAGGTCTGGGGAGGGGAATAGCTTGCTCAAAGTTATTGTGGTATAATAAGAAATATATTTGCTCTTTGCCCCCAGTTCCTGGCAAAAAGCTCCTGAAACTCTTGTAATTTCCTGAGTGATGAGGGCACTCGGAACATCTTTTATTCTACTTGTTCTCTGACTCCTGCTCCTGACACAAGAGCTTCTGAGACCCTGGGAATTTCCAGAGTGTTTTTTGTGTGCTAATGAGATGGGTGGGACCCCAGACAGGTTCAGGATGGGGTCTGGTCACCAGAAAGACCAAGACATAATTAGGAGCTTGGAACGTCCAGCCTCATCCCTCATTCTTGGCGAAGGAAGGGGCTGGAGATTGAGTTATTAATCATCATGCCTATGTGATGTGGCCTCATAAAAATGCCTAAAATATGATGATTGGAAAGCGTCCACGTTGGTGAACACGTGGATGTGTTGGGAAGGTTTTGGGAGAGGACATGGGGCCCCACACCCCTTCCCCATACCTTGCCCTATGTTCCTTTCCATTGGGCTGTTCATCTGTATCCTTTGTAATCCTGTATAATCAAAGGCTAATATGCAAATTGTCCCCATGGGCGGGAGTTCCACCGACTGGGAGTTAGACTGACCACCAGGGGGTGGCACGGAACATGGTGGGCATCGGCGATGAGGTGCTGGCAGCGGGTGGCAGTGGAGGTGCTGCTGTCCCCAATGGGCGCCTACGAGAGCAGGACTGCAGTGGAATGGTGGAGCAGGTGAGCAGGTGGTGCCAGGCCAAGGTAAGTGTGAAGGGAGGCCCTGGCCGGCAGCAGCAGCCACTAAGGACCCTACCCGTGCACCAATTTCATGCACTGGGCCTCTAGTCTAGTCTAATAATAGACAAATATGCAAATTGACCACACCTTCGCTACACCTAAGCCACGCCCACCAGCCAAGCCACGCCCACCAGCCAATCAGGATGGGTATGCAAATTACCCCAACAAATATGGCAGCTAATTTGCATATCAAGACAGCGTCAAAAGCAGCCAAGAGCTGCAGAAGGGAGTAAAGCTTCGAAGAAGCAAGCAAGCTGGGGGGGGGGGGGGAGGAGAAGGGAGGAGCCAAGTCAGGGCCGGGGGCAAAGGGAAAAGCAGGCGGGCTGGTGGAGAAGGCGGGGCAGGTGACAAGGGAGGAGCGGAGGCGGGGCCAGGGGCGAAGGGAAAAGCAGACAGGCTGGCAGAGAAGGCGGGGCGGGCGACAAGGGAGGAGCGGAGGCGGGGCCGGGGGCGAAGGGAAAAGCAGGCGGGCTGGCGGAGAAGGCGGGGTGGGCGACAAGGGAGGAACGGAGGCAGGGTAGAGTGCAGCAGGAAATCCTATTGCAGGATTTTTCCTGCAACGGGAACCCTAGTATCCTTTATAATAAACTAGAGGCCCGGTGCACAAAATTCGTGCACGGAGGGGGGTTGTCCCTCAGCCCAGCCTGTACCCTCTCCAATATAGGACCCCTTGAGGGATGTCCGACTGCCCGTTTAGGCCCGATCCCAGTGGGATCGGGCCTAAACGGGCAGTCGGACATCCCTCTCACAATCCAGGACTGCTGGCTCCCAACTGCTTGCCTGCCTACCTTCCTGATTGCCCCTTAAACCACTCTGCTGCCAGCCTGTTTGCCCCCAACTTCCCTCCTCTGCCGGCCTGGTCACCCCTAACTGCCCTCTCCTGCAGGGTTGATCACCTCCAACTGCCCTCCCTTGCAGGCCAGGTGCCTCCCAACTGCCCTCTCCTGCTGGCCATCTTGTGGTGGCCATCTTGTGTCCACATGGGGGCAGGATCTTTGACCACATGGGGGCAGCTATATTGTGTGTTGCGATGATGATCAATCTGCATATTACTTTTTTATTAGATAGGATAGAGGCCTGGTACAGGGGTGGGAGCCAGCTGGCTTGCCCTGAAGGGTGTCCCGGATCAGGTGGGGTTTCCCTTAGGGTGTGGGGCGGCCTGAGCGAGGGGCCTGTGGTGGTTTGCAGGCCGGCCACGCCCCCTGGCGACCCAAGCAGAGGCCCTGGTATCTGGAATTTATTTTCCTTCTACAATTGAAACTTTGTAGCCTGGAGCAGGGCCAAGCCTGGGGCTCCCTCCGAGGCCGGCCAGCAGCCATTTGTGTTGGGGTTATAATTGAAACTTTGTTGCCTTAAGCGGGTGGGCCCGGCCAGGGTGTGCGAAAAGTTTTGCTTCCCCTGTTGCCGGCGGCAACCCTGGCCTGCTCTCTCAAGCTCCATTCTGCCGCCATTTGTTTGAATTTGTTTCCCTTCTATAATTGAAACTTTGTAGCTTGAGTGGAGGCTTAGGCCTGGCTAGGGCAGGCGGAAAGCTTGGCTTCCTCTGTTACCTAGGAAACCTTGCTCTCTGTGGCTGTAGCCATCTTGGTTTGGGTTAATTTGCATACTCGCTCTGATTGGATGGTGGGCGTGGCTTGTGGGCGTGGCTTGTGGGTGTGTCGGTGGTATGGTCAATTTGCATATTTGTCTATTATTAGAGAAGATGAGAGGCCCAGTGTACAAATTCATGCATCAGTGGGGTTCCTTGGCCTGGCCTGTGGGGATCAGGCCAAAACTGGCTCTCTGATATCCTCATTGAGAGGGGGCACAGGCCAGGCCGAGGGGCCCCACCGGTGCACGATTGGGGCTGGGGAGGAACTGTGGGAGGGCTCCCGGGCGTGTCCAGCCCATCTCGCCTAGTCCCTGTCTGCCAAACCCAGCAGCAAGCTAACCTACCAGTCAGTGTGCATCATAGCGACTGGTCAAACGGTTGAAAGAATGGTTGGACACTTAGCATATTAGGCTTTTATTACATAGGATTAGTGAATGCAGGTAAATGTTTTCCTAAGTTTTGTGAGCAGTTCTAGCAAATTATAGAACCTGAAGAGGGGTTCCTGGGAACCTCCAGTTCATAGTGAGTTGGTCAGAAGTACTGGTGGCCTGGACTTTTGATTGGCATCTGAAGTAGGCCTGAGCCCTTAACCTGCGGGGTCTATGCTAACTCTGGGCAGTGAGTATCAGAATTGAATTAGATTGTAGACACCCAGTGGGTGTCCACTGAGAACTGGAGAATTGCTTGGTGTGGAAAAACCCACACATTTGGTGTCAGATGTGCTGAGTGTATAGAAAATCAGAGTTTTTCTTTTAGTCATAGAGGAGTTTGTGGTAGGACTTGGACTCAGATCCAGGCTTCACATCACAGACCAATGCTCCATCTCTACGACCAAGCATTTCTTCTTCCCAGCCATCCCAAGATGTCCACCACATCCACAAATTATAAAAGAAGGATCCAAATAAATGTTAAAAAGCCAATCCTTTCCTCTGTCAGTCTGCTTCAGCTTTCATTTCATGGTCTCTGCTGGTTTTCACTAGGCTTCCAACTATGTTATTTTCTTTTTCTTTTTTTTAGTTAATCCTTACCTGAGGATATATTTTATTCATTGCTTTTTTTAGAGAGTGGAAGGGAGGGAGTGGGGAAGAGAGAGAGAGAGAAACATTGATTGGTACCTCCCATATGTGCCCTGACCAGGGATTAAACCCTCAACATTTTGGTGTATGGGCCGATGCCCCAACCACCTGAGCAACCTGGCCAGGGCAGGAAGTGGGGCCTTTGAGACGTGATAAGTTACGAGGGCAAAGCCCTCGTGAATGAGATTAGTGCCCTTTTAGGAAAGACGAGTGATCTCGTTCCCCGCCATGTGAGGATATAGCGAGAAGGTGGTTATCTGCACATCAGGAAGAGAATCCTCACCAGGAACCAAATCAACTAACACCTTGATCTTGAACTTCCCAGCCCTTCAGATCTGAGATATCAAGGACTGTTGTTTAGCCAGCCAGCCTATGGTGTTTTTGTTACAGCAGCCTGAACAGACTGAGATAACTGGCTTCCATCAAGGGATGGAGACACTGCCTCCTAAACAAGTCAGGGCTCTCGGAAGAGGAAGGTCGGTTATGTGGGCAACCAACCATGTCAGTGGCGACTCATACAGCCAAGTGGAGGGGAGACACCATGGGGAAGTGATCAAGAGCACGAACTTGGGCTAAATCCCAACATCCACTCACCAGTGCGGGACTTTGGGCACATTGCTTGACTTCTATTTTATCTTCTGTAACATGGAGATAAAAACAATACCTCTTTCACAGGACCGCCGTGAAGATTTAGATGAGTTTATGCATGGAAAGTGGTGAGGACAATGACCAGCACATAGTACATGTTCAATAAACGTTGACTTTTTATTTCCTTCATTGGTGAAACCCATCTCTCCATCTTCCAGAAAATGACCTGATTTTTCATTAGCGGAATGCTCTGACAGACAGCTTGGAGAGTGTGTGTGTGTGTGTGTGTGTGTGTGTGTGTGTGTGTGTGTTTGTGTGTGTGGGGCGGTGGGGGGGGGGGAGAGCGGGAGAAGGACAAGCTCCTTTCCTGGGGCAATGTTCAAGAACCACTAATCTTTGCTTTTGCCAACTGGGGTTTTTAAGTTGAAGACCAAAGCTGACCCTCCTTTGACTATGAGGCGTTTGGAAGAGGAAGAGAGAGAAAGAAAAGAGATGGGAAGGTGGCAGCAAGAGGGAGAGTTGAGGAAAACCACAGTGCTGACTCCCTGTGAGAACATCAGAACGCCATTTCACCTGTTAATGTGTGCTGGATTTGGATGGGTTTTGGAGGACTCAAACTCAGGCTGAGTGCAGTTTAGAGATGGACTAAGGCCACCCAAGGCGCAAGTCTGCTACTCCTGGGCTCCATGCGTGAAAATAATTGGTGTGAAACACACCAAAACTCTTGGAGTGAACAGTGACCTCTGGGTGCACGAGGGTCAAGGTTAGGCATAATTTTAGGTTCCTTCTTCATACTTGTTTGTTTGTTTTTCAAAATTTCTACAGTGCTCAGGGATCTGTTCTATGATCAGATAGGAATGTTATTTTAAAACTTTCATAGAGAAAAATAATCAAGGTTTTTTGGTGTGTCTTTTTAAGGTTGAGCATGTTAGCTCCATTTGTCAAATAAACTGCTTGTCCAGCAGCATTTTCTATCTTTTTCTCCCTGTTTCTTTCTAACAGCTAATGATAATAACAGTTACCAAGCATTTTACTATGTATGTCCCAGGCACGTGCTCAGTGCTTGATGTGCATATAATCCTAAGGAGAGGTGCTATTAAAATTTCTATTTTAAATATGAGGAAAGAAACTCAGAGATGCTAAATCACTGCTCCTCCCCCCTCCCGCCCCCAGCTGTTTGGTGTCAGTACTCTTGCCTCTAACCACTACCTGTCTCTCTTTTGTTCCTTTCGCCACCTTTCCTTCTCTGATCTCTGAAAAATGATCGATCAGGACCTGTGTCAACTGCATGGTGCAACCCTAGATTTCTCAACTTCAGCCTGATTGACATTTCGGCTCAGATAATTCTCTATTGAGGGGGGCTGTCCTGCCCACTGCAGGGTGCTGAGCAGCATCCTGGGACTCTACCCACTAGATGCCAGTAGCACTCCCACACACACCCAGTTATAACAACCAAATATGCCTCCAGGTAGTGTCAGATGTCCCTGGGGACCAAAATTGTCCCCATTAAGAACCACCGATGTAACCTGATCTGCAGAGTAGCTGTGGAAAAGGGCCCGGGAACTCCACTAGTTGAACAGTCGCTGATAGGAACCAATGGGAACCGTTTGTACCCTTCTGGCAATTCCCCAAGATCATTCGAGGCAGCTGCCACCTGTCAGGACATTCCAGGACAGGGCCTGACAAATGGTTGGAGTGCCTCTGGCAACAGGAGACACGGGCTAAAGTGAGATGTTCTTGCCTCTTGTCCTGAAAGCTGGGATGCTGGGATTAAAAAGGGTAACATGGGCAATGCTTGACCAGCAAAGGGCAGAGGGCCCTGAGCTGGTCTGTGGATGACACTGTGGAGGGAACAGACCAGTGCTTGGCCAAGATGCTGTGGAACGAGGCAGATCAGTGGACTTGGATTAATTTCTTGTCCTGGCCCCACCCTCATATGCTGTGTGGGCACAGTTGAGCCCTTTGAGAATATTAATGCTTCGCTCTGTCTCTTCCTGGGACAGTAGGATGCTGTGTCCAAACTGGCCCACTCCATCCCCTCTTGCTTTATTCTTCATAGCATTTGTTTTGTGTTTACCCACTGTCTCCTCTGCCTAAATTTCAGCTCATGAGGGCAGGAGAAACTGCTGCATCCCTGGAGCCTATGACAGTGGCGGACATAGTAAATGCTCAATAAAGACTTGCAGACTAAAGGCACATACCCCCTCACCTCCTTCAAGGGGAAGCAGTTTGATAATGTGTATCAATGGCCCCAGACATGCCAAGCCTTTTGTACTCAGTCATTCCAATTCTGAGATTCTATAGCCCCATCACACACACACCAAATAATCCAACCTGAAGAAGAAGCCTATGTGGATCCATGTTCATTCTACAGTGACTAAAATAGCATAAATAACCTGAAAAACCCACCTAAGTAACTTAAGATACAGGCATAACAAAAATAGACCCGATAAATCTACTCGGTGAAATTCCAGGCAGTCATTACAAATATTGTTTACAGTAAGATAAGTTAATATTGTAACACACACACACACACACACACACACACACACATGCAAACTGTCCATGCAACCTGATTACTGAGATTATGGGAGTGAACATCCTTTCACACTGTTGGTGGACAGTTTGAAAATTGCTATTAAAACACACGTGTTCATGATATTTGACTCAGCCATTACATTTCTAGGAATTTACTTTTTTAGGAATTTATCCTAGAAATGTATCAGGAAACCACCCAGATGTCTATGAATATGGGAATAGTTAAATAAATCACTGTATGGCAACACAGTGGAATAGTATACAGCCATTGCAAGTGAGAAGATTTGCATGTACTGATGTGGAAAGATGCCCAAGATATATCATTAAATTTTAGAAAATTGCAACATGTGTTGGTATAATAACAACAATATGCTATATGATAGTATAAGCATAAACATTTTTTTAAAATCTGGAGGAATATATACAAAGTTATTGAAAATAGTTATCTCTAAAGGATAGAGTGAGATTTTCCCTGTCTATGCTGTGAATTTCTGTAATGTTTAAACATTTTAACAACAAGATGATAAAAGAATACACTGAACCTGCCACATGAGCTTGCTCAAACAAGCAAACAAAAGCTAGGCACATGAAGACTGAGAGGAACACTATCAAGGTGTTATTAATAGTGTCTGATCATCTCTAAGTAGTGAGATATCGGGCAATCTTTATTTTTCTTCTTTTGGGGGAAAACTTCTACAAAGAGCACGTGTGGCCTTTACAAAGGCCACCCCCTCCCACAAATTCCCTTTGTTGAAATTGGGGAGGTGCTCAGGGTGTAGAATGCTTTTCAGTGTAACCTGCTGACGGCGGTGTCCTGTTTCCCCAGGATGGATGACATTCAGCTGTGCAATGACATCATGGACCTGAAGCAGGAGCTGCAGAACTTGGTCGCCATCCCAGGTAAGCATCTGGGACTCCAGCTGCTCAGAGCCCCCAGCATGCCCCAGCTGTACTCCCTCGGGCTGGAAGACAGTGTTCATCTGGACTCCTAACATGACCACATTCTTGCAGTGCAGTGCTCCCTGATCCTGTGATTCAAACACAACTCTGTCAGGCAGATCCAGTTCAAGTCCTAATTCTGGCCACGGCCTTGACCTTGGGCAAGTCACTGTATCTCTCTGAGGCTCAATTTCTCCTCCTCTGAAAATGGGGTGGTCATAGTAATAGTAGTACCTAACTCATTGGGTATAAATCTCATTATGATAAATGAAACAATGCAAGCCATGTGCTTAGCTTGATATCTGGTCCAAAGTAAGAGTCCAGTAAGTTTTAGCAACTATCACTGTTCTAATCCTGCTTGGGAACAGGTAGAGTATGGTGGTTACAAGCTGACTTTGGAGTCAAACCTAGATCTATCACTTATTAATGACATGACCTTGGGCAAGTTAAGTTACTTCACTAAAACTCAATTTCTTCATCTGTAAACTGGGATGGTAGTGGTATTTACCTCATAGGGTTGTGGAATTGATGAAGGAAAAAACACACCATAAAATGCTTAGCATAGTTCCCATCCTATAGTAAATGCTTAATAAATTATTGCCATTATTATTATTATTATTATTATTATTATTATTATATTAACCAAACAAATTTCTATCCATCCTTCAGATCACAACTAATTTGGCCCCTTCTCCCAAGAAAGTCTCCCTGCCCATCCAGGCTGGGTTAGGTGCCCTCCAGGGGGTTACTTTCATTAAAGTACTTACCAAATAATTTCCTGTTGACTCATATAAGTCCCCCTGAAAGCTCCATATACCTTGAGGTCAGGAATGAGGGCCTGGTAGGTGCTAAGAGGAAGGTTTTTTTTTTTTTTTTTTTTTTTTTTTTTTTTTTTTTAATTTCTTTATTGATTAAGGTGTCACATATTTGTCCTCATCCCCCCATTCCCATCCCACCCCTCTCCCCACACATGCCCCAATCCCCTGTTGAACTTAACCGTTGGATAGGCTTATATGCATGCATACAGGTCCTTTGGTTGAACTCTCCCCCTCCCCCCACCCTCCCCCTGCCCTCCCCTATCCTCCCTCTGAGGCCCGATAGTCCGATCGATGCCTCCTTGCTTCTGGTTCTGTTCTTGTTCCTCAGTCTATGTTGTTCATCATTTCCCCTAGATGAGCGAGATCATATGTCACTAGATATATACTAATAAGAACTGAATGTGAGACGAGCAATAATAGTTATGCTGACAGGCAAATGAATAAATCTGTAGCGAGCTTCCCCCTGGACCAACAGTTCTTTTGAGACCCAATTTCAATGTCCGGTAGTTCCTTATGTGTACATGTCAGCACTGACCCCTCAGCTCTGGATGGTGGACAAACGGTGGTAATGGAGGTCCGACTCCCTCTGGTTTGGTCTCGGCCGAACCCAGGGGCACGGCGTCACCCGGACTAAGGGGCACGTGGCCTCACCCATACCCAAGGGGCGCGTGGTCTCACCCGGGCCTGGGACCCAGCCTCACCCGGATGGATCCAGGGGCGCACGGCCTCACCCGGACCCAGGATCTGGCTTCACCCGTACCCAGGGACGCTTGGCCTCTCCCAGACCCAGGGGCACGTGGCCTCACCCGGGCCTAGGTGCACGAGGCCTCATCCAGATCCAGGGACACATGGTCGCACCCGGACCCAGGGACGCTTGGCCTCTCCCAGACCCAGGGCCACTTGGGCTCACCCGGGCCTAGGTGTACGAGGCCTCACCCGGATCCAGGGACACATGGTCTCACCCGGACCGAGGGACGCTTGGCCTCTCCCAGACCCAGGGCCACTTGGGCTCACCCGGGCCTAGGTGCACGAGGCCTCATCCGGATCCAGGGACACATGGTCGCACCCGGACCCAAGGACGCTTGGCCTCTCCCAGACCCAGGGCCACTTGGGCTCACCCGGGCCTAGGTGCACGCGGCCTCACCCGGATCCTGGGACACATGGTCTCACCCGGACCCAGGGACGCTTGGCCTCTCCCAGACCCAGGGCCACTTGGGCTCACCCGGGCCTAGGTGCACGCGGCCTCACCCGGATTCAGGGACACATGGTCTCACCTGGACCCAGGGACGCTTGGCCTCTCCCAGACCCAGGGCCACTTGGGCTAACCCGGGCCTAGGTGCACGAGGCCTCATCCGGATCCAGGGACACATGGTCGCACCCGGACCCAGGGACGCTTGGCCTCTCCCAGACCCAGGGCCACTTGGGCTCACCCGGGCCTAGGTGCACGCGGCCTCACCCGGATCCTGGGACACATGGTCTCACCCGGACCCAGGGATGCTTGGCCTCTCCCAGACCCAGGGCCACTTGTGCTCACCCGGGCCTAGGTGCACGCGGCCTCACCCGGATCCAGGGACACATGGTCTCACCCGGACCCAGGGATGCTTGGCCTCTCCCAGACCCAGGGCCACTTGGGCTCACCCGGGCCTAGGTGCACGAGGCCTCACCCGGATCCTGGGACACATGGTCTCACCCGGACCCAGGGACGCTTGGCCTCTCCCAGACCCAGGGCCACTTGGGCTCACCCGGGCCTAGGTGCACGCGGCCTCACCCGGATCCAGGGACACATGGTCTCACCCGGACCCAGGGACGCTTGGCCTCTCCCAGACCCAGGGCCACTTGGGCTCACCCGGGCCTAGGTGCACGAGGCCTCACCCGGATCCTGGGACACATGGTCTCACCCGGACCCAGGGACGCTTGGCCTCTCCCAGACCCAGGGCCACTTGGGCTCACCCGGGCCTAGGTGTACGAGGCCTCACCCGGATCCAGGGACACATGGTCTCACCCGGACCCAGGGACGCTTGGCCTCTCCCAGACCCAGGGCCACTTGGGCTCACCCGGACCTAGGTGCACGAGGCCTCATCCGGATCCAGGGACACATGGTCGCACCCGGACCCAGGGACGCTTGGCCTCTCCCAGACCCAGGGCCACTTGGGCTCACCCGGGCCTAGGTGCACGAGGCCTCATCCGGATCCAGGGACACATGGTCGCACCCGGACCCAGGGACGCTTGGCCTCTCCCAGACCCAGGGCCACTTGGGCTCACCCGGGCCTAGGTGCACGCGGCCTCACCCGGATCCAGGGACACATGGTCTCACCCGGACCCAGGGATGCTTGGCCTCTCCCAGACCCAGGGCCACTTGGGCTCACCCGGGCCTAGGTGCACGAGGCCTCACCCGGATCCAGGGACACATGGTCTCACCCGGACCCAGGGACGCTTGGCCTCTCCCAGACCCAGGGCCACTTGGGCTCACCCGGGCCTAGGTGCACGAGGCCTCACCCGGATCCTGGGACACATGGTCTCACCCGGACCCAGGGACGCTTGGCCTCTCCCAGACCCAGGGCCACTTGGGCTCACCCGGGCCTAGGTGCACGAGGCCTCACCCGGATCCAGGGACACATGGTCTCACCCAGATCCAGGGATGCTTGGCCTCTCCCAGACCCAGGGCCACTTGGGCTCACCCGGGCCTAGGTGCACGAGGCCTCACCCGGATCCTGGGACACATGGTCTCACCCGGACCCAGGGACGCTTGGCCTCTCCCAGACCCAGGGCCACTTTGGCTCACCCGGGCCTAGGTGCACGAGGCCTCATCCGGATCCAGGGACGCATGGTCTCACCCGGACCCAGGGACGCTTGGTCTCTCCCAGACCCTGGGGCACGTGGCCTCACCCGGGCCTAGGTGCACGAGGCCTCATCCGGCTCCAGGGACACATGGTCGCACCCGGACATAGGGACGCTTGGCCTCTCCCAGATCCAGGGCCACTTGGGCTCACCCGGGTCTAGGTGCACGCGGCCTCACCCGGATCCAGGGACTCATGGTCTCACCCGGACCCAGGGACGCTTGGCCTCTCAGACCCCGGGGCACGTGACCTCACCCATGCCTAGGTGCACGAGGTCTCACCCGGATCCAGGGACACACGGTCTCACCCGGACCCAGGGACGCCTGGCCTCCCCCAGACCCAGGGGCACGTGGACTCACCCGGGCCTAGGCGCACGAGGCCTCACCCGGATCCAGGGACACATGGTCTCACCCGGACCCAGGGACGCCTGGCCTCCCCCAGACCCAGGGGCACGCGGCCCCACCTGGGCCTAGGTGCACGAGGCCCCACCCGGATACAGGGACACATGGTCTCGCCCGGACCTAGGGGTGCGTGGCCTCTCTCAGACCCAGGGGCACGTGGCCTCACCTGGACCTAGGTGCACGAAGCCACCCGGACCCACGGGCGCGTTACCTCTCTCAGACCCCTGGTCGCGTAGTCTCACCCGGATCCAGGGGCTCACGGCCTCACCCGTACTCGGGACCCAGCCTTACCCGGATCCAGGGGCCCACGGCCTCACCCGGACCCAGGGTTCAGATTCGCCCGGACCCAGGGGCACATGGCCTCACCCGAACCCGGAATCCAGCTTCACCTGGACCCAGGGGCGTGTGGCCTCACCCAAACCCAGGGGCGTGAGGCCTCACCTAGACCCAGCGGCGTGTGACCACATCTGAGCCCAGAGGCTCGCAGGCTCTCCTGGACTCGGGTCTCAGCGGGGTTTCGCCTTCTTGATCCCAATTCCTGTTGGTCAATTCCCTCTCAGCAATTCCTTCGGTCATTTTCTCAGAGCTCCAGGGCGGCTGCCGCAGAACTCGTTGGGCGGCGGGCTCGGCAAGGCTCCGGTGTGCCCGGTGCCCGGCGGTGGGCTGGTCCGGTGTCGCTGCGTCGGCCCTTGGGTCTGCAACGGTGGCCAGTCGCTGAGCGTGCGCACCTGGCCACTTCGGGGCATTGAGATTCTTGAAGGACTCGGAGGTCAGCAAGCACGGAGTCTCCCACCCCATGTCTCCCAGGGGCTCGTCTGTCCGTGCTCGGCAGCGAGTGGAGCCGTCCCCTCAGCCGGAGACCGCCGGGGGAACTGCGCCGAGCACGTTCCAGGCCACCATTGTGTCGCCTGAGCCATAGTTCTTAAAGTGTGGACTTTGGGTCACCGGCATCAGCATCATCCTGCGTACCCCTCTCTTTTATTCTAGTTGTAGAGCATCTGCTCAGCCAGCCCCCCGTCTTTCTGGCTGGTGTCTGCTCTGCTCTCCCGTCATAGTCTCAATATTGTTGTGGTAGGCAACGATCAGGCTGCCGCCCTATGTCTCCATCTTGGTCCTCCTTTGTACAGTTAAGTCTTGATTGTTGTTGGTGTCACTGGGAGGAATTGTCCTCCAGGCCAATTGGCCGTGAGGACCCTCTTTGTCCATATAGGAAGAGTTGCTGTGCAGGAGACATGTTTGTGGGCCGGGTCTTGATGCAGCAATGCCTTGGCGCTCACTGAGTCTGCCTCTAGAATGCCTCCCTTATGCAAGTGATTGAAATCTGGTGTCATCTCCCACCAACCACTAGATGCCCTCGTTTCTGGGTCTCCAATGCAGTGTGGGTCAGCCACTACCTGAGGCACTCAGCAGGAAAAAGCTTCTGCTCAGCTTGGCTGGGGCGGAGCTACAGGGTGGAGCCTACAACCTTGGCTTCCTGTCAGCCCCGCCCTATGAGGCTCCTGTGTCTGTGTCCCTCTGTATTCCTTGCAAACACCTCTGAGAGAAACGCGCCCTGGAATTTCGCCCACTGCCAAACAGTCCAGTCCCTCCCCTAATGAATCTGGACTCCCAGATTCTCGCCTGGAACTGGGTTTCAGTGCAGTTGGAACTGGGTCTCAGCGCAGTCTGGCGTCCCTGTCTCCTTCCCAGCAGGGCCACTCAGTGGCGCAGGCAAAAGTCCGTCCTCTGCGCACCTTCCAGTGCGCGCGTCTGGAGCCGCCGCTTCTCTGTGCCTCCGCCACCACAGCCCAAATTCATTCCCCCAGCGTGCGCCTGGCTTCCCAGGGTTTCGCCCGGAACTGGGGTTCAGTGCAGTCGGAACTAGGGTTCAGCACGGTCCTGAGCTTATGTCTCCTTCTCGCTAGGGCAGTTCAGTGGCGCAGGCAACAGTCCGTCCTTTGCGCCCCTTCCCGTGCGCGCCTCTGGAGCTCTGCCTTCCCCCGCTCCTCTGTGCCTGCGCCCCACAGCCCAGATTCATTCCCCCAGCCTGCGCCTGGCTTCCCAGGGTTTCGCCCGGAACTGGCGCTCAGTGCAGTCGGAGCCGGCGCTTAGCGCACTCCGGAGCCTTTATCTCCTTCCTGCCAGTGAACACCGGCCAGGCCGTCAGCCGCCCCCTCCTCTCCGGCTCCATCCTCCCCGCAGGCGCGCGCGCTCGTGTCTCCGCCAGTTTCTCCATACCTCAGGCTTTTACGGCTCCCCCGATTGTCCCCGTGGCCCTCTCCTTCCCCCCAGCTGTGGGCATTTCAGTCCGCCAGCTCTCCTGTGGTTCTGGACGATGTCCGTTCTGACCTCTAGTTGTGCCTTTGAAATTGTTGTGCCCGGCTGCAGGTTAGGTGTTTCACCTATGTCGCCATCTTGGTTTCTCAAGAGGAAGGTTTTATTGAAGAAACAAACACAAGTCTGTCTCATGAACCTTGCCTTGGTTTTGGCAAGGAGCAGCACCCCCCATTGTCGTTGACTGCAATGTTTTTGCCATTCTATCTGTTCACGACGTATGTCTCAAGAGGCTGCACTGCTGCCAGGTGCTAGGCCTGCAGTGATGAACAGACAATGATGTCCTATTTTAAGGAGCTCACAAGTTAGTAAAAGAGGCATCCTGACATCCAGTGGATACCTATTATCGAGCTAGAAATGCAGCACAACTCACTTTAGAACAGGGCATTGCACTAAATGCCTCAGCATGAGGGACATTTGGGGCTGAGTAAGTCTCTGCTGGGACAGGGGGGCTGTCCTGTGTGTTGTAGAATTTAGCAGCATCCCTGGCCTCTGCCCACTACATGTCAGTAGCATTCCCTTCCCTTTGATGTGTTGTGACAACCCCAAATGTTTCCAGATGTGGTAGTGGGGGAGGGAGGGTAGGTGGGTTGGGAAAATTGCCCCTTGCCTAAGAACCACTACTTTAGAGTACAGTGATCTGGGTTTGAATCCAGGATGACCAGCTAGATGATCTTCATGGAGCAACTTAATTTCTCTGAGCTTAAATTCCTTGTTTGTAAAATAAGACCAATAAGGCCACCCTCACATTGTTGCTGTGACTGCGCCATGACATAACATGGGATCACAAATGCAAAGGTAGGAGCACTCCACACACCCTTGTTCTGACGGTCGTGTCTGCAATCATGGCAGAACTTTCAGATGCCATCCTTGAATGAGCATGCACTAGCTACCAGGCCCTGTACAGGCAGGCCCTGGGAATAATCG
This sequence comes from Eptesicus fuscus, assembly GCF_027574615.1. NCBI lineage: Eukaryota > Metazoa > Chordata > Mammalia > Chiroptera > Vespertilionidae > Eptesicus > Eptesicus fuscus. The sequence continues at coordinate 22,762,576 of NC_072476.1, forward strand.
AGTGAGTGGACAGTCCTAACGGAAAGGGGGTGACAGCTAATGAGTACGGAGATTGTTTTTGCAGGTGATTAAAATGTTCTAAAATGAATTGTGATGATGGTTGCATAACTGAATAGTACTTTGAAAGGGTGAATTGTATGGTATGTGACTTATATCTCAATAAAACTATCACCACAAAAAGTAAAATGTCAAACATAAAACAGTAAAAGAATGAGGGGGGATATAGCCAAATCCAGACACGACCCACTTGAAATTCTGATTCGATTCGTATGGGTGATCTGGCATTGATCATTTTTATTTTATTTTATTTTATTTTTTTAAACTTATTTTTTTAAAATATATTTCATTGATTTTTTACAGAGAGGAAGGGAGAGGGATAGAGAGTTAGAAATATAGATCAGCTGCCTCCTGAACACTCCCTAATGGGGACGTGACCGGAATTGAACCTGGGACCCTTCAATCCGCAGGCCGATGCTCTATCCACTGAGCCAAACCGGTCAGGGCAGCATTGATCATTTTTAAAACCTTCTTATGATTGTGATGAGCAGCCAGGGTTGAGAACTACCAGGTCAGTTCAACTTTCTCATTTTATAGCCAACCCCCACTCCCCGCCCCCCACCACCATCACCCACCAATAGTTTGGCCGAAAGGTACAAAACCCATCCAAGTTGATGTAAGCACAAAACAAAAACAGGCAATTAGTGGAAGGACTGTGGAGACTCCTGGAGCCCCAGGGCACTGTAGTAGTTTCCTTGGGCTGCCGTAGCCAATTGCCACAAACTTGGTGGCTCCAAACAACAGAAATTAATTCGTTCACAGTTCTGGAGGCCAGGAGTGTCGGCCTCTAGAGGAGAATCCTTCCTTGCCTCTTCCAGCTTCTGGGGCTCCTGTCAATCCTTGGGCCCCTTGGCTTGTAGATGTCTCACTCCAATCTCAGCCTCTGTCGCCACAGTCTCCTCTTTGTATGTCTCTGTGTCATCTCTTCTTATAAGGACATCAGTCATTGGGTTAAGGGCCCACCTTAATAAGTATGACCTCATCTTAACTAAGGACATCTACAAAGATCCTATTTCCAAATTAGGGTAGACATGAAATTTGAGGAGGTAGCGGGTAATACTGCCCATCCTCACAAGGGTTTGGAACCAGAACAGGAAAGCTGTTGGAATGTTCTTTGGATCTCTCTCTCTCTCTCTCTCTCTCTCTCTCTCTCTCTCTCTCTCTCTAATGTTCCTTTTTTTGTTTTCTCTAGCATAAGAGCCAAGTAAGTCTACTTCATCTCTTCTCTTTGATCTTCCCACATAAGATCCCAATTCTCAGGGTCTCTGTGTCCTAAATTTTAACTTCCCAGGAGACTCTAATGGGCCTAATATAGGTTGGCATCTCCCCCTTGGGGGAAGAATTCCCAGAGCCACTTTTGGCTCAGCAGGACATGTGGGAGCCACCAAGGCAAAGGAGACATGAGTGTGTGGCCACCCCGTCAGCCAAGGCCACCTCAGGCACCTCCATTTGGGACTGTGGCAGCCTCTAGAGCACACGTGGAAATGTGTGGAGCAGGGGCGGTGTCTTTGGTTGGCACAGTCATTGGGATGCATGACTAACCAGGACCAGGACTGGGGTGAGGAGAACAAGGCATTCAGCTGGAGCACAAAAAGTTCAGTAATCAGGATAAATAATATTTTAATGCAATATTAAAATATCAACATTCATGCAAAAAATACACAATGAAGCAAACACCAAAAGTTTAAATAAAGGTTAAATTAGTACTGATACTCAGTGGGTAGAGGCCAGGGATGCTAAAACTTGCAGCCTGGGGGCAGTTCCATATGAAGAATGTTCCTCCCCAAATGCCATGGACTGTCCTGCTGAGAAACATAGGTCGCACAAGGCCATAGGGCCAATTAATTACAGAGCCCAGGTCTCTAACGCCAGTCCCATTGATTCCCCTGGAAATTGCATTGTCCCAATTGCTTTTGTGTGGAAATTCAGATATTAACATTTTCTTATATCTCCTGCATTTCCCCTCACCTCTCTCACCTCCCTGACTCCCTGTTAAGAGTCTTCTCTGTAGTCCCTGGATCAGTGTCAGATTTCTAGATGGATTTAGCTGAATTTAGGGCGAAGGGCGGGGAATGATGCTTCAGGCAACACATCAATAAAAATATTAAGGAGAGAGAGCACCGAATGGCCAAGAAAATCATGTTTCACCAGCCAAGGTCAGAAGATAATTTATCAGCTCCTCAACAGAAAAAAAACCAACAACACCTGGGGCCCTTCCTGCCTTGAGGGTGTCTCAAGGACAAGACAAAATGTGCTCCTCCCATCACCACTGCTGCCTTAGAACTGGCTGTAGAGGGCATGTCACCTTCCCCCTGGACATAGAAATGGTACCTCCCTCATCTGGTATTGGAAAGGTTTAAACTACTGATTCTCAACCAGGACAATTTTTCCCCCCCAAATTGGGCAATCAGCTGACATTTTTGGTTGTCACAACTCGGGGAGGAAGTGCTTCTGGCATGAGTGGGAGGAGGCCAGGGATGCTGCTGAATATCCTACAAAGCACAGGACAGTCCCCATAATAAAGAATTATCCAGCACAAATATCAATAGTGTCCAGGTTGAGAAACCTAGAATAAATGAAAACAAAAACCTCATGAGAATCTATATAGTATATAAAGAGGTAATATGCAAATTGTCCAGGACACTGTAACGTCACGACTGCTCAGGAGGAGGTTGCGCACGCAGGTGGGTGGGAGGGGACTGCGTGCGCAGTGAGGCAAGCCATGGATTGCGCAGGCCCACAGAGAACAGGGCCTGCCCGCTGCCACGGGCCTGCAGAGAACAGGGCCTGCCAGCCACAGTGCACCAGCAGTCCCGCCTCTGTGCGTGAGCTGCAGAAGAAACACCTTTTCTGACTGCTCATTGGCTAAGCTCCCTGTAAGCCACTCGCAGTGTTCTTGGTAACTTGGGTAATAAGAATCTAAGAAGGTGATCTATGGTTTTCCCACCTCATTCCTGGAGGAAAAAATGAAGGTCCACTGCTGGAGGGGATAAGAAATGTCATATCCTGCCCTAGCCAGTTTGCCTCAGTGGATAGAGCCTTGGCCTGCCGACCGCAGGGTCCGAGTTTGATTCTGGTCAAGAGCATGTACCTAGGTTGCAGGCTCCTCCCTGGCTGGGGCCCAGGTTAGGGCTCATGCAGGAGACAACCAATCGAAATGTCCCTCTCACATTGATGTTTCTCTCTGTCTTTCCCTCTCTCTTCTACACTCTCTAAAAATCAATGGAAAATATCCTCAGGTGAGGAAAAGAAAGAAAGAAAGAAAGAGAGAGAGAGAGAGAGAGAGAGAGAGAAAGAAAGAAAGAAAGTCATATCCTATGAAAGAGACATCTTGAAAATGCCTAAAGAAAGTTGTCATTTTTTTGTGGTGAAGGGACTGGAGTCTGTGTTGATGAAAACACCTTGGAAGCTGCGGCGGCCGGCAGTGGCAGCAGCAGCGGGGTGATGGGGGCGGCGTCTTCCCCTGATCAGCCCGGTTGCCTCCTGCAGAGGGGAGCGGGCCTAAGCCGTCAGTAGGACATCCCCTGAGGGCTCCCGGATTGGAAAGGGTGCAGGTTGGGCTGAGGGACACCCCTTCCCCCATGCACGAATTTCATGCACCAGGCCTCTAGTATAAATATAATAGCTTTCAATTACTAAGCACTTACCATTTGCACATTTATGCTATCTGATTTTCTTTTCCTTCATTAAGTATTTGTTTCTTTTGTACTTGGTTCAGTAAATAGTTAACCTGGAGGGCATTTAATCATTTGTACCCAGAGTCACACAGCTGGGAGGGGTAGGAGGTTGGGCATCAAGCCAGGACTGTCTGGTTCTACAGAGAGGGCTCACAGTTGTGATAGGAGCTATAGGCCAGGGAAACTGGCGAGGAGGCCACGGCTTGGTCCAGGGAGAGGTGATGGTGGCCTGGGCTAACGAGGTGCTGGTGGAGATGAAATGCATGTTAGAGGGTCACATGGGCAAGCACATTGAGATGTTAAGAATCAATTGCGCGATGCCAGCAAAGCAGTGGGTAAAGTTGGTAAGCTGGTGGTTCTTATTGGCAAGTAGGTAGGTGGGTGATGTTGGCAAGAAAGAGGTCACATCACCGATCAATGACAGTGCCTGCAGATGAATGGGTGGGGCCTCTGGGCAAGTAGGTGATGCCAGTGAGCAGATGGATGGGGCCTGGAGGCAGGTGCCAGGAAGCAGGTGGGGGATGCCTGCAGACAGGTGGGGTTACCGGCAGAAAAGGTATGTGACACACAAGCAGGTGAGCGGCATTGGCCAGTGGTATGGAGACTTGGGTAAGTAACTGGTTTGTAAGCTGGCACAGACCACTTTGAGGAGGTGGCTTTTCCTGTGAGTTGCATGAGTGGAGGGCTGCAGCTGAGTACCTGGGAGTCTGGGGATGCCTGAACTGGAAAGAGATAGAAAACAGGGTGACTAATTTGGGGAGGGAGGTTCTCATTTCCTTGGGGACCTGCAAGTCATTACGGACCTCCTGAGAGAGCTGAGCGATCAGGGTACTCTGGCGAGTCTGTGGGCACTGTGTGAACTTACCTGCTGAGGCTGGAAGGTGCTCTGCCATGCTGACAAGCCCGTAGGACCAACTATGGGAAGAGTGATGCCACCATTGTCAATGTAGCAACGGCCAGGAATCTGGGGGCTGCTAGAAATTCTTCCCCCTTCCTCACTTCTCTTCTGGTTAACGAAAGAAGTTGATTTTGTCTCTTATCCAAATATTACATTTTCTTCACCTTGATTCTGTCTCCAAACCTAGAGGGAATTGCCAATGCCAGCCCTAGGCAGGCAGACGGATGAGCTGCCCATTTATTTTATCTTCTGAAGGGGTCTGAGCAGAGAGAGCTGACGCGCTCCTAGTTTCCTCAGTCCTCATTTCCAGGCCTGGTTCTTTTGTTTTCTCTTCGGCATTCTAGCCCTGGGTAGTTGGGATAGGACTCATGCCATCAGCATGGAATCTGACAGATTGGATGTCCTTGCTATGGAGTATTTCCCTCCCAGCACCCCCACTGAGCCCTTCTCACCCTCTGCCTTCTTCAGCAGGGCCCCTTTGCTGCTTCATTACCACTTACTGAGCGCTCACCACATCTGAGCTCTGGTAAGCCATTTACTAACTGCATTTAAACCTCACTGGTTGTATTTTACAGAGGAAGAAACTGAAGCTCAAAGGGGTTAAGTTGCTTCTCCAAGTTCACACAACTAGTGAAATCGTAGATCCAGGATTCCAACCCTGGCCCCTCAGATGCAAGTGTTTTCACCAGTTTCACTCAATTGTTTCTTTGCTGATGTTTTCTTCTTCCCAGAAAAAGAAAAAACCAAGCTGCAGAAGCAGAGAGAGGACGAGCTAATCCAGAAGATCCACAGACTGGTGCAGAAGAGAGACTTCCTGGTGGATGACGCAGAGGTCGAGCGGTTAAGGTGAGTGGGTGGCGTGTCCCCAGGTTCCTTCCAAACCCATTGTTTGCTCCTGGGACTCACAGCCCTGCCCTACAGGCATGGCCTCACCAAAGGGTCCCCTAACACTGGATCCAAATGAACCCCAGCCTTCTGGCCTGAGAACCCATTTCACATTCAAGAGAAACTCAAATCCAGCTCTAGCGTCTTGCAAAGACCTGTGGGTCATTCAAGGAAGTGAGCAGGGAGAAATTACATCACATAACATGCAGGTGTGCTTCCTACACATTTTCTCTTCACTGACCTTTCTCTGAACTCATCAAGGCAACTTCTAGAAACTTCTGTTGGTCTCTACAGAAACTCTGCCCCTGTACTGACTTGCTTCTTTGCCTGCCCTGTCCACTTCCCAGCCTTGTTCTTTTCTTTCCCCTCATTGGTGGTTCCGATGCCCCTCCTTTTTGCAGATGTACCCATCACCTGGACTTGGACAACTAGGGGCCCTGGAGCCATGGTGCACCTGGAGGCTCTGGAGGAGGCTGGGCTCAGGAAGCATGAATGTTGATTCTTGAATATTTTTGTCCTGGAGCAAAGCCTTTGGAGCCCTTCCCAAGGAGAGGGACTCATAGGGCCTTTTCGAACTCAGAGGGCAACTTCCTCTTTATTCTGTGTGTCCTCCTGGGTCACCCAAGGCCCCTGGGATGCGCCTTGCCTAGCTCAGCCAGGCATGGCCCACTGTCTTTGCTCCTGGTGACTGTTGGAAGAGGTGAGGTGACCTGCCATGTATCTTATGGAAGCACCTCTGAGACCTGCCATGTATCTTGTGGAAGCACCGGTGTCTAGGGTGACTTAAAGGTACAGGGTCAGGAGAGGTGTTGCCCAGCTCACTGAACTCTGGGAGACTGGGTTCTGTGATGTCCTTGCCTCTACCCTGGGGTCTCATCTATGCTTCAGGTAGGCATTTGCTCCTTCGTTATGTGTCTGCTTCAGAGCAGGTTCATCAAGCACAACATACAATTACCATGCACATATAACACAGAAAATATATGCATACCACACATACATAACACACAACACACAACTACCACCGTACACATAACACACAACATACACATATCAACCATATATAACAAACAACAACGTACATGCACCATCCACAAAGCCCGTTACATGGCCCCACACACGTAACCTCTTGCCTCATTTCCTCAGCTCCTTGATGCTTTCCTTGCTTACTCTACTTTCCTCTTGTCTCTACACATCTGTCTTCACAGGGAGCAAGAAGAAGACAAGGAAATGGCTGATTTCCTGAGAATCAAGTTAAAACCTCTAGACAAAGTAACTAAATCTCCAGCCAGTGAGTGCATCCATTATTTCTTCTCCTCCCATCCAAGAGAAAAGGAAATTTAAAAGAGGTGTGGGGTCCAAAGAAGGCGCAACAAAATGCTTATTAGAGATGAAACGTGTGCACGGGATGAAGGCAGGCAGGGGCAGCTTCATCAGTGTGCAGCCTGTGCAGTTGCCCAGGGCCCCATGCCTAGAAGGTCCTGTGATTGCATCAGTGCTTACAGTTCTTAAGAATTTTGGAACAGGGGGCCCTGCATCTTCATTTTGCACTGGTTCTGCAAACTGTGGAGCTGGTTCTGGCAGCAGCTGCCATTCTCTAATCACACAGTTGGATGCGTTTCATAGGAGGAGCTGGGTGGCCACTGAGGCAAGGAGGTGGGAACTGAGGCTCAGGGAGCTCTGGCCTCTTTTGGAGTTGGAATTTCTAAGGCAGTGGAACCAGAATTACGCTTTTCAGAATATTAGTCTCACAAGGTACTCAGAGCATAAAGGGTTTTGTGTGAAGTAAGTTTGGGAAATGCTGCATATTTGACCCTCTGTATGGAAGGTTCTAATGTTCATTAGCATATTAAGCTGATAATGGGTCCTGCTGTCAAGGAATTGTCTTCTCTTTGTTGATCCAGTGAGGTTGCTATCAGTTATATGAAGTGGATGCCCAATTCAAACTGTCCCTAGCAAAACAGAGGATCTGGAAGAAGAGCCACAAGAACCAGGGCTTCAGGGACTGGACACTGTTAGAACCCTTGCTTTCCTTCCATTTCTCATCTGTGCCCCTATCTCTATGTTAGCTCCATTTTTCTCCTACTATACAGGTCTCCTCTGTGGGGCCAGAACTCCAGAGCCATAAAACTTAGCAGCATCCGAGGCAATAGCACAGATTCTCTCTCCTGGTATCTAAATATATAAATCTCAGGAAAAGATTCTAATTGGCCTTTCTTGGATTTTGTTCCCACCTCTTAGGCCCATCATTGTTATCAAGTGGCTAAAATCTGTGATTGGCCAGATCTGTGTCACATGCTCACTCCTGTAGCCACAGGGACATGAAATGTTACCAGAGTAAAATGGGCTAGAAACCTTGCTAGGAAGACAAAACCCAAAAGCTGCCACTGATGACTACAGTTGTAAACCCAGTTTTCCTTGGTCATCCGTTAACATCCCAGGAAAACACAGTTGTACAGTGTAGGGGAATAAAGAAAGAGAAGAGCCATGGTCCCTTCTGTAGGCCCCTGAGATAACATGGCACATGGTCTCTGGTCCCCCTCTAAATCCATGGGAATTAGAAAAACTCCACCTAGCACTGTGGAGAAGGAGTAAGGAAACTTGCTTTCTGAGTAGGGTTATGGATAGAAAAAAGAAATCTGGCAAGAAATCAAAACACCAAGCCTGCACCACATTCAAGGGGACCAAATTTACATTACTTACCTAGTGCTGGAAACCTAAGTGGAAAAATTAAAACTGATAAAAAACCAGTGAAATTTCTGGGACCCCAGCAAAGCAAGTGCAAAATTACTCAATAGGGACCCTTCAGCATTCCATAATACACAGTTCACAGATAGAATAACCCCCATGGAGATAAGCTCTCAATAAAAATATAAAACCACCTGGCCAACGTGGCTCAGTGGTTAAGGATCAACCTATGAACCAGGAGGTCATGGTTCGATTCTCAGTCAGGGCACATACCCGAGTTGCATGCTCGATTCCCAGTAGGGGGCATGCAGGAGGCAACTGATTGATGCTTCTCTCTCATCATTGATATTTCTATCTCTCTCTCCCTCTCCCTTCCTCTCTGAAATCAATGAATAAAATAAAGTAAAATAAAATAAAATAGAATAACAAAAAATGTAAAATCAATGAATTGAGCCACAATGAGAGGAGTCCATAGAATCAACGAAAAGAGAATGCCTGTTCTCCCAAGAATTAGAAATAACAGACTATCTAAAAGAGACAATAAGTATATTTAAAATTATTAAAGAGATAAGAGAAGGAATTCAACACAAATGACAGAACAAGATGCTATTAAAAGAGAAAAGGTAGATTTGCAAACACTTGGCTTTCTAAAAAAATATTGTTACAGTACTGAAGCAAAAACTCAATGGGTTAGAGATAGTTGATGGGAGGATTCATAAATTAGAAACCATAGCTGAGAAAACCACTCAGAATGCAGCACAGAGACAAAAAGATGAAGACTATGAAAGAGAAGTAATGAAACATGGAAGATAGAATAAGAAGACCCATCTTACATCTAATAGACGTTCCAAATGAAGAGCTAACAGAGACTGAGTGGTAGAAGTATCTGAACAGCTAATGAATGAGATGTGAGCTCTCAGACTGGAGTGACTTGAACAAAATTCCCATTTAGTCATTCACCAACTACTTCTTGAATTCCAGGCCCTGTGATAGGCTTGGCAGATACAATGGCAGGGAGAACTGAATAGGATAAGGTTTATAAACTGTGACCAGAAGCTGAGGACTGAAAGCCAATGGGAATAGTTAGTATGACCATATAAAATGCATGCCAGCTCTCCACATCACCAGTTGAAGCAAGGTCTGGCTGGGGGTTGGGATGGGACTGGGGTTGCAGATGGTCAGGGCTCTCCTTACCTCACTTCTCTCTCTCTCCCTTCTTCCCTCTCTTTCTCTGTGCTCCTACCTTGCTGCAGGCTCCCGAGCCGAGAAGAAAGCAGAGCCCCCGCCTAGCAAGCCCACAGTGGCCAAGACCGGGCTGGCACTCATCAAGGATTGCTGTGGGGCCACCCAGTGCAATATCATGTAGCCCCCATGTGGGGTGCCCCCGGGGCCACGGGGACTCCCCCTCCCATCCACTTGTCTTCATAGCCCCCATTTCACCGGGGCCCAAGAGCTCTCAAAGGCAGAAGGGGTTGAAGGCAAGCCTGTGACTGCCGCCGGGGCTGTGGGCGCAGTGGGCGGGCCCAGCCGCCCTGTACAGAGTGTAGCAATAGGGAGTCCCTCACCGTCGCATGGCCCTCCCCAGAGCATGCCGAACCCGGGAGTCTGTCTCACTGTTTATCCAAACCACCAGGAAAGGTCCTTCCTCAGAAAAGTACTATATCTCCACTTCTATCTAGCTGTATCTAACCCACCATGCAAATGACTTGGGAGAGGGGCATGACCCCCAGGTGTGTATAGTTGCGACTTTTCAACAACCTAGCACCATGTTGGACACATCCCCCATCTACCCTCCTAGCTCTGCTGTCAGGCCTGCCCCAGGGGGCACCGCTCCAGTCTGTCCTTTTCCAGGGGCTGTGCCCTGGAGGGCTCCACACAGCCCACACACCTTGGAGACAGAGGGCCCATCTGTAAAAGTGAGCTTGTGTGTGGTGTCATGGTCACGTCTCCCGCTTCCTCCCCTCCCATGCCTGGGCACGGGTCACACCAGGGCCCTGTCCATTTGCTCTTGGTTCTTCCTTCCCTTGCAATGGCTGCCCAGGTACGTGGAGTAGAGGGGATGGGGCCTGGGCTGGAGCACACCCAGTGCTTGGAAGAGGTAGCAAAACGCCAGAGGCTCCATCACCAAGGCCAGGGAGACAAGCAGGGGACCCCCAAGCAGATGCTGACCCAAGCGCTCTTCCCCACCCCAGGGGCCACCGGAAAGAGTGCCAGAGGACCCCACTCACCAGCCCAACACACAGACCTCTGTAAACTACAGTGGCAGGCGGGAGAGGCGGCCTGACCCAACCGTGTCCCATCATTTGGTGGTGTACTTTAACCAGCCTAGCAAGTCCACCTGTGTAACTTGATGTACATAAGCTACAGCCAGCTCGGCACAGCCCATGTGACCTCTGTACGTGTGTGTCGTGACCGGCCTAAGTAGTTAGCATAAATTGAGATTTGCTGATGTGCAATCATCCATCGAAGAAAATAAAAGTGGAAACCACGTACACAGCACTTTCAAAGTTTTTACTTTTTTCTTGACTATGGAAATAATCCACGTACATAGTAAGTCACTTTAAAAGTATAGAAAGTAGAAAGAATGCTTTGGGTTCCTTTTTTAGCTCCCATAATTCCTCCAACTAGAGACCACTCTGAGCCGAAACCGGTTTGGCTCAGTGGATAGAGCGTCGGCCTGCGGACTCAAAGGTCCCAGGTTCGATTCCGGTCAGTGGCATGTACCTTGGTTGCGGGCACATCCCCAGTAGGGGGTGTGCAAGAGGCAGCCGATCGATGTTTCTCTCTCATCGATGTTTCTAACTCTCTATCCCTCTCTCTTCCTCTCTGTAAAAAATCAATAATAAAAAAAAAAGAAAAAAAAGAGACCACTCTGACATTTTGGGATATTTCCTTTCAATATTTTTAATGCATTAAAAAAATGATTGGCATCCTATGTACCATTTCATAACAAGTTTTCTCTTCTCATTTAGCATTATATCACTATCATTCTCCCACATCATTAAAAGTTCTTTGTAAACATTAAATACTCTTCATAAAATATTTACAATCGTTTCTTAGTAATCTTCTGAATATACCATAATTTACCTAACTATTTACTACTATTAGACATTTAGGCTATTTCTGGTTTTTCAGTATTATAAATATTATGATAAACATCCTGGGGTAAAGCTTCATCTGAATATCTGATTTTTCCTTAAGATAATCTCCTAGAAGTAAAGTTCTTAGGCTACGAATGGATCGCATTTAAAGAAATATATTTGTAAATTAAAGGTAGATCTGAACCACTGATCCCGCTGGAATTATAAGTGTTTTTTGCACTGAGTTAGAAAGTCAAACTCAGCTGAAACAGAGGGATAAGACTTTTTTAGCACGTCATTAGTATCTGGGATTAGCCAGATAAACAAAATAAAGCAAAACAAAAACTCCTTTCATCTACAATATGTCTTATTAGGTAAGGTAAGCTGCAGAAGGGCAAATAAAGAAAACAGCAACCAGAGATATATGAGTAAACCAGCCTATTAAAGAATATTCTTGTTTTTTTCCTGAGGGGGAAAAAAAGTAAATCTGGCCCTAGTTGGTGTGGCTCCGTGGTTAGAGCTTCGGCCCATGTACGGAAGGGTTGTGGGTTCGATTCCCCGTCAAGGGCAGATATCTGGGTTGTAGATTCAATCCTGACTCCGGTCAGGGCATGAGCAGGAGGCAACCAATCAATGTGTCTCTCTCACATGGATGTTTCTCTCTCTCTCTCTCTTTCACACACACACACACTCCTTCAATGGAAAAAATATCCTTAGGTGAGGATTAATAACAACAGCTACAAGGTAAATTTGAATGTCTGTCAAGTCACAGCAGCTTTGGAGTTGACACAAATCTCTCTAACCGAGGAACCAGAGTCTTGGGCCGATGGCCTCTCCCAGTGGGCAGCAAGCCCCTCCTACTCTGTCTCAGATGTGTTTCTGCCTCAGGTCCCAGCACATGCACCCACTTCCTGCCTCCTGAAGCTGAAGAGACACCACCACCTCCAGTGCCTCCACACTGGCCTCAGGGAACACTGTCCTCCTTCACTGCCATGAAGCCAGACTTAAAGTGCTTCCTAGGGCTGCCATAACCTGTTACCTCATCCAGGGTGTCTTTAAACAACAGAAACTTATGCTCAGTTCTGGAGGCCAGAGGTGTAAAATCAAGGTATCAGCAGAGCCATGCTCCCTCTGAGGCTCTAGGGAAAAGTCCTTCCTGGCCTCTGCCAGCTCCTGGTGGCTCCTGGCAATCCTTGGCTTCATCGCTCCAATCGCTGCCTCCGTCTTCACATGGCCTTTTCCTCTGTATGTGTGTCTGTGTCCTCTCCTGTTTTTATAAGGACACCAGTCATTGGGTTTAGGGCCCACCCTAAATCCAGGATTATCTCATCTCGATCCTTAATTACTTCTGCAAAGACCCTATTTCCAATAAGGTCACATTCTGAGACAGCAAGTAGACATGACTTTTAGGGGGATGCTATTCAACCTACTACACAGATGCTCCTCACTTTTGCAGTAAAAACGTGGGCTGCTAAGGGCCCGCCACTCTCCCTTGCCTGTGGAAAACGTGGGTCTGGAAGGCCTGACCTCAGACCAATTAAAGACAGTCACCAATTTAACAAGCCAAAGGAGATCGAAGCCCTCATAAAAATCCTGCCTGTAGTACATCTGCGGAACCCTGGGGTAGACCTAACTTATGTTCCTGCTATTCCTATTGATTTTCTTTAAACACAAAACCCCACCATTTATTTAGGCTTTTACAGAAGAGCAGAAGGAAGTAATAATTTAAGATGCTCCCAGATCACTAGAGCTGCCTGCAAAGCTGAGAAACCTTGCAGACCTCTGGACCCTCACACCCAGACTCACTCCTGGAAGCCAAGGGGGGTGCAGGGGAAGGGGGAAGATAATAACAGGAGAAACATTTGTTGAGAGCTTATTGCTATGCACTGAGCCATGTATCCACATTTTCTCATCTCCTCACCTTAACCCACAGGGCAGACCCTATTATTACTTCCCCTTTGCAGATGAGGAAGGTACAAGGTCCCATAGGTAGTCAGTGGTGGGATCGCCATTCAGCATCCACCTCCGGTAACCTCAACAGTCTTTTTTTCCCCCATCAGCATTTAAGCAAATCTGCTCCATTAAAAAACAAACACTCCATTCCAACTTCCCTAGCAGCCACCACCTTCTCTTCTCTATATTTTCACGGCCTTCTTGAGACTTGTTCATCATCTTACTATCTCCATTTTTCTCATCTCTACTCCCTCTTCAACCCATTTTAATCTGGTTTCTATCACTCTCTTGTCACTCACCTCCTCATCAGGGATGTAACCATTTGGTTATATAGAGGAGGAAAAAAATCTTTCTCCTCATCCATCTTAGGTTCTCCAGATGGGACTCTGTAAATGGGGCTGACCAAAGACAGACAAACAAGAGTTAAACGAAGAGAAATTGTTAACTCATGCACGCACAGACACCCACGGGAAGCACCCAGCAACGAGTAACCCAAAGAGCTTGGGCTTCTCTACCATCTGAGGCTAAAACAAAGGAAAGGGAGCCCTGGTGACGTAGCTCAGTGGTTGAGTGTCAACCAGGAGGTCACAGTTTGATTCCCGGTCAGGGCATATGCCCAGGTTGGGGGCTCGATCCAGGGGCATGCAGGAGGCAGCCGATCAATGGTTCTCTCTCATCATTGATGTTTCTATTTCTCTTTCCCTCTCCCTTCCTCTCTGAAATTAATTTTAAAAATATTTAAAAAATAATAATAAAGGAAAGGGGTTCTGGGGATTCTGGTGGGGAATGATGGGGGAAGGCGATGGGTGGGGGAGGGAGACAAGTAATGCATAGGTGACTGGGAAAAGTATGGTAGACAAGGGTTGTTTAGTAAGGTTTGTTGTGCAGATTTAAGTCCTACCTTCTCCATTGATAAGAGTCCTCCTCTTCCTGGTATGGGAGAGGGAGACACCTTTCACAAGTGGGAATTTAAACTTCATTTATAAATGGAAATTTCCTTTATAAAATCCCTGTTTTTAGAGTTTCTGTGCATCAGCTGGTTCTCAATGGCCTTTAGCTCAAAACAATGACAAAGAGACACCTTTTGGGGTGGCATAATCTGGCACCCCTCATTTACATCCAGCTGACGCATGTCAGCCCTCATGCTGCCCAGCTCTCTGTGCCATGTTGCCACACACACTCGACTTCTGAGGCGCTCACTCTCTAGGTGTACCTCCCACCACTCAGAAAGACATTTATCCAGTCCTTTTTCTCTTCCTGTCCTCAGGGCCTGGCCCTCAGCATTCTGCTCGCCCCCCTCTGCTGGTCTGAGATGCCCATCTGCACTCTGACTGCTCCTGGATTCTCTCTCTGGCCTAGACCTTTCTCCTACACTCAGACCCTTGTCTCCAACTGCTCCCTGTAGATCTCCCTTTGGATCCAAAGTAGGCCCCTCAAATGTGACATGTCCTAAAACATGGGTCAGCAAACCAGCCCACCACTTGTTTTTGAAAAATATTTATTGGAACATGACCAAGTACATTTTTGTATGTATTGTCTCTAGCTGCCTTTGTGCTACAGCAGCAGAGTTGAGGAGTTGTGGCAGGGACAATGTGGCTTGCAAATCCTAAAACATTTACTCTCTGGCCCTTTAAGAACAAGTTGGCTGACCATTGTCCTAAGTTTCCCCTGTGATTTTTCATCTCAGGAAAATGTACCACCCAATTGCCCAAGATTTCCTAGGACTTGTCCTTGACTCTCATATTCCTCTTCACAGCCACACAACTGCCAAGTCTTTAGTGCCTACCTCCTAAATTTCTCTAGGATATGTCTACACCACCATATCCTCAGTGTAGCCTCCATCTTTTGCTTGGTCAACGCAGTAGCTTCTTAACTGTCAGTGATCCCTCTTAGCATTGGTCATTTCCCGCACAGCAGCCAGGTGATTTCCTGTATTATGCAAACCCAAGTGTCATTCCCCCCTTTAAAACCATTCCCATGGCCATTCGGATGAAATCCTTGTACTTTCATGTGACTTAAAAGCCCTCTCGATCTGGCCCCTTCCTACATCCCTCTCCTCATCCCACCTGCTCACCTGGGTCCGCCTTTGTGCTGGGCTCAAAGAGGATTCTTTGGATTCTTTGTTCTTCTTGCCATGTTCGCCATTGGCCCCTCTCTTGGACTTGCACATGTTATTTCCTGTGCCAAGAACTCAGATTCCCTGCCAGCTCTTTCTCTCCTCCACCTGTGTGCCACTCTGAAGCCAAAATGACCTTCCTAAAGTGCAGATCTAACCAGGTGTGTTGCTTCTCAGTTTGAAACTGTACCTTCAAGGGAACAAAACAGGTAGAGGCAGCTGGGGAGGAAGAAGAAACACTGAACAATGTCAAGGATGGTGTGTTCTGGAGCATCCAACTTGACCTAGAGGTCATGTGACTTTAAGAACTTTACGAAAAGGGCCCACAAGGGGATGGGGTTGGCGAGAGCAGTTTCAGCGAGGTGCAGGCATGGGAGCTAGATGCCCAGGCAGGAGAGGGCTCCCTCACCCACAGATCCATTGGAGAGTGGGAGGGATTATCACACCCATTTGGAAGATAGGGAAACTGAGGCTCAGAGAGGGGAAGTGATTAGCCCAAGGTCACACAGCATGTGTTAGAGCCAGGACTTGAGTCTGAGAGCAGGGTGAGAGCCAGACCCAGGGTGTTTATTTCCCATTTCTAATTCCAGCAGCATCAGCACCCCTTCCCTTTGAGCTGTACTCAATGAGAGGTGATTCATGGCCATTCCAGCAGCAGCTGAGCCTCTTATAAACCTTAACTGGCTGGACAGTCCTGAGCTGTGGGAGCTCACTAGCTCAGCTCCTCTGTAGCTTGAGAAGAAGCAGTTACAACCGGCCCAATCTACCAGCCAAGACTCACATGCCAGTCACCAGCAGGACAGCTGGGTGGGCAGCAGAGGCTGAGGCAAAGCACTCAAGAAAGCTGGCTTGCCTGGCTGGCGTGGCTCAGTGGTTGAGTGTCGATGACCTATGAACCAGGAGGTCATGGTTCAATTCCTAGTTAGGGCACATGCCTGGGTTATGGGCTCAATCCCCAGTAGAGGGTGTGCAGGAGGCAGACAATCAATGATTTCTCTCTCATCATTGATGTTTCCATCTCTCTCTCCCTCTCCCTTCCTCTCTGAAATCAATAAAAATACGTTTAAAAAAAGAAAGAAAGAAAGCTGGCTTGAGGATCAAACTTCAGGTCATTTTCCCATTCATTTATGAATTAACTAGAGGCCCAGTGCACGAATTCGTGCACAGGTGGGGTCCAGCTGGCCTGGCCCTGATCGGGGTCCTATCAGGGCTGGGCTGGCTGCGGGGAGGGGCCGTGGGTGATTGGCCGGTGGCCCTGCCCCCGATTGGGGTGGTGTGGGCCCATCAGGGGTGGGGCTGGCTGGGGGAGGGGCTGCAGGAGGTTGGCCGGCTGGCCCCGCCCCCATCGGGCTGGTTCGTTGGCTGCTGTGGGCGTCATAGCGACCGGTCATTTGGGTCGTTACAGCGTTCTGGTCAGTGGCTTTTATATATATACACTAGGAGCCCGTTGCACGAAGTTTCGTGCAATAGACTTTTCCTTCACCTGGCTGCCGGCACCAGTTATCCGCCAGCAGCAGTTTTCCTCTGGCCACCCACTGATCAGAGCGCCTCCCGCCAGCACAATCGGCCACCCCGAGAGGAACTCTGATCGGGAGGCACTCCGATAGGGCGGGTGGCCAGAGGAAAACTGCTGCTGGCAGAAAACTGGTGCCAGCAGCCATGCAATCGGCCACCCGGAGTTCCACCACCAGCGTCTTCTGCAGCGCCGGCCGTTTAAGCGGGAGGAGCGGGGGTCGGGGACTCGCAAGTCCCCGCCCCCCGCTCCTACCGCCAGCCAATCGGCCACCCTGAGTCCCGCCCCCCCCCGCCTCCAGCCGGCCCAATCGTGGGCGTAGCAGAGTGATGGTAATTTGCATATTACCATTTTATTAGGTACTAGAGGCCCGGTGCACAAAATTCGTGCACGGAGGGGGGTTGTCCCTTAGCCCAGCCTGTACCCTCTCCAATATGGGACCCCTCAAGGGATGTCCAACTGCCCGTTTAGGCCCGATCCCACCGAGATCGGGCCTAAACGGGCAGTCGGACATCCCTCTCACAATCCAGGACTGCTGGCTCCCAACTGCTTGCCTGCCTGCCTGCCTTCCTGATTGCCCCTAACCGCTTCTGCCTGCCAGCCTGATCACCCCCTAACCACTCTGCTGCCAGCCTGTTTGCCCCCAACTTCCCTCCTCTGCCAGCCTGGTCACCCCTAACTGCCCTCTCCTGCAAGGTTGATCACCTCCAACTGCCCTCCCTTGCAGGCCTGGTCCCTCTCAACTGCCCTCCCTTGCAGGCAGGGTGCCTCCCAAATGCCCTCTCCTGCTGGCCATCTTGTGGTGGCCATCTTGTGTCCACATGGGGGCAGCCATCTTGTGTGTTGGAGTGATGGTCAATCTGCATATTACTCTTTTATTAGATAGGATAGAGGCCTGGTACAGGGGTGGGGACCAGCTGGTTTGCCTTGAAGGGTGTCCCGGATCAGGTGGGGGTTCCCTTGGGGTGTGGGGCGGCCTGAGCGAGGGGCCCGTGGTGGTTTGCAGACCGGCCACGCCCCCTGGCAACGCAAGCGGAGGCCCTGGTATCTGAAATTTATTTTCCTTCTACAATTGAAACTTTGTAGCCTGGAGCAGAGCCAAGCCTGGGGCTCCCTCTGAGGCTGGCAGCCATTTGTGTTGGGGTTATAATTGAAACTTTGTTGCCTTAAGCGGGTGGGCCTGACCAGGGTGTGCGGAAAGCTTTGCTTCCCCTGTTGCCAGCGGCAACCCTGGCCTGCTCTCTCAAGCTCCATCATGCCGCCATTTGTTTGAATTTGTTTACCTTCTATAATTGAAACTTTGTAGCTTGAGTGGAGGCTTAGGCCTGGCTAGGGCAGGCAGAAAGCTTGGCTTCCTCTGTTACCTAGGAAACCTTGCTCTCTGTGGCTGTAGCCATCTTGGTTTGGGTTAATTTGCATACTTGCTCTGATTGGATGGTGGGCATGGCTCATGGGCATGGCTTGTGGGTGTGTCAGAGGTATGGTCAATTTGCATATTTGTTTATTATTAGATAGGATGATAGATTCCACTACAGGCATTAGGTACTAGGGAACACAGATGAACACAGGAAACACAGGCAGACAGAGATGGTCTTGCCTTTGTGCAATTATGTCCTGATGAGAGACAAGGACATCAAACTGGAGGGCAAGGGGAGGCCCTTCCAGGTTTATGGGGGTGGGAGGGGGTTATGCCACAGCCACAGCCACAGCCACACACACCAAGCAGCTTGACTGTTCAATTCCCCATTTCCACCAGCTCTGCCAGCAGCCGCCATGAGGCTCACTCTGTCCCCAGGCCTCACCAGCAGTTTCCCTCCCTCTTTGTTGGAACTATTGGGCTCTCTCCAGTCTTTGCCCAACCGCTACTCCAGGTCCCCATCACAAGTCCAGAGAAGCCTCCGCCGTGTTGCCAGCTCAGGGCTCACCTCCACCCACAAAGATTTATTTCTCCACTGAGATGATATCTGCAGTCCGTTGTTCCTCCTCCCACAGAAAGAGCAGCACTTGGGTTTTAATGAGCAAGCGTGGTAAACCCAGAGGCTGCAGGAATGTGGGAGGGGGCAGTGAACGGAGTCTGGGGTTCAGGGAGATGCAGAAGGGAGAGGAGTTGGGGAAGGTGAGGTTGGGGGTGGCGTGGGAGAAGGGGCCACCCTGCCTTGAGGGCCTCTGTGTGTCCCCCACTGTCCCTCATGCAGAGCTAGAGCTCTCTGCATTAGAATTCTCTCGGTTGTAAGTGACTGAAACTCTAGCCAAACAGGCAAAAAGTGAGGGCGTTTCCTGGCTCCTGGGCTGGGATATCTGGGATCTAGGGTATCAAACAATGTCACTTGGACTCACTGTTTTCCCACCTTTCCGTTCCGCCTCCCGTGCGCTGGCTTCTTGAGGCAGACTCTCTTTGTAGGGCCCATGGCAATGGCTCCTAGCTTCCGGCCTCCTAGAGTAAAACCCCAATGAATTCAACAGAAATCCCAGCCTGGAATCTCTCAGGCCTGGCTTGGGTCATGTTAAAAGGTAAACTGAGGCATACTGAGAATGTTAAGAATTTGAGCAGAATTTAATTCAGATCTGGCAGCATCCAATGTAGCAGATAGAAAGGAGCTCCGAAGAGCTGCGCAGAACGGGGGACGTTTATAGGCAGAAGGGAGCAGGAATGAGGAAGTTATACTCAGCAAAAAAAGTGAGTTGGTTACTGCCAGGTCACGTTCCTTATCGGGGATGGCAGGGGTTATCAGGCAGAGGGCCTAACTAGGGCTGATCGGTGACTCCTGATCAACTGGTTCAAGGTTCCATTTCTGGGAGAGTTGCCTCCAGTTTGGTGATATGGGGCTTAGCATAAGCGACTCCATGTTGAACCTGTTGTCATTCAGGAATCACCTGCTGGGCCTGAGGGGTGTGGTTCTCTGCTTAGCCAAGTTGGGGTCCAAAGGCTGACCCTGGAGCCAGGGGGAAGGAGGAGAGAGGTGTCAGCCCAGTTGTGCCAGAAGAAAAGAGAATGGATGCTGGGAAGTGAAAAACAAGGGTTCGCTGCCTTTTAGAGGATAAGAAACGGTGTTTTAGAGAAGAGCAGGGATTGCTAAGGTCATCAGCTCACCAAAACCAGGACAGAACTCAGACCCCTGGTCTGATTGAATGCCCTGTGCCTCCTTTCTCCATCGTTAGGACTAGGCCCACAGGCAGCCCACGCTGAAGGAAACTGAGCTGGAGCTGGGACTGCCAGTCCCCTGTGGGTCTCTAGCATGGTCTTGACTTGCTTCAACCAAGAGCTGTTTGTTCAGATTCAGAGCAACTGTTCACCCCGAGGAGCACAACCTGCAGGTCCGAAAGGGGAGAATCCTGAGGAAGCGCCTCGGTGGCTGCAGGTGCTGGTGGAAGCATGGCTCTGGGACAGCCACCTGCCACCCTGCCTGCCCACGTGCAGGCCTCCATCTCCAGGGAGGCCCGGGAGCCTGCACAACAATGTAAGATGATTTTTGTTTTGAAATAACTTCGAACTTAGACAAAGAATTCCTGTATGTCCTTTTACTCAGATTCACGGGTTGCTGGCATTTTGCTGCATCTGCTTTATCACTCACGGCCTTTCTCTCTGGAAGACCTCAGTTGTAGACATAATGCCGCCTTACCCTCAAATCCTCTAGCGTGTAGTCAAGAACGCAGGTGTTCTCTTTCATATTACAGTGACTCGGTACTCCTTCCTAGTATTTATGTTTTATCAGTTTTCCCAATAATTTGTATTATGGCAACTGTCCTCCTCCTCCCCTATTTGGGATGTGGTCCAGGAAGAAGCATTGCTTTTCCTTGCCACATCTCTAATCTCCTTCAGTCGTTTTGTCTTTCATGACCCTGACGATTTTGAAGAGCCCAGGCCAGTGGTTTTAGTGGATAGCCTGCATTTTAAACGTTTCCCTGGTGATGAGACGCCCTCTGTGATGTGAGGACCACTACTCCGGAGTGGTCTTCCTGTCTGAGCCTCAGGAAGGCATAGCTGGGCCCACATCTTATTCATTGGGGTCCCCACATCTGGCTCAGTGCCTGGCACGCCTATGAGGACCTCAATAAAGATTGGGCTTGGGAGCTGTGTAGACCATTACCACTCAATGACTTGGCAATGGCTCAGCTTCTCCAGCCTCATCCCCACCCACACCCCCACACCCCCGTCTGTAACCCAGTGTGAGGGTAGAGGGTGCTATAGTCTAGCCTGACTTTAAGGGCCCTGTCAGCTTTGAAGCTTGGTTGTGGGCCTTCAAAAGGTGTAGCTCAGGACCCCTTTTCTCCCCTGCTAGAAGCTGGATAGGATGTCTTGGGCTTCCTGTCAAGTCTTAGGGATTGTCTAAGAGGTGGGGCCTATGACTTGTTTCTAACGAGTGGAAGTTGGTAAAGATGATGGGAGGTCACTCCCTTGATTAGGTTCCATTCTATAAGGCTCCTTCTCAGCAGACTGGAGAGAGGCTCTCCTTGCTGGCTTGGTGAACTAAGCTGCCATTGGAGGCAGCCCCTGTGGCAGGGAACTGTGGGTGGCCTATAGGATTTGCAGGTGGCTTCTAGCTGACAGCCAACAAAACCTGGGGCCCTCAGTCAGGAGAGGGGAGGTGGGGGAGGGTCAGCAGGGGTTAGGCCTCAGAGTCCACACCAGGCCCTGCATCTGGAAGGCTTTCAGGCAGAGATGGGAGAGATGGTGCCAGCATCTGCCCTGCCAGCCTGGGTCACCCCAACCGCTGCAGTGCTCCTGGCTGGCTCACCGCTGTGGCACCAGTTACTTAGCTCCCACCTGCAGCTGTTTCTTCCCCTTCTCCCCCTCTGTGCCCTAGTCCCCATTCCTAAGTCCTTCCTTCCCAGAAAATGTGACTTCTTCTCTTCATCTTGCTGAGGGAAGTTCTGGCCTCGACCTTGGACTTGAGATCTCCTCATCCCACCCACCTGAAGGAGGAGGGGTTCTGGGTTCTCTCTTTCTTGCTGTTCCAAAATTTGCCGAATTCATCCAAAAGGCAACTAGGTTTCTTCATATTCCAACCTAAGCTGTTACCCAGGGCTGCCGACCTCTCAGGGAAAGACTAGAACTCTCCCGGGAAAGAGACTCGACACTTGGCCCTGAAAGTATTAATTCAAACAAGCAAATTGGATCTATCTTCTCTGCATTTCTCCCCATAGTCGAGTTAGAGGAGGTTGTTGCTGTAATCACATTAGCAACTGGGAGATGGGCCAGCTATTGTACAAGCCTGACGGAAAGCAATGTGGGAGAGTGCAAGGTCAAGTAAAGCAATGGTGAGGACCACGCTGACTGCTGGTTTATGGGGCGGTGAGTCAGGGTTCCTGCCCCTCGCCCAGCCCCAGAGCCAATCTGCAAGAGCAAGTGGAGGCTACAGCAGGTCACTGGTGTGGGAGGAAGCAGGGATGCTTCTGAGCTGTGACTCAGCCTTTGTCCACTGAGGCAGCCAGAAACCAGACAAGACAAATCAACGCCCACTGGTGATGGAGACAGATGGGGTGGACCGCACATCTGGAGTTGGGTCCTATAGGATCACATCTTTGCATGAACAGGTCTGCTGTCTCTCAGCCAGCCATCTTCTAAGCTACCTTCTCCACACCAGATGGGAAATGCACAGAGACAAATGCAAGGCCCTGTTTGAAACCCTTAACTAGACCTACAAAACCTCACTGCCCTGCTCTTTAGGGGCATGGTGGCAACTCAAGTTTTTCTGCAAAACTTCGCTACCATGAGAGATGTTTTGAAAGGATTGCCAAAGGTTTTCAAAAGCTTTTTAATGTTGAACTTCTAAAAAAATTGCACTTTGTCAAAAGGTAATTTACCCAAACATTCAAGTCTCTTCTGGGTCCTTTCAGATTCGTACAAGGGGTGAGTGGTAATGGTGGTCCCAGGGAAAGGCTTCACAATGGGATCTATAAAATGTGTTTTCCAAAAGGGCTTATTAAAAAAGCATGCCTGGCAGGGACCAAGACCGAGGTAGCCTGCAAAATGGATTTCTTTCACAGGGAGAGTGAGTCTAGGAATTATCCATTTTATAACTGGAGCGTTCTGTGCTTATTCTATTTTCTCCACACATGATTATAACCTGGAACTAGATTGCAAACCTCGGAGAGTCCTGACCACAAAGGACCCATACCCAGTCACCTGCCAGGGCTGGGTGCCAAATTAAAAGAGCCTCCAAAGTGTCAAGATCAATTTGTCTCCACCGCCGATTTTCAGAAAGTGTGGGAAGTTGGGGGAACCCAAAATGAAAAGATGACAGAACTGGACTGGTTTATACTCCCTCCCCTCAAACACTCACTTGGAACACTCACATCGGATGCTTGCTTGTAAAGTTTATTGACAACTGTTTGGTCCCAACACACAAAACAGCACTTGAACCACAAAAAGTGTTCAAACAAAATAGACAGTTAAGAAAAACATCTCTCCCCCAAGCCCAATCCAAAACAAACAGTGCAAGATGGGGAAGGGGGTTGTGGTGGTAACTTTTGTCTTTTTTTAAAGATAAATCTAATCCGGTATGTCTTTCCACTGAGAAATCAAGAATTTCATTGTCTTAATTCTTATATATCATTTTGTTACATCATTTAACTAAGCCTCTGGATAAAAAAAATAGATAGAATTGGACTGGCCATTGTGGAATACATTAGGAACACAATGAACTTCGCTGTCTTTTCCTATCTTCACACAGCGATTGTTAGTCATACACGTGGCCCAGGCTGACGGGCGACTCCAGCAAATGGTGCGACCACACTCACATGACTGCATACAACGTCAGTCTCTTCTTTGTTGCCCAAAGAAGCTGCTCTTTGAGACTGTTCCTTGTGACTTGTAATAGTACCTCTTATGTTTTTAAGTCCACAGTTCTTTACATGAGAGCAAAACTAAAGTCCAAGCGTGCAAACTCAGCCTTATGAAATCTCAGGTTAAGGCAACTGATGTTCTCAACACTAACTCTAGCATATTGTTTAAAAGCTTCTTTTAAAAAACTGCACATTTGCATTGTACTTCCTGTCCCACTACGTCTGTGGAGGAAAAGCCTCCAGCGGGATCGCAAGGTGCCATCACGCTCAGAGGCTTTTCCAATGTAGTTCCATCTTGATTGGGGCTACGTCTTGAGAACTGGGAATCATTGGCTTCATAGAAAAGATTTGGGGAACAAACTTCTATCTTGTAAAAATCTCTCTATAGCCCTTATTTTGTGGCATTTTATTAAAATGCTGGCTATAAAATCAGAGCCCGTTTTCTGGCTTTCCAGAAATTACAAAATATAAACATTTCCCCCAAAGAAACCATCTAACTAGTGGAAGACCTTTTGTCAACAGGTTCTTTCTGCTCTATGAATGAACCCGCCTTTTGCCCAACAAATACAACCCATTGTAAATGTCAGGTTTCTCTAGGAGGGGTGAGAGGCCACCTGTCACCGGATGCCTCAGCCACCTCGGGGCGAAGGTCATTCAACAGGGCAGTGCTCCCTCACAGGTTGGCTTTTCCCAAATACCAACATCAGATATCACAAAAAACCTGCACATGCTTCCAACAGCGAGAAGTAACCGTGTTAAAGTAGACACTATTAAGACACACAAACACATACACAGAGCTTCCCGACTATCAAAACCAGCTTTAAAAGGACAAAAACCAAGTTAAGTTGACCAACCTTGGCCTTTATATGTTTAGATACAATTTCTGTGTGTTCCTAGTGGGAAGAGTATCCGTACCGCCCCAGATGAAGCACCTCCCCCCTCAGCTGATCTGTACTTTATGCATTGCATACTTGAGAACGAGACACTCTTCCCAACATTGCCTCTTGACACACAATCATGTGTGGACTTCAAACACTGACTTTAAATTCACGACACCAAGACATCTCCTTCTCCTTTACCTAATGCATGTCAAACTGGAACTTAACATAAAAGGGAAGCTTAAGTCATCAACTTTCTAGAAGCTCCTAAATGGAACCCCAAAGTGGAAAAACATTTAAAAAATTCTGTGATGAAGCCGCTTTTGTCAACTACAGACATAGTTAAATAAAAAACAAGGCACTCTTACAAGTCACATGGAAGCCAGGACCTTGATATCCAACCTGAAAATACATTCTTACTTCTGGCCCACCTCCTTCAGTATGTGAACACACAGGCCACTGAACAGGCTTTGCTTCAAGACACATCATGCATATGATTAATACCACCTGAAAATATCAGTAAGCAAAGGCTTAGAGACTATATTATGCTACATGGAGGATGATATCACTGATGTGGCTTAATGGAAGTAAAACTACTTCCTTCTAGCCGAGTTCTTACTGCTTTCTTCTTATGGAACACCATTATATTTCATAATAATTAAGAAAAAAATTGGTAAAATATATTAAGAATTCTTTAACAAATGCCAGGACTTTTGTTTTCAAATAATGGGGGGGGGGGGAGGGGGAGGGAGGGTAGAAAAACTTTAGCTCCAAGTTGTGTTCAATGGAAAAAAACCAAAAACGTATGGAATACATCTAAGGATGGAGGAGGTGGCTTCTAGGGGTTTTCATTAAAACAGCAAGGGCTGTGTCTTCTGAACCCACTGTGTGTGCAGAATCAGACAGTGTTCCCGTCCTACTTCTATGTTCAGAATGAGTCAAAGCTTGGTTACAGGTGCATAGGAAAAGTTGGCTGCCAATTTTACTCTATTTTTGGGCTGCTTTTTGGCTGGGCTTTCCACAGGGCCCTTGCTGAGCTGGGACTCTGGGGTGTCCGACGGGGGGCAGGGAGGCGCCGGGACACAAGAGGAGCTGGAGTCGGAGGTCAACTTTTTGTTATTTACTGGTTCAGTGTTCTCTTCTTGGTTTAAAATCATAATTTCTGTAAACACAGAGAAGCAAACAGATTTAGTCCTAGGACCTGCAAGTATTGGTTTTTAGTTTCTCTCTCATCTTTTCACAAAAAAAATATTTAAAAAATAACCCCCCAAATGTCACACCCATGCCACCATTTACATATCAGCTGTGTGGCCAATATTACGTGTCACAGTCAAATATTTATAAACTGCATCTCAGCTCTCCCCTGGATTACAAAGTTTTAGAAATCTTCACTTTTGCCTTCAAATCATTGAGCAATGATTTAAAAACATTTTTTCCTACTTTGGCTTCTCTGCCCATTCACTCTTGTCAGGTAGTTAAGGACCCAGAAGGGCCCTGGCAGAGGACTGGCCCTGACAGAGGACCTTACTCTGCAGGTCTAAGGTGGGGGCGGGGGGAGGGGGAGAGTAAGAGTATGGCACAGAGTCCTAACTGCCCTAGAAAACCCAGGAAGTCACACTCAGCGGTGCTCCTGGGATGCTGCTGTGCATACAGAGCCATGCTGCCTGGAGGAGATGCACTGTTATACCTCGACTCCCACTGCGTGTGCAAGGGCTCTCACACTGAAGGCACGCAGAAGGTGAGAGTGACGCACAGCCCAACTCCCTTCTCGGGCTGACTTTCACTGAGAATAGCAGACAGAACTGCTCACACCATTCAAAATAGTTTTCTCTCTCGTAACGTGTGGATGGCTGCTGTATCTAGTGGCGCATGGACGCTAAGTGCACCCAGGCTACACCCCCATGGAAGAGCTCGTGTCAGTCTCCCACCAGCGCTAGTCATGCTCTCCAGGGGACACGCCCTGCTTTGACCACAGGCTAGATCAGTCTCAGAAGCCAGGCGTACGGGTCCCCGGCTCCACTTTCCAGATGAACAGCTCAGTTCTCTCACTGCTCTCGGATGCTGCTAGAGAAGACTAAGGGTGTGAGATCGGCCAGGTGGCCAGGAGCGGTCCCTGTGGCCAGGACAGCAGCTCGGCAGCAGGGTGGAGAAGGGCTGCTCACACAGGGAGGACGACAAGGAAGTTCCTCGTTTGAACAGAAGGGCCATCCTCTCAGGTCAGATGACACAGCAGAAAGACAGGAGGCCTTGGGTTCAAATCCTAACTCTGCCACTTGCTAGTCAGGCAGCCTGGAGCTAGATTCATCTCCAGTCACCACGCAAGCTCTGCCTGCCACCTAAACGTGCTGAGTCTGTCAGCCCCAGCGCAGTGTCAGGCACGCAGGGGGAGCGGTGCAGCATGGGCTGGAGTCAGTGCGCAACCCCGTCAGCTTCCTCTTCCTTCTCAGACACTGTGCAGGATCTGCAGTCGGACAGATGCCCATCCCTGCCCTCTCACCCCTCATAAAGCCCCACCCCCTGGAGCCATCATGGAGACCCCGCGAGAGGGACAGCATGTTTGGTGATGAGCGTGCCTCCTCTGTAGCCCAGCTGTACCATCCCTCAAGTCGAACCATCACTCCTTTGCTTGCTCCCTAAGCCAACTCAGGCTCAGGAGGAACCATGATAGGAAAAGAGGGTCCTAAATAATCAGCACAGGTATTTTGGGCCCGAAAAGGTATAGTTTCTCCCACCTCCATCAAACACTTAATATATTGGCATGCGATTTTATCTTTTAAGCCCACAACACAGTACATCCTACCAGAAGGTTCTTGAGGGTGTTCCTCAAACTGAATGAGATCAGCAGACTGAAGGATGACAGGATCTGGCCTCAGCTGAGGGGATGGCAGGCAGGAGGGCACAGGTGCGCACAGTAGGTCCACGGGGGAGGCGCTAGTCAGGCGGAGAAGCTCCTGCTCCGTTGGACTGGGCCCTGGACAGGAGAGGCAGGTATGGCTCATCAGGACAGTCCACACAAGTCTGCCCGAGGCTTTGTTTCAAAGCCGTAAACAGGAAAAGTGGCAGGAAGTACTCAATAACTCAAGGTTTAAAAAAGGCCATTACCAGAAAGATCTGGGTCTGTCTTTGGTAACTGAAGAGCCATAAACCAAGATCTCCCCGAGACCCCATCTGAGAAAAAGGGCCCCACAGTAAGCTCCCAGAGGTGGGAAATAAAAACCCACAGAAGGGGTGTATAGTAGTTAAAGGAACAAAGCTCAGCATTTACAAGACTTAGGTCCAAGTACTGTCACTTCCTAGCTGAATGATTTTGGGTAAGCTACTTCACCTCCGGGAATTTTGGAACGTAGGTAACAACTGCTGAAGGTTGTTGTGATAGCTGAGAGAGATGGGTTACATTAAGGTGCTTTATAAAATGTAAAGTGTTACATAACTGAGTTATAAACACAGAACACAGTAACACTAATGACTGTCAAGAGTCCAATGAAGACAAAATTTTCATACATAACAATGGATTCAAAAGTCTTTCAATAAAATTAAAATTCAATTCAAGTGAGCTGATTTACATCTACAGAGATGGTTCCATGTAAAATCTAAGTGACTCAATGTTGTTTTGAGTAACATGAATGAATTACCATGTCTTTCCCAGGGATGTCCTGTGACAAAGATTCTCCCTGACCCAACTTGAGAATCCTCTTAGCCCTCTTCTCCGCTAGACCCTGACCTTGGCCTTCCATGTCTGTCCTGTCCTTGCTGAGTCTCAGCAAAAATCCTGGGAAGTCAGTTTACCGAGAATCCCCGAGTCATGCAATCTGATCAAGTTCCTCACCCCTGCACCAGCACCCACCCCGCACCGCCATGTCTAAGTCCTTGGCCTGCCTTTAACAAGGATCCTCTTAGGTCTGTTTGGCTAGAATCCCCCTACCTCTGATGTCTCCCCTTGGTGATTTTCCATCCACCGATGCCCTTGACTATAAACCCCACTTGTCCTTGTTGTATTGAGTTGAGCTTGATCTTGCAGCAGAGCTGACCCTATTGCAATGGTGAAATACTGTTCTAAAAAGAGTGTCAGAATAATTTTTTCCTTTAACACCTGAATTGGGTTGACATGTTAATATTTGGAGGGGGAGTGAGGTGCTAGCATCCCTTAAGAACATTAACTAGTGAACCATAAAATGCTATCAAATGTAGGCCGGTTTTTTTCTCTGTTATTAACAAAATACTTTGAAAAATGTATGGATACTTAACTTTAATTCATGAAAAGGGCACACTGAGTCCCACCTACCCCATCCCCACTCCGAACCATTTCTGCTAGAATTCACCAGCTTTGCCTTGTCTGTCCTTTCTTACCATCATCACTTGCTCCAAGTTTGAGTTCCATGGCTGTGCAAGACTTGGGCACCTCCAGGATACGCTCAGTAGCCGAGGGCCAGTTTGAACTCAAATGACCTAGAGGACAAAGAGCACCTGTCAGAGGGAGAAGTCAGTGAGAGAACCGGGATTTCTGC
Organism: Eptesicus fuscus; assembly: GCF_027574615.1. NCBI lineage: Eukaryota > Metazoa > Chordata > Mammalia > Chiroptera > Vespertilionidae > Eptesicus > Eptesicus fuscus. The sequence goes on from NC_072476.1 coordinate 22,791,609, forward strand.
AGGGGCAGGGATGGGCGCTTACTTACTTTTCATGTCATTTTTTAACACTACAATTCTCTTATGACCATGTCCTTTTATCCAGACCACCTGCACACAAGACATACTCCTGGTTAAGCAATGGAAAAGGAGGGGAGATAAGCCCTAAACTTCAGGAAGAATGTGACCCGTGTCAGCCTTAAACATATTAGAATTTAAAACTGAATTAATGCCAAGAAAAAAATTTAGAGGCTGGCAAAAACATGTCCCTTGTGAAAAGCTGTGCAGTCTAAAAATCGTGAGACTCAGCTTTAAAAATATTCCTTATGGCTTTTAAAAAGATCATCTTCTAAACACCAGTTCTGGTCTATAAATGAAGATAGTTCTCACATGAGAGCCCTTACTATTTTTTCCAGAAACTAAACACACCCAAAAGAATTCATGAAGATCTCCCAGATCCCTCAAACTAAATTCATTATCCTAAACAAAGCCCTCCACCTAATGCTGCTGCTCTCTGCCTCTTCGGCCAAGCCCTGGGCTCCTGGAGCGCTCCCACAGGCAGCGGTCACCACGGCCCTGACCTCAGCTCCCACGTGTCCCTAACTACGTGCTCTATTATTTTCACTCACGCTCAGTCCTTCACAACTTGCACCCTGACCCGGGCAATGGCCAGAGTCCTGGCCACGCTCCCTGTTTCCTCCTGTTTCTCTCCACTGTACTATGCACAGCAGTGACTGAGGTATTTTTCACATGCAAACCTGAAGGCCTTGCCTTGCTCTTCACTGAGTGCTGCTCCTTATCCAGAGGAGCAAAGCCCCCATAACAGAGCTCGTACTTCACTGTCAGGCATCTGCTTACGCATCCCCTCTACCTAGACTGTCCTCTCCCCTCTTTGCCACGTGGTCAACACACCCTTTACAACTTGGCTCTGGTGCCCGCCGGGCCTGCCCATGGCCCTCCACCGTGTGCCCACTGGTGGCTGCACTGATGGGCTCTTATTACCTGCTGGGGTGTCCAGACTCTCCAATACCCATCACCTTCCTGAGGGCAGGGTCTAGGACTTCCTCATTGGGCATTTGGGAATTTAATAAAGCTTTGCAGAATGAAGGAACAAACTGTTATGAAAGGATCTGTTCAAAACGCCTGCCATTTCCTTATTCTGCTCAGCAGAGTAAGCCTGTGCCTCTCCAGGAAGACTCTCCAAGAAGCTCAGAAAACACCCACCTGTGGGATTGCTCCCAAGAGTTCCTCTACGCTACTGAAGCCATAAGCCTTGGGTTGCACTGTTTCTCCGACATACTTGGAATAGGCCACGGAAAACTCATGAAGGAAAAGCTGCTGGTAGTGGTAAGTACGAAGTAAAGACCGCACATTCTTGGCAAACAAATACAGACTTGTGAGCTTCACACACTCCTCCGTCTTATCATTAGTGAAAACCTGGTCCAAGAGAAAGACGCAGCATTAGACACTCCCAGAAAGGCTGCTCCCACCCCCAGAAGTGAGGGCCTCCAGCTGAGAGTGACAAGGTACCAAGTCAACCTAAAAATGGAGTCAAGGAGGAGGAGGGATTCATTCAAGGATCTCCTCCCAGAGAAAGCTGGAGCCTTGAGCAAACCCGAGTTCTATTTGCAAATCCGAAAGGGCAGAAGTCTGGAGAAGCAGTGTGTCAGAAGGGAAGGGAAGGGGCAAACCTGGGGTCTCAAACAAAAAGGCTGGCATGAAGGGTGGAAGGCAAACCCTTAGGCAGAGAGAGCTGAATCAGGCCTGGGGGCTGAGGCCACTAAAGCTCATCTCCCAAAGTGGTGTTCCAAAGAACTCGGTGGTGCAGGATGAGGATGTTGGCATTCTTCTAAAAAACAACAAACTCAACAAGGGGAAAATGGTCCAAAGCTCTTCTGTTTTCAAGTAAATTAAGCAAATTTCTTTACCATAAACCTTTTCAAAATATTTAACATGCACTGAGATTCTGCAAGAGAAGGGACATTTGCCAACCTCAGCTGGCCATGGAAAGCCTTTTGTCTTGAACATCCATTTTCATTACCCAGAACTGGTGTTCACATAACAGGTGATTAACCAGAGTTCAGAAAATGTTGAATTTGATATTGTGAAAGAAAGCCTGAGCTGGACAGTAGCTAAAGTGGTACTTTTTTTTTAATATAATATATTTTATTGATTTTTTACAGAGAGGAAGGGAGAAGGATAGAGAGTTAGAAACATCGATCAGCTGCCTCCTGCACACCTCCCATTGGGAATGTGCCCGCAACCAAGGTACATGCCCTTGACCAGAATCAAACCCGGGACCCTTCAGTCCGCAGGCCAACGCTCTATCCACTGAGCCAAACCAGTTAGGGCGGTACTTTTTATTCAGGAACTACTACCATAGGGGAAGAGAAATAGCCTTAGTAGAACTGGACTCACTTCTGAATACAGGTTTGAGCTGCACAGGTCCACTTCTATGCAAATTTTTCTCACTGAATACCTGTACTGTTTTTGATCTGTGTTTGGGAGTCCACTGATGCAGAAGGCCAAGTGGATGCACTGATCTATGCCACTTTATATAAGAGACATCTGTGGATATGGGTATCCGAGGGGGTCTGGGAACCAATCCCCTGTGGATACCGAGGGACAATGGAAGTCTTTGGGGAGTCAAACATTATACATGATTTTCGACTGCGTGGGGGTGGTGCCCCAGAGCTCCATGTTGTTTAAGGGTCAATTGTATAACAAAACAAAAACAAAACAAAAATGGGGATTTATAGCCAAGCGAGGAGGGTGGATGGAAAATTCCTGACATCCAAGGTTAAGGTCTAGTCTAGAACAGCAGTCGCCAACCAGTGGTCCGGGGACCACTGGTAGTCTGTGAGGTCCGAAAGGTTGGCAACCGCTGGTCTAGAAGGCTGCCCTGAGAAGCCTGAATGAAGTTTGGCCAAGGAGAAATTTTCTGTCAATACCTTTTAGTTATTTAATTATTGATCACATGGTTATATGAGAACAATGGTATGTTACTCTTTTGGATTTTATTGGTTAATATCCTATTTAGACTCACTTTCTTTTGAGTGACCATATTAGACTTTTGGTATTCAAGTTTGGTATTTTGGCTTCATAAAATGAAATAGTGAGCTTTGCATCAAGTGGCCTAGAATACTTTTTAAAAAGTTCATTCTTTAAGGGTTAGTTAAAACCCAATTGTTAACCCATCTGGTCCTGGTGCCTTTTTCAGTGGTAAAATTTCAATGACATTTAAAGTCTCTTTTGTGACAAACAGTCTAATTTTTAACTTCCAGTCAATTTTGGTAATTTTTCTAGGACCTTATTCTCTAACAATTCTTCTAATCTTGGAAGTGCCTTTCTTCAAAGGGTGCCTTGGGTGACCAGCCAGTCAATCTTCCTTTCTGACCTGTATCTGACTGGTCCGTCACATGAAGTCACCATGCAATCACTCTAATTCAGAGAGAGGTACAGTAGCAAAATCCAGCCTAATGCAGGACAAAAGTACCCCAGTTCAAGAATCAGGAGGCCAGGGCTTTTGGCCTGGATTAACACTCATTTGGACAGGTTGCCTCTGTTTGTTCGACTATAAAATGACCATATGGTCCCTTTCAGCTCTACACTCTCTAATCTAGACCACTAGGTAATCCAGAAATATCCAACTCAACAGTTTCATTACAATGGCTTTAAAGAACCATTAGCACTCATACCTCAACTAAGTAAGGCAGACTTTTCAGAAGTTCGGTCAGGGTCATGAATCCATACTCAAGGGGGTTGAGAAGAGTGCTGTGGGTAGCTTCATAATGTCTCCTGAGCTCATCAACAGAAAGAAAGGTGGCTCCTTCCCAAGACATCAACAATACCAGCAGCTGGGCAGTGAGAGAGCGCAGGGACTTGCGGTTGACCAGCTGGATCTGTTTGCCAGATTCCGTATCAGTAACCTGGGGAAAACAAGAATTCAAACTTATCCAAACTCAGCTAGTTTCATTTGGCTAATGGGACCCATAGAGGAAAAGTCTCTAAATCTTTCTCTTAAATTGAAGTAAAGAGTGGGTTTGTTTTCAGCTTCTTTGGGACACTAGACCAACCCTTCTAGTAAAATTATTCTCTCCCGTCCTCCTGGTCCATAACCAGAAACTTCCATCCATACCACCCCCTCTCTTAGGACATTCTTTCCACTGCCCCCTAAGGGAAGGGGACAAGACTGGCCAGCTGGCATCCACTGGTCCAGCTTGTGAATTAAGGGTCGCTGTGCTGGGGTGGGAGTGGTTAGACTGCAGGCAACACTCCGCAGTGCTGCTCTGCAGACACCACTCACCCCACGTGTGTGTCCCAGGGGCTAGACTGGGAGGTGATAGAAGGCTTATTCAGACTAGTAGGTCCACTCTAACCATAAGGCCTGATGCATTATTCTAGTCCATCGTTACTTGCCATAAAGTTGGTATTTTCAGGACTGACTACATGTCTAGGTGTCCATTCTTTCAGATTCTCAAGAAGGTAAAGGATTTCAGTTTTTAAGCATACTGGGAGGGAAACCTTGCAAAAAAGACACAAGTTACATATGGGGACCAAGAAACAAGTGAAGAAATAAGCATTTGGTGACTGAGACCCACAGGTCTTGGGAAGGGGTGAACGAGTCTGTGAATTGAGCCTTCAATGAAATTAAAATAGGCAGAATTTCAGTATATACACTGCTTAGGCATTGGCAGGCAAACCAGTATTTACTACTATAACTGTTTTCCCATTTTTCTGGCTTTCCAGCTGATTTTTAGAGAGAGTGGAAGGGGGGGGGGGGGGGGGGGAGAGAAACTTTGATGTGATAGAGACATGAGCCCCGACTGGGGCTGGGGATGGAACCCAAAGCCTAGGCATGTGCCCCTGACTGGGAATCAAACATGCGACCCTCAGTGTGTGGGCCGACCCTCTAACCACTGAAATACACCTGCCAGGGCCTAGCTGGGGTTTTGGATCCTCAGAGGCAGAGAGAGGTGGGTGGCACTTGATGAGACATCCCGATACCAGTGTGTCTATGGTTCTGATGTTCACCTAGAGCCAAGGCAGGAGCTGGTAGGTAGACACCCCACTCCATTTATCAAGATTATGGATTTGAGATTTACACTACACATTTCCTCTGCAGGTGTGAGGTTTAATCAATCATATTATATGTCCAGGGGAGTCCAAGTCATCTTCTTGGATGCCCAGACCATTACTACTACTCCAGCCTTTCAAGGGAAAAAACAAAAACCTGCTCCTTTGATACATCCCTTGACTTGCAGCCCTGGATTCGCATTAGAATCACCCAGGCAGCTTATAAAAAATGCCAATGCTAAGAGCACACTCGGGCTAATTACATAAGAATCTCAGAGGCAGCGGTGAAGTTCCTGCATTGGCATTTCCGAGAAGCTCCCCAGGGAATCGAGTGGACTAGGGTAGCCTTTCCCATCTGTTCCTGCCTCCACAGCCCAGCTTCCCAGTCAGTCACCTTTATTCGTCAAAGTCTGTGGTCAACACTGCCATCGTCCTGGGTGACTGAGCATCCCCGGGGCCTGTCCCACACCATGGCCTTTCAGTGCCTCTAATTTCTCAACTCCAGTGACATCCTTCTACTTGATTCTACTCCAGGCAACCCTCCCCAGGGTCACACTTGGGATACTGTCAGTGCCCACTTCCAAAGTAATGCATTCAAACCTCCCATGCATCCTACATGCAAATGGGAGCCTAGAGCAGATGCTGGGTGGGAGAAGACAAAGAGATTCTCATCCTTCTGCAACTTCACCAGCACTGGCTCCTGTTTTGGCCCCTCTTTCCTCCATCTTGGCACTGATGGGCCACTAATTAGCAGTCATGTCAATACTCTAAACTCCTCTGTCCATGCCTTTTTGTTGTACTCATCTGGCAAAGTCTCACCTTGAGCCCAACTATCTGCTGTCCTGGAGCTGCACTGAGCAGCCCAGCCACCATTTTCACAGAGTAAATTGATGAGCACAGACTTCCAGGGAGTTCTCCATGCTCCCAGCACCCCTGCTGATTTCCTGGTCACTCTTCCACTTACCACCATGACAACGGCAGTCCTTCTCCATGCTCTCCCCTCTAAGCAGTTGCTCTCACCTTCTACTTGACAGAAAAATAGCTCTTGGAAGATAACTTCCTTCTTTTCCTGGTGACAAACATCATGTTTACCTATATCTTCATCTACCCTACCTCACTTTCCTCTTATCAAAATAAAATATGTCTTTGCCGTCTCTCCTTCCACTGAATGACAACTCTCACAACTCCTGCCTCCTCACCCATCACCCTTTCGCGCCTTTGTCTATTTATCTTCTCTCTCAAGTAGACCCTCTCAGTAGCTCTCGAACATGCTCACTTAGCTAGGTCCATGGGTCACATTAGCCCTTGTGTCACTTGCCCTCTCAGTAGCATGCGATGCCACAGGCCATTCCTCCTCCTTGGTCTTCAATGATCCCCCCGCCTGGCGCTCTTCCCACTCTCCGGCAGCTATGTCTCCGTCTTCAGGGAAGGTTTTTCCTCCTCTACACAAACAGATTCCTTCCAGACCTGTGACTGGGACTGCCACCACTTTGTGTGCTTTCCTTTCCGTTTCTTCCTCCCTATAGTGAGTTTTCTTGGTTCTGGGGTGGATGCAGCTTGAAAATTAGGGCTGGGAGGCTCAGTTCAGTGCAGGACGGGGAAGAGAAGGAAGGTACCCTCTCTAATCCAGCGTTCAACAACAAAGGCAATTCTCAGCTAGCTTGCTCCTACACCTATTCCTTAAGTGAGTCAAAATTTGGAAGGAAAAGAGATTTGTGATTACAGTCTCCCCCAAACATCAGAGATGAAGATCTGTTTAGACTGACCTAACTTCAGGCCAGCAGCACTGAGACTGACACAACTGAGAATAAACACCTGGGATAAAACAGTGACCTCAACAGTTCAAGACGACATCACTCTGACAAGGCCACTTATAAACACACAAAGGCAAGTCCAAAACTCTAAACTGCCAAACCTAAGTCATCTTCTATTACCTCACAAGGTATTAAGGACATACAAACAAGCTGTGAAGCACTAAGGAGTGCAACGTGCACCTACAGAAATGCTAACGCACAGGTGAATGCCCCACGGAAGATTATGCCACAAGTGTTATCCCATGAAAAAATCTGTTACCTTCACAACATGGCAGAGCTTCTGTGTTAAAGCTGAAACTGAGCTGACATCATAGTCTTGGAGACGAAACGTGTAACCAAAAGTCTTAGCATATTCTGTGAGCAGATCTGACATCATAAGGCAGTTATCTTTTTGGGACCGAAGGAGTTTAACAAACTGGGCAGCTAGAGCTTTGAATCGTTCTACCTCCGTCAAAGTGAGGATTTTTTCTTCTCCACATTCCAAAACCTTGGAAAAGACAGAGGAGGAGGAAAGGAACACCAAAAAAGTTACAATTATTCATGGAATTAAATGGCCCGAAAATGTGTTAATAACTAAAAAGCACTTTGGTGTTCTATAATAAATATAGCTTTAGTTTTGCAAGATTAAAAAGTTCTGGAACTTGGTTGCACAACAATGTAAATATATTTAACACTAAAGGTCTGGTGCATGAAATTCCTCCTGGGGCGGGGAGGGTTGGGTGGGGGGGAAGGAGGGTGTCCCTCAGCCTGGCCTGCACCCTCTCGCAGTCCGGGAGCCCTCGGGGGATGTCTGACTGATGGCTAAGCTGGCAGTCAGATATCCTTAGCGCTGCTGTGGAGGCAGGAGAGGCTCCCGCCACCACTGCTGTGCTCACCAGCCATGACCCTGGCTTCTGGCTGAGTGGTGCTCCCTCTGTGGGAGCGCACTGACCACCAGGGGGCAGCTCATGCATTGAGCGTCTGCCCCCTGGTGCTCAGTGCGCATCATGGCGACTGGTTGTTCTGCTGTTCAGTTGATTTGCATATTAGCCTTTTATTATATAGGATTATATAGGATAACTGAGCTGTACACTTAAAAATAGTTAAGTAGGTATAGGTAATGTGTATCTTTACCACAAAATTTTTTAAAAAGTAAGAAGCACTTTGAGGGTCATAAGAAGTCTGGTTTAAGTTACCAATGACTTACCGGCTAAGCATTTGTATTGCTTCATGTACTCATCCCCAGAAGAGATTTGAAAAGTATGAAGCTAATGAAAGTATATTCAACTTAAAAATTTAAAGCATTTAATCCTTTTTTCACTAAGCCTAACCCTTTTTTCAATAATTACCCTAACACAAGTTTGAGGAATGATTTACTTCTATAATGAAGGAAAAAACCACAAACTAAATACTAATGAGCCAACAATATAGCTTTTCTGATAGAAATATTTCAAAGGTTGATTCTATTTTATAACTCCCTATTTCTCTGGGGGGAAAAAAAAAAGGATTTCTTCACTTACTTGTAGAATATTGGGTATGGCTTCAAAAAGTTCAAGTAGTTTGGTAAACCCATAGTATGCGAGTTTGCACTGCCGGCCAAAGTGGTGATGGTAAGAGGGGATGAACTTATTAAAGGGCATCCGGAAATGGGGCTGGTGCCTCAGCAAATCAACCACATCCTGGGAAAACTGTTTTGTCCTTTCTATTTCATCCTGGGTACGTTCTTTAAAACAAACACAAGTCACAACCTTCTTCTACCCATTTGTGCTTAATATTATTAGTCCTATGCACAGATTACATTTACCTTTGCCTTCCAAACACACACAACCTAAAATAGACACTCCTCTCTCTTTGTAGATGGTTTTTAAACTCATTCAAGCACAAAACACCAGGAAGTCAGGCTATTATGTGTACAATGAAATACACATACACACAGATACTTCATCTTATAAGCTAGAATTAATTTCTCTAGCCACCCACCCCTGTCTCCCACCCTGACCCCATATTGAGCATGACACGCCTGAAAAGGTAACCTAGGAAAGACTGGCATTACTGGCCATAGCTGTGAAGTACAACAATTTCATGGATACAGTGCTGTGAGGAGCCCAGGTTAAGAAAAACACTGATGAATAATAGTGGGAGAACATGACAGTACGCAGATTTAATTTATCTCTTATCTCCCAGACCTCAACAGTAAAACAAAATATTGATGTGAGTTTTCTTTCCTTTTCAAGTGTGCATAGCAAAGTAGCTCAGAGTTAAAGAGACAGGTGGATTCTAAAACACTGGCTTGCTTTTCTTCTCAACAAGTGGTGCCACCTACTCTGAAGAACCCTGGATCCACTGCATAACCGCCATTTTCACACAGCACTTTCCATGGAATCTTGGGAACCATGGACAAGAAAGATGCATCTCTTCCATTATTCCATGTTAAAACAACCATTTAGATAGATCTCTTTCTTCTAGTCAACATACCTCTTTTGGGGATACAAATCACCATTTCATTATCTTGTTGGGACAGGCAGATGGTTGTGTCTGGAATCTCCGATACGATATCGATCAACTCACAGACCCCATATTCGGTGACTTCCCAGTCCTTTGAGAAACACCTAGATTTTAGCCATGGGAATAGGTAAAGAATGATAAATATGGCTTGACAGAATAACTTTATAAGTTTTCCAAAATAATGCTTTGAAAAAGTATTCTAAAATATTTGCTTTCATTTTTAAAAAATTCTCATCAACTCACCAATGATAAGCCTGAGAGAATTCTCTCACAACAACCTGTTTGCTGGCCTGGGATTTGAGAAGTTTTAGTAAATCCTGAGTAAAGCGCTTCACCTGGGCCCTGTGTGTAAGGGTCAACAAACGTTTGGAGCCCATTCCGAGAATCTGCAAATCAAAACTTGGATTATTTATACTCATAAAACCTTGGCAGATACTGACTTTCTCATTACCGGCTTTTCTCCCTGTTACTGCCTCGAGGACAACTCCCTTTATGCATGAGATCTTCATTTGGAAACACAGGTAGAGCAACAAACTGTAAACCAAAATGAACAACTGCTCAGGGCCTAGGACCTTTTCTTTGGCCCTGCACACTCTTCAAAATAGTCATGAGTACAGAAACAAAAAGCATGGTATCAGTCTGGGTGAATAATTTTGTCTCTAAAGGACAGCTAAAGCTTTTTAGGCCATTTTACTATTATAATACTATAAATGAACAGGCAAGGACTTTTTAGGAATCAATGGTAGACTCCAGGCAGTAATTGTCTTCAACTCATTTATAAGAAAGGTAAGCCCATGTTCACAGCAGTTCCCATGTAACAGTGAATACTTCTGGAGAGGTATGTGCTAGGAGGGAGGTCAGTCCATGGAGATTAGAAGGAAAATAACCCTCAGTGCTCTAAGGACTTCCTTTAAGTTGGAAGCTCATAGCTTTCTAAAAACTTAAGCCACCCTGTGTATGTTTTCTGCACTCTAAAGAAAGCTTATACAGGATCTTTTGCTCTGGATTGACTTCTTAGGAATTAATCAGGTTACCAGCTATCCTGGTTCTTTGGCTGAGGTAGCCAAAGTCATGGAGGAATATCCCCATCTTTAACAAATAATCCCTTAGCATTCCTTACCTGCAACACATGAGGCACTGCTTCTAATAATTCAATCAGCTTGGAATATCCATAGTCTGACACCCGGCATTGCTTTGCAAAATGATGGTGATAGGATGGGATGAAATTACTAATTCGCATGATACAGGATGGTTGGCTCTTCAGTAAGTCAATCACTTCCCTACTGAACTGGATCAGCTGGGGGTTACCTACAGGACTTTTAGACCGCAGAAGCCAAGGGTCTAGATAGTGGGGAGAAAAAAAGAACACGCTTTAAGACATGAAGCATGACTTCATCGGCTGGAAGAGGTAGGTAACTAACCTTGGATTCCCTTGCTTGAGCTCAGTCATGACCAAGCAAACGAGACCAACTAGCTGCTTGCTTTACCTCTCAGTTTCTATACTCAAGTCCCATATAATTAACAGGCTAGCCCAACTTATTTATGGGCTGGCAAAGGCTTTCCCACTCCTTCTCGAAATCAAGTTGCCAAAGTAAAGAATAGTTCAACACAGTGTTAACTTAAAGCCATGGTTGGCAAACTGCGGCTTGTGAGCCATATGCGGCTCTTTGGCCCCTTGAGTGTGGCTCTTCCACAAGATACCATGGCCTGGGCGAGTCTATTTTGAAGAAGTGGCGTTAGAAGAAGTTTGGCTCTCAAAAGAAATTTCAATCGTTGTACTGCTGATATTTGGCTCTGTTGACTAATGAGTTTGCCAACCACTGACTTAAAGCATAAGTGAAAATACACAGGAAGTTTCCAGTTTATAAGGTGGTTGTACTTCAAAGATCCACTTGTAATTTGGTCACATGGAACATACTTTCCCACAGGAACACAGTTATAAATGGTCATCAAGCAGGTAGCCCAGAAGAGCCTAATCCTATCTAATAAAAGAGTAATATGCAAATTAACCACTACTCTGATACACCCACAAGCCACACCCACCAGCCAATCAGGAGCAAGTATGCAAATTAATCCAACCAAGATGGCTGTGGCCAAGGAGTGAGCAGGAGGCTTGGGTTTCCCCTGTAATGGAGGAAGCCAAGCTTTCCGCATACCCTGGCCGGCCTAGGCCTCCACTCAAGGCTACAAAGTTTCAATTATAGAAGATAAATAAATCCCTACAAAAATGGTGACAGCCACACAGCTGGAGAGAGCAGGAGGCTTGAGTTGCCCCCGGCGATGGAGGAAGCCAAGCTTTCTGCACACCCTGGGTGGCCTAGGCCTCCACTCAAGGCTACAAAGTTTCAATTATAGAAGATAAATAAATCCCAACAAAAATAGCTTCGGCCACAGAGCAAGCAGGAGGCGTGGCTCTGCTCAAGGATACAAAGTATAAACTTTAGAAGATAAATAAATCCCAGATACTAGGGCCTCCGCTTGGGTCCCTGGGGGGCGTGGTCAGCCTGCAAACCACCACAGGCCCCTCACCCAGGCCGCCCCAAGGGAACCCCCACCCTGATCTTAGACACCCTTCAGGGCAAACCAGCCGGCCCCCACCCATGCACCAGGCCTCTATCCTATCCAATAAAAGAGTAATATGCAAAGTGACAGTCACTCCAACACACAAGATGACTGCCCCCATGTGGACACAAGATGGCCGTCACAAGATGGCCAGCAGGGGAGGGCAGTTGGGAGGGACCAGGCCTGCAAGGGAGGGCAGTTGGGGGGAACCAGGCCTGCAGGGGTGGGCAGTTAGGGGTGACCAGGCCGGCAGGGGAGGGCAGTGAGGGGTGACCAGGCCTGCAGGGGAGGGCAGTTAGGGGCAATCAGGCTGGCAGGGGAGCAGTTAGGCATCAATTAGGCTGGCAGGGGAGTGGTTAGGGGGTGATCAGGCTGGCAGGCAGAAGTAGTTAGGGGCAATCAGAAAGCCAGGCAGGCGAGCAAGTGGGAGCCAGCAGTCCTGGATTGTTAGAGGGATGTCCTACTGCCCGTTTAGGACCGCTCCTATCGGATACCCCTTGAGGGGTCCCAGATCGGAGAGGGTGCAGGCTGGGCTGAGGGACAACCCCTCCCCCGTGCACGATTTTCATGCACTAGGCCTCTAGTACTATCTAATAAAAGAGTAATATGGAAATTGACCATCACTCCAACACACAAGATGGCTGCCCCCATGTGGACACAAGATGGCCGCCACAAGATGGCCAGCAGGGAGGGCAGTTGGGAGGGACCAGGCCTGCAAGGGAGGGCAGTTGTGGGCGATCAGGCCAGGAGTGGAGAGCAGTTGGGGGGGGCCAGGCCTGCAAGGGAGGGCAGTTGGGGGTGATCAAGCCTGCAGGGGAGGGCAGTTAGGGGTGACCGGGCCTGCAGGGAAGGGCAGTTGGGGGGGACCCAGACCTGCAGTGGAGAGCAGTTGGGGGAGACCAGGCCTGCAGGGGAGGGCAGTTAGAGGTGACCATGCCTTCAGGGGAGGGCAGTTAGGGGTGACCAGGCCAGCAGGGGAGAGCAGTTAGGGGCAATCAGGCTGGCAGGGGAGTGGTTAAGGGGTGATCAGGCTGGCAGGCAGAAGCGGTTAGGGGCAATCAGGAAGGCAGGCAGGCGAGCAGTTGGGAGCCAGCAGTCCTGGATTGTGAGAGGGATGTCAGACTGCCCGTTTAGGCCTGATTCCAATAGGATCGGGCCTAAACGGGCAGTCTGACATCCCGCAAGGGGGTCCCAGATTGGAGAGGGTGCAGGCTGGGCTGAGAGACCCCCCACACACACGAATTTCGTGCACTGGGCCTCTAGTCTATAAAAGCCCATCAACCCAACGGAGGAACAATCAGAATGACCGGTCGACCAGTTGCTATGACACGCACTGACCACCAGGGGGCAGGCGCTCAACACAGGAGCTGCCCCCTGGTGGTCAGTGCACTGCCACAGTGGGAGCGCCGCTGAGCTGACTGGGATGTGCGGCGCTCCCACAGCAGGAGCAACCACTCAGAGGGCAGGTCCAGACACTCAGCTGACTGTTAATGAATCGTAATGTAAATATCTGTGTTTTCCGATGGTCTTAGGCTCTACAGCAGCGGTTCTCCACCTGTGGGTTGTGACCCACAGGTGGAGAACCGCTAGCAGGGTCGCCTAAGACCATCGGAAAACAGATATTTACATTACGATTCATTAACAGTAGCAAAATTACAGTTATGAAGTAGCAACGAAAATAATTTTCTGGTTGGGGGCCACCACAACATGAGGAACTGTATTAAAGGGTCGCGGCATTAGAAAGGTTGAGAACCACTGCTCTAGATAATGCATAAAGAAGCTGAGAATATTGCCCAAGAAACCATGGAAAGCAAGAATGTAAAACTAGCACGATATAAAACTAAGAAACTGGTTTTTGCACTTATCTTGAATGTTAGTGTAATTGAGAAGTTTTAACAGTATAACATATGGAACCCAGAGTGTTATAGGACTGAAGTGAAAGGCAGGAGGAGATGGGTAAGAAGCTTTGGTACAGAGCTCCCTGGTTACCCATACCTTTCTTCATAAGGGCAGGGGGAGGTTGGGGGAGAAAAGGAGGAAGTACTGAGGGCCACAGAGAAGGAAGTGGAGGTATAAAGGCAACAACTTAGTGTTCACAGGTAGCAGGATTAGACACCTGCAACTCAGGGACTATCCAGAACTCAGAAACACACCCAAATCTAGGTCCAAATGCCCTGGTCCTTTAAAGTTAAATCTGTTTTCACATTTATTAAAGTCAGAAATGTCCAGCTAAATTAATTTCAAAGGTAAATCTGCATTCAGAGATATTTCCTTCAAATACTTGAAATTATTTTTAAAAGGACAAGTCAATTGACAAGTTGAAAAGCTTTCCCAAATTAGGTAAGTAGATTTGTTACTGTGGAATTTGGGTTTTAAATTTTTTTACATAATTTATGCTGGTATTTTCAAAAAATTTAGTTCTGCCAAACCTTTGTACTTTACTAGTAGAGAGACCTTTTATGAAAGATCAAAGGAGATACCCAGGGTCCTTTACATTTCTTTAAGATAAAAGCCAATAGCCTTCTCTCACCACAGATGGGGCTCAGAAGGACCAAACACCTGACACCTACCTGTGTTTGGAGGAGGGGGCTTGTTGTGAATCCATTTCACTACCTTGATGCCATTCTGTGCAGTGGCAATGTTTACACCTGGAACACAGGTGATGAGGTGTTCTAAGGGAACAGCCCCTCGGTTTTCTGGCAAAACTTCTAGTTCACCAAACTCTGCAGCATAACAATCTGGAAAACTGAAAAAAAGGTCAATTAATATCATGGAAAAGTAAAGCACCTGCTAAACAGAAGACTTTATTTTAATGTATCCATCCTACATAATAAAATCCTAATATGCAAATTGACCAAACAGCGGAATGACCGGGTGGCGGGGCCAGTGAGCGGGCAGTGCCAGGTCAGCCAAAGCAGGTGCCAGCAGGCAGAGGGAGGGGATGGCGATCAGAGGGCAGCAGCAACCGGCGGTGGCAGAGGCGTGATCAGAGGACAGGGCTGGCCGCTCACCAGCTAGTGCCATCCCTCAATTGCCCCACTGGTCGCCTCCCACAGAGGGAGGCCACCGGTGGCAGTGGCGGGGCGATGGAGGGTGAGGCTGGCCGATGGAGGGTGAGGCTGGCCACTCGCCGGCTGGCACCATCTCCCTCATTGGCCCATGGGTTGCCTTCCACAGAGGCTGTCAGTCAGACAGCCCCCTAGGGCTCCTGGTCTGTGAGAGGGCACAAGCCGGGCTGAGGGACCTCTAGAGTGCATGAATTTTTGTTTACTGGGCCTCTAGTTAATAATTTAAATGCCCACAATCTGGGTTTGGAGTTAAAATTAAGGTCACTGGGAGTCAATCATGGTGGAACTGACCTCTTTGATGCATTCTGATGGTACTAGGAATTCCTGAACAGTTTTCCAGCAGAGGGAGTTACAAATAAGGCAACTGGATTCCAAGTCAGTTATTCATTTGCTTTAATGTACTGCAGGCCTTAAGGCAAATTAGTCCTGCGCTGAGCCGTGTTGTCTACCAAATGACTGATGGTGTGGTTAAATGAACTTATGAATACTTTTACCTCTCAAATTTTGAAATCTACAACTGTTTGAGCTTGTGTGTACCCTCACAGCACTTGTGCATACTTCTATTACACACTTATAATCATCTCTTCTCCTTAGAGAGACTGCCCTACTCATGTTTCCAAAATTCAGCACAAACATTTTCTTGTTGAAATACTGAGTGAATGGACCCATTTCCGATATATTTTAACTGACTATGACTAAGGACACTATGATGAAACATTCCATAAAACTTTCTTGGGGAGAGGTGTGGACGGAGAGGGAGATTTTCTATAAAGAGAACTAAGGCATCCCGTCACAATGGTTTTGACATGTTTGTTCACCTTAATAAAGGCACAGTGCCCTCGTGTGTCTGCAGAAGACTATGAACCTGGGGCCCAAACGTCTTCAAAGAGAGAATCACAAAAGGAATCTGGTAACAGTCCGGATCAAATTCATGTTCACTGCAGAAAACAAAACAGTAGCAAGGTAATTCTAAGAGATATTCCATGACCTTATACAACAAAAAGATTATTTCTGAAGGGAAACTGATGTTATACCTGAAATCCTTATTGGAACAATGCTGTCTGCAGACAGGCTCATGATATTCTAACTCTTCAAATATAATTGGGCTGCCATTTGTTGAGGAGCCGTCATGGGACTGGGAAGACCCCAAGGGACTCTGTCGAGCTTGACTGCTGGGTAAGAGACACACCAGTCTTCCATTCCCATGTTCACGGATGGCGACTGTGTCTGTTAATTTATATAAATCTGACACATTCAACTTGTGTCCAAACCTAAAAGCAAGGAAAAAGGGAGAGATGCTGACTTACGTCTTTCATTGATTATACAAAACACCTGTCCTGTTTAAGTAAGGGCTACAATCAAGAATAGTGCCTCTGTCTCTTCAAAAGTAGAACTGGAGTATTTTATTATAAATTCATTTCCTGTTGAACCAGTGATGCGTGGCACTCCTTTGAGTCACTTCAGCTCATTGCTCATTATATCATTGGGTGGCTAGCCCCCAACCCTCATGCAGTTTCTGTAAATGCCTCACCTAATTGTCTGAAATGGAAAGCTATCTGATATGACCTCTTTCACCTTGGCTCCCCCTCACTTCAAATCCCTCTATATTACCCCTCACCTCTTTGCTCTGCTCCCCCAGAAGACAGAGACGCCTTTCCAGCTACCGCCTTGTCTTACCTATGCTTCAACCTAATGACTCAAACTTCCTCTGAGATTGGACCCCTCAACTCCTCCCCCTGACATGTGTCTTTCATACTTGGAGCTTAAATGCACAGATTCTGAATTAGGGCAGGTAGATTTGAGCTCATATCCTGACTTAAGCTGTATGACCATAGTCAAGTTACACAACCACTCTGGATCTGTTTTCCCCTATGTAAAATAAGTGACAATACCTACCTCATAGTATTTGATATGATAAAATGTGATTCTGTATGAGAGCTTGGCACATAGTAAGTGTTCACTAAATGACAGCTGCTCCAATTGTTTCTTCCAGTTCCCTACACGGATGCTCAAATTTCCCTTCTACCAAAACCAGTCTCGTATCTTCATCCCCTCACTCCTATTGTTCTGCTCCTGTAGAAGCACATTCTCCTGCATGCTCTCACTCTATCTCACACGCTCCCGTCTTCCCGACAATGAAGACAGCTGGCCTCTCTGGATTTGCTTCTCCTGTTTCACCATCCAGTCTGCCAACTGTTCCCTCCAGGATTTTATCCACAGGATGCTTCAGAGATGGCTCTCACGTCACCAGTGGCCTCCTTCTCTTCCCCAAACCTCACACCACTGCCTCAGTCCCCTCAATGTTGCAAGCCACCCCTACCTCCTGGTAGCCTCTCTCCTCTGGGTTCTCCCCAACTTCCTGTCCTTAGTGGCATTTCTCCCAGTTCTGCCCTTCTGTTTCTCCTCCCTCTTCTCGTTTTATATGCTCCCATGTCTTTCATGATCACCTTTAGGCAAATAATTGTCCTTTCTGGGAGACGACTTCTTTCCCAAGGGAGCCTCCAAATGTGCAGAGGATGAATCGAACTCTCGACCAGATATTCCAATAGCTCCCTAAAACTTGTATGTCCAAAACCAAGATCAAAAACTTGTACCTCTTGAACATGTTTTATTTCCCTATTTCCAGTTTAACTATACAACCATCCTCCCACCCATCCAGTGCAAAAAAAACCTCAGAATCAAATTGACCTCTACTTTTTACCTTGTCTGCTATTTAAAACTAGTTATCAAGCCCTAACTGGTTTGGCTCAGTGGATAGAGCGTCGGTCTGCGGACTGAAGGGTCCCAGGTTCGATTCCGGACAAGGGCATGTACCTTGGTTGTGGGCACATCCCCAGTAGGAGGTGTGCAGGAAGTGGCTGATCAATGTTTCTAACTCTCTATCCCTCTCCCTTCCTCTCTGTAAAAAACATCAATAAAATATATTTTTAATTTAAATAAATAAATAAATAAAAATAAAACTAGTTATCAAGCCCTAGCTGGTTTGGCTCAGTGGATAGAGCATTGGCCTGCGGACTGAGGGGTCCCGGGTTCGACCAGTCAAGGGCACATGGCCAGGTTGCGGGCTTGATCCCCCGTGGGGGGTGTGCAGGAGGCAGCCAGTCAATGATTGCTTCTCATCATTGTTTCTCTCTCTCTCCCCCTCTCTAAAAATTAATAAAAAATATATTTAAAAAAATAAAAAATAAAACTAGTTACCAAGTCCTGTCTTACTGACAATTGAAACTTTGTGGTATTTGGTTCCTTCTGTTCCAACAGCATCTGCTCAGAACCAGGACTGCTGCAGCACTATCCCCTCTTCATCTCCATCCCTCTCCTGTTCATTTCATCTCAGACATGACTGCCACCCGAAGAGTCTGCCTGAAGTATGGTTCCTGCCACCATATCTCTCCCCTCCCCTCAACTCCTCCAATACTCCAGGGTTCCCATTACCCACATAAACGGTCAAGCTCCTGTTCATTCCATCCTCTGTATCCTCAAAACATTTTCCTTTTAATGTCAGTTTTCTTTGTTCTATGTAATAATGTGTGTTTTTCCTTTCCTTCCAGACATTAGCTCCTCAAGGACAAAGGCTATGTCTTCCCAGCTCAGCACTGTCCACAGAGCCTCAGCCTTTCATTCCACTGATATTTGTTGAGCATCTATTATGTGCTTGGTATCGAAGATACCTTGTTGGGTCAGATTTTGCCCTTATCGTCCTGGAGCTTACAGTCTAGAAGACGCTCAAAATTGTTCACTCAATAAATAATGAAACTGACCAGTTAAAAAAAATGAAAGTACTGTTTTGGGAAATGAGATTAAGTTTGCTAAAAGTAAAAAAAATTTAAAAAATGTAGGTTAAGTCCTGGTCAGGTGGCTCAACTAATTGGAGGGTCATCCTGTATACCAAAAGGTTGTGGGTTCAATTCCCGGTCAGGGCACATACCTGCGTTGCAAGTTCAACTCCCCAGTAAGGAGTGTACCAGAGGCAACCTATCAATGTTTCTCTCCCACATCTATGTCTATCTGTCTGTCTCTCTCTCTCTTAAAAAAAAAAATCAGAAAAAACATATCCTCTAGCACAGCCAGTGTGGCTCAATGGCTGAGCATCAACCTATGAACCAGGAGGTCAGGGTTCGATTCTCAGTCAAGGCACATGCCCGGATTGTGGGCTCAATCCCCAGTGTGGGGTGTGCAGGAAGCAGCCAATCAATGATTCTCTCTCATCACTGATGTTTCTATCCCCCTCTTCCTCTCCCTTCCTTTCTGAAATCTTTAAAAATATATTTTTAAAAAACAACAAAATAAAACATATCCTAGCCAAAACCGGTTTGGCTCAGTGGATAGAGCCTCAGCCTGCGGACTCAAGGGTCCCAGGTTCGATTCCGGTCAAGGGCATGTACCTTGGTTGCGGGCACATCCCCAGTAGGGGGTGTGCAAGAGGCAGCTGATCGATGTTTCTCTCTCATCGATCTTTCTAACTCTCTGTCCCTCTCTCTTCCTCTCTGTAAAAAATCAATAAAACATATTTTTTTTAAAAAAGAAAACATATCCTCCAGTGAGGATTAAAAAAAAAAAGTATGTTAAAATCAAGAGAGAAGGCAGGGGAGAGTGGCTGGGAAGAGATCAACCAATGAACTTGTATACATATATGCGTAACCCATGGACACAGACAAATGGATGGTGAGGGCCTGGGATGGGGGGAGAATGGGAGCTGGAAGAGGTTTATGGGGGGCGGGGAGGACCTATGTAATACTTTCAACAATAAAGATTTTTTAAAAATCAAAATGTAAATTTGAACATCACTATCTTTGTCTCATTTCCTCCACCAGGCTGCAAGTTCCTTAAGAGTTTTATCCCAATCACCAATCAATATTGGAATTCTGGAAGTCATTAATCAGTATGGATTAGATGAATGAAAAAATAAACCTAACTTACTTTTTTTCATAGATATCTGTAAATTTTAAAAGAGGCAGACAACAGGCGGGAGCGTCCTGAAGAATAGACATGGTTTCTCCACTGTAAGACAAAATCTTAATCATTACAGAATAAATGCTGTTGGAAATCAACAGATGATTTCTAAGTTGTACTTTAAAAACAGAATATAAAATTGATTAACATAATGTATATACAAAATAAATTTACCAGTTTCTGATATGTCAGAATTTATTTTTCAGAAAAATCTGAGGAAAGGACTTTAGGGACAAGGCAATTAAAAAATATTAAGTCACACTGGGATCTTCCTCCGACTCGAGCATAGGACTTTCTGCCTGTGTGTCAGCAAGACCCCGACTACTCAGTAAGACAAGCACCTTGTTAATTCAGAGCAAAAGGCAGAACAGCTTGAATGTCTCCTGCTACACTGCGGTTCATACGTTATAGAGATATGGGAGTACAATTCCTGTAGTTAAAGATACAATTAAATATGATATCATTTCAACTATGGTTTTAACCCTTTGCACTCGCTTGCTTTTTTCTCGATTCCTTTATTCTACTCGGGATTTAATTTTTTAAATACCCCAGATTTTACAAAGTGCGGCAGAAGAATAAAAAACTGGAGTTTCTTTTCATACAAACTTATTTATTTGGATTTTTTTATATTTCAAATTATTGATACATTCAAAGAGTATAAAAAGAGCTGCTACCAATGCTAACCGTGTCGAGTCACACTCGACATCCGAGTGCAAAAGGTTAAAAAACAAAAAGGCACCAAAAATACTCAAAGGGAAAACAAAAGCCAAACTGTTAAGAGTGACTGGCTTTGAGCCATATGGTTATGGATTAACCCTCTTCCCCTTTCTTCTTCTGTTTCTGAACTTTCCAAAGTTTCTTCCATGAGTATTATTTTTATTCTTGGGAGGGAGAGGGGAGAGAGAAACAATTTAAAATAATAAAGTGTACATCATAGAAAAGATCTTTGAGACTCCAAACAGATATTCAAGAGTGAGTCCTGTTTTACTATACTCCAAACAGTGAGAGCCAAAGAAGAATCAAAGCTTATTCTCAATAAAATCATCACCAGATTCCTAAGATTAATATAGTAGTAATGAGAATAACAGGGCTGGGTGTCTATTTGACATTATGAATAAAACTGCAAGTTGAGAGCTTGTAGATCTACCCTCTACAGACTAATCCACCTTCTACTAAGATTTGAAAATAATATTTCACTTTCCAGGCTCAATAACTTTTATTGTCGAGGTCTACTATTTTTAGAAGCTGTCTAGATATGTGGTGTATTATTTCACTCTCAAGTGCCTGCCAAATTTAGGGTGTGTTTCACCTTTGGTTAATGACTTGAACAAGAGTCAAATTATTCTATCTAGCTTATTTCTAATTTATCTTTTTTAATTTCTAGTTTACTTCTAACTCTATCAATTTAGAATAAGCATTGCTGCATATGTAATTACCACAAGAGTTTGGGATTGTGATAAAATCTATTTTTATTATTTATAAGATTATTTCAGGGCCAAAATGTTATTTCCTGAAATAAATGGCTTGTTTGGGCTTTTACCTCAGTAAAGAGAGTGATTTATTAGCCGCTCCTGTGGCAAGTGAGACCAGGATCTTCTTACTGCCAATTTTGTATCTGTGGAGGGTATTCACTGCACTGATTGCTTCTTGTAAGTTTTCCATTTGAACAACAGCCCTGAGCTGATAATCTGTGTGGGGGCTGAGCTCCACACTCTTCACCTACAGCAGTGAGAAAGAAAACAGATGCTATGTCTTATAAATATCGAAGGCGAATCATTAAGGGACACATTTGTGGACGTCAGTGAAGTGAAGAAACTTGTCTATATTCTACACTTCAGCCAACTAGAACCTAAGTGACCAAGGTAGGTGACCTTCAGGGACATGACACGGTCTGGCCTGCCTGTGTGCTCTGGCACGCACAGCTCTCTGATGCAGGCTCAGAGGCCAACACAGGCAAGGGGTGTTTAGGGATCTTCTCTCGACCCTGCAAAAACCTGGGGCATAACCATTTTAAGAACCTGGAAAAGGTGTGTAATTTTAGCAAACTCCACCTAAAAACTGAATCAGATACAGTAAGATATTACCAAAAACAGCCAACATTATTTTAGAATCTCATTTCTAGATTTTAGCAGCCAGAGCTAACTAAAACCCATCAATGTTTTATTTCCTAAAGTGCCATTTTAAATCCCTGCCCATGACCACAAATGCTTCTCTGCTAGGCTTCTTGCTCTCTGGGGCTGGGCCCTAAAAACTGGATGGATGGCACCATTAAGAGAAGACCAAAGGAAGGAGCTAAAGCTCGTTCGGTAACACATATCCTGGCTATGGTTATGAGTGTTGAATTAAGTTATCTCAATTTGAAATGTCAGCAAAGGGTAAGACAAAGGCAAGAACAAGAGTGAAAGATTACCTTGCCATGCCGAGAAAATGCTTCCTGTATGAGCTGCTGCAGCTCCTTCCGGGATACTCTGTAGTCTATGTTACTGATCTGGATATCAGCACCATTTGCAAATGGATCTGGGCAGTCGGCACCAATGCTTGAATTTGCAACACTGAAAGCAAGAGGGGACACTCTGTTTAAAAGGTTTGGAGACATGCTCCTGCTTAAGACATTCATAGTGAGATTATTTTTTTAAATGGCATTCTATTTAGTTTATATCATTTAGGATTTCTTTGAAACTATATATAGACAGAACTTGCCTAATGCAATTTGGTTTTCAAATGTGTTTTTATCTTCCACATATATTGTCAAAAGTACTACCTGTTGACCCCATATTAACAACCAGTAAATTATTTAATATGCAATATTCTTTCACTGGATAATTCAAAGCTAAAGGCAGAATTTACAGGCAGACCTAATGAATTAATTTTCCACTTTGGCCATTTATTCTTAGGAAATTAGCTTTAGCTTGTGATAACCAATGTAAGTCCTTTAACCACCCCAGCTTTGAAAAAGCTAGATATTCTTGCTCATATGTTGCATTTCTTCTCCATGTAAGAAAAAGAAGTTTTGTGTACATTTTAAAATGTAATTTTACAGGTCCAACATTGCCTTCGTAGCGAATCTTCACCAACTCAGAACACCTACAATGCTAGAAGGAATTCATGGGATGCCACATGGCCTTATGGCTCCTTCCGTCTTCCAAGCTTCCAGAATTACTCAGTGCGAGTGTTTAGAAAGCTTAGATA
The DNA here is from genome assembly GCF_027574615.1 of Eptesicus fuscus. Lineage (NCBI taxonomy): Eukaryota > Metazoa > Chordata > Mammalia > Chiroptera > Vespertilionidae > Eptesicus > Eptesicus fuscus. The sequence goes on from NC_072476.1 coordinate 22,814,728, forward strand.
AGGTAAATGTTAAAGAGATCCTTACAGTGGTTTACAGAGGCCCTTACTTCCTGTAATTATCCTACGAATAAGAATAACCAATGTATGTCTAGTTTGGGCCTTTTTCTCAACATGATGAGGTGATAAGGAAATGGCAAGGACATCCTCACGTGCCTCCCTCCCATCGTTGGCCAGGAACTCCAGGACAAGCTTCTTTCTCTGACCTCTGCTTACTGATGCCCACGTGGAGAAGGGAAAGATGGTGAGAAGCCCTGCCCCCCAATGTTAGCTAAAATTACCTGGGGAAAGGGGGCTGAAAGAAGAGGGATGAGACTTCTCTTTTACTTTATGTGCTTCTGTGTTGCTTGAATTCTTTTAAACAATATATCTTCTATTGCACATAACCACTCCATGGAGCAAGAAGCTGGACTTACCGAGAAGACCAAGATGGAGATGTGAGCAGAGAACCTATTTGCCTGGATGCAATCAACTTGCTAAAAGCAGACGGGTAACTCACTTGGAACAAAGTCTCCTCTTTGTTTTTTTTCTCTACAGGAGAACTGGTAACACTTCGGGCACTGAGGTTCTCTTTTCTAACGAAGAGAAAAATCAGAGGTTATTTGTATTCCTTCACATTGGAGAAGCAACTATGAGAAAAGAGTAATTCAACCTACTTCGGATTGGTTTTGTAAACGGATTCTGCCACCCCCGAGTTTTTTAGTGTGGGTGCTACGACACTTGAGTTTCTGTGAGGTGCCACCAGCCTCAGGTTACCCTGCTGGGATTCACTGTTTCTAGGACCAGTTTTTGACTCCAGACGGCACAGCTCCTTCAAAGAGACAAGTACAGAGAAATTAAAAATTTAAGTACCCAAGGTGTGTCAGACCCCGTACAGAAATCATGTCACTTTGAGTTATCAAAATGGAAATAAAAAAAAGGACACAACAAAAGTAAGCGGGCCTGTAAAACACAGAGACAAAGAAACCAAACCTACCATAAACTTCAGAAAGCAAGAGGTACCATAATTACCTGTAAACTTTTCACATTTGTGTTTTTTGCAGCAGATCCAGAATTTGCCTGCGACCCTTTTCCAGGCATGGCTTTGGCACTGGAAGATTGCTCATTTGCATCTTTGATGAGGCACAATTTTGGAATCTTAAGTTTTTTGGGAGACTTCACTTTATCAGGAATTGCATTTGAACCATTTGTTTCACAAAGTTCTTTATTTTTGGGAGTAAATGACACAATGATCCTATTCCCAAAGACATCTTCATTTTCCATTCGCTTCTGGGCCCGTTCTGCACTATCTTGGTTTATAAAGCGGAGGATTGCACTGCAGCCCGTGATGCTCAGCACTTTCCCACCACAATTGTCGGACAGGCGTCTGAGCCTGTTGCTGATGCTCTTGCCATCTTTATTTGCTGGTAGGTTATAAACATAGAGCAGAGTGTGGCACTGCTGACACAGAGGAGAAGTGTTACAAGAGGTTAACTCAAGGCCGTACATTTAATTACAAAATAAGAAGAACAAATGATCTCCAACAAGCTTGAGACCTTGGAGGGGAGGTAAATAATGATTTAGATGGGAGAAGGTGAACTTATTTAGACTAAAAAACATAGAAAAAGAGAACTGTATCTAAAGTTATCACTCTAGTGAATGAGACTGGCAAGATTCAATTTCTGAATTATGTTTTGTTTTTTAACCATAAGGAATAAGGATTTCTATAGTGGGCAATCTTTCACCTAAAATACATCTGACTTCAAGGTCTTCCAGATTAGAAAAGTGAGTGCAAACAGAAGCAGAAGGGAGAAAAATGTAGCTATAGCCAAATGGCTAAAAACGTAATGAATAACAACAAAAAATAATTAGGAGGGTGGCTCCAAAGACTGAAGTAGGGTCAGACTCTGGTATCCCCAACTGGATTATCCTTAGCATGTGTTTAATCTTGGCTTGTTCTGGGTATCAGGGAATATAGGGGGACTAGAGCTCAAGTGCTTGGATCAGAGGCCCTGGGGTCGTCTGTGCTCTTCTGTGATCAAGCTGCGTGACCCCCAATGAAGTGCTTACTTTTTCTAAGTGCTGACTTTCTCCTCCCTAACATAAGGACATTGGATGAGATAATCTCTAAGGTACTTCTGTAACTTTAAAGTTATTTAATTACATTAAAACTGCACTTAATGTATGGGATTGCCTACTCTTCTGCTTCATCTACACTATAGCTCCTCTCCATCGTTACTATTTCTTTAAGAGTTACATAAATAATCTCCAAGCAACTTATTAATGTTGCTCAGCATTGCAGTAAACATTCCTGTCCCGAATCAAGATTGTCAGACTTGCTCATCTTGCTGGAAATAACTCACATTCTCCTATCATGTGGCTTAATAGGCTACAGGTGTAGCAATAACCATTCCTACTTTCCTGTGCACGTGCATGACATGAGTGCAACTATAGAAAACAGGCTCAGAGGCCTGCTGAGGACTTATATTTTAAATGCCTGAAAACTTTACAATTCCTCTGTTTATTTGACTCCAAACACACCAGTTGGTACAAACCATCACCATATACTTAACCCAAAACACTTGAAAGCAAAAGGAATAATAAATCTTATTCCATTATTTCTATCCATCTGACACAAAGCATTGTTAGCTATGGAGACACTGGCAAGTGGCTGTTGGTAAGGTAAATCTAAGGCAATTTTAAAAATAAAAACAACATTCATACATATCAAGTCTCTGTATATTTGTAAGGGAAGAATTGAAGATTTCTAACCTTTATTTCAAAATCTGGCCAGCCTCCTATAATGAAGAGCTTCCTCTAGGCTTGGAAACCCCTTGCTAAGGGCTTCTTCAACCTCCCTAATCTAATGCTGGAATATAGCAAAAAGAAGGCAAACTCACTTACTGGCATTTTTAGTGGTGACCTGGGGGGCAAGTCGGAAATGAATTCTTCAAATCTAATCAGTTCATTAGCATGATGCAGCAGTGCTTCTGAGGCCTGGTTTTTATGGATCAAAATTATGTGAAAACCATGTCTGTGTCTCAGGTCACTAAGTTCCAAGGCAAAATTGACATCAGCTGAAAGGAAAGGTACAGCCCAACCCCATCCCCAAACATTAGAAACACTTGAGAAAGACAGACTCCACCCTCCCTTGTTAGTGTCTGCCATGATGATGTAACCGCTTGAGCTAAAGCCGACCCTTCCCCCTCCCTTTTTAGAATAGGAACACATTTGATATCAGAGGAATTAGCATGGTAAGACAATTTTACCACATACTTATACTGAATCCCAAGACACGTGTTACTTCTAGTTGTAACAGGGAGCAAATACTAATATTTTGGGGAGTGTCAACTTTGAAAATTACTCATCTTAGATTTTTAAGATTAGCAGCATTGGCCCAGGGTTAAAAACAATATTAGTTTTCTTTTCTTTTTTTAAAAAGAAAAAATTACATTTTCTTTAATAAACTTCACCCCACAAGAATCTTTACTCAAGTTCCAAGGAGAAAATACAGAATTCCATGTAGATCCATTATTATTTCCTACACAGTTCCCAGACGTAAGCATAAATATGTCCTATGTACTTCAGCCTCTTTGGGACACCTTTTACTTCAACATGTTCTGGCCCCTATGATAATTCCCACATAGTGCATTTAGCTGAAATGAGCAGATGTTTCCACACTTACTTGACACAAGAACCACAGTGGCTGGAGCAGTGTGCGTATTTGCGAACCTTCGGAGACTCTGGCGGAGTTTATCATCGGCAGCGTTCTTCGCAGTAGCATTGATATGGGCAACAGTTACCTGCATTAATTTATAATAAGGACAAATGAGCAAAGGCTGAGGTGAGAAAATCACTACACATTCTGCCCACATCTTAACAGACTACCTTTGAGGAAATAAAATCTTTCATTATTACTACAACTTGAAATGGGGAAAAATTACAACCAGATGTCAATAATTTCAAATTTGGTTCTCCCTAAGAATTTCCTGCTTCCATTATTACCCCCACTCTCCTCTCTAATCTGCTTTTGCACTTCATCCATGCCCCTATCAGAAATTAGGCAGAGAAAAGGAAGTGAAATTTGAAGTAGTTGCATGAATTCTCACGAAGAGCTTTTACCAACAATTTGGGAATATCAGAGATTTGATATATGATTAAAATAAGATTTGGGGCTGGTGTCATTTGTCTATGCTATATACACTACGCCTTTCAGGATCTGGGGTCAGGTAGTGAACAGGAGAGGCACCTATCCTTTAGGGAGCTAAAATGTGTTTATTTCTATTAAAATTATAAGGCTTGCTCTGGCTGTGGCTCGGTGGCCTGCACACCGAAGAGTCAAAGGTTCAATTCCTGGTTAAGGGCATGCACCTGGGTTGCAGGTTTGATTCCTGTCCTGGCCAGGATGCATGCGGGAGGCAACCGATCAATGTGAGTCTGTCACATAGATCTTCCTCTTTCTCATTCCCCTCCCTCCAATCTCTCTAGAAATCAATTGAAAAATATCCTTGGGTGAGAATTAACAAAAAAAAATTATCAGGCTCATAAATAACAGTCTTCAAAGCAAGAAAAGTTTTGAGAGGTGCCACAACTACATGCAATACACAATAGATTAGTTTTTATAAAGAACATAAACATATAATAAAAGAACTAGATTCTAGTTCCAGTTCAAGAGAACAGACTTTGGGGTCAATCTGGATTTAAATCTTAGGTTATCTACGTAATGGCCATGTGATCTTAAAAAAGTTGCTTAAGCCCTAAGCGGTTTGGCTCAGTGGATAGAGCCTCAGCCTTCGGACTCAAGGGTCCCAGGTTCGATTCTGGTCAAGGGCATGTACCTTGGTTTTGGGCACATCCCCAGTAGGGAGTGTGCAGGAGGCAGCTGATTGATGTTTCTCTCTCATCAATGTTTCTAACTCTCTATCCCTCTCCCTTCCTTTCTGTAAAAATATCAATAATATATATATGTGTGTGTGTGTGTGTGTGTGTGTGTGTGTATAATAATATATATATATAAAAAGTTAAGTCCAGCCAGTATGGCTCAGTGGTTGAGCATCGACCCACAAACCAAGAGGTCACTGGTTTGACTCCCAGTCAGGGCACATGTCTGGGATGTGGGCTCAACCCCCATTAGGGGGCATACAGGAGGCAGTTGAATGATGTTTCTCTCCTACCGATGTTTCTATCTCTCTATCCTTCTCCCTTCCTCTCTCTTGATTTTAAAATCAATTTTTAAAAAAAGTTGCTTAAGCCCTGGCCAGATGGCTGTTGGCTGGAACATCGTCCCCATACACCAAGGTCATGAGTTCGATCCCAGGTCGGACACATAAAAGAATCAACCAATTATTGCATAAATAAGTGGAACAACAAAGTGATGTTTCTCTTTCTCTTTCTCTCTCTGCCATCCTCAGACCCCCCCACTTCCCAACTCCCTAAAATCAATTTAAAAATTTTTGTTAAGTTGCTTAACCACTTTGGGAGTCTCAATTTCATTCGTAAATTTCAAATAATAAATTCTATGAGCCTTGTTCACAGAGTAATTATGAAAATAAAAGGAAACCTTTATACAGGTATATCACTAGTCATATACAGTAGCATTACTGAAAGATTAGACATGATTAGATGATTCCTACTACATCAGGCCCTGGAATGACATCATTTTGTTCAATGTCATTTTGTTACAACCCTAGTGAAATGCTGTAGGAACTTAACTCTTGTTTATATCAATTAGCCTATGGCAAAACTGATTTCATTATATGTCATTTCTCTTGAAGTTGTAGAACCTATTGACAATGTTAAGTGGGGATTTACTGTACCTTAGAAATAATCTTTTGCTACTTTATTTCCAAATGAACATTAAACAAATTTTGCATTGTAATTCTTTAAAAGAAAATCACATGTAACTATTCTTGTACCATAATAAATTACAACTGTTTTATTTTTTTACCTGGCAATTATTCAGCTCTTGAATAACTTCTTTGTTTTCTTTACTGATGTCACAAACACAGATGAATTCTGCTTCTCTATGGCCTTTAAAAAACTTCTCACGGATTCTATGTACAACAGCAGAGGCTGAGCGGCCAGAGGGAACTGAGCAGTTTTCAATATCCCAAAAAACTCCAATGGGGGGTAAGTTTTCCAGCATCTGTCCGGCTAGTGCAACTTCTGGTGAGCCTTAAGAAATGTTAACACTTTCAATTACACATAATGAAAGAGAAATGGCAAATTGAAATAAAATAGATAGCTACCTATCATTCTTAGTGGCAGGAAATCAAAATAATTGATGGATATTAATTTTAAGGATACCAATCTCAATGGTTGATCTAATAAAACAAGTAACCCCAAGCTGTCATAGTACCTCTAGCAATTATTCCTATTTTTCAGGAGAGAACAAACTTAAAAAGGTTAATTTACTTTAAGCCCACAATAATCCATCGCAAAGCATGAGCCACCCTCATGCTGACCACTTATGCATCTCTAAATACTAACACATAGGTGAGTGGATGCTGCAGCTCTGGGACCTGATTTCCATGCTCTGCAGGAAAGAACAATGAAGAGGTAACAAAAGGTGAAGTTTTTACCGTCAATTTTAAATGATTTTTAGTGTAGCATTAACATCTGATTTAATCTTTTTTAAATGTTTTTTAAAAATAAAATATCACATTAATTACTTTTGGGGGAAATGCTCTTAGGTTTTCAAATGTCATTTTTCACCAGTCATTACCAAACCTTTCTAAAGACGTAGACCTAGAGAGTATATAATTAACAAGTGTGATTATTAACCTAAGTTGACACCATGTCCCGTCCAGTACTTATTTCTCCTAATGTACTCCCCATTTTTCTACGCACAGCTTCTGATCTCAATTAGCCCTAGCCTAATATAAAGGGCAAATGAGCCCAGATGGCGTGGCTCAGTGGTTGAGCATCCTTGACCTATGAACCAGGAGGTCACAGTTCGATTCTTGGTTAGGGCATATGCCCGGGTTGCAGGCTCAATCCTACTGTGGAGCGTGCCGGAGGCAGCCGATCAATGATTCTCTCCCATCATTAATGTTTCTCTCTCTCTCTCTCCCTATCCCTTCCTTTTGAAATCAATAACTGTATTTTTAAAAATATAAATAAAGGGCGAATAACTTCCTCATCTATAAAAATAGAAATATTTTTAGCAAGAGATGGAAATGGAGACTCACATACACAGTAGCTTTAGAACCACAAGGACTCTTTTACAGGCAATTAAATGCACAGTTAGTATATGATATTGAAAACTACTTAAATATGCACATTTTATACTATACTGTCATTTACCAAATTTCGAAGCAGCTTTGTCTAGACTGGCCGCCAATAACAATGTGGCCTCCTTCCCTTTGGTTCCACAGCCATTACACAGAGGAACAGTAATAGGTGCAGTTTGAGTATTTGGAGGTGGTATATTTGGCCAGACTTTAGCAGCAGCAATTATACTATTTCTTGCCGGCTGTTTTAAAATTAAAAAAAAAAAAAAGGTTTCAGATATATCATTTCAGAATTATATACAACAACTGAAAACGCATTCCAAGTGTTTCTCCTTTCCAGGTGCTAACCTCTAATAAAATATCTTTTCAAATCATCTTTCCTAGAACTATTACTTATCAATTCATAAACTCACTCGAAGAAGTGACTTGAAATGATCAGGAGAGTCACATGATCAGACCTTTATATTCTGGGGCCTTTATATTCATGTGTCTGCTGCAATGGAGACCTCAGACATACTTTACATAAAGGGAATTAAAGTGTTCACTTAAACACAGGTGGGATTGAGGCCAAGTTTCAAGTTCCTCAAATTACTACAAAAGGACAACATGCAATTACCTACATTACATGAATGGGTTCGTGTAGAGGGTGTTATAAGAAATCACAATCATGCTGTAGCCTTTAAAGACAAAAGAGTACACCAGGCTTTGCTGAACTAGGTTTACATGTAGGAAACAGATTTAATACAAGAGGCCCTAACAGGGTAAACTATATAAATAATTACTCTCTACCTATCTGAATGGTCCTTCCCATTTTACCCTTAGCTTTGGGACCAGCAGAAGTTATGCTCATGGGGAGAAAGCGACATCATGGAAGGATCTTCAACCCCATGCAAAATAAAGGCTTTTCAAGATATATCCACTTTAAAAATGTCATTCCTCAAACCTCAGCTGCCCCCAACATATCAAATAAAAAGATACAAACCTTGTTTAGACAGTCTTCGCAGTAAAGGGAGCCCTTTAAACACACCGGAGGGACCACATTTAGGTGCAAAGAGCTGGTGCACAAGTGAGGTGTTAGCTCCGACTGTGAAATGTGCTCTTCCAAATGCCCTGGAGCCCCACTTGTGAAATCAGAACAGGGGAAATAGCCAGCAGAGGCGCAGCCCTGAAGAGCCGGGAACTGATGTAGCTTGTGCACGTTACCATGGCATGACTGGAAATGGAGCTTTCCACAACAGGGCAGGTGTTGGCAGGAAGAGAGATTACTTTCTGGACACGTGCTGGGAAAGTCACTTGCAATGCCGGCCATACTGTTCCTAGCTAAGGCATTCTGGAGTGAAGGTGCAGACTGAAAAGCAAGTCCTGACCCTACCTGGCATGTGATTGTCCTGGTGCTCGGTGAGTCTAACACTGTGCCTGTGTGAATCAAGCTACCAGTACCTCCGTTACCGCCACCGCCACCGCCACCACCAAAATGCATTGGTGAAGTGGAGGGTTCATTAGTGCAATGAGCACAGCAGCTTACTTTGGGGACAGTTGGAAGCTGTATTTTAGTTTGCTGAAGAGAATGAGTATCTGGAAGTGGAACAGCTGGGAAAAGTTTAGAGCCAGTATGAAGGGGAGATGGTACATCCTTTAATTCCACAGCAACTTTCTTGTTCTCCATGTAATCTTTCTGAGAGAAAAAAATCAGAACACCAGTTAATTTAATGAGGCCAGAGATTTTTGGTTACATCCTATTGCATTCAACAATGGAAAGGATTCAATCCTGTTTATACCACTCAATCATGAACAAACAAACAAAATGGAATACCAACTAAAACCAGTGGCATTCTTCAGAGAGGCCTGCAGGAGGTGAACATGGAAAGACAACGAAAGGTAAGACTGTGTTCTTGGGGCCGCCGCGGGAGCCGGAGAGAGGAACCAAGATGGCGGCAAAGTTAAACAACTAAACTGCCGCCTCCCACAACAATTTCAAAACTACAACTAAAAGACAAAACGTCTACCACCCAGAACCACGGGAAAGTTGGCTGAGTGGAAGGATTTACAACTAAGAAGAGAAAGGAGCACAAACGCTGAAAAGCTGAGGTACGGAGGCGCGTGAATCGGGCTGGTGGCAGGCGACTGGGAGCGCGGCTTTTCTTCAACCCGCAGGGAGACAAGCTCCCGATCACTCTGAAATCCAGTTTCTGGGGACACGTGGGGGACCCAGACGCCTACGAGGAGAAGCTGGACTCTCGGCCATCGGGTCGGAAAGTGAGAGTGACTTTTTTTGCAGAGGTGCGCCCAGCAATCAGTGTTTACTGCGCTGGAGCGTGGGACGCAGGGACTTGGAAACACGGAAAGGCAGAGACAGCTGACGGCAGCCATCGCCGTTTGCCACGCCCCAGCCTAGTGACGCCCTGAGACCCCGCCCCACACATTCTACAAACCTGCCCAGGCTCCACACAGCGGCTTTTGCATATAAATGGCCTGTTCTGTGGCAGCTTAACCAAATTAACTGCAGCTCCAGTCAGACTGCTCCAAAACCGCCAAATCCCAAGCAAAGAGGAGAAAACTGTAGTTCTTGCTGTAGCTCCTGCTTGGGGGCCTCAGACAGTAGCTCACCTGCACCCCATTGGAGATCCAGACACTAGTGTATCTAGTGGTCGGTGTGAGACGACACCAGATTTCAACCACTCTCATAAGGGACACATTCAAGAGGCAGACTCAGTGAGCACCAAAGCCCTACTGGAACAAGTCCTGCCCCATAAACGAGTCTCCAGCACAGCAATTCTTCCGTTATAGACACAGCAGGTCCTCACAGCCAATTGGCCTGGAGGTCAATTCCTCCCAGTGACAACAACAACAATCAAGACTTAACTACAAGGCTGTACACACAGTCCACAAAGGGGTACGCCAAGAGTGTCCACCTCGGGTAACTGGGAGGCTGACCCGTTGAACCAATAGGACACCTAGTACACAAAGCTACCCAACCAACTCAGGGAAGCAGCGAAAATGAGGAGGCAAGGAAACAGATCCCAAACGAAAGACATGGAGGAGAACAAACGAATGGACATAGAGTTCAAAACCACGGTTATAAGGTTTTTCAAGAATTTCATGGAAAAGGACGATAAATTTAATGAGACCCTCGAGGATATGAAAAAGGATCAACTAGAAATTAAACATACACTGACTGAAATAAAAAATATTATACAGAGACCCAACAGCAGACTAGAGGAACGCAAGAATCAACTCAAAGATTTGGAATACAAAGAGGCAAAGGACACTCCTCCAGAGAAGCAAGAAGAGAAGAGAATTCAGAAAGTTGAAGATAGTGTAAGAAGCCTCTGGGACAACTACAAGCGTACCAACATCAGAATTATGGGGGTGCCAGAAGAAGAGAGAGAGCAAGACGCTGAAAACCTATTTGAAGAAATAATGACCGAAAACTTCCCCCACCTGGTAAAAGAAATAGACTTACAAGTCCAGGAAGCACACAGAACCCCAAACAAAAGGAATCCAAAGAGGACCACACCAAGACACATCATAATTAAAATGCCAAGGGCAAAAGACAAAGAGAGAATCTTACAAGCAGCAAGAGAAAAACAGTTAGTTACCTACAAGGGAGCACCCATACGATTATCAGCTGATTTCTCAACAGAAACCATGCAGGCCAGACGGGAGTTGCAAGAAATATTCAAAGTGATGAATAGCAAGAACCTACAACCAAGACTACTCTACCCAGCAAAGTTATCATTCAGAATTGAAGGGCAGATAAAGAGCTTCACAGATAAGAAAAAGCTAAAGGAGTTTCTCACCACCAAACCAGTATTTTGAAATGCTGAAAGGTATTCTTTAAAAAGAGGAAAAATAAGAAAAAAGTAAAGATAAAAATTATGAACAACAAATACATATCTATCAACAAGTGAATCTAAAAGTCAAGTGAATTAAAAATCTGAGGAACAGAATAAACTGGTGAACATAATAGAATCAGAGGCATAGAATGGGAGTGGATTGATAATTCTCAGGGGGAAAGGGGTGTCTGTGTGGGGGGTACAGGAAGAGCCTGGACAAAAATCATACACCTATGGATAAGGACAGCGGGGGGTGGGGAGATATGGAGGGAAAAAAGGAGAAACAATTATAATATATATATATATATATTTAAAAAAGACTGTGTTCTTCCAGAATTTTAAGAGACTAGGGCAGTGATCGGCAAACCACGGCTCGCGAGCCGCATGTGCTCTGTTGACTAATGAGTTTGCCAACCACTGACCTAGACTCTCGATTCCAATAATTACAGGCTGTTGTTGTTCCTTGTGATTAAGCCCCTATCCCAGTGGTTGGCAAACTCATTAGTCAACAGAGCAGCAAACCGCGGCTGCGGCTCGCGAGCCGCATGTGGCTCACGAGCCGAAGTTTGCCGACCACTGGACTAGGGGAAGGGTCTTTGGTAAACTGGGTTAACCATCTATGTCTCAGTTACCTCCTTTTGATAACTTCCCCTTTTCTTACGGCATCTTCTGAAGACAAAATAGGTGGTATGGAAACAACACAGTCACAGCAGCATTCAATAAACATGGCTTAAAAGCCAAGTGCTTTGCAGTAAAAGCATTAAGGGGTTTTAGTAAGGTCCTTCATAGGAGATTCCAAACACTATGGATGAGCTTAGCCATCTCCTCAAGTGACCCATCTGTGGGCAAGTCTGTAAACGTGTTGCTGATGACATTTAGCAAACCCTAGAATATCATGGCCTAAATCCATAATCCCAACTATTATTCTGTAGCCAGTGAAAAAAATTAGGGTAATTAGAAAACTGTCTGGGAAGAGGTACAAGAGAAATAGTTTGTCACATTCCTCCAACATAGACACAGGAGGCCAGTAAATTTATAAAGGTTGTGGTATGGCATTAGTGTCAGAGGCCTTGGCTTGCATGTTGATACTCAACAGCTTTATGACCTTGAGTAAGTTACTTAAGCCCTCTACACTTCCATTTCTTCATCTTTCAATTGGGAACAACAGGATGTACTTCTGACAATTGTTAGAAGGATAAAATAAGATCATGCACATAAACCTGTCAGCAGAGTTCCTGGACCCTGAAAGGAGATCTAAATAATCAAGAGCCTTTATGGACTGACTGCAGGCTCTACTAAGATAATGATGATGCCCTCATCAGTGATTGAGACATGCTCATTCCTGGGAGCATAAAAGGGTCCACAGGACTTCTATGATTTCACTCCTTTTGCTATGATTCTATATTCATTCAGGAGAAATCTGGATTTTCAGTTAGATTTTACCGAAAAGGGAGGTAATAGCAATGGGCTGACCATCCAACAAGCACTATATTCTGCCCTTCTGATAATTATAGTTCAGGCTGGAAATGAATACACTGCCATTCTAACTTATACAAATCTAGCTCTTATGGCAGGGTTACTGTGAGTTGGTCCCCTTGAACATACTCAATTCTGGATGCCACTGTCAAAAATCAAGTGTCTGGATCTGGCCCTAGTTAGTTTGGCTCAGTGGATAGAGCATCAGCCTGCAGATTGAAGGGTCCCAGGTTCAATTCCAGTCAAGGGCACATGCCCAGGTTACGGGCTCCATCCCCAGTAGGGGGCATGCAAGAGGCAGCCGATCAATGATTCTCTTTCACCATTGATGTTTCTATCTCTCTCTCCCTCTCCTGTCCTCTCTAAAATCAATAAAAAAAAAAATTATTATTTTTTTAAATTTCAGAAGGCTACAGTAAAATAAAATCTATTTTATATTTTCTCCAATTGTATTCTACAATGTGGAATGGTTATCTTTGGAATCCATGACTTTAATGAGAAACAAATCTTCCCAAAATGTTAACATTAAATATTTAAAGCATCTACTGTTACTTAAGAGTGGACATATAGGAGTTAAAAAATTATGCTCATTGAGTCAGGAATTATAATAATGTTCCACAAGAAGTAATATAAGCAAGACACCAGGAAACCTTAGCACAGACTCCAGGGAGAGCAACTGCCCCAGAACAAATTGAGCTCCCATCTACTTGCATTAGGAGTTTGCTATGTCCCTTAGTCTTGCACATAGTTACCGTTTGGGGACTAAGTGGCAACATCTGCTCAGGACGAGAAAAGCAATTAGAGAATTTCCAAAGCCATGGCTTAGCACCATTATCTTGTTGAAGCCATCCGCATGTTCTACTACAGGAGTTCTCAGTTCCGTTTCCTTCCATCATACAGCCACACAAAGTTGTTCAACATTCTTTCGCCTCTCTTTTCTTTCATTCTTCCACCCTGTTGAGAATGAGATTTCAATGTTATTTATATGCATAAGTACAAATTTTACTATTAAAATGTGAGACTGCAACTATATTAATGGTGCAATGGCTCCCAACAAGTAAGATCTTAAGGAATAAAAGTAGAATAGCTTTCAAAGCATATTACAGGTTACTAAAATTTGGCAAACTTGGTTGACTGTTTATGCTTAAATTCTGACTGCATCCACCTGTTTTTTAAAGAAATTTGCCTCTTCCATTTCTCATGTTCTATAATTCTTCCAATAAAAATGAACTCCAGATGAGCCCTATTTCTTTTCTATAAACAGCCATGCTATGCTTGAGAGAAGTAGCCAAATCTTGGACACCTGCATATCCCGAGTGAAACCTCTCCTCTTCACTTAGCTGGAGACAACCTCCTCCAGCCCAGAGTAGACTTTTTCTATAGTTTTTCTTAATTTTTCTCAACTATCTTTCCCTAAAGGCTCTTCCTATGAGAGTAAAAAAGTTAACAGCAGAAAGCATGTAATTTTTAGTAAAGAATAACTATATGTCCTCATTACCAGTTATGTAAGATTTTGAAATTGATTTAATAACAACTTATCCCACTGGTCTTTGATATTAATATGGAAGGTCCAGATTATGTGACCTCTGTGGACTTTGATTTTTTTTTTTTTCAATTCTCCCCAGAAGATATGGTTTTTTAAAAAAAATGATTTTGAGCGAAAGAGAGAGAGAACTATTGAGATGAGAAACATCAATCAGTTGCCTCCTCTATCTGCCCAAACCAGGGATCAAACCTGAAACCTAGGTATGTACCCTGTCTAGGAATTGAACCCACAACCTTTTGGTATACAGGACGATGCTTCAACCAACTGAGCCATCCGACCAAGGTTAGACTTTGAATTTGATTCTGCTACAAAACAAATCAAACCAATTTCTTAGTTTACTTATTATGAAAGTGTAATCTGGAATACCAACAAAAATCTAACAGAGAAATCTCAAGTCATAGATGTGCTGTATCTAAACAGTACAATAAAAGCAGATCAAATCAATAATAGCCATTGGGCATGGAGGCAGCCAGCCAATGGTAAGGACAACTGAATCTCATTTCAAAGTCCCCACCATCATACCCAACAATCACCTACTCTTACCTACAGTGGCCACTTTAAGGTTATTAATTTATCTTTCAGAAATTTAACCTGGGACTATAGAAAAGAATTCCTTTTAGCTATCTCTCTGATAAGATCCTCGTTTCAAGCAGTTTTAACATCAACATAGTAAGGTGAGGGGAGAGATGATGATACAAGTGCCATATTTAAGATATAGGAGGGCCGATCACATAAAGCAGGGGTAGGCAAACTATGGCCTGCCAGCCAAAACCAGCCCATTGCTTTTATTTAAATGGCATTCGAACTAAGAATGTATTTTACATTTTTAAATTCTTAGAAAAATATCAAAATAATGTTTTATAACACAAAATTTTATGAAATTCAAATTTCAGTGTCTATAAACAGTTTTATCAAGACATGGCTGCACTCATTTAAGAACTGTCTATGACTGATTTTTGCACTATAATTGCAGAATTAAGTATTTGCAACAGAGACTATATTGCCTACAAAGCCTAAAATATTTGCTATTTGGCCCCTATGTTGAAGCTACAAAACGTCATTAAATTTTGGGTTCTTCCTCGGTACAGTGTGGCTAATTTCTCCCTTGTACACCTCACAGCACTACTGAGTGTAAAAATATTAAAGGAGCCCACCATCTGTTTGTTTTCACTACTTTATCACCTGTGCCAACCACAGGGCTGGCCACTTAGTATATACTAAATAAATATTTGTATTTTACCTAGCTGTTTATAATTAGGAGTTAATTTGGAGACAGAGATGAAGTTAACTGCCACATTAGTACATTATGCTACTTGTTTTTCCTCTTAAATACAGGTTTAATATCTCCCACAATCTCCTCTAGATCATAAAGAATTTGTGATATTCAGGGTATACACAACTTCAATGTGTTCTCACAAACCTCTTCAAGGTCAATCCTGAAAGTGAGCTGACAGGTAGAGTACAATATAGTTTACTAAAGCATTTTTATTTAACATTATTTCTTCATTCAGCAAATATGTTATTATCTACTCTGTAGCAGGCCTATGATTGCCACAGGGATACAATGATTAAGCCACATCTTACAGAGGAGAAAACAGAAGTTTAATGAAGTTTTCTAACTTGCCCAAGATCACACTATTAGAAAGGGAGCAGACCAGGCTTGTCCACCTCTTTCTACCACACCAAGGTGCCCTCTGTATTGCTCAATACAGCAACAGAAAGTACACACATATTAGCTGGTTAGTGGCCTGCACCTGGAAATTTTCCCAAATATTCCTGGGAATGCCACTAAGTAACTTAGGTAGCCAAAGCAAAGTTTTCTTTGATTTGCGTTTAAGTCTCACTTCTGCCATTACCTCTCAGAATATCTGAGCAATTCAGATAGTGTTTGAGAGCACAGGTTCTGAAGTCAGACTGTCTGCATAGTAATCCCCAATTCTTCGGCGTCCTCTCTGTGTAGCTCACAATCTCTCCAAGCCTCAGATCCCATCTGGAAAAGGGGCCTGATAATAATAGTGGCACCCTCATAGGGCTATTGTTTGGATTAAATGAGACAATCAAGTAGAAAACTTAGCAGTGGCCTTAACACCCAATCTAATCCTTAACCCCCTACATCCTCCCCAATCCCATTACTTTTTTCAATAGCTCTTCCATCTAAAATTGTCTTATTTGCTTGCTTTATTTTCTGTCTCTCTCACTTGAATATAAACACCGTGATAGTAGGGACCATGTTTCCTTATTTATTTTTGTATCTCCTGAATCTAACACATGTCAATAATAGCTGAGTGAATGAAGAGTTCAATAAACGCCTAGGAAGACCGTTAGGTTTCAATATTTCTGAATGCAAAACGAGACAATTACCGCTCAGAGATGTTAGGAAGTTCAAAAGATAATAAGGTAACTGGAGAGCTCTTGGTAATATCAGAAAGGTGCTTGGGGAACTCTAAAAGGTGTATTAAGGTGTCGCCTTACAACCAGTAGTGGGAGTGGCTCAAGCCCTAAGAAAACTCAACTACTATCCTTCAAACCAGAGGCTGCACCCTGGAGTGTTGAAAACTGAGGAGGATGCAAAACGCTCAGGGGGGTGGCAAAAGCACCCGCCCCATCTTCCTCTCTTCACCTTCCCACAGAGCAAACTCCTCTGGAAAGGTTGCTCTCCACACCTGGAGGGCACCATTGGAAGCAGGGAGACAGGTTCGGGCGGGGAGCCAACTCCCCCCCCCTCCCAAAGGGCAGAAGCGGCGCAGCAATGACAGTCGTGAACGGACACGAAAGGGAGGCAACCCGAACCTTTAGTGGGGGCCTGAGTGCTGGGTCCCAGTCCTTCCCCACGGACTAGCCAACCTCCCGAACCTCTGCCAGCAATAGGCAGGGGAATGGGGATACATTCTTTCCTCCAGCCTAATGGACCCTGAGAAGTGGGCCCATCAAGGACTGGTTCCCAACGCTGCCGGCACACTCACCTCTACAGCCAGCTCCACCTTCGCTCACATTCCGACCCCGCCGCCTTCCCCCCGCCCCGCCAGGCCCTTTGTTTTGATTCCCGACTCCGCAGCTCCCGCCGCCGCCGCCAAGCGCGCCCTTCACTTCCGCTTCCGCACCACACCGCCCCAGTCGTAAAACGACGCCCTTTTCTTCCCCCTTCGCCCCGCCCCTTCCTCCACCCCTCCCCCACCGTCGTGTCCTCTCCGCGCAGGGTGTGCTGGGAATCTGGGGGGGGCGGGGCCTCGCGGCCCTGCAGCCTCGTCAGGCTCAGTCCCCTCCCGATAAACCCTTAAATAGGGACCTTCCCGGGGGGCGGCCCCGGCTTTTTTTGACGAAAACCCCCAAGTTAAGGAGGCCTTCCCCCTGGTCTATCGTTGCGGAGTGGGAAGGAACCTGAGAGCGGGGAATTAGGGAGCTTGTGAAGTGGAACCGGGGGGGAAAAATCAGCCAACCAGGATTTGGTGCAAGTCAGTTCTTTCGGTCTTCTGAGGAAAGGCGATTTAAATCGGATTTCCATGAAAAGCCTGAACGTTTCGGCTCTCTTCTCTTCGCTCGCTCGTCTTGTCACGTGATGATTCTGCTTTGGAAAAATTAACGCATATTTTCCACAGCATGCTTAATCTAGTGCAACCTAGTGGCGAGTGAGAAGAAAAAAAAAACCACAAAAAACTGCCAACCGAGCGAACTGTCTTCTGGCCGGCCGGGTGTCTCGCAACGTTATGACCAAGCTGGCAAAAAAAAAAAAAAGAAAGAAAGAAAGTGAGTTCTGGGACTAGCCTGGATGTTGTCACCGACAATTAAGAGTCCTCGTGACTTAAGAAAACGTGACTTTTAAAAGCCCTGGTCCGGAGCTCATTATAAATGAAGACAACTTTTCCAGTAACAGGTTGGGCGAACAAAAAGTAGACCTCATAGTTGCAAAAGCCTTGTGAAATGAAGCCAATTGCGGCTTGTATTTTACGTGGATAGATAAGTCATGTTTGGGTTTGTTTTCTCCTCACCGTCTACTTTTACCTGAGATTTAAAAAGAAAAATTTTTTAAATTCAATAAGCACAATGGTCCTTTGCAAAACTGCCAGCTGCTCACTACTTCCCGTTGCAAATTAGAAAAACAAAGCACATAGCTGTATCTAAATCTAGACAGAGTTTAGGATGTGCTAGCTGAATACTATGGAAAAGTTTATTTCTGAAGTTTGCCAAGAAACAGATTCACTTTGCAGAAGAATCAATAACTAGAAAGTGCCAAAAGAGACCTTACACACACACACACACTCAGAGTCTGAAGTTTGAGGCAATTTCATTAGGCAATTCCCCATAGGTGGGGTGAATTTCAGGGGAAGCTAGGACATCCCTGTAGACATCCAGGTAGACATGTATTGTGGAGGGCAAGATCAAACACGGAGCTTGAATTTCATTTTCCAGTAGGAAGAGGACAAGTACACATCATCAGCCTGCTTAGGTTAAATCTTCATTGTGTCTGTGTGGGGAATATTTTCCAAATGGGAATGAGATGGGAAAGCAACCCTGTTTCTAGCATTTTGTTCTTTTTCAAAGTACCACATATGCTTCTCTTTAGGGGTGTTTTCCTTTTTATGCTAGTTGAGTATCTCTGAACACGGACCATATTAACTAAAAGTTTAAAAAGGCAAACAAAGTAGTGGTGGATTTTTTAAAATTCTTCTTTTTAAAAAAAGTTTTTAGCCACAAAACATAATAAAGAGCAGACACATTTTGTTTGACTTTGACATTCTTCCAAGGCCAGAATTGTGCCTGGTCTCAACAGGTTAAGTGCAGTAAATAAAAAAGAACAAATTGTACGAAGTGGAAAGCTAATGAAAAGTCTTAATTACAAATAATTTTTAAAGAAATGCAATTTTGTTGTTTTCTGTAGAAAAAAACTAACCTATGCAGAGTACACCAGCTCTTGGAAGCAGATAATTATGAATCAAAATACAATTTGATATTTGTGAAAGAGTGCTTTAATATTTTCCTTAAGACATATTTTCTTAATTTAGCCTCTGTTAGTCTTATTTCTATTCCTTTGCTGGACAAACTCTTTTTTCAGAGAGTAAGAGTAACTTTCAGTTTTTTCCTTGTCCAAATTACATGAAACAAGGATGAAGATTGATTTTTGTGCTATTTAAGCAGCTACTTTACATTCAGTTCGGCTCCTAGATTAACCTGGCTGCCACTAAAGTAGTTTCTCCTCCAGCAACTTTTCTTCTATGTTAGGTTAAGTTTAGGGTTTTTAAATAATCCTATATAATAAAAGCATAGTATGCAAAGTGTCCCCTTGCCCAAGAGTTGTCCAAGAGTTCGAACAGGGGGTGGGGCCGGCTGGGGGAAGGGAGGGAGTACCCCACAGTAGCCAGCAGCCACTAGGGACCCTACCAGTGCACAAATTTTGTGCACTGGGCCTCTAGTAAATTATAATTTAAGGACTCAAGAGAAACTGAGTTCTCCACTCATTCATAGCTGAATACTACAAGGAAAATAAATTTAATAAAGAGGGGATAATGCTTTAAAGTACACCAAAATTCTCCTTTCATTTTTAAGGCTTTACCAAATGATATTTACCTAAACTTCTGTTCCTGAAGAGGAGTTTAATCATGATAATCATTTCAATATCCCCTCCCCCTTTTTGGTGGAAAATGAAGGAAACTGAAAGCCAACTAGTTGACATTACTTGATCAGTGCCCTTTAGTCAGGACTGAAATGATACTTCATCAATTTGTACTTCAATTTATCTGTAAACTGGGGTG
The DNA here is from genome assembly GCF_027574615.1 of Eptesicus fuscus. Lineage (NCBI taxonomy): Eukaryota > Metazoa > Chordata > Mammalia > Chiroptera > Vespertilionidae > Eptesicus > Eptesicus fuscus. The sequence continues at coordinate 22,834,541 of NC_072476.1, forward strand.
ACTGTTCCCTGCCCAGAAACCTCACACAATGATGAGGGTCAATAACATTTTGTTGGAGTGAAAGAAAGCATAAGAGCAAAAGTGTCAAGAGGATGCAAATGACTTATTAGCATTTGGGACCAGAACGAAAGTTCTCCCCACCCCCAAGAAATTTTGGTCCTTTCCTTAACCCTGTTGATGTAGGTGGCGGTTCCCTTTCGTGTCTCTGAGCTTCTTCCCCGACTAGTGAGGAGTCAAAACAAAGTAGAATTAGAGAAAGGCAGGGAGGCAGAAGGGATTCTGTGAATGTGCTTGGAATCCCAAAGTAGTGAAGATTTCTTTGCCTCTAGCCCCGTGCTGAAGAATACGAGGGTAGGAGCCAAACAGACCCAGCTTTGAAGCCTGATTTCTTCCTAATTGTGAGACCTTGGGCAACACACTTAACTTCCTGCACCTTAGCTTTCTTATCTTTAAATGGAGACAACGCAAGTGTTTTCCTGTGGTTCTCATCATCCTGGCCCTAGCTCCATTGTCCTAGAGGGGCCTTCCCTGACCATTTTATCTGAAATGATTCCTCCCCAACCCTTTCTATCACGTGATCTTGCTCTATGCTTAGCACTTAGGAAGCTGAAATTATTTAACTTTTTCTGTTTGCTGTTTAATGTGTTTCTTTCTTAGTAGTATAAACTCTTTGAGGATAGGCATCTTGTCTGTGGTATAAGCGTGAGTGCTCAAACAACAATTGCTGGGATTGCTGTGAGAAAACCTAAGTCAAGTTAGCATTGTACCCGACACCACCAATTTTCTAACCAATCACGATCACTTAACAAATACATAGATTGTACCTAAGTCACAGAGAGGAACTTGCCCGAGATCACTCAGCTAGTAAGGGTTCAAAACCGGGCTTGAAATCAAACTCTTACGCACTACGTTTTGCTACCTTTGAAGGAGGTGGTAATGTTTGAAATTTTTATTTTGGGTATAAAGGAACGGGGGAAAACGCAGAGCATTGCTTAGCCTAAGCGGATCTGAATCTTTGTCTTCCCTCTGATTGGGGGAAAATGCAATCGGTGTCGGGGGAGGGAGACGTATTTTCTTGACGTGCGTTGGCCCACAAGTCTGAACCCGTTCCGGGGTGTCCGGGGAGCAGCCAGCATCCTCCAAGGCGGGCCAGGTCCCCGCCCGTCAGCCAGCGCCTCACAGGCCCCCTCCCGCCGCAGGGCCGCCGCGTGGCCACGCCGCGCCCGGACCCTGGGAAAAAAGTTTCCAAACGCCGCTGCTCGGTGCTGATTGGCCGAGGCGGACGCGGTCCCGTGGCGCTGCAGCCAATGGATGACGCGGGCCGCGAGCGCAAGGGCGGGGGCGGGGGCCCGAGGTCCCGGCCGCACCACCCTCAGCAGCCGCCGCTGTTTCTGCCGCCTCCGCTGTTGCAGCCGCCGCCCGTCCTCGTCGCCTTAGCTCGGGTAAGTGCGGAGCTGCAGCCGCCGCCGGGACTGAGGGCGGCCTGGGGACCGCCTCCGCCGCTGGGAAACTCCTCTGCCCCGCCCCGCCGCCAGGTGCGCTCTGGGACCCCTGGCCGCCGCGGTGCCGGGACCCTGGGGCTCTCCTCGCTTGCGCGTCGCTTCCTGGCCGCTCGGACTCGGGCGGTCCCGGGCACTTAGGTTCGAAATTCCCGCTTCCCTGGAACCTCCCTTGCTAACTTCGTGCCTTCCTACTCTCGTGTCCTCGAGCCCGGCTCCTCGCCTTTGCCAACTTTCTTTCTCTCGCTGCCCTCCTTGACTTCCTTGGTCCTTCTGCCCTCCGCGTCCCCAGCCCTCGCTGCTCTGCTACTCGGCTCTCCTGTTCCCTTCCACCCCAAACTCCCCTCCTGGACTCCCGAGTCTCTTTTCTCGCCTTGTGTTCTGCCCTTCCTCAATCCCCACCACCCCTTTTCCTTCGGCTGTCCCCCATCTCCCCTTCATTTCTCGTAGCTCTCCTCCTCGCCCACTTCCCCACCCTCTTCCACCCTCATTGCAGGCCTCTTTCCAAAAACCTCCTTCCTCCACCTCCCTCCCTTCGGGAACGTGTTTGGAACGGTCTCCTTTCCTCCGCGTTTCTCAGGTCTCTGCTGCAGGACGGTTCAGATTTCCTCTGACAGCACTTTGGGGACGGATTGGATAAAGGATGAAAACGCTTATTCTACAGCTTGAATGCTGCGGCTGGGCTTACCGACCTCTCCGAGGTCATGGGAAACCCCGTCACCCCCGGGACGCCGCTTTTGGGGAAGCTCTGCTTTATCTTCTCCAGTCTTCTCAGGTTCTCTGCCTCCTGAGGGTCTGAACGTCCCTGACTTCTTTGTTCAGGGTTTGTACTACTAGCTTGTGCCTTTTCTGCTTGCAGCCCGAGGCCCCTTTTAACTTCTTTATGAAGAAATGGCCTTTGCAGCGTGCGCTGGGCAGAGATATTTGTTGTTTTCTGTGCTAGTTTTGTGTGTGTGTTAGAGGATAGGATGGCGTTTTAGGACATGGGTAGGGTGCTTTGAAGAGGGATTGAATCCCAGTGACTCCCAGAGACACTTGGTACCTGACACCACCCAAACACACACACCGGTATTCAATCCGTTTTGAAGCTTCAATCTTTCCTCTTGGTGTATCTTTTATGTAGGACTAGATCCAGATGATCTATGTCCTTGAAGTCTCAGGGGCCTCTGGTTGGTATATTTTATCCCATTTTGGATAAGTGTGCGAACCAGAGAAATTACACTACCTTTCCCTAAAGACAGCGTTCTAACATGAGCACACCTGTGTACAGAAAGTTGGTGTCAGCTACTAGCACTGTGTTTGCATCCAGTACCAATGTAGATGCTTTGTATCTGCCTCTCCCAGCTGTGCCTGAACACTTAGTACAGGGGTCCAGTTCACTGTCCCTCAGACCGTTGGAGGGCCGGACTATAATTTAAAAAAAAACTATGAACAAATTCCTATGCACACTGCACATATCTTATTTTGAAGTAAAAAAACAAAACGGCAAAAACACCCGCATGTGGCCCCCGGGCCATAGTTTGAGGACGCCTGACTTAGTAGGTGTTCAGAAATGTTTGAAAAGGGATGGAGGAGGGGGAAACCACAGTAGGAAAAACTCATTCCCTGGCATTTTGGTTTCAGTAGAAAAAAATTATCCTGGAACAATAGCTATTCTATTTTTTTGTTCGGGTTAAAATTTCAAAAGCAAAATATGCTTACTGTGAAAGTCAAGGTATATAGTATTATGTCAGGTGTAAGTTCTCATCTCAGTGCCTGCTTTACCCAGATTCTGGTACATCCTTCTAGACCAGTGGTCGGCAAACTCATTGTCAACAGAGCCAAATATCAACAGTACAACGACTGAAATTTCTTTTGAGAGCCAAATTTTTTAAACTTAAACTTCTTCTAACGCCACTTCTTCAAAATAGACTCGCCAGGCCGTGGTATTTTGTGGAAGAGCCACACGCAAGGGGCCAAAGAGCCGCATGTGGCTCGCGAGCCGCAGTTTGCCGACCACGGTTCTAGACCCTTTGTATACAAAGAAGAAAGGGAGATAGATTTGTAAGCAAAAATGGCGTTGTTTCTTAATATGTCATGAACTTTCTTCCATTTTAGTATATATGATTATTATTATTATTTTTTAAATATATTTTATTGATTTTTTACAGAGAGGAAGGGAGAGGGATAGAGAGCTAGAAACATCCACCAGCTGTCTCCTGCACATCCCCTACCGGGGATGTGCCCGTAACCAAGGTACATGCCCTTGACCGGAATTGAACCTGGGACCTTTCAGTCCACAGACCGACGCTCTATCCACTGAGCCAAACCGGTTTCGGCTAGTACATATAATTATTTTTTAAACAATTTTACTTTATTATTATTTTTATATAGTTTTATTGACTTCAGAAAAGAAGGAAGAGAGAGCTAGAAACATCAATGATGAGAACCATTGATAAGCTGCCTCCTGCACGCCCCCACCGGGGATCGAGCCTGCAACTCAGGCATGTGCCCTTGACCGGAATCGAACCCTTAGTCCGCAGGCCTACGCTCTACCCACTGAGCCAAACCAGTTAGGGCAGTACATATAATTCTTAACAACTTCATAGTTTTCCAGCCAGTCCTCTGTTGATAGTTAAGTTTCTCCAGTTTCCACATCAGTGAATTGATGGTGTACAGTCTTGAGTATTTGTCCTTGCGTGCCTGTTTTTTAGGTAGATCATTATAGACATTGAAAGCACAAAAACAGAAGCCAGACTTGCTGACTCTTGACAGATCTTGCCCCAGTGATATCACCTCTGCAAAGTGCAAAGCCTGCTTTATAACGTAGAAGCTGTTGGAGCACGTGCTGGCATTTAGCAACTTTTCTCTCCCTTCCTTTCCCTTTGGCTCTTCCATTTGTTTTGATTGGGAAGGATTGGGGTTGGGGTGGAGAAGGGCTGTGAGTTAATTCCTGATGGTTTATAGGTGTGTATTGCTTCTGACCAGCATGCGCTGGCTTTCTTCACTCAGAGGGAAGCCAAGAGAGATTGCTTTGTTGTTGTTTTTCTGATTTTGAAATCAAAGGCATGTGTCTCAAGTGTGTTTTCAGACTTCTCTGTTAACTTTAATCATGGAAAACACACCCCCCCAAAAAAAAAAAAAAAAAACTTGGTGAAACACATTTTTGTAGGAGTGATAGTTCTAAGTTATATAAAATAGATACTTTTTGAACCACTTGTCTCAGTTTGTTCTTCTGTGCATGCTATAGAATATACAGTTGAGGTGCCCATTAGATTTGTCCATGATGGTGGGACACGATGACATGCTGGTGTATTGAAAACACAAGTTAGACTAAATGCCTGTAGCACAGATGAAATAAAGGCATGAAGTATCCGCTTTTAAGATTGTGGGTACAAGGTGTGTATATCATTACCAAGAGTTAACACCTGCCTGTCACAGTCAGTGCCTTTTAAAAGACCATGTGGGCCAAATGAAATGAGTGAATTTGATCTCTAATCAGTCTGTTTGCAATCCCAAGGAGACCTTGAACTTGAATTTAAAGACAACCCCCCAACCCAGTGGTCGGCAAACTCATTAGTCAACAGAGCCAAATATCAACAGTACAACGATTGAAATTTCTTTTGAGAGCCAAATTTTTTAAACTTAAACTTCTTCTAACGCCACTTCTTTAAAATAGACTCGCCCAGGCCGTGGTATTTTGTGGAAGAGCCACACACAAGGGGCCAAAGAGCTGCATGTGGCTCGCGAGCCGCAGTTTGCCAACCACGGCCCCAACCCCCCCGTCTCGTTTATAATGTTTCTGCTCCAGCTTTTAAAAAACCAAGTGATTGTCTTGCTTACTCTTACAGCTGAATAGCCTTAAAGTGACAAAATTGTTTATAAATGCCCAGCACACAGCAAATAGAAGGTGATGTTAAAATTCAGTAGATAATGCTGGAAAAAGGGAACATTTGCAAGTCATCTTACCTGCTTTCTGTGGCAGAGAATAACATTAGAACTTTGAGACATTTTCACATGGCAAAGGAAACATTTAAGATTGCTGTTTAAGTGCTTGCTTCCACAGCACATATACCAAAATTGGAACGATACAGAGAAGATTATCATGGCCCCTGTGCAAAGATGACACATAAATTTTTGAAGCATTCCATATTAAAAAAAAAAAAAGGTTGCTGTTTCAAAACAAAGCTGTTACTTCTTCCCTCTTACCTGTAATATATTTTTTCTCTTCCCTAAGGATTGTTTTTGAAGTGCAGAGGTTTTTGGTTGAAATGCAGGCTTGTGGTTTTTACCTTTAGTTGAAGGAATCAGAGATTTAGAGAAGGGTGTGCAAGCTGTGACATAAGCTCAGGTCTCTGCTTAGTTTCTCCCCAGTACCTGAAGTCCAAAACCAGATCCTTCCCATCAGCATGGTTGTATTTAGAGCGCTTCCCACAATGGAAGTGCCTCCTAAAACATCACAAATTAATTTCTTCCTTCGGGATTAAGTTTTGAGCCTCACTGGCTGTGATAACAGTATTTTAAGGATCCCTTTTCTAAGTCTCATCTGTCATAAGCGTGTAGGATGAGGTTATTAAATTCTAGTAACTATATCAGATACTCCTTATCATGTAAACCTGAGGAGGGGGTAGTTTCAAACATGGCGTCGTATCCTCCAACCCCTTCCCATCAAGGAGGTGCCACCCAGGTGCTGAGGGAGAGGGTTTCCCCATCCTGATAAGCATCTTAGGGATTTACAGATATAAATTATAAACTAGTCTTCAGAGGGTCTCTTGCTTCTTGCCTTTTCGTAACCTCATACCTCCATCAGCTAGTGGCCAATCTCTATCTTCCCCTACGTATGTTCATTCCATACGCATTTATTGAATGCCTGTCAGCATTGGGGATATAAAAGATGGAGAAGATCCCTATGTTCAACAACTGACATTCCAGTGAGGGACGATAAACAAAAACAAAACTCATAAAGTGATAACACAAAGTTGGGTTAGTATGATACTGAAGGGCTGGAGTGGGTATTTGGTAGTACTAAAATAAGGTCTCTCTGGGGAAGACATTTTAGCCGAGATCTGAATGGCAAGAAGGAAACCTGCTGAGAAGAGATCTGAAGGAAAAGCATTCTAGGCAAAGAGAACAAGTGCAAAGGCCCTGAGGTAGGGCAAGCTTGGTGTGTTAAAGCAACAGAAAGAAGGCAGTGTAGCTGGTGCATAAGCAAGAGGGGTAGGCGGGTGGGAAATGCTTAGAGAAATAGGCAGGGACTAAATATGTTGAACCCTGGACATGATCTTTTTGCAAACAGCAGGCAAAGTCAGTATACATTCATTGTTCCTAGTTCCTTACATTGTCACCCTGCTTTACGCAGACTTCCTCCCATGCTTTGCGTTTGTCCTTAAAAAGATCTTCAATGGCCACACAGTGCTCAGTTACAGTTGCACGGGCTCTGTGCTCTGGACACCTTAGACATTGGTTTGGTGACTGCATATTAGCTGTGTTCTGGGCTCATTAGAGCTTACGGGTTGAGCAGGGAGCACCATACCTAGGTTCACCCTTTCCTGGTGCCATGTTAATTATTACTGTTATTTACAGTCAAGGTACTCCATTCTTCTTACTCTAAGCAAATAAGACCTATCACTTTTTTATATATTAAATAGCACTCTTTTGTGACAGAAACCCAACCCTAACTGGTACAGCCAAGAAAGGGAGTTGGTTATCTCTCATAACCGTAAATCAGGTACAGCTGGATCCAGGCGCTCAAACAATATCATCAGGACCCAATCCCTCTACCTCTTGGTCCTGCTTTCCTGTGTTTTGGCTTCATTCTCAGGCTGTCTCCTCTCTTGCAATAGAAGGATGATCATTGGCACTCCGGGCTTACCTCCTACCATCTAACAAACCCTAGTGGAAAAAGAGAGTTCATTTCTCCTATCCCCACCCCCACCCCAGCTTTATGGTTATACTAGTGATTGACATATAAAATTGTGTAAGTTTAAGGTGTACCACATGATGGTTTTATGCATGTATATATTGCAAAGAGATTATCACAGGTTAGTTAACACTTCCAGAGACTTTGTTTCTTGATAGCTCTGCAAAAGGTGTGGGTCCGGACACTTGTTGGTTTAGCTTGAGTTAGGCCCACCCTTGTTATTGGCTTAGCTTGGGTTAAGTCCAACCCTGCACCAATGACGTATTCAGCTTGCAGAAGGCTGATCCCTGTCATTGGCTCACTGTTGGGTAGGCACACCCGTAAGCCAGTTACTGATGCTGGAGGCATGAGTAGTCACGTGCCTTCTCCCAGGTGCAGAAGATGATGTCAAGTTCATCTGAACCACATGGAATGAGTGTAGAGTCAGTTTCTCCAAGGGAATATTGGGATGCTGTTACAGGAAGATGGAAGGAGGAATGCTGGACTAGAAAAAAATCAACCGATTAACAGCTTTCTACTCCATTTGGCCTCGCTGCTTGGCGAGTTTTCAGAGAAATTGTTCTCAGAAGGGTGTAGGTGGGAGGTCTCATGGCATACTTTCTCCGAATTAGGAAAGAAGAGAAATTAGGAGGGCCAGAAGATGTGCATACAGTTAGTTACTAGCAGGTGTAGAGTTATCAGTGAGTGCTGTGCTCACATATAGGTATTATTGTTCAAATTCTGCCAGAGATCCAGAAGTTGGTGATTGTATCCATGTCAGCACTGACATATTTAGCCGAATTATTTGTACTTTTAGCCCAAAATACAGCTTGTTGGTTATGCCTTGCAAAGTGAGGGGTTGCGTTCATTCTTTTGTCCCCAAGGACACACACTGCAGACTGTGAGCTCCTTTGAAGGAAGGAAGGGACCTCGGAGGCATCTAATTTGGGTTTCCAGTGACCTTTTGACAAGCTCAGAGCCTTTAATAAATTCAGAAAATAAGCTATTATATCCAGAGGCTCCATCAGCAGGGAGTCTATAAACTGATACTGTGAATAGAACGTTTCCTAACCTCTGCTCTGGATATCTCAAAATCCTCATAGCCGAAGCCGCCAACCCCCACTCCCCTCTAGCTGTGGTCTACTTTGTCTCCTTTTCTACTCACACCCAGTTCTCCAAAACCCCATGGACTTCCTCTTCGTCACCTCCCACGTACTCCTCCACCCCAGTTTATTTCTCCTCCCTCTTCCATTGTGTTGAAATATTCTTGCTCACATTACCAGTGACCAACATTTTGCTAAGTCTCTTGGATATTTTCCAATCCTTATCTTACCATCTTCTCTGTTGCATCATGGATACTGTGGAGTGTCGTTGTTCCCCCCACTACTCCCCTTCCCCATGACACCGTCTATGCTAGGACAGCTCTCTGTTTCTCCTCTGTCTCCTCCAATTACTGTTTCTTTCCTTGCCCCCCTTTTCAAACATTGGCATTCCTCAGAGTTCCATAAATAGCCCTCATTAGATTCTCCAGCGGTTCCGTCACAAGAAAAAGGAAAGAATCAGCTACAAACTCATAACTCTTAAGTGTGTATCATTAGTCCAGAATTTACCTCCGAGTTTAAGATTCAGTGTTGCATCTAGATATGTCTAATAATATCTCAGACTGGGTTCATTATCCCCTGCCCTAAAGATTTTCCTTCTGCTATTCTGCATCTGTGGTGACGGGGGTGGGGGTGGCACCCAGTTGCCTATGCGAGAACCCTAGGAGGTGTCCTCACCTCCATATTTTCTTATTTCCCCTCTTCCCAATGTGTTAATCAGCAAATCCTGACAGTTTTATCTGTCCATGGAATGAAACCTGCAGGTGGGCTGTATTTTGTCTGAGTTTAGTTTTAGTGACTTGGCAATGTTTTATCATTTAGTCCATTGTAAAGTTCGGGAATTCCCCACCCCCACCCCCATTATATAGATCAGCTGTTTAACCAGGGTAATAATTTTAAAACTTTCTCTCCTAGACACCATGCCACAAGAAGAGTGACTTCTTTCATTTTCACAATGGAGGACTCTGGGAAGACTTTCAGCTCTGAGGAAGAAGCAGCTAACTATTGGAAAGATCTGGCTATGACCTACAAACAAAGGTCAGTTCTCCAGAGTTCACCCTGCTTTTTCTTTCCATAATGATGGCAGCAGTCATTTTGGGGGGCATATTATCTGATAAGCACTGCGAAGGCTTAACATACATTATCTCAGTTAAATCTCAAAACTACCCCATGAAAAAGAAAAACATGATCTTCCCATTTTACAAATGAGGAAACTGATCCTTAATGAAGGCAACTAACTTGCCAGGTCACACAGCCAGTAAGTAGCAGAGATAGAATTTGAACTCCAAAGCCTGATGTCCTAAGTAAACTACTAATTTCCATCTTATTTTTCCGGCAGCGTTTTATCAATTCCTCGAAGCCATATCTGGTCAGTGCTTCATGTGGGGGGAAAATACTCCCTGAATCTAGCAAAATGGGTTGTTGCAATTTTAAAAACCTGAAACCAGTGTTTCAGTGCCCATATCTGGGAGGCGTGTGCGTGTGTGTGTGCGTGTGTGTGACATGTCATTAGTTGGTTCCAACTCCTGGCAACTCTGTAAATGAGTGATGTCCACAAGGTCTTGTCTTCAACAGCCCTACTCAGCTCTTGTAGACTCAAGCTCATGGCTTTTATGAAGTCAATCCATCGCCTATTTGTCTTCTATTTTTCTCAGCATTATTGTCTTTTCCAAAGAATCCTGTTTCTCATGATGTGTCCAAAGTAGCTTCAGTTTTGTCATTTTTGCCTCCAGTGATGTTTCAGGCTTAATTTGCTCTAGGACCAACCTGTTTGTCTTTCTGGTGGTCCAGAGTATTTGTAGAGTTCTTCTCCAACATAGTTCATGAATCAGTTTTTTTACTATCAGCCTCCTTCACTGCAATGTTCTCATCTGTGCATAGTAATGGGGAATACGAAGGTGTGGATGAACTTAGCCTTGGTCTCTATTGACATCTTTGCTTTGGTGCTCTTTCCTAAGTCTTTTGAGTCTCAGCTTTCTTTTGATTTCTTGGCTGCAGTCTCCATTTGAATTGACTAGACCAAGGTAAGCAAAAATCTTGAACAAATTTGATGTCTTCATTGTCTATGTTAAAGTTGTATGTTTTCTTCTATAGGCATGATTTTTGTCTTTATGGACACATTATAAGGGTGGGTGTGATAAATGACATTTGTATTATGACAAATTTCCACTTATAAATAAATCTGCAGAGGATTCACAATCGAAATTATGTTTCCTACATGTTGGGCTCAAAAATATATGTTGAATGAATGAGTGAAGAGTGAATTGGTTAAGAAATGGCTTTGGCATCAGGCACGCCTGGATTCAGGTCCAACCTCTGTTTCTGGCTTGTTATGTGACCTTGAGACAAATCACTCACCTTGTCTGAACCTCATCTTTTCATCTGTAAAATGGGGGAAATGATAGTTTCTGCCTCAAAAGGTGGTTGAATAAAAAGCTAACCCATGTATAAGACTTGGCAACATGTAAGTGCTCAGTATATTATTATCTGACGTCTGGGAATTCTGCTGCAGGGCAGAGAACACACAAGAGGAGCTCCGAGAATTCCAGGAGGGAAGCCGAGAATATGAAGCTGAATTGGAGACACAGCTACAACAAATTGAAACCAGGAACAGGGACCTCCTGTCAGAAAATAACCGCCTTCGCATGGAGCTAGAAACCATCAAGGTGAGGGGGTGAGAGGAAATGCTTCCAGGGTGGCAAGTGTGACTGGGAAAGCGAGCCCTGCAGAGCAAGGGCCGTGGCCCTGGGCTCACTCCCACCTCCAGGCCTGCTGAGTGGATGTGGTGGTTGAACACTTTATGTTCCAGGAGCTCTGTGAGAAGCAAGTCACACGTATGTCCCCAGGGCCATTCTTTGATTGTCTATAATAATCTCATGAGGCATGTGAAAAGTAGACAGTTTTAGAGTATTGAGGGTTGCTAGACTTGCTGATCATCTCTCTACACTAATAAAAGAGAAACAAGCAAATTAACCATCACTCCGCTACACCCACCAGCCAATCAGGAGCATGTATGCAAATTAACCCAACAAAGATGGCAGTGGCCACGGAGCTGGAGCGAGCAGGAGGCTTGGCTTGCCCCTGCTGATGGAGGGCGCCAAGCTTCCCGCCTTCCCTGGCCAGCCCTGGCCTCCGCTCAAGGCTACAAAGTTTCAATTATAGAAGATAAATAAATCCCAAATACTTGCTTCCAGCCGGCCCTGGCCTCCACTCAAGGAGGCACTGAAAAAAAAGAAAAAAAGGAAGGGCTGGGAGCTTGGGTCGCCAGGGGGTGTGGCCAGCCTGCAAACAGCCATCAGCCCCTCACCTAGGCTGGCCAGGCACCCCAGCAGGGACCCCCACCCTGAAGGGGGTGTGGCCAGCCTGAAAACAGCCCTCAGCACCTCACCCAGGCTGGCCACACCCCCATGGCATGATCCCTGTAAACTGGCAGTCGAACATCCCTTGAGGGGTCCCAGATTGGAGAGGGTGCAGGCTGGGCTGAGGGACCCCACCCCCGTGCACAAATTTCGTGCACCGGGCCTCTAGTCCTATCTAATAATAGACAAATATGCAAATTGGCCATACCTCTGACACACCCACAAGCCACGCCTACCATCCAATCAGAGCGAGTATGCAAATTAACCCAAACCAAGATGGCTACAGCCACAGAGAGCAAGGTTTCCTAGGTAACAGAGGAAGCCAAGCTTTCCGCCTGCCCTTGCCAGGCCTAAGACTCCAATCAAGCTACAAAGTTTCAATTATAGAAGGTAAACAAATTCAAATGGCGGCAGAATGGAGCTTGAGAGAGCAGGCCAGGGTTGCCGCCGGCAACAGGGGAAGCAAAGCTTTCCGCATACCCTGGCCGGGCTCACCCGCTTAAGGCAACAAAGTTTCAATTATAACTCCAACACAAATGGCTGCCAGCCTCAGAGTGAGCCCCAGGCTTGGCTCCGCTCCAGGCTACAAAGTTTCAATTGTAGAAGGAAAATAAATTCCAGATACCAGGGCCTCCGCTTGGGTTGCCAGGGGGCGTGGCCCGCCTGCAAACCACCACAGGCCCCTCGCTCAGGCCGCCCCATACCCCAAGGGAACCCCCACCTGATCCGGGACGCCCTTCAAGGCAAACCAGCTGGCCCCCACCCCTGTACCAGGCCTCTATCCTATCTAATAAAAGAGTACTATGCAGATTGATCATCACTGCAACACACAATATAGCTGCCCCCATGTGGTCAAAGATCCTGCCCCCATGTGGACACAAGATAGCCACCACAAGATGGCCAGCAGGAGAGGGCAGTTGGGAGGCACCCGGCCTGCAAGGGAGGGCAGTTGAGAAGGACCAGGCCTGCAAGGGAGGGCAGTTGGAGGTGATCAACCCTGCAGGAGAGGGCAGTTAGGGGTGACCAGGCCGGCAGAGGAGGGAAGTTGGGGGCAAACAGGCTGGCAGCAGAGTGGTTTAGGGGGTGATCAGGCTGGCGGGCAGAAGCGGTTATGGGCAATCAGGAAGGCAGGCAGACAAGCAGTTGGGAGCCAGCAGTCCTGGATTGTGAGAGGTCCCAGATTGGAGAGGGTACAGGCTGGGCTGAGTGACAACCCGCCTCCGTGCACAAATTTCATGCACTGGGCCTCTAGTCCTACAGAATAAAAAGGTAATATGCAAATTGCATCACTCCGCTATGCCCACGATTGGGCCGGCTGGAGGCACGGGGGGCGGGACTCAGGGTGGCCGATTGGCTGGCGGGAGGAGCAGGGGGCGGGGACTCGCGAGTCCCCGACCCCTGCTCCTCCCGCCGGCCTAAAAGGCCAGCGCTGCAGAAGGACCCATGGGGCCGGCGGAAGACTCTGGTGGTGGAACTTGGGGTGGCCGATTGCGTGGCTGCCGGCACCAGTTTTCCGCCAGCAGCAGTTTTCCTCTGGCCACCCGCCGATCAAAGCACCTCCCGATCGGAGTTCCTCTCGGGGTTGCCAGCTGGAGGCGCTCTGATCGACAGGTGGCCAGAGGAAAACTGGTGCTGGCGGAAAACTGGTGCCGGCAGCCAGGTGAAGGAAAAGTCTATTGCACGAAACTTCGTGCAACGGTCTTCTAGTATATATATAAAAGGCTAATATGCAAAGTATCCCCTCAGGAGTTTGACCAGGAGACCGGGAGTTCGATTGTTCGCTATGATGTGCACTTACCACCAGGGGGCGGTGCAGAACGAAGGAAGGCCCTGATCAGTCCTGATTGCCAGCCAGACCTAGGGATCCTACCTGTGCACAAATTTCATGCACTGGGCCTCTAGTTGTATTATAAGGTCCAGGGTTGTGCTTTCTAGTATGGTAGCCCCTAGGCACAAGTGGCTATTGACATTTACATTAATTAAAATAAAATCAATAAAAATTTAATCCCTCAGTTACACTAGCTACATTTCAAGTGCTCAGTAGGCACATGTCTCTAGTGGGTCTGATGATTGGACAGAGGGGTTGTACAATGTTTCCATCATCACAGAACGTTCTGTTTGGACAGTGCCCGTCTAGAGCAGGTTCCCAGACCTGGGCACTGTTGACATTGGAAGCAAGATAATTATCCGTTGTGAGGGCTAAGTTTTGCATTATAGGATGTTTATCAGAATCTGGTCTCCACCCACTAGATGCCAGTAGCACCCCCTCCACCGTGTGTGACGGCCAAAAATATCTCCAGACCTTGCTAAGTATCTGGAGAAACACTGCTCTAAAGGGTAAAGACTGCCTTCTGGACGTTCTTTAGGGCTTAGCACATGATCACTAAGGATAACACTGTGCCCTGGAGACTGTGGTTCTCCGCCCTCACTGCCAGGCAGATCACCTGGCCAGCTTGGTAAACATCAGACAGGCCCGAACCTACCCCTGCCCTGAGATTCCTGTTCTCAGTAAGTCTGGGTGGGGCCCTGGCATGTCTGCTTATCTCTTATGTATTTTTTCTTAATAAAGTTCCCCGTGTAAATTTTGATGAGCTGCTGTGGGAACGAGCCAAGGTCCTGCAGTGTTAGGTGTGATGGAGGGAGACGTGCTATTCGCCCTCTGGAAGCTTCTTGGGGAAGACAACCTAACACCAGGAAGCACTTAAGGAAAAGATGCTTAGTTACCGTACATAGTATGAGCATGAAACCCTCCTGAGAGAGAAAGATCTGCATGGGTTGGACTTGAGCTAGTGTTTGAAGTCGGGGGCGTGTGTGTGTGTGTGTGTATGTGTGTAGTCAGTAACTTGGTGCCCACGGTTGATAAAGAATTCATCTGGCCCTAGCCGACTTGGCTCAGTGGATAGAGCATTGGCCTGCGGACTGAAGGGTCCCAGGTTCAGTTCCCGCCAGGGGCACATGCCTGGGTTGCGGGCTTGATCCCCATTTGGGGGCGTGCAAGAGGCAGCCAATCAGTGGTTCTTTCTCATCATTGATATTTCTGTCTCCTCCTCCCTTCCTCTCTGAAGTCAATAAAGAAATAAAAAAAAAAAGAGTTCATCTGGATCTGCCACAGATACAGACAAGAGTTAGTGTCAAGTGGACCTTGGGAGTCCTGGCTTTATTGGTACATGGGAAAAAGCGAGACCAAAAAATGGATTGGGTCCCTGGCTAGTGTGGCTCAGTGGTTAGAATGTCAACCTGTGCACCAAAGGGTTAAGAGTTTGGTTTCTGGTCAAGGGTACATGCCTGGGTTGCAGGTTCGATCCCCAGCACTGGTCGGGGCACCTGTGGGAGGCAACCAATCAATGTGTCTTATATCCATGTTTCCTCTTTCC
Organism: Eptesicus fuscus; assembly: GCF_027574615.1. Taxonomy (NCBI): domain Eukaryota; kingdom Metazoa; phylum Chordata; class Mammalia; order Chiroptera; family Vespertilionidae; genus Eptesicus; species Eptesicus fuscus. Next base: position 22,849,751 of record NC_072476.1, read on the forward strand.
TCTCTTCCTGCCTCCCCCTTCCTTTCCCCTTTCTCTATCTCTCTCTCTCTCCCTCCCTCTCTCCCTTCCACTCTCTCTAAAAAAATCAATGGAAAAAAATATCCTTGGTGAGGATTAACAACAATAACAAAATGAATTGGAGATTTGAGAGATGGGGAGGGACAGAGGGAAGACCCCAAAGACCTTGGAAGCTGAGCAGCGAGTTGAAGCTTTTATGCCGTAGACCACAGAGCATATGTGGCCATTTGCAGGTCAGTCTGGCCCATAGATGTTGTTTGTTAGCTGTTAGTTGTTTTTATTCAACATTTTATCATGAAGGTTTTGAAGCACACAGCAGATGGAAAACGTTTTCCAGTAAACACCTGTGTATCCACCACCCAAGCTCTACCAGTAACCTTGGCCATACTTTCCATTACATATCCATCCGTCAGTCTGTCTTATGTTTTGATGCATTTCAGAGTGAATTGCAAACATCTATACTATACACTTCCCTTTAAATACTTCAGCATGCTAATAGTAACAAGAGTTCAGTGTTTGTTTACAGTTTATTCTTTTGATGGTAAAATTTATATCTTTAATATCAACATTCAAAGTTATGAGGCTATAAAAATCTGGAATTCCGATTTCCTATGAGCATTGGCAGATCTGGCTACACCAGGCCTGCATTCTTTCACACCAGCAAAAAGCTGAGTAGTGGTTGCTTAGAGCAAGCATTCTCCAGTTCACCCCGGTCCCCACTGCTGCCCCCACCACCACCTCCGACACTGAGGGATAAGTGTCACTTTCTTTATTCCTACACCTGTTCCACTTCACTCGTTTTATTAACAGCCTGGTCCCTGCAGGCATTAGTATTTAACCTCTGCACCAAGGAAACATAGTCCTTAAATTGAAGGGGATTCTTGGGATGGAAAACTATGGAAGGAAGATCAGTGATATGGCTGATATTTTGAAGGAGGAAGGAGGCCCTCCATGGATGCTTGAATAAATATCAAGTTATTACTAAGTAATTGACGGCCTCAGAACTGAGCCCTTGTACCTGCAGACCACCATTACAAGCACACGACAGGTCCGTGAGACTCGGAGTATAGAGCAGGGGAAGAAATAGAAATACCTTGGAGTAAAGTGTCACCAGCCCATATTTGTCACCTAAGAGGAATGTAGTCAACTGAATCAGACTTGTTGACAACTGGCTTATTCATCACAAGTTGAATAAAAAAAGCCTGTAAAGGATCAAACAGAGCATCTATTGATGCCTCCATCAGCTGACAGCTCATTATAATTAGCCCCAAATGAAAGCGCAACATTTCAGCAATAGTTTTTCATGTCCACGAGTTCAAAGGACTTCCTTTGAATCTCTGTGCTGGTGGAGAAGCTCGTTAACTGCATCCTCTGAGAACCTGAATTTGAATTTAGGTTAATAATCTAGGATCCTGCACCCTCTTGTTTTATCTAGAGGTGCACCCTCCTGAAGGGTGTGAGGCCATCAGGGCCACGCCTGAGAATTTGCTGTGCACGGGGTCTGGTCTGCCCCTGCTTGCCTCAGTGGAGACACTTTCTCTGCTCACGGCCAGGAAACGGAGTATCAGAGGGGACCCAGCAGGCTGAGCATGTGAAATGCTCTCCCTGTCCTCACCCTGTAAATAATCTGCTTGTCCTGTGGGCGTTCCTCTTCCCAGTGGCTCTCCACGCCTCCCGGCCTAGGCACCATTACGTCATTCTAGCAACAGCTTTGTTTACTCGGCTGGGTGTAAAGAAGAGAAAGGAGTTTGTCTATTTTTAGTGATTTTTTTTTTTTCTTGAACTTTCTAAGTAGACCTTGGGCATTTCCTGTGGGAAGTATTTTCTTTTGCGTGTAGATGAAGGAAAGGTAGTAAGGGTGTTTGGTGAAGAGGGAGTGAGGGTGGGAGAGAAAGAAGGAAAGAAAGGGGAAGAGAGATTAACACCTGTACCACCTGGATTGAGATGGTGAGGGCAGTTTGGCATAGTTGTTTTAAGAGCAGAGGCCCAGTTGGCCCAGGTTGGATCTTGGCTCCATCATTTGTTACCAGTTGACTTTGGGCTAATTCTGTAGCTGAGCCTCAGTCCCCACATCTCTGAAATGGCATTACATGAGGCAGTGTAATTGGCCTACTGAGCCAGAGGCTGCCACAGAGTAAACGATAAATGTTAGCTTCTATAGTTGGGCAACAATAGGTCATTGAGATCTGGGCTATTCCTTGCCTTGGAAAGCACTAAGCTTCCTCTCATATTTCATATCAGGTTCCCCCCCCCCCCTCTTTGTTCCTTTCCTCCCTCCCTCTCTCCCTCCCTTCCTTCCCTGTTTTCCTTCCTTCCTTCCTTTCCTCTCCCACAGGTCCAGAAGTTCCTTCTGACTCCCCCATGCTGCAGGGGAAGTGTCCTGGATCACAAAGTCAGAACATTTGTCAATCGGAGTACATGATGTCCTGCTCTTATTGTGTGGTACATGCTACCAAAGTCATTGTGATCCCCGATGTTCTCTTTATGATCCAGAAATGTCCTGCGACATGGATTCATATTGTCCTCACAGAATAGGCATGGGGAGGTTTATGTGGCTTTCTATGGTTGCGGAGAGTGGGGGGAATGGATGCTCAGTGGCTAAAAACAACATGTATCTGCCCTGATGGTGTGGCTCAGTGGTTGAGTGTCAACCTGTGAACCAGGAGGTCACTGTTTGATCCCCGGTCGGGGCATATGCCTTGCCCAGGTTGTGGGCTCAATCCCTGGTGTGGGACATGCAGGAGTTGGCTGGTCAGTGATTCTCATCATTAATGTTTCTATCCCTGTCTCTTCCTCTCTCTGAAATAAATAAAAACATTTAAAAAACACACGCATGTGTGTACTACAAGAGGAGCGCATGCATTCCAGAATTAGCCTTCAGTATTTTAAGGAGGTGACAGGGAAGGGGGAGATAAACAGAGCTTATCAGAAGCCTTAAATCATTCATTCAGTGTCGATTTTGTCATTCAGGAGAAGTTTGAGACGCAGCATTCTGAAGGCTACCGGCAGATCTCCGCGCTAGAGGATGACCTAGCCCAGACAAAGGCAATTAAAGATCAGCTGCAGAAATATATCCGGGAGCTGGAGCAAGCCAATGATGACCTGGAGAGAGCGAAACGGTACGTCAGGAAGAAAACAGGCCTCGGAGCCTTTTGTCTCTGCTTTTTGCCACCAGCACCTGGGGCCCAGGCACCGTGCTGAGTATAGAGAGTTCAGCAGTGAGTCAAACCAAGCCAGCGTCCTTACGATCTTACAGTCTCATAGGGCCCAGTGGTCGGCAAACTCGTTAGTCAACAGAGCCAAATATCAGCAGTACAACGATTGAAATTTCTTTTGAGAGCCGAAAACCGACTTCTGCGCACGGGCCACGAAGTTTCAGTCGCACTGTACGTGCGCGCGCCCGCACGTGGTATTTTGTGGAAGAGCCACACTCAAAGGGCCAAAGAGCCGCATGTGGCTCACGAGCCGCAGTTTGCCGACCACTGTCATAGGCAGATAAGCACAACTTAATTCCAGTAGTAAGTCCAGGGTGCCATGGGGGCAAGTGACAGGATATCTTAATTTGGCCTTCTGTGAGATAATGTCTGCAAGGCTTCCAGAGGAAGTGCCATGGAGGGGAGGTGAAGAATGAGGGGCGGATAGGCATCTTCCAGGGGAAGAGTGGGAGGCGAGAATGTTTCAGGCAGAAGGACAAGCTTGTGCTACATAAATAAGGCCTGACAGTAAGAAGGAAAGAAGTATGTTCAAAGAACAGTATTTCTTAAACTGATAGTCTGTTGTTAACAGAACACTAACAGTGGTAACTAACATTAATTGAATAACTACACTGAGCCAGGTGCTATTTTTGTAAGAAAGCACTTTTAAAAAAAATTTAGATAAGAATTACATACAGTGACATGCACAGATCTTAAGTGCACAGTTCCAGCAGTTTGGACAAATGCGTATGTTCATGGAACCCACATGCTGTGAACACATGGAGCCTTTGCATTGTCCCCACAGTTTCCTGCATTATGTTTTGGGGGTTTCTTTAGGGCTCAGATATACATGCTGAACTTTTCAATCTACTTAGTTAATATTGTATCACTTCAGGTACACTGTAACAACTTCGCACCTTATAATTTCATTTACCTTCCTCAAACTTTATGCTGCAATTGTATTAGCTATTGCTACATTTACAGATGCTAAGGATTCCACAACACACTTGGAATTTTTGCTTTAAAAAGCCAAGTGTATTTTAAAGACATTAAAGACAGTAAAAAGATAGCCTTTTATATTTATCTCCATACGCACCATTTTTGGTTTATTCTTCCTGGGTATCTGGGTTTCCCTATGGTATCATTTCCCTTCAGCTTGGAGAACTACTCCTAGGATTCTTGTCGTGCACGTCTGCTGACGATGAATTCTCCTAGTTTGGGTTTATCTGAAAATATCTTTCATTTGCCTTTTTTTTTTTTTTTTTTATTTAAATTCTTTTAAATGGACTTTTTTTTTTTTTTTAAGCAGTCTTAGGTTTATGGCAATATTGAGAGAAAAGTACAGAGAGTTTCTGTATATCCCCTGTTCATACATGTACAACCTTCCCAACTATGGATATCTCCCACCAGAATGGTACACTAGTTACAATCAGTGAACTACATTGGCACATCATTATCAACCACAGTCCATACTTCACCTTAGGGTTCACTCTTGGTGTTGTACATTCTCTGGGTTTGGACAAATGTATTATGATATACTAGAGACCCAGTGCACGAAATTCGTGCATGGGGGAGAGGGGTGTGTGTTCCTCAGCCCAACCTGCACCCTCTCCAATCTGGGACCACTCGAGGGATGTCCGACTGCCCATTTAGGCCCGATCCCTGGGATTGGGCCTAAACGGGCAGTCGGACATCCCTCTCACAATCCAGGACTGCTGGCTCCCAACCTCTTACCTGCCTGATTGCCCCTAACCGCTTCTGCCTGCCAGCCTGATCAGTGCCTAACTGCTCCCCTGCCGGCCCGATTGCCCCTAACTGCCCTCCCCTGCAGGCCTGGTCACCCCTAACTGCCCTCCCCTGCTGGCCTGGTCGTCCCCAACTATCCTCCCCTGTAGGCCTGGTCCCCCCGCAACTGACCTCCCTTTCAGGCCTTGTCCCTCCCAACTGCCCTCCCCTGCTGGCCTGATCGCCCACAACTGCCCTCCTCTGCTGGCCATCTTGTGGCCGCCATCTTTGACCACATGAGGGCGGCTATCTTGTGTGTTGGAGTAGAGGCCCGATGCACAAAGATTCGTGCAAGAATGGGCCTTCCTTCCCCTGGCTGCCGGCACTGCCTTCGCTCTGGCCCGGAGCCACCTTTCCGCCTTCCCACGCTGCCCAGAGGCCCCAGCAGCTGGGGTGGTACAGAACGCCTGCGTCCTGCCCCGCCCCTGGCTGCTTGGTGCCTGCGTATGCAAATTAACCCGCCATCTTTGTTGGGTTAATTTGCATACTCCTGATTGGCTGGTGGGCATCACGAAGGTATGGTCAATTAGCATGTTTCTCTTTTATTAGTGTAGATAGGCTGTCCATCATTGTGGTATTATACAGAGTAGGTTCACTGCCCTAAAAATCCGCTGTGCTGTTTATTCATCCCTCCCTCCTCCTAACCCCTCTTAACCACTGATCTTTTTACTGTCTCCATAGTTTTGACTTTTCCAGAATGTGATAGAGTTGAAAATAAAGAGGATGTATAGCCTTTTTGTATTGGCTTCTTTCATTTAGTAACATGCATTTAAGGTTCTTCCATGCCTTTTCATAGCTAATTTCTCTTCAGCGCTAATAATAATTCCATTGTCTAAATATGCATCACAGTGTTTTTATCCACTCACAGATTTTCTAATTATAAACATGTAAATTAAGCAGAGGAGTGAGGTTCTCAATAACTAGAGGAAGTATACATCTTTAGCTCAAGTACGCATCATTCATGTTACTCTTCATGGCTAGTCCTGCATGGCTTTGCTCCAGGTCTCTTTGCCCATTATGTGAGCTCATGAATACATATATATATATTTGCTTGGATGAGGATTCATCCAACAAAAAATTCCAGCCCTACCTGGTTTGGCTCAGTGATAGTGTCAGGCTTCGGACTGAAGCATCCCCGGTTCAATTCCGTACAAGGACACGTGCCCGGGTTGTGGGATCAAGGCATGCAGGAGGCAGCCAATCAATGATTCTCTCTCATCATTGGTGTTTTTATCTTTCTCTACCTCTCCCTTTCTCTCTGAAATTAATAAAAATATATTTTTAAAAAATTCCATCTGATAGCAGTTCCACAGGACATGTGAAAGAACATAATTATACTTCAAGGTACCAGCCCTAAAATGTTATGCCATGGTTGTACAAACCCTAATTGTCCCTCTGTTATCTGCTAATTAAACACATAAAAAGAAAATGCTTTGAATTATATGCAAAGACAAAGCATTCCTACACTGTTTAATCATATTATCAAGATCATTCTTGGTTTATTGAGCACTAAAGGAAACTCCTATCTGGCATATATCAAATCACTTTAATGATTGAAGGTGAAAAGAAAGTAAATCTATAAACATCAGCATAAATATAGCAAAGCAGAAGTACATTTCTTTTCTTTTTTTTTTAACTTTTTTTTTATTAATTACTTTATTGATTAAGGTATCACATATTTGTCATCAACCCCGACCCCATTCCCATCCCAAACCCCCCCACACTCATGCCCCCATCCCCCTGTTGTCCGTGATCACTGGTTAGGCTCATATGCAAGCACACAAGTCCTTTGGTTGATCTATCTCCCTTGTCCCCACCCTCCACTACCTTCCCTCTGAGGTCTGACAGTCTGATCATTGCTGTTCTTGTTCCTCAGTCTATGTTGTTCATCATTTCCCCTAGATGAGTGAGCTCATGTGATACTAGGAATACACTTATAGGAACCGAAAATGAGACAAGCAATAATGGTTATGCTGAGAGGCAAATGAATCAGTCTATAGTGAGTTTCTTTCTGGGCCAAAAGTTGTTTTGAGTCCCGATTTCTATGTCCAACAGTTGTTTAGGTGTACATAACAGCAATGATATTTCAGTTCTGGATGGTGGACAAATGGTGGTAATACAGGTCCGACCCTCTCTGGTTTGGTCCTGGGAAATCTGCAGTGACGCACATCTGCTGACTGCTAGTATGGCAAGGCATGGTCAGCGTCTTCCATCTCTGGACTGTTTCTCTTCTGTCTTCATGGCAGAAGTACATTTCTAAGTGTTAATTTTATTTCAGATGTTTTAGCCTTTTAGGACACACTTTTTAAAAATTTAAAATTTTCAATTACAGTCGACATACAATATTATATTAGTTTTGGGTGTACAGCGTGATGATTAGACATTTAACTAATGAAGTGATCCCCCTGATAAGTCTAGTACCCATCTATCTGACACCATTACATGGTTATTAAAATATTGACTATATTCCTTATGCTGTACTTTATATCCCTGTGACTGTTTTATAACTGGTAATTTGTATTTCTTAATCCCTTCTTTTTCACTGAACTCTCTGAACACCCCTCCCATGCGGCAACCACCAGTTTGTTCTCTTTATCCATTCATATATTTTAAAAAATATTTTTATTGATTTAAGAGAGGAAGGGAGAGGGAGAGAGAGATAGAAACATCAATGATGAGAGAGTATCATAGATCAACTGCCTCCTGCACACCCCCTACTGAGGATCAAGCCTGAAACCTGGGCATGTGCCCTTGACCAGAATCAAATCCGGGACCCTTCAGTCCACAGGCCAATGATGCTCTATTCACTGAGCCAAACTGGCTAGGGCAGTAGATATATCTTTTTGAGCATCTGCATATTTTCCTTAGATAATTCCTAGAAGTGAAATTATCTGACTAGACCTCTGAATAATTTTAAGGCATATTATTGTTATTTTTTGAAATCCTCACCCAAGGATTTGTTTCAGTGATTTTAGAGAGAGAGACAGAAAGAGAGAGAAACATTGATTGGTTGTCTCTACCTGACTGGGAATCGGACCAGCAACTCGGGTATGTACCCTGACCAGGAATTGAACCCACAATCTTTGAGTGTGTGGGATGATGCTTTAAACAACCAAGCCACATAGCCAGGCCTTCCATTGATTTTTTTCCAGAGAATGGAACAGAGTGGGAGAGACACAGAGAGAGAAACATGGATGTAAGAGAGACACATCAATGGTTGCTTCCTGCATGTACCCGGACCAGGCCAGGTACAGAGTCTGCAACTGAGGTATGTGCCCTTGGCCAGAATCGAACCTGTGACCCTTCAGTCTGCAGGATGATGCTCTAACCACTGAGAAAACTGGCTAGGACAGTTGTTACATTTTTTTTTTTTTTTTTTATTTGAGAACTCTCTCTATTTCTTGGTTAGTCTAGCTAAAGGTTTGTCAATTTTATCTCTTCAAAGAACCAGCTGTCAGTTTCATTGATTTCCTATTGCCTTTTTAGTGACTCTTGCATTTATTTTGGATCTGATCTACATTATTTCCTTCCTTCTAACTTTGGGCTTCAATTGTTCTTTTTCTAGTGCCTTTAGGTGTAAAGTTTGTTTATTTGAACTTTTTCTTATTTCTTGAAGCCACCTTTTTTTCCACTGAATTGAACTCAGCTCTGTTTAATGTTAACTTCCCATATATCCTGCGATCTAATTCAGCATTCTCTATTTTGGTCCAATGTATAATTTATGAATTACTATACCAACACTATAATGACTTGATTACTGTGGCTTTATAGTATGTTTTGACTGGCAAGCCACTGGCATACCATTTATCCCACCCATATATCCTTGATCAAAGCAAGTCACATGGCCAACCCATGTCAAGGGGTGGGAAGGTACAGTCCACCCACAATGAGGCCATAGCAAGGGTGTAGATATGGGGAGGGTGAAGAATTGGGACCAGTCATGCAGTCTAACACAAAGAGATTATACATTCATATGATTCTAAAATAACATACAAAGGAGTAGAGTTTCTTAATGCAAATTCAACCAAATAGAAATAGAAATTTGTATTATTCCCCTCTTTTTTCACAAAAGCATTTTGTACACATTGTTGTACGTCTTGCTTTTTCACATAACGTAGACCTGGAGATCTTCTGTATTTGGACACAGTGCATTCTTTCTCCTTTTCCCCCCCAGGTACATAATATTCTATTGTATGGTTGGCATTGTATGTATAATACATAATAACTTACCCAGTCCCCTGGGATGGGTATCTGCTTCATTTTCATTCTTCTGCATAGATAAGCATTGCTGTAATGAGTGGTAGCATTGCTTGCACATATCTGAAGAATAAGTTCCCAGAAGTGAATTTCTGGGTCAAATATGTGCATATGTGATTTTTAAAAAATTTGTCTTTGTTGTTGAAAGTATTACAGATGTCCCCCATTGACCCCCGCCACCTGGCTCCTGATCCCCGCCCCCTGCATATGTGATTTTGATAGTTATTGCCCAGTTCTCTGTATAGTTATACCAACAGCATGTAAGTCCCCATTTTCCAAATAGCTTTACTAACAGAAGGTTTTCAAACTTTGGATTTCTGCCAGTATGATAGGTTTCTGAAGTGAGGGACCTTGAGCTCCTTTTCTTATATTTAATAATTGTTTTATTTCTTTTTCTGTGAACTCTGTTTATCTTTGCCTGTTTTTAAATTGGGTTGTTGTTGTTGTTTTCATCAATTTCTAGGAGATCATTCTATATTTGTTTGTGATATGAATTAAAAATATTTGGAGTTTGTCATTTGTCTTACAGATTTATCTATTGTATGGTACTGTCAAAAATTATTTGATTTCTATATAATCAAATTTATTAGTCAGTCATAGTTTAGAAGGGCCTTTTGCATTCCAAGGTTATAGAACAATTAGCCTCTGTTTTCTTTTAGTAGTATTTTTGTTTTCTCTTTCTTTTCATTAAAAAAATCTTTTTATTCATTTCAGAGAGAGGAAGGGAGAGGGAGAGAGAGATAGAGACATCAGTGATGAGAGAGAATCATCGATCAGCTGCCTCCTGCATGCCCCATACTGGGGATCAGGCCTGCAACTCTGGCATGTGCCCTGACCAGGTCAACGCTCAACCACTGAGCACACCAGCCAGGCTATTTTTCTTTTTTAATACATACATTATTAGATTAGTTTCAGATGTACTTAGTATACCGAAAGATCTACAAAGATTAAAATTGATTTAATCTCATTTTACTCTTCTATGGGTTGTTATTACATAGACTTTTAAATTTTTTTATTTTTAGTGCTAAAAAACCATAAAATCAAATTTACCATCTTAACTGTTTTTTAAAAAGATAGAGTCCAGTAGTGTTAACTGTATTACCGTTATTGTGCAACAGATCTCCAGAACTTTTTCATCTTGCAGCATTGGAACTCTAAACCTACCAACATTAATTCCCCCTTTACCCTCCAGCCCTTCGTAATTACCTTTCTACTTTCTGTTTCTATGATTTTTGACCACCTTAGATATTCCATGTGAATGGAACCATACAGTATTTGTCCTTTTGTGACTGTGTTGATCCCTTAGCATAATGTCCTTGAGCATAATGCAGTTCCATTGCATCTATATTGTGGCATGTGACAGGATTTCCTCCCTTTTTAAGGCTGCATAATATTCCATTGCATATATTATCACATTTTCTTTATGTATTCGTCTTAATTTGCTTCCACCTCCTGGCTATTGTGAATAATGCTGGTATGAACATGAATATTTCTTTTGAGAGCCTGCTTTCAATTCTTTTGGATGTATACCCAGAAGTATGATGACTGGATCATGCAATCATTCTATTTTTTATTTTTTAAGGAACCTCCATACTATTTTCTATAATGACTGCTCTTACATTCTAATGAACAGTGAACAAAAGTCCCAATTTTTTGGTATCCTCACCAACACTTGATTTTCTGTTGTTTTTGTTTTTGAGTGGCCATTCTGATGGTAATGAGATAATTCATAAATGTTAAAAGCATTTATTGGCCCAAAAGGGACTTGTTCTCAGCTACCTAACAGATGTGTCTCTTAATACTCATATTTACTAAAACTGTATTTTCCTATTTAACTATTTTCAAATTCTCAGTAATTGTACATGAGATTAACTGTTTTCACCGTTTGTATGCATTGCAGCATTTTACTCTTATAATAATAAATATGCTTTTATACATCATTTGACAGAATTTCAATGTCTAAGGCACATAAAGCTATTTTCACTCAGGTTGCAACTGGGATGCTTACCTTTAGTTGAAAGTAAATACTCACATAGTAATAATAAATCTAAGTGCTGTGCTAATACATCAGTATTACCAACACTGATTATATACAATCCCATGACCATTGACCCACACAGGTTCAAGAATGCCAGAAATATCTCTGAAGTTGGTTTTCAATTCTCTGACATTCCAGAAGCCAATAGTAGATTTTGACCAAATACTGAGTTTAAATTTCTGATCCAGGTGGAATTTATATTGGGGGTACAGTATGAGGTATATAGATCCAACATTAGTTTTTTCTAGGTGGCTATCCAATAGACCTCAAACCTAGAATTGAACTACCCATATTTCATCAATGATTATGATGCCATCTTTATCATAAATTCTTATGTGTATTTTATCTTTTTTGTTGTTTGACATGTCAGCCTTAGGGTTATTTTAACTGATTCCAGTGTTGTACTCCTAAATAGTGTCCCTTTGTTGTTTTCCTTCAGGCCCTTTTGGTAACTTTATCTTATTTACCTTTGAGGGTAGGTACTAATATGACTCAATCTGGACATAGTAGGATATGTTGAATAAATCAGTGAGTCAATCCCACTTTGCTGTTGAAGGCCCAGAGACATGGGGTTATCCAAGGACACTTAGCTAGTCTTATGTGGGAGAGACAGGTGTTAACTCCTGGGGTCCACTGCTAACAGATGCTTCTCATCACCGTGAGATACAGTGAACGGGATGTTAAAGGTCTTCTGGAGACAAACATGGGGTCAGTAATAAAAATTGCTGACATTTATTAAGCACTTACAGTATGTGTGAAACATCTGTTGCACGCTTCCTGTATTACTCTACTTGTCCCCACCCCAAACCCCTGTGGAGGCACTGTCCCCGCTTTGCATACGAGGAAACTGTGCAAGTGCCTCAGAAAAGGTAACTTTCTTTACCCAGCACTTCTCAGTGCCTGTCACACAGCGTTCCACTGGAATGTGTCTACACTGTCCACAAGAAGTGGTTGTTAACAGAGCAGCTGGGCTAGGGCTGGGCATTTTGAACTTCTAAATGTTTTGTGGTACCTGAGAAATTAAAGATAGTTTCGTTTATCTGTTTAAATGCATGTGATTACATCGTGTGTGCATTTTAGTCGGATATTCTGAGTACTGTGCAGTGATCGTCTTCAAGAGAAGATGGACCTGTTGGCAGTCGATTGGTCCTACTGAGGCCTTGGCTCACTGCTAAGTTTTGTATGGATGTTATCTCATTTAATCCTCAGTACAGTTTTGTGCACCTCATGAGCTAAGACAGTTCCCATTCTGCAGATGAAGAGTCAGGTCCCCGAAGATGAAGGCCTTGGCTTGCTCAGGTCTGGGGTGTCTAGGAAGTGCCTGTTCTGGGACTTACGCCCTCATGTGTCTAACCCTTCTCATCTCCCAGTGTGTAGGCAGCAGATGAATGTTGCCGATTGCTCTCTTGGACAACTTTGCTTTTCTCTTCCCCAGGGCAACGATCATGTCTCTGGAAGACTTTGAGCAGCGCTTGAATCAAGCCATTGAGAGAAATGCCTTCTTGGAGAGCGAGCTTGATGAGAAGGAGAATCTTCTAGAATCTGTCCAGAGACTGAAGGATGAAGCCAGAGGTCAGGAGGCCTGGGCTTTGTACCCCCTGCCCTCACCAGCACTGTCCACTCTCCCTCCCTGAGAGCACTGCCTGGTGTCACCTTTGCTGGAAATCTGCGCCCTGCTCGGCACACAGGCTGTCTGGTCCGAGGGTGTGGGACCACACTTAAAGTTCCAGTTAATTGTTTATAACATTTAGTTTATAATGTGTGGCCAGTAGAAGGGGGATTAAAAAGAAAAGCTCAGCCCTAGCTGGTTTGGCTCAGTGGGTAGAGCATTGGACTGCGGACTGGAAGGTCCTGGGTTTGATACCAGTCAAGGGCACATGCCCAGGTTGTGGGCTCGATCCCCTGTGGTGGGCATGCAGGAGGCAGCCGATCAATGATACTCCCTCATCATTGATGTTTCTATATCTCTCTCCCTCTCCCTTCCTCTCTGAAATCAGTAAAAATATATTAAACTTGGCTTTTCTTTCTTTTTTTTAAGAGTAGCTGTTCCTAAATGTTAGGAAGTGGTTAAATAAATTACATAGACTTACTTTGTGCAATGTTAACCGATATTTAAACTAACGGTATAGATATAAATGCAATTATAGGACAATTGTTAGGACAGGCCACTGAAGGGAGGAAGGAGGAAGATAAGTCATAGACAGTAGATGTATGTTTCTGTTTATGCTAACTAAAAATCATTCATATTAGATGATTAATAGATATACATACTGGGTGGGGCAAAAGTACGTTTACCGTTCTGAGTATGCGAAACATAGTTTATTCTTGTATTACTATTTATTAATTACTAGAGGCCTGGTGCATGAAAATTCATGCACTGGAGGCAGGGGTTCCTCAGCCCGGCCTGCCCCCTCTCACAGTCTGGGAGCCCTCAGGGGAAGGGCTCCCAGCAATCAGGGGAAGGCGACACCCCATCACACCTCTGCTGCTGCCACTGCCAGCAGTGCAAGCCTCGGCCAGCCCTGGTTACCTGAGCCTCGGGCAGCCCTGGGCAGCTGGGCAGCCGCCATCTGAGGCTTGCCTGCGCCTCGGACCGGCCTTGGGGGGCTGAAGGGACTGGGCACAGCCATCTTGTGGCTGTGGGCGCTGCCATCTTTGAGAGCGGGACAGTCAATTAGCATATTCCCTCCTTATTGGCAGTGGGTGCTGCCATCTTTGAGGGTGGGGCAGCAATTAACATATTCCTTCCTTATTGGCTATGGGAGCTGCCATCTTTGAGGGCAGAGCAGTCAATTAGCATATTCCCTCTTTATTAGATAGGATTGTATTATTTTCCATATGAGCAACGGTAAACCTACCTTTGTCCCACCCTGTATAAATCATATATTTGAAAATGCAGAGAAAAGGGATTGGAAAGATCTCCATGTTATGGTTGATGTGTGAGGGAGGGGCATTTGGGGATGGGCTGGGGAAGCATATTTTTTCACCTAGAATTCTACATTGGCATCTTTTGAAACAATAAAAGCATTAGTGTATCAATGCCATAGTCAATTTTTTTTACACCTTTTGGTTTTTACTCAAAAGAAAAATCATGTAGTTTTACAAGCCTGGTAGGCAATATCCTGTGGGTTTCATGTCATTCAAGGTTTCTAGCTGGAGTTTCTCACCCTGATACTTCTTTTCCTTGATCAGTGTCTACTGCTGACCCCTTCCCCTTCCACATCTCCATTCCCATCACCCAATGCAAAGGCTTAATCTGAATTCTTTCCCTCGTGCAGATTTGCGGCAGGAATTGGCTGTGCAGCAAAAGCAGGAGAAACCCAGGACTCCCATGCCCAGCTCGGTGGCAGCTGAAAGGACAGACATAGCCGTGCAGGCCACGGGCTCAGTGCCGTCCACTCCTGTGGCACATCGGGCACCCAGCTCTAGTTTCACCACACCGGGGACGTGCAGACGTGGTAAGGAGAATGGAGTTGGGAGGACTTTCTTTGCTTCACAAAGCTTTCCTGAGTGAGAGAGAAATTGGACTGGGCTAGACAGCAGGATGCAAACTGGGGTGCTCACAGGGCAGAGCATTGAGGCACGTGAGAAGAGCCTCTTGCGTGTGAGGCAATAGAGAGCAGTGGAGTCTGGGATGAGCTGGAAGACGGAAGCCTCATTTGGAGGGGGCTCTGCTCCTGCCACAGGAAATTTAGGCCCAGCATTAGTAGACATTTCCATTCTTCACCAGAAGCCAGGAATCCTCTTGTTGAATATGAACTCTTCCAGATGTGAAATTTTGGTAACCAAATAAAAAGAGTTTTGTGGGTCCAGCAATATAGCCAACTAGAAATGGAGCCACTGTGACCTGTGCTGTGTTGTAAAAATGAGGAATTTGAGTTTTCACCCCAGCCTCTCTGCTGATTAATTGTGAGATTCTGAAGGGTTACTTAATAGCAAATAATAATAGTAATAATATAAAATTATTGAGTGCTCAGTATGTGCCAGTCACCCGGCTTAAAGTGCTTTGCATACACATACACACACACACACACACACACACACACACACACACATACATGCATATACATACATACATATATGTAACCTGACTGAATTCTCACCACAGGCCCAAAGTGCAAATAATGAAAGTGCTGCCCTTGTTTGATGGCTGAGGAGACAGAGGCCTGAGTTGAGGGGCTTGCCACCCAGCTAGTGAATGGCAGAGCAGGCTGGCTCCTGGGCTTGCACTGCTATACACTGCTTTATCCCTTAGCTCATCCCTGGGAGTGAAGAGACTGGTGAGGTTTGCAGACTCCCAGTCTAGAGCAGTGTTTTCCACACTTTGGCAGGCTGGGCATCTTGTTAAATGCACCTCGGATTCAGTAGGTCTGGGCGGGGCCTGAGATGCGTTTCTAGCAAGTGCCCAAGTGATTCTGTGCTGCTGGTGCCTGGTCTGCTTTGAGGAGGGCGGCTCTGCAGAGTAGAACCCTTACAAGTGTGGTTGGCTCAGAGGCTCTTGGTGTTAAATTGCTACGTGGAATTCCTAGGATTTCAGGGCTTGCGTTGATTTAGTTGTAGAAGAATAACATGTAAAGATAAATATTTAATATAGTCCTTGTAAGGCTGTTACAGGTTGGTCATTAAATAGGCTCTTACTGTGTGAGATAGTTAACTAACTATTGAATGAAACAGGGAAGCATCCAGAATCCAAGGCAAGAGTAGCCTCCCCCGCCTGCCCCTGGGATTTTGCATTTAGCGATGTCAGTGCACAGACTTATGACTGTGGGTTGGTGTTACATGTACTTCCTTTTGCACACCCAGGTCTAGATGACTCCACAGGTGGGACCCCCCTCACGCCTGCGGCCCGGATATCAGCCCTCAACATCGTGGGCGACCTGCTGCGGAAAGTAGGGGTAAGACTGACTGGCGCCTCCCTGGGTTTGCTGTGGCTTCTTGCCTGTCCTTCAGGAAGTTGGCGAGGGACGACCTTACCACTTCCTTTCGCCTTTAGCAGGGAGTTCATGAGTTCTAGGTGTAGCTCTGGGTGTGTCGCATCCTTTAGAATCGTGGACGCTTCTGTGGGCCCTGACTCTAAGTCATCCCTTTGATACCTGGCTAGATGTTTCTTTCCCTGTACCATTTTTTCCTTGGAATTTGGGGAGTTCAAATGGTGTGTGATGATTTTTTTTTCTTCTTAATTTGAAAAAACAGAAACATTTGAAAATTGCCTTCTCTTTATTTCTCAGGGAGTTAAAGAGAAAATCTTGAAAAGCTAGAGCAGGGAACTTAATAGGTTTTATATTAATTACAGGGAAGGATTCTTTTGTGCTTAAGAAATAACAGGTATTCTTTGTAGTTTTTCATTTTATTTTTTAAAATGATGCTCAGAAGGCCACATAATTTAACTCCTGTCAGTCTGTCATCAACCAAAATGTATGTATTCAGAGCTGCAACTTAATAGGAGCTTGCAACTCCTTTCTTACGTTTTTACTTTGGGCTTTGGATCATCTGGTTTTCTGTTATATGAACAGTTCTCTGAATATTTTGCAGTTAGAGTGTAGAGAAGCTTTGGGGGCAGGGGTTTCAGTGCCCTTTTGGTTTTTGTCGGGTCTGTTCACAGCAAAGTCCTTGTTCAAACCTCCATATTTCCCATAGGCAGGGTTGGATAATCGGTAGAGTTAGTGATTTCCAGGAAGCAGCCAAATATCTTAGGCTTGCAGGTCTAAGTTGGCTGTGCATTGGATTCCTTTGGGCCCCACTTGGGAATTCCAGTGCACAACACACTGCTTTAGGCTCCAGTGAGAGATACGAGTTCTTGTCTTTAACTTGAGAGATGAAAGCCTATTTCTCTCCAGGCACTGGAGTCCAAACTCGCATCCTGCCGGAACTTCGTGTACGAGCAGTCCCCAAACCGGACAGGTGGCCCCACCTCAGGGCGAGCCAGCAAGAACAGAGATGGTGGTGACAGACGGTCAAGCAGCACCAGCGTGCCTCTGGGTGATAAAGGGTCAGTACCTTTTGCTGTCACTTGAGGTGGGAACCTCTAACTAGCTCTGACCAAAAGCCATTAAAAAAAAAAAAAAAATCAGAGGCCGGATGCACAACATTCGTGCAAGAGTACGCCTTCTGGCTGCCATTCTGGCTTCCCTCTGGTACCCGGGACCCGGGCTTCCCTTGCAGCCCCGGCTTCCTCTGGAAGGTCGTCCGGAAGGACGTCCAATCTAATTAGCATATTACGCTTTTATTATTATATTACACTTTTATTATTATAGGTATATATAATACACGCGCGCACACATGTATTTATTAATTTCAGAGAGGAAGGGAGAGGAAGAGAGATAGAAACATCAATGATGAGAGAGAATCATCGATCAGCTACCTCCTGCACAACCCCTATTGGGGATCGAGCCTGCAACCCAGGCATGTGCCCTGACTGGAATTAAACCATTACCCCCTGGTTCATAGATTGACGTTCAACCACTGGGCCGCACAAGTCGGGCCCGAAAGCCATTTTTTAAAAGTTGCAGGTTTATGTCAGTGAACTCTACCCCATCCCTGGAGACAGAGTTAGGTGGTGTCCTCTGTTTGGGCAAATGGCCAAGGAGAGGCTTGTGTTTATTATCAGATTCTGCAGCCCCAGCTCCTGGTCACGCTGTGAGGATGTCCTGTATAAATCACTTGTCTGAGACTTGAGCTTCTAATACTGCTCTGCTTCCTCCAGAAGAGGATTTAAATAAAAAACTAAAGAACAAAACAAACTTTAGAACCTTCTGGAAACTGGCAATAAATTCCATCCAGACTAGAATCCTGAAGCCAGTCACTGGATTGGAAAACAAATCTGACCTCTCATGGCTTCATTTACTTTCTTGCCTGAAGAAAATCAGGACAGCTTCCAGCATCAGTAACTTTCTAAGATGTGCCACCATCTTATTGGACCCCAAGCTACAATTTGGTGGGTCCCTGGCAGACAGGTGACAGGAAATGAAGAATCGTTTTCTGTGGCAACGCACGTAACTTCCAGACCTTTACAGTGGGTGTTTTTATTTTTTTTATTTATTTTTTATTTTTTTAAATATGTGCATTCTTTTTTTTTTTAAATATATTTTATTGATTTTTTACAGAGAGGAAGAGAGAGGGATAGAGAGCTAGAAACATCGATGAGAGAGAAACATCGATCAGCTGCCTCTTGCACACCCCCAACTGGGGATGTGCCCGCAACCAAGGTACATGCCCTTGACCGGAATCGAACCTGGGACCCTTGAGTCCGCAGGCCGACGCTCTATCCACTGAGCCAAACCGGTTTCGGCTACAGTGGGTGTTTTTAGAGGGTCTTCTGCACCTGGGCCTCCGGTGTGGCCTTGGGAATGTGAGCGCTAGACAGCCAGTGTCCTTTCCTTCATTTCACAGGAGAGAAAATTGAGACGCAGTGACCCTGCTCCTGAGGGTTGATATTCATTCTTATAACTGTGGGCCCCGATGCTAGTCAGTCGTAACAGCTGTAATGTCCGCTTAATTTGGTTTGCTCTGTCTGAAGGTCGGGAAAACGCCTGGAGTTTGGGAAGCCGCCTTCCAATCTGTCCTCACCGTCGCTGCCGTCCGCCCAGGGTGTAGTCAAGCTGTTGCTTTAGGAAATCCGCAGAAGCAAAGCCACTGGTGTCTGTTCGGGAGTTGTTACCTTTCGTCCCCTCTTCACACTAGGTTTTTGTTTTTTTTTAAGGTAGTTTGAGAAATAAGGGCAAGCAGTCACACTAGCCAAGGACTGAGGCCATTGCCCGTGGCCCTGGTGGTTGACCCTGTGGAATGCCGTCTCAGTCCCAGCCTCCATGTCGGTGTGTTGCAGATGGACAGGGACAAACTGGACCTGCTGGAAAGGGCTCTGAGTGTGAGTGCTGAGGCTACCCCATCTTTGTGAGCTGACCCAAGTCCTGAGAGTGTTTTTAACGTCCGGAGGGAGACGCCTTGCAAAGGGATCTGAGCCCACCTCGGGCTCCCCAGTCCCGTTCACCTGGAGCTGTCTTCCAGAACAAAGTCTCTCAACACTGCGTGGACAGCAAGGGTCGGCACACTGAGATCACCTCTAAGAGCAGAGAGCAGACTAGGCATGTGCTGATTAAAACTGTGTAGTGTACCTCCCACACTTTCTAATCTGGCTCATTGACGCTTTTAGAGGTGTGCTTGCGTTTCAGAGTATATTTTGCGTGGACCAGGTCAGTGGAAAATCTTTCCTGTTTACGTGTGTCCCGACCGTTATTTGTCCTGCGCCCCACCCCTGGCATGGGGTGACCTCTGCTTCAGGACCCTCAAAGTCATGTGGGTGGAATGGCCTTGGAAATACAGCCTTTAAGAGTAGAATTTCATTGATGGCCATAATGAAATAATCAGGGTAACCTTCAAATAAGGTTCAAACCACCAGGATTGTTGAAGCTTCCTTGTGAAAGAAGAAACGCACACAGGATTTTCAACGTGGACGGGGCACATGCTTATCTCTGCTGGGAACTGCTGTCTCACGCTCTCCATCGCACGTAAAAAGAAGACATGAATCCAGGAGCATGTGTGTAGTTCAACGGCCTTCCTTTTGTAACTAAGTTATTTTTCCAAAAGAACAGCAAAAATATCCTTGCTTTGAAAATAGAACTTTTCAAGTGCTACTGAAATTCAACAGGGAATTAAACTTCAGTGCCTGGTTCATTATCCTAGAAACATTCTAACCTGTAATGGGGAAAAGATGTACTTTTATTTTTTTAAAAGAATAAAATCAAGAGAAACTAATTTTCAACTAGTGTGTGGTGGTCAGTAAATGCTTTGTGTGTGCTACTGTGTTTGCTCATATGGTGTTGAAAAGCTTGCTTCCTAACGAAGTAATTAAATATGAAAAACCCCACTTTTTAAAGTTTTCCCTTCGAATCAACGTCTTCAAACTGCACTTGGGACACGTTTGTGTAGTGTTCAGGGTATATTAGCATCTGGTCGCTCAGCTGAGCCTTTGCCGGTTCCATATTTGCTCTCTTCTCAAATCTGCCTGAGCCCCCGGGGTTGGTGCATGGACTCCTTTGTGTGGAAGGAACTTTTGCAAGGAATCTCTGTCTGGAGCCTCCGGCTGAGGAAGGAAAAGCCCACGGCCTGGTCTTTTATGGTCCTCACGCTAAACATGGTTTTTATGTTTTTAAAGGGTTGTTTTAAAAAAAAATGAATCTGTGACAGAGACCATATGTAAACTAAAATATTTACTTTCTGGCCTTTACAGAGTCTGTCAAACCCTGCTGTGCGAAGTCTTGTGTTTTAACTTTAAAAATTCAAGGAAGTCTTGTGTTCCTCACATCACATACGTACTGGTTTTGATGGATAAAGATGTTCTTCCTGATCATGTTCCTCTCTCAGCCTCGAGCTTCCCCCCCCCCTCCTGGCTGGAGAAGCCCCTTGCACAGACTCACTTTGCAGCTGCTCTTTTGCCAGGTGGGAACTTGGGCGATTTATTTCACCTCCCTAGGCCTCAGTTTTTCCATTTAAGAAGTAACCTTCACTTCTTAGGGTCGCACCTCCCCCCCCCCTTCTTTCGCTCTGTAGAAAACAGCGCCGACTCTGTTCCAGTGGTTTATATCCTTTTATTTATTTGTGAGGGTGTCCTTAAATACAGTCGGGGTGCATATAAAACAGTGTAACATTCCTGCTCTTGTCCACTCGAGCAGTGTCTCCTTTTTAATTCAGGTGACTACGGAAGGCACTTGGTCTCAGTGAACGGTGTGCATCTGAGGTGTGGTAACCAGGACGGGGAAGAATTTTCAAACCAGGTCCTACTCACGATGTTGGAAGGGTACACGGGGTAGGGAATGGCTTGGGAGTGGGAGGGGCGGTGGCACCCATCTTTGGTGACTTTCTCCCCATTTTATGTAAACTAAGTTGCCAGTGATTAAGTTACTGTGGATCTATTTATCTAAAAACTCAAAACCTCGGCACAATTCCTTGATAGAGGGGGAGTGGGTGTGTCTGTGTCTCCTGTTGGTTTTTCTCGTTTGGTACATGATTCAAAACTTAAATGGATGCCCTGAGCACAGGGAGGTGTTATGTTCATTGTGAGGGGTGTTTGTGAGGTCTGGAATTTGAAAATGGATTTGGACAGTGCTAAGCAGAGTCCACTGGGTGTTGTTTTTGTTTTCAGCAAGTTTGTCTATTCACTGGCTTTGGTTCCGTTGAAGTCTGCATCACGAGCATCCATTTCCTCATCTGAACCATCCGCGTTTTCAATAACCCGACGTCCTCCAGACCTTCTAGAGGGAACAAAAGAGGTCTCGTTTCCTCGCCTGTGGGTTTTAAGAAAACACATGTTTCTTTAGTATAGAAATTGTCGTAAGAGACTTATAGAAAGGGAAATAAAAAACTCATATGAGACACAAATGTTGAGGTTGAAGTCAGCAAATCTTGACCAGTTCCAAGGTATGGTTACGTTTGATCAGCTGGAGTGGGGAAAAGTAGGTTCTTCAAAGCAGAACCCCTGGCTTTAAAAAATGTCTGGCTAGTCATTCACCGACTCCAGGATCCTGGTCTGCGGTGACCACGTCCGCTGGGTTTACTCATACCCTGTGGAGTAGGTATGAAGGAGAAATGTTCTCATCCTGCACCTTGCCTTTAGAGCGGGGAAGAGGGAAGGGTTTTAGGTTTTCAACCGGAAGAAGGTGGAAATGATGTTAAGGGCAGCCTGAGAGGGAAGGCGCGGTTGCTCTGGTTACAGGCAACTCGGCACCCAGCTTTTGTGGAACAGAATTCTTGGGCTGCATTTCCCCAGGGTGGGGGTCTCCTCTGTTTTTACTCATCATGGCAGCCACCATTCTTGGCTTATAATAGGTGCTCAATGAGTATGTGTTAGAAAAATAAATGGAACCTGTTAATCCAAGGTGTATTTTAGCTCTAGCTGGTAGGACACCCCTTTCTGTCCTTGCCGTTCCCGGCTCCTCTGTCCTGCCTGATGCCCTGAGTGACCACTTGCATTACCCTCAGGTGACCCTCGTCACCTGCAGTGAGGCTTTGCATAGGAGGGCGGGCTGGCAGGAGGAGGAAGAGTCAGCTCCACCTGCACTTAACCTTCACGGTTTGGAAGGAATGTTTGCCTCCTTTTCAGTGGCCACAACCAATAACTGCATGGGGCTCTGGCCACCTGGCCCTGTTTTGACCTGATTCAGATGTCAGGTCTTAAATCATTTTAGGATGTCTAAGAAGAAAGCAGACTTTGTAAGAAAAACGACCCGCTTGACCACGCAAAGCCTGGACAGAAAAGCCACGAAGGTGAGCCCATCCCAGTTATTGATACTTGAGTTAAGAACAACGCGGACAGGTCAGATTGGAGGCATAAGCAAGGCCTACAGGATCCTGATCGCTGAGAGGGGGAATCCCAACAGGATTGGGGTCTGAGGGTGGGAGAGACCCACTAGGTGCAGAGGATGGCACCCCCAAAGTACGGCGATCAGGAATAAATACTTAAAGTTGTAGCCACTCCCAGCTAGACTCAGGCCAACTTCTAGGCCTCCCACTCCCTTAAAACTGAATTTCCATCTCTCTCGAGTGCAACCTTAAAAGTCTTTTTCTAGGAATTTGGGCCAGAGAGCAGGGTCTCGGAGCCCTGGGGGAGCAGCAGGCCAGGCTCTCCCCTACTTCCACCCCGGTTCAAACTTGGTGGGTGGCCTGGGGCCGGAATCAGTGCCTCCTGTTCTTCCAGGCTCTAGGCACCCTGCCTCCTGGAAGAGTATTTGTTAATTGATAGGCATGCTCCTTGGTCTAAGGAGGAAACTCCCTGAGTCATTGTAAGTCCCCTGTCGAGGCTTCAGCCCTGTGAGCCTGTTGTTCTGGTTCAGGTGTGTCTGTCTTGAGGGGACTGCTTTAAAATCCTAGGCAAAGGTTGACACTGGCTATAACTGTCCCAGGAAGTAAGGGACCCCTGTAAAAGGTTTTCTTAAAGGGCCTGGTCCTGGGGAATGTGGGTTCTATTTGTGGGCTCAGAGAACTTACTCGAGGCGCTGCTGGCCCAGCAGGGACCAGCATGAGGGTGTAAGCACCGGCTGCTTCACGAGGACTGGGGCCCCCATTATCTGTGGGTCCCATGCTCCAGGCGACCCTAGAGTTCATCTAATCCTATGTTCCCAATGAGCTGGCAGGAGAGTTCGGGAGCTGTGTGTCCTGGAGGCTAAAAGCTCCTGCCAAGACCTCATCCAGCTTTAAGTATTTGAGTAGTGACAGCAAAGCTGAGATTCTTGAAAAGAGAAGACAGACGCCGCCAGGGCTTGCCCGGCCTCTCAGGAGGATGAGAGGAAAACCAGGCCCCAGGTGCCTAACTGTACGTATGAAAAGGTTGTTAGACCCCCAGAGACATCCAGACCTCTTAACTCTGCCTTGTGAAGGGCCCCAGGCACTTCCTAGAGTCTTGGGTACCCATCCCCCCTATCCGTGAGTGAGTACGTGCAGTGAGACTCTGGAAGAGGCTCTGCCAGGACTCCGCCAGCTCTGTGGTGGCTCACGTCACCCTCGCACGCTGAAAATGCAGCCAGGAGCCAGGCCTTGCTGAAGCCCCTCGCAGCCCCAGGACTTGGATGGCATTATGGCGAGCTGTCATTTTCCTTGCGGACAAATTTGTGAAACCCTACCCTGGGGGGTGAGGGGGCAGATTTCTGGGCTGTGCTTCCGTGAACCTGTGCTTTGTTAATTCTGACTAGTGAACTAGGCCAGCCAGACTGAAGCCATTCTCCAGGAGTGTACCCACATCGTGGCGTTGTCATACCTGCTCCGTGCAGTGTTAGCTGGACGAGGGAGGGCGAGTGTCCCTAGCAGTGTAAGAGAAGCCCTCTCACGCAGGTAAGAACAATCTAAGTGACACAGCCTCTAAGCTGTCATCACCGTGTGGTGACAGGGACACATTCGGGGCCGTGTCATGCCGAAGCGGAAGGGGGGAAGGAGAATGGGTCAAGGCACAAGGTCATCTTGTGTTGATCTTGGTTGGGATGAAGGACAGTTTTGAACTAAGATGTCCAAGCCTTCAGATTTTGCAGGAATCTCAGAGAAATTTGCAAGGGCCAAAAAAAGGGGCAGGGAGGGCGCGATGGGCAGAAAGGAAATGGAAACTGAGTGTAACACAGGGGCCGCAGCAAAGCTGAAGGCATGATACCTGGTGAGTCACTGCGCAGTTTCCTGGGGGAGGGGGCCTCTGAAACAGAGAGAGAGAGTCCTTGGTGGTTATCATTAGGCAGACGGGAGGGAGCCCATTTAAGTACCTTTTCAGTCATGGAGGCATTTGCTTTAATTAAATAATTACAGGCACTTTTAAGTCAATCTGCCAACAAAGCATCGAAAGCAGTGGTTCTCAACCTTTTTAATGCCGCCACCCTTTACTACAGTTCCTCATGTTGTGGTGACCCCCAACCATAAAATTATTTTCATTGCTACTTCATAACTGTAATTTTGCTACTGTTAATGAATCGTAAATATCTGTTTTCTGATGGTGTTGGGCTCTACAGCAGCAGTTCTCAACCTGTGGGTCGCTCAAGACCATCGGAAAACACAGATATTTTCATTACAATTCATAATAGTAGCAAAATTACAGCTATGAAGTAGCAACGAAAATAATTTTATGGTTGGGGGTCACCACAACAAGAGGAACTGTATTAAAGGTTCGTGGCATTAAAAAGGTTGAGAGCCACTGATCTAAAGCCAGGCTGGCACACAAAAGGACAAGCTACTTCTTTAAAATCAAAACGCAAATTTCTGTCCTTGTGAGCTTCTTTTAGGAACGCAGGTGGCTTCCTCCCATTATGCAGACCTGTTCAGGAAGGTAAAGGCATGTGAGTAAGCTAGTTCAAAGTTCTACCTGGAAACAGTCCCAGACTGAGCACCTGCTGCAAGGTCTCACTGTTACTACTTGGTCTTCATTGCCTTTTATGCCTGGGCAAGCAGGTAGAAGTGGACGCCTTCGGCAGATGACTGGCAATGTGGCACATGATGGGGATGCTAGACAGGCCCAGGAGGGCTTGTGTCGAGATTTATCTGGCTGGTAAAACTATGAAACTTGTTTGCAGTTCCTCTGAGGAGTTGGCTAGGCTCCCAGCCTCACTCAAAGCTCTATTTTGAGGAAGACCTATGCTTGATTTTAGGTTTAGTACATCTAGAAGACTCTGAGAAGGCAGAAAAGGTCTGACCCATCTTCAGCTTACGTTATGTGTATGTTCATGTTAGGACTGTAAAATAATGGTTTCTTCCATACAGGCCTGGATGGCTTGAGAAGGGTTAGTTGTCTGGGGTAGAACCCACAAGGGATGTTCGGAGTGTCCCAAGAAGAGGGAGTAGTGACAGCAAAGGGGTGAGAGCAGGAGTGGCTGACTACTTTCCCAGCCACTGAGGAGTGTCTGGGGTCTTTGTGGTGAGAGCAGCTCTCCCACTGACCGTCAATCCTGGGGGTTGCCCCACTGCTGGACCTGAGAGGTTAGGCCTGGTTTCCATTCCATCAGGCCCCTCATTATGCTGGGACTGGGGCTCATTCCTGAATCCGGTACCCTGAACCAGCTGTTCTCTTCCCTCTTCTGAAAGGGGTTTGGGCTTTCCCCGCATGTAGTGGTTCTCAAAGTCTCTAAGCTACATGCCAATTGACTTCCGAGGGCTCCTGGGCATGCCATTGGATAGAAAAAGTCTACTTGGTGCTCATGTGGTTGTCCCTTGCTTTTTAACTGAGAAGTAGTCCTTAAGGTCATAGTCATCAATTTGTGGCCACAATAGCTAGAACTCACTATTGTTTTCACTGTATTTAATTTAATCGTTACCTGGTGATGCTGGTTTAACAATAGAGGGGTGGTAGTTTATGATTAACACAGTTAATGTAAAAGAAAATATCAAGTTATCAGTAGTGCAGGTAGTGAGAGGCAAAGGTGGTTGAGAATGACAGGTTAGAGAAACATCATCTCTGACCCAATGATGGAAGGTTGACTCTGCGCCCAGCTCTACCGCAGACGCTGGGGATGAATCACCAGACACAACCTCTGTGCTCATGGGCTTGCAGGTGAGAGTGAGACAGATCATGAATGAGGTAAGTACAATACACAGCAGGTTCCATGGTGACAGGGAGGTAAGAGAGAACTGTAGGGAGTAAGGTTGGAAATTTTAGGGAGTAAGAGAGATGAGTAAACCTCTGAAGGAAAGGAAGAGTGAGTCAGCTGTGCAGAGAGCTGGGGGAAGAGCATTCCAGGCAGAGCCCGAGGCACTGTGTGGAGCGGTCAGGGAGTAATTTAGGAGGCAGTGGACAGAGATCGTGAAGGACCTAGTGGAACCAACCATTGGAGAGACATGATCCAGCTCCATTTGAACAGGATTCTTCTGGCTGCTGTGTTGAGAGCATGGAAGCAGGGAGGCCTGAGGAAGCTGCGAAAGTTGTTGAGATGGGAGGAGGGTGGCATGGACCAGGGTGGCAAGAGACGTGGTTGGCTTCTGGATATATAGTATTTTTAAGGGAGCTGACCAGATTTTCTGACAGATTGGATGCAGGGTATGAGGGAGAGAGAAAAGTAAAAGAATACAAGGTCTGTGGATGCAGGGTATGAGGGAGAGAGAAAAGTAAAAGAATACAAGGTCTGTGGTCTGGGTTAATTGATGGAAACTTTATCATCCCACTTGTTGAGCTGGAAAGGACTGGGAGAGGGGCTGGTTTGGGGTGAAGAGGTTCAATTGAGGCTCAGGTTGGGGCATGTAAGGTGTTAGTGGCCCATGAGGTATTGAGTGGGAATGTCAAGCAGGGTCTGGAGTTCCAGGAAGAAACTAGGGAGTCAGGAGATGGAAATCTAAAGGCACAGGGCTGGCTGAGATCACCGAGGGAGGAGTGACAGCGGTGGACATGAAGAGAGAACCAAGCTGGCACCCTGGGGCAGGCCCACGGCCAAAGAGCAGGTGAGGCTGGTGTCGGAAGCCCAGTGAAGAAAGTACAGGGAGGAGGAGTGACGGTGCTGCTGAGTCAGGTTGGGACCAAGGACTGACCATGGGATTAGAGTCTGTCTGTGGTCAAGAGGAGGAGTGAGCCATAGTCAGTTTGGCCCAATGGATAGAGCGTCGGCCTGTAGACTGAAGGGTCCTGAGTTCGATTCCAGTCAAGGGCACATGCCTGGGTTGTGGGCTCGTGCAGGAGGCAGCCAATCAATGAGGCAGCCAATCAATGTTTCTATCTCTCCCTCTTCCTCCCTCTCTAAAAATCAATAAAAATGTATTTAGAAAATAAAAAAAGAGGAGGAGGAGCGGTGAGGCTAAGAGGGTTTTTCTGCTGATGCAATGACTCCGCTGGAGGGGAAACATGGCAGAGGAAGAAGGTAAGATTTTCTGGAGCAGCATCCTCAAGTAAACAAGAGGGGAGTCCAACAGAGGGGTTGGCCTTAGTGGGTGCTGGACAGTTCAGCCCAGAAATGGGGCAAAAAGTAGAAGAAATGAGCACAGATGTAGGGAGGTCAATTGATGGGGCAGTGGGAGCTTGTTTACTTTCTATTTTTTGCTTCAATAGGAAGTAAGGTCATCAGCTGAGACGGGGCGGAGATCGTGATCTTAGGGAGAAAATAAAAGCAGATCTCCAAGAGAGTGGGAGGCTGAAGTACAGCCAGCATGGTTGCTTTTCTCACACCCCTTGGAGCTGTAGAAGGTGGGAAGTTGGGTTGTTTTAACAAGTACAGCACAGCAAGAGGGGCTCAGGGTATTGAGGATGTGTGAAAGGCTCATGGCAACCCCTGAGCCTGGGTTAGATGCTGGGTAAGGAGTCAGTGGGGGTTGTGAGAAGATGGGTTGAAGATCCCAGGAGTCAGGAGGTGGCAGCAGGCAAATGATGCGATGCCTGAAGGTCAAATTAGGGCTTGAGTTGCTGGTAATGCCTGTGGAGTGGCAGGATCATGGAAAGAGAAGGTCAAAGACACGAGAGGCTGGAGGGGTGTAAGAGAATGTGTGACAGGAAGCTCAGAGCTAAATTTCAGGGAATCGGCGATGGGAAGGAGCCCCAAGGAGCAGAGTGGTGACCTACCCACCTCAGACCCAGAAGTTACACAGGTGCAGGAGAGAGAATAGACCTCAGTGTAGTTAGGGCCAGGTTCTCAAACTTGGGTGACTGTACCCTCAGAGAATATGTGGCAGTGTATTGAGACAGTGTAGGTTGTCATAGCTGGTGGGAACGCTACTATAGCTGGTGTGTGAGGGCCAAGGATGCTGTTCACCATCCTACAATATACAGGCCAGGCCCTATGATAAAAAAACAAAGACTTATCCAGCCCCAATAGTGCCAAGGAACCCTGAGTTTTAGAGAAAGGTGGTGAAGGAAAAGGCCAGAAGATAAGGTTCAGGAGACAGGAAACTGCTTCTCCCTCCTCCTCCTCACCAGGATGATGGGCAAAGATTGTTAAAGAACAGAGAAGGTGAGCTCTTCAGAGGCAGGGCCCCCGTGTGCCTGGACACTGCTGCAGGAAGAGCCTGGGACAGAAGCGAGGGCTTTGGAAAAGGTAGCCTTTTGTGTCAATACAGTCACAGTGGGCATCTCGGGCCTACTTGAGCACCCGGCCCGGGAGGACCCCCCTCCCGGGGCTGGGCTGCCTCACCTGAGCTTGCTCTTGAGCGCGGTCATCTCGCGGCCCATGGCCTCGTTGCTCTCAGTGGCCTCGTCCAGCTCCCGCTGCAGCTTCCTGCGGTTGGCGTTGATGCGCTGGGACTCCTCCTCCGCCTCCTCCAGCTGCCTCTTGAGTTGTTTCACCTTCACATTTCCTTTCTCTGCCTGTCAAGGAGAGGCGTGAGTGTCAGGGGGCCCCTTGGAGGTCCTGGGGGACGAGTGAGGGAGAGGCGGGCGGCGGCGGCGGGCAGTGTACCTGCTCCTTGTACTGCTCAGCCGCCTTGCGCTCGTCCTCCACCTGCAGCAGGACCTCCTTCAGCTTCTTGTCCTTCTGCTTCAGTGACTTGGCAGCCGCCAGTTTCTCTCTGCGCACAAGGGGGGAGCAGTCGCTATGTAAACCAGACCGGCATCTCGCCCACTGTGGGCACTTTTCCTGAGCTCCCAATCAGCGCTTATCCCATGAATCGACCAGATAGAAGATTAGGAGTCGTCCATAAAAAGCAGTCACTGACACCTGCTGTGGCAGGAGCAAACCTTGAGAACGTGTGCCCAGTGAGAGAAGCCAGTCACAGAGGCCTTGTATGAGTCTGTGTCTATGAAATGTCCAGAACAGACCAGGAGACAGAAAGTAGGTCAGCGGTTGGTTGCTTAGGACTGGGGGTGGGAAATAGAGGGTGATGAAAAGGTTCTACGGTTGACTGTGGTGAGGGGGGACCTACCTGTGGATATACTAGAAGCCACTGAATTGTACACATTAAATGGGTGAACTGTGTGAGAGTGAGTTATCAGTAAAGCCGCTACCAAACAGAAAAGAAGAATGGGTCAGAATCCTTACAGTCTGATGGTCACGAATGTGCTGTGAACTTACAGCTCGGTGACCCGCCATTAACATGAGAAGCCTTCCCATGTTCGTGTACTAAATGGTTGTTGATTTGGACTTGTGTCTCCGTAAGCATGACCTCCTGCTAATGTAGATCAGGAAAAGCCACATGTGCTCCCGGGAGAGCTGGCTGGCGTCACTGAGGAACCACGCTGTTTACCGAGAGCAGATGACATTCCCAGGGCTTCCTCTGGGCCAGGTACAGGCGCAGCCCTTTCCTGCGTTCTCACTAGTTCTCCCAGCACAGCTGCCGCTCGGGTACCACATGGTTTATTTCAGAGCCACAACCAATGCCCGGAGAGGCTATCTACCTCCCAGCACTCAGGGGCAAGCGGGCTGTCATTGGAGCCCTGGTCCCACTGTACCTCGCCTCCTGCTCGACCTGCTCCTCCAGCTGTGCGATCTTGGCCTCCAGGGACGCGATGGTGGACTTGAACTTGGACTTGACTGCCCCCTCCATCTCCTGGAGCTTGCTCCGGAGCTCTTTGTTCTGTCGCTCTAGCTGCTGCCTTGCGCTCTCGTTCTTCTGGGCTGCGCTGCGCTCCGTGGCCAGCTCATTGTTGAGCTGCTCGGCCTGGGGAGGAGGGTGAAGGTAGTGAGGTGGGGGGCATGAAAGCCTGTGGGTGCCCTGAGATGACTAACTTCTCCTGCAGCCTCTGCACTCCCTCTCCTCCTTCCTGGTCATCCTTTAACTCCCAGCTCAAGAGGCAGCTCATCCAGGCAGCATCCCGGGCCCACCCAGGCTCCCTGCTATCCTCAGCTCATCCCAGACCTGGCACACAGCAGCCTGTGATGCATGTCACTGAGCCAGTGTGGGGCTTTTGCTGTTCTAGTGCCCAGGCCCCCACCTGCTGTGTGGCCTTCCGGACACGGTCACTCATGGCCTCCATATTGCCTTGTTCTTCCTCCAGCTCCTCCTCCAGCTGCGCGATCCGGGCCTCCAGGCGGCGCTTCTCATCCTGAAGGGTGTTCCTACGGGAGATACAGCACATCTGAGGCCTCCAGTCTGCCCTTGGCTTAGGAAACACCCTGTCCTTGGAGGAGCAATGCCTCAGGATTGTCCTCACTTATAACTGAGGAAACTAAGGCTCAGAGAGGCTTAGAGACTTGTCCAAAGTCACACAGCTGGGAAGTAGAGAACCAGGACTCATACCCAGTTGGTGTCAGCAAAGCCAGGCCTGGGATGAGGACCAACTCCTCCCTGATGACCCCGGTCCCCACCATGCTGTTCATTCAGAATGAATGAAACTGGCCACACTCCCACATAGGGTGTGGAAACCCTGAGACCCCTGTTACAAGTTCACTTGAACGTTCTGTCATTTTCAGCATTAAAATGAGGGGCTAGGAGGCTCACCTATGAGTTGCCTCTCCATCATCTGGGTCTAGGATCCCCCTTCATCCCATGCTGTCTCATACCTTCCTGACACACTGCTGGCCAGCTCCTCGGCCAGTTCCTCCTTCTCCAGGTCTGCCTGTTTGCGAGCCCTCTCAGCCGCGGCTAGATCCTGGATGGTGGGGGGAAGGGAGGAAGGAAATCTGTTGTCTGCCAGGGAAGGGCTAACCCTCACCCAAGAATCCACTGTGCTCCTCACCAGGCCCCCAGCAGTCTCCATGGCCACCTTTGAAAATGGCTACACCGCCTCGGAGCTCAGAGAGGCCTTGCAGTCATGTCAAAGGAGAAAACCCTGTGTTTTTCTAGGCCCTAACTAAGAGGGTCCTCCCATGTGGAAGGCTGGATTGAGGAGAGAAAGCTGTGGATGTACAACCTGGGATGCCAAGGGCCGCTGCCACCGCATCCCCATCTGAGGCACTCCTAGTGAGAAGGCTTTACCTCCTGTAGCTGCATGAGGTCTGCTTCTAAGCTCTTGGCTTTCTTTTCATTCTCCTTGGCCGTGGCAAAGATTTCTTCTCTGGAGGCACGGGCGTCGTCCAGCTCTCTCTGGAAGTCCTTCATCTGAGCCTGCATGAGTGGACAGGAAAGACAAGCTGTCCTTAACTCGCCCAAGTGCTGCTGCCCAAATTACCTTTCCATGATAACCACTAGGATTTTCTGTGATTAACCACAGGGAAGCCCCTGTTGCACAAGCATTGCCCTCAGCCCCAGGTGGTCATTTGGGGGTGCGTTTTGGAGGGGCTCAGCAGACCTAAGAAAAGATGATGTGATCTGAGGGCCTTGGCCAAATGTCCTACCCAGGGCAGGAAACAGTCACTGAAAGCCAAATGGTGATAGAAAACACCAGCCGAACAGGCCCAAATGGCAGGGAGAAGCCTGAACCCTCCTGCTTCTGACTGACTTCCCAGCCTGGGGGAGCCGCCCCTCCCTCCCCAGTGCCTGCCCCCAGAGCTCCACCCACCTGCAGTTTGCGCAGCTGCTTGATGGCTTCCTCCCTCCCCTTGATGGCTGAGTCAGCCTGCAGCTCCAGGTCTTTCAGGTCCCCTTCCAGCTTCTTCTTGGCAGCAGCGGCCAGGGCACGTTGCTTTCGCTCGTCTTCCAGTTCCGTCTCATACTCGTGGAGCTGGGCAAGGAAGAGATGGGCACTGCTGGGCGGCGCGCCTCTCAGAGGGCCTCTCTCTGCCCAGCCAGTTTTCACTGAGCTCCCAGGTGTGCACAGCCCCCTGCAGGGTGGGTTTTTCTCATCCCCAGGTTGCAGATGAGAAAATAGTCTCCATGAGGCCAGGAAGTGGTGGTGGAAGGAAGGACACAGGCCACCCCAGCTCTCCATTCCCCCACGTCCCCTGCAGGATTACCTGCCTCTGGAGCTGCCGCCTTTTCTCTTCATTCTGCTCATCCCGGGCCTGGAGATCGCGCTCAAACTGGCCCTTGAGGGCCTGCATGTTGACCTCGAGCCGCAGCTTGGCATCTTCCGTTGCCTGTAGCTCATCCTCCAGCTCTTCCAGCTGTGTCTTCATCTCCTCCATCTGGGTTTCCAGGGCTCGCTTGGACTTCTCCAGCTCATGGACCTTTTACATGAGGGTTGACTTCATGAAGATGGTCAGGCAACCACAGTGACAGGCAGCTCATTAAGCTCAGGGAGATGGTTTTTGCCACCCACAGGATGCATGACTAGGAGTCAAGACCAGAGCCTTCCTCTCGGATCCCTTGACTCAGACCCCACCCCAACTGCTGTTCCCAACCAGGCGTGGTCTTTGCATCAGCCCAAGGGACTGCCTACAACGCCCAGTTATCACTTAACATGAAAGAGGCACAGCGCCAAGTCCCTCGCAGACTGATACACGGCACAGTGGGTGGGTTGGTGAAATGTAGACAAGCAAAGATGATAGAGAGAGACTTACATTCTTGCCTACGTCATCCTTGGAGCTAACCAGGTCCTCCATCTCGGCTTTGAGCATTTTGTTGGTCCTCTCGAGTTCCTCTTTGGCTTCCAAGGCCTCCTCAAGGGCCCGCGCCAGGGACAAGGCCTTGGTTTCCTTTTCCCTGGCTTCCGCCTCCGCTCTGTCCCTTTCATCCGCGTATTTGGAAGAGATGTTTTTCTCCTCGGCCAACAACTGCAACACAACAGAAGACGCAGAGGTGACTGGCCTCTAGACTTAACCTGAGGTCCCGCTGCATTTCATTGCAAAGCCTGTGTCCTGCGGAACTCTCCCAGGTGCAGGTGTGGTTAGAAATCTATGGACATTGTTCCTATTAAGCTTGCTTCCTGACTTCTGGGCCAGCCTTATGCAGAGCCAGCATCTGCTGAGTCTGTGCTTTGAAACCACTAATGATGCCCATTTTGGTTAGAGCATACAGCCACTGAGGTCACAGTGACATTTAATCCTGCCAGAGGCCAGCTACTCTTCTTGTTTCATGGCCACAGTAGCTAGCTCTCAAAAACGCTCTGTGCGCCCCGGCAGGGACATGGTGAGTGTGCGAATGGATCTGCACACACTTGTGCCTCTGCTTGGAGAAGCAGTTCAAAGAACACTCCATACCGATGTTAGTGTCACCTTCTGGGAAGCAGCATATTACATATGCAACGTCCAAAACCCAGGCCTCCAGAATTCAACAGACATGTAGGTAATGGGATCCCAAACAACACAGTCAACACAAAAACGCTACACTGTGTGACAGGAATATAAATAAAAGGGCCCTTGGGCCCTCAAATCGACAATGAGGACGAGCTGGCAGCACAGAGAAGGGATGGCTGGTGGAAAGCGGAGTTAGCGTGCCAAACAGAAGCCCAGTACTCTGAGTCCAGCTGGGGAGGGGCAGTGAATCCCCACATCTCCCAGTACAATCCCCCATTGGTTTTTAAAATAGCCCCATGTCACAGCTACTAAATCTGAGTAACATATTAAAAGTTAGTATTTAGTGGTTTGGGCCTTACAGGTATATATGCATTTATTAGAACTCAGTGAGTGTACACTTAAGATTTGTGCATGTCTTTGTATGTCAATTTTACTTGAAGCAAAATGGCATATATTTTAAAAACTGCAATGCTGAGGTATGGAGGGGGAAGTATACAGATGTCTATAATTTTCTTTGAAATTTATCTGAAAGAGATGAATGACAGATGGTTCATTCTGGTAAGTAAATATGTGATAAAGTGGGTATGGTGAAATACTGAAGATCGAATCCAGGTGGTGGGTATACAGGTGAACAGTGTTTTCAAATTGTGTGCTTGCAGTTCTTTGTAATGAGATGTTAGGGAAAAGTGGTATTTAAAGGGTAGAAAATTTAAATTACTGGGAATACTCAGTAGGCACTCAATAAAAAACTTGTTGAGTGAATAAGATAAATAAACCTCATTCCTTATTGGGACTAGAAACTAAAGCATGCGATTGGGTTTGCAGATGGCCCCGGTGGTGGTAGCCCCTGGAAATGTCACAGCCTTCAAGACTGCCACTCTCCTTACTCTGACCCAGGAGCCCTACTGTTCCACAGTCACTAAAGCAGGCCAACTGTGCATCCTTCAGCAAGCGGGAGGATGCCGGCACACACCCAGCAGCCACCCGGATGCTTCGCAGACCCGACTCCCCCAGCCCCCGTCTGTGAACAGCGGTGGGCCCTCCAGCCCCCTACCTGATCAAACTTCTTCTGCTTCTTTTCCAGGTTGGACACCAGTTGCCGCTGGTTGTCTAAATCGACAACCAGGTCATCCAGCTCCTGCTGAAGCCTGTTCTTGGTCTTTTCCAGTTTGTCATAAGCAGCTGCCTTCTCCTCGTACTGCTGGGTGAGGCCTTCGATTTCCTTCTGGAACCTCTTCTTGCCTTCTTCCAGGGCCTCCACGGTGCTGGCAAAGTCCTGCAGCTTCTTCTTCGAATCGGAGAGCTGAAATGGCAGGGTTGGAGGTGGGGTGAGAGGAGGCAGTGAGGGATTCCCATCCCTGTCCCCCAGGCCCTGGGAAGCAAAGACCACCTTCTCCTCACTGAAGAAATTCAACAGCAGGAGGAGCCAGCAAGCCAAGCAAAATGGCGCCAATGCTCTCCGACAGCACGTCGGAGCCCCTGAGCTACCCTGGAGGCCTCAGGCCCAGAAAGGCCAGGGCACGGCCGCACCTGGATGTTCAGAGTTGAGATGTGGCGCTCCAGGTTCTGCTTGGCCTCCATCTCCTCATCCAGCTGCTCCTGCAGGCTGTTCCTCTCATCCTCCAGCTGGCGCAGCTTGGTGGACACGTTGAGCTTCTGCCGGGTTTCTTCTTGAAGCAGCTCCTGCAAAAAGGACGCACGCAAGTCCCAGGAACCCAGCCCCGGGAAGGTTGTCCTCCAGGCCCCTCTGGATGATGTGATGGGATACCCACCTGGGTGTCCTGGAGCTGGGACCCCAGGGAGGCCACGTCCTTGGCCAGTTTGATGGCCTTCCCTTCCGCCTCGTTGAGCATCCCGGTGACACTCTCCACTTCATTCTGAGGGCGAGAGACCGGTGAGCTGGAACCTCTGGGACAGGATCCTCTTTAAGTAAGAGGAACACTTTCCACTCACGAGAGACCACCGCCAGGTGGTGTCCACTGACTGAGAAATACCCGTGAGCTGTGGGGCCTGATCATGGCGGCCCCCAAGGGAAGTACGTTGCCTACAAGTTGGGATCCCTGGCCTCTTCATATGTACAGTGAGCACACAAACGACCTTCACTCCACTCCTCCAGGACAGTGCTGGTGTTAGGATAGCAACACCCCTGCCCTCACCTGGATGTGGAAATATATTTAATGCTTCCCCCGCTCTCTCATCCCAGACTGTAAGCACACTACATATTTATCAAACGTTTGACCATATCCCATGAAAGGCAAGTCGGGCCAAATGTCTGTTCAAAGCTAAATAAGACCAAAGGCAAACAGGCTGTGTCATTCTCCAGCTTAACACCCATCAATAGCTTCCCATCGCAGAGTCAAGACCAACGTACATGTAATAGGGCCTTGAAGGCGGGCGCTGTGTCACCCAGCCACAGCCTGCCTCCCTGGTCCCATTTTGTACCACATTTCCCTTCCAACTTGGCCTTCTAGCTCTACTGGTCTCATGTGATCTAATTTCCCACGTACAACTGGGCCTTTGCAAATGCTGTTCCCTTTGCTTTCTCTGTCAGATCACACATCCTTAGGGAAGCCTTTCCTGACTCCCCCTCCTGCAGGCCAGGCCTCTGTTGTTCATACATATTACGTTAAGTGCCGCCCCTTTCCAGCATCACTTTACATTCATTTTTGTGATTATCGGTGCCTCTCCCTCCAGTAGGCTGGAATTCTCCTGGGGCAGGAACAGTGTCTATTTTCTTCCTTGCTGTTGTATCTCAGGACTCAACACAGTGCATGGCCTACAGCAGGTTCTCAGTAAATACTTGTTGAATGAACAGATGAAGGTTCTTAATGATTAAACTGGATGGGTGACCATCTCTAGTTACATTAGGGCTATAACTAGAGGAAACCGACTTGCTTTGCAGCAAGAGAGACTTCAGTTAGCTGGGAAGGGCAGCATCCCTCGCAGAGCGGGTACCAGGGATGCCCTGCGCTGCCGCCTCACCTGCAGCTTGTGGACCTTGTCGTTGAGCTCGGCGCGGGCCCGCTCCCCGTCGCTGCACTTGGACTGCAGCTCCTGCAGCTGCACCTCCAGCTTCTTCTTCTTGTGCTCCACCTCCTGCTTGGCCTGGTTCAGGACCCGCAGCTCGCCCGCCAGGTCTGCGTTCTCCTTCTCCAGCGTCTGCTTGTTCTTGTCCAGGTTGGCCTTGGCCTGGCCCGAGAGGCAGAGGGGAGGGGAGGCGTTACAGCCGTGGCCAGGAGAGCGTTGTAAGGTAGGAACCTTTGTCCTTTCCCTCCCCAGGGGGGTGCAGGGACGAGACACAGAATCACCAGGAAGACTTGGGGTTCTGTTTTCCTAAAGCGCAGAGGTCCCCAACCTGTATCCGACACGGGTTGCAGCCAACCTGCTGTCATGCCCGCTTTGGCCCTTCATTACTTTCTGAAAAATTAGTGCCAACATTTTAATAAAGAAACGTCACATAAAACTCTGGACTCCCAGCTTCTCTATTAAATAATCTAGTGTCCTATATCCTGATGACTGTGGTGATGGTTACCCAAATGCATACATTTGTCCAAGGTCACTGAGCTACACACTTAAAATCGGTGAATTTTACTGCATATACCTCACTAACTCTGACTTTCAGGAAAAAACAACTAAAGCTATGGAAACAGGACTTTGGTACAGACTTGGAGCCCTGGTCCCAGCAGGTTGTTGGGAAAACTTTTGTCATCATTTCCACCTGGCCTCCTGTTACACGTGTGGTTTTGTCATAGTTCTGGGGTCTTCAGCAGAGCTAAGATTTTTTGGGGCCCAAATCCCCTAGGGTCCTTGCTTATCAACCTGCACTGTTTCAGCTAGCCCTGTAGATGGGGCAGCCACACCTCACTCGGGCCCAGTCCCTACCATCCCTGTCGTCCATCACATTTACTATCAAATGCACACTATTTCAGTGATAGTTAAGAGAAAGTCACTTTATCTAACCAGCTCCTGTTGGCATGTCAATCTCCCTGAGAGAGAAGTATTTGGGGTGAAAGGAGGGTTTTTGTTTTTACGGGGCTGGAGGGTGGGAAATAAGAGAAAAGCATGAGGGTGCCAAGGGCAGAGGAAACAACACTCAGCTTTCCCACAATGCCTAGGAAGGACCATCAGGGCCCAGGCAGCCCCAGGGAAGCCATTCCTCTGTCCCCGTCATGACTGAGCCGTCAGTGCCTCAGCCAGAGACAAAGCGCCTCTTAGGGGAAACAGTGCAGGTTGATAAGCAAGGACCCCAGGGGATTTGGGCCCCCCAAAAATCTTCACTCAGCTGAAGACCCCAGAACTATGACAAAACCACACGTGTAACGGGAGGCCAGGTGGGAATGATGATAAAAGTTTTCCCAACAACCTGCTGGGACCAGGGCTCCAAGTCTGTACCAAAGTCGTCACAGGTAAACGACAGGCACTCCTCTGTCTGTGCACCTGAGGCCGCGGCAGGAGTTTGCAGCCTCCACCTGCGTCACGCAGGTCAGAAGCGGAGGCTGTCTGCTGGTGCCATCAGCAGCCGAGTGGTTCCAAAGAGGCCTGGCTGTGAACTGGGGCTTGGCTCCCAGCCCAGCCCCGCTCTGACCTGGCTTGAGAGTAGTCAAGGGGACACATCGACCTTACTACTGTCTGGAGTGTATTTTGGAAGGTGGGAATAGCCCATCTGGATTCGAATTATATTACAGTAAAAATAACTGGACACTAAACAGGGACGCCAGTCGACAGGGGAAATGTATGTTGTAGTTACAATTAGCACAATCTTATTTGTCTAAAATATGTAAAGAATTGATGAAATGTTGAAGATTGGTATTCAGATCCCACGTGACAAGGGGACGGGAACAAGTGTCCTTATTCACAGGGAGGGCGAGGGGAGCTTTTCAGAGGGTGGGCCTGGAGGTCTCATTTTCGCAGAGGCCACGGGCAAAACCAAACCAGGGTGTGCAAAACCTTGGAAAAGTGCCTGGCCTGTAGTCAGTGCTACGTAAGGGATTGCTCACATTATTGAAATGAAAGGAAACGTTGAGATTCTGATAGCAGAGGGAGTGAACCAGCTCACCGAAAGATAATCAACAAACCAGCTCATGGAATAAGATTCACCTTGACTGGGACTTAAACAGATGCAAACTCCTACCATTTCTGGTAAAGCTACGGCCATGTCACCTGGATTGTGGGGCGCTTAGTGCAGGGAGGTGGGGAATGTAGGACTTCGGGCAAACAAATTCAGACTTTAGGGAAGCAATGTAGCAGGAGGTCACGAGTTAAAACAACTCACCCCTGGGAATGAAACACAAGGAAATTGTGGGGGTTTTTTTGTTTTTGTTTTTAGCTGTAAAATGTGCTTCATAGCACCTTCCT
Organism: Eptesicus fuscus; assembly: GCF_027574615.1. Classification (NCBI taxonomy): domain Eukaryota; kingdom Metazoa; phylum Chordata; class Mammalia; order Chiroptera; family Vespertilionidae; genus Eptesicus; species Eptesicus fuscus. The sequence continues at coordinate 22,888,822 of NC_072476.1, forward strand.
CTGAGGGTGGTTGTGAAGGTTAATTGCCATCCTGTACGGTACACAGTCGATACATGCTGGCTGCTGCCTTTATCGTTAGAATCTTGCCTAGCTTGGTACTCGTCTTAGACTCTGACCTGTGGTTAGTTGAAGCCGTGGACATAGCCGCGTGGATGTGTTGTCACGAGAAAGCGCCACAACTCACCCTCTTGAACTGCTCGAGCTGCTCCGTGAGCTCCTCCACCGCCTGGGTGTGCTTCTGCCTCATCTCCTGGACCTGGGCCTCGTGGGACCGCGTCTCCTCGTCCAGGGCCTTCTTCAGCACCGTCACCTCCTGCTCCCTCTTGGCCCTGGATGGGAAGAACACAGTGATGGCAGTTGTGGGGAGACGGGCCCCCCCTCAGCGTTGTGCCAAGGACCCAGAGCTGACATCTCCACCACCACCTCTTCCTAGCTGTGTGACCTAACCTCGGGTGAGTCACCTAGCCGCTCTGGGCCTGGAATTTCCTCAGCTGGAAAAAGAGGAGTACGTTACCTGCCTAGGATTTTTCGGGGCCAGCAAACAAATACACAAAATAATATTGTTAAAAGAATTGCAAAATGACTGGCAAAATGTTCCGGAAAATATGAACATTCGCTCTTCTTTATTGAGCACTTACTGTATGCCAGGCCCTGACCTAATGTCTTTAATACATCCTCTCATATAATCTTCAGAGTGGCCCTACAAGGCAGGTATATTATTATTTCCATTGTACAGCTGAGGAAACTATGGCTAAGGAAGGGTGAGCCGCTTCCCCGAGTTGTTACAACCACTGTGTGTAGGACCAGAAACGGAACCCAAATAGTCTGACTCTGAGTCTGTGTTTTCAAGGCCTGCCCCGGGCTTCTCTGTGTTGTTGGCCAGGTGGGAAGGAAGCACAAAACCCAATGCGTGGAGATGAATCTCAGTGTTCGCACAGTACCTGACTCAGACGCTCTCTAATTACATTTGTATGTTTACTGAATGAATAAATGGCCTAGTTTCACTAATGTTAGCATTCATTTTCTAGCAGGAGTTGTTTTGTTGTGGTCTGTTTGATTGCCTGCTGTACATCTTAAATCAAAAACCAGTCTGCTAATGCCTGGCCAGCATGGCCCAGTGGTTTGAGCGCCAACCTATGAACCAGGAAGTCACGGTTTGATTCCTGGTCAGGGCACATGCCCAGGTTTTGGGCTCAATCCCTGGTAGGGGGCATGCAGGAGGAAGCCAATCAATGATTCTCTCTCATCATTGATGTTTTGATCTCTCTCTCCCTCTTCCTTCCTCTCTGAAAACGTATTTTTGTAACAACAAAAACAAGAAATCCAGTCTGATAATGTTATTTTAAAAATTTAACACAAAACTCACTGGTAAACCCACACACTTGGTGACTGGGGCTGGGGGCGATTTACTTACACACACATATACATGAAAAGACAGGAAGGAGATACCCCTAAGGGTGATGTTTTTGGTGTCTACTTTTCTCTAGTTTTCAGATTGTTCTCTGATTATGTCCCACTACTGTGATGTGAAGTAATAAGATTAAAAATAATCACACTTGTGTCAGTTACAGCAAAATGCAATCAGGACAGTGAATGCAGGGCCTGCGGAACCCTGTGATTCAGGATTTGCTGGGCTCACTCCATCCCCACCAGCCCCCCCATCAATGCGGTGGACAACGGTCCCCTCTCACCGGAGCTCCTGCTGGGTGGCCGTGCTGTCCAGCGTGTCCTCCAGCTCCGTCTTCAGCGCCTCCAGCTCCTCCCCCAGGTCTCGCTTCTGCTTCTCAGCTTTGTTTCTCGCGGCCCGTTCTGAGTCCAGGTCCTCCTGCAGGTCTGAGATGAGACCCTCCAGCTCCCGGATCTTCTTGAGGGCGTTGTTCTTCTGAGCAATTTCATCGTCAAGCCTGCCAGGGACAGGTCCCCAGAATGAAGATCCCGGGGCCCCAGGCCTCTGCTATCGCACACGTGGCCAAACATTGTTTTTCAGGAACCAACCACTCGTGCTCCATGGATAGTAAAACATGTTGCACGCCACCCCCAGGACACAGCGGATCCCTCCTTGCGACACTGGACTGCTTGGACATTTACGTAGGACATGATGGGTCCCAAGGTCTGTATAAAAATTAGGTCATGGTGTTCTGTGTGTGTGAATGCAAAGCACCGGTCCCAGACTGGCTCGGTGCCCAACTCACAGAAGGGGCTTACTAGTTACTTTCTGAACATTGGACAGTTATCCCTCCTTAGTGACTACATGCTCTTCCTTCCCTTTGCTCAAACAGTGACTGAGTGTTTGCTACATGCAAAGCCCTTGGCCAGGCACTGCTTTGGGTGATGCTAAAGCCAGGGCTCTCAGCCCGGGAGAGGCAGTGAGCCTGGGTCAAGGTGGGATGTGAGCAGTGTCGTTCGAATGGGGTGGACTGAGTCAGGCATTTCATGGAAGGGAGCTCCCTCCTGATGCTTGGGGTGTGTGGGGGGTAGGGGGAGGAAGGAAAGGAAACAGCATGAGAGAAGGCACAGAGGCAAGACTCTGCAGGGCAGGGGGAGGTGGGCAGGTCGATTGTACTGCACTTGTGAATGGGCAGCAGTGAGAGAGGAAGCATAATGGTTGGTTGGGGTCAGACTGCGGAGGGCAGGTGGGCACTGAGCACCAGGCTAAGACCTGGGTTTCCTGCACAAGCCAGCAAGGTTTGAGTAGGTTTACGACCCCAAGTGATGTTTCTGGTCCATCACTCTTAACAGTCATGCAGCATGACCAGGGGGTCAGCAGAAAGCTTTGGGGCTCAAATCCCAGCTCTGCCTCTCAAAAGCGGGGTGACAGTCACACACTCCTTCACCTCCCCTGGCGCAGCTTCCTCCCCGGTGAACTGGAGAAAACAGCGGCATACCTGGCCAGGTATCTGTGAAGATGCCGCTTAAAAGGAGCTTAGCACACAGCGAGCAGGTGAGTCTATTGCCAGTGTGTGGCCACTAGGGGGAAGCCAGCTCAGAGTGGGAGGAGGGGCACACGGCAAAGGGCTGGCAGAACCTGAGGGCTGCTGCCTGCTGGCTGTGGGAGGGGCAGGGAGGGCAAAAGCTAGGGAGGGGACTGGCAGGCACGGAAAGGGAGACCTTCGAAGGGGGCTTGAGGGAGAGGAGGGCCCTTCCAGCCTCAGGCATGTGCTGTGGGAGGTGCCATGGAAGGGCCTCTGGTCAACTGGAAATGCAGGACTGGGGTGTGGACGAGGAAGGCCTGGGCGTCCAAAAGAGCGACACCATGGGAGACACACAGAGGGGTGGGTTGGAGGGAAGAGAGGAAAGTCAAGGCGTGCTCTGGCCTCGCATTAGATGGAGGCCTGCCTGGAGGAGGAGGAAGACTGGGGCCACTGGATTGGCAGGGCCCAGGAACACACAGGCCGCGGCCCCACTACCTGGCCAGGGCCGCCTGCAGCTCCTCCTCCTTCTTGGCCAGCTGCATCTTGAGCTCTGCAATCTGCGCCTGCAGGTCTGCGATCTGCTCGTGGAAATCGCTGGCCTCTCCCTCCAGCTTCCGTTTCAGCTTCTCCAGCTCCTGCCGGTTCTTCTCCTCCTTCTTCAGCCGCACTAGACAAAGCCAGGGGCCCTTCAGGCGGCGGAAGCCACCAGAAAGACTCCCGGAGGACGAGCCTTTCTGCCGAGGCCTTTCACACGGAGGAAATTCACGCACATGCACACACATCCCCCGCTGGTACCAGCCCCGCCCGCGCCCCCATCTCCACGAAGAACCGTCAGTCCCGCTGGAAAGGGCCTTTGGTTATCACTGTATGTCGGCTAAGGGAGACCGGGAGCCTGGAGAGGATTTGCCTCTCTTGAAACAATCTGCCATGCTGAAGTTTCCTCTCTGGTTCTCCTACTTTTAAAATACCGGTTCAGAGCCGCTTTGGGTAGCCGGTTTACCTTCCAGTTCTGAAATCATAGACTCGTGCTTATTTTTCAGCTTGGTGAGGTTCTTGGCCTTTTCTTCCTCTTCTGCAAGATTCGTCGTTAAGTCACTGATCCTCTCTTCAAGGAGTTTTCGCTCCTTTTTGGGGAAAGAAAAAGAAACACTATTAGTCTTTTTTTTTTCCTTCCAGGATCTATGTGTCACTTTTAGTGATTTCCAGATAAACAGTTGAAAGGAAAACCCACATGATAACCGAATACAGCAGGGGTCCTCAAACTTTCTAAACAGGGGGCCAGTTCACTGTCCCTCAGACCGGTGGAGGGCCGGACTATAGTTTAAAAAAAAACTATGAACAAATTCCTATGCGCACTGCACATATCTTATTTTGAAGTAAAAAAAACAAAACGGCAAAAACACCCGCATGTGGCCTGCGGGCCGGAGTTTGAGGACGCCTGGAATACAGCCTAGAGTTTGAAATGGTGACGAGAAGTTCCTTAATTTCCAAAAGTCCGCCACCTCTCATCTCATGTCACTGTGCCTCTCCTACTGCAATGTGCCAGCCCATGGGGCCCTCGTTCCCTTCCTATCGCATGCCAGCTCTTCCCTGCCTCGGGGCCTTTGCACAGATGGAGCCATCTGCCTGGGGTGCTCCTCCACCTCCTCTCCCTGTAGCTGCGCCTCAGCCTTTAGGCTTCCACTTACATGTCACTTCCTCCAGGAAGCCTTCCCTGAATAACCTCCCTCCCTCCACCCCTAGTGCTCTTCTCACAACATGGGCAACACGTCCTTCAGAACCCCGCTCACAATGGTTATTAATAGTTATGTGTGGGATGATCTATTTGCTGTATCACTAGACTATAAGCCCCACAAGGGCATGGTCCTCTCTCACCACACATGCCCTGCCCCTAACGGGGCCTGGCTCATGGCAGGTGCCCTGCTGGCATCTGGCTGAAAGAACTGAAAGGAGCCTGCCCTCCGTGGGGCCAGTTAGAAGTTACTGACGAGGGTGACCGACTCATCCTGTTTGGCACTGGGACTTTTCCGGTTTGGGTGCTGGGAGTTCCACATCCCGGAAGCCCCTCCATCCTAGGCAAACCAGGACAGCTGGTCGCCCCGTCGCTCACTGGACGCGGCCCATGAGAATGTGGGAGAGGGCCCGGAGACTCAGGCACCTTGGGGGCTCCATTGGTCATGGTGCTGCCGAGGCTTGCTCCGTGGCAGCCCTGGTGCTGGTGATCCTGCCAGGACCCAGTCCATGGCACACCTGCATCCACAGGGCAGTCACAAAGCCACCTTGTCAGAGGTAAACCTTTGCTTGGCCTTCAGTACCCTTTATTTGGCTAAGAAAGAAACACAATCTGAATTCCTTGTCCCGGGTGAGCCTGTCATTAGAGTGCTGATGCGCGGCCCCACTCACTTTGGACAGTTTGTTGTTCTGGTCATCCATGACCAGGATGTCATCCTCCAGTTTCTTGATCTTGGCCTCGGCCGTGACCTTTTCAAGTTGTAGCTTCTGCCTCGCAGCTTCCTCCTCCTCCAGCTGTTCCTCCAGGTCCTCGTGGGGAAAGAATCACAGCCTTGCTTAAAAGTCACTCTCCTGGAGCCCTGGGGACTAGCTGACACAGGCTGGGCCTGATGACCCCCCATGCCCTGCAGTCTCCTTTGGAAATTAAGGTTTGCTTCACGGAGCCTCAGTCCCCTCATCTATAAAAGGGGGACAGTAGGTACCATGGCGGTTTTGAAGTGCGTCCACAAATTATACTCTTCCCCTCAAAGGTGGAGCCTAATTCCTCTCCTTGCATGTGGGCAGGACTTAGTGACTTGCTTCTAACTAACAAAATCAAGAGCAAGTGATGGAGTGTAGCATCATAAATGAGGCTATAAGAGGCACTGTGCCTTCCTCCCCTGCTCTCTCGCGCGCGACTCACTCCTTCTGGGGGAAGCCAGCTGCCAAGTTGTGAGGACACTCGCGCAGCCCCGAGGAGAAGCTCACATGGTGAGGAGCCCAGGCCTCCTGCCTACAACCATGTGGGTGAGCCATGTAGAAGTGGGTCCTCCAGCCCCAGTCAAGCCTTCAGATGACTGCAGCCCAGCTGGCATCTTGACTGTAACTTCATGAGAGATGCTAAGCCAGACCCGTCTAGCTAAGCCACTGTCAGATTCCTGACTATGTGAAATAAATGTTTATTTTGGGTGTTTTGTTCTGCAGCAATATAATTATCCCTCACACACAGCTACTATTAGGAGAAAAAATAAAAGCACACGAAAGGCAGGGCAGAACAGAGCGGGCTTTCGAGGAGACCTGTGTGCACAGATGCTGCTCCCTCCCAAGCCTTAGTCTCTTTATCTGTGCAATGGGGACATTTTTCATCATATGGGCCTCACAGGCCTGCCTGCAGGGAAGGTCAGCCCCTCCAGTGCCTTACCAGCATCTGCTGGGCCATCTTCTTCCTTTCTGCCTGCAGCTGCTGGCCCCGGTCTTCCTCCTCCTCCAGGCGGGCCTCCATCTCATGCAGGATCTCCTCCAGCTCCTGCTTCTTGGCCGCCAGCCGGACCCGCATCTCCTCCGCCTCAGCGTACAGCTCTGTCTCCGCCTGCAGCTGCTCCTGCAGCAGGTTCTTCTCCTCGGCCAGCTGCACGCAGGGGTGGGAGGTGGCCAGTGAGTCCCCCAGGAGCAGGCATCCTGCCTCCCTCGCAGGTTTCCCCCCCCCCTCGCCCCCGTCACGTTCCCTGACAAGCACCTGCGAGTGCTTCTGCTCCAGCTCCTTGAGCTCGCTCTCTGCCTTCTGCTGCCGCTCCTTGGTCTTCTGCAGCTCATCCTCCTTGGCCTGCATCTCCTCCTCCTGCCGCGTCACCTGCAGCAGGGGCTTCACCTGCACACACACACACACACACACACACACACACACACACAGTCAGCGCATCATTTATTTTCATGGCCAAAGGGATCCAGTCTGGTAATAAAAGTAGATCAGTGCTTCTCAGCCAGGGACAATTTTACCCCACCCCAAGGGGACGTGTGGCAATTTCTGGAGACAGTTTCAGCTGTCACAACTGGGGCAGGGGGTGCTACCAGCATCCAGTGGGCAGAGGCCAGGGATGCTGCTAAACATTCTAGAATTAGGGCAGCTCTCTCACAGCACGAATCATGCATCCCAAAGTATCAATAGGGCCGAGGTTGAGAAACCCTAAATTAAGGCAACAGATAAAGGTATACGGTGGAAGGAAAAGACTTCCCCTTCTCCCATTTAGTCCCATCTGGGGAGAGACTACTGCTGCCGAAAAATTGTTGTGTTTCCTTCCAAGGAGAAGAGGGGAAAAAATCCCCACACCCTACCTCCCCCATCAAGGTCAGTATTATCATGGTTAGCATTTCCTTCCAGTCTTTTCCCCTACACATTAAAAAAATATACTTGAGATCATGCTGCCCAGTTTTATGTACTTTTATTACTTAAAACTACGAGATAAGCCATATCAATGGATGAGCCATTATTAAATTAACCAGTCTGCCAGGACTGGGCATTGAAAACTTACTGCTGTAAGTCAGGCCACAAGGAACACCCCTAAATCCTGATTTTCTTTCTCTCAGATGGCTTAAGTCAGTTTTTAAGAAGTTGGGTCTATAGGGATGAATATTTCCAAAAAGCTGCTTCCTCCTTCTGTTCTTTACCAGGTTGACTCCTGACTCTGGTGCTCAAGCCCCGGCCTGGCCTAGGGAAGCCCATCACACACACGGTGGGTCCCTCACACAACGCTTAAGTTTGCCTTCATCTATTTGTCCCTGTGATTACCTGCTCAATATCTGCTCCCCCACCTGAGTGGAATACCCATGAGGCCAGGGCCCATGATGTCTGCTCACGCTGTATCCCCACAGCACCTTGTGCATGCCTGGCACACAACAGACAGTAAGTATTTGCTCGCTGAAAAAGGTTTGTGCCCATTTACACGCTCAAGGGCACATAAACGGCATCTGTCGCAACAGAGCTTGTCTTTGCCCAGTCGGTGTGTTTTAGCAGCGACGCTGCAAGAACAAATTGTAGCCAGAGAAACAAATGACGGATGCATGCAACCGCCTGGATGGATCACCTGAAAATGGTGCCAACTGAAAAGTCAGTGCTAAAAGGTATGACCTCATCTACATAACAAAATGACACAATATTCAAATGACAGGGTTTTAGAAATGTCAACAGTGGTTGCCAGGGGCTATGAAGGAAATGGGTGTGGCTATGGAAGAAAGTAGGTGTGGCTAGAAGAGAAATGGGCGTGGTTATAAAAGGGCACTGTGAGGGATCCTTGTGGTGATGAAATTCTCTGGACCTGTGTTCAGGTCCTGGCTGTAACCCAGGTGCCAAAGAGGGCGGGCCTTCGTCAGATGCACCGGAGACAGGCCTGGAGCATCGCCAACAGGCCAGGTTTGATCTCCAGCTCTCAGCTGCACACCCACTGACAACCATCTCCAGTCCCTCATCTGGAGCATCTGGAGCGAAGAACCAGGGCTGGGGGTCCTGAGAGCTGGGTGGGGCCGGAGCACTCACCTTGGTGAAGAGCCTCCACCACTGCCAGTTGCGCAGCTTGAGGTAGGCGGCACAGTTCCTCTGAATCACCTTCATGGCCGTCAGCTGCTGCTGCCTCTTGGCAAAGGCCCTGGGGAGAGGGGCAGGGAGCCGTGAGAGGCCCTGGTCGCCCGACACCTGTCTCCCCTTGTTGTCATAGCATCCCACCCTGCAGCATCCTGAAAGCAAGGCACGTCTGGTTCGCTGGTGACTTTGTGACGTGCACGAGGACAATCCCCGCTTTTCTCCAGCTCAGGTTCTGCCAGGGGCTCTGAGCACCTGCACAGGGATACTGTCTAGGCACGGACCGCTCAGATAACATGGAGGCCAGGGCCTTTCTCAGCGGGCAAGGGGGACCCAAGGCTCACAACATACCCTGGAACCAGAGCCGTGCTCCAAACATCGAGGAAACCAGTCCGTGCTACATCATCCCTGGGGGACCCTGCCCACTCCCAGCTGCGCCAGGTCTCCCCAAAGCTGAGTGTCTGACAAACCTGTTCCTTCCTCAGGTGTGTTTTAGAAACCTCACACCTGACACAGAACTAGCACTCTTCTTGTTTACGGGCTGTTAGGTTTGAGAAACCATGAACAGTGAGTGCAAGCGCCTTCTCCCTGCCATCTTGAACGTGGGTGAACTTGAAGAATAAAACTGCCCTCAGTAGTCTGGAGGCGGGGTTGGGGTTTGGGGTGGTAACAGAATTACGAAACTTAAGTTAGGTCTGTCCCTGGACCAAGAGCTCCCCAGATCTGGCCTTGACCATCTGGGGTCCCCTTGGCACTGAATCCAAGGGCTTGACACGATCAGGGCTCTGCAGACGACAGCAGGAGCCATAACTCATGATGACATGACCCCGCACAGAGCGGCTCCACCAGTTCCTGCCAGTTACCCTTTGGTGTAATTTTTAAGGACCCTGGCCCTCACATGGCCCCAGGCTTCCCAAAACAGAATGGGCACCAGACCTTCCAAGAACCTGCCTTACGAATCCCATCTGGACATAAGGCTACAGATATAGCCAAATACCCTTTCCTCGGGTACCTAATCATATTCTCACACTTCTGAGATGATAACCAGGCACTGTTCGCAACCCTTTTCAGGAAGTATTCCACTGACTCCTCATAAACAATTCCACGAGGCAGGAATGAATATGCTGTTTTCCAGTGGAGAGACCTGAGGCCCAGAGAGGTAGAGTACCTTGCCCAAGGTCCATCAGCAAGTAAGTGGGGGAGCCAGGATGAGAACTGAGGTCTAAAGCTCCAGAATCATGGTCCTAACCTCCCCGCCTGCCCTCATAACCTGTGCTTATAGTAAATGGCAGCATTTCTTCCCCCCAAGAAAACACTGCCATCCCATCAGTGGAGCATCTTAACGCAGATGGCCTATTAGAGTCAGGGAATCAGAACATGAGGCCAGCCCGGCAGGTGTGGCTCAGAGGTTGAGTGTCAACCTATGAAACCAGGAGGTCACGGTTCAATTCCAGGTCAGGGCACATGCCCGGGTTGTAGGTTCCATCCCCAGTGTGGGGCGTGCAGGAGGCAGCCGATGAATGATTCTCTCTCATCATTGATGTTTCTATCTCTCTCTCCCCACCTATCCCTTATTCTCTTAAGTCAATAAAAATATTTTTTTTTAAAAAGGAGAAGAACGTGAGGCCAGCAAGCTCCCTGAAAGTGTGTGTCTCCCACCTGTGTTTGTGGGGAGGTGACGGTAGGCGGGTCCTTACTTTCTGGCCAGGTAGCCGCGACACATGGCCTGGAAAGCCATGATGACGTCGGTGATCTTCAAGTCTCGCTCCTCTTCCAGGTGGGCCAGGACCCCGGTTCGGAAGAAGATCTTGCTCTGCCCGATCCTGTACAAGTTGGGGTCGAGTTCCAGGGCTTTGATCTGCAGAAGGAAGGAAGGAAGACCAGAGCTCCCATTCTCAGCCGGGCCTTGTGGCCAGGGGGTAAGCCTGTTTAAGGGAGGTCACACCCAAAGCAGCTCCCGGCAGTGCCACCGGAGCCGGGGAGGGCTGCGGCCAGATTTGGGGGGGCGGGGGGAGGGGCGGAGCTGGGCTGGGCTCACCATGAGGATGCAGGCCTGCTTCCCGTCCATGAAGCCTTTAGGAATGGCATTCGCGGCCAGGATCTCGTAGCTTGAGACACAGGACAGAAGTCACCAACCGAGCGCCTCTCTATCGGCCCTCCCTCTGCCGGCCGCTCACCCACCGCCCACCGGTGCCTGCCGCCCCCCCAGCCCCCTGCGGGCTCACCGTTGGCGGAACTCCTGGAAGACGATCCTGTTGGGGAAGCCCTGGCGGCAGATGCGGATGCCCTCCAGCACCCCGTTGCACCGCAGCTGCTCCAGCACCAGAAAAGCATCCAGCTTGCCGGACTGCCAAGGTGGAAAGGGCGATGGGCCGCCGGGGCCGGGGCTCGGGGAGCAGCCAGCCCCGAATCTCAGGCCTGGGTGACCCCCACCCCCCACCCCCGCACCTCACCAGGCCACCAGGATCAACCCGGTGAGGTCTCAGCTGAGGGCTCAGGTGATCCCTCTCTTGCACTTGGTGGCACTAGCATCACCTGGCTGGAAACTGGGGCTTCTTCCTTGTCGCCTTCCTCTTCCTCACTTCCTGTCCATCACCAGTTCTAAAGCTCCTGCCTCCCAAATATCTCCCAATCCACCCACTTCTCTCCATTGGCCACCGTCACTGCCATCCACTCGCCACCCTCTTCTCCTGCCCAGACAAAGCCCACCACAGCCTCCTACCTGGTCTTCTCACCCCATCCTGCCTCTCCCCTCGTCCCCTCATTCGGTTTCTAAGGTGTAAACCTGATCATGACATGCCCCTGCTTTTAAAGCCCCAGTGGTATCACAGAAGGAAGGCCGGGCTCTGGGCCACCCACAGGAACTCCCCGATCAATCTAGCCCCTGCTAGGTCAGCCCCAGCTCTTCCCAGCCCCTGCCTCACACCATCACACATCAACATGCAACCACCTACCTAGCGTTTTCTTGCCAAGATGCTTCATTCGTCACCTCCACACTTTAGTTGTACCGGTCCCTCTGCCCCGGATGCCCGCCCCAGCCCCCCCTCCGCTTCACCAAGTTGATGCCTCTCAACGTGCACGTTCTCTAGGAAGCTTCCCCTCGGCCCTGAGGAGCTGGAGTGGGAGCCCCGGCTGTTTGGAGTTCTCATAACTTAGCACAGTGCACCAGGGTTGTCCGCTTGTGTCCGCCTCTCCCACGGACCTCCGCCACCTGAGCACGGCTGACACACTGGGTGGGGCCCTTCTCTGTCGCGGGGCTGCCCTACGCACTGGGGGATGCTTAGCACAGCCCTGGCCTCTACGCACTGGATGCCTGTAGTAGCCCCCTCCCAGCGATGACAACCACAATGTCCCCAGACGTGGCCAGATGTCCCTTGGGTGGGGGCATCACTGCCCCCAGCTGAGCACCCCTGCACTAGACTACAAGAAACCTGCAGGCGAGGACTGCAACTTATCCAGCCCTGTCTCCTCAGCACACGCAGGAACGCAGGGACTATCAGCTGGAGTGATGAACTCGTGGTGATTCGATGCCTTGTACAGCAATCCCAGGGCCGCAAGTGTCTGGACACGGTCCCCCTTCCTCCCTGTCTTCTTTTGCCTCCAGGATGGGGAATGGACCCCAAATTCAGCCAACCTTCCACCATGTCAGATGGAGCCCTTGGGGTGGGGGGTCCGGCTTTCTTCTTGCCCCTCTACCCCTGCCTGCCTTCCCCTTCCCTGTGGACCCTGGTGATGTCCCCGGGGGACGTTCTGACCCCCCCCACCACCACCACCAGCAGCCGGTGGGCGGCCTCACCCTCTTCTCGTGGTTGGGGATGATGCAGCGCACGAAGTTGGGCGTGGTGTTGCGCAGTGTGGTCATCAGCTTCCCCAGCTGCTCCTTGTACAGCTGCCCCACCGTGCGGAACATGCCCTTCTTGGTCTTGGAGGCGCTGGGCAGCGAGCTCTCCGTCATCTTGGCCATCTGGTCCAGCCCCACGATGCGGTCCACTGGGGGGCACACGAAGGGCGGCATCAGCCTCTGGCCCTCCCAGGACCCCCATTCTTCTCTCTGCTGCCAATGCCTTCCCTCCAGCACGAGGTAAGGGGGATTGCTTTCCAACTATTAACTACTTGGGGAATCTGAGAGCTCCCGAGTGACGGAAAGTGTGTGGCAGGAGTGAGACAGGAGTTCAGTCTTTCCAACTCCAGATGGGGGCACTCTCACTCATCATGCCTCGGACGCTACTGCCTCCATCACTGCCCTGATGTCAGACCTTCTCCCTGGGGCCCAGGTGTGGGGTTAAGGGGCTCTGAGGTGGTTGAACAAGACGTCACTAGCACCTGCCAACATTGCCCTCTCCTGCAGCCCCACATGGCCGCCCCTCCTGGGAGCAGGTGTGGGTCTCGGGGGCAGCTGGAGAAGGGAGAAGGGAAGAGGGAGGAGGGAGGGCCCTGGTGCCCAGCTCGCCAGCTCCAGCAGGCGGGGCCTTACCGTCCTTCCACAGGTCGGCCACAAACTTGTCGGAAGAGGCGTTGAGGAGGGCGGTCACGTTGTCATTCAGCGGGTCCATGTTCTTGGTCAGCCAGGCGCTCGCGTTGTAGTCCACCTGCCAGAACCACCCTCTGGTCAGGGGCTCCTGCTTCAGTTCTGAACTAAGGGCAGGGCCAGCGTCCTCCCACTTCCCTCCCAGATCCTCCAAGGTCAGCGAGGAAATGACATTAGGAGCTGCCATGGTGAGAATCCATAAACTCCAACGAAGAGACCAGCAGATCGGGACTTTAAAGGGCCCTGCACACAGTAGGGCAGCAGCCAATGGTAGCCACTGCTGGAAGGCCTTGTCTCTATTCCTTGCCTTCTCCTAGTAACCCTTCTCTGGCAGCCTCCAGAGCCTGGGATGATGCCGGTTGCCCTCTGAGTGGTGAAGAGCTTGGCTGATAATAAATGTCTCCCTCACATGAAAGGTCCCCCTCATCTGAGAAGGCTCAGCAGCAATGCCAGTTTTTAAATTAAGCGTGTGGACCTCTTCTCCTCTCTCTGATGAACGTAAGTTTTGTAACTGGGCGATTTTGATACATGGATGTAAATTCCCAACTTGAATACTGACCGTGGCCAAAGCCTTCACTTTTTTATTTATTTTTTATTGTTTATTTTTGTTAATCCTCACCTGAGAATATTTTTTCCATTGATTTTTTTTTTTTTTTTTTTTTAGGGAGTGCAAGGGAGGGAAGGAGAGAGAGAGGGAGAGAAACATTGATGAGAAAGAGACACACTGATAGGTTGCCTCATGCATGTGCCCCAACCGGGGCCAGGGATTGAACCTGCAACCCAGGTACATGGGCCGATGCTCTAACCACTGAGCAAACTGGCCAGGGCAAGCCTTCATTTCATGATTGTGACTATGAAATGGAAGCAACTCGTAAAATATCTCTGGTGGGTTCTTACGGGATGTGGGTTGTTACGGTGATGGCCAGGCCTGATCTGAAAGAGGACTAAAAGGAAACCACCTGTAAAGTGGGGAAAAGAAAAGCGTTATCTCTCTGCGCCTACAGGAGTGATGCTCCCTTGAGTATAGGGTAGAAGCTGGCAAACTTTTTTGGTAAAGGCCCAGGTTTTCAGTTCTTCAGGCCATACTGTCTGTCACAGCCACTCAACTCTGTCGTTATAGCATAAAGACAGCCACAGATGATCTGTAACCAAGTGGGTGCCAATAAAGCTTTATTTACAAAAGCAGGCTGTGGGTCAGACAGATTTGGTGCATGGACTCTAGTTTGCCAACCCCTGATTTAGGGCATTGCCTGTTCCCATGATGCAGTGGGGATTCTGGAGAGTCAATAAAAATGCTCTAAGATTCTGTAAGCCAAACCAAGTTATGTCTTTCTACATTACCCAGGAGGCACAGGGGAAGGTTCTGTACATTAACAGCCATGAAGGATAAGGATGATAAGGATGATGATGATGATGATGATTATAAGGATGATGAAGAGAAGGAGAAGGAGAAGGAAGAGGAGGAGGAGGAGGAGGGGGAGGAGGAGTTGACAACGACAAGGTGACAACATCACAGATCTCTCTGGGTGGAACAGGCTGCCAATGGCAAACCCAAGGCCATGATAAAGGAGATTCTTGTGAACCCAAAATTGGGTTTACTGGTCACCCCATTCTGGTTGGCTCTTCCTGCTGGGTTTACCCTGCGGCAGGAAGGATTTAGAGTCTATACAGGAAAGAACTAGCTGGCCACCATGGTTGGATTATATATATATATATTGTCCCTTCCAGACACTTAGACAAAAATCATAAATAGCCTTGCTTTGGATTTGATTTACACCAGATGCCTTTGGTTCTGCCACTCCCAAGATGCTCTTGCTCTGAGCATTCCTCGTGAGGTCCCCAGGACAGACAGACCCCTGGTACCTTCCCAGCATAGTGGATGATGGAGAACTCGGTTTTGTCCTTGAGCTGCTTGGGCTTCTGGAACTTGGGGTGATTGCCCTGCTCTGAGCACAGCTTCTCCACGAAGGACTTGTCTGTGGCTTTGGGGAACCAGCACTCCTCGTCCAGCAGGGCGAGCACGCCTGGAGGGTTGTTCTGTGGAGGACAAGCAGGGCAGGATCACAGCCAGGGCTCAAGCCTCAGGCTCGCCACCCAAACACACGCACAGGCAGCTCCCTAGCTCTCATACCATATCTGCCTACATATAAAGACGGATTTATACCCTCTTTATTTTGGTTCCCTCCCTGCAAAATATATCCCCAAATTACCATGTGTCCAATGGACCAGCATTGGAGATAGAAGGGCAAGCATCACCAACAGAACATGTTTGCTGCTTCCCCCTAGTGGGCAGCACATGCAACATCACAAAGATTTTATACCTTGCTTTATTATGTACACTAGTGTGCCTGTGCACGGATTCGTGCACATTGAAAGGAAATTAATTAGAAGAAATATTTTAATATCGCTATTCGCCCTTTCTATATAATAGAAGTGTCAACCAAATTCATGCTCGACAATGACAGATTGAAACACACCCGTGCAATTGGCACCAGTGAGAGCTTTATATGTATCGTGCATGTGAGAGTCAACTTAGCCTTTTATAGATATAGAATAAACTTTCGTAATTAGATCTGCTTTCTGATTTAGCTAAACTTTTTCCAGCCCAGTGAAGCACCCCAACTTCTCTTTCAGGTAATTGTCAGCAACACAGCAGTAAATATCAACACAAAGCAGACTATTATTGTAGATCACACAGGGAGAACAAAGGGTAAAATATTTAACTGCAGCAGTGTTTGACTATATTCTGCACAGTGAGAAAACCTGAAGTCATTTTCAAGTTCCACCATTTCTTACTTCTTTTCAGTTGGGTCAAGTTTCTAAACTTTCTAAATCTCCTTTTTCCAGCTACTGAAAAGGAAATAGGATTCCACTGAGTCTCCTATCTACCTACTCCAGGACTTCTGTGAGTATCAAATGAGATGAGGCACAGGAAAAGGCTTCACAGACATTTGGTTACAGTGCAAAATGTTTGCACCTGGCTATAAAGCAAGTCAGGTTCCTGGCCTGAAGAAACTCCAAGGAGGCTAGTTGCTAGGGAGAGGAAGCCAGGCATTGATACGTGATGTCATTACCCGGTGCCCACAGCGACCATTTCTGGGCTGGGCTGTGGGCAGCATTTTGCACCATGGGGTCTTGGCAGTGTTGGCTGTGATTTGGTGGGGTGTCACTCTGGGGTGGTGGTGGGACCTGTGTCCCACTTGGGGGAAGCTGAGTGTTGGTTTTTCGGCGCCAGGTCCATGGTGCCATTTATTTTTAAATGGCCAGTGCGCATCATGGCAGCTCCTGCATTAAGTGTCTGCCCCCTGGTGGTCAGTGTGCATCATAGCTACCAGTCAGACGGATGGACACTTAGCCTTTTATATATATAGATTCACCTCAGGGTTCTTTTTAGTAAAGCACTTCCCTGTGGGAGACAGTCTAGACCAGTGGTCGGCAAACTCATTAGTCAACAGAGCCAAATATCAACAGTACAACGATTGAAATTTTTTTTGAGAGCCAACTTTTTTAAACTTAAACTTCTTTTAACGCCACTTCTTCAAAATAGACTCACCTAGGCCGTGGCATTTTGTGGAAGAGCCACACTCAAGGGGCCAAAGAGCCACATGTGGCTCGTGAGCTGCAGTTTGCCGACCACAGTCTAGACTAGAGTGTCAAGAGCCCAGCCTTATTTGCAAATGGCATTCATTCTGCTGGAAGGGTCTTCACTTTTTGCACTCAGAATGGGGAAGTGCTTCCCCTGCTCTGTGCAGTCATTCTCTGCACCGGCTTTATCAGGATGGTTCGCTTGCTTTACTTGTTTGTCTGGTTCGATTGCCCGCTCCTCCAGGAGGGCAGGGACCAAGTTCATCTCATTCACGGTTACATCCCTAACCCCTAAAACGGGCCCAGCACATAGTAGGTGCTCAGTAAACAGTCATTCAACAATTATTCACTGGGCATCTACTACGTGCATGGTTCTAGGAGTTTGGGACACATCAGTGCACAAAACAAAGACTCCTGGCTTTGTAAATAAATGAATGGGAACGAGGGGAAGGGAAGGGAGGGGGAGGGTAAGGAAGGGAAGAGGAGGGAAGGGAGGGAGGAAAAGAGAAATAAAAAAGGAAAATACCTTTGCTTTAAAATGTGGGGTAAGGGAAAGTGTGACTGAGTCCACAAGGACTCAGTGCTGGGGGAAGCGTGCACACGCGGAGCGGGCAGGGTCCACGTGCCGCTGCAGGAGGCCACACACGCATGCGAGTGTGACGTGGGCCCTCACCGGCCGCTCGATGAGCTCGATGCAGGGCTGCAGGTCGAGCCCGAAGTCGATGAAGTTCCACTCGATGCCCTCGCGCTGGTACTCCTCCTGCTCCAGGATGAACATGGTGTGGTTGAAGAGCTGCTGCAGCTTCTCGTTGGTGTAGTTGATGCACAGCTGCTCGAAGGAGTTCACCTGCACAGGACAGCGAGGGGGCCCGTGAGCATCGTGGATGAAGGCAGGGGCTCGGGCCCCGAAGAGACGCTCCGCCCTGGAGAGAGCCCCAGGGCCTGACACCCTTTCCCCCCAGAGAGGGCTCAGGCCCCAACAACAGCTGCCTACAGGTCACGGGGGGCTGGCAAATGGACCGGTTCTCCTGTCACGTGGTCTACATACACATTGCTTTAAGGATGCTTATCCCCTCCATCTGCACAATGATTTGTGGGAAGGGAAGAATCACCGTGTACGGTATTTTATCACCCCCATTTTGCAGATGCAGAGACCGAGGCTCGGAGAGGGAGTAATCCCATAGCAGAAAGGTTTTGGAATACCTGTCAATCTCAAGACTTCCCCTCTCACTGAGAATGTCCCTCCCACCCATGGGAGTGAGATCCAGCAGCCATGCTGCACCACATGTACTCAGGCAAGACCCTGGAAATAGTGCTTGGCTCTAAGGTGACCATGTGGCCCAACCCCGGTGAGTCTGAGTCAATGAGACTCAATGCCAAGATTATGGTTAGAACTGGCTGCAACTGTGGTGAACAGCAGGAACTGGCTGCAACTGCCAAGGCTGCCGAGAGGCCGCTGGGAGCTGTGGCAGAGATCTTGCCACCATGAGGGGAGTCTGTGTGAGAACAGGCCAGAGTGGGGGATGGTGGAGAGAGGGGGACGGCAGGAGATCGGGTCCTGTGTGTCTGACGGAGGCCTTCTCAGTTTCACAAGCCAGTGCATTCCCTGCTGGACTTCTGGCCCTTCCCCCCTCAAGGACAGTCCCCACCCACAGTCGCCATCTGCCTGCCTTTCCCCAACATGATGCGTTCTCCAAGGGGAAGCTTCACCCCGAGAGCCACGGCCATGGCTGTGTCATCCCACCAAGCTGTACCTCAAAGATCTCAAATCCAGCAATGTCCAGGATTCCCAGGAACGAGGCCCCTTGCCGGTGGGTCTTGTCCAGGGCTTTGTTCACACGGCTGAGTATCCAGCGGAAAAGGCGCTCGTACGTGGCCTTGGCCAGAGCCTCTATGGCAAAGTCTGCCTGTGGGGGGAGCGAGGGGACACGGTTACGCCCAGGGGCTGCGTTTTCACATGAACCCAGCAGATGGCTCTGATTTTTATTCTTCTCCTACTTATAATAAGCCCTCAAAAAAACCAACCAAAAAGGAAACAACACCCTCTCTGCACCCAGCACAGAGTGGCAGCGCGGGAGAGTGAGCTCAGATCTGAGGAATGACCGTGTGGATAAGTGAACACGCCCGTCAGAGGAACCTGGCACAGTGAGGCGCCTGTTCCCCTCTGGGGCCACGCACAGGTGGTCAGTCCTGCCTCTAGAAAGGGTACACAGTCATTTCAAAATCTTTTAGGTCAGGCCTGGTCCCTACAACTAAGAGATCAAGATGAGGTCATCGTTGAGGAACTCTGCTGTTCTTGTGCAGTGTTGTGTTTTCAAAACCTGACAGGGGACTTTGACTATTCTAGTATTGGATAGACGAGGGACGAAGATATGGACAGAGGAAAAGGAAGATAGATAAACGGTTTGATAATGTATAAATGGGTGAAAACATGGATGGAAAGATAAATGAATGGTGGATAAGTGGATAGGTGGATGGGTGAATGGATGGATAAATGATGGATGGATGGACAAAATGTGAACAGATAGATGAATGCATGGATGGAGAAATGAAGGGATGAATGAGTGGATAAGTGGGTAGATGAATAGATGGATGGATGGATGGATGGATGGATGGATGGATGGATGGATGGATGGATGAGTGGATAGATGAATAGATGGATGCATATATGGATAAATGAATGGCTGGCTGATGGCTGATTGGCTGGCTGAATGGATGGATGTGAGATTCTGCAGGAATAAAGAGCAAGTGCAACCTTACCTGTTCTTTTGTCTGAGCTTTCTGTACCACATCCCGCCCGACTTTTATACGTGGAGTGAGGATGGCTCTGGTGAAATCCGTCACATTAATGCCCATGAGGTGACAAACTTTCTGAGCAGCTGCGTGGAGAAAACAAGCATATTAAGTGAACCACAAAGAGAAGGCTTGGGGACTACGCACATCACCTGGGACGTTTGCATTGACAGTGGTTTTGGTTGTTGTTACTGTTGTTTTGGAGAGATGGGTCCCTATAACCTGCCTTATTGGGGAGTGTAACACTTAAGTAGTGCACACAGCATACAAAAGTCCTAAGAACTGCTGTTATCGGTGACCCACCCCCAATGCACTGCTCAGAGGCTATGACAGGGTGGGATGGAGGTGTGCTCCAACAGGGGCTTCAGGCCAGACGTTGTAGGTTCAAGCCCTCGCCCCCCTCCCACGTCCTAGCCATGAGGTTATGGAAAAGCCATTCAACATCCTGGAGTCTTGCTTTGCTCGGCTTATAAAAGGAGTCAGCTGTTTGGTACCTGTGGGGTTGTAACAGGGTTAAATGAGGTCAGATATGGGAAGTGCCTGACATACAGTCAACTACTCAATAAACACTTGTTCCACTATTCAAAGAACTGTCGTGCAGCATTGCTGGTAGTGACAAAACATTGGAAACACCTTAAATCCATTAATATGGGAGCAGACAGACCATGGTACTTTCATAAGATGGAATACCAAACAGCAGGTAAAGGGATGACCTCCGTTTCTCTCTCTCTTTCTCTCTCTTCCTCTCTCTCTTTCTCTCTCTCTCTCTATCTCTCTCTATCTCTCTCTCTATCTCTATCTCTCTCGACCAGTGGTTCTCAACTGGGGATGATTTTGCCCCCAGGGGAAAGACATTTGGCAAAGTCTGGAAAATTTTGGTTGTCACTCCAGGTCTTGCCACTATTGAGAAACCCCGATCTAGACAATGGTGAGTATAGAATAGAAAGAAAAAAAAATCAAGTCGAAGAATGGTATCTGTAGTGTGCTATCATTTCTATAAATTAAGAACACTCACAAAGCCACTTTCTATATCGTTCTACCGCCTGTGAGTGAAGTGTAAAGACGAGGCTGAGGATGTGCAGGGGGAACAGCTGTGGTTGCCAGGAGGCGTGGGGAGGAGAGGACCCAGCTGGGAGAACAGGGCTGTCACCGTGTTTGCAAATCTATGTGCTTTGTTTCATCTTAAAGACAAAGCGGTGTTAGAAAATGTTCCCTAACGTCCGTTCTGGGTGGTGGACTCGTGGATTCTTGTTATATGTGTATTTCTGCATTTAAAAGCTTTTTCTAAAAAAAAAAAAAATGCTCCGTTAACGTGAAGACTAGTGTTGCGTGATAGTTCGCACATGCAAGGCGGGTGATAGAACAGAGTGGTCCTAGGATGTTTCCCCATCTCTTTCCCAGGGTGCTTTTGGGTTTCTCTCTCCCTGAAGGCCCCTCTCAGAGTGCGCATTCCCGGAACGTGCCAGACTGGGGCGTGCAGCACAGGAACCATCGGGCAGGTCTCCGGGAGGGCCAGCTCCGGGGTTGCAGAAGCAACACAACAGGCAGCCTGGGGCTGGGGCCGGGGCTGAGGCCGCGGTGGGAGCTGGGATCCTACGTTATCCTTTCGGCTCAGCCACCAACAGCACGGAGGTAGCCGGGCCATCTTTACAAAACATAAAATGCTGCTTATTTGTCAGATTCAGAAAAGAAAAAAAACACAGGACGCCCAGTTAAACTTGAATGTCAGATAAACAACAAACACTTTTTTTAGTGTTGGAATTACATTACAGAATTCTAATATATTACAGAATATAGGACTTATTCCCCAACATCACCTAGGACATACTTATAATCAAGTGTGTTTGTTGTTGACCTGACACTCAAGTCTCATGGGCATCTTCTATTTTATCTGGCGATGGTTCGCCGGGCAGCTTCAGTGAGGTCTGTCTCCCAGTAGGACCACAGGTGCCATAAGAGATGGCCGTTCCTGTCTTGTTTCTCTCCCTGTCTGGTGCCTGGCACATAGTTCGTGCTGGAAAGTATGTTAAACAAAACGTGTGTGTGTGGCGGGGGAAGGGGGGGAGGCGGGTTCGAATCGATGCTCCCTAAGGATCCTTCCTGATCTGAAACCCTGAGTTCTTTTCTCCCACACTCTGGTTCAGGAATTTCCCACGGTAGGACTTCAGCAGTGAAAAGTTGGGAAAAAGAGAGAAGTCAGTGAAAATAGCTTAGTTTAGCTCTTGTTAATACCCCAAGTAACCTCGTCCAGAAAATCAACCAAAGACTGTGACCCTCCCTCCCGCCTGTCACCCAAGCCGTCAGATACTGGGGAGAGGGGCCCCACCTGTGTTGTCCGGCATGGACGCCTGGTCCGTGTTCCTCTCCTTCTTGAAGACGATGTTGCCCAGCTGCAGGACGGACGACACCACCTTCAGGATGGCTGGGGGCAGCAGAGAGAGCAGATAAGACACAGCAGAACACCAAGGTGCTCTGGAGATTGGCATCTAAACACCCTTGGCAGCCACATCTTTCTCCTAAAGAGAGTCACTTCTGAGCTTTGGAGAAAGCCAAATTTCCCCAACTCCCTGCTAATGAGGGGGGAAAGCTGGCCGGGGGAGAACATTTTCAAACGACTGCTAAAAACTGAGCGCTACAATAGGATACCATACTGGATAGCCGGGGTTGGCAAACTGCAGCCCATGGACCACATCCAGCCCATGGCCTGCCATTTTAAATAAAGTTTTATTGGAACACAGCCGCACTCGTTCACTTGCGTGCTTCGATGACAGAGTTGAAACGTTGCAACAGAGACTGTACAGCCGCCTGGGCTAACATATTTACTATCTAGCCTTTACAGAACACGTCAGTCAGCCCCTGCCCCTGCTATGTAGCAAGGAGAATGAGTGATTTACGACGAACAACAACACAGCAGCTGTCTCTCACAAACACAAATGCTAAAGAAAAAGACACCAAAGGCAACAAGAACATGCCACATAAGGCCACTTATGAAAAGTTCAAGGACAGGCGAAACTATGCCGTTAGGAATCAGAATAATTATTCTTGATTGGGGGAAGCTGCTAGAAGGAACGTAAGGAAGTTGGTGGTGTTACTTAAAACGGGAGCTAGTTGCACAGGGGTGTTCGATCTATAAAAATTCATCGAATGTACACTTATGGCATACACAACTTCCTAAATGTAAACTGTATGTCAATAAAAGCTATTTAAGAAATAAAACCAAACCCTGTACTTCCCAACATATACTGGCTGGGTGTGCAAGATGCTCATGTCAGGATGAAGAAGGGGAAGTTTTCCCCACACACACACTTGTTGTCCAGGTGCCTCCAGACAAAACACTGTGTTCCCAGACCCTTGGAATCCTTCCGACTCCATACTCAGGCCGTGTTACTGTTAAAATGGGTTCCGTGTTTGAAACCCCATAAGACCATGTGTTACTGGAGAGTGGGGACTGTCCAATATCTTTGTATTCCCAAAGCCTAATCCAGGATCCAGACACACATGCAGAGGGAGGGGAGATGGATGGAGGATGGATAATGGATAGATGAATGATGGATCAATGGATGGATTGATGGATAGATAATGGACAGAGGAATCAATGGACTGATGTATGTATGTTTGGGTGAATGAATGAATGGAACAATGGATGGGAGGAAGATGAATGATGGATGGATGATTGGATGGATGGAGGATTAATGCTAATGACTGCCTTTAGATGAACTCAGTGCAAGTTGCCTAGGATTTCCGAGAAGAAATCATTGTGTTCTAGGAATAATTCCTAGAGTGCCAGCCTTCTCTGGGTCCTCGGGCCAAGCTGGGGTGACAGCCCTTCACAACAGCTGCCCTCATGCCTTAGGGACCCTGGCCCAGCTCAGCAAAAGGCCTGGCTGCTGGCCTATCCCCCACCCATTTTCTCCCATCACCACTGCAGAAAACGTTCCCCCCAAAATATGAACACGGCTGTGGACCAGGCACTGCTAAGGCAGTTTCTTTTACCGATAACCTATGAAAGGGGCTTTGCAAACTGTCCAGTGCTATACCTATGGTTTGTAAACTGCGGATCTAAACTAGGGATGGATGACAGGCCTGCAGAGGCCAGGGAAGCAGCCTAACTCAGGGTTTCTCCACCGTGGCCCTATTGCAGGGGCATCGCTGTACAATGTTTAGCTGCATCCCTGGTCTCTAACCACTAGATGTCAGTAGTGCTCCCCTTACAGAGTTATGACAACCAGAAATGTCTCCAGATTCTGGCAGACGTCCCCTGTCCCCTGGGGAGCCAACTCCCCTTAGTTGAGAACCACTGGTCTAAATGAACAGAGGGGACTGTGGGGACTCCTGGGCGCCATGACCCCGTCTGAAGGAAAACTGCTTGGCCAATCCGAGCATGGCTATGGGAGAGGCAAGCCCAGAGCTGCCAGACTTGTGATCTTTGCAAAGATAATAGAAACCCAGGTTTCTATGTGAAATCTATCCATGTTTAAATGTGCAAGGCAATTTTAAAAAAATGGATATGTTGTGGAGGCCAATCTCTCCTGTGGGTCCAGGAGCCGGCAGTTTGCACTTTCTGGTACAGACAACGTGCTCATGACAGAACGGCGGCCACTCTCCGGCCACAGGAGATGAACCAACTAAAAGCGCTGGTGGACAGGAAAGTGGTGACCTGGAGGGGCTACACAAATGGCGAGGGTGCCGAGGCAGGCAGCCTGGGGCAGTGGTTGAAAACAGGTACCCCGGAGTTATGAAGTCCCAGTTCAAACCCCAGCTTTGCCTCCTGAGCCCCAGCTTCCCTACCTGCAGAATGGAGATGGCAACAGTAGCACCTGCTTCGTGAGGTGAATGTCAGGAGAGATGATCAAGCAAGGGGCCTGCCCCAGTGGGTGCTAAATAACGGCAGCCACCTGTAGTGGGTTTAACAGTACCCCCCTCCCCGCCAAAGATAGTCCATCCGGAACCTCTGAATGTGACCTTATTTGGAAAAAAGACCTTTGCAGATTTAATTAAGTATCTTCAATGAGATCTCCTTGGATTAACCTGGTGGCACTAAATCCAATGACAAGTGCCCTGAAAACACAAGCGGAAACACAGTGGGAGGTGATATGCCAAGAGAGGCTGAGATGGGAGTGAGGTGCCTATTGGCCGAGGAACGCCAAGGATTGTGGGTAACACCAGAAACCAGGAGACAGACATGGGCTGGATTCTCCCTAACAGCCTCCAGAAGGAACCAACCCTGCTGAGACCTTGACTTTGGACTTCCAGCCCCCAGTTACTGAGAGAGAATAAATTCCCATTGCTTTAAGCCACTCAGTTTGTGGTGACTTGTTACAGCAGCCACAGGAAACTAATACACCACTCTTTATTACTGAGGAATACAAAGCGGGTTCCCAACCCGTGGCATGTGTACTATCAGGGGTACACAGAATAGGTAATCTTAGGTGGCATGAGAAATTTTTAAAAGTTTTAATAGTTAGGTATTTATTCTAATTTATTAGAAACTAGAGGCCCGGTGCACAAAATTCATGCACTGGGGGAGGGGGTCCCTCAGCCCAGCCTGCGCCCTCTCACAGTCCGGGACCCCTCACTCCTTACTGCCTGCCTGCTCGCTGCTCCTTACTATTCGGCCAGCTGCCGCGGAGGTGGGAGAGGCTCCCACCACTGCCGCTGCACTCACCAGCCATGAACCCGGCTTCTGGCTGAGCAGCACTCCCCCACTGTGGGAGCGCACTGACCACCAGGGGGCAGACACTCAATGCAGGAGCTGCCCCCTGGTGATCAGTGCGCATCATAGCAACTGGTCATTCTGCCGTTGGGTCAATTTGCATATTAGCCTTTTATTATATAGTATAACCAAGGCATACAATTAGTGATTTTTCAGAAATTGTTAAGACAAAGCCCAGAACAGATGAACTGTAGAAATCCACCTCTGCATAAAAATATCCTGCCAACAATAATACAGATGGAACCCGGAAGTAGCATCAATGACTGAAGTCTGGGAAGTGGATCTAGTCTGTGCCTGGGGATGTCTGAGTGCACAGGTGCTGGGACTAGTGGCCAGGCCTGTCCTTAGCAGCCGTGTGGCCTGAAGTTTTGCCGTCTGAAGGCCCATAAAAACTCCTACCTCATAGGACTGTCAGGAGGATTCAATGTGCCTAAACATGGCCAGTGCTCAATAAACATTACTGCTATTATGTCATATTATTCCAGTACTACACTGTTGCTAGCTCTCTGTGACCTGGGGTGAGTATGCCTCCCTCACTGAGCTCAGGAAACAGAGGGGCATGGTCACCTAGAGCCTAATGAAGCTCTGGGGCTCGAGCCTCACCCCTCACCCCCACCCCCATCCCCCTTCAGCCTCTTTGTGAAGGGCTGGGAGTAGCTCTGAATTTATAACTGGGATTGATGTTCAAATAGTCTAAGTCCATGTCCTGTGGACCTCAATCATTTCCACACCCTCATCTTAATGCTTGCTCTACCTGCATACTATCTGCTCCATTATTTCTTTAACATTTTTCTTTACATCCGCTTACTTTTCTTTCTTTAGATTTACTTTAATAGGAAACTAGCTCTATCTTAAGTGAAAAATCAGCTTCCCTTGCCGTAAGTACATAGCAACTATAACAAGAAAAAATATTATCAAATTCTAGCAAGATGCTGGGGCCTGCCAAGGTGCTGGGCCTGGGCTCTCCTCTTGGGGTTAAAAGGGAGATTAGCAAGTACCAGAGATGAGCTGATGGCCTAGTAGGTGCCAAACTGCTACTCTCTCTTTGACAGTCATCCGAAAAACTGAAGGGAGCAGAGAAGGGAACTATGTCTCATGGTGGGATTCTGCATCACTGATAATGATGTGAGTCTTCATTTTAGAATATACTAGGCTCCCACTAGCCCTGGTTACCAAACCATGACTCTGACACAGAAGTTTAAGAGTTTAAAGGACAAAAACCACCTTCCCACAGACAAACGCAGAGCACAGTAAGTCACAAAATAGGGCTTGGGAGTCCACAAGACCCGAGAGTGAGTTCCAGCCCCACCAGTAACTCGCTGTGTGTCCTTGGGCAAGTTCCTTCACTTCTCTGTGCCCAGTTTCCTCTGCAAATATGGGATAACAGCAGCCACTTCATAGAGTTGTTGTGATTAAATAATGCATATAAAGCACTTAGTGTATTGCCTTGTCCCCTGATATCTTCACTTTCAATACAAGCATTTCCATATAAGCCAATGTTTTCCTAAAACAACTTAAATAGCCCCATCATTCTATTTAATAAGGTCAAACAATAATGTAATAAATCCTCTATCAATCAATATTTTAGTATGTTCCAGTTTTTTTATTATTCAAATAAAACTGGACATGGCACATTAAAAAGGGGGGATTTAGCAAATGCTTGGCACATAGCAAGTACTGAATCATTAGTTGCATTTGTCTAAAGCAGAAGATTAGAAGCAAAACTGATTCATGCCCCAAATAAAGTGAATTCTTCTTGGAGAGCCCAGGTCATTCGGAAAGGGTTAACCTTGGATTCTGATACGGAACCCTGGCCAACATCCACAATCACCGTCCATTTGTCAACTGACCCATGGAACCTTCTTTTTCTGGGCCCCAATTTATCTCAAGAGGAACTGCCCCTCCCTATTGCTGCGTTTCAGCAACCTTAGCGCTATTCTGGGGCTCCAAAGGGGCGTGGGAAGGAAGGGAAATTTTCCACAGTCCTGCCCTGGTGTTCCCAAAAGAGAATAACCTTGAACACTGGGGCACATCTAACCCAGAAGAAAAGTATTTCTTGAAGCACAGTGTGGAGGCTAAGGTATCTCTTTGAGCTGTCCTATTCTCAAGGGCAAGTGTGTCTCTTGGTCGGTGGTTGATGATATCCTATATAATAAAAGCCTAATATGCAAATCAACCAAATGGTGGAACAACTGGTCGCTATGACACGCACTGACCACCAGGGGGCAGACGCTCAACACAGGAGTGCCCCCTGGTGGTCAGTGTGCTCCTCCAGGGGGAGCACCACTCAGCCAGAAGCTGCGCTCACGGCTGGCAAGTGCAGCGGTGGTGGTGGGAGCCTCTCCAGCCTCCACTGCAGGCGAGCAGTAAGAAGTGAGGGGTCCTGGACTGCGAGAGGGATGTCTGCCTGCCACCTTAAGGGGATCAGGCCTAAGCTGGCAGGTGGACATCCCCCAAGGGGTCCCGGACTGCAAGAGGGCTCAGGCCGAGCTGAGGGACCCCCTCCCCCAGTGCACGAATCTCGTGCACCAGGCCTCTAGTTAATCAATATTGGTCTATCACCAGAATGGCTTTCCAGGAGGAGGCCAAATAAACCCACTGCCTCAATTACTCCCTGTCCCATATCCTCTGCCCACATGTTCTTGAGGAGGCCAACTACCTCTCTACCTCCAGGTCCAAGAACAGAACAGAGACCTAAGCTACTCAGAGCTTTCCACAACCCTGGCTACAACGAGTAGCTCAGGTATAACATCAACCTAGGGCAACCAATAGGAGTCAATGAGACTCCATTTAGGAACTCAAGCAGAGAATCCACTCTGCACTTTTCTGTTGGACGTAACCCAGAGGATGTAAGGGCTGGAGCTGCAGCAGCCGTTTTGCTGCCAGGACACTACAGCCGACCTGAGGTCAATGTTGAGACCAGGTTCTAGAGACAAGCTTTGCAGCCCTAGAATTAACTGTACCTGAAACCAGTGTCCCTGAACTTTTCAGCTCTATGAGTGAATCATTTTCCTTTTTGCTGAAGACAATGTAGGTCCCTTGTAACTGAAAGAGACCTAATTTATGCAGCCATGTTTTAAAAACACCAACAAACCACCTACAGTAATATTCATTTTCATTCTCCTGTTTTGTTTGGGGGGAAGGAGGGTGGGGGGAATTCAGAGAATAGAAATGTGTCCTGACTGGAGAAGAGTCCCTAACTGATTCCAGTGGAACCGAGAGCAAGAAACCAGGTCTCCTGGCCAGCCCCCGTCTCAAGGTGTGAAGACTTACACAGCTGCTCGTCTTCATTGAAGCCCATGATGCCCATGGCCTCCAAGGTTTCCTGGAACATCTCATCGTCCTGGGCAGCTGGGATGGGCACATAGCCATTGGAGAGGAACGTGTAGTTGCTGAAGCCCTCCAAAAGCAAGTCACCTGGAAGGAGGGGAAGATGGGGTGTGATCAGGAGGGCACACAACCACTTTGAACAGGAGACTGGAATCTGGTAAAGGGTCTGGGCCATCACAGTTTCTTTCCCCTCCTAAGACTTGGATGGCTTAAAACCTTCCTTCTGCATCATCTCATAGATGGCTTCTCCAGTCACCACTGGCCTCCTCCAGTGGGGCAGGTTATGCACTGCCCCAGGGTACCTGGCAGCTGAAAGTCAGCCGGCTCCACCGGCTAAGCCATGACCCCTGACATAGGGTTGCACTGACCCAGAAGGAGGGACACCTTTATCTCAATTGCCCGAAGGCACCCTGCCTTCAGGAACACAGGTGTCTGGAAAGTTAGATCACTCTTTATTCGTCCATTTATTAAATTTTATAAAATAAAATCATATATGCACATGAATTTTTTAAATCAATTTACTACCAAAAGGTTTATAATAAAAATGCCATTCTCTGTCCTACCCCTTCTGCTCCTCTCACTTTACCCCACAATAACTGCTTTTCTCTCTTTTAGCTGTTTCTTCTGGTAGTTACCATGATCTCTACGTATTACTGTATGTAATATGATGTTTATATATAATATGTAATAGGCTATTTCTGAATATGTCAAAATTAGATATTATCTATTGACTTCCTACCAAGGTGGGTAAAGATTGAGCTCTCTTACACCATCCTCCCTCTCCACCAACTATTTCCAGTTGAATCAGTAGATAAGGTTTATGTCAGGGGTTGGCAAATCTGGTCTGCTGGTTGTTTTTGTACATAAAGTTTTATTGGAACACAGCCACTGCTACTCCTGGTCTACTGTCTATGGCTGCTGTCCTACTACAAAGGCAGAGTTGAGTAGTTGCGACAAAACCGTATGGTCTGCAAGCCTAAAATATTTACTACCTGGCCCTTTAGCAAAAACGTTTGCCAGCTCCTTGCTTATATGGTTACATCTATTTCACATGGTTTTCTGTAAGGTCATGTTACATACCTTCGTACCTCAGCCACCACCCCTTTTGCCCCCCAATTTATAACTGCTTCTTTTTCTTGCTTTTATAACACCCTCCAAGACATCAAGTGTCCTCTTCCAGATCAACCTTTAATTAGGCCGGACTGTATAATACTTTTGGAAGGGAAGTCAGTGAGATAGTTTTATTTTAAAATAAACGTCTTTTATGGGTCAAGTCACTTGGAAGCTACTTGATAAACTCAAGGTTAAATTGGGACACCAGTTAACTCAAGCCCTTGGATTAACTGAAATGCCTGATTAAAGTCACAAGGAATTTGGGTCTTTGCCAAGACCTCATTATCCGGACTATGGATAAATTTAAAAGATTTTATTTTCTCTAAATGCCTAACCTCTTCCAAGATCCACCGTCAAGAATGCACATGGTTCCTGGGAGTCTTGGTTGCTAGCCGCACCCTTACCTAATTTCTGGACAACCAGCAACAGAGCACAAAACTGAAACCCAAGTTGCCAAACTACCAAACTGTTGCCGTTGGTGCTAAATAGAAGGAGGGATGTAAACATTTCTCCCTGGGCCACCCCACAGTGTCCACACTGTAACCACTAATGTACCCATTGGTGGGTGTGTAGCATCCATTCAGCATGCCCGCTTTAACCCAAAATGGCTCCAGACCATCAAGCATCAACAAGAAACAATGAATACTGCCCCCTCTAGCGGTGGCATATTGCAATACACCGAATTCGTAACCGAAATAACTCAAGGGGCCACAAAAATGATGGGGAATCAAGTTTGTATTGTTTTCCTAAAGTTTTAGTCTTAAACTTATTCCTAGAATGTAGACTGTATCATGTACCTCTATTCAGTGGTATGTTCCTTTTTCTGCAAGGTGATTTATATATTCTTCTAAGAATTAGTAGAAAACTACATGTCGAGAATGTATCATTTCGTAACGGCAGAAAGTAGGAAGTTTTTATATAAAACAATACTTTCCCTACAACTAAGGTCAGCACACCTCCTGCTTTTGTAAATAAAGTTTTACGGGAATACAGCTGTGCCCACTGATATATGTACTGCCCTTGGTGGTTTTCCATTGTGTACAACACCCAGTAGTTGTGACAGAGACCATGAGGCCTGCAAAAAAGCCTAAAAGATTTACTATTTAGTCCTTTTCAGAAAGTTTGTGAAGCCCTGTGCCCTATAAAGACCACTTCAAAAGTCACTTTCAAAACGTATATAATGAAAGAGCTTAGTCCCACCTCCACTCCAAATTCCTTAAAACATTGTATCTTATATACTTGCAAGTTTTATAAACTGGCAAATATAGCCATTGTCTTTCTCCCTTCCCGGAAGGCACAGACTGTGTCTCATTGAACTTGACGCCTCCAAGTCTAATTGGACTTGATTAATTACCTAGTGCCTAATTGGACTCGATGTCTATGTCACACAGTAGGTGCTCAGTAAATGAGAACGCCTGAGCAAAAGCCACACCCCCTCACTGAAAGGAGATGACGAATGATGCGTCTGCCACCGAAAGACACAGGTCTTTCCCTGGCCGGATCTCAGGCTGCTTTTACAGCCGACCGACTGACCCCGGATGAGGATGAAGGGAGGGGCTGAAGCCTCCCAACACGCACCCTTGCGAGTCACTTACTTTTCATCTTCTCCTTGGCTCCAGCAATCATATAGTAAAAGATGTGGAACGTCCTCTCGTCCCTGGCTTGGCGAATCGCCCGTGACTTTTCCAGCAGATCTGGTTTGGGAGGAGTTAAGAATTCTGGGGATACCATGGGTGTGCCCCTTGCAGGAACCCAACCTTCTTCCCCAGTCCCTGTTGCATGAGGTGCTGGAGGGAAAACCTCCAGGACAAGGGAAAGGCTCCCCAGAGAGTTCTGAGGAGCCTTACTGACGGGCCGAGTCAAGCCATCCACCCTGCCTCACACGGGCCGACCTTCTGGTTCTGGCTTCGGGATCCAAAACGAGACCACGGGGTACAGCCACAGTCCCCAGGCCAGAGAGAAGCGAGGGGAACAGAGAGAAAACGAAAAGCATCAAAAGACAGGAGTCAAAAGACCCCAACAACCATCACTGACTCCCCCTCTGCAGAGTGAGCCGTCTTTAGATGTTACCGAGTACAAATAATTACCTCTCTATGACTTAGTCCTCTGTTCTGTTTTACACACATTGTCTCATTCAAGCTTCACAAACCCTCCTAGGAAGTGAGTGTGAGTAACATTTGCATTTTCCACATAAAGAAACTGTGGCTCCAGGAGGGACATTTCCCAGGAGAGGGCCCAGCTAGGAAGGGGCCAAGCTAGGTGGCAGCCCCAACACCGAGCCAAGGGGCTGGGCTTCAGAGAGTGGGTGCCAGCCCTGGCGGGCTGAGTGACCTTGACCCAGAGAACTGGCCTTGGAAGAGAGACTGCAAACCCTGCCGGTTAATCTAAGGAGAGCTGTTCTGCCATGGCGGGGGTGAGGTTACGGGTGGGGGTGGGCAGCTGGGCATGGAGACCATGGAGGATGGTGGGGAAGGGCAGATGGGTGGCTGGGCCGTTGTACCAGATGGAATAGAGAGATCACAAGTAGCCTCCCGTGGGCTCTAAGCGAAGGTTAACGAACCGTAACGTCACAGCCACCGTGAGTCAGAGGCTCACTGTGGGCCAAGCACCGTGTGAAGGGCCGTGCGCGTCATTTCATTCGACCACAATTCCAGGACAGCTCCACCAGCGGGTGCTGCAATCATTCCCCCTTCACAGGTGGCAAAACTGAGGCTCGGCGCGGTGCAGAGACTTGCCCAAGCCCCGCAGCTAATATGGCAGAGCTGAGACCGGGACCCAGACCCGTGCCATTCCAAAGCCTCCCCTGTCCTCCAGGGCGCCTGATGCAACCACAACCCTCCCCTGGGTCCTGTCAGTGCCAAACAACCAGTCCACAAGCAGCCATGAAAAGATAACATCCTTGAGGCCGCGCAGCGCCTGTAAGACTTCTATGTTGATCAATTACTAAACCCCAGATGTGGTCCCCAAGTCCAGAGACTTCTAACTGGGCTCCACGTCACCATCCCGAGTCTCCAGAGATGCTCTGTGCAGCATGACCATTCCCCTGGGAAAGCTCGATTTCGGCCAGTTTCCTATCTGTGGGCTGGAGCTGGTCACAGACCAGCTCTCTAAGAAGAACAAGAGGCCCTGGCATTGGCCTTGGACCATGGCTTGATAAGGATGAAGTGGCGTTCACACACTGGCCAAGACTCATCCAGCCCTTACTCTATCCCTGGCAGGGTTCTGAGAGCTTTACGTAAATTAATTCACTTTATTCTTCCAACACCTCTACGAGGTCGGTATCCTATTGCCACCCCATTTCACTGGTGAAGCACAGAGAGGTTGAATAACTGGCCCAAGGTCACTCAGCTAGAGAGATGCCAACCCAGAGTCAAATGCAGGCTATTTGGGGTTCAAACCCTGGACGACCACACCACAATGCCTGCTATTGAGGGAGAAGACCCCCAGGGTCTGAGGGTTTTGAGGGGCGGAACCCTGGGGACAGAGGGGCAGCTCTGGTGCCTTTCTGGGCCCCCCCTGGGGCTCTGGCAGGTTGGCTGGGTGGGGCTCCCACAGGGCCCAGGCCCAGCAAAGGATACACGTCTCAATGTTGGCCCCCACGATGTAGCCGGTGACGTCGAAGTTGATGCGGATGAATTTGCCCTGCCAACAGGAAAGCACAGGAAGTGGTCAGTCCCCCGGCCTCAGCCCCTCACCCATTCCTGCAGGCAAGTGGGCAGGGACATGGCAGGGAGCATTCAGGGGGCTGGGGGGACCCCACAGCCTCGGAGTCTCACAGGGAACTGGTTGGAAGGAACCACCATCTCTGAGCTGCGATGACCCGGGGCCTACGGAGCCACAGAACTTATAAAACACTTTCACAAGTCAGTGTCACTCGGCTCTAGACATGACCTTCAGTCCATCATAGCTACCCCCATTTGAAAGGTAGGAAAACCGAGGCCGAGAGAGGTAGAGCCATAAGGAGGAGGCATGTTTTGCCACTTTCACTGGCTGGAGGGCTCCCTTCCTGCTGCCCACCCAGAAAAGTGCTGGGTCCTCCACAGTGAGTCAGGCCCAAGATCATCCAGCTGCAAAATAACCTCCTCTGTGGGGCAGGTGAGCGTGGACAGGGACTCCAGCAGCCGCGCCATCCAGCAGGCCTGCACAGGAGGCTGTTGGGGCAGGTCTGGGCCATGCCCCCGGCCCTGGGGCTCATCAAGTGTCTTAACCGGGAGAACTTGCCCAACCCACCTATCTCTGCCTCAGCTGAGCCCCCAAACCATCCCTCAGCCCCAGGCCTTTCCCTACTTTCCAATAGCTGACAAAGGATGGCATCATTTCTGCCCACCACGATGCACGTGGTGGGAGGTAGTCACCGGAGTGGACACAGCCCCCTGGGCTCGCTCAGGTCTTGGCAAAACCCTCCCTCTCCCCATCAGGAAGGAAGACAGGAGAATGACTGGGAGGACCAAAGTCATTGCAGCTGAAACAGAGAACCTGCTGGTCCTGGTCCCCCCACCCCCATCCCACTCCCTTCCTCCCAAGAAAGCATGGGCACCGGTGAGCAAGGACATGTTCCGCATTAACTCTGACTTTGCCCTCACTTACGATGCCTAGAAACTAACTTTACCCTGGTTTGCAACACGCAAATGCGGTGCTTCTCGGTGGAGGCAGCACATCTGCCATGAGGATTGTGGAAATCTGGGGACGTGGCTGATTGGGGGTGTCACAGGATGGTGGGGGCCACTCCTTTTAGCAGACAGGGGCCAAGGCAACAACCGGGAGAACCCCAGCCACCAAGCGCTGTCCACATCCCCTATGACTTTCAAATGTCCCACCTGACAGACACGGAAGTGAAAAGCCTGTTTGTAATTAGCTGACCTAGAACCTGACCTTGTTTCAGGTAAACACACAAACATTTTAAATGTTGTTCGAATAGGAGAATGTCACCTCCGTGTGACATTCTAGAGCAAGCTGTGCTTTGGTTCAGAGCTTTCCCAAGAGTATTTCGGAAAATCCCGTCCCAGGCATCAGTCCCCAGACAACCTCCCGCTGTGGGTCTGCGTTTGCAGCTCCCGGGCCCCCGGATCCTGATGTAAATGCAGGTGAGTGACTGTCTCACCGTGTCTGCTCAGGTCATCTGGCCTGAGCACTGGCAGGCTGAAATGCACAGTTACGGACTATTTTATTTCTCCTGATAGTAAAGGCGTCATGCTGATTTGTTTTCATCTGATGTGGTAGTACGTTATCTGCAACTCTAATTTGGGGGAAGGAAAGGGGCCACTGCATAGTTATTTATTATAAAAAGTGGGTCTCGAGGCTGACAGGGCTGGGCACTGCCGTGTGAGTATAGAGGACACAGGGGTGCTGGGCAGAGCAGCGCCAGGGGACAGAGCAGAGGTTCCCACCAGGAGGTTTCCCCAGGGTCCCCTCCCAGGCGAGTGGCAGCTCAGAGGGGCACCTGCAAATCGGCAGAGGCCCCCAGTCATGGGACATCCCAATCAGCACTCCCCCAGATTTCCAAAATCCTCAATTCCTCCTCAGAATTCCCACTCTAACGTGTCTTTCCGATTCTCCTATGGAAGCCACTCTTCAGTTTGTGCAACAGAATTTTTCTAGGTGTCATCGACCACCCACTTTCAGGGTTCTCCTGTCCCCATTGGGCTCAAGTGGAAAGGAGAGGCCCTTGAAGCCTGGGGGAGTGTGTGCGGGAAGGTGGCGCCTCCTGCCTTGCTGACTGTTGGCTCCCCAACTAGACCTCAAGCTTCATGAAGGCTGTAACCACACCTGAATTGTTCACCGTGATCCTGTGAGCCTAGTTCAGTGCCTGCTGAGCAAATTAAAAAAACACTTTGAACAATGGTATGCATAAAAATACCTTCCAGAATGACTGTATGCAGTAGGTGCTTAATAAATGTTTATGAAGCCTGTATGCGCCTGGTACCTAGTCGGTAGTCAATTCACGTTTTGCCGAATAAATGAGTGAGTGTTGGATATAAGTGCCCAGCACATACTAGGGGCTCATAAATATTTATTGAATCCATTATGAATGTCAAATGCCTAGCAGGGTGCCTCGTACACAAAGGGTTCTCGATGGATGTTTGTTGAATGAATACTGAATGAAGGAAGGAGTGGCAGGGGCCCTGGCAGGGTTGTAAGGTCACGACAGAACTGAGAACACAGAGCAAAATATGGCCTGTGCCTCTATACCTTCCATCCCAGGCTCCGCTGCACGCACATGCTCTGCTTTCTCAGGCAAGAGATGGCCCCGCAGGGCCTGGGCCTTTTCCCGAAACCCACACGGCTTTGCTACTCACGAATCGGGAGGAGTTGTCGTTCTTCACCGTTTTGGCGTTGCCAAAAGCCTCCAGGATCGGGTTTGCTTGCAGAAGCTGCTTTTCCAGCTCCCCCTAAAATTCATTCAGATCTAGTTACTGCAGAGAGAGACCCGGGCACGGATAGCTCTACCCTACATGGATGTTGTCCCAAAACTCAGCTCTCACCCCACAGGCTCGCTCCCTCCCATCTGCCCCCACGTCTGAGAGCCCAGCACTAATGTCCCCATTTACTCGAGGGTTTCCGAAGAGACGACTGGCTGAGCGGGTAGCTGGGACCTGTTCCCCCGGAGGCCGTTTTTCCCTAGTGGCCCGCTCATTCCTGCCGCACCCACCCCACCCGGGGACGTCACACACATCCAGTGCAGGGCGCTCCACGCAGGTGAGCCGCCTGCCCCACTGTGCTGCTGCTGTTTATGTTTAACAAGCAGCCGTCTTCACGCGAAACCCCTGCGGATGGTTTTAGTGCGATTTTTTTTTTAAGCTGCAACGTCTCCTTTGGTGGGACTAGTTTCCGGAAGGCTCCCGTGGAAGATACGTGAGGAATGTGCAAAACCCACCGGGACCGCTTCTAACCGACCGCGGAACAAAGCTTCAAAGCAGGTTCCTGAGCTCCATTCAGCAGGTTAAATGCAGCGGAGGCTGGACCCGCCCCCCCCCACCCCCCCTCTGAGGGGCCCTGTGCACAAGGCAGTCACGTGGTTAACCATGGCAGCAAAGGGCCGACGAGGTAAGTGATGCCGGGAAGCGAGGAGCTGCTCCTTGCCTAGCCCCAAACTGTGGCGGCGGCGGCCTGGCCCGGGGGCCGCCCTGTCTAAGCTCCTGTCCAGGTCTCCCTGGGGGTGGTGGGTGCTGAGGGTTCCCTCCTGGTTCTGTCAGCTGATGTCCCTGTCCTTTTCTTTTTTTTTTTTTTCAGGGCAGCAGGGCTGGGCTAAAAAGAAGCCGGGGGAGTTCAAAGGGGGAAGGGAGGGAGTGCGAGCGCTCTGCTGCTCCTCTGCACACCAGGGCAGCGGTCCCTGAAGGGACCAGACAGGACGCTGCTGTGTGTGTGTGTGTGTGTGTGTGTGTGTGTGTGTACCCATCTGCCTTCCTCCTCTGCAGCTCCCGAAGGAGGGGGAACCACGGTGGCATCACTGTGAAAACCCAGCCTCTAGTGGAACTAGGGCCCTGGAATCGGGGCTTGTGGAAATTTATGATGAGAGCGATGGGCTTTCCTTGGCTAGTGGGGAGGTCTAAAGGGGTCACTTTGTCCACATACACTTGGGATCCCTATATCCCACAACAAAGGCCTTTCCTAGAATGGAAGTCCAGCTGGTGGGGCCAAAAGGTCCTTCTTAGGAGCGCCCTAAACATGGGGATCTGGTCCAAACCACTCAAGTTATGGATGAGACTACGGCCCCGAGAAGGTGAGCATCTTGGGTAAGGTCACACAGGAGCAGACCCCAACTGGAATCCTGACCCTCCTGAGCCATCCGTGACACTGCTGCCCAGGGTCTAGCTGAGACGGATGGAGTGTGATCCCTGAGGGCATCTTCCAGGCTGACCCCCATATGCCAGCCCCCCAAGCTCTGCGTTAGACATGAGTTTACACACGCAGAGGTCCGAGCAAGACCCGGTTATGTGTCGCATAGCTGGGGCCTTACCCTGCCACCAAAGCTAGTGCATCGCAACCTCCAAGACCCCCATCTCGGGAGCCTTAGGTCAAGCAACCAGCATGCAAGGAGAGAGACACACTGCACACACATGCACGGAGACACACCAGTGCCAGGGGACAGGGCTCGGGGAGAAACGTAGGGTGATGGCAGGGGGGAGGCATGCCACAGCGGTGCCATTACCGACTGTCAGTCAAGCCAGGGAAGCTTTAGGGCCAGACAATCCTAAAGCCTTCAACCAGACGGGATCGACGTCTCTAGGCCGGTCCAGGCCGGGGTTACTGGTGGTGGGCACGTTGGTGGGGAGGGTGGGGGGGTTCATTCTGAACCGGGGAAACCCCTTACAGGCAGGAGGACGACCCTGGGGGTTCCAGTGGGAGTCCTGCGGGCGGCCACCGCACCCCCACGGCCCGCACTGGCATCGGACACCCGCAGGGCAGTGTTTGGGTGCGTTTGTTGGTTTGGGTTGTGAACCTCGGGGGCCTGGCCCATTCTACCATCAGCTACGGGGCTCAGTGGGTGCAACAGGACCATGCAGATCTAAATACACTCCGTGCCTCCCGTACACACCAGGAAAACACTCCCAGTTACTCACGTAGGCAAGAGATGGGCCTTGCTGTGGTTGAACAATACAGTATAAAACAAACGTCAGTGTCATTTCAATCACACGTACATCAGGGCTGGAGACATCTGATTTCAGCCCCCACAGCAGCCGGCGCCCCCCAAGATAACCAGGACAGCAGCAGCGCCTCTGCGATTCTGTTCCTGTCCCTCAGGTTTGCTCCCTCCCGTGTCTCACGTCTCAGTGACCCAGACATTTCAAAGGTTTTGGTAACCGCAGCGGCCGTGGTGGGAGCGGCCGTGGTGGGACCTTTGAGACCGTATGCGCTGAGAGACTGTCTGAGCCGTTTTTACATGTGCAGAGAAAGAAGTGCCTGGCGCCCAGCGGGCACTGGAGAAAGATCCAGCATTATTATGAATAGAACTAGAGGCCCGGTGCACGAAAAGTTGTGCACTGGCAGGGGGTGTCCCTCAGCCTGGCCTGTGCCCTCTCGCAGTCCAGGAGCCCTTTGGGGATGTCCAACTGCCACAGAGGCGGGAGCCCACCACCGCTGCCACTGTGCTTGCAGCCGTCAGCCTGGCTTGTGGCTGAGTGGTGTCCCCCTGTGGGAGCACACTGACCGCCAGGGGGCAGCTCCTACGTTGAGTGTCTGCTCCCTGGTGGTCAGTGCGTGTCATAGCGACCGGTCGTTCCTGGGCGTTCTGCCGTTAGGGTCAATTTGCATATTACCCTTTTATTATATAGGATTATTCTTTCTTATATTTACTGTTCTAGGGGAGGGAAAGGCAGTGGAAGCAGCCGTTAACTGGCCTGCAAACCTTGCGGCTCTCTCTCCCTACACGGCATGCCAGGGACGGCTCAGGGCCTCGGGCGTTCTGCGTTTGTTTGCGGGAGGAAGGTTCCTGACGCTAAAACTGGTGTCCTCCCGGATCGCCACGGGCCTCCAGACTGGCTGGTCTCTATGGCCGCTCCAGGGCCACCTCTGAGCGCCCGCAGCAGGCCACCCTCAGCCTCCCTGCTACCATCTCTCCCATGGGAAAGTCCTTTGCACTGCCCCACAGAGGTCCCCTCCTCTGGGACCGGTGAGGCAGGGCTCAGACAGAGAGGAGGAAGAGAAGGATGGGCCTGGTAAGGGATCACTCTAGAAACCTGCTTTTCTCCCAAGCCCTAATCCACTGTGTCACCGTGGGTCATTTGTGGGAGTATTTGATGCCTCTCTCTCTCTTTCCCCCGTGTCTGGAAGCTCAGGGACTAGAATGACAGCATCTCTCGGACTCATCGCCGGAGCACGCTCTGAACCCCATGGCACGCGGCAGAGGCTGCCACTGGCCCTGGACCGAAGCCCACATACTGAGTGACACCAATATTCCCACCCCCTGGTGCCCCCATCCGAGACGCGTGGAGGAATGACAGGGGGGCCACACTCTAGGGAGTTCGCAGACTCATATAAAGCAAGCATGTCAAACTCGAAGGCTACCACGGGCCAAATAAACGAGGCATGCGGCCCGCGGGCCGGGCGCTTGACATGTTTGATATAAAGCAATGGTTCCCATTCGGGGGGTCTGCCTCCCCGAGGACACCTGGCCGTGTCTGGAGACAGGTTTGGGGGGTCCTAACTGGGGGAGGGTCGCTACCATTATCTGGTGGATGGAGGCCAGGGATGCTGTAGCGTAGGGCACAAGACGGCCTCACAGCAGAGAAATTGGTGCAGAGGGACGCCTGGGCCGCTACGGAGAAGCCCAGACGGAAAGAAGGCAAGACGCCTCCCCGCGCTGGGGACAGGGCTCCTCTCATTTCACAAAACAGGCCCCTCCGATGACGGTACTGGCTGGGGCGAGGCCCTGCCCAGACCCGAACGCACCCCTCGGGTGGAAAATGACCCCCCTGTGAGCTGTCAGGGGAGGGGCCAGTGTAACCCGGGCCCGGGTGCTCACAGAGCCGAGGCCGGCCCTCTGCGCAGGGCTTGCCTGTGGCTCGGCCAGGCCGCAGGCCCCGAGGCCCTCCGCGAAGGCAGGGCGCCGGCCGGCCGGGAGCTGCCACTCACCGTGATGCTTGTGTCCTTCTTTCCCTTGTGGGAGGAGGCCACCACGGCCAGGTACTGGATGACTTTCTTGGTGTTCTCCGTTTTCCCGGCTCCGGACTCGCCTCTGAAAGACACGGGAGCCGTGACCCACGGCAGGTAGCCCGACGCGGGTGCTCTGCGG
Organism: Eptesicus fuscus; assembly: GCF_027574615.1. Taxonomy (NCBI): domain Eukaryota; kingdom Metazoa; phylum Chordata; class Mammalia; order Chiroptera; family Vespertilionidae; genus Eptesicus; species Eptesicus fuscus. The sequence goes on from NC_072476.1 coordinate 22,929,091, forward strand.
GTGCCTCCTGCGGCCCCGCGCTGTCCGCCACATGGGGAAACCGAGGCTCTCGGCGGGGAAGTGACGTGCCCACGGTCACGCCGCTGGCAGAGCACGGGCTAGGCCTCAAACCCCGGACCGTTATCCCAATCTACTCCTCCTCCTGCGAGGATGCAAGAAGGAATTCAGATGAAGAGAGTGAAAGAGAAAACCTTCGTTTTCCTAGCAAGGTCTACACTTAGGTTTATTTGGAATTAAAAAAAAAAAGAGACTATATTCTTTAGAGCAGTGTCAGGTGCAAGGCAAAATCGAATGAAAAGTACACAGAGTTCCCACACCCCTCTGTGTCCCCACACGCACAGCCTCCCAAGCATCAGCCTCCCACCAGAGTGGTACATTTGTCACAATCGATGAACCCACACTGACACATCATTATTCCCCAGAGTCCATAGTTTTTCCATGAGGGCTCATACAGAATAGTGTCACTACAAATTACCGACTCTTAATTATCTGTAACTTTGGTAGAGATGGAAAAATTAGGCAAGAGGCAGCTTTCCAGAAGGGACACAAGTATCTCTCAGGGTATCAGCACCTAAGGTAAAGCTTTAGAAGCTTCCAGAAAAAAAGGGCTCGTTATGCCATCCGCCACTGAGCAAGTGTAAGCCCCTTCGTCCTCTGAAGAACCCCACTCTGGTCGTCTCTCAAAGGATAAGCCTGGTTGAAGTAATTCATGCTAAGGTGTAAAATGACTGAGAAGTTTAGATCAGCAGGGCACAGTCTTATCAAGAGTACTCCTAACATTATAAACTTGAACAAAAAGATAGATACAGAGACAGTAAAGCATCAAACAGACTGTCAAATTACAGGGGGAAAGTTAGGGAGAGGTGGGGGAGATAAGAGATCAATCAAAGGACTTGTATGGATGCATATAAGCATAACCAACGGATGCAAAACTCTGGGGGGTGAGGGCATATATGGGAGTGGGGTGGGGGGTGGCAATGGTAAGATATGTACACATATAATACCTTAATAAAAAAAATTGAAAAAAAGAGTACTCCTAAGATATGAGGGTAATTTTTTGTTTGTTTTTGACCAAGATGGCCTTCTTGAGCCAGCTGCCTGTCTTGGCCACCAGAGAGCGTCACGGCGGGACTGCTTCATGCAAGAGTTCCCGACCCTGCCCCTGACTCCCACCATTCCCAGTGAGAGGGAGGGACAGGGCCTCAACCCAAGCTTCCTCCTTCTCATCCTCTCCTCTCATTTCCTTGCTTGTTTTTTGTGTTCCTTTCCTTTGCCTAGACGCCCTCATTCCCTGAGCTCACTGAATATTCTGAAATGCAGGAGACAGCTTTTTTTTTTTAAGTCTGGAGAAGAACGTGTCCACCCCAAGGTCGGCTCAAGGTTCTCGGCGCTGAACCCGTGCCACCAGTGCTCACGCAGGCCCTGCTCTTCTTCCTAATTAGGAAATAAAAAATTAATTTGCTCTGCCAAGGGCCCATTAATAACTTTGCTCGTGGTTAAAAGAAGAAGAACGAAGAAACATGTGCCTTTAATTGCTGGACCCAATCCTACAGGCCCCACGGCCCAGAAATCAAGTGTCTAATTGCCAGGAACAAAGAAACGTCTCACGCCAGCATTAGCACGGTCCTCTCCCTTCCCAGCGGTCTGTATTCCCAGTGGCCCCATCATTCCACAGGGCCTCCCGTTTTGTAAAATGGGAATGAGAAGTGCAAACAAAAAAATGTTTTCTTAATTTTAAGGAGAGAATGGAGTTTGAAGGGGGAGCAGAAGCCCTGTGCTGTTTCACACGCATTCCCCCCTTTACCTCCACCTGCCAATCCAAAGATAGGACATACCACTTCCACGTTATTACAGAAGAGGAATGCTAGCCCAGAGTGGGTCAACAACTTGCCCTAGGCCACACAGCAAGGTCAGGGCGCAGTCAGAATGGAAAGTCGGGGCTGCGGTTCCAACAAATTCAGGACTCTCTCGACCACATCCTAACGAGTTATTCCATGACACAGGCCCAACCCTTTAGGAACTTGCTTTCCTGGACAAGTGAAAGGAAGGCATGGAACACAGAAAAGACAGAGCAAAACCGTGAGCCCACTTCATCAAAGAGTTAGTCGTACATTCTGGGTGCTTTCACTTGCCTTAACAGGCTCTTTGAAAATGTAACCAGGGACCAATAAATGAAGCCACTCGGCCATTTACACCTTAGTATGAATTACTTGAATCAGGCTAATGTCAGAATACTTGACACCTGTACCCGCCCCCCCCCCCCCCCCCCCCGCCCACCACCCCGAACTGGAGGGGCCAGATTCTGATCAGAACAAGAGGAAGGAGAGATCATCTTAGTGTGGCAAACCACCTACTAGGTGGTGCTAAGCCCGTTCAGATCCAAGACAAGACTCAGGACAGCAGTGCTCACAGTGTCCCAGATCACTCCTGCTCATATTCCCGTTTCCACAATTTCCTCATTTCCCACCTTTGCCCTCAGCCTCTCCCACCTCCTCCCTTTTACAACGAAGACATCGGATTGACTATGACCAGGGCCCGGTTTTCCACCTTGCAGGGGAGGGGAAGTGGGACACCAGCTCTGGGAATCTGCTTCTCCCATATGGGCTGCTTGGCTCAACAGTTTCCAAGTTCTATTGATAAAAATAAGTTGTCCTGGGAGGTTCTGCCAAAGAAAACACCCCAAGCTCCAGGCTCAGGGGTGTCTGAAGATGGATGTGCTCAGGGCTGCTTTAGAAACATTACTCTTTGCTCTTCTGACCCCTGAACTCTGGGGGTGAAAATACCTTCCTGGTCTGAACACCCTAAACCTCTATCCTGTTTAATAGGAGACTTGGAGCCAAGACCCCCCACCCCCATCCTGGAGGAAGACCTGGATTCATGACTATTACGGCCTGCGGCCTTGTAACTACCCCAAGTCCTTTGGATCAGTCCAACCCCCGCGGCTGGAAGGAGCTACCCAGCGGCTGCTAACCCCTCAGTTCTGTGCAGGGCAGGCTTCATGAGTGTGCACCCTGTGCAGTCCCACGGGGATCCCCCTGAGGAGGGCCCTGTGCTTGATTTAATGCTCTTATTGCCATTTAGAAATTCTTAATAATTTTTTTAACAAGGGGCACTGCATTTTTATATTGCACAACTTTGTAAATCAGATAGCTGGTCCTGGCTCCCATGTCCAGGTCCATTTCAGCTTGTCGTCTGTGCTTGGGAGTAAAGCCAAGTTGTCTCTGAATCTCAGAGCTGTTCAGTCCCTGGTCCTCATGTGATTCCCGCCCTGCAGATGGCAAGGTCCTCTGGCATTTGTGCTATCCAACTCCTACATACGCTGCAAAGCCCAGTAAAGCACTGCCTCCATTCTGAATACTGCCTCCAGCTTCCCCAGGCATAAGAAATACCTCCTTCCCTTGCAGCATCAATAGGCAAAATAGCACAATGACATCCAGGACTTGACTACCTGAGTTTAAGTCTCTGTCCTGCCAGTTATCTGTGTGACCTTGGGCAAGTCATTAAACTACTTCCATGTTCATTTTATAGATAAGGAAACTTATCTTGAAATCGGCGTAATAAAAGCACTTATGATTACTTGGAGGATTAAATAAATGACTATATAAAACAGTAAAGAACTGCCCTAGCTGGTTTGGCTCAGTGGATAGAGATAGAGTGTCAGTCTGCAGCCTGAAGGGTCCTGGGTTCGATTCCGGTCAAGGGTACATGCCAGGATTTCAAGCTCAATCCCCAGTGGTGGGGGCGTGCAGAAGGCAGCCAATCAATGATTCTCTCTCATCATTGATGTTTCTATCTCTATCTCCCTTTCCCTTCCTCTCTAAAATCAATAAAAATATATTTCAACAAACAAACAAACAAACAAAAAACATTAAAGAACCAAGTCAGGTACACAAAAAATGTTAGCTATTATTACTTCTATGACTATTTTTCCCTAATGCCTATATGTTCTGTTTGTATCATTACTTTCAACAATCAATTCATACTATCATTAAAATGTAAACTATTTCATATTTTCCCATGATTTAAGCCAGGTGCCAGCAAACCATTTCTGTAAAGGGCCAAATACTAAATATTTTAGGCTTTGCATGTCATACATTCTCAGTCCCAACTACTCAGCTCTGCCTTTGTAGCACGAAACAAATGGTCATGATATAAAGTTCCAATAAAACTTTATTTACAAAAATACAGACAGGGGCCAAATGTGGCCCACTGGCCAGAGTTTGCTGAGCCCTGGCTGAACTCTTTCAGCTCTTTCCTGTCCATTTTAGCTTAAAGCTCAACCTCGACCCCAGGACCTAGAAGACCCCACGCATCTCTCTCTGGTCTTATGTGCCCCCACCCTCCCTCTCTCTTAATCCACCCCCTTGCACACACACAGTTATCCCTTGAACACACTGCTCTCACTCAACCCAGGGCCCCTCCATGTACTAGTCCCTCACCCAGGGCCTCCGATTTGTTCACACTGGATGGATTACATGCTAGACCACATAGAAGTCATGTCTAAAAACTACTTTCGCTTACTTTTCAGTTTCTTAACTACATAATCACCTACAGAAAATTGTTAGTCCCAACCTGGCTTATCTTGACCACCGGTTACTTCTAAAAGCTTATACCCTGCTATCAACTTGTAGTTCCTCGTCACGCTGGCCGATTTTAGCGATGGCCCAAATGAAATGTAATAAGGATAGCTCAACTGTTGGTGTTCAGGGATGGCTGGATGCACTTCCCAATAAAAGTTGAATGGCTTGGGGATCTCCCTGTTCCCGATGGCCAATGCCTACTTATTACTGAGCATCGGCTACGTGTGGGGCAGTGTGCCGGGGACGAGGGAGTGTCCCCATCCACGATGAGTGTACATTCCAGGAAGGAGACAGACAATAGCCAAGGAAATGAATACATAATCAAGATAATCTGAGGTGGCTATTATCACTTTACCAGGGTAATGGGAGAGACAGAGGGGAAGGCGCAGCTGGTGATGGCACAGCCAGAGGAGGAGCTGAACCCTGAAAGATGCAAAGGAGTCCGGTAGGGAAGATCCGAGGGAAGGGAGCACCCAGCAGAGGGAACAGCAAGGACAAAGGCCCATGATAGGAAAATGCTGGGCACACGTGGGGACAGAAAGGGGCACAGTGCAGCAGGCCAGTCAGGAGGGAGGCGGGTGGTAGTTAAGTGATGAGGGAAGAAAGGTTGGGCTGGATCAGACAAACTTCTAGGCCAAAGTAAAACATTTTGATGTTATTCTAAGAAGTACAGGAAACCATTTCATTAGGGGAATGGGGCTTGAGAACTAGTAAGGAAGAAATCAACGCTGCAGGGCAGAGAACGGGTTATAGGAAGGATAACAGGATAACAGAGTAAGCAAATAGTGATCACTGTTACAGCAGCTGATCCTTACTGGGGCTGACCATGAGGCAGTGGCATTCTTCTCAGTCTCTTACATAAATGAACGAACTTTCATCCCTACAACAACTGCCCAGTGGAGCACCTACTGAACCCGTTTTACAAATGGGGAAACTGAGGCTCGGAGGAGTTAAGTGAATTGTGGAGAAGTAGTGGAATCTGAGGAGTGGACAGAGGTGAGAAATAGTTCAGAACCACACTGTCCAATGCAGGAGCCACAAGCCAGAGGTGGCTACTTAAAATAACTAAAATTAAATCCTAAAACCCAGTTCCTTGGTCACAGTAGTCACATTTCAAGTGCCCAGAAGCCATCACCTCAGAAAGTCCTGGTGGACGGCACTGTTTTAGGGGAAGCAGAACCTGGGGTCCATAAACGCAGCTCAGAGGATGGAGACAGACAATAGCCCAGGAAATGAATTACATGATCAGCCTGTGCAGTCACACAGCTAGGAAGGCACATTCCGCCCTACCCCCTCTGCCGCCGCACTGAATTCATTCACTCAACAGATGTTGGTTGAGCAATGCCATTTTTCTACAGATGCAGATGAGCAATGCCCTTTTTCTACCCGGGTACCTTGGCAGATGACACATGGCTCACACGTGGGCCTGGCTCACAGGTGCTCAAAGGGCTATCTCTAAATAATGCCCCCCCTCACCCCAAAGATGCCCACATCCTAATCCCAGGAACATGTGAATACGTTTCCTTCCATGGCAAACCGAATTTTGCAGCTGTGATTAAATGAAAGGTCTGGAGATGGAGCAATGATTATCTTGGATTATCCTAGTTACCCAATGTGATTACAAGGATCTTTATAAGAGGATGGTTGGAGGGCCAAAGAGAAAGAGAGAGATTTGAAGATGCTGCAAGCTGGCTTTAGAGATGGAAGAAGGAGCGACTAGTCAAGGAATGCAGGTGGCCTCTGGAAGCTGGGAAGGCTAGGGAACACCAAGTCAGCAGGTTGTTTTAGCATTTACATCCACACCTAAGTGACATTACATCATTAGTTCTGATCGTAATGTCATAACATCATTGTTAAGCATCAAATGTTGCTTTCTCACCATGGAAGAGGAGAATTCATCTCCCATTCAACTCTCTCCTCTTCCCCATGCTGGGCACACGTGGGGACAGAATGTGATTTGGTCACATATAGTATTTCCAGTTAGATCAGTACTCAGGGTTTGCATTATAAAGATGATGAAAATGCTACACATTTGGGCCCCTTTGTCCACTGTGATTACTCCTCTCCTGCCTGACTTTTGGTTTCCCCTGGAATCGATAATTAACTTGTTTTATTGATTAACAATAATATATTTACAAACTGTCAAAATATTTTCTCAATGCAGTTCACTGTCTTCATAGCAACCATCACCATCTGAAATTCTTATTTATGTACTTCACCACCTGCCTGGCACCCCTTGGTGCAAAATGAATTTGTATCGCCTCAGTCTGTCCTTTGGCCCTGGGATCTGGCCATAAAGAACATCTGAGGGAAAAAGCTGGAAAAGTACATTTGAAAAGCAGATAGCAGGCTCCAATTTCACGTACCGCAATGAGAAAGGATGCCTTAGCACCTTAATCAGCACTTGTCACTCACAACTCTAAGCACACAAAGAAACTTGTAGCAGCAAAAGTCTAGAAATAAAGCCAGTTATTGTTAGCATCTGTTAATACTGTTAACAATTCTGTTTATAACATGATTAGTTGCCTTTTTGAGAAATGCTAAATAGCAGTTAGCGGTTAGAAGAACGTGTGAGAGTGTGTGTGTGTGGTGTGTGTGTGTGTGTGTGTGTGTGTGTCTGAGTGGTATCAGGTGCTGTGCTAAGTACTTCCTGCAGGCCACAGCTTGCAAACATGGCAGAGCAGAGTCCAGGACTCTGTGTTTTCCTGTCTAGCATCCTGGCTGCCTCCCGAATGAAAACCTGGCCTGTCCTGGAGCTGGAATGGCCCCACATTGCCTTGCTCAGGGCCTCCAAGTATTGTTACAGCATCGATAGGAGTGAAAGGGACCCAAATGCCCCCATCACTTTACTTCCTCAGTCAAAAGAGTCAGCTAACATGCTGAGGGCCTGGCCCAGGGTGGGCTCACTCCAGCCCAGGCTCCCCAAAAGCCAAGACCAGGAAACCTCTCGTCAGCCCCCGCAGGCACCAGGTAACCACGGGCATCTTTCTGCCACACGTCTGCACTGATGGGTCAGAAATTTGGAGGATGAGCCAGACCCTCTCTCTCTCTTTTTTTTTTTTTATTGATTTTTTACAGAGAGGAAGAGAGAGAAGGATAGAGAGTTAGAAACATCGATGAGAGAGAAACATCGATCAGCTGCCTCTTGCACACCCCCTACTGGGGATGTGCCCACAACCAAGGTACATGCCCTTGACCGGAATCGAACCTGGGACCCTTGAGTCTGCAGGCCGATGCTCTATCCACTGAGCCAAACCGGTTTCGGCTAGCCAGACACTCTCATTGCAAAATATGCATCAGAGTCTCCAGGGCTCTCCAGCCCGGGCCAGCTGCTGTTCCTCACCCCTTCTGAGCTCCCAAATGGGCCACGGAGGGGCTGGGCTTCCGCCCCCTCCTCTGCTGGAGGAGAGCACTCCCTGATGCCCCTTCCGGAGCCCCACCAGCTGAGCCCTTCTCCACTCCAAAGCAGAGGGGTGTGCACAGCTCAGACTGGGCCATCCCGTCAGCGTGCTCTGGGCAGATGACCCATGACAAGTGTTTCCATCCCTGCCGGCTCACCTGCTGGCCTAGCGGCTGCACTGATGCCCACGACACTAGATAAAAGCACAGGTTTCCCCGCCCCAACCCACACCGCTGCGGCAGGAGTCCTTGGGCCTTATCTGGGCCATTCGCTCCTGAGCCGATTGCCCAGGAACTGACGCGCAGCCACATTTGGGGACGGAGGTCTAGCAGGACCCACACCAGGGGTACCTGAGATGGTTTTAGGCAGCACATGGTCAGAAAACGCACAGGATGGGGTAAAAGGAGGGTCACAGCTTATCCTTGTATTATTATTATTATTATTATTATTTATTAATGCTTATGTTATTTTCCATACGGACAACGGTAAGCCTATTTTTGCCCCACCCTGTATAACTGAAGAGTAAAATGTCAATTTTCACAGATATCACTTACCTTGGATAACACCACAGAAGGAAAATGAAGTTAAAATGCTGGCGGACACAACTGTAACCAGGTAATGAAGGTTAACATGCTAGTGGTAGTTCACGTCAATATCATATGGAATGCCCTGGCTAGTTTGGCTCAGTGGGTAGAGTGTCGGCCTGCGGACTGGAGGGTCCCAGGTTTGATTCCAGTCAAGGGCACATGCCCTGGGTTGCGGGCTTGATCCCCAGTGTGGGGTGTGCAGGAGGCAACCGATCAATGATTCTCTCTCATCATTGATGTTTCTATCTCTCTCTCCTTCTCCCGTACTCTCTAAAATTAATAAAAATTCTATTTAAAATTTTTTTCAGAAGGCTACAGTAAAATAAAATCTATTTTATATTTCCTCCTATTGTAGTCTACAATGCTGGCCCTTGGGGAGAGTGACAGGGTAGCTGCAGCCTTCATCCCCCCCACGCCATGTGACCTGACATCTTCTCAGGTTCCAGGGATCAGGATGGGGAGATCTTTGGGGGCCATTACCCTGCCCACCACAGGAGGCACTTTCCTGAATGGTGAAGATTCTCTGAATGATTCTAAGTTTAGTTAATATCTTCTGACCATGCTCCCAAGTCCTCAAAGAAACAATGACATGAAACACCAACTATGGCACAGATATGGTTGCTAATTGTGAAACTGGAAAGCGATACTTTCATATAAGCCAAGACTTCCTCACCAACAGAGATGGCATGCAATTAGAGGCAATTCTGCAGGGAAGATGTTTAGTTCAGGGCCTGGCACACAGTAAGTGCTCAATAAATGCTAGTTTAAAAAGGGGAGGCCACCAGGTATCACTGACAATATAGGTGTGCCCAACTGAGAACGAGAACCCTTGTTCAACAAACATTTAGTTCTACAAACGTTTAGTGAGCGTCAACTCCCCAATGAGATATGCGGTGAGGCGCTGGGAATGGTGAACAAATCAAAGAGGCTTGCCCTCAGGGGCCTTCTTTAATAGGCTGAATCTCGACCCCAGAAAAACAGAAGAAAACGCAGCTCCACTTACGTGCACAGAATGGACTGGTCCTCTCGATCTGAGAACAGAAAGAAAAAGACACCCATGAGTTAGACGTAGCTCTGAACTGAGGGCCTGGATATGGGGCCTCCTGAGACCCCAATACAAGCTCTTGCACACTGGCCCCCCCTAGGGGTGACAAGGGGCCAGCTGGGCTCATTGCCCAGGGCATAGGGGACAAGAACAAAGCCAAGAGGCCAGCAGGGCTCTTTTAGATTCTCCTCCAGACCCCAAAGTCCTGGATGCAGCCCAGAAAGATGCTGGAGTCTGGCTTGGTCAGGAGACAGTGGTCTTCCCAGCCCCACCAGCTCTGTGTTGGGGGGAAGGGGGGCGGGTCCTGGGAGACCCACGTTGTCCAGATTCGGTCACAGGCGGAACACAGACTTTGAAATTATACAAACTGGGGTCCATTTGGCCACTTTCCAGCTCTGTGGCCCTGGGCAAATATTTGTAACCTCTCCATGCCTCAGTTCCTTCACCTGGAGTGTGGGGTAGCAGACACTTTTTGGTTTGAAAATCCAGCATCCATTCCCTCTTCTTCGAGGAACACCATCCTGTGTTCCTTCAGGGGACATGTCCCCTGCCCTGCCTCTGCCATCATGTACCGTCCTGATGGGGCTGCCCCACCAGCTCCCACAGCCAAGAAGTGAGAAGGGTCCCAGGCTATGCCAACCAGGTTCTCCGAGCTGGATCTAGGACAGGCCATCAAAGTGGGTTGACAGAGCCCTGAGGGGAGCCCCACCTCCTGCCCCCAGGGCCTGAGCAGTTTCTGTCATTTCCTGAGGCTGGCTCCCCAGGCTTCCCATCCCACCTGTGAGCTCCCCGATACTTCCCCATAAATCCCTTCCCTAGATAAGATGCCAAGTCGGTCCCTGTTGCTCACCACCCGAGAATTCCGGAAGGTATAGTGGGCATCGTGAGATCTGTTGTGATTAAGCAGGCATCACTGATCACCTCTTCACGTGGCCTTAGGGGATGGAGTCAGGTTCTGGAGCCCATTTCCTCCCCTATGGGCATGGGGAGGGTTACCGACACCTTTAATCACCAACCAGTTAGCCATAACTGAGAAACCAGAGCGTCACATCCACTGATGGCAACGCCACAGCAGCAAGCATTTCTCCAGTCCATTCCCCAGCTCCAGGCCCACCGTCACCATCAGCCCCTCATGATCCAACATCTCCCTCCATCTAGGGATACCCTCCTCCAAACCCCTCCCACTTTGGATGCTTCTTGAAAACGTGAACATAAATTTAGCGTATGACTCAGGAATTCCGCTCCTCGGAATCTGCCCTAGAGCCCTGCAAATATATGTCCTTACAAGACTTACACCCGAATGTTCACAGCGGCATTATCATAAAGGCTAAAAGGGCAAACAGCCCAAATGTCCATCAACTGATGACCGGATAACAAAATGTGGTGTAGCCATGCAATGGAACAGTATTCAGCCATAAAAACAACAAGTACTGATTCATGCTACAACCTGGATGACCCTCAAAAACGTTATGTGCTAAGTAGAAGTAGTTAGACGCAGAAGGCCACACATTGTATGATTCCATTTACATGAGATGTCCAGAATAGGCAAATCCATCGAGACAACAGATGGGTGGTTGTCAGGAGGTGGGGTGAGGTTACTGCAAATGGGCATGAAGGATCATTTTGGGGCTCTCAAGCTGGACTGTGGTGATGCTTACACAACTGCCAATTTACTAAACATCACTGAATTTCACACATAAATTGGGTGAATTTTTGGTATGCAAACTTTATCTCCAATAGCTGGGGGTTTTATCGTAAATAGGATTTTTTATTTGTCTTCATTAAATGTCTGATTTTTAAACAGAGTCTTGGACTAGGGGCTCATATCCATCAGTTCATTCAACTTTAGCACCTGCCTCATCCTTAGTAGCTTTTCCAGAATCGCTACCTTCATGGTGAAGCTCCATGAGTTTTCCCAATTCAAACATACTGACTTTTCTAACAAAGGCATCATGGGGCCCTAGCTGATTTGGCTCAGTGGATAGAGCATCGGCCTGCGGACTGAAGGGTCCCGGGTTTGATTCCAGTCAAGGGCACATGCTTGGGTTGCAGGCTTGATCCCCAGTAGGTGGCATGCAGGAGGCAACTGATCAATGACTCTCTCATCACTGATGTTTCTATCTCTCTCTCCTCTCCCTTTCTCTCTGAAATCAATAATAATAAAAAATATATATATATATATATATATATATATATATGTATATATTTTTAAAAAGGCATCATAGATTGTCAAGCCTTTTCTGTCTTTTCCAGTGCGATCTGGAATCAGTTTATTGACCACTTCTTTCAAGTCATTTGTCTGCACCTCTCGGGTCATGATTTCCATCATCTTCCGGATTTGGTGGACCTGCTGATGCTAAGCATAAGAGGTCTTCCGAATCTGATTGTTGTGTTTTCAGTAAAACCAATACAAAATAGATGAAGCAAATAACCATCACTCATCTTTTTTTTTTTTAGGGGGAGGGCGTTAAATGAGCCTTTATTAGAATGTTGGAGCAATGTGTTCAAAGGCAGCCCTATAAAATAAGGATTTTAAGTTAGGTCCCTAACTGCATGGACAAGAAAACCAGGGCAGGAGCTGAAGTGGGGAGCAATGTACCCCGTCTCCACGTCAACTCACGCATGTGCACACACATGGGACACATGTGCTTGGAGCTGGCGCCGTGTGCAGCTCACACATGACATCTTCCTTTCCTCATGGGACTGGGGATCGAGCCCGCAACCTGGGAATCGAGCCGTCAACCCGATCATGCACCCTGACTGGGAATCAAACAGTGACCTCCTAGTTCATAGGTCAATGTTCAACCACTGAGCAACACCGGCCAGGCTTCCTCACTCTTAATGCCCAGTAATCCCACGTAGACCAACCCCGGAACTTCAATTCCGTGCCTCTCTGTTCAAGCTGTTCCTCTGCAGAAGGCCTTTCTCTTCTTTTCCTGGCTACTTCCTGGACCCTCGGTCTCAAAGATGACACCCCTTCTAAGAAGTCTTCCCCACAGTGATGGAGCCAGGGGGTGCCTTCGCTGTCTGTGTCAGCACGGCCAAACTATTGCACATAGCCAACACTGCTAGGAGGAATAGGACCCCCACTACTAGCCCCCTCAAACAATCCACTGCTGCCTCCACGGCCCTCCCAGCAGCTCTGGAGCTGCCGCTGGTTCCTGCCCATCCCCAAGACAGAGGCAATGTCTTGTAAATGGAATCATACAATGTGTGGCCTTTTGTGTCTAACTACTTCTACTGAGCACATTGCTCCCCACTAACTACTTCTACTGAGCACATTGCTCCCCACATTGCTCCCCACTTCAGCTCCTGCCCTGGTTTTCTTGTCCATGCAGTTAGGGACCTAACTTAAAATCCTTATTTTATAGGGCTGCCTTACATTCCATCTCATGTAAATGGAATCATACAATGTGTGGCCTTTTGTGTCTAACTACTTCTACTGAGCACATTGCTCCCCACTAACTACTTCTACTGAGCACATTGCTCCCCACATTGCTCCCCACTTCAGCTCCTGCCCTGGTTTTCTTGTCCATGCAGTTAGGGACCTAACTTAAAATCCTTATTTTATAGGGCTGCCTTTGAACACATTGCTCCAACATTCTAATAAAGGCTCTGGAGCTGCCGCTGGTTCCTGCCCATCCCCACCTCAATAGTCCTATGTCGCCTGCACTTTCCTCCCTTTTCCTCCACAGTCTCTGCCCCACGGGACCATGAACCTGTCATAGACAGAAGCATCCAGTCCTGTACCCCACTTCCCCCAGCTCCTAGAACCCTAGTCCCCAAGTCCTAAACCCTGACACAGAGAAAATGTAGCTTTGTGAGTCTGAAAAAAGCCAACCCCAAACCTAGAAGGCATGAGTTTTTTGAAGCGGAAGCTCAAATACCCGCACACAAGAAATTGACTCATTCGTTTATTCATTCATTCACTCAACAAATACTTTTATGGCATCTACCAGCTATCCAACACTATGGTAGTTCCTGAAACTACCACATAATAGTATCTAACACTAAGCACTTCTTCGGTGCCACACATTGTTTTAAGCATTTACTTGCATTAATTCATTCAAATCAAACACACTCTATGAGCTAGACTTTTTATTCCTAAATTACAGATGAAGAAACTGAGGCACAGAGAAACTTTAAAACTTGCCCACAATTATAGAGCTAGTAAGTGGATGCGGCAGAATTTGAACCCAACACTTACTATTTAATAAACACCTACTATGGTCCAGACACACTGTCAGGCACTTCCCATGTGTGGCCTTAGCTCCAGACTGTTTTAGGGTTAAGGGTACTGAGGTTAGGCAGCCCAGAGTCACACAGGCACTTCCATGACGGACCTGGCTTTTGAAGTATTGTGAACCAGAGCCTGGGCTCTTTCTGCTTTGCCAAGAACAAGACAATTCATAGGAAATAGAACATGGATCCCAAGGGGCCCAGGCTCCAGAGGGGTTGGGGAAGGCATTGGGGGACAAGGCAGCTTGGGGAGACCAGCAGGGACCATCCAAAGGAAAGAGTGAGGCCTATTGGCCGGGCCAGGGAAGCAGCTGTGCTAACCTCTATGGGGGGAAGAGGGAGACCAGAGCATGAAGTGGCCTCTGGGATGGAAGGATCGGCCTCCCAAGAATCAGATCTCAAATCTGTAGACTTGTCCTAACATTAGGGCCAACCCCAGTCTAAGAACCATCACTTTTGGCCCAGATCCTCCTCCCCCATCTCTCCGCTCTGCCTGTGCACCCCACCATGCTCATAGGGCAGCCTTTCCTCTCGTAAATGTAAAAAACTGTGGTAAATGCACATGACATAAAATTTACCATTATGACCATTTTCAAGTGTACAATTCAGTGGCATTACTAGTAAGCATATTCACACTGTTGTGCAGCCATCACCACCATCCATCCCCAGAGCTCTTTTCATCCTACGAAACTGAAACTCCATACCCATGAAACACTAACTCCCCACCCTTGCTTCCCTCAGCCCCTGGCAACCACCATTCCACTTCCAGTCTCTAAGAATCTGATACTCCAGGAATCTCAGATGAGTGGAATCATGCAATAATTGTCCTTTTGTGACTGGCTTGTTTTACTTAGCATACTGTCCCCAAGGTTCATCTATGTATCAGAATGTCCTTCCTTTGTAAGGCAGAATAACAGTCCATTGTATGGATCTACCATCTTTTGCTTAACTATTCATCTGTTGATGAACACTTGGGTTGCTTCCACTTGGTGGCCATTATGAACCATAGCCATGGGGGTTCACACATGTTAGAAGCCCTGCTTCCACTTCTTTGGGGTACATGCTCAGAAGTGCTGGATCGTATGGTTTTCCTGCTTAACTTTTTGAGAAGCTGCCACACTGTTTTCCACAGCAGCTGCACCATTTACATTCCCACCAGCAGTGCCCAGGGCTCCGGTTTCTCCACAACCTCGTCAACCCATCACTTTCTGGTTTGTTGACAGCTGCCATTCTAATGAGTGTGAGGTGGTATTGCATTGCAGTTGAAGAATCTTCTTTTTTATTAAGTGTATTGGGATGACATTGGTTAATAAGATCATATAGGTTTCAAGTGTACGTTTCTATGATACATGATCTATATATTGCATTGTGATCCATCATCCAAAGTCAAATCTTATTAAAACAGTTGGATAATGCCACGCCTTTGCCAAAACCGGCTGATGAGTCTGGTGGCCCCCAACCTCCCCACCACGGCCTATGAGGTCTGACATGATGTGTCCCCACCTACCTACCACCACCACTCTCTCATTACCCTCCCCTCTGCTTAGCTCCCACACAGCCACCGACTCCTCAGAGAGAACACACTCTTTCCTTCCAGGACCTTTGCCTGGAGCACTCTCTCCCCAGCTCTTGCCATGGCTGATACCTTCCCATCATCTCAAGGGCTCCACTCCCAGGGAGGCCTTTACTAATTCTCTGTCCACTGGAGTGTATGCTACACCCTCTGGGCACTCAAAAATCAACCTGTTTATTTCTTTCATATTACTTAGATCCATCTGGAATGATCTGTGTTTGCCTCTTTCTCTATTCTAGAAAGCAAGTTTTATCAGGGAAGAGTCAGCTTTATCTGTTTTAACATTGTAACTCTGATATTTGGGACATAGTAGGTGCTCAATTATATTTGTTAGACAGATGGATGAAGGATGAATGGTTGGGAAGATGGATGAATGGATGGATGGATGGATGGATGGACGGATGGATGGATGGATGGATGGGAAGATGGATGGATGGAAGATGGATGGATGGATGGATGGATGAAGGATGGATGAATGGATCGGACTAGAGAAGGCAATGCTTGTGTTCACTGTGGATCAGAGAGGACAATAATGACCCTGACCATAACTAGAGGCAGGGAATGTACATCACATACAGAAGCTCTGGCCCACCCCAGAGCAAGATGAATGAGTTGTCTGGGTGAGCTCCATAGATCCTATGTCCACCTCCAACCAATTCTCTCTCTCTTCCCTCAGATTACAGATGGTCAGTCTGATGACTTGGTTGGCCTAAGTCATCAGGACAAAAGGCAGAAAATCCAAAAGGCGATTTAATTTCTCTTTCTCACCCTTACGTTTCTTACCTTGGGCCACATCTGTTTCTGGGGCCAGATTCAGGGGGTGTGGAGAGGCACTGCCCAGGTAAGTCTGCCCTCTGAGTTGAGGGCTAACAGGAGGCCCTTGCAGAGAGACGGGCCATAGGAACACACAGGCCAGAGGAGGAAGTGTTCCATCACCATACAGTCCTGTCTTCCAGCTAGCTGCACTGATTCCCACCAGGCCGACACCCGCTGCTGCCGAGAATCAATTCCAGCATGTAATAATTACAAGAGTTTTACCAAAAGGTTGGTGAAGCTTGGGTGGCTCAACAAGGGTGAGCCACACATGTATTTTACCTGTTGGAAATGGCTAAATGGCACTTCCCCCAAACCTGAATAGGATTGTTAACTGCCAAGACAGCTCAGGGCATTTTACTGCCTCCTGTTGGCCAAACACCTGAACAGCTGCAGGCTATTGCCCAAACTGACAATGCTTCTGTACCCTTTGATACCTTACCCTTTGAAGTGTATATGTCCACCTTGCCTTGGGACAAATTGTACTAATAAAAGCAGCATCCTTGGTCAAAGTAAGAGTCTTCAGTTCCTTTTCGCTGAAGCTCCTCTGACCCTCAATGCCTTTCAAAAATATCTTTCGTCTTTGAACTCCTTTTTATTTATCCACGCACAGCCCCTTTCTCCAGAATGCTGAACCTTTGTAAGGCTGAGAAAAGAACCCAGGCCCCCTGCCTCCTGCCACAATTCCTGGGCTGCCCCACAACAGCCAGGAACACCCACATGTGTTCCCAAAGACAGACTCAGAAGTTGGTCTCTGCAACAATATCAGCAAGAGCGAAAGACCAGAAACAAACCATTTAACCAGCCCACCACCTGAAGACCAGTTAAACAGATTTTGGTATTTAAATTCTGCTAAAGCCAAAAATGGCACATGAGGCAGCCATTTAAAAAAGGCAGGCAGATTTTTATCTGATACAGAACACTCTCCAAGAGATAGTAAGCTAAAAAATAAAAGGCTAAGTCACATTGCATCATACCTTCTGTGTTTTAAAAAGGACACGTGTGCATGCACACCCACCCTCAAATACTTGTGTATGCGTCGGATATATTATGAACCCATTCCTGTTACTGGCAACAGAGAGGAGAGGGTCTGAGGAACAGAATCGTGACAGGAAGGAGCCTACTTTTCCTCCATCTTCTATCCTGCGGATGTTTGTGCTGAGTCTGTGTAACCATTCCCTCAGCCCACCAAAAATGGTCAACATAAAAATAGTCTTTATTGCTCTTGAGGAAACCATTATAACCATAAAACTTAGGAAAGAGAGAAAAAAAATAGCCTCCCGCTCACTGTGCCATGGGCCCAAGCTAAGTTCCTCCTGTTCTCGGTGACCCACTGAATTCCCACGGCAGCCCCTGAGCTGGGCACTGGCATCACCCCCATTTTACAGATGAGGAAAATAGAGCACAGAAGGGAGCTGCTTGCCCGAGGTCATGGCAGTGGGTGGAACTGTGGTCCCAAGAGATATGTCCACTCAGAAACTCAGAAAGTGACCTTATCCTATATAATAAAAGGGTAATATGCAAATTGGCCCTAATGGCAGAACAACTGCTGGACCAGTCACTATGAGGCTCACTGACCACCTCTCGGTCCCTTTTCCCGCGGCTGATGGCCACCCGCGGCAGGGGCATGGCTGGCGAGCAGGCGGGAACAGCCGACCTCTTGGTCCCTTTCCCCGGCCGTCAGGCACTGATCACCTGACCGGGGATGGGTGGCGGCGGGGGGTAGGCCAGCTGCAGGCAGCTGGGGAAGATGGCTCTGATCGCAGGCTAGGCCTAGGGACCGTGCCCGCCCACGAATTTCGTGCGCTGGGCCTCTAGTCTATATATATAAAAAGTTAATATGCAAAGTGTCCCTTCAGGAGTTCAACCAGGAGACCGGGAGTTCAATCGCTCGCTATGATGTACGCTGACCACCGGGAACGGCGCGGAACAAAGGAAGACCCGCCCAGCAGCCGGCAGCTGGAAGGCCCTGATCAGCCCTGATCGCAGGCCAGGCCTAGGGACCCTACCCGTGCATGAATTTTGTGCACCAAGCCTCTAGTTCAGTCTTACAGATGCAATTAAAGATCTCCAGATGAGATCATCCTGGATTTAGAGTAGGACCTAAATCAATGACCACTGTCCTTATTTATGAGAGAGGGAGAAGGCACGTGAAGGAGGCAGAGATGGGAGTGATTGGTCTACAAGCCAAGCAACACCAAGGATTGTCAGCAACACCAGAGGCTGGGAGACAGGCGTGGGCCGGATTCTCCCGCAGACCCTCCAGAAAGAAGCAATCCTGCCGACACCTTCATTTCGGACCTCCGGCCCTGGGACTGCGAGAGAACAGAGTCCGCTGTTTTAAGGCTTAAGTTTGCAGCCATGTGCAGAGCAGCCCGAGAAAATGAGCGCGGTCACCACCAGCGAGTGCGCTGGGACTCACGCCCCAAGTGGTCAGGACCCCGGAGGCCTTGCTTCTTGTCACTTGTCACGGCTGCTTTGCCTTCCTCAGATAACCCTCCCGCGTGCTCTGGGGCACTTCCTTCCAAGATAAAAACCAGAAGAAAACAGTCAACCTTTCACCTCCTGGGTACACGCTACAGAAAGAGAAGTCAGCCTCACCCTTGCAGACGGGAAGTCGTGGAGGGGGGCACCATGGGTTGGCCCACTACCAGCTCCTTGCCCTAGAATTGAGGGAATGTGGATGGCTGTGCCTCCAACTTCCACCCAGAGGGAGAAAACCACGTGGGAACAGAGCAAAATAGGAAACCAGTTAAAAACTGACTGAGGAAGGGCCAGACGGGCGAGAGAATGGAGGAGCCAAGACTCCGATCAGAACGCAGGCAGAGCGGGCAGCTCTGGGCTGGCCCGGACAACCGCCACTGTTCACAGGAGCGATGCTGAGACTGACCGATGGACGAGCTCTCTGTATCCACCTGCTTTGGGGAGAGAGGCAGGCTTTCCCAGCGGCCCTGGGGAGCCGTGGAGAGGGTCCGTTGCTGGTCCTGAGGCCTTTCCTCACAGGCCCCCAGGAGAGGGAGCGGGCTCCCGGGCAAGGCTTGGAAGCTGCCAGGGTGGCTCTGTGCTAGGGGTGGCCCGGCGACCTCTGGCCTGGGACCTTCCCATCGGAAACACATGGCCTCCCAGCGTGGGAAGCTGACAGAGCTCTGGTTACGGGCAGAAGAGAGGCTCGGTGTGGGTTGCTTGTTGACCCACGTGGGGCCCGGGAAACCCTCTGGATTCCTGGAGATTCTGATTTTTCCTGAGCCTGAGCTTGCGTCTGACACAAGGCAGCAAAGTTCTCTGAATGTGCACATCTGTGACGCCTGCCCATTTTTACACACACCGTTATTTCCTCCCCAAAGCACCCCCTCCACCGCTTCTCTTCCTGCCTAATCCAGGTTCTCTGGTTCCTTCTTCCCATTAAGTTGAAATTCACAAAACATAAAATGAATCATATAAAGTGAACCAGACAGCGGCATGGAGTACATTCACAATTTGTGCATCTAGTACCAAAATATTCCTGTCGGCCCAGAATCAAACCCTACACCCATTAAGCAGTCACTCTCCATTCTAACTCCCCCAAACCCCTAGCAACCAGCAATCTGCTCTCTGTCTTTCTGGATTTACCTATTCTAGGCATGCCACATACATGCAGTAACATAACATATGGCCTTTTATGTCTGGTTTCTTTCCCTGAGCGTGGTTTTTCTGAGGCTCATCCCTGTTATATTGTTTCAGAATTCCCTTTTGATGGCTCAGTAATATTCCATTGATGGGCACTTGGGTGGTTTCTACCTTTTGAGGACTGCGAATAGAGTTGCTCTGAATATTCGAGTACAAGTTCTTGTTTGAGGACCTGTTTTCAGTTCTTTGGGGAACATACCCTAATCCATTCTTGAAATGTCATCTTGAGAGTCACCTCCTCTATGACACTTTCTCTAACTCCATATTTCTCTAGAGCTAAGTTGGGGGCCTTTCTTCTTTAAAAAAATAATCTTTTAAATCCTCACCCAAGGATATGTTTTCTATTGATTTTAGAGAGGGAGAGAGGGTGGCAGAGAGAGAGAGAGAGAGAGAGCGCGCAAGAGAGAGAGAGACATAAATTACTTGCCTCCTGCATGTGCCCTGACTGGGGATCAAACCTTTAACCTGACAGGGAATGGAACCCACAACCTTTTGGTGTATGGGACAATGTTCCAACCAACTGAGCCACTATGTTGATTTTACGCCATCTATAATCAAGAAATGTGACTCCTGAAAAAGTCGCACAGATCTATTTGTTTTCAACAGTTACAAAACTGCTTTTAACGCTTCTCCTACTAGCCTGCAAACGCCTGAAGGTCAGGGCTGTGCCTGATCCCAGGTGCCAGGAACAAGACTTGATGCATAGTAGGTACTCAGTAAATGCCTGGAGATTTAAACCTCTCTCTCTCTCTCTCTCTCTCTCTTCTCTCTCTCTCTCTCTCTCTTTCTCTCTCAGGCACCTGAGATAGTAGCCATGGTAAACCCTCATTCCAGTGTTCACATATTCACTCAGCAACAAGTTATGAGGCCCTACTATGTGCCAGGAAACACAAACTTCACTGAGACCTACTTAGTCTCTGCTTCTGAGGCTCGTGACGCTGTACGGGACACACAACTAAGACATGAGCCACGCTATGATGGGTACGTGCCCAAAGTGCTGCAGAGGGTAGATTTGGCTTTGAAGTTCCTGAGACACAGGAAGTCTTCACAGCTGAGGTTACAACCGAGCTGCCTGGAGAAGGATGCTGCACGGGAATCCCCAGGAGATGCAGGAGGCCCAGCACCCCAGGCAGAGGGCCTGGACGCAGCAGGTGAGAGATGGAGAAACTGGCAGAGCTGTGCAGGGCCGCAGCCCCTCTGTCCAGCTGAGCTTCCCAGCCCAGAGCCCTGGAGTTGGTGTCAGACCCGCCCCTAAATGGTCCTCCCTCCCCTTCTCGCCAGGCTGGGGGTCTGGCCTTGGATGTGCGAGTCTGCGTGGAGCTCTCTGAGCCGATCAAGGGCTCTGGCGGGCCCTCCCCCACAGCAGGCCTGAGGACTCTTTCTCTCGAGAGACGCCAGCTCCCCACAGACCAGCTATTTCGGCCCAATCCCAAACACCAGCTCATGGTTTACGGCGGGGGAGCCAGAGGCCTGCAGGCTGACCATAAAAGGAGAAAACTGAACGGACCGGCTCACTGCTTCTCTTCCCTTCTTCCCGTGCCAGGCTGCTGTGGGACCCGGTGAAAGGGAGGGGGCCGATGCCATGTCCCCGTGGGTCACTGCTACCTCCGGGCCAGTGAGGAATGAAGGTGCAGCCTCCACCGCGTGCAGAGAGTGGCTGCCTACCTAACGCCGCACCCGAGGGCGGACACCAGAGTTCCAGACCCAAGGTGAATGTCAGTGCTGGGCCTCAACCGTGGACCCTCGGCAGATGACAGCTAACGCCTGCCCTGCTGCACCTGCCCTGACCAGGCAGGGTTCCCCCATGCACTGTCCAAATCAACCCTCACAACTGGGGTAGGCACAGCTACTACCCTCACAGCACAAACGAGGAACCTGAGGCACAGAGAAGTGGGCACACTGGCAGAGCTGGGATTCGAACCCAGCTCCAGAGTCCAGGCCCTAACCAGGGCTCTGTGGGCCAGGGCGCTTCTCCTTCTCCAGCCTCCCCCTCCCTAGAGGAGTTAGGTAGGAAGAGATTCTAGGGGCTTATGCTGGACTCTATAAGAACTTTCCAGACCCACACAAAGCCCTGGCGTCTTTAATAGCAGAACTGGTCAGTTGAGACGGTGTAGGTACAGGAGGATCAGTATTCCTCTTGGGCCTCAGCTCCCACCTCTCACACACTCCCTCCTGCTCTGCCCCAGCCCCAGAGCCTCGTGGCTCCCTTATTTAAGCCCACATGTCACCTCCCAAGGAGGCCTCCCCTGTCCTCACAGCCTAGGCCCCAAGGGGTCCACCTCACAGCCCCCTGAACCTCCCCTCCATAGCACATGCATCTGTGTGGTGATTTGATTAATACCTGCCCCCCAACACTGTGCCCCCAACTAGACCCCCCACAGTGGGTCCTCAATCAACAGAGCTAAATAAAGAGGGGATGGGGAGCCAGGTTCCCTCCGAGGCTGGGAGGACACAGTGTTGGGCTGGGGAGCCAGAGGCCGGCAGGCCTGCAAGGAGGCGGCGGGAACACGCAGACCCCATGAGGAACACTTCGTCACCTGGTGTCAGCCCGTTTCCCAGATCCACTCCCTAGAACACGCCTGCCTCTTCGGCTCAGTATTTACTGCTTCTTTCAAACAAGGAATTCTCCTTCGCTCTCTCCCAGCTGTGTCAGACACTGTGGGCAGTCCATACAGGCTCATCATATTCGGATGAACCTTTACCCCTCCTCACTTCCTGCCAAAGAACTGAGCTTGTGATAACTCAGCACCAGATCCTCCAGTGCCTCAACAAAGACGGGCCAGGTCGGAGCCGCCACCACCCCTCACCCCCAGCGGGTCGGTCAGAGCCAACAGCTGCTGCAAAATCTCCAAGAGGCAGAGAAAGGATGCAACCAGTTTCCTGTCCGGGTGCATTGTGGAAACACAGTTTCTGGAGCAAAAGGTCTTGGAATTACTTCCTGGATCACCTTTTGGACAAGACACTTTGCCCCTCGAAGCATCAGTTTCCTTGCAAGGAAAACAGAGCTCAAAATCCATGCTTTTCATGGTTATGGAAGTGATGAAATGAGACTGGATACGCAAAAGACTTAAAATTACACAATGGCACATGCAAGAGCTTAATGACTGCTATTACCATCACCACGGCTGTTCTATCATCACCAGCATCTAAAATAGTGAGCCAGGGAGGTGGTATCGGATGACAGCAACTCTGTCCCAGGAGGACAGAGTAGTAGGCCAAGTTCAACCCTCTCTAATTAGAAGGGCTAAGCCAGTCCCTAAGCCTTTGGGGGCCTCAGTTTCCTCATCTGTTAAGTGGGGGTAACAGCACTACACTATTCACCAGATTGCCTTGGAGAGAGGATACAATGTTTGAGGGCGGCCGAAGGTGAGGTCTCCGGGTTTGACACTCAGCTCTGGAGCCAAGTCACGTGGTGCTCTGGGCCTCCGTGTCTTCCACCTGTCAGATGGGGAGGCTGTCCTGCAGGTGCCAGCAAGGGCAGAGCGGTGTGGGATGGACAGAGCAGTGAGCCCAGGGCAGATCCGTGCCCTTCCTCTCTCTGCCCAGTTTACAGAGCAGCCTCTGGGGAGCTGAGTGAGCATGAGCCAGCTGACCATGGACAGAGGGAGCCCGCTGAGTGTGGGAACTTGCAAAGCAGAGTTTGGATCCTCCCACCTCCCGAACTTCTCCTCAGCTTGGAGAGGGTTCAGCCAAGAGCCTGAGCTGATAAAGGCCTGGGGCTGATGTTTCTTTTTTAACCCCCCTCCCCCCCCACACACACACACTTCCCTGGAGTGGCCATTTGGTGCTAATTGGGTGAGGACAAAGCACTCCTGTGGCTATCTTGCACAGGTGACAAATCCTGATGGCTCTCAACACATCAGAAGGAAATCTTATCTGCCTTTCACAGCCCTCCCCCGCCCCTGGGACCCATGGGTGGCAGGGATCCGTGGTGGTTCTTGTCAGGAAAGCTTTAGTGGTGCTTTAGCCACATTCATCGTGTTGATTTATCGAAGTTAAATAACTCCAGCTCCTTGAACGCCGACCCTTCAACACCCTGAGATGTAAGACAGGCCTGCAGGAGCCAACAGCCTGCCTTGGGACGGCAGGGGGCTCTGTGTACCAGCTCAGCACCACCCACTAGCTGGGCAAAGCTTAGGTTTTGGAGTCAGATAAATCAAGCTCAGACCTGGCTCTGACACTTATGTGACCTTCAGCAAGTTCTTCGCCTCTCTGAGCCTCCATTTACCCAGCTATAAAATGGGGCTAATAATACCACCTGCCTCCAGTGCTGGGTCTGACAAGTCATGTAAACACAGGCCCACATGCACACACTCCAAGGGAGGAAAAATAAAGACACATTTTGAAAGGATCCAATATTTGCTCTTTCCTAAAAACCATCAAGGCAAATGAGAAAAAAATTAGAACTTCGTTGGCCTTCCTGGTTTTAATTTATAATTTAGAATTGTTTTTATTCTGGATTACATATGCAGGCACCATAATAATTTCAGGCCTTCATTTTAAAGGGCTTCATCTGATTGTGTCTACCTTGTAGGTTTGTGTTAAGGATCAATTGAGAATATTCTTTGTAAAGCCCTGAGCATATAGGAAGCACACAATAAAGTCCACTAGCGTCATAATCACTTCTCTGGAAAAGAAGGACGGAGAGGATTTCCATGGAAGGGTGGTGGAGTTAACACATGCATTCAGCGCTCCTCCCTCCCCAAATCTTACTAAAACGACAGTAAAGGAATTGTTCGAAAACACATGAACCAGTTCAAATGAACTGGAAAGGAGGGAACCGCAACACAACCTTGGAAGCCAGAAAACAGGCATAAGTGATGACTGTCCCAAGAAAGGAGACGTCTAAGCTGGCAGTAGGCACAGCTGAGAAGCAACTCAAGTTCACCATAAAATCCGCTGTTCTGGCCCAAGCCTCAGTAATTACCAGCACTGAGGCCTCTGGAAGAGGGGGTGAAGGAGGACATAAAAACTTAAGGACTGGTTGAAGGTCTGTTTGAGGAGCTACGAGCCACTCCTGCAGCTTAGTGACTGCCCTGCCCACAGCCCACAGGAGGAGGCAGATTTCGTCTCTAGAAGGGGTGAAATAAAGTGTCTCTGTCCTGGGGGACCAGAGACCAAATTGAGATAAGGAGGACAGCATGAAAGTTTCATCCCACAGTTTAAAACCCTTAGCCTCTTCTCAAATAGACCCTGAAGATAATGGTAGATCTTTTTTTTTTTTTAAGAATTACATTCTTTATATATATTTCTTTATTGATTTCAGAGAGGAAGGGAGAGAGATAGAAATCATTGACCGGCTGCCTCCTGCATGCCCCCTACTGGGGATTGAGCCCACAACCTGGGCATGTGCTCTTGGCAGAATCGAACCTGGGACCCTTCAGTGCACAAGCCGACACTCTATCTACTGAGCCAAACCGGCTAAGGCAGATAATGGTAGATCTTTATACTCCAGACAGAAGATTGCACAAGTCTTCTCTGAAGAATATGATCAGCCCAAGGAAAAAGAGTGAAAGATATATCAGAAGTGCCCCAAAGGAATGGCTCAGCTCCACCATACTATAGCCAAGCTCATCGGCAGCAAGCTAACTCCTGCAAGCACAGAGCACCCATCACTTTTGTGGTGCCCATGCACTAAAGCATTCCAGATGAGTGGACAGCCAAGAATCGCCAGATACCTGAAGAAGCCACTCATATGACAGATAAACATTAAAACAGAAAGGAAAATGCATCTGTAGGAAAGAGAGACTATGCATGGCGAAGTATTCTTCAAGAAAAAGAAAAAGAAGTATTCTCACACAGAAAAAGAATGCTGTCAGAAAGAAATATTCAGAAAATAAAACAGAGTTCTTAGAAATGAAAAAAGTATGACAGCATGAATTAAAAACTCAATGGAAGGGTGGTAAAATAAAGTTGAGGTAATTGCCCAGAAAATAGGATAAAAAAAGATAAAGAGATGAAAAAGACAAGAGAAAGATGAAAATGATAGGAACAGTCCAGGAGTTCCATTATGGAAACAAGACTTCTAGAAAAACATAACAGAGGACACAGAGAGGAATAAGTCATCAAGGAATAACTCACAAAAATTTCTTAGAATCTAAAGATATGAGTTGAGTTTACAGATTAAGAGGGTTCCCCTAAGTGTCTAGCACAATGGGTGAATGACTAATCCCATCATCATAAACAAGAGGAGAAAAAAGAGTTTAAAAGCTCCCAAAAAAGAAGGGAAAAAAAATCTTGTCATACACAAAGGAGTAAGAATCAGATTGGCTTTTATCTTCTCAAAATGAAACTGAAGCTAGATAGCAGTGAAGTGATGCCTTTAAGATTCTGGGGTGGTGGGAGGGAGGGACAGGGACTATTTCACGGTTAAAATTTTAGACCCAGCTAAGCTATCTCTTAAATATTAGAGAAGCAGCAAGTCTTTCAGATAAGATCTCAATTTGCTCACATCCTTTCTTGAGAAGCCACTAGAGAAGGTGATCTATTTAAACAAGAGAATAAATCAAGAAAGAGGAAGACATGGAAACTAGGAAACAAGGAATTCACCATGAGAGCACTGAAGGGAATTCCAAGGATGATAAGGAAGATCCCAGATGTCAGCTACCATTCATAGAAGGTACCTAGGGCAGGTCAGAAGGCCTCAGTAGCAATCACCTTTAAGGAGAGGATATCAATAGGATAACCAACACATATCTGGATGTAGTAAAAGAAGAGCAACACATTTAAAAGGAGAATTGGGCCTGGCCAGTGTGGATCAGTGGTTGAGCATTGACCTATGAACCAAGAGGTCACAGTTCGATTCTTGGTCAGGGCACATGCCTGGGGCTACGGGCTGGATCCTCAGTAGGGGGTATGCAGGAGGCAGCAGATCAATGATTCTCTCTCATCATTGATGTTTCTATCTCTCTCTCCCTCTCCCTTCCTCTCTGAAAGCAATAAAAAATGTATTTAAAAAAATAAAAGAAATGGAAGTAGAATTAGTAATTAAGTACATAGAAAACCAAGTTGGAAAAAAAAAGGGCAACTACTAACACCAGGGCAAAAAAAAATTATAAAAGGAAAAAAAGTAATCCTGAGAAAGAGCAGAGTTCAGCTGTGAACAGTATCTCCACAGGCATAATAATGTAAACTCAGTATATAGACTTCATCAAAGTTAATATAAAACTACTAGAGGCCCGGTGCACAAAATTCATGCACTCGAGGTGGGGGAGGTCCCTCAGCCTGGCCTGCACCCTCTCGCAGTCCAGGAGCCCTTGGGGGATGTCCAACTGACAGCTTAGGCCCACTGCCATATTCCCAACTCCCTTGAGGCAGCAAAGGGTTGAGCCTGGAGCACTGAGCTCTCCACATCAACCTATAAGTCAGCATCTTCAGATAGGCTTCAGTCATCCTTGCTACACCCATTCTCACCTCCACATCATCCCCGCTCCCCTCTCCCATCTTAGTAAACCATTCTTCAAAACGTGTAAAGCCCCACCCCTCTCAGACAACCCTCCCCACCCATCCTGACCCTGGTTGGTTCTTTTCTTTAACCAACTCTGATAGTTCTTCATTCATTCATTCATTCATTCATCAACAAATATTAACTGAGCAACTACTATATGCCAGGTACCAGTAAATGAGCTGGAGAGACAATGGTGAACAGGCAGATAAGGATGCTGTTTGTAGGTCTTACGGGGTTTATGGGGACTCAGGAAGTTAAGAGTCCATGTAATACATTTTAAACACTTCATTCTATACTCAGTGAAGGTCATCCACCTCTCCCCAGTCTCACCTCTTCACACCCTATCTTGTTCCACGAAGGACTGAAGGAGGAAGCCACAGCTGTTAGCTTTACCTCTCCAACAAGCGAGAAAGCTCAGTGTGGATCCCAGCCTTGTGACTTTACAGCCTTGTGACAGCAACATTCCTCAAAGGAGTCACGAAGTGGGCCTACACATTCCTTTGCCAAAACCAAATTTCCACTTTATAGGAAAAAAAAAATGCTCCAAGCTTATATATTTTCTCTATGATTTTTTGGAGACTTTTTCCATTAAAGTCTGTCATCACACGTTTGCCAGAAAGCACCAGGGGATGCCAAAATGGATGCATCCAGTGCAGCGGTTAATTCCCATTTAAACTAAACAAAGACCTGTGTGTTCATGATTGTCATTTTCTCTTGAGGGTCAAAATGTGTCAAGGTTTCTAAGTAATTTTTTATTTCACTACTAGAGGCCCAGTGCACAACATTTGTGCACGGGGCAGGGGAGGTTCTCAGTCCGGCCTGTGTCTTCTTGCAGTCTGGGACCCCTCAGGGGATGTCTGCCTGCTGGCTTTAGCCCGATCTCCCTAGGGATCAGGCCTAAGCCAGCAGTCAGACATCCCTCTCGCAGTCCAGGGCTCTCACAGTCCAGGACCCCTCGCTCCTTACCACCCACCTACAGTGGAGGCTCCTGCCACTGCACTCGCCAGCTGTGAGCCGGCTAAGCGGCACTCCCCCTGTGGGAGTGCACTGAACACCAAGGGGCAGCTCCTGTGTTGAGCGTCTGCCCCCTTGTGGTCAGTGCGCATCATAGCGACTGATCGTTCTGCCATTCAGTCGATTTTCATATTAGCCTTTTATTATATAGGCTATGGTTTTGTGCTAAAACATAGACCCTAAGAAGAATGAAATGTATTAAAACAGGGGTCTTTGTCACCATTGCCCACAGTTGGGAGGTTGTCTAGGAAGCAAAAGTTATCACAACAAAAATATTTTTCAATGAGTCGACCATTTAGGAATCGGTCCCCACTAAAGCACCACTGCCCCCACTCATGCAATGGCTTCACCTTGCTGGCTACTGAGTGTCAACACCTACCACGATACAAACTCAGAATAAAGCGGCAACTCCGCAACGTGGCCGATTTCCCAAAGGTGAAGAGGGTCACAAAGTCAAAGAGTTTGGAAAGGCCACGACTGAGTATCAGAGAGTCATCATGAACAACAACACAAGGGGGGCCTCGAGAGCCTGGAACATCAAGGAAGTAAAAAAAGACCTTGGGAAAACTGGCGATGCCTCAGGTAAGTCTGTACAAATTACGCTCTCACCGAAATCAAGCATGAAATCAAGAATCGGTATTATGTTCTCACATGATTTAAAAGAAAAAAAAAAGACGAAAGTATTAACCCTTAATTAATTGTATACTCAATCAAGAATTAGCATCTAATAGCAATTACAGCCAAATTCCTATTGCATGTCAAAAATAAATAAATCTATGTTCATAATTTGCAATGTCATTTTTTAAGCCCAATCAAAACTCCCTCCCCGCCCCCTTACTATGGACAGCAAAACTTTGGTCCCTGTTTTAAGTGATTTTTTCCCCCCTGGAACTAGTTATTTTCAGATAGTCAAAACTTCTTTTATTCCATGTCATTCAGCTCAGTTAGTGTATAAAAGGTTACATACCAAAAGGTCAATGGTGGTGATCACTAGATGATAGAATTATGGGTACGGGTGTGTTCTTTTTTGCTTAAATATAAATTTTATTTTTCCACAATGAACATATACTATTAAAGTTTTTTAAAAGTTACATATATATTTTTAAGAGCACTGTGGTAGTGATTACCAGTCACTTCCCCTCCCTTCTCCTCTGCTAACAGAATTTTATTTCATTCTGGTTTTCAGATTAAATGTGCTTCCTCAGCTCCTGGAAAGAACTAGGAATAGTCCAAATCAATCAAAAACATCCTGGTCTCTTTTGCCACTGATTGGTTTAGAGGTTAGCGTGTGACCAAGTTTTAGCCAATGGGATACAAGGGAAGGCCTGCTGAGGAGAATCTGGAAAACATTTTCCTCCCTGATAAATAGGAGACAGAGGAAAAGAGCTTAACCCTCCACTTCTTTCATGTTTCGGATATTATCACATGAGGTTGTGCTGTCTGGAGCTATGGCTGCCAGCTTGTGACCATGAGGAACATGCCAAGAAAATGCCAAAGAAGTTCATTTTTGAGCTGCTGAATTAACAAACTCTGAAATCATCAACCTTCAGCCTTATTATGTGAGATAATAAATTCCCATCATTTAAGCCACTTTAATTGGTTTTGCTATGTTTCCTGAAACCAAAAGTACCCCAAATGAGACACTGTAATTTGTGATGTTCAGCTTCCCAAAGAGGTGTGTGAACCGCCATTTTATACTTTTACATAAATGGGGGACCACAAAGGATTTTTAAAAACGAAGAGTCCTGGCCAGTTTGGCTCGGTGGATAGAGCATCGGCCTGTGGACCGAAGGGTCACGGGTTCAATTCTGGTCACGGACACATGCCTGGTTGTGGGTTCGATCTCCAGTAGGGGACGTGCAGGAGGCAGCTGATCAATGATTCTCTCTCATCATTGATGTTTCTATCTCTCTTACTCTTTCCATTTCCTCTCTGAAATCAATACTTTTTAAAAAAGTGCCCAATGTTTAAAAAAAAAAAAAGTCATATACTTAATACTTTACAACCTGAGACTGAATCTCCTCAACCCTCCTTGCCAGGTCCCATCAGCTGGTCTTTGGAGGTAATGGCAGTCCTGTGTGTGGAGTGGTCCAGCTCAGAGCATACCTGTGGGGTTTGGCTAACTCTGTCAGCAAAGAGGGGCACTTCTACCTAAGCCCCTCCACCTTGGAGGGAATCTCCTAGGCATACCCGGATCCCTGCCCTCAGGAGTTTCCAGAATTGGGTTCCTCTCAATTCCCAACTCAGAACTCAGAGTCCCAGGGGTTGCAAAGTCAAACCCAGGGGCCGGGCAGTTAACACAAATAAGCTTGTCAGGCCAGCTGAGGACTGGGAACTGTAGAATTCATACCCCTACCAGCGGGGCGGCTGACATTTGGGAAGACAGGCCCAGTATTGCCAGATATTCCAATGTTTTCAAAACGACCTAGAAATCTAGATTTTAGGTACAATCTCGCAGTTTTTAAAAGTTGGTGACTAATTCAAATATCCTTAAAACTCCATGTGGACCAAGCCAAACTTGTCTGAGGGCCGGATCCACCTATCAGCTGCCAGTTTACCACCGCTGGACTAGTTACATTGAACAATCCCATACCTATTGTACACAGCTCTAAACTTGCCATAGCCCTTTTCCATTGCCCTTCCCAAGGGCAAGGAAGGAGAACTCCTATATCTCAAGCCCAGAACCATATAAAGAAAATCCTCTCATTCACTCCAAAGATCGATGATACTGGGATGGGTGCTGCCCTTTTTTGTGTGTATGCAACCAAGATACTTAATGAGGAAAGCCAGAACTCAACTCTGAGCGTTTTGCTGAGAAGAGACCAAGGGAGTTAAACAGGAAACGCTCACAATTCAGAGATGCCTCAGTTTCTTTTTCTTACCTTATTGCATTGGTTAGGACTTCAAGTGCAATATTGAATAGTGGTGGTGAGAATGGACATCTTGTTACTCAAGGTAAGGGGGAAAGCATTGACTTTCACTGTTAAGTATGATGTTAGATTTTTTTTTTTTTTTTGCCGATGCCTTTTATCAGGTTGATGAAGTTCATTTAGAGTCCTAGTTTTCTAACAAATTTAATCATGACTGGATATTGAATTTTCTCTGGATCAATTAATATGATTATGTGTGTTTTCTTCCTTACACTGTTATATTGGTTGCGTTTTAAATATTCAACCAGCCTTGCATTCCTGGTGTAAGCACCACTCGGTCAGGGCCTGGGTTTCCAGACACTTTCAGAGACTCGGTTGCCTGAGCTGCAAGTTGTAACACCAACCCTACCTCGCAGAACTGGGCTGAAGATTAAATAAGAGTGTGTGTTTGTGTGCTTGGACCTAAAGTCCTACTCAAATAGAGGCTGCAAAGAAGCCCTACAATAGCAAACTTCTACTTTTCAAGCTTTTGCCACATCAGGCACTGCATGAAGCACAATCCATACCCTAATTCCATTGATCCTGAAGTGTGGTGAGGTGGTTTTAGGTGCCACTCAGATGAATACTTCTTTATTTTAATAGTTATATATTCTTTCCAATGTGTATTATAAATATATATATATAGCTGGCATGTCCAGCATCTATTTTTGTGCATAATAATGATGATGATAATAGCTTACACTTAGTGAAGGTTTTTTTATTCCTTACCCAAGGATATGTTTATTGATTTGAGAGAAAGAGGAAGAGGGAGAGAGAGCAACATCGATCAGTTGCCTCCCATATGTGCTCCAACCACAGATCAAACCCGCAACCTATGTATATGCCCTAACCGGGAATTGAACCTGCAACCCTGGATGACACTCCAACCCACTGAGCAACACTGGCAAGAGATTATTGAGTTTTTACCAAGTACCAGGCATTGTTCTAAGCACTTTATATACAATAGTTCATTTAATCTTCCCATCAGCCCTAGCAGGTAGGTAACAGTTATTATAATCCTCTTTCATACTGTAAATAAGGAAACAGAAGCATAGAGAGGGAAACTAGTTTGCTCAAGGTCACATAGCTAGTGAGTGGCAGACCTGTTCTAGAATTCATACTCTTTTAAAAATTTATTTTGTTAATCCTCACCCAATGATATTTTTCCATTGATTATAAGAGAAAGTGGAAGGAAGGGGAGAGACAGAGAGAGAGAAACATCAATGTGAGAGATACACATAGATTGGTTGCCTCCTGCATGCGCCTTCACCACGGCCGGGGATCGAGCCTGCAACTGAGATATGTGTCCTTGACTGGAATCAAACCAGGGACCCTTTGGTCCAATGCTCTATCCACTGAGCCAAACTGGCTAAGGCTAGAATTCATACTCTTAACTAATATACTAGTATACTGCTCTTTTTTGTTTAGTCTGAAATGGGTCCTGGGGAGGGAGCTTATAAGAAAAATATCCTATATAATAAAAGCCTAAAATGCTAAGTGTCCGGTCATCCGGTTGTCCGTTCAACCAATCAAAGTGTAATATGCTAATGATATGCTAAGGCCACTCAACCGCTCGCTATGACATGCACTGACCACCAGGGGGCAGATGCTACAACCGGTCGGTTAGCTTGCTGCTGGGTTCTGGCCCTTAAGGACTGAGCAAGACCGACTGGACACACCCTGGAGCCTTCCCTCGTGCTGAAACCAGCTCTCCGACATCCCCCGAGGGGTCCCGGATTGTGAGAGGGCACAGGCCAGGCTGAGGGACCCCACCGGGCCTCTGGTTAAGTTAATAATATAAAGATGTAATTGACATGAAGTTTAAGAACAGGCAAAACTGATGGTGTCAAAAGTCAGAAGAGTGGTTACTCCAGGGGTGTTGAGGAGGTCTCCCTGGGCAGCAGCATGCAGAGACTGTCTGGAAACATTTTACATCTTGGCCTGGGAGGTGATTATACAACTGTAGCCGTGTAAAAATTAATTTTAGGCTGGATACTTTACATTTCCGTACTTTATACACTCTACCCTTCTCTATGTTTTACCTCCGTAAAGTTTATAACACATAAACATGGAGGGAATGTGCGAAGGCCTTGAGTTTGGAAAAGCCAGCATTAGTCTTTACAACAAGTTTCAAGATAGATACTTTTAACAGACGAGGAAACTGAGGCTGGAGAGGGGGAAACGGTTGCCCACAATCCCATGGGGGAGGGGGGGGAGTGACAGCTGGTAGTAAATTTAGAGCTGGTTGGCTCTGCCCCAGGGCTGGTACCACCCTCTTCCCTTCCAAGGTGAGAGCGTTATAGCATTTGCAGACCGCCAGGGCCGCGGGCAGCCAGCGGGACGAGTGCTGAGGCCGGAGCAGGCGCATGCCCGTATTTGCCCAAGCTCTCCCTCTCCCTCACCCTCCCGGCCGCAAACACAGATGTTCAGCTTGCTTTTTTCCCTTTTTCAGTCACGGCCCTCCTGTCCCCCAGTGCTGCCTGCCAAACACCACATTCTTGGCGAGAACTGGAGGCAGGCAGGACAGGAGGGGCCTGTGCAGAGCAGCAGCCTCCGGAGGGGGCCCTTCGCCCCTCGCCCCTCGCCCCTCGGGGGGCTCCCCAGCAGCAGCAGCCCTGGCCAGGCCTCCTACAGCATCCCTCCCCCGCCCCCCGCACCTCCCTCCCGGGCCGCCTCACCTTGCAGCATGCTCCGGTAGGCCGTGTCGGCGATGGCGTAGATGTGCGGCGGCATCTCGTGCCTCTTCTTGCCCTTGTACATTTCGACGATCTTCTCCGAGTAGATGGGCAGCTGCTTGTAGGGATTGATCACCACGCAGAAGAGGCCAGAGTACGTCTGCCAAACAGAGAACCCAAGCTTAGTTCGGGAACACGGCAGGGAGAGAGCCTGTACATCCAGCCCGCGGCCTCCCTGCGTTTACTGAGCACCACTGTGTACATGTTCTTGCTCCATCCTCACAGTAGCGCTGGGAGACAGAGGCACGCCTGTTCATTTTAGAAATGGGGAAACTGAGGCGCAGAGCCCTAGTGGGAACTCCTTGGCATCACTGAGATGCCAGGTGTGGGGAAGAGAAGCCAGGGGCAGGACTGGACCTCTAGGCCACCTCTGTTGTATTTGACGACTGTGTGTTTTTAAACAGCTCTGGGTCCGATCCCAGCTCCACCCTTACTCCCTGTCACTTCACTTCCCTGAGCATCACAGGCTTAACTCACATTTAAGTAACTATTTGTGGCGCACTTACTATGTGCTGGCCACTGAGCTAAGTGCTTCACGGGCATCTTCTTTTCATCCTCACATCTACCCTGTGACAGTGGTACCGGGATTTTCCCACCGCCCACCTGACAGGTGAGAAGTGGGCGTGGTGAGGTTGGGAATTTCAGAACTAGAAACCACAGCTGCTTACTCCAGCGCTCATACTCTTCTTTGTGTGTCTGTGTGTGTGTGTATGTGTGTATCTTTTTGTTAAACCTCACCTGAGGATATTTTCCCATTGATTTTTAGAGAGTGGAAGGGAGAGGGAGAGACAGAGGAAGAGAAACATCGATGTGAGAGAGACACATCCATTGGCTGCCTCCTGCACTCACCCTGATCAGGATCGAGCCTGCAACCGAGGTACATGCCCTTGACCTGAATCGAACCTGGGGCCCTTCAGTCCGCAGGCCGATGCTCTACCCACTGAGCAAAACCAGCTAGGGCCAGAGCTCATACTCCTGACCTTTAACAAAGTACCCCTCGCCTGTAAGACGGAGATAAATACGCCTGCCTTTTGAAAGGAATGGTACTGATCCTTGCTCCAACGTGGACGAACCTTGGAAACAGGAGGCTGAATGAAAGAAGGCAGACACAAAGGGCCATGTACCTTATGGTTCTATTTATATGAAGTGTCCAGAACGGACAAGTCCTTAGAGACAGAGACAGATCTCTGGAGGGAGAGGGGAATGGGGACTGACTGCTAACGGGGACTGGCTTTCCTTTTGGGGTCATAACAAGGTCCTGGAACTGGTCCGTGGTGACAGTTGCACAACATTGTGACTGCGCGAAATGCCACTGAATTCTCCCTGTTAAACCGGTTAAAATGGTGAGTTCTGTGTTATGTGGATTTTACCACAATTAAATACAACAGTTGTCCTGTCCTACCAAGTACCTGGGAGCAGGAAAGGGGTGGGAAGGCACCCGCAAGCCCCCTGCTGGGCACCTGTGAGGCCCCGTCATCGTCATTATTGTCCCCTGTCGCTCATCGCACTTCCCACGGTGAGGACACAGCTGAGGAGACAAGCTCCAAGCTGTCCCTCGGGCACTGCTTTCCCCAAACGAGAGTTGGCGCCGCCCAAGGCTCTGGTGCTCACGAAGCATGTCTTCCCTCCAACACCCCAAGGAGTGACTAAAGGAAAAGGGGCAGAAATTCCAGCTCTGGGTACACTCAGACCAACGCCAGAGAGGGTGAGCGACTTAATCAAAGTCGCCCAGCAAGGCCTTGGCAGTGCCAAGTCCGGCACAGCCCACTCCCAGGTGTGCGTACTGTCCACTAGGCTGTCAGACCTGTGCCGGTCCTACAGAAACAGAAACAATCAAACATTCATTCATTCACTCACTCACTCATTCATTCACTCAATGTGTATGTCCTAGACACCGTGCAAAGTGCTGGGGTTATAACAGAAGGCAAAAAGCACAATGTCCTGCCCTCAAAGGGCTTTCAGTCACAGCCACAGCTGACTGGACAGTGGGAGGGTCCCTCTAGGGCTCAATCCGCTAAGGGACAACCCTGTGAGATAGGCCAGGGAGGGGGGTGTGCATGGTATTCTCCTAAAGATACAGGACTGGTGGTAAAGGAGGGAGTAACCTCCCAGGTTCTTACCATTCCCCTAAACAGGGCAGGAATGAGGTCCACACAAGGCCTATCGAAACATCCACCGGCTGTGTATTGAGCACCTACTGTATACCAGGTCTATGCTAGATGCTGGAGTTAAATCAGCAATAGCCCCTGCCCTCAGGGAGCCCACAGATCAGAAGGGGGGTGAGGGCATTTAAAAACAACATCATATCCCAGCCGGTGTAGCTCAATGTTTGAGCACAGACCTATAAACCAAGAGGTCATGGTTTGATTCACGGTCAGGGCACATGCTCAGGTTTTGGGCTCATCCCCAGTAGGGGGCGTGCAGGAGGCAGCAGATTGATGTTTCTAAACTCTTTGATGTTTCTCTCTATCCCTCTCCCTTCCTTCCCTCTCTCTCTCTCTCCTCTCTCTCTCTCTCTCTCTCTCTCAAATCAATAAAAATATATAAAAAAAGGGGAAAAAAACATTATAAGAGCAACAGTGGAGCCCAGAGGATTAGGGGAGTAAAGGAGAGAGGGCCCTAACGCACGTTGGGGGTGCTCTGGAAAACTTCTGGGGGAACGTGCTCCCTGCGGCTGTCTTAACAGACAAGGTGTTCTCCTCAGGGGGCAGCGAGGCACTGAGGCAGGAGGGCCAAGATGAAGAGGTTAAAACGTGGGGCGGGTACCTGTGGTGTTACTGCTTGATGCGTGCGTTTTGGTATTGCCAGTGCATAGAGGAGCAGAAAGTGATGGTGAGAGGGTTGGGGCCCTTGCAGAGGCAAGTGGTGGGGAGGGGTGCTGGGGTGCTGGGCTGCTGGATGGATGAGTCAAGTCCACTGTCTGCCTGGAGCCCTCCCACCCACCCTGCAAACACCAGCCACAAGCGCCCTGAGGGCAGGAAGCCTCCTCTTCCTCCTCTTTAGTCCCCACTCAGGCCTTGGCATCCAGTAGGTGCTTACTAAATGCTTGCTAAATGATTGTCGAGAGGTTAGTCAATTATAAGTCTTCCCTGGAGCAGGGGCAGCGCTGCTACGTCTCTGTGACCTGGGGCCTTGCATTGGGCCCGCACACAGTAGGTGCTCAGTACATGTTTGTTGAGCGAGTGGCAAAGCTGTTTCAGGACGGGGGCTGTGTGTCCTAGTCATCTGTGTGCTGGTCCCCAGCACGGGGCCTCCCACACAGCAAATGCCAACAAAGGACCGATCACCTGAACGAAGGTCAACCAAGCCTTAGGCCTCCTCCAGGCCTCAATTCCACCTCTGCACCCCCCCCCCACCCAGGACCACACCCACTGCCAACTACCATGCCCCTCTTAGAATGAGGGTGTCATGTACAGTCCAAACCACACCGCCCCAAGTCTTTCACCCGGAGACAGTAAAGGGCAGTGATTAAGGGTACAGAATTGAGTACTGGGGACTTGGTTTGAACCCTCATTCTGCTCCTTCTAGCTGTGTTACCCTGGGCAAGTCTCTGAACCTCAGGCCGGGGGGTGGGGGGACTTAATAGCTGCTCCTTCATAAATTTGCTATAATCAATGAAGACAGTCCTCGTGAAGCATTTAACACAGTGCCTGGTATACAGTAGGTAATCAATAAATGCTAGTTGACCACATAAACTATTCTCCCTTAGTTTCATGATGACATAGACTTTGGCACCTTAGAACCTTCCCATGTGCTGTTCCTCTACCTGGAACGCTTTTCCCCCAGCCCCCATCTTCCCACAGCCATTTCCTTCTCCTTTTGCAAGGCTCCGCCTAAATGTCACCTCCGGGACTGTGAGCTGCACACCATCACACTCCAGTCCCGGCACAGGGCCGGCACATGGCAGACACTCAGTATTTGCTGAACAAAATGGATGAAAGAGAAAAGGAAGGAATGCACGGCCCTCCCAACTCCCTTGCCAGCTCCTGAAGGAGGGCTGTCACTTTCCTCCTGTTCGCTGGGCACCTCCCGGAGCTATGCACACAGCAGGCACTTAATGCAAGCCTCCAAGCAGGTCTGACCCTCTGCTCAGTTCAGCAAACCTTTCCAGGGTACAAGGACCCGAGAGGAAGGAACGGGCAGGCGGCAGCACGCCCCACGCAGGCTGGCTGGGCTTTGGAATCTGGAGGCTCTGTCTCCCTTGTCCAGCCGGGGTTCACCTGGCCCGACCCAGGCCACCTGCAGTTGGCTGTGTGTCTGCTGCCTGTGCCCACAAGCTCCTCTACAGCCGGTCAAGTTCAGAGGTTTCCACATCCCCGCCTCCCTTGTGCCCGCCTGCATGTCAGGGCCCAGTGCCACCAGCGGGTCCCAGCCGCAGGCCCAGGGTTTCCCTCTTGTGACCGTATTAGGAAAGGACTCCAGTTTTCCCTGACACTTTATATGGTCAGCCTTGGAGCCCTGAGCAGGCGCTGCTCCCACAGCCCCGGCAGAAATGAGAACAGTGGTGGACGGCGAACGGAACTCAGTCTCTAAGTCACGCAGGCCTGGGTGGGACCGAAGCATTGCCCTCGTTACCTGTGTGACCTGCATTACGTGGCCAAACCCTTGAGCCAACAACTCTCCTCCATCTATAAAACAACTAGAGGCCCGATGCACGAAATTCGTGCAAGAGTAGGCCTCCCTTCCCCCGGCTGCTAGCACAGGCTTCCCTCTGGAACCCAGGCCCCGGGCTTCCCTCGCAGCCCCGGCTTCGTCTGGACAGCCGTCCAGAAGGACATCCCGAAGGACGTCTGGTCTAATTAGCATATTATGCTTTTATTATTATAGATGGGTAACTAGACCTTCTTTATCAGTTGTAGCGCAATGTCACACCTTCTGAGTTTGTCTAGGGACAGACGCGGTCCACCATGACCACGCTTTTGCTGCAGCCTTGATTTTAACAGCAAAAAGGACGAGAAACAACCTAAATGTTCATCAGTTATGGCCTGCTGCTGTTAAAAAATATATATATACATGCACACGTTTACATATGCCCATATACATACACTTGCGGTATATAAAATATAGCTGGAGAGCGGCATTTGAAACTGGCAACTATGGTTTCTCTAAGGAGGGGAACTGGAAGGGGAAGAATGGGGACGAAGGGAAAGTTCTAAACACCTTTAAATACTATTTCATTTCATAGTTGCCTATTTAAAAAATATTTAAGTCTGACTGGATCGGTATGAACAGACGCAGAAAGA
Source organism: Eptesicus fuscus (assembly GCF_027574615.1). Taxonomy (NCBI): domain Eukaryota; kingdom Metazoa; phylum Chordata; class Mammalia; order Chiroptera; family Vespertilionidae; genus Eptesicus; species Eptesicus fuscus. Next base: position 22,968,342 of record NC_072476.1, read on the forward strand.
GCCACAAGACGTGGTTAGGTGAAAAAAAGCAAGCTGCAAGGCATACATAAAGTTATTGGGGGGGTATGTTGGTTATACGTGTACATATGCATACATGACCCTGTTAATCATATGTACCTCCAGGGAAGAGGGCTGGGGCTCATTAAAGAGGGGGGATCCCAGCCCTGGCCGGTGTGGCTCAGTTGGTTGGGCATTGTCCCACGGAAGGGAAATGATTCCTGGTGAGGGCATATTTCTGGGCTGCAGGCTCACTCCCTGGTAGTAGACATGCAGGAGGCAGCCCATAGATGTCTCCCTCTCACATCGATGTTTCTCTTCCTCTCTCTCTCTTAAAAATCAATTAAAATATTTAAAAATAAAAAAAAGAGCTCAGCCCACATGGCTCAGTGATTGAGCGTTGACCAATGAACCAGATCACCAGTTCGATTCCCGATCAGGGCACATGCCTAAGTTTCGGGCTTGATCCCCAAAAGGGAGTGTGCAGGAGGCAGCCGACCAATGGTTCTCTCTCATCATTCGATGTTGCTCTCTCTCTCCCTCTCCCTTCCTCTCTTGGAGACCCAACAAACAGGAAGGTTTATTCCCTTTTGCTCTGGATCCTATTCCAAGTCCCAGGGGCTCAATGCAGGGACTATCTCACTGTCTACAGGGACCAAGTAAGTAAGATGTGAGTGAAGCGGGCCGGGTGTGAGGGGAAAACAGAGGCGCAGTGCTCCATGGCCGCCAACACTCAGCCTCAGGGTATAGGAGATGGCGGGGTGGGGGTGGGGGGCGGATTGCAGAAAAACAGAGTGCACAGTCCATTTAGTAGGGACTGTTACCTGGCAACCTGGGTCCAGGGGTACAAGGTCCTCTGCTGTTTCAAGCAATGCCTGAAACTGTTGTTTTCTTTTTCTTTTCTTTTTTATATGTCAAGTTAACTCAATGTTTTTTGTCACTCACTCTGGTTAGATTCCTTCCTTCTGTGCACTTAAAACTTGTCCAACTCGAACAATGCCCATGGCATCATCCCCACCGGCCCCAGCCCCCATCCCATCCCATCCCATCCCATCCTGCTCTAAGCCTCCTGTTACCGTTGGGCCCTTTACCATCGTAAGCACTCACTCCGCCCTGGAGGCAGACAGGCCTTATTTGAATCCCAGCTCTACCCACTTCCGGTGAAGGAGCTGAGCACCTCTGAGCCTCAGTGGCCTGGTCTCTAAAACGGGGCAGTGGCTTCTGCCTCCTAGTTTCGCAGGAAGGATTAAGTGAGACAGCAGCTAAAAGCGCTGGCCCCGGGGCCAGCCTCTCTGGGTTTAAGACCCGCTGTTTCTCATCAAGTTATTTAACTTTTCTAAGTCTCAGATAAATGCCAAAATGGGGCTCAATAATAGTGCCTCTCTCCTACATAAAAAATAATAGCAGTGGCAATAATAACGTATGAGTATAAACACAGTAAGTCTTAAATGAATAGCCGTTGCCATCGGTGTCCTGGGGATAACAAGGCTCCTTTGAGAGTCTAATGAAAGCGAAGACTCCTTCGCCCCCAGGAAGAACGTACATATGCGTGAACTTTTCCTTAACTCTCCGGAGATTGACAAGCTCCCTGGTGCCCATTCACTGGCACCGAGTTTAGAATCACGTGTTTTAGGGAAGACTTTAAAAAACAAAACACGTAAACATTAGTAGGAGGGCAGGTCTCGTGTCACTGCACACACACAGGAACGCTGGCTGTAGGCACAGTGCTGTACAGCAGACCCCTAAGCTTATTCACGCCCATTGACCAGAAACTCCCCGTGTCCCCCTCTGCCAGCCCTACCGCCGCCATCCCGCTCTCGGGTGCCCTGAGATTGCCTGATTCAGATTCTGCACACACGCGGGATCCTGCAGTCTGTCCTTCTATGACTGGCCCCTGCCACTCAGCATCTCGTCCTCCAGCCTCATCCAGGTTGACCCACATGACAGGCTTTCCTTCTTTTTCAAAGCAGAGTGACATCCCATTGTGTGGATATGCCACCTTTTCCTTACCCAGGTATCGTTTTAGAATCCATGTTCTATATTTGCATGGAGTGCACCTAATCTTCCTCCCCTTAATGAAAATAAAAAAATAAAAGCAGCCTCAGGCCAGGAACAGGCCTGTGACTCGTCAGCAGCCCACAGAGAGCCGCTAGGAGAGGGAAGAGCACCCAGGCCAGAGGACTTTCCCAGCGAGTCACATCGCTTCTCTGCCTCAGTCACTGCACGTGCAGCGTGGGACACGAGCTCTGCTCTCACCGGTGTCGTCACGGGTGAAATGTCTGGGGAGGACTCGGGACAGTCTCACCTTCAATGAGATCCCGCCACCGGAAACCTTTGTCCCATCCCCCAGCCAGGGACAGAGCTGATGGCTACATCGCTATGAAAAACTCCAGGCAGAGAGAACCCAGCCAACGACCCATCCAGAAGAGCAAGGGGGCTCTGGACCAGGGACCAGAACTACGTTCACGCCCCCACGGGCGCCACGGACCATCTGTGGCAGCTCGGGACCCCCTGGCTCCTACAGACGTTCAGATCTAGGAGGACAAGACAACGGCCAGGACCTTCTCAAAGGTGAGCAATTCGTGTTTGCTGGGCTTTTTAAAACGTTCCGAGTCTCTGAGGTGAGCCTTGCAGAACAGAGGGGAAAGTTCTCTTCATCGCCCAGGGCAGAGTTGGGCACCCCCACCTGCCTTAGCATCACCTCGCCACCCACCTGTCCATCTGCCATCGTGCGCTGGCCGGGGAACTCGCCCCCCCTTCTCTTTCTTGATCTCCTCCGTCATGAAAAACGGTTTCAATTTAAGTGACTACATAGACCAGAGAGAATCAAGACAGGAGAAGGCGTGTGGTTGGTCACCAGGCTGAAACACTTCTCACCTCATCTGTCCGGAGGAACACGGCAGGAATGTGAAGCTTTGATTCCGTTTTTAATCTGCTCTCAGAAGACATCCGGGGTCTTGATACCTTCATAAACCCTTCATTTTCTCCCCCCTGATTTCTATTTTGGGCTCAAACGCTGTGTCAGAGGACAGCAGGTGAGACTGATACACAGGCCTGTATTTGACTTCTCTGGATGGAGATGACACATCTTAGCTGAGAGGCCTGGTCCAGAGGAGTCCAATTTTCCCTCCAGCTCCCTGCAGACTGGTGTCCTTAGAAATGTCTCTCGTGTACTGACAGCCCCAAGATGACACATTCCCATACAAGAAGTCCCTCAGATAAAAGGGACTTCCTTGCCCTAACCCAGTGGTCGGCAAACTGCAGCTCACGAGCCGAGCCATGGTTTGCTGCTCTGTTGATTAATGAGTTTGCCAACCACTGCCCTAACCAGTTTGGCTCAGTGGATAGAGCGTCGACCTGCAGACTCAAGGGTCCCAGGTTCGATTCCGGTTAAGGGCATGTACCTTGGTTGCGGGCACATCCCCAGTAGGGGGTGTGCAGGAGGCAGCTGATCGATGTTTCTCTCTCATTGATGTTTCTAACTCTCTCTTCCTCTCCCTTCCTCTCTGTAAAAAATCAATAAAATATATATATTTTTAAAAAGGGACTTCCTTGATTAGTTAGGGAAGTAAGGATGGCCTTTAGCACTCGGAAGTTCAGCTTGATCTCTGGTAAAATGGGACAAGCATCCTTACTCAGTGGAGGTTGTGTTAATTAAATGAGATAAAGTGTGGCAAAGTATAGAACCTGAGTTAGAGGAGGAATTTACGTAATTATGAGTCGCTCCCCGTTTCCCCCTTTAAAAAGCCACGGAAACCCGCTCTGAACTATCAGAAGAATGGATCATCAATGATGGTACATCCATGGGATAGATTACACAGTCCTTCAAAGCGTATTGGGGCCCCAGCCAGGTGGCTCAATTGGTTGGAGCATCATCCCACACAACAAAAAGGTTACGGGTTCGATCCCTGGTCAGGGCGTTTATAGGAAGCAACCAATCGATGTTTCTCTCTCTCCCTCTCCCTTTCTCTCTAAAACCAAGCATATGCTCGGGTGAGGATTTTTAAAAAGGGTATTGAGGTGGTGGGGGGGTTATGACAGATGTGGGGGTGCTCAGTCCAGACTTGTACATGGAAGAAAGAGCAGTTCACTAGCCCGTGTGCAGAGGCTCTCAAATATGCAATCATGAACCACTGTCACCGAGAAGGCACCGCCGCACGCCTGTTACCCCAGGGGGAGCGGTTTGTGTCTGCTGGGATTTTCTAAATTTTCCAAGTCTTCTGTGGTGACTGTGTCTTATTTTCCTAATTAGGAAAAAGATCTGCAGGACAGTTTGAGAGAGGACAAAGGGCTTTTTGTGATTTTCACGTGGCACGATGTAAAGGGCAGGGCCAGAGGGCATCACAGTAGACGTGCCTGTTCCCACAAGTTTACAAAGGAACAAGGACATCTGACTGGTAATAACAAGAATGGCCATAACAACAGAAAACCACTAATAATAATAATAATAACAACAACATCAACACCTCGCGTTTGGAGCACCTACAAGGTGCCAAGTACTTTCTCTTTAGAGTAACCGCTCTGTGGGGCTGGTACTATCCTTGTGTCCATTTTGCAGAGGAGGAAATGAAATTTCAGGGAAACGAGGTGATTTGTCCCGGGGATCAGCATCCCCTTCCTCCGAGGCCAGGCAGACAAAGGCTGGGTGGGGGACCCGCTGCCAACAGTCGGACACCAGGGCGACCATGTCCTGGAGGCCTGGTCCAACCCCACAGGGAAGCTGCACCCTCTGAGTCGCCCAACCCCATCATTCCAGTCCCACGGAACTTTCTGTGATGGTGGAAATACTTTAGCCCTGTGCTAGCCACAGGAGGCTGTGGGGCCCTTGACAGTACAACTGAAGACATGAATTCTTAGACACTGATATTTCATTTCTATCTAAATTTAGGTCGCCACACGTGGTCTGGTCAGCTGGGCCAACCAGAGTGAGCGCAGCTCTAGCTCACTCTGGTTGGCCCGGCTGACCCAGAGGAGTCCCGGTCGAATCTGGGCCTTCCCACTTGTGACAGGGAAGGCCTCCACGGGTCCTCGTGTCTCCCTCCCAGCTGGCTGCCGGATGCACCAGCCTTCCCAAGGAGGTCATGAGAGCTTCATCTACAAGATGGAGGAAGAGCAGGGAACTACTTCATTGAAATCCGTGGAGTGTTTACCATGTGCCTTGGCACTCTGCATATGTCATCACATGGAATCTCTGTACCACCTTCACCTGGGAAGGGTGGTTATCCCCATTCTACAGATAGAAAAGCCGAGGCTTCACGTGGTAAAATAACCTGTTCAGTGCCACAGAACTAGGAAGTGCGGGACTGACACTTGAACCCAGGTCTGAATGATTCTATCTCACCACACAGCTGCCCTCGGTGAGACCTTTGGCTTCCCATCCTGCACCCTGAACACGTCCCTAAACCTCTCCCCTCCCAGGGTGCAGGAGGCCGGGAAGGAGGGACTGGCGGCCCCAGGATACTCACATAGATGAGGCCTGAGAAGTACCTCTCCCTCAGGTTGTGCAGCACGGAGGCCTCGTTGAGGCAGGTCAGCTCTGCCATGTCCTCCACCTTGGAGAACTTGGGTGGGTTCATCTTCTGGATGTCATCTTTGCCCACTGTCACCTTCTTGCCGTTCTCCACCAGCTCCACGATCACCTCATCCCCCTTCTCCTCCTTGATGCTGGCCGCCTCGAAGCCCTGCTTCTCCGAAGGGATCCAGACCAGCTTCTTGGCAGCCCAGTCGGCCTGGGCCACCGGGCTGTTGATGAAGTTTTTGTCCACAAAGAGGAACTTCTCATCGTCACTGAGCTGGCCCTTCTGCGCCATGGTGCCTGGTCGGTCCCCTGTGGAAGAAGGCGACAAGAGTCAGAATCGGGCCGGGAGCTCAGCTCTCACCTCACCATGTCTGGGATCAGCATCGGAAGAAAACGGTCCGCAAAGTACAAGGGTGTCCCCTGCAGGACTGTTTATGTCGTCAAAGAATGGAAACAACCAGCCCTTCAAAAAAAGACCTGCATCACTGCCCAGTGTCCATCAACATGGCACTGGCTACATAAACCACGGTGTTTTCATGCGATGAAATACCTGTCCAGGAGTTAAGAAGCGAGAAATATGTCTGCGCGTGTTGACATAGGAAGAAGATATCCAAGTCTTAACACAGAGTTACCACATGACCCAATAATTCCATTCCTAGGTATATACTCAAGAGAACTGAAAAATACATCCATACCACAACTTGTATGGGAATGTTCATAGAAGCATTATTCATAATAGCCCCAAAGTGTAAAAAACCCAAATGTCCATCAACAGATGAATGGATGAATAAAATGTGGTTTAGCCATGTGATGAAATATTACTCAGCCCTAAAAAAGAATGAAGTACTGATATATACTGCAAAAGGGATTAACCTTGAAAATATTATAAGTGAAAGAATCCAGTTATAAAGGGCCACATATTGTACGATTCCATTTATTTGAAATGTCAAGAGTAGGCAAATCCATAGAAATAGATTAGTGGTTGCCAGGGGCGGGGAGAGAATTAAAGGGTGACACCTAAGGGTACAGGGTTTCTTTCTGGGCTAATGGAAATGTTCTAGAATATTGTAGCAATGGATGCACAGCTCTGGGAATATGCTAGAAGCCATTGAATGGTATAATTTAAAAGGATGAATTATATGGTATGCAAATTTTTCTCAGTAAAGCTCTCAAAATTGAAATAAAAGGGGAGATTGTAAAACAGTAGGTATAACATCCCATTTTATTTTAAAATGTTTAGATTCCATGTAGCCAAATAAGTGGAGAAATGTGCACATATCAAGTACACGGATGAGGGGATTTTTACTTTCTATTATATTTATTTTCCAATTTAATTGTGGTAAAATATATAGAACATAAAATTTACTCTCTTAACCATCTTTTTTAGTATGGTTCAGTGGTATTAAGTGCATTCATATAACTGTGTAGCCATCACCACCAACCACCTTTAGAACTCTTCACTCTCCTTGCGAAACAAATTCTGTACCCATTAACAATAACTCCCCTTCTGCCCCTCCCAACCACCATTCTACTTTGTCTCTATAAATTTGATTACTCCAGGTACCACATATAAGTGGAACCGTACAGTATTTGTCTGCTTGTGACTGGCTTATTTCACTTAGCATAGTGTCCTCAAGGTTCATCCAGGGTGTTGCATGTGTCACAAGTCTGTCCTTTTTAAGGCTGGATAATATTCCATTGCATGGATAGGCCACATTTGTGTATCTCTCCATCTGGAAGTATCCATGCATCATTGATGGACATTTGGGTTACTTCTACATTTTAGCTATTGTGAATGCTACTCTGAACATAAGTGTACTTTCTATTACGTATCTTTATCATATTTATAGTTTTATAACTTTATTACATTTATAAAAATTGATATTTTAGAAAGATTTTGAAATAGCCAATACACATAAGAAAAAGAGCCCTGGCCGGTTTGGCTCAGTGGATAGAGCATCGGCCTGCGGACTCAAGGGTCCCAGGTTCGATTCCGGTCAAGGGCATGTACCTTGGTTGCGGGTACATCCCCAGTAGGGGGTGTGCAAGAGGCAGCTGATTGATGTTTCTCTCTCATCGATGTTTCTAACTCTCTATCCCTCTCCCTTCCTCTCTGTAAAAAATCAGTAAAATATTTTTTAAAAAAAGAAAAAGAAAAAGGTGTTCCGTCTCACTAGTAAATGAAGAAACCCACGTTAAAGCAGTGAGATACTGATTTTTCACCTAACAGCTTGGCTAAGGGGAAAACCATGGATAATATCCAGTGTTGTCAAGAGTGTAGGGGCCCGGCCTCTGCACCCATCGCCCTTAGGATGGAAGAGCCTTAAAGTCCATGCATACTCCTTGGCCTGCAATTGCCTTCCTAGAGATTTAGCCTAAGGAAACAGGAAAGCGCTAACAGATGTACAAGAACGTACACTGCAGTGCTTCTTGGGACAGCGAAACCCACAAGCACTCTACGTGGCCGTCAGTGGGCAGGTGCCTTGTTGAATTGTAGAGCATCCCGTCAGCACAATGCTAGGCCTCCACTGAGAATTCAAGACCTGGACTTTCATTTATGCCACACAAAGATTTTTTCCTCTTCAAACCTATTAACGTGTCGTTGACCGGTCATGACATTCTCATTGTAAGTGTACAACTCGGTGATTTTCAGTAAGTTTAGACTGTGCATCCATTATGATGATGCATGGTGGAACATTCCCATCACCCCCTAGAAGGGTTCCCGCCTGGCGATCTGCCGTCAGTCACTCCCTGTTCCCACCTCCAACCTCCGGCAACCACTGATCTATCTGTCTCCACAGAGTCCCCTTTTCTGGACATTTCACATGCCTGTTGGCCATACAAATATACTCAGGATATATTTCTACGTTGAACACATATATGAATGGAATGCTCAGCAGTAGAAAGAAACAAACTACACCATAAAAGAGACGAATCTCAAAAGCATTGTGCTCAGTGAGAGAAGCCAGGCCCAAAAGATTGCCCCTCGGCTGTGTCACTGATGGGGAGCCCAGAAAAGGCCACGCTGTGGTGACAGAGAGCAGAGCGGTAGCTGGCGGGGACCGGGAAGGAAACCGGCTGCCCAGAGTCACAAAGGAACTTTCAGGGTGATGACAATGGTCTAAATCCTGATAACCATGGCGATTACATGACTGTGTACACCTGTCATAACTCGCTGGGCTGCAGGCTTAACATCGGTGCATTTTTTAAAAAGTGGGTAAGTTTTTCTGCATGTAGATGAATAAAGCTGATTAAAATATTTACAATAGGCCCGGCCGGCGTGGCTCAGAGGTTGAGCACTGTTCTATGAACCAGAAGGTCACGGTTCAATGTCCGGTCAGGGCACATGCCCGGGTTGCAGATTCTTGCAGGTTCAGTCCCCAGTGTGGGGCGTGCTGGAGGCAGCTGATCAATGATTCTCTCTCATTGTTGATTCTCTCTCATCATTGATGTTTCTACCTCTCTCTCCCCCTTCCTCTCTGATATCAATAAAAAAATTTTAAAAAATTATTTAGAATAGACTCTTTCTTGTAATTTTATATGTATGTGTATACATTTTTAAAGGTCTAGAAAACTACATACTAAAATATTAAACCCTGGTTCTAACTGGTCAAACATAGGACAGTTTGAAAATCAGTAAGAAAAATACACAAGAGTTTGAAAGGTGAATATGTTTAAATTATGAGCTCGTTATGATTTTAACAATTCATAGGCATCCTTGTAAGATGCTGGGGAACAAACCCATTATTTGGAAAACTGGTTAAGAAAAGGGGGGGAAGGCAACACACTGATTCCGCCTTTCTTACACAAATTGTTCAAGGTCACTACATAATTGACCAGGAGAAGTCTGTCTTTATTTTTTTTTTAAGTCATTAAATGTCCTTTCAACGTGGGGAGCCCATTGTGACACCTTCTCCATCTGTTTTCTAGATGTGCCCACGGGAGGGTGCCGAGGCAGCAGGCTCTTTAGAGGCCTGTCCAGTGGCCTGCTCCACACCCTCTGACCACACCTGCAGGAGCGGCCCAGTCCTGGGGACACCTGCTCTCACCCAGCTCTTCCAACCTGCCCCTTCCCCCTCCCCCACCCGCTGCTGCTGTGCTCCAAGGCAGAAGGTGAAGGCTGAGTTAGGATGCACAGTCACCAGGGTGTGCTGGGTGGCCAACGCCCCTACTTCAGCAAAAGACAATTCACCGTTCCTTTGAATTCACCGAGATAATCCTCACGCGTGGGCCCCAAATCCCATGGAGATGGAGTAACCCCTATATCCACTGAATGGGCCCTGGCACTGGGCAGCCAGTCCTGAAATGCAGCCTTTGCGAGGCAAAATCAGAGGGGCAGAAGCTCCAATACCTACCCTTCTCCCTCAGGGGTGAAAATAACAAGAATGGAAACGAGAAGCTGATTTGCTCCGAGGGATGGTTATGTCTCTTGGGAGACCAGTTCTAGAAGCTCATTTTTAAAAAAAGATGGAGAAATGAGCAAATCATTCCCTAAATCTGATTAATCACTTCCGTTATTCAAAAAAAGAGAAATAAAGAATAGCAGAGAACATACATTGTCCTGAGTTTCGCCATCACATTTCATGCATATATTTTATTTTTTTTTGGTTAACCAATGTCACCCCAATAAATTCAATTTGAAAGTTGTTTTTTAATTTCTCTTGGGACTTAATAAGCCCAATAGCTTCCTCCCCTTACTCCACTTTCACTGTTATTAAAAGTACTCCCTCTACTTGGAAGAATTCCAGCTAATAAATGTAGGCGAAACAATAAAACCAGAATGTAGCAATTTTGTGACCCCCTGATAAAATAATGGGCCGTGGCTAGAATATCAATAGTTGCTAAAACCATTAGGCCCAGTGGTCAACTTCCTCATGTCTCTACTTCACCAGGAGGGTGGTGAAATCACAGAGGGCCAGGCCGACCCCCAGAGCTTCTTTCTGAGAGCCCAGGGATCTGCCCTCGTCTCACAAGCTCCCAGGTGAGGCTAAGGATGCGGGTCTCGGGCCCACACTTTCAGGCCTGCTGAGCTAGATGAGAAGCAGGTGGAGAACTTGATGATGGATGGGCCAGGCTGGCCCCACCCAACCCTACTAATGAACCTTAGCATCACACGAAGAAAGAATCGATCAGATACGACGGGTCGCCAGATGGGATGCCGTAGGAGGTGCCACCACCACCAATGAAATGTCCTTACAAAAAGGAAAGAACAGAAGCTGACAAAGCCTCCGATCTAACCCCCGTTTACAGAAAGCGCAGGGCACAGGGGACACAGTGACCAATGTCATGGGCGTGCAACGAAGTCCAGAAGGTGGAAAAGCATAGAACAGATGACTCAGCTTCTGTAATAGACAAAGTACAAAAAAAAAAAAAAAAGTCAGGGGACCCTATAGATTAGAAGGGATTTTAAGCCACGTAAGAGAAATGGGAGGAGGGTGATGATGAAATGAAACTCGCTTCAGGTGTGATAATGATTGAACTTGAGTGACAGGTACCTGAGGTGTCACACCCTTCCCTCTACTTTTGAATATGTTTGCAAGTTTTCATAATGGAAAATTCAAACAAGTGCAATAGGAGATAAACACTGATAGAGGCAGAGAAAGAACGCCCCGCACTCCAACATACACATACAGGCCAGCGCACAAATAAAGGCATATGTTGTACTTTTAAAAAGCCACCCCTTAAATGGAGAACTTTGAAGAATTAAAAGTAATTGTCGGGGGGGGGGAAATTTTTTTTATTTGACAAGCCCTCACAAATGAAAATTTCATGAGCTAACTGGGAAAATTTGAACATTGACTCACTGCCGTTTATATTAGGAAATCTGTGAAATTCTTTGGTGTGAAAATGGTACTGTGATTTCATCTGTTTAGAGAGTCCTTTCCTTTTAGAGACATTTGGAAATATTGACAGAGGCAATGATAAACTTGGGGCTTATCTCAAAATAATCAGGGCGGGGAGGAAACGAATGGGGGTGGAGAGGAAACAAGATTGGCTCAGGTGTTGATAAATGCTTATGCTGTTCTGTCTACTTTTGCATGTTTGACATTTTCCCTTAAAAAAAAATATATTGCCATATAAAATTTATAAAACTACCTCCTACTTGTCAGCATTGTCAATAGCGCACCACCTCCCATTTGGCCTGTATGTCAAACCCAGTGAGGAGGTTTCTGAACACCAACAGTGACGGCTAACACTCCAGGACCCCACCGGGCGCTGGGCTCAATCCTTCACGTGCAGGACCACCAAATACCACCACCACAGCCTCTGCAGTTAGGTTTTATGAAAAGCTCCGTCTTACAGATATGGAAACCGAGGCTCAGAGAGGCGAAGGAATCTGCCTCAAGTCACACAGCAAAAAAGTGGCAGAGCTGGGATTTGAATCCATGCTTGATCGCATACTATGTTCTTCTGCCTCCCAGATAAGCTTGATGGGCTTGTCAGAAGCTCAGTGGAGTATTTGCAATGAACTAATTGATCCTTTTAGGCACCTAGCACCATGGTCGGCAAACTGCGGCTCGCGAGCCACATGCGGCTCTTTGGCCCCTTGAGTGTGGCTCTTCCACAAAATACCACGGCCTGGGCGAGTCCATTTTGAAGAAGTGGCGTTAGAAGAAGTTTTAAGTTTTAAAAATTTGGCTCTCAAAAGAAATTTCAATCGTTGTACTGTTGATACTTGGCTCTGGTGACTAATGAGTTTGCCGACCACTGACCTAGCACATAATAAACATTCAAAATGGGACCCAAATCAACTGCACCCCACAATCAGAACAAATCTCACACACACAGTGGAGAAGGCAGATATGCAAGGAGGACATACTGTGTGGTTCTTGCTTATAAGAGGTTCAAAACCAGGGAAAACTGATGGTGATACATCGTGACTGGAAGGGTGGACAAGAGGGGGCGTGCAGGCTGATGTTCTGTCTTAATCTGAGCGCCAGTTGCATGGGTGTGGGCACTTTGTGAAAACTCCTCCGGCTGCACGCCACAGGTGTGTGCGTCTTTTCTGGACATAAAGCACACTTCCATGGAAAATGTTGGTTTCCTTTCCTTTCCTTTTCCTTTCTATCTTTAACTGTGGTAAAATACATAGAACATAAAATTTACCTCCTTAATCATTTAGTTATGCAGTTCAGTAGTACCAAGCACACCTATATTACTTCCCAATCTATAACAAGTTTTTGAATGGGAGCTGATTATTCTCAAGAGGGCTGGGAGAAGTGTTTTATTTATTCCTAGCAGAATGATGACTAAATAGGCTCTTTCTTTCTTTCCTTTTTTAGGTTAAGACTCTTTTGCTTCCTTTTTTATTGAATTTATTGGGCTCTTTCTAATTGCAATGTTGGTGAGCTGCCTTGAAAGTCAGGAAAAACAGCAAAAAATACAACCGAAAAATAAAAGGACACAGGAATCCCCTTGGCCAGGAAGCCTGTCTAATCCAGGATTAAAAACACACAAACAAGATCAAGTGCAAAGAGTCGGTCTCTGTCCAAAAAAGGAGAGAGAGCATCTGGCTAGCTTCCCAGGGCTTTCATGCCTGTGACAGTTACGATGTGTGACATCTGCTTTGGTCACAGGAAAAGGAAAGAGGAGCTTGGCTTCGCCCTAGCAAAGCGTTTCCCAGAGTGTGCTCTGTGGAACCCCCATCCCTTGGAATATTTGGGGTGGGGTGGGGTGGGGTGGGGCGGGATTTAGGGAGTTTGAGAAAGAAAAATTTAAAAAATAGTCTGTTGTCAAATCCATTTGATAAGTGCTCCATGTTCCCTCCCCCTCACTGAGGGGCAGAACCCTTACCAGGACATACGAGGTCCCGGCAGGTCCTGAAGAAAAAAATATTACTTCACTCCTTTGAACCCAGAGCTCCCCAAAACATTTGGCCACAGACCTCTTTTCCCACTAAACACTGATGAAATCCCACAGGTTTGCCCTTGAGGAAATTCAGCGAGCCTCGCAAATGAATAGTACAATATTAGTCAGCATCGCTGCTACAATTTATTGAGTGCCGGCTTTATCGCACTGAACCCCCGGAGAGATGCCATTACCTGACTTACAGATAAGGAAACAGGCACAGAGAGGTTAAGTAAGTTGCCCACCGTGGAGCAGCTAGATATGGCGAAATCCCATAAAAAATGTATTTTCTAATTGATCTCTTTTGCTTTGTCCACCTTCTTGGAAACGTGCAGAGAACCCGAGGACTGAAAGAAATCCAGGCACACATGCAACACAGCCTGGATCAGACTTGGCAACCTGAGTGCTCCGAATAACTTGGTTTTATGGACTTGCCTCAGCATGCATGCAGAATCTTGAGTTGGGGACACCCCGGCAGAAAGAGTCAGGTCAGGCACGCGGTGGGGCCGTGCGGGATGAAAAGTAGCTTTGCCAAACTGCAGCAGAGACCCGAGACTGCAGTCCTGGGGGAGAATTCTCCCATGCTGAGGGGAAGCAGAACCTGGCCTGCTGCTCCCTGCCGTGGTCTTTAATTTAGAGCTGGGTTTTCCACTTCAAGACTATGGACATTGGGGCTGGATAACCCTCTGGTGGGGTGGGAGCTGTCCTGTGCATTGCAGCATCTCTGACCCTCCACCCACCAGATGATAGCAGCATACCCTTCCCTGCTCATGACAACCAGAAATGTCTCCAGACGTCGCCAGGTGTCCCCTGGGGGGCAAAACTGTCCCCAGTGAGAACCACTGCGCTGGAGTAAAAAGACGGGCTCTCTTGGGAAAGACAATTAAAGCTGAGGACAGTCGCTACTTCGTCAACACCAGCCTGGAACGTCAGCTGCGGACGGTCACCTCAGATCAGACAGAGACAGCTGCCCAGGTGGGCAAACCTGCAGGAGGCACCCAGCACCTCGTTTCTTTCTCTCCAAGCCCCCCTTCTCCTAGCCTCCCCTACCCACGTCTTGCATCAGCTCCGAGGGCCGAAAGGACACCTCCAGGATTATGACCCAGGACTAATGAATGCGAAGTACAGCTCGTGATCAAGGGCTGCCCTTGAACGTTCCAACGAAAGCAAAGGACTCTGTCACTGCTGGCGTTAGCACGGCCTGGGGCCGCTGAGTGTGTCAGCCCCGGCTTCCTTACCAACAACACCTGGCTTCACTCTGAGCGCAAACAAGCTGTTCGTTAGCCTCAGGGTTACAAGTCCCAGCTCTGCTCCAATCTCGCTGGGTGACTGAGCAAGCCACTCGCCCTCTCTGTGAGTTATATTTTTCATTTGGGAGGGAAAAGCGGGTGGGGAGATGCTGCACTAGCTCTAACATTTTATGGTATCTGTGATTCTAGATCAAAGCATTGAAATTGGACCAATTGAGAATGGTCAATGGCTTTAGCTTGTTTTAACATCAATTTTATTTTCCCCAGAGGACCTCAGGGGTAAAGGGCTTTCCCCTTTTGCTTCTGCATTAATGAAAAGTGAATAAAATACTCCAGAGCCCAAAGAGTGTAGGATTTGCACATCATCAGGCCTGGTCGACAGCCTCCCTCAGGATTTTACTGCCAAGCCACTGGTGCAAGATTTTGGACACAGATTCAAATAGCTCCAGGGTCAGGTGAGCAATGCAGAGTGACCCAGGCCAGACCTGGCTGGGCAGAGCCCTCTCACCCTCTCCAAAGAGGGTGGCAGCTCGACTCCCACTTCTGTCACCCAGCAAGGATGTAGGCCCTGTATGCCAGTCTTTCAATAGACCTGAAGTCTGAATTTGGGTTCAATATACCCATCCCTACAGTGAAATCACGGCACATTGTAAATGTCACACAGGCAAAATAAAAGCCTCTGGACATGATCTAGGATACAACCCATCAGCCGGAAGGGCCTGTGAAGTGGAGAAATTGGTTCAGGGTCTGCCCCAGGTGTGGGAGGAGCCAAGCGTGCAGAGGGAAGCAGGAGAGGGGCTGGACTCCCTAGATGCACCCATTCTTGGGGCCCCAAACTGTTCCTGCGAGGCAGCTAGGACTCTTCTACTCATGGAGTATCAGGCAAGGCATTTTACTATATACTAGAAGCCCAGTGCACAAAATTCATGCACGGGTAGGGTCCCTTGTGGCTGCCTCCCTGCCGGAGGCTAAATCAAGCAGCAGTTAGCATATAAATGCAAAAAGAAACATTGGAATACCAATGGACTTTGATATTCAGCAGGGCTGAAAATCAGCATAATATTGCCCTGCTGTGGGCTCAATGGCTCAAGGCAATTTCCTAACCTGATAATCCTTATACTGTTTACCAAACTTTACCTTTGATCTGCCAGTATGCATTGCTAAAGGGAAAATGTGTATTCAAATGAACAAAAAGCAAACGAGACCCAGAAATTGGTGTGTCTCTTCAAGAAAGAGGCTCCACCTGGCCCCCAATGCCTTCTAAATTCTATATTTCTTGTATAGCATTTTCATTTGTGTCGGCCCCTCCTTCAGATACTGAACCCCACTGCAAAGGGCACAGCACCTCCTTTCCCCCGGGCTGCCTGCCGCTACTGCTGGCCCCCCGCCCCACCCCCTAGTCAAACTCCCAGTTGAGGGGGTAATTTGCATATTAGGCTTTTATTATATAGGACATCTCTCCCTGTCTCACAAGTGTCCGGCAAGGTGGGCATTATTTATTATTCCTAAAATACTACCAAGGTCCAGAGAACTAAATTAAAGGCCTTCGCTTGCAAGAGTTGGAGCTAGAGCCCTAGCCGGTTTGGTTCAGTGGATAGAGTGTCGGCCTGTGGACTGAGGGATCCTGGGTTCGATTCTGGTCAGGGGCACATGCCCGGATTGCGGGCTTGATCTCCAGTGGGAGGCGTGCAGGAGGCAGCCAATCCATGATTCCCATCATTGATGTTTAACTCCCTCTCCCTTCCTCTCTGAAATCAATAACAATATGTTTTTAAAAATAAAAAGAGGACCTGGAAATAATTTTTTTTTAAAATTTGGAGCTAGGATTTGAACCCAGATCTGTCTGAACCCAATCTCCTCTTAGCAGAAAATGTCTCCTCTGCTCCATGGCCTCACACCACAGCCCCTTCCCCACCAACCACATCCCCCATCTTCCAAGATCATCTCCCCTGTCCTTCCAAGGGAGCCTGACCTCACCTTACAGGAAAAAGGTGAGCGGTGAACCTGCCACTTCAATGTTGCCTTATACCATCTCTCTAACTCATTTGCATACTGTTTTTAAAGTAACGACAGAAGGAAGTTATTTTAATTAGTAAAGCTAAATTGTTTTTTCCTCCCTACAAAGACAGCGTGGTTAGCAAGAGACATGGTAACTCTTATGGAGGATGCTTTGGTGATAGAACTGGTCATTTCTGGCCCTAAAGCCCCATTGTATTTTGTGTCTCACACTCTGGCACAGCACAGCTTAGAAATCAATGTACAGTCGTATGTGTGACCATCAGAAGTTTACATTTACAATGTCCTTGGTGGCCGCTTCAGCAACATCTATCCATTTTAAATGTGCCTGGTCTTGAACTTAGCAATTGCATTTCTGGGAATTTATCCTACAGACACATTCATACAATTAGACAAAAATAGATACACAGGATGTTCCCTGGAGTCCTGTTTATAAGAAACTAGTAGCCCATTTGCACGAAGATTCGTGCAATAGACCTTCATTCACCTGGCTGCCTGCACCAGTTTTCTACCGGCACCTGGGACCCAGGCCTTGGCTGTGGCCACCGCCTTCTACCTTCTTTCAGGGTCCCGGCTTGGCCCTGGGCGGTGGCCTTGGGCTCGGCTGCACCCAGCGTCCCTGCGACCCAATCGCAGGAGCGAGCCGACCCCCCAGGTCGGCTCACTCCTGAGATCGGCGCAGGCACCCCGCTGGCGCCCAAGGCCGGGAAAGCCCCGGGCGGCTTTCCCGGCCTTGGGCTCTGCCACACCCCAGCGTCCCTGCGACCCGATCACAGGAGCGAGCCGACCCCCCAGGTCGGCTCGCTCCTGCCATCGGAGCAGGCACCCCGCTGGCGCCCAAGGCCGGGAAAGCCTTGGGCTCCGCCACACCCCAGCTTCCCTGCAACGGTTTCCTGGTGGGTGTGGTTGATGGGCGTGGCTTGGTTGGTGGGCGTGGCTTGGGCGTAGCGAAGGTGCGGTCAATTTGCATATTTGTCTATTATAAGGTAAGATGGAGGGATGAAACTGGTATGTTTCAATAAGGGGCTATTTCAGTAAGATGCTATACTTCCATACAATGGAGGGTCATGCAGCCCATAAAAAGTAACCCCCCAAAATGTGCTGATATAGAAAGATGTCAAAAATATGTAATTATATAGACCAAAGCTTAATTTATGGAATGCCAATATTTGTGTGTAAAAGGAAGACTTAACAGAGAAAAGTTTTAGAAGAAGCACAAGAATACATTAACCATGACATCTAGAGATGGCAGGTGGGGGAAGGGGGGGCAGGGAAAAGGCATTCTACATGGAGAGTGGGGAATGGCTAGCATGACCCTGGTGGCCTCGGACACTGGCCCCTTCTGAGCGCCTGTGTCACTGGCCGCTGCTGCGCCAGCGGAGGGGAGGAAGCCCACGCCTGCACGAGTGAGCAGGTGACGAGCCCCATGGTCCTATCTTAGGGACTTTGATGAGGACTGTTCCTCCCGAGCCCCTGCATCGCTGACGTAAGTCAGAGATACCCGCCTTCCTCCTGCAGATGCAACAGGCAGCACTAGCTCCTTCCTGCATCTTCTGAGCCCACAGGAAAGTTCTCTCAGATTCCTGCTTGGCCTTCTCCCAACTTTGTTTCCTCCACCGTGTGACCACGGTTAAACGTGCTTTAAGGTCAGGGATGGAGGGAGGAGACCTCAGAGAGCAGAAGAGCCACTGGGAAAGCCAGGTAGGCTTCTTCCGCTCACAGGGGGAAGCTCTCCCAGGGTGCCACGGCCGCCGTAAACCAATCTCGAATGGGCCAATGCAGCTGGAATTGCCATGCTCCTGACGCAGGAGGAAGTGTGGCTATACTAAAACAGAACATCCAACCGCGCCTTTGGCTCCAATAAGGATTGGGCTTATGAAGAGATTACACAAAAGGAAAATTGGGAACATTTCTTCTTTATGGATAGGCCACACCACAGCCTTCCTGCTGCTGCCAAGTACCAGCTGTGCCACAGTGAGCAAGGTCCTTCACATCTCTGGTCATGTGTGCTATCAATAACCAGCCGCTCACGTTGACCAGGGGCCAGGCACGGTGCTCAGCCCTTCGTGGGCATCAGGCCATTTAATCCTCCCAACAGGGTAATAATCCCTCAGGCTCTGGCGTTAGAAAGAGCTCCCTTTGTCAAAGTCCGTCTTCCTCATTGGCTAATTATCTTGAGCAAGGTATTCACACTCCATGGTTATAAAACAGCGCCCATTGTACAGATAGGAAAACTGAGGTTTGAGAAGGCCAGTGTGGAGGGTTTTTAGTTTTGCTTGTGACCGTCTAGGATTCCAATGGATTTAAAATTGGACTTGGTTTTCCAGAAAAATCTAATATATACCTGTGAGAATTGCATGGGTGTGCCAAAGCTTAATATCCACCTGCTTGGATCCATCGTACTGAGGAAAGGAGACAACACCCTGCCCCCCCCCCAAAAAAAATAAAACTTCCAAATAAGAGAGTAGGAAAAACTGATCCCCCTTTCCTCCCAATGCCTTCTCCCCTGGACTCCTCCACTTGGTCCTGAATGGGAAGGACACGGGCAGAGAAATCCCCAGAGTCCCAACCAACCAAGCTGCAATACGAGGCTCATTTGCGAGGGGGCTGGGGATGGCCTCATGGAAAATGCTACCATAAATGGGCATGTTCGCCTCAATCTCAGCCCTCGCACAGAAATGTAATGATAACAACTACCTTGTAGGGAATAACACGTCTATTTCAGACACAAAAATAAAAAAACATGGTGTATACAAGGCGGGCCCCCGAAGCTTCCAGGGGGATACCCGGCTGGCTCACGTTTTGGACCCTTGGGGCGATAGCCCACCTAAGGTCATCGGGCTAGTTGATTACCACGCCACCAGGGGACAAACGGTGCCTTTTATTTTAAATTCACAAAAGGTCAGTTTATGTTTTCGTCAAAGAGAAGATGATAAACATTTACTTCTTGGAAACATTTGGTCCCACGAGAAACCCGACTCGGACAAAGGTTGTGCTCATGATAAAGAAAAGAAGGATGGAGAGGTCCAGGGTATAGACTTGGCATCAGACTGACCCAGGAATGGGATCTGCCACTTGCTAGCTGTGTCATGCCGGGCAAGTTACTGAACCTCTCTGAGCCTCAGCTGCCTTGTATACTAATCAGGCATCAGAATGCCTCCCTTACAAGGTGGTTGCGATAATTAAATGAGATACATCAAGTCAAACACTGTTACAGCGCCTGGCACGCAAGTGCTCCATCAGGGGTAGCGACTTCCGCGGGAAAGCGCCAAAAGGAGACAGCTTTTCCTCCCACAGGTATCCAACACCCTGTTTTATAAATGCCATCGAATGACATCCAAGCTCCCTCTCCATAAAAAGTCTACCACGGGAGCTTTCAGGAAACCAAACAAACCAAGAAGGCTGCACCAAACAGAACAAAACTATGCAAGGCAGTTTACTGACAGCTGGCCTGCCTTCCCTTTGCCAAACCCCGGCCAGTTTGTAATTTAGTCTATCAGTTCTTAGATAGACTAATCGGTCCCTGTCTCGGGTTTCTAAATATTTTCTTCTATTTCTTGACAAATAAGGCTTTCAACGGTGCCTTTCCTCGAGCAGCAAAATCCCCACCAACTGCTCTGGCCGGCTTGGCTCAGTGGATAGAGCGTCGGCCTGTGGCCTTCGGACTGAAGGGTCCCAGGTTCGATTCCGGTCAAGGGCATGTGCCTTGGTTGCGGGCACATCCCCAGTGGGGGGTGTGCAGGAGGCAGCTGATTGATGTTTCTAACTCTCTATCCCTCTCCCTTCCTCTCTGTAAAAAAAAAAAAAAAAAAAATCCCCACCAACTGTTCTCTGCGCGGGGAGAAAACTGAAAACAAGCAGTAGCCACACATTTCTTCTGCCCGTGTGTGAGGCATGAGCGTCACTTCGCACGGGCTGCTCTGCAGAAAGCCCCGGTGCAATCTTACTTAATGCACCTGCAGGTCATGGAGGCAACGGTGGACTCTGGCGGCGGTCTGGGCATTGGAGGCCCCTGGGATCAACCTGGATGAATTGTTTAAAATTTGGAGGAAGGGGATCTGGAAGAAAACTGGGCTGTAATAAATGAACTGGATCATAGCCAGCCTATTTCTCCCGGGTTTTCAACAAGCACAGCCGCTGGAGTGATGATAAAATACTGCCCTCTCTGGGAGCATGTGCCCATGTGTTTTTAACTGAGTTAATGCCTCATCGGCAGAACCAAGCAGTGCTTCCAAACCCAGGTGAAGTGACTCTTGGCGTGACGACGTGATAGGAATGGCCCTTCAGGGACGTCCGCACTCTTTCTGTGCCTTAGAATGAAAGTCAGAAGCCTGGCCGACGAGGCTGGACCTCTGAGATTTGTAAGGAAGCACCTCTCCCAGATTTGCCTCATAACAAGAATCATCTGGGACCCTTTTTACTTTCTAAGTTTTTCTGGAGATTTGTCACTGGAGGTGGGCCCAGGCGTGGTCTGTTGTCTTTCATAAGTACCTCCAAAGTGCTACTTATCATTGCCGGTTTGGGGAAAATCTAAGGTGATGGGGCAGAGAGGAATAAAAATTGTGAACCCCCACCCTCTCACCATAGTCCTGAAGGGGAGGGCAACGGGTACACCTTACTGCTCCCCAGCCCCTGGATGCCCTGGAGGACCCTTAAAGCCCCGACTCAATTCCCCTTCCCCCCACGAGGCCACGCTACTTACAGATCTCCCACTGGGGGATGACGGAGAAGAAACTGGATGGAGAGCTCAGATCTGGCACACCTCCCAGGCAGGGGCGTCCAAATCTCCCAGCTCGCCCAAGACGCCTCTCTTTATAGGCCCGGAGCTGCCCGCGGGTGGGAAGGGGGAGGCCGCCCAGGAGGGCGGAGTGGGGGAGGGTCCCGCACGGCTCCCTCCGCAGCGCCCCCTGCAGGGCCGGAGAAGCGGGCTTTTGGTCCGGGCTCTCGGGCGCACCTGGGACGGACGCGCAGGGGGTCAAGGCGGAGGCTCCAAGCAAGGGCACCCGCCGAAGTGTTCAGTGTTCGAGCAGGTGTCTCACCCCCGGATCCCGGTCAGTCACCGAGACTCCGGGTCCCTAGAGAAAGGGGTCGAGTGGCCAAGGTCTATGGGGGATGATTGAGAATTGCTCCCCTGATTCAGTTTCAGCCTAAGTGGCTCTAACCGCTCCCCCGCCCCCGGGGTGGGCGGGAGGGGGTCGAGTTGATAGGTCCCCGCCCCACTCCCCGTTTTATTCGCCTCCCGCTGTCTGGAGAGGGAGCCGGCCGTGTTGCCTAAAGGGTAGAAAAGGGGATTTTTTTTTTTTTTTAACTTTGCAAAGTGCAAGGCAGGAGCCCCCGGACTGCTGGGAATTGTGCGGGAAGGGGAAGTTTTTACTTTTCCCAACTTGCCATCCCCAGCTCCAACCCACAAGAAAGAGAAATCCCGCTGTTGTCAGTTGAGGCCCCGGGGTGCTCCATTCGCTGCCTCCGTGACCTCAGGCAAGTCAGTTCCCTGCTCGGAGCCGTGTCCGCAGCGGAAACGTGTGTGATAATCACGTGCTGTGGTTTGCAAGGTGCACGTCAGGGTCCGGAGGGGATGCGCGTGGGCCCCGCCCTCGCAGGTGCTCCTATCCCTCCCAAGAGATTCTTGCCCAAAATTTTACTCCCTGCCTCTCTCCCGCTTAGCTCCTCTACCAACCCCTTCTCTCTCTTTCTCCCCCTCCCTCCCCCTCTCCATCTCCTCATTGTGTGAAACGGCGTCTCTCCATCACCGTTCCTTTCTGTCTCCTGCCTCTTTTGTCACTCTGTGTGCAGAGCTCTGTCGCTCTGTCCACCACCGCCGTCCTGTCTCTCACATGCCTCATCTGTCTCTCCTGTGTGTCTCCCTCTCTCTGGTCTCTGTGTCCCTGGCTCTCCGCCTTCCCCGGGCTCGCTCCCTCTGTCACACGCACGCACACAGGCCATAAAAGGAAGCCCAGGCGGAGGGCTGGCCCCGCGCCAGGCCGGGGACCCGCGGGCAGCCGGGACGCCCCGCTCCCCGCTCCCCGCTCCCCGCTCGGCACGGACTCCTCCGAGGTTCCCGGTCCCGCGGGTCCTCCCTCCCCGAGTGCGGCGGCGGGCGGGGGGCGCTGGGCGGGAGACAACCCAAAAAGGGCAGGCGCGGGCTCCTTCCTGCGGAATTCCCGGCGCCGCATACCAGCGCGGGGCTGCCCGCTCCCCCTGACTAAATATGGTGCCGCGCGGCCTCCGGAGCGGCGGGTCGCGCGGGAGGGGCCGCAGATGGGAGTTCTGAGAGTGCTGCATCGCAGACCCTCTCGGTCCCTTCCCCATCCTCTCAGTCAAGCTCACCTGGTACTCACCCCGCAAAACACCCAAGACCGCCCGTGGCCGCTGGCAGCCCTTGGTGGGGTGGGAAGGAGACCCGTCTGCTTGACGCAGAGCCCCAGGCCCACGCGGGTCGCAGCTACTTCCAGCTAGAGGGGCTGGGGGGAGGGTGAAAGGAGTTGAAGACCCTTGCGAGGCTCTGTGCTTGGCATCTGCCCCGTCCTATTCCACAAACCCTCCCCAGCTAAACAGGTCAGGTAATGGTGGGGGGGGGGGGGCTTTATAAATACCCCCATTTTGCAGGTGAGAAAACTGAGGCCCCAGAGGAGTGGCGCAGCTCTCCCTGGGACTGGAGCCCACCATTGCCATGACTCACCTCCAGAGAGATTCTAAAGGGAAATGCCCAGAAGAGTTGAGTTTGAATCTGCCAATTTCTAGCTGCGACCTTCAGCAAGGAACTTGAACCCTGTGTGTGTTTCCCTACCTGTAAAATGGGAAGGACATCAGCTATTCCTGGCTATTTGTAAACAGTCCTTGAGGTGACCAGGTAAAATGAACACATTACATTGCTTCCTGTTAGTTGTTGCTATTGTTCTCAAACCTGAAACCGAGTGGCACCAGGCCTTGGGGACATAGTGAGTGAGAGCCTGTTCTGCCCACAGTGTTGGCTTCCAGTCCCTCTTGGTCCCTTCCTCATCCTTCCAGCATCCAGCTCACCTGGTCTTCACCCCCCCAAAACACCCAAGCCCAGCCCCCTGCCCACAAATGGGCCTACATCTAAGAGTCAAGAGGCAGTATTCAGCTGGCTGGGGAAGTGAGGGGTAAGATTCTTCGGAAAATGATGAATGGGCTGCTTCCCCACGTGCTTTTTAATGTCTAGGCTGTAAAAGGAATGGAAATTGTCCCTGCGTGAGCACAGAAATGCTGTGAGGAGAGAAGAAAGGAAGGAGGAACTAAGTTGATCACTACCCTCCGTTTGCAAAGACAATCCAGAGCAGGCTGTCAGAATCAAACTTGCTGGCCTCATGGTATGAAGTGGCATTTTTCCCAGAGGCATTTCAAAGGGATTGCATTTGATTCCTTAAAGAAATTGGTAACCAAAATCTGAATTCTACTGCATTATCTCCTTAATCTTTATAACAACCCTATCAAGTAGGTACTTTAAAAAATCCCCCGCACTCCTATTTTGCTGTTGAGAAACCAGGTTTGGTGATTTAACCAGCTAAGGCAGCACAGCTAGTTAGGGGTGGAGCAGGAATTCAAACCCCATCTGTCTGATGCAAAGTCTGAGGTTTTTAACTCATGATCTGCTAACCACCAGCTGGGCAACTTCAGGATGGTCAGTGAACCTTTCTGAGCCTGTTTTCTGGGAAATGTAGAGGTACTCAGGAACAGTGTGTGCACATAATAGTCATTCAGTAAATATCTGTCCATCGCAGCAGCTCAGATGTTTGGATTTTCAAAAGTGCATTGTTATCCCTGGCCTAACAGTTGGTTGGAGCGTCATCCCATACATCAAAGGGTTTTGGGTTCAATTCCCGGCCAGAGCACATACCTATGTTGCAGGTTTCACCCCCAGTACAGGAGGCAACTGATCATTGTTTCTCTCTCACATTGATATTTCTCTCCCCCGCCCCCTCTCTAGAAATCAATGAACATATCCTCAGGCAAGGATTTTTTTAAAGTTCATTTTTATAATAATAATTAAATCAGATACCTCCATTTTATTTCTCATAGCTCAAAAATCCAGCTATTTTAAGATTGAGGGAAACAAAAAAGTTACCTTTTCTAAAATGTTATTTCGACTGAGAACTGTCAAGTATGGTTCCTTGGTGTGTCTTTTCTCTGAGGTGCCATGTCATGGGACTTTCCATGAACTCATGAAACAAGATGGCAGAGGAGAAATTTTTCTCTTGGAGTCTTTTTACCAAATAGCTTTGCATTTGCCACTGGCTTAAAAAAGTTTCAAAGTATCATCCCCTCTAGTTTTTAATATTTTCTTTATATATATATATACTAGAGGCCCGGTGCACAAAATTCGTGCATGGGGAGGGGGGTGTCCCTCAGGCCAGCCTGCACCCTCTCCAATCTGGGACCCCTCGAGGGATGTCCGACTGCCCGTTTAGGCCCTATCCTGGGATCGGGCCTAAACGGGCAGTCGGACATCCCTCTCACAATCCAGGACTGCTGGCTCCCAACTGCTCGCCTGCCTGCCTTCCTGATTGCCCCTAACCGCTTCTGCCTGCCAGCCTGATCACCCCCTAACCACTCCCCTGACAGCCTGATTGATGCCTAACTGCTCCCCTGCCAGCGTGTTTGCCCCTAACTTCCCTCCCCTTTAGGCCTGGTCACCCCTAACTGCCCTCCCCTGCAGGCCTGGTCCCCCCCAACTGCTCTCCCCTGCAGGCCCGGTCACCCCCAACTTCCCTCCTCTGTTGGCCTGGTCACCCCTAACTGCCCTCCCCTGCAGGCTTGATTGCCCCCAACTGCCCTCCCTTGCAGGCCGGGTGCCTCCCAACTGCCCTCCCCTGCTGGCCATCTTGTGCCGGCCATCTTGTGTCCACATGGGGGCAGGATCTTTGACCACATGGAGGCAGCCATCTTGTGTGTTGGAGTGATGGTCAATCTGCATATTACTCTTTTATTAGATAGGATAGAGGCCTGGTGCATGGGTGGGGGCCAGCTGGTTTGCCCTGAAGGGTATCCCGGATCAGGGTGGGGGTTCCCTTGGGGTGTGGGGCGGCCTGGGTGAAGGGCCTGTGGTGATTTGCAGCCCGGCCACGCCCCCTGGTGACCCAAGCAGAAGCCCTGGTATCTGAGATTTATGTATCTTCTACAATTGAAACTTTGTAGCCTGGAGTGGAGCCAAGCCTCCTGCTCGCTCCGTGGCCGGCAGCCATTTCTTTTGGGGTTTGTGTATCTTCTATAATTGAAACTTTGTAGCCTGGAGTGGAGGCCTAGGCCAGCCAGGGCTGCAGAAGCTTTACTTCCTCCATTGCCGGAGGCAACCCTTGCCTCCTGCTCTTTCCAGCTCCGTAGCTGCTGCCATTTCTATTTTGATTTGTTTACCTTCTATAATCGAAACTTTGTAGCCTTGAGTGGAGGCTTAGGCCGCCAAGGGCAGGCAGAATGCTTGGCTTCCTTTGTTACCAGGGAAACCCAAGCCTCCCTCCTGCTCTCTGTGGCTGTAGCCATCTTGGTTGGGTTTATTTGCATATTTGCTCCTGATTGGCTGGTGGGTGTAGCAGAGTTAGAGTCAATTTGCATATTACTCTTTTATTAGGTAGGATATATTATTGATTTCAGAGAGGAAGGGAAAGGAAGCGCGAGAGAGAAACATCAATGATGAGAGGGAATCACTGATCAGCTGCCTCCTGCACGCCCTCTACTGGGGATCGAGTCTGCAACCCAGCCATGTGCCCTTGACCAGAATCAAACCTGGGACCCTTGAGTCCGCAGGCCAACGCTATATCCACTGAGCCAAACCGGCCAGGGCTAGTTTTTAATATTTTCAAAGATTGGATCCAAGCATGATTTACTCCTGCATGTGCTTCACAATGTAATCATTTAAAAGTGTATCAGCACTCAAGTCATCCTGCTCAAGATCTACACACAACTCTGCCTCCTTGTGAATAAAGGGGCCTCATTCCTCACCCACAGAGCTGTTCAGCACCTTCTCTCTTGCACAAAAGCACTTGTTTCACCCATGACAGCCCCCATGCTTCTCCAGGTACAAGGCTACCTCACACATAACCTGCAATGCTCTTTCCTTCCTCGCCAATTTCCAATGCTGGTGTCCTAGTAACTCTATCAGGAAGGGTCCTAAGATTCTCAGTAAAAGTAGTTTTACAGTTTCTTACAAAACTCAAGATAGTCTTACCATATGACCCAGCAAATTACGTTCCTTAGAATTTATCCAATGAGTTGGAAACTTATGTCCATACTAAAACCTGCACACACAGGTTAACAGCAGCTTTCTTCATAATTACCCAAACTTGGAAACAATCAAGATGTCCTTCAGTAGGTGGATGGATAAACTGTGGTATGTTCAGATGGTGGAGTATCATTTGGCACTAAAAATAAATGAGCTAGCAAACCATGGAAAGACATGGAGGGATCTTAAATGCATAGGATTACGTGAAAGAAGCCAGTCCAAAAAGGCTCCATATTGTATGATTCCAAACATATGACATTTTAGAAAAGGCAAAACTATGGAGACCATAAAAAGATCAGGGGTTGTCAGGGGTTGGAGGGGAAGGAAGGATGAATAGGCAGAACGAAGAGATTTTTAGGGCAATGAAATTACTCCTAATAGTGGATACATGTCATTATACATTTGTTCAAACCCATAAAATGTACACCACCACGAGTGAACACTGATGTAAACTATAGACTTTGGGTAATGATGTGCCAATATAGGTTGATAATTGTAAAAAATATACCCTTCTGGTAGAGGATGTTGATGGGGGATGCTATACATGTGGGGGGTGGGGGAGACGGAGAGGGAGGAACCCAGGTATATGGGAAATCTATATCTTCCTTTCAATTTTGCTGTGAATCTAAAAAATTCTATTTTTTTTAAAAAAGGTAGTTTTACCTCTTTCATTTTAAAAATAATTTAAAGAAGGCCATGATATC
This sequence comes from Eptesicus fuscus, assembly GCF_027574615.1. Lineage (NCBI taxonomy): Eukaryota > Metazoa > Chordata > Mammalia > Chiroptera > Vespertilionidae > Eptesicus > Eptesicus fuscus. Next base: position 22,995,912 of record NC_072476.1, read on the forward strand.
CCTGCAGAAGTTATTACAAAAATAAAATACCAAGTGGCTGGGAAGCATTGTCCCAAATGCCTTTAAAGGCATAAATATTAATCCTTCATGTACACTTGGCTTTAGGTTAAAAGAACACATCAGATTTTACATAATCATACAGGCATGTGAGTCATATACAAATATGTTCTTGCACATAATTATAAACCTATTAGTTTATTCTATGCAAACATATATGCTAAGCTTAAATTTATCATCTTCAAAAGCCACTCGGCTTCTGCTTTGATTGCCCAAGTTTTAAATTTCCCCTTTTCCTAAATCCCTCTTTAGTCCCAATCTCATACTATTTTTGTGTAAATCCAACATTTCTCCTGCATTTCTGGAAGATAACAGCTCCCAACAATCCCATGGGAACCCCCAACAATGATATACTAATTTAGTTTATGAATTTATGAGAACAATTTGATGGGTCCTCTGTATTTATATTTGTCTTTCCTTTATTTTTTAAATGTCTCAGCCCATTTATCTTTTTAAACGACTATATTATAAATTATTTGACAGTGTTAAAATTCCTGAGTACAGAAATTTCTAGAGCAGATTTTCTTAGCTCAAGATCCTCCTTTGTGGATAATCATAAAATCTCATAGTATTTTGAAAATAGGTGTTTTTTTATTTTCCAAACATAAAGATGTAATACTAAATAAAACCATATATAAATAAATAAATAAAATATTTACTTATTTATTTATTTTTTTATTTTAAATAAATAAAAAAATATTTATTTATTTATTTATTTATTTTTTTTATTTATTAATATTTATTTATTTATTTATTATTTATTTATTTATTTATTTGTATTTATAATATTTTTGTACACCCGTGACCAGATATTACATAACAATGTGATCATCCCAATAAATCTCATACCCATCCAGCACCACACCTCGTTATCAGAATATTATTGACTATATACATATTCCCTATGCTGTTCTTTACATCCCCATGACTACTCTGTAACAACCAATATGAACTTCTTAATCCCTTCACCTTTTTTGCCCAGTCCCCCTATCCTCCTCCCACCTGGCAACCAACAAAAAGTTCTCTGTATCTATGCATCTGTTCTGCTTGTTCATTTTGTTTGTAGATTCAATTGCTGATAGATATGTATTTATTGACATTTTATTGTTCATATTTTTAATCTTTTCTTCTTCTTCTTCTTAAATAACACTCTTAACATTTCATATAATACTGGTTTGTCCCCCCACCACTGCCACACTATAAAGAGGTCCTGTTCCAAGGTGAGATGGCTGGTGCCAAGAACACGTACAGCGTCAACCTTGCCCTACACCAGCTAACAACCAGGTTGCTGGAGATCCCAAAGGAAGGCCTGGAGAGCCTTCGCCAGGTTCTGGTCTACATCTCTGGTGACAGAACAGTCACACAAACACCCTCTGCACAAATGTGAGTTGTTTAATGTTGTTGTTTTTTTTTTTTATTAAATGATACATCGAAGGTATAAAAGTTCTCTAGGTACAAACAAGTTACAGAATAATGCATATAAATAGACAATGAACTACATGTGACAATTCCATTTAGCTTCTATTTTGATAAATTTACATCAGTATCTAAAATGCTAAACTCCAGCATTTTTTCTTAATCTAGTGCTGCATGATGATTGCAATTCCTGAGGTAAACTTAGTGTCTCTGCTAACATCTTTATATGTAAACCAAATCCTCTGAGAAAAATTCAGATATTTATTGTCCCACATACATTAGAATTCACAATTATAATCAGATACTACAGATTTCACTTAAAAAATGGAAATGAGCCGGGCTGGTGTGTCTCAGTGGATTGAGCATTGACCTATGAACCAGGAGATCACACTTCCGATCAGGGCACACGCCCAGGTTGGAGGCTCAATCCCCAGTAGGGTGTGTGGAAAGCAGCTGATAGATTTTTCTCTCTCATCGATGTTTCTATCTTTCTCTCCCTCTTCCTTCCCCTCTAACTAAAAATCAATAAAAACATATTTTTAAAAAATTGAAATGAACTCTTATAATATTTCTACATCTATATATGTGACTTTAGGCCACCAGTAGGGATTCTTAAAATCCTGTGACTTGTAAAGTATGGTTTTATGGGATTCTTTTAATAATTTCCTGTATTCAGATAAAAATTCCTGGTAAGAACTGAACACTGACTAGTACCAAATATATTATCAAGTTTCAATAATTTCCAAAGGCCAATTTTGCCAATTAAGCCCTTATCACTTTCCCTGTGGAAGACGTTTAAGCTAAATGCTGTCAGTATACAGCGCCAATGCAGTTGTGCTCTGAATATACCAATGACTTTGCCAGTCAGGTGCTGTCTACTGTAACAGATTTCAGTGAAATCAATCTGTAGACTCCACATTATAAAAATATCTTAATAAATATCAAAGCAGCATTTTAGAGATAGCACTAGGATAGCTCTTACTGTTTTTCTATCCAAAGAATAAAAATTGACATTTAATAAGACTTTCAGAGCCCAAATAATTAGGGGTTGGCCCTTTCATAGCGCATCTTAAAATTGCACAACTGAAGGCCACATGGAGGTTAGACAATGCCATCTTTTAAAAGGTACTTTCTGGTTTTCTCCTAAAGCCTGTCTCTTCATGCTGATTCCACATTCTTCATGTAATCAAATAAACTCTTTGTTTTACTTACAGCAAAATTAAAAGAATTAGTTCCCCCTCTAGATTTTAATTAAATCTTCCAGTAGAAGCCAAAATGATCTAAGGAAAGAAAAAGTACATTGTTACCTAGTTTAAAAGTTCAATTTTAGATAGCAATTCAGATATTTTAATCTAATTATAAATGGCTATCTGAAAAATAGCTAATCAAAAAAATCAAACTTTATAAAAATTAAAGTTTTTTTCTTGACTTTAGTGCTCTTTTCTTAAATTTTCTATAAACCCACATAATTCTAGCCTGAAGGAAATGTAATTAATGTACCATGCTAAAGAGCAGATGATATGGCTATAAAGACCTGTATTTTTTTTTTTTTAGAAGAATGTATAGGGTACTAACATTCATTTTTCCCTTTCCTTTCTCACATCTAAGAACCTTTAAAATATTTCCTAAAAACAATACATTTTCTTTCAAGTCAAATCCAATAGCCTTGATGACAGAGTTAGTTTTTATTCACAAATGCAGTAAAGCATAAAAGACTAAGTGTTTTTGCAGAAACTCAAATTTATACAAAGTACAAATATTAGTGATGCATTTTGGCAATGAGAAAATAAATAAGTGATTTAATACATACAATTTTAAGATAAAAGATGCCCAAATGGAAATGTCATCTCTTCACGTTTTGAGAAATATGAAGATCTTCAATATTAGTATTTTTCCCCTTCTCTTTTCTTAGGTGGTCATCTGAAATTAACAGAAATGAGTGTCAATGCTTATCTCAAGTTAAAATAAGCTGTAGGCAGACACAGCTACATATATTTCAGGAAGTTATATATTTAAAGTTGCGTTCTTAGGACAGCTTAGGACAATGAAAAAAACAAAATTCAACTTTTTAAACACTATTGAAAAAAATAAGAAATGTTTTGTACTAGGTATTAATTCAAATTAAGCTTCTTAACTTTTTTTTTTTAAGTGAATAGAGTACCCCCTGGAGTAAACCCATTGGTAAGTAGCTACAAACTTCTCTTATATGTGAGGAACAGAATTCACAAGAAAGGCCAGGGTGTTTAGCATTTTGAGGGACATTAAAGCTCTTCAATCAAAAAGAAAAACCTTTCTTCAAATAGAAATGTCTCCCAGCAGCACTCTCTCGTGACAAGAAAACTAGCACAAGTTACATTTTCCTATGCATATCAGAAAACTATCCAAGAATTTGTAGAAAAAGTTCTTCAGCCAAAACCAAAACAATAAAGTTCCATGAGAGTTCAGAGAAGCCCAGAGCCTCTGTAACCACCCACTGTGTTCCCGCCATAGTGAAGAAGAGGCCCCAGTCACACTGCTCAGTTTCTTTTGTCATGGGGGGGTGGGGGAAGTGGGAGAGGAGAGGGCAGAAGTGTTCTAGATTAAAAGAACCTAAAAAACTTAATACCTGCCCTAACCGGTTTGGCTCAGTGGATAGAGCGTCGGCCTGCGGACTGAAGGGTCCCAGGTTCGATTCTAGTCAAGGGCATGTACCTTGGTTGCAGGCACATCCTCAGTAGGGGGTGTGCAGGAGGCGGCTGATCGATGTTTCTCTCTCATCGATGTTTCTAACTCTCTATCCCTCTCCCTTCCTCTCTGTAAAAAATCAATAAAATATATTTTAAAAAAACAAAAAAAACTTAATACCCAATCACCCTAGCCGGTTTGGCTCAGTGGATAGAGCATCGGCCTTCGGACTGAAAGGTCCTGGGTTTGATTCCAGTTAAGAGCACATGCCGGGTTGCATGAGGCAGCCAATCAATGATTCTCTACCATCATTGATGTTTCCATCTCTCTCTTCCTCCCCTTCCTCTCTGAAATCAATAAAAATATATTTTAAAAGATAAATAAATAAACAATATAAATAAAACACTTAATACCCAATGTAGACAAAAACACAATGCACAAATGAAATCCCTAGGACAATGTGACACCTTCCCCCCATTCATCAAACATTTTTTCCAACAGAAAAAATATAACCTTTTAAAAACAATATTCTGAAATATTCTGATGAGAAAAATACAAATTTAGACAAGTTATTAGAAACATGCAATTTTAGCACCAAAAACATATATTAGTTATTCTAATTCTAAAGACAATTTGATTGTACACACAGTCTTATTAATTAGTCCACAGCTGATCACTCTCAGAAATAATGTAAATACTACTACAGATCTGAATCACAGATAAAAAACAATCTCCTTCAATTTTAGGCAACTTTTATTGGACAAAACAAAATTAATAATATCTTTAGGACATACACACTTTGGTTTTCTATAAAAGCATTATTAAAAAACGAAGTATGTTTTTCATGTACTTCTCCATAGACATGTATAAAGTTGAGCTGACAATGACTTTACAGATTATAAAGGATCTGATCTTTTATGTATAGCAACAACTACTACTTTGCCTCCAATATGACAAGTATTAATATCAGCAGCACTAATGATTGGCTACTATTTCAAAGGTAAGAGTCTATATACATCCTCTTCATTTTTTTTCAGCTCTTTAAAAGCTTTGATAAAAGTACATGCTTTGGACTTATTTTCAAATAAAGGAGAATTTAAGTTTACTGTTTTACATTTCAACTGGATGAGTAAGTATTTAAAATAAAAGAATAAGTATTTTAACATCTTCATAATCTTGTCCATGTTGTAAAATAAAACATGTATTCTTTAAACAGTAAGCTAGAGCTGAGAAAAGAAATGGAATGCTTAAACATGTTATTGGAACATAATGCAGTATTGTGGGTGTTTTTTGGGTTTTTTAAATTAATTTAAGAGAGGAAAGAAGAGAGAGAGAGAGAGAGAATGTGTGTGTGTGTGTGTGAGAGAGAGAGAGAGAGAGAGAGAGAGAGAGAGAGAGAGAGAGAAAGAGAGAGAAAGAGGTAATTACATAAAAAGGCCAAGAAAATTTTTTATGATCAAGAAAAATAATTAGCAAAATCACTACTCTATTGGTTCAGCAGTCATCCTCATTTCTGAGTCTTCCACAGAGCTTTCCACAGAATAAGCACCAAAGCTTCACTGACTAGAACTTGACTCTCTGAAGTCTCTGGCACTTTATACAGAAAGAAGCCCTCCCCAGACCACCCTAACCACTGTGTATAGGCTACAAGTAATTAATCCATGACCTTCATCTCAGGAGAACTTAGGTAAGAAATACTCTACTACTTATAACTTTCTTATTAGTCATTAGCCATATTAAAGAGAATGATTATTGATAATAAAAAGCTTACAAATCACAAAAGTTATTTCTCAAGAGGCTATTTTTCCTCATTGGACTGAAAATATAAATGTCATAGGTTTGCTATGTTAACAAGTGTTAATGTGTACAATATTCACTGGTAACAATAAAACTGAGAAACCAGTATCGGTACTTATTCTTGGTGAGCATAAACTGTTAAAGCCTTTTTGGAGGAAAATTAGATAATATTAGACTATTTTTTAATGCACACATGCTTTGAACCAGCAATTCTACTTCTAGGCATCCAGATGAGAAATACCTGTGTGAAGAAAGAAGTAATGCTACACTGCAATACTGTAAAAGCAAAAAATAAAAAACAGTAAAAGTACATCAGTAAAGAGTGATTAGCCACACTATGGAATACTACAAAAAGTTAAAAATGAGGGGGAAGTACATCTACATATATTGACAAAAAATGCAAATTATAGAATAATATGTATAGTAACAGTGCATATAGGGGTTGGCAAAAGTAGGTTTACATGTTCATATGGAACAAGGCATGCAGGTTATGATTATTCCATAGCTTTCTTAACTCAAAAGAATGTTATGATGGTACAGTGCACTTAGGAACAATCTCGTAGGTGCTTAAATTGCCAGCCTTCATCATTTACACATTCTTGTAGTTTATTTGTTATACTCAAACACACTTTGGCACAGAGTACTTACCTACTTTTGCCCATTCCTATATTTTAAAGCTTAATTGTTTTTTAAATACTAATGTGGTAATGCATGGTTCAAATTTCAAAAGGAAGATAAAAGGGTTACAAATGTGAATTTCTTTAGTCCTGTCTCTAACCACATATATCTCCTCCCAGACAAAAGATATCAATTCCTTGACTATTCCTGCAGATTTTCTATCCAGTACCTGTTTTTCTTTGATGCTGGTATTTGGAAGGTGTGTAAAATTCTCATATTTAACTGTTAGTAACATTGTTTTTATATACAACCGAAGGAGGGAGGTTTGGAACAAAGAGAACTTGCCACTGGAATCCCAGAGCAGTCAGGGAAACAACAGAGCACAAAGGGCTTTTTAAAATAATGCCTTTCCCCTTTAACCTTTATGTTATAATTAAGTGTTTAATACCCTATTCTGAAATAGAGTTGCAATTTCCTGCTTCTGTTTATCATCTTACTCAAAGTTTTATATACTTTTATCTTTTTGTTTCATGTAGAAGAAAGAACTCCTTTCATTCTTGTCATGCAGGTCTTGTGGTGATAAACTCCCTCAGCTTTGTCTGTCTGGAAAAGCCTTTATTTCTCCCTCATATCTATAGGATAACAAAAATATGTTAGCGTTTCACAAATTTGCGTGCCATCTTTGCACAGGAGCCATGCTACTCCTCTCTTATTGTTCCAATTTTAGTGCACATCAGTACTTGAATACACAGAAATGAGTCCTGAAGGATACCCACCAAGTTGCTAATGGAGTTAACTTCTATAGAAGGGAGGGTAATGGGGGAGTTAGGGAAAAGCAGGAGGGAAGAGATTAAAGGGCATGTTACATTATATTATTTGAATGTTTAGAGATTTACTTATGTGCTTGTGTTTTGTTTTGTTTTGTTTTGTTTTGAAGTACCTGCTAAAAAGCAATTCCTTATCCAATCCCTGAAAAGGGAACTAGGAAAACCCCATGTTCTTTAAATGATAAAGTGTACAGGAATGGCAATCAGAGGTGCTGATGCTGCTAAAAATGATCAGCTACAAGCATAAATGAGTCATTCACCTCTTAGTCTTAGTTTTCTCTAATGTAAATAAGTAGCTGGAAATGATTTCTTTTCCAATCTTCTATCAGCTCAGAAATCTAAGATATATAGAAAAATAAGTCCTAGTGAAGTCAGAAATAGCCTCAAAAAGGCCACCAGCTTTCACATCTTGAGCTAATATTTAACTCTAGGGGCCCGGTACACGGATTCATGCACGGGTGGGGTCCCTCAGCCTGGCCTGTGCCCTCTCGCAATCCAGGACCCCTCAGGGGATTTGGACTGCAGGTATAAGGGATGTAATAGTGCGCAAAGTGGCAGGCAGCCGGGGAGGAGCCTGAGCCCTGGCCAGGAGCTGCGCTGCTCCCGCTCATCCTGGCCCTGCTGTGCCTGCCGCTGTGGTCGGTAGCACTGCGGGAAGACAGGAAAGGCTGTAGCCGTGAGCCCAGCGTCTGGTGCCCATTGGTCAGCTGAGTGGTGCTCCTGTTGTGGGAGCGCACTCACCACCAGGGGGCAGCTCCTGCATTGAGCATCTGCCCCCTAGTGGTCAGTGCATGTCATAGTGACCAGTCAAATGGTCGACGGGTTGACCAGTTGCTTAGGTTTTATATATATACTAGAGGCCTGGTGCACGAAATTCGTGCACGGAGGGGGGTTGTCCCTCAGCTCAGCCTGTACCCTCTCCAATCTGGGACCCCTCAAGGGATGTCCAACTGCCCGTTTAGGCCCGATCCTAGGGATCGGGCCTAAACGGGCAGTCGGACATCCCTCTCACAATCCAGGACTGCTGGCTCCCAACTGCTTGCCTGCCTGCCTTCCTGATTGCCCCTAATCGCTTCTGCCTGCCAGCCTGATCACCCCCTAACCACTCTGCTGCCAGCCTGTTTGCCCCCAACTTCCCTCCTCTGCCGGCCTGGTCACCCCTAACTGCCCTCTCCTGCAGGGTTAATCACCTCCAACTGCCCTCCCTTGCAGGCTTGGTCCCTCTCAACCGCCCTCCCTTGCAGGCCAGGTGCCTCCCAACTGCCCTCTCCTGCTGGCCATCTTGTGGTGTCGATCCTGTGTCCACATGGGGGCAGGATCTTTGACCACATGGGGGCAGCTATATTGTGTGTTGCAGTGATGATCAATCTGCATAGTACTCTTTTATTAGATAGGATAGAGGCCTGGTACAGGGGTGGGGGCCAGCTGGTTTGCCCTGAAGGGTGTCCCTGATCAGGGTGGGGTACCCTGGGGGTGTGGGGCGGCCTGAGGGGCCTGTGGTGGTTTGCAGGCGGGCCACGCCCCCTGGCAACCCAAGCAGAGGCCCTGGTATCTGGAATTTATTTTCCTTCTACAATTGAAACTTTGTAGCCTGGAGCAGAGCCAAGCCTAGGGCTCCCTCCGAGGCCCGAAGCCATTTGTGTTGGGGTTATAATTGAAACTTTGTTGCCTTAAGCAGGTGGGCCTGGCCAGGGTGTGCTGAAAGCTTTGCTTCCCCTGTTGCCAGCGGCAACCCTGGCCTGCTCTCTCAAGCTCCATTCTGCCGCCATTTGTTTGAATTTGTTTACCTTCTATAATTGAAACTTTGTAGCTTGAGTGGAGGCTTAGGCCTGCAATGGCTGGCAGAAAGCTTGGCTTCCTCTGTTACCTAGGAAACCTTGCTCTCTGTGGCTGTAGCCATCTTGGTTTGGGTTAATTTGCATACTCGCTCTGATTGGATGGTGGGCATGGCTTGTGGGCGTGGCTTGTGGGTGTGTCGGAGGTATGGTCAATTTGCATATTTGTCTATTATTAGATTAGACTAGAGGCCCGGTGCACGAAATTTGTGCACTCGGAGGGGGGAGGTCCCTCAGCCCGGAATGCACCCTCTCGCAGTCCAGGAGCCATTAGTTGGACATCGTTAGCGCTGCCACGGAGGTGGGAGAGGCTCCCACCACTGCTGCTGCACTAGCCAGCCACGAGCCCGGCTTCTGGCTGAGTGGCACTCTCCCTGTGGGAGCACACTGACCACCAGGGGACAGCTCCTGCAATGAGCATCTGCCCCCTGGTGGTCAGTGCGTGTCATAGCAACCGGTCGTTCTGCTGTTCGATTTGCATATTAGCCTTTTATTATATAGGATAATGTCTTATTATGGGCAATTCCTATAATTCAATTTTTTTAAGTAGTTAAAGGGAGGGGCAGAATTTTCACTTGAGCCTGAAGCTAAAATTGCCCTTAGCTCAAAAATCTGCATACCACTGAGACACATCTTGGTGAGGCTCATTCTGAACCCCCACACTGTTCTATTATGTGTATAAGTATTGGGAACCATCTTATCTCTTTAGTGAAAGGAATCTTTTGTTATGTTACAATAACTAATTTTATCTCATGAGTTGTGTTTTGGCTTCAAGCCTTTATCCAGTATTCATGCAGCAACTTCAGCTCTTCTGTTCAATATTTACCTGGCATATCTTTTATTTTCTCTAAATCTTTCTAGATTTTTATGTATTAGATAGGAATAGCCCATGGGCACAGACAATAGTCTGGCAAAGGCCTGGAAGGGGCGGGTGCAGGGTGGAGGAGATCAATGGGAAAAACTAAAAACTAAAACAAAGGGACATCTGTAATACTTGCAAGAATAAAGATACATTTTAAGTAAAGGAAAATATCTTAGTTGAAAAGAGTTTTATGTGAAATAATATAAGTAATTGCTCTACACTGTACTTTATATTCTCAACACCTCTCAAAGAGATATTAATTGACCCTATGTTCACTGACTGCAGAACTGACTTCCACCATGCTGACCCAGCACTGACTGCCATGGAGGTTGCGATCAGACCCTGCTTTTCTCTCCCATCCTCTTCCCAGGCCTGATTGCAGCCCCCTCGGCAGTCAGTGCTGGGTCGCTGAGGCACCTGCAGCATGGCAGTCAGTGCTGGGTCACCAGAACTGACTTCCACCATGCCGACCCAGAACTGACTGCCACGGGAGCTGTGATCAGACCCTGCTTTTCTCTCCAGGCCTGGTCGCAGCCCCCTTGGTAGTCAGTGCTGGGTCGCTGAAGTGCCCACAGCACTGACTGCAGGACTGACTTCCGGTGTTTGGTCAAGCCTTCGGTCTTGATAATCAGCTGTCTGAAACCCACCTGACCTTTGTGTTTTAACTTACTTTTTAATGTTTGTATTGGTTTTAGAGAGAAGGCAGGGGAAGAGAGAAATAGAAACATTCATGATGAGAGAGTATTACTGATCGGCTGCTTCTTGCATGCCCCCTACTAGGAATTGAGCCCAAATCCAGGCATGTGCCCTGACCAGGAATAGAACTGTGACCTCCTTATTCATGGGTCGACACTCAACCACTAAGCAGCACTGGCCAGGCCCACGTGACCTTTTTAAAAATAGAGATCAACTCTCTCTCACAGTAAGACAGTGAGCTCTAAACCATTTAGTTCAGATTATCAAATTGAGGTCCTACTGCTGATTTAATAAAAAACAAGCTCATTTAAAGAGTGCATTCTGAAAGAAATATGAACTATTCTCCTAAGATTTTATTTGTAGATACCTGCTGCTTTACCACAAAAAGTATCCTGAAAATGCAAAGGACATATAAACCTGTGATTTCTCTATCTGTATTCAACATTTTTGCCTCTTTTTAGTCTTAGGGGAAAACACATGATGATTCTATAGAAAGCTATTTATTCAGTATGCTAAGAACTAAGCTGCTCCAGAAAGTACAAATTTATATGAAACTCAGGTTTTTCAACACTTCTATAGAGAAATTATACCTAAAAACTTTGTCCAGTCATTCACCCGCCTTCCCCCAAGATTCTCTTTCCAAAAAGCTTTTTGTTTTTTGTTTTTGGAGGATAAACAACATGGGTTAAAACTATATTAGATAAAAGTGGAATTAAACTATGACTCAAAAGCTTGGGAAAATCTATTCCAAAGATAAAAATATATAAGAAGGAAATATCCTTGCTAACAGCTAAATGATAAATTTCAGAAAGCTCATACCCATTTGTTCTCTTCCACTAGGTTGTCTACCAGGATTTGGGTTTAGAGGCTGAAGTGAAGATCCTTTCAGAAATGTATGTTGGATGCCATCCTTAGTTCCATGCAAGAAGTGAGCTAAAATCCCATATAAAAGAGGTCTATTGCAGGAAGAAAACCAAAATCAATTAAATTTGCATGAATAGGAAAAGCTTAAAACTATGCTTTAAAAGGTAGCCTCTGACACTAAAATAGCCAAGTAATTCACTAGGCTTATAAAATAAGGTTGCATGGTTATTATACAAATTGTAAACTGTTCATGCTTTTTAAATTTAAAAGTGCTATTTTACTCTAAAGATGATTTTTAAACCCAGGGAGAAAATGTTAACGCCTTAAATCGCATCTAAACTGAAATACAATTTCAATCAATACATAGGAGGAATTCAGCTTTTAAACTCCAAAATCCAGTATAAAAATTTTCAGTACCTAATACTCACCAATACACAACAGGTATTCAATAAACCCTTATTGCATTAATAATCCTTGCCTAGAGAAGGTCTTATGTCCCAAGAGACATACTGCCTTTGCCATTTGATCTCAGAAAGATTTTTTTTTTTAACTTGATTTCAGAGAAGAAGGAAGTGGGAGAGAGAGATAGAAACATCAATGATGAGAGAGAATTGTTGATTGGCTGCCTCCTGCACAACCCCTACTGGGGATTGAGCTCAAAATCCAGGCATGTGCCTGACTGGAAATCGAACTGTGACTTCCTGGTTCATAGGCTGATGCTCAACCACTAAGCCACACCGGTTGGGCATCGAGATTCTTAATGTCCCAGTCTCATAAATGTTTCCTTCTCTGTAAGTTAGGGTAAGTGTAAACACTACCTTATAGGGTTATTATGGGCCAAATGAGTTAATAAATGTCAAGTGTTTAGAACTGTGCCTGGCACATATTAAATGATATGTAAATGTCAGCTATATGGGAGTTGGGTAAGAATTAATATTTAAAAAGCTACTTTAGTTTACAAAACATTTCTGCCTCTTTTCAGTTTACCCTCACCTTGTGATGTCATAATCATCATCCCCAACTTATGAGAAAACCACAGCTCAAAATGAATTTGCTAGAAATCCCTCAGCTAATAAGTAAACAAACTTTATACCTGAACCCCAAGTCCCATACTCTTTTCAATATGCTGCCTGGGATTTATATTCCTGCTCTTGCACAAACAGAAGCTGCCCTGCTGACAACAGAGGTACAACAAATGTTTCCCTTCATTTCTAATCTCATAATTGAAAACAAAATTTAATGGATTGAGTTTTTTGAAATATCTACTTACTTATTAGTAGGTGTGATGGTTTAAATTATGACATTCCTTTCCCTTCAAAAGGTGGTGCCTAATTGCCCTCCCCTTGAATGTGGGCTAAACTCACTTGTAATGAATCAAGTTCGTTTAAGTAACAGCACTCTGCAACTTTAGAGACTAGATATTATAGCATTGCGGCTTCACTGTGTGAGTCATTAGCATGGAGATATCATTAAAGACTCAAGAATACTTAGAAAGCCCTAGCTGGTTTGGCTCAGTGGATAGAGCATCAGCCTGTGGACTGAAAGGTCCTGGGTTCAATTCTGGTCAAGGGCACATGCTTGGGTTGCAGGCTCAATCCCCAGTAGGGGGCATGCAGGAGACAGCCAGTCAATGATTATGTTTCCATCTCTCCCTCTCCCTTCCACCCTGAAATCAATAAAAATATATTAAAAAAAAAAAAAAGAATACTTAGAAAAGTGGGCAGCGGGACAAGAAGAAAAGGACAAAACTTGGGGAGTGCCCACAATTTAAAGGAACCCCAAAGGAACTAATAAAGACACTGATAACACCATTAGGGAGGCAGGAAAAATCAAAACAGTAAAGGGTCACAAAAGACAAAACATTTTTATGACAAAAAATGTCTTAAGGAAGAGTGAAATCATTATTACAAAATGCTGCAGAAACTCAAGAAGCGACTTGGTACAAACTACAGGATAAAAGTGGCATATGATCCTGGAACCATTTCATACAAAGATTTGTGGGAAAGTTCATTTTAATTGGTATGTCATTTAAAATATTTTTATGGTAAAATAATTCCACCATGAAGTAAGATGAAAAAAATTCAACGAATTTTTTGAAAGAGAAAACATACTGTAAGACTTAAGAGCAATTCCTTGCTAGGAAAAGACTTCTTTGAGCTATGTTCCCAGGTGCCTTTAGTAGTATGCTTTTTTTTTTTTTTTTTTTTTTTGCCATTCAGGGATCCTCTGGAAAATGTTTAGTTACCACTGAAGTAGGAAAAGAACTAAGAAACTACTAGAAAGTGGTTGTTCTTCTTTTTAAGAGCATAGTTTTTTGTAAATGGTGTGGGGAGAATTTAAGATGCAGGGAAGACCACAGAGTAGATACTAAAATAAAAGCAGAGGGTTGATTTTTCACTAAGTTAAGTGGTAAAATGGAGAATGAACACTAGCTTGGAATTGGAGAGGTTTTTTTTGGAGAGGGGAAATCTGAGTACGTAACTAAATTGAAATGAAGGAAGCTATGGGGAGGACGAGTTAAATCTGAGGAAGAAAATAATTGACAGAGCAAAAGCATCAGAAGAAAAAAAGGATGGATCAAGAAGCCAAGAGGAGTGCCCCTTAGAAAGGGGTAGGGCTATTCAGTCCTCTGAAACCAGGGGGATTTTAGCTCCAGAGAGCAGAGACCTCATCTGACCCATTTATTGCTGCATACTTTGGATTTGGTGCAGTGCTAGACAAACACTAGACCCAAATAAATACCTGTTGGATTAAAATGAAATAAAACCACCACTATGAGATTGTGACTCCAATACAACAATATCTGAAAGTTTATTTTAAAAATAAGTTCTTACATTGTATTATCCTTTGATTCTTCAAATGCATTTAGTTCTCGGATGAGAAATTGCCGGTCCAGTGGAACTACAGGTTGACCAGATTCTAGGGGGGAAAAAATTATGAAAACGCTTAGTCTTTATCAATCTAAAAAGCAAACATGATTTTGATACATACTTACCAGATATTCACATTTTTCAGATTTTGGAAAATAATGATGGCAGATCCAACTTATGCTTTTATGACTTTCAAATTATTTTGTTAAATAAATAGTTTAATATGGGTGATTTCATCTAAACTCATTTTTAATCTAATTTTTGGTTAGGGAAATACTGTTTCTGCAATACTAGGCTTCAGCAGTCTGTTTTTGTGAATTCAACACATGACAGTACCAATATCCATTTGGTGGCAATAATTCTAAGAATAAAATTAACCCAAATATTAAATGCTAGCAAGGATATAGAGCAACTGAAAACCTCATACTTTATTAGTAGGAGAGCAAAAATGGTATAGGCACTATCTATAGTTGAGAAGTTTCTTATCCAGGTAAACATATACTTACAACACACAACCTAGCAATTCCACTCTTAGCTCTTTACCCAAGAGAGACTAAAACCTATGTTCACAAAAACCTTTTGTGAATGTTTATGACAGCTAGATTCATAATTGCCAAATGTCCATCAACTGACACAATGGAATGCTATTCACGGAAAGAAAAAAGTTGACAGTATTGTGCTATGAAAGGAAGCCAACTCCAAAGTCTACATCCTATATGGCTCTATTTATAGGACATTCTGGAAAAGGCAAATGATAGGCAGAGATAACAAGAGGTCAGTGGTTGCTAGGGGTAAGGTGTAGGTAAAGAAGTTGACTACAGCCGAAACCAATTTGGCTCAGTGGATGGAGCGTCGGCCTGCGGACTGAAGGGTCCCAGGTTCGATTCCGGTCAGGGGCATGTGCCTTGGTTGCGGGTACATCCCCAGTCGGGGGTGTGCAGGAGGCAGCTGATCGATGTTTCTAACTCTCTGTCCCTCTCTCTTCCTCTCTGTAAAAAATCAATAAAATATATATATATAAAAAAATAAACTTAATGTTGTATACATTTAAAAAAAAAATAAAGAAGTTGACTACAAAGGGCACAGAAAATTTGGGGGGTGATAAAAATGTTCTATATTGTGACTGTGGTGGTAGATACACAACTGTATGCACTTGACAAAATCCACAGAACTTTATACTAAAAAAAGTAAAATATATTGTATGTTGCATATATTTCAATTTTTTTTTAAAAAGCCAAGGCATTTAATATGAAACTTGACTACTGTCACTGTATTTCACTCTAGGGAAGCTCAAGTCCAAGACATGTAATTAATGATATTTTCATAATGTTCTTCTTTCTGAGTACTAATGGTATTATCCAAACATCTATAACAAAGGGAGGAAAGTGGAGATACTGATATTAAAGTTCCTTAAACCAATAAAAATTATCAGTTTTTATTCAGTTAAGTCGTGCTTAATATTAAATAAAAGATCTATAATGGAAAGTTCTGGCATCACAAAGAATTCATTCTCTCTTCCAAAAATCTATGAGTTCTTTTCTTTGACAAGGACATTTTTAAGGCATGAAATAGTTTAAAGCATAGATTAAACCTTAAGGGAATTAGCCCTGGAAATGTGGGTCAGCTGGTTGGAGCATTGTCTCGTACACGACAAGGTTGTAGGTTTGATTCCCAGTCAGGTTTACATACCCAGGTTTCGGGTCTGATCCCCGATTGGGGCATGTTTGGGAGGCCAACTGATCAATGTCTCTCCCTCCCTCTCTAAAAAAGGCTAAAAACACACAAAAAACCTTAAGGGAATTCAAGTATGTACAAGGTGGGACAAAAGTAGGCTTATATGTCCTAATCACTCAGACGATTTTATGTCATAGTCTCTCATATGACGCTCTTTTGTAATGGAATTAGATTTCCAGGCTAAATACTTAGAATTGGTGGAAGGGAAGAAGCAGATTTTGCCTCACATGACTAATGATAATGATACCTCTTACCTGCAATGAGAACAGACGATGTATACTTATATTTGTTGAATTCCAAATACTCCCGAATTAATTCATTAATAAGAAGGTTTTCATGAGACAATGTTGGTCGGGGTTCACTTTCATCATCTAGGGCTTTGAAAACTTCAGCTCGAATTCTCGCTTTTAAATGCCCTAAGACTCCTCTTTTTTCCAAGGTGTCCTTTAAAACTGTTAAATATAAAACATTAATGCTTCATGTCATTCTTAGGCTTACTTTAAAGAAAATGGTTTAAAAGGTAATTGGCCTAACAACAGCTTTCAATCTAAACACTGTGATGAACTGAACAATGATCACATTAGCTATCACAAGCCATGTTTGTAATAAAAAATAAAGTCCCCAAGTTGCAATGATGTACTTCTATTTTAATGTATTTAAACAAATTCAAGTTTATTCTTCCAACATTGTCACATTCCTGGTTGAGGAAAAAAGGGGAACTAGAACTATAGTCAGCACACTTGGACCTGAACTTAACCTCCAGTGTCTCATATATTTTCTAGAGTATTTATCACTGCAGACAGGTTCTGCGTGTCCCTAAAAACCTCTGGTCCAGAAAAATTACGATTAAAGATTGTAAGTACACTCCATAAAAGGAAGGAATGTGCCCTGCCTTTTGTATAAAAACCTTTGATATCCAGAACTCTTGGGGAATGGCTCATTCTAAAGGAAAAGGTGGGTTTTGTGTTTGGGCTATTTTGTTTTGTTTGTTTTTTAATGACAATTGTGCATTAATTCCTTAAAACAAAAGGATTTTGAACTTTTAAGCCTAGTTAGAAATCTAACACAGAGTTTATCTGCCATCTTGAGAAGTCAAGGATATATATGCTCAATGTAACCTAACTTCTTTATGAACAAGGGTCATTATAACAAATATCAGTAGTTGTGATAATGAAATTTAGCAATATATATTAGTATGGATAGTAAAGGCATATGGCTGAATTGGCACCATCACTTGCAGGGGTCTACAACCTTCTTTTTTTTTTTCAAATTGTCCCTAATGGCTAACTAACTAAGAACTCCAGAGCACCAACACATCTCACCCAGTGCCTAGACCAGTGGTCCGCAAACAGTGGCTCCCGAGCCACATGCGGCTCTTTGGCCCCTATAGAGTTCTAACGCCACTTCTTTAAAATAGACTCGCCCAGGCCGAAAACCAACTTCTGCGCATGGGCCACGAAGTTTCAATCGCACTGTACGTGCGCGCCCGCACGTGGTATTTTGTGGAAGAGCCACACTCAAGGGGCCAAAGAGCAGCATGTGGCTCATGCGTGAGCCGCAGTTTGCCGACCACTGGCCTAGACCAAAGTAAGAGCTCAATAAATGCTACCTAGGAGCATTATAATACAGTGCTGTATACTACTGGGTGTAATAAATATAGTTTAATACTGTACTGTGCCGTCAAAGGCACCAAATAAGTAAACAATAATGAAAATTCATAAAGAGAGCCCAGGAACCCAAGTATTTTTTAAGCTTTGATAAATAACAATAAAAACCTTGCCTGGCCCTTGCCAGTTTGGCTCAGTGAATAGAGCCTCGGCCTGCGGACTGAAGGGTCCCAGGTTCGATTCCCACCAAGGGCACTCGCCCTGGTTTCGGGCTCAATCCCCAATAGGGGGCGTGCAAGAGGCAGCCAATCAATGATCCTCTTTCATCATTGATGTTTCTCTCCCTCTTCCTTCCTCTCTGAAATCAATAAAGAAATATATTATAACAACAACAAAAAAAAAAAACCTTGCCTGGCCGGCATGGCTCAGTGGTTGAGTGTTGAACTATGAACCAGGCACCATTCGATTCCCGGGTTCGACTCCTGGCCGGCCCAGTTTTGGGCTCGATCCCCAATGTAGAGCATGCAGGAGGCAGCCAATCAATGATTCTCTCTCATCATTGATGTTTCAATCTTTCTCTCCCTCTCCCCCTTCCTCTCTGAAATCAATAAAAATATGTATTTCTTAAAAACCTGGTCATATGTTTAAAGAGGTACAATCTAGATTAGACTTTAACCTTTCTTACCCTTATTTTAAAATCATCCTCTCAAACTTTTGTGCAGGCATGTTAAGTACATTCAGTTATCACCAAATCAGACTTTGTAATAGGCCCATAAAAGGAATGTACAAACTTATCGTATTCTTAGGATCATAACCTAACCCCTGTTCTCTAATTCCATCTTTGGAAGTTTCATAGAGATATTTTTCCCACTGGCAAGGATCTCGTCCCAATTACTCTGTAAGCACACAGCACAGACTCAAACTCAGCAGAGAAATGAATGAAGCTGGAGTTAAGGAACCTAGCATATCTCATCATCACCTCGGGAGCTGATCACCTACTTGGGCCTCAGTTGCCTCTCCAACAAGAGTTCTGCCTCTCAGAGACAGAACCAAGTGAGGTGGGAAAATGTGAAAATGCTTAAAAAAAAAAAAAAAAAGGTAATCGCTCATAAAACATAAGTGATTGGCACACACATTTTCATTGAGTTTCTCTTGGACACAAAGCATATTCAGAACTGGGGCATGCAGGAGAAAAAAAAAAAACCATAAAGGGCTCCCTACATCTGTGCAGGGCGCCCCCAATTCCCAACTCAATTACAAAGTTCTTCTAGGGTCCCCTATCATTTTTGCCCTTCCCTCTAGGCGCGTGCTTAAAACACTGTGCCATAACAACTTCTTCAGAAACAGGTTCATAACCTGGTGTGTATCCCTGAGCACCTAACTCGTCTGAAGTTGTGTGCAAAACTGTGTGTGACGTGTTTCCTAGGAAGAGGGCTCATCGATTTCCGGGAAGGCTGTTCTTGCGGTCAAGGCATGCCCGGTGCCACAAATGTCCATTCATACCAACGGCGACTGATCATCTCCAAGAGATGCAACCCCTCCCGGCCAAATCTCTAAGAATCACCGGCGTCGGCACGTCCCCTGGAAACTGGACCTGGTTCCATCAGCGGGGCAGGGCAGTGTCAGGCCGTGATTGAGACCTGAGCTCTGGTGCAGCATCATCTAATTCCCACACTCTACCTCCTTCTGGCTCCATCATTCAGGGCGAGCTATTCCCCCTCTCAGCACCCCAACTTCCTCATCTATGGAGTGGGCACAGGGTTGTCAGTGGGATCAAGTATATAACACAGGGGCTGGGCCCTGCCTGGCATATAAGGCGTCATCCCTGGTAATGGTCATTATTACTACTGCCCGCCTGGACATCTGCGTCAGAACTAACGGTGTGCAAACGTTACCAGTTCAAGGGCTCTCGCCTTTGTGGAACTTTCCCGAAAAAAGACAGCAGAATGGCCAGGCCAGGCCCGATGGAAAATCGGGCCCCGTCTCCCAGGTTGTCAAGATGCAGAAATGGCTGAGGGTTGTGCCCACCACCTAGAACGGTTGTGGCGACTGTAAATGTTATCCTCGCGTGAACGGCCCACGCCAAGGCGAGTCCGGAAAAAGGCGCCAGAGGCCCAAGGCGCAGGACTGCAGACCTCCCAGGAACCTGCAGATTCTGCGACTCTTGCTCCAGCTCGAAGCCGGTTAAAAAACTGCCCCGTGCAACCCCTTCCCTCCAGGGTCCTAGCACAGCGGCCACCGCAGCAGCCGGCTGCGCAGGCCCTGGCGCCGCAGAGAGACCGCCCGGAAAGGCTGACTCCTCTCCGCGCGCCCTCCTTTCCACCCATCCTTCTCACGGGCTGCGGACCAGCTGCATTCCACCTGGCAAGCCCCCGACTCGCACTCACCAGCCTTCAGCTCGGTGACAGTCGCCATTTTTAACGGCCGCCAGGGGCGCGTCCCGGCGCTGCGCACGCGCAGCCCCGCCCCGCCGCGGCATGGTCTGTAGCCAATAAACGCGCCGCTCTCGCCGCGCCTGGCCCCGCCCCTCTCAGTTGACGCGATTGGGTGGGCGGTGACTGTCCTGAGACCCCAACAATCAGCGAGCGCTCCGGGCGGCGGAGGGAGGAGAGAGGGGGAACGGGGACCGCAGCGGGTCGGAGCCCTTACCTGTGGGGGTTGCAGGTACCTTAGTGCTAACGTTAGCCCCGTCAGCCTTTCCTGATCTGCCCATTGGCTCGTCTCTGCAGCCTCAAGTACTAATTGTTAATAGTTACCATGTATTAAGCCTGAGCTTTTAAAGCTTAAGCATGCATTAGAAGCATCTGGAAGACCTGTTAAAACAGGTTACCCGGGATTAAATTCTGATTCAGTAAATCCGGGGTGAGGTCCAAGAATTGCATTTCTAACACGTTCCATATGACACGCGGATGCTGCTGCTCTGGGGATCACACCTTGAGAACCACTGTATTAAGTACTTACTATGAGCCTGTCACTGTGCTAAATGCTTTACACACATTAGTTCATTGATTTTTTCCCCCCTATTATTACTCCCAATTTACAGAGGAGAAAACTTGAGCATTTGATAACTGAAGAGACTTCACCAAAATCACCCGCAAATGGTGGAGGTGAGGTTTGAATCCAGGCCTCTTGCTCTTCAAAGCTTGTTCCCTGCCACTGATGCATAATACTATTAGGCAAATGCATAAGAAGCCCAAGAGCTATTTGTAAAAATAATTGATGAATGAATAAGCTCTAGCATCCCAAGGAAATGAAGGAAAAGGAAATGGTAATAATGGTAATAAAGTACCCCAAACTGAGTGTGAAGTCCTATGAGTCCAGTTGCTTTGCCAAGAAGGCTAATATCTATGACCTCGATCCTAGAACAGTGTTCTTTAGATTGCTGGTCTTAACCCAATGGAGGCTTTTGAAATCTATTTATTGTGGATCCCAATAAGCGTATTTTCAATGAAATGGAATAAATAGGAAACAAGTGTTGTTGTTTTTTGAAACTTTTGTTTGGGGTATATATGTGTATTCTGGTTCCTGGTGTAATTCTTAAAGTGGGTAGCAGTCAAAAAGTTTGAAAGCCATTGTAACCTAGAGGAATCCATTTCTGTTCCAAACTAATTTTGACCTGGGACACAGATCTGTCCTGCTACCTTAGAAAGGTCCTGTCACACTTCCCTATTCTGTAAAACCCACAGTGCCTGAATTCCTGGCCAGCATCTGAAGAGATGTAAAAGGTTTAACTACATTCTATAAGTAGAATGTTTGAGCTCTTCAGAGAAAAGCACTCCTAAATATACTGATGATGAACT
The DNA here is from genome assembly GCF_027574615.1 of Eptesicus fuscus. Lineage (NCBI taxonomy): Eukaryota > Metazoa > Chordata > Mammalia > Chiroptera > Vespertilionidae > Eptesicus > Eptesicus fuscus. Next base: position 23,017,559 of record NC_072476.1, read on the forward strand.
CAGCGAGAGAGAGAGGCAAACAAAGATGGAATTGATTGACTAGTAGTGGTAATCATACAATAATTAACAGCCATTGCCACTCTGTGTGGCAGGCACTGCTCTAAGCTGTACTTTAAGTCCTCAACAACAACTCTATGAGGCAGATACACAACAATCATCTAAAGTACAATTTCATTTTAAAAACATACTGAAATTGAGTAATGCACTGCGTTGGTAGGAGGTGGGGAAACATGCATTACATACCTAGCTGGTAGGCGGGTAAATTGGCCCCACCTTCTCAGAAGGCTGTTTGGCCATACTTAATCAACCTTTCACACCCTTTGACCCACCAATTCTAGTTTTAAGAATGTACCTTACAGCCCTAGCTAGTTTGGCTCAGTGGGTAGAGTGTTGGCCCATGGATCCTTCAATTCCATCAAGGGCACGTACCTCAGTTGCAGACACAATCCTGGCCCCGGAGGCAACCGGTCAATGTCTCTCTCCTATGGGTGTTTCTCTCTCTGTCTCTTCCCCTCCCTTCCACATTTTCTAAAAATCAATAGAGAAAATATCCTCGGGTGAGAATTAACAACAACAACAAAAAGAATGCACCTTATGGAAACAGTCCCACCTAATTATGAAGGATGTGTGTGTAAGAATATTCATGAGTATTCATTGTCGCGCTGTTTATAGTAGAAACGTCTACCTACCTATCAGAATGGCTGAAAGAAAAACAACTGTCAATAAGAAGACCGAATGCTGGGGAATATGCATATCTTGCTGGTGGTATAGTCACTTCAGAAACCAGTTTGGCAACTGCTTATTAAGTCAAATGTACATTTACCATACAACCCAGTAATCCCACTCCTAGGTGTTTACCCCTGAGAAGTAAAAAACATATGTCCATACAAAAGGCAGTATGCAATTATAGCAGATTTATTCATAATTTCCCAACTGGAAATGACCCATTGTCTTCCAACTGGTGAATGGTTATAAACTAGCTATCCTATATAATAAAAGGCAAATAGACCGAACAGCGGAACAACTGAATAACCAAACAACCGGTTGCTATGATGTGCACTGACCACCAAGGAGAGCTCGCGGAACATGGCAGGTGTCAGCAGCAGGCAGCAGAGCACGGAACACGGTGGGCGTCGACCACAGCGGGTTGGTGGAGCAGGTGAGTGGGGTGCCAGACCAAGGCGGGGTGCCGGTCACTGTCATGGGGTGAGCCTCTGGTGGTTACTGAAGATTCTTTGCTCCCACTCGCCGCAGTCCCACCCGGCATTTGCATCTGCTGCTGGCGCCAGCCCCACTCACACCCACTGCCAGAGCCAGAGCTGCCGCTCGAACCCACTGCCAGCACCTGGTGCTGGTCCCGATCACTCGGGGCCGGCAGTGGGTGCAAGCGGCAGTTGGCAGCCCTGATCGCCCCTGAGGGCTTCTCCATCTCCCCCTGCTCCTGAGGGATTATTGGGGCAGCAGCTGCCGCTTACATCTGCTGCTGCTGCAGGCCCCAATTGCTCCACGCCATAAGCACTGTCAGTGAGTGGGAGCAGCAGCGGCCAGAGCCAGGCTGCCGGCAGACAGGGGACCCAGGCTGTGGTGGGAGGGGCTGGAAAGGGGCGCAGAGGATGGGCCGAGACCCATCCCTGTGGCCACTGCAGCCTTGCAACCCACAGTTCCTTTCAAGGTGCACGAATTCGTGCACTGGGCCCCTAGTGGTATATAAGGACAATGGGATATAATATCAATCAGTAATAAAAAGGAAGCAACCATGGATACATGCAACAATATGGATGAATCTCAAATGCATTGTGTTGGTGAAAGAAACAAGACTCAAAGGCTACATCCTATATGATTCAATTTATATGACATTTTGGAAAAGGGACAAAAAGCAGATCAGTGGTTGCCAGGCTGAGGATGAGTGAAGGGAGCTAACTACAAAGGTTCATTAGAGAGATTTTTGGAGTGATGGAACTGTTCTACATATTAGCTGTGACTACACGATTGTATATGTTTACCACAGTTCATAGAGCTGTACACTTAGAAGGGTGAACTTTCCTGCATGTGTACTTGAATTTCCACTCCTTCAGGTCTGAGTTTATACCTCATTTCTTCCTAAACCTTCCCTGGCTTGATTGGGTTCCTCTTCTTAGATCTATTTTGGGGAGGTGAGTGGCTGAGAAAACGGAGGGGTATAGATATAGGAGAGATGTACCACACCTATCCTCCCCACACCCACACCCAGGCCCTTGATCTTGATCAGTTGGTCCCCTAACTGTTTTACTTCCCAAGGTTCTGGAGGGTGACTCATCAGTCAGCAATTTGGAGCAAAGAGTGCTCCCAGCATTGCACCTGGAGAGCAGCAGGCAGGTTAAGCATGCAGTGCTCCTCAGAACTCCATAGAGTTGCCCCACCCTGCACCATCGCCATGGCAGCTGCCTATGTACACTGGACTGTGACTCGTCAGTTCATGTCTGGTGCCCACGCCGGACTGCTTTGCCGGACAGAATCCTTGCTTACCTTGCTCATCTCTGGTATGACAAATATTTCCAGGGTGACTGAATGAAATAAGTCCTGGAAGGTAGCTCAATTCACAGTTGAAACTGACATCCAAAGAACTAACTGACCCAAAGCAATTAGACTATGAGTGGTGGAGCCTGCCCTTCTGTGTTGTAGTGATGAGAAGTGGAACCCATGGAGATTAAAGGTCCCAACATCTGCACTTAGAGCTAGGCTCCACAAACACAGAATAAAACACAAACTAGTCCCAATGGAAACTGAAGAGTGCACAGGGAAGGGTTGCTAACCAGGACGGCAGTTTGACATCCCCTAATGGCCGCCAGCAGAGAGGGAAGACAGAGGGCTCTCTGTAGGTGAGGCTGCCCCGTGAAGCATGCCATCCTGCCCTGCAAATTCCGAAGCCAGGGCTCCTGGGATGCGTGTTCACAGCCTTGAGCACTAGTGCAGACGTGGCTGTTGGAACTCCAGAGGCAGAAAAGTGGTCCTTCTCCTGGGGCCACACTGCCAGGAGTATCTGGGGGCCACCCCTTTCCCTGAGGCCCAGGCTTCCTTCTGTGAGACAGTGGCACCCACTGACCTCTATGGCTATTGGCCACTGGACTGTGAGCCTTGCAAGTTCTGATGCCCAGATAGCATGTGACCTGGGATTTGGAGGCCCTGGGTTTCAATCCCATCTCTGGCTGTGTGACTCGGATTCATGGCTGCCTGGATCTCAGGCTCCCAATGGTTCAAAGCAGGGGTGGAAACAGGTCACCTGTCCACCGCTTCCTGCTGGAATATTCTAGGATTCTAAGCCTGCTTTTTACTCCTAGGCTGTGCTCTTCCCACTATCATTGCTTCTTGTGGCTTCCAGATGACAGATGTGTGTTGCTTGTGCCTGATGTGGGATGACAGGGCTAGGCTGGGCCTTTGGGGCTGGGCTCGACTCTTTGGGTTCGCTCAGCTATTGAGGGCTGGGCTCGGCTCTTTGGGGTGAGGCTTGGCTCTTTGAGTGGAGCCCAGCTCTCTACTCCTGTAAGTAATCAAATGAGATAAATTTTTCCTTAACCTAGCACAAAGCTCTGCTGATCTACGCTCCACCCTTTGGGACCGGGCTTGGCCCTTGGGGACCAGGTTCAGCTCTCCAGCCCTAGGCTCTGTGCTTTGGAACTGGGCTCAGCCATTTGGGACTAGGCTATTTGTTTTCTAAAGGTCATGTCTTTTTGTTCCTCAATCCCTCCATCACAGCCTCTTTTGTGTTAGATAGATATTTTTTTACTGTATCATTTCGATTCCCTTCTCATCTATTTTACTTTATATTTTTCAGTTGTTTTCTTAGTAGTTGCCTTGGGAATGACAATGAACATCTTAATTCATAACAGTCCAGTTAGAATTAGTACCAACTTAGCTTCAATAGTACACACAAATTTTATTCCTACCCAAGCCTAAGTTTCCTCACCAGGACAGTGAGGATCATATCAGAGGAGGAGGAATGTCCAAAGTGGAGTGCTTGGTGATGAATCAATGGCTATTGATTATTGTCAATATTACGATTGGTGGCAGTAGTGTTTTACACACTCCTTCGCCACAAATGGGCAAACTATCAACCTGGCATTGCCTCTGTTTCCTCAGCTATCTAGTTGGGATACTTACAGGATTGTTGTGAAGATTAGACGGAGTAGGAAGGGTTTTGAATGCTGTGGGCACATAGAATGTTGGATATTACTATTGTTTATTCTTTCCTTCATCACTATGCTGCCAACAAAGGAACTACTTGGAACAACTTGAATATACTCCATTGCTAGCAGCCTCCGTGTGTTTTTCTTTGCCGTGCCCCCCGCCTAGGGTACCATCCCCCAGTTCCCCGTGTCAAACCCCAGGTGTGTTTTCTCAGTGTCTTTGGTGCCAGTGAAGCCTTTCCTCATCGCCCTTTTGGGACGTAATTGATCTCTCTTGGGGTATTCACTTTCCACGTTGGTATAGAAATTTGTTTCTCTCTTCTCCCTTGAAGGAAGGAGTCCCTTTCTCTACTTCAGGTGGCCATTTAACCCAGGTACATCCCATTAGATACCAGGTAATAGATACCTGTTACCCTCATGGGGCCAGAGCCATTTTTATTTATTTATTTTTTAAATATATTTTTATTGATTTCAGAGAGGGAAAGCGAGATAGAAACATCCATGTTGAGAGAGAATCATTGATTGGCTGCCTCCTGCACAACCCCCACTGGGGATCGAGCCTGCAACCCGAGCATGTGGCCTTGACTGGAATCGAATCTGGGACCCTTCAGTCCGCAGGCTGACGCTCTATCCGCCGAGCCAAACCGGCTAGGGCCAGAGCCATTTTTAGAGGGAGCTAGTTAAGGCTTGCTTGGAGTCAGGGAAAGCAAGAACCTGATCCCTTTGGTACCTCCCATCAGTGTGTTGCCAAGCCCGAGAATAAATGCACTGATAGGGATAAGGAGGGACCTCGCCTTACCAATGGCCTCACCATTGCCTAATGGAGGAGGCCCTGTGGGCCTTGATCAAGCACAAAGGGAGCCGAGGAGCCTCCTCCACACAGTTAAAGTGATGGAAACATGGGCAGATTGCTACAAAGGCAGCCAGGCAAACAGGACACTCAGGAAGGGAACTTGCCCTTGGCCGAGATGTTTTGACTCCTTTCAGGGAGGCAGATAAAACTGTCACCAGAGCTCAAGCCCTCCCACTCTGCATTTGCAAACTGAAATGCCTTTAGGCATCTCCGTGATAAGTGTGTATGAGCTTTTGTTAATTTCAGCACTAAAATGAATAATAGCTATTGTTCTTCCAGGGCCTGCTGGGAAGCTGTTATCCCTAGGAATTTCCATGTTAGAAGGACCATAAATGGTAGGTGTGGCATCAGTTTCAAGTCTTTTCTTCAAGTCACCTTTTCAGTAAGGCCTAACCCTACTTAAAATGGAAACATGGCTCCACGTCTGCCCTACATTCTCAGGTTCTCAACACAGCCCTTCCCAACTTCTAATACAGGTGATTTACTTATTAAGTATGTTTGTTTATTGTCTGACATCCTTTTCCCTCCCTCCCCCACAGGAAGGACATCCACAGAGTGGGGGTCTTTGTCACTCATGCTCATTTTTGGATCCTTAGGGCCTACAACAGAGCCTGGATCATTAATACAATACACGATGTACCTATCACATATCATCATTCATTTAACCAGTCTTCTTCTGATGGATGCTTAAGGTTGTTGCCAAACTTTCACTCTTATAACCACACTGTAGTTGAATATCATTGGGCAAATACCTTTGCATATTTGTGCACTTATATTATAGGTTAGATTCTTCCATGTAGGATTGCTAGGTCAAAAGGTATGAACAGAGTGTATCCATTTATACTCCCACCAATAATGTATGAGAGGGCTCAATTATGATTGGTAAAATTGGGGTGGGGGTGGGGAGGATACCAACTCCTCTAAACTGTTGAACTAATATTTGCAACTATAGAATCTTAATGTTAAAGGGGCATAAAAGTTCATTTTGTTCTCGTCCAACTTTCATCCCAAGGCAGCAATCCTCTCCAATTCTTTTCTTGAGAGGGACTCAAATTCCCCATCTTTGGTTTTTAGGATAAATCGCCCTGACAGGGTTCGTGTTACTTCCAGTAAGTTCATTGTATCACTGGGTCAAAGTCTCCTTTCCTGCAACCTCACTCCACCTATTCTAGCTCCATTCTCAGGGGTTAGAGAGCAACCAAAGGACTTGTATGCATGCATATTAGCATAATCAATGGACACAGACACTGGGGCGATGGGGGCTTGCCCGAGGTGGGAATGGCTGGGGGGAGGGGGTGTCAGTTGGGGAAAAAGGAAACATATGTAAAACTTTAGACAATAAAAATAAATAAAGAAAAGAAAACAGGGCCAATCCTTTTCCACATGACAGCCCCTAAAATATTTGAAAACTGTATCAAATCTCTCAATCTTCTTTCAAGGTAAACCTCCCCAGCTCCAGCCAGATACCTCCCCGGGAAGTAAATTGTTGACCCAGAGGCCCTTTAGCTTAGTGGCCAAGCATAAGAGCTTTAAGGATCCCTAAGCCTGGCTTCAAGTTCCTGTTCACACACTTTCCATTTGTCTGACCTTGGTCAAGTCACTCTCAGACTTTAGTTTCCTCCCTTGGGTGAACTGTATAACAATAGTACCCACTCTCAGGGTTGCTGCCCAGACCACATTTCTCCATTAAAAATAAATAAATAAGTAAGTAAACAAACAAACAAACAAACAAATAAAATATACTAGTAAACTACATTTTGTGATTGTGTTGCTAAAAAGCCTATTTAATAAAAGGGTAATATGCAAATTAACCATCACTCTGTCACAAAGATGGTGGCGCCCATAGTCACAAGATGGCAGCACCCAGTCCTCTCAGCCCCGCCAAAGTCCCTCAGTCCCAGGGGGTGGGGGCGGCCGCTGAGAGCGGGCAGCATGAGCGACCTGGCAGAATGCTTGCTTCGTATCCACAGCAACAAGGCAAGCATTCCATGCCCGGCATCGGAGGGCTACCTGGCTGCGGAGGGCCTCTGGCTGGGGAGGGCAGTTGGGGGCCATGAGGCCGGCAGGGGAGGGCATTTGGGGGCGATTAGGCCAGCAGTGGGGGGGAGCAATTGGGGGCAAGCTGGCTGGCTGGGGGGGGGCAGTTGGGGGCGAGCAGGCTGTCAGGCAGAGTGGTTAGGGGCAATCAAGCAGGCAGGCAGGTGAGCGGTTAGGAGCCAGCGGTCCCAGATTTCGAGAGGGATGTCTGACTGCTGGTTTAGGCCTGATCCCACAGGGACATCCCCTGGCAGTCAGACATCCCCCAAGGGGTCCCAGATTGGAGAGGGTACAGGCCGGGCTGAGGGACACCACTCCCCCACACACACACATTTTATGCACTGGGCCACTAGATATATAATAAAGGCAGGATTATAGTTAGTTTTTCTTCTGAGTTGACAAGAATTGGGACATTGTGATGAGGTCCTTAAAGTATCAGTGCCTTTGGCATTGGGCCATCTGTAACTGATGGCTTTGAGCGCTCTTGTTTGTTGGCAGGAGTGAAAAGTTAAAATAGGCCAAGGATATAAAGTGCTTAGTATATTACAGAGCCTGGCTCCTTGTAAGCTAATAAACGATGATCAAAAGTAAAAAACAAGCTCAGAGAGAGCAGACTGTAACACTGGAGAGCGACTCCCCAGTGATGTCTCTTCATCAGCACTTGTGGGATGTGCAGACTCAGTTCCTTCTGAATGAGAGGAACACAGCCCCTGGGCCCATGCTTTCTCACGTTGCCCAGGGGAATCTTGGGAGAGATTTTTATCAGAAATATACAGGGTCTGCGGTGTTTATTTTGAGAAGAGGTATCTTCGTCTGCTCCGGCTGCTGTAACAAAATACCACAGACTGGGTACCTTAGAAACAACAGAAAGTTATTTCTCAGAGTTCTGGAGGCTGGTAGAGATCAAGGCACCAGCACGGTTGTGTTCTGGTGAGGATCCTCTTCTGGTTCACAGCCAGTGCCTCCTCCCTGTGTCCTCACGTGGAGAGAGGGGCAAGGGACTACATCAAAATACAAAGCTTCTGCACAGCTAAAGAAACCATCAACAAAACGAAAAGGGAGCCCACTGCATGGGAGAACATGTTGGGCAATGATATAGCTGATAAAGGGTTGAGATCCAAAATATATAAGGGACTCATACAACTTAACAAAAGGAAGATAAACAATCTAATTAAAAAATGGGCAAAGAACCTAAATAGACACTTCTCCAAAGTGGACATACGGAGGGCCAAGAGACATGAAAAAATGCTCAGTCACGGATCATCAGAGAGATGCAAATTAAAATGACAATGAGGTATCACCTCACATTTGTCAGAATGGCTACCATCAACAAACCAATAAATGACAAGTGCTGGCGAGAATGTGGAGAAAAGGGAACCCTAGTACACTGCTGGTGGGAATGCAGACTGGTGCAGCCATTATGGAAAAGAGTCTGGGGTCTCTTTTATAAGAACATTAATCTTATTCATCAGCTCTCATGACCTAACCACCTCTCAAAGGCTCCATCTCCTAATACCATCACATTGGGCATTAGTATCTCAACATATGAATTTGGAGGAGGTGACACAAATAATCAGACCAGGACAAAATATACATACATTTTGGGCATGTGTATGAAAAATTCTGGAAGGATATACAGGACACTAATAATAACTGTTACCTATTGGAGAGGGTTAGCATTATGTGATTGGACACAGGAGTGGGAGAAAGACTTTCTCTTGTGTATCTTCTGTTTAAATAATTATGATAGACTGGTTTTAAAAGCTTAATTATTATTTTTTAAAAATATTTTTATTGATTTCAGAGAGGAAGGGAGAGGGAGAGAGAGATAGAAACATCAATGATGAGAGAGAATCCTCGATCGGCTGCCTCCTGCACGCCCCCCCAAAGGAGATCGAGCCTTACAACCCAGGCATGTGCCCTTGACCGGAATCAAACCCAGGACCCTTAAGTCCACAGGCTGACGCTCTACCCATAGAGCCACACCAGCCAGGACAAAGCTTAATTATTTTTAGCATAAAAATATGTGCATATGGTTTTTAAAAATCCACATAGTTCAAAAACTTGGGGAATCTCACCATTCCTAGGTACACTCTCACTTAAGCCTCCAGTTTCCAGTTCCACAACTTACTCCATCCTCTACGTCAGGAGTGGAGAACCTATTTTTGGCCAAGGGTCATTTGAATACTTATAACATTCGAGGGCCATACAAAATTACCAACTTAAAAAGTAGCCTGCTGCCAAAACCGGTTTGGCTCAGTGGATAGAGCGTCGGCCTGTGGACTCAAAGGTCCCGGGTTCGATTCCGGTCAAGGGCATGTACCTTGGTTGCGGGCACATCCCCAGTAGGGGGTGTGCAAGAGGCAGCTGATCGATGTTTCTCTCTCATCGATGTTTCTAACTCTCTATCCCTCTCTCTTCCTCTCTGTAAAAAATCAATAAAATATATTAAAAAAAAAAAAAAGTAGCCTGCTGCATTTGATCAGACATTTAATTAACTCACCCCTAATGCCTAGGCAGGGCCAGACTAAATGATTTCTCGGGGCTGGACGTTCCCCACCCCTTTTCCACACGACCCCTTCCCAAATGTAGACTCTTGTCTTATGCTGTGCCTGAGAAAGAGACAGTCACCTGCTGCCTAGGGTGGGAGGGGTCTAACCTTTCCTTGTACTGACTTCCACGCCCCTCACCACAGCCTCCACAGGTAACTGACATTTCCAGTTTCCCAGACTCCTCTGGCTCGCATGGCGAGGATGAGCTGGGTTCTTGCTGGCCTCCATCTCTGTATTCTGCTAGTTCACTCACCACCTGCTTCCCACCTTCTAAAATGTTGTTGGCATCCTTCATCTGATGTTTCCTCTCCCATTTTCCTTTTCCTCATGAATTTTGACATTTCTTATTTCTTTTCTTAAAATATATTTTTATTGATTTCAGTGAGGAAGGGAGAAGGAGAGATAGAAACATCAATGATGAGAGAGAATCATTAATTGGCTGCCTCCTGCATGCCCCACACTGGGGACCGAACCTGTAACCCAGGCATGTGCCCTGACCGGGAATCGAACCATGACCTGCTGGTTCAGAGGTTGATACTCAACCACTGAGCCACGCCAGCCGGGCAACGTTTCTTATTTCTTGATGGTCATTTCAGGGAGGTGATCGGAGGGAAAAGAAATAAAGTATTGTGGACGAAAGGGGCCATATGCTAACCTGACAAGCTCAGGGAAGGCCTGCACGGTGGTCTTGCAAACTCAAAGACCTAAAGTAACCACAAAGGATGGTCAAAATTAAACTTTAACTAAAAGTAGTTATGGTGGGTAGTTACATCCTAGGCCCATATCTTCACTGACAAGGTCAACCTTTACCTTAACTGAGCCTATCTGTCTTTTTGCATCTATAATAACATACCCTTGAAGTGTCTGGGTAACTTGTAACTTCCCTTTTACAACCTAATGTGCCTGGGCTCCAGGACAGATACCACAAATTCCTTCATTGTTATCATGTTAATTGTTCCTGCACCCACCTAAGACACATACTTAGGTGGGTGCAGGAACAATCCTATCTAATAATAGAGTAATATGCAAATTAACCATCACTCCGCGACAAAATGGCAGCACCCATAGACACAAGATGGCGGCGCCCAGTCTTCTCAGGCCCGCCGGAGACCCCCAGTCCCAGGGAGAGCTGCCGATGAGAGCCGGCAGTGCGGCCCAGGCTGTAGGAGGTGGCCGTGTCCCGCAATGATCTGCTATTAGCCTCGGCCCGTGCATCCCTGGCGCGATCTGCTCCCAGCTGCAGCCCTGGCCGTCCACCTGGGAGGCTCCCACGCCCCCCCCCAACGCCCCTCCTGGGATCGGCTTCCAGCCCCTGCCTGTGGGCCTGCGAGGCGGCCATGCCCTCCGGCGCGATCCACTCCCAGCAGTGACCCAGGTCATTGGCCTGTCGGCTGGGAGGCGCCTGCACCCCTCTCAGAGTGTTCCGCTGCCAGCTGTGGCCAGAGCTGTGGGCGCGCCTCTCCTGTGCGATCCACTCCCAGCCGTGACCTGGGCCTTAGGCCTGTTGGCTGGGAGGTGCCTGCACCCCTCTCGGTGCCATCCGTTCCTGCTATCTGCTCCCAGTTATGGCCCTGGCCATAGGCCTGTCGGCTGGGAGACGCCTGCGCCCCTCTCAGCGTGTTCCACTTCCAGCTGCGGCCAGAGCTGTGGGCGCGCCTCTCCTGTGCGATCCACTCCCAGCTGTGACCCGGGCCTTAGGCCTGTTGGCTGGGAGGTGTCTCCGCCCCTCTAGGCACATTCCGCTTTCAGCCGCTGCCAGCTTCTTCCCAACTTGCAATTTGGGGGTGACCGGGCTGTCAGAGGAGGGCAGTTGGGGATGATTGGGCCAGCAGGGGAACAGTTAGGCATCAATAAGGCTGGCAGGGAAGTGGTTAGGGGCAATCAGGCAGTCAGGCAAGCAGTTGGGAGCCAGCAGTCCCGAATTATGAAAGGGATGTCTGACTGCTATGGGATCGGGCCTAAATAGGCAATCGGATATCTCCCAAGGGGTCCCAGATTGGAGAGGGTGTAGGTTGGGCTGAGGGACACACCTCCCCCCCAGTGCACGAATTTCGTGCACCGGGCCTCTAGTTAACATGATAAAATCCCAGGGGTTTCCCTGCTTTGCTTCTCCTGCCTCTCTAGTCTATCACCAATGGATTTCATGTAACCCACCTACTTCCCTTTCCTTTGATTGCAATGTATAAATACAGATGTAACCGGCCAGTCCCTGGAGCATTATCTCAATTCGTTGAGGTTCTGCTTCCCGGCATTGTCGACAGTTTGGCTCAAATAAACTCACAAAATTTTTTTACAGGTTTCAATGTGTTTTGTGGTGTTTTTTTTTTTTTACGTTGACACTGCTACAATCCCAGAGCTGAGTAGTTGTGGCACAGACCTCATGGCTGTGAAGCCTAAAATGTTTACGGTTTGGTTTTTTATAGGCAAAGTTTGGCCGGGCCAGTGTGGTTCAGTGGTTGAGTATTGACCTATGAACCAGGAAGTCACATCCCTGGGGGTTGCAGGCTCAATCCCCAGTAGGGGGACATGCAGGAGGCAGTGAATGGATGATTCTCTCTCATTGATGTTTCTATCTCTCCCTGTTTCCCTTCCTCTCTGAAATCAATAATAATAAAAAATATATATTAAGAAAAGTTTGCTGCCCTAGCCGGTTTGGTTCAGTTGGATAGAGCATTGGCCTGTGGAGTGAAGTGTCCTGGGTTCAATTCCGGTCAAGGGCAGGTACCTTGGTTGCAGGCTCGATGCCCAGTAGGGGCTATGCAGGAGGCAGCTGATTGATGATGTTCCCCTCTCATCTATGTTTCTATCTCTCTATCCCTCTCCCTTCCTCTCTCTCTAAAAAGCAATAAAAACATTGGAAAAAAAAAAGAAAGAAAAGTGTGCTGACCTCTGGTCTAAGCAGTCAGACTACACGAGTGAGCAAAACTTACCAAAGAAAGAGAAAGAGATGTACATGTTTACAAGATAAATAGATACAGTATTTAGTATATTGGCAGGATAATTAAATGCTAAGAAGAAAAAAGAAAAGTATGGGGGGTGGGGCGCGTATCTTTGACAGGGTGATCAGGGAAGACCTGGCTAGGGAGGTGGCATTTAAGGACAGGTGTGGAGGAAGGGTGTATGTGGGGAAGCAGCACTCCAAGCAGAGGGAGCAGCACATGCAAAGGCCTGGCCGCCAAGTTTGGGGACAGCAGAGAAGCCAGTGGGGTTGGAGTCAAGCAGAGAGAGCGGGCAGATGAGGCCGATCACATGGAGCCTCCTTGGCCACAGCAATCCCTTGGGCTGATCCTGAAGTGAAGCAAGAAGCCATGGGAAGGAACTGAGCGGGTGAGCAGTGTGACTTGATTTAGGCTCTGACAGGAGCACTCTGGCTCCTGGGTGGAGAGTGGGCAGGGAGAAGGGTGGTAAGGAAGCCTTGTTAGTAATCCAAGTGCGAGCGGTTGTTGGACCAGGGTGAGGCACGAAGGTGGTGAGATGTGGTTGGATTCTCTATTTTGAACTCAGAATCAACAGGTCATATATGGGGTGTGAGAGAAAGCAAGGCATCCAGGATGACGCCAAGGCTTCGGAGTCACCCACAGAGCCGCCGAGAACCCGCCCCCAGCGCTGCTGTCTCCCCAGCACCTGCACAGCACTGGGTGTTCACTGCGCTCTCCTACATGCTACTGAGGGAATGAGTGAGCCAATGCACAATGAGGAAGGGCAGAGAGATGGAGGGCCCATCTATATTCAACGCTGAGGGGAAACCCAAAAGCAGGTTCTTCCCAAGGCTCCACTATGGCCGATGGCAGAGAGGGGATGGAGGGGATGTGGGAGGAGAGTGCAGAAGGTAGAGGGGAGGTGGCGTGGATGGCAGGAGAGAGACACTGGGCCGAACAAGTACCCAGGGGATGAGTAGGGATGAGGGAAGGGCCCCCAGAAGTAGAAAAGAGATGCAGAAATTGGTGAGAGCAAAGGTCAGTGGTCCTGCTTCCACCTTCATCCCCACCCAGGCCATGGAAAATCGCCCTCTGGCCTCCTGTCATGTTCAGACTCTTGGTGTCTGCAGTCCTTTTGTTGTTGTTGTTAATCTTCACCTGGGGATATTTTTTCCATTGATTTTAGAGAGAGTGGAAGGGAGGGGGAGAGACACACAGAGAGAAACATTGATGTGAGAGAGAGACATTGATTGGGTTGGAGATCAAGCCTGCATCCAAGGTACGTGCCCTGGACCAGAATTGAACCCACGACTCTTCAGTCCCAGGGCAGACGCTCTCACCGCTGAGCAAAACTGGCTCAGGCTTGCCTGCATTCTGACCTTCAAACCACACAGACCACAGCCTGGTCCACTTCAGCCTGAGCATGGGGGCAGCTGAAGACTCCACTTGAGGCCCCCACTATAGTGAGAAGGGAAGTCCTGATTTCTGATAATGTGCAGTGGAGGTTCTAGGGGATTCCCAAGCAAGAGCCTCTATTCCGTTTCAGAGAAGCAACACAACAAGCCATCAGGTGGTTTTGAGGGACAGAATGCAGGATTGCCATGGAGCCACCAGAGCTGAGCTGCTAAATTGCTAAAATTAAGAAGTTGAGGCCCGAGGAAACAATTCTATCCTGGTTTGAACTATTCTGGGAACTTATCAGTTGAACTTTGGAGTCCTGCGTCAATACCTGGATATACGTCAGACTCCAGGTAACCCTCTGATCACCCCCTGAAGGACTAGGGGAAGGATGTTCATGTTTCCAGGCCACCTGCCCTCCAGGATCCAGATCACCCATCATAGAGGATTCCCGTCTGGGACCCACCCAGGCGAAGAGGGCAGGACTGATTCTTCTTTCTCCTCCGGGGACTGCCTAGGTGTGTTCCCAGTTTGCTGACCCTAAGGCCCTTGCCTCGAGGCTCTTTTTGAGTGCATTCCACAGTTCCCAATTCTTCCTTTCAACCACCACAATACCTAATAACCAACAGAACTTATTGAGTGTGCACGCGATACCAGGCACTACACAGCCTCACTTCATGTTTTTAAAAATATATATTTTATTGATTTTTTTACAGAGAGGAAGAGAGAGGGATAGAGAGTTAGAAACATTGATGAGAGAGAAACATTGATCAGCTGCCTCCTGCACACCCCCTGCTGGGGATGTGCCCGCAACCAAGTTACATGCCCTTGACTGGAATCGAACCCGGGACCCTTCAGTCTGCAGGCTGATGCTCTACCCACTGAGCCAAACCGGTCAAGGTAGCCTCACTTCTTGCCCACCACAACCCTATGAATCAGGGGCTATGATTGTTCTGGTTATACAGAGAGAGGTGGACACCCACAGAGGTCAAGGTCGCGTAGCTGGTGGGTGGCAGCATGGATATTGAATCCAGGAGCCACTACCCTTCTCTGCTGAGTCCGTAGGAACAGTGAGGAGGCCTTTGACAAAGGAGAAACAGAGTGACCAGGACTGTGCTGATAGGACCCAGTTCCTTCAAGACCAGAAAGGCAGCCACCACCAGGGCCACCGGCTTTCCAACTTCGGTGTTACTGGCCAAAGACTCTTTAAGGGCCATGTGCAAGGATAGGGTTTTTGTTTTTATTTTTGTTTAGCTTTTTATTATAAGTACTTTCAAACATAAAGGAAAGCAGAAAGAACTGTAAATTTAACACACATGTGCTCACTGCCCAGCTTCAAAAATGACCATTTGCCATCTTCATCTTTTCTGCACATGTAAAAATGTATTAATTTACTTTTTTTTGGTAATCATTCCAAAGTAATCAGGCTTCATGACATTTTATCCCTAAATATTTCATTAAGCATCTCTAGGAGATAATGACATTCACTTATGTACCCACAACATCAGTGTCACACTGAACAAAATTCCCTACCGGTCTTATTCATATTCAGATTTCCTTAATTTCACCAAAATGTTGTTTTTTAAGAGCTGATGTTTTCAAGGGACCTGACTGTTTTAAGCCCAATCAGAAGAGGCTTCCTGGGACAAAGGCAGGTTTCTTCACTCTTTATAAAGAGGGAGAGTAAAGGTCAGAGCACTTATGGGATGCCTCAGCAAAGGGGGAAAATCAGGTTATTAGAGGATTTGGGGAAGGTTTTTGATAGGCTTCAAGCACAACAGGGCTGTGGGTAATGGGCTGATATCAGCTGGGACTGCAGAGTGGACTAGGGTGCTGTTTCCCTGAAGCTACAAAGTCAAGTACATGGGGAACATTGTGTTCAGAAAGCCCTTATCTGAAGCTTTGTACTTGGGTTGGAAATTAAGGCAGCTTTTTGGTCTCCAAGTGACCTTGATCTTACAGTCCAGAGAAAGATATTTCATTTACACTGATATAATTTTAAACTGAAAATTTACTGACCATCTATGATTTGAGAGAGTAAAGTTTCCCAGCGAATAAGAAAGCAATGGTTGCTCAGAGCAATGGCTGCTCAGAGAGGCGGGTCTCTATGGCTCTTTAAGAGGCAGAATGTCCTTGGGAGAAATATTATTTCCTGTTACCTTTGCAGCCAGCTTTACCCGTGTCTTTATCCCAGCCTGAAGAATGGCCCATTTTACTCTCTCAGTCTGATCCAATTTTTACTTTCTCACAATTCAAATTGTGTACTGCATTTAGCTGTTTAGTTTTTTTTAAAAAATATATATATATTTTTTATTGATTTTTTACAGAGAGGAAGGGAGAGGGATAGAGAGTAGAAACATCAATGACAGAGAAACATCCATCAGCTGCCTCCTGCATACCCCCTCAACCCCCCACTGGGGATGTGCCTGCAACCAAGGTACATGCCCTTGACCGGAATTGAACCTGGGACCCTTCAGTCCACAGGCTGACCCTCTATCCACTGAGCCAAACCAGTTAGGGCTAGCTGTTTAGTTACTTAAAGGGCTTTTAATCTAGGTCTGTCCCTCACCTTTTAATTTTTTTATGACATTGTCCTGTTGAAGAGACCAAGCCTATTATGCAGTAGAATATCTCACATTCTGGATTTCTCCTTTTGTTTCTTCGTTGGCATCATTTAATTTGTTCTTATGTTGCCTGTGCTCTCTGTAAATTTTAGATCTAAAGGCTTGGCTGGATACAGGTTAGTAAACATTCTTCCAGAAATAGATCCTCTTGGCAAGGACGGTGCTAAGAGAAACTATTTCCACATAGACCTGCCATCTAACCCACTCTGAGCTACTTAACCAAGAGAAATGAAAACAGACTCCATACAGAGACTTCTACTTTGATGAGCACAGCAGTGTTATTCATAATAGCCCCAAACTGGACCCGCCCAAATGGCCATCAGCAGGTGGATGAGAAACAAATTGCCATATATCCATACAATGACTACTACTCAGCAATGAACCATCCACTCAGAACCATTATGCTGAGGGAAAGGAACCACATGCAAAGAACATATAGTGACAGAAAGCAGGCCAGTGGCTGCCTAGAACTGAGGCTAAAGGGGGCTTGGCCACAAATGGGCATGAGGGAATCTTCTGGAATGATGGAAATTTTCTTTCTATATCTGAATGTGGTGGAGGTTACACAGGCATATACGTTTATCAGAACTCATCAGAGTGTTGTGTTGTATTGTATTAAATTATACCTCAATGGAAGAGAAAGAGAATCTGTTTAGACCTCAGTGTTCTCTCTCTTAGAACAGATTTGCCTGAGCAAGTGCCTAAGGTCCAAGGTATTCCCTCCTTCACCACTGCCCTTCCTCCATTTCACAAAAGTAAGGCAATACTTCCCACTCACCTGGAAACATCCTAAGGTGCCTCGCGTGTGGTGTGAACACCTGGCTGCCAAACACAGGCTCAGTGTGAAATAGTAATGTGTAGCTAGGAAAGAGAATTACCCTAAGGGCTGGATAACAAATCCTTTTGCAATTCAGAAGGTTTCCAATGTGCTTTCCATCAACTTGAAGGAGGACCTGTTGGGAAGTTGACCCTTCTGATAATGGATCAGAATGCGATGTGTGGCAAATTAGAGGGGAGTTCAAACATGTATGACCTTGAGTTATTTAGCTGTAACAGAATGTCCATTCCAGTCTCCTGTTTATAGGAAAAACATTTCTCAGTATTGGCTTCTATAAACACAAAAAATTGGAATAGTACTTATTCTAAATTCTGTCCCATCCCAGCAATAAACAATATTCATCCACAGATAAATAAACCTGGAAAAATACACAAAAAATAACCAGCCCCATTCTTCTCATTAAAAGACTCACTTAAAGCCCTAGCTGGTTTGGCTCAGCGGATAGAGTATTGGCACTCATACTGAAGGATCCAAGGTTCGATCCTGGTCAAGGGCAGATACCTTGGTTACAGGCTCCATCCCCAGCCCTGGTCAGGGCCAGTGTGGGAGGCAACCAATCAATGTGAGAGAGATGTTTCTCTCTCTCTCTGAGTTTCTCCCCCTACCTTCCACTCTCTCTGAAAATCAATGGAAAAATATCCTCAGATGAGAATTAACAACAACAAAAGACTCCCTTAGAATAAGGCATACTTTTGGGGGTAAGACATACTGATCTATTATACAATAATGATCATTGTAATGATTGTGGACAGAAACAGGCCACATATTAAAAACTCAGGGGAGGCCTGAGTTGCTGCCTTACAAAGTGTAAAAGATCTAAAGTAATCACAAAAGATGATTTGAATTAAAACTTTCTTTTTTAAAAATATATTTTATTGATTTTTTTACAGAGAGGAAGGTAGAGGGATAGAGAGCTAGAAATATCGATGAGAGAGAAACATCGATCAGCTGCCTCCTGCACACCCCCTACTGGGGACGTGCCCGAAACCAAGGTACATGCCCTTGACGGGAATCTAACCTGGGACCTTTCAGTCCACAGGCCGACACCCTATCCACTGAGCCAAACCGGTTTCGACTGAATTAAAACTTTCTTAATTAAAAGCAGTTTATGGTGGGTAGTCATGTCCTAGGCTGGTTGGTATCTTCCCTGACAAAGGTCAATCTTTACCTTAACTGAGCCTGTCTATTGTCTCTGTATCTATGATAACATATCATTGGAATGTCAAAGTACTTTTCCTTTTACTGGAGCCCTCAAAGCACAGGAACCGCTCTGTGGAGACCACAAATCCCCTCACTGTTATTGAGTTAATTGTTGACTGTTAACTATCCTGCTCCCACCGAAGTAAAAGAAGCATGTGTCTATCATTTTACTTTTTATCCAATCCCAGAGGTTTCCCCACTTTGCTTACTCCCGCCTCCCTGATCTATCACCAATAGATTTCATGTAACCCACTTACGTCTCCTTTTTTTATTGTAACGTATAAAACAAGGTGAAAAACTGCCATTCTCTGGAGCATTCTCTCAATCCATTGAGATTTTGCTTTCTGGCAATTGTCGACAGTTTTGGCTCAAATAAATTCACAAAAATTCTTTACAGGTTTGAATGCTTCTTATGTTGACATGATAATTTGGGAAATATTTAAAACTGAGAACCTTATGAACACAAGATGGTTTCAAAATTAGAGCCATGGGGAATCAGAACTTATATAAAGTTATATATATAAAATCATGTTTATTACACAGAAGTATGATCAGATGATTAATTTTAAATTTTAAAAATAATTTCAAATATACTACATTAGGATAGAAGTTTGTAAGGGAAGTGAAATGGGAAAAAAAAAAGTTCAAGGAGAAAAAAAAAGTGGGATAAAATTTCCAACAGTTAAGAGCTTGTTCTTGTATTTTTTTCCCCATAAAATTTTCCTAATGTGTAATTACACTCATGGATTTTTTAAAAAAAATAATGATGATAGGTATATGTAAAAGTATGTGGTAATGTTATATTCTAAAATGTCAATATTTGTAACTGGGAAATTAGACTGCAACTATCCTACCTAATAATAGACAAATATGCAAATTGACTGTACCTTCGCTATGCCCATGATTGGCCAGGAGGCATGGGGGGGCGGGACTCGGGGTGGCCGGTAGCTGATTGGGCCTGCAGGACGCTGAGCTGCGTTGCCAGCAGTGGCATGAGCTCAGCGTCTGCGCCATGGCTGTGCTGCAGCACAGAAGAGGCCTCTGGGGCAGCGAGCTGACGTCCTGCCACGCGGACCATCAAAAGCAAGGGAGCTGAGTGCCTGTCTGCTCAGGCACCAGGCCTTTCAGAAGCCTCTAGCGCCTGGTGCACCAGCGGACAGGCACCCAGCTCCCTGTGATCGAAAGGGAAAGCGTGTAGGGGACCCTACACGTGCATGATTCAATCATGCACTGGGCCTCTAGTTTAAACTTATAATAAACAAATTTTATTTTATAAAATCCTCACCCGAGGATATTTTTTCCATTGATTTTTAGAGAGAGTGGAAGGGAGTGGGGAGAGAGAAAAACATTGATGTGAGAGAGATACATTGATTGGTTGCCCCCCTCATGCCAGGGCCAGGGATCAAACCTGCAACCCAGGTACATGCCCTTGACTGGGAATCAAGCCCGAGACCCTTCAGTACATCAGCCAATGCTCTAACCAGTGAGCAACACCGGCCAGGGTTATAATAAACAAATTTTAGATGCCAACTTAAAAATATCTAAGGAAGGGGCACATCTTTCTTAGAAATCCTTTTAGAAGAAACATAAGTAAAATACTTGAAGATCAATAAACAGCACCTTTTGCCCACCTACTGAGCAGTAACCAAGTGCCAAGCAAAGACTGACAGGGCCCCTGCTCTCCTGGAGCGAACATCTAGTACATAACAAACAAATATAAACAAAGGAGAAAAAAAAAAGCCAACTTCAGGAACTGATGATACTTTGAAGAACATAATACTGTAAATGTAATAGTCAGTTTCTTGAATGAGGGTGAATGTATGTGGAAATTCGGGCAGATGGGTGGGTCAAGGTAAGTCTCACAGAGGAAGTGACATTTGAGCTGAGACCTGAACGCTGAGGATGTCAACAACCAAAAATGTGGGAAAGAGAATGCCAGGCTGAGGAAACAAGTGCAAAGGCCCTAGGGCAGGAACAAGCACGGTGTGTTCCGGGAATAAAAAGAAGATGATGGTGGCTGGAACATGGCTCGGCAGGGGTGTGTAGAAAAGGTAGGTTCCGGTCTTATAGGTTGTGCTGTAGAGTCTGAAATTTATTCTAAAGATGTTAGGTATCGCCGAAACCGGTTTGGCTCAGTGGATAGAGCGTCGGCCTGCGGACTGAAGGGTCTCAGGTTCGATTCCGGTTAAGGGCGTGTACCTTGGTTGCGGGCACATCCCCAGTGGGGAGTGTGCAGGAGGCAGCTGATTGATGTTTCTCTCTCATCGATGTTTCTGGCTCTCTGTCCCTCTCCCTTCCTCTCTGTAAAAAAAAAAAAAAATCAGTAAAATATATTAAAAAACAACAACAAAACAAACAAACACATAAATGAAAAAAATATATACATAAATGAATGTGTGTGAACTGTGTTCCAATAAAACTTACCTACAAAAACAGGAGGCTGGTGCTAGTGTGTTCACTCCTGCCCAGGATGCTTCCTGACGCTCCCTAAGTACCTGTTGACTGAATTCGTGAAGGTCACGCTCTGTTCTAGGAGGAGAGAAGAGCCGAGTGAGACATATTTTGTTCATTAGATTCTACGTGTAAGTGAAAACTATGGTAGTTGTCTTTCCCTGACTGCCCGTGTTAGTTGCTGTGAAGAACAGAAAGCAGGTGATGAGAAGAGGGGGTGGTGGCTACCCAGGGGAGATTCACGAGGGGAGGCCTTTCTGAGGAGATGGCATTCGAGCTGAGACACTCCCTGGCCCTCTCCGAGTGCAGCACGGGCCACTTGAAGGTCTGGAGGCAGAGGGTTCCCGGCAGATGGAGCAGCGGGCGCGAAGGCTTGCAGTGGGAACGAGGTTGGTGTGCTCAAGCGACCGAAAGCCCCCCAGTGTGGCTGCAGGGAAGCCGCTGAGAACAAAAGGGCAGGGTCCAGGTCACAGAGGGCCTGGCTGGTTTTTTTTTTAAGCCCTCTATTTTGCTCTTTTTTAATTTATTGTGGTAACGTTTGCATAATGGAATTTACCGTCTTGACCATTTTTACGTCGACTGTTCGATGGCATTTAAATATATTCACATTGTACAACCATCACCACCAACCATCTCCATCCAGAACATTTTCATTTCCCAAACTGAAGCTCTACTACAGCCATTAATCACTAACTCCTCATCTCTTCCCTCCTCCCAGGCCCTGCTAACCACCATTCTATTTCCTGTCTCTATGAATTTGACTACTCTAGGAACTTTATATTAGTGGACTCAGATACTATTTGTCCCTTTATGACTGTCTTAATTCACTTAGCATAATGCCTTCAAGGTTTACCCTTGCTGTAGCATATGCCAACATTTCTTTCCTTTTCAAAGCTGAGTATTATTCCATTGTGTGGATATACCACATTTTGCGTATCCATTCATTTGTCGGTGGACACTTGGGTGACTACCACCTCTTATTATGAAGAGTGCTGCTGTGAAGATGGGTGTGAAAATATGTGTTCAAGTCCCTGCTTTCCCTCCTTGCCAGGTTATATCCAGTAGGATTTTGTACTAAACACAACGGAAGGCCATGGGAGCCTTTATGCAGGGGTGTCACTGTCTTCCTCCTCCCCCAAGAGGTGAAAGCTAAAAGTCTTGTTTTATTGTTGACACTATTACAGATGTCCCCCATCCCCTCCCTGCACGTTTCCCACCTCCACCCAGCCGCCACCCCCTTGGCCCTCATCACACTATTGCCTGGGTCCTTGGGCTATGCCTGTACTTTCTTTGGCTAATCTCTTCACTTCCTTTTATCCAGTCCCCATCCCCTCTGAGACCCGTCAGTCTGTCCCATGTGTCCATGCCTCTGGTTCTATTTTGTTCATCAGTTTATTTTGTTCATTAGATTCCACATGTAAGTGAAAACTATGGTATTTGTCTTTCCCTGACTGCCTTATTTCAGCATAATGATCTCCAGGTCCATCCACACTGTTGCAAAGGGTAAGAGTTCCCTTGCTTTAATAGGACCCTTCTGGCTGCTATGATTGCTCTAATTCCAGCGGGGAGGGACAGAGACAGGAAGACCAGGGAGGACACCACCCAAGCTGGAAGCTTCCAGTCTGGCTGGGTGGGGGAGTGTGTGTGTGTGGGGGGAGGGCTACAGAGAGCAAATAAATAATTAAATGATGACAAACAGTGATAAGTGCTGCAAAATAAATGAACACGAACAGCATGCTCTGGTTCCAGGGAAGAATAAAAAGGACCTCTCTGGCATTTTTGTCTCTATGATTTACACAATAGTTTCCCGAGGCTGCTGATGCTTGAAGTCCACATCCTACATCTTCATCTCCAGTTATTTTGTTTGTTGTCATTTGGGTGGGTTTGGCCCAGGACCCAGAGCCACTTGGTCAGAGGGTTACTGTACTAGAGCCGAAGATGGGGATGAAGGGCAGGGGAAGAGAGGGCCTTTGAGCCTGTAGCTGAAAGAGGAGCTCAGGGAGGGTTTGGTGGTTAAGGGCAGGGCTAGGTCTGGTCTCTGCCACATCCCTCCTGTGGGATCTTGAACGCGTTACCTCATTCCTCTAAACCTCTGTTTCCTTTCCTGGAAAAAGGTGTACTCATTTGTTTGGTCTGCTCTCTGCTTCCTTCTCACAGGGGCAATGATCTTTGTTTTGTCCACTGCTGTATCTACAGCACCTAATAGAGTGCCAGGCACATGGTCAGCCCCAATACATATTTTTACTTAATTAGTTTATTTTGTATTTAAAATTTTTTATGTAAGGCATAACTTTTATAAAGTACAACAACCTTAAGCATCCAGCTCAATGAATTTTAAGTGTGTGCGTGTGCGTGTGTGTGTGTGTGTTGTAAGAACCATGTAACTACCACCAGGTCAAGTTATAGAACATTTCCAGCTCCAAAGCAGGTTCCCTTGTACCCCTCGCCCCCAGTCACCATTATCCTGACTTGGATTAGCATCTATTAGTATTGCCTGTTCTTGAACTTAATTTAAATAGGATCATGGAAAATGTACTCTTGTGTGTGGCCTTTTTTGTGGGATACACTCATATTATTGCATGTGTTAATAATTCGATCCTTTAAAAAATTGCTGTGTATTAATCAATTGTGTTATTATACCACAACTTTATTCATCCTTTGACTCTGATGGGCATTAGGTTGTTTCTAGTTTTTGGCTATTTGAGTAAAGCTGTTGTGAACGTTTTTTGTAGATGTCGTTTGATGGACACTAGCATACCTTTGTCTTGGAAAGGAGTGGAATGGCTGTATCACTGTGTAGTTGGATGTTTAGCTTTAGTAGATATTGCCAGACTGCATTCCAAAGTGGTTGAGCCAATCTACACTTCCACCAACAGAGTGTGAGAGTTTCAGTTTCCCCATCATGGCCAAAATTTGGCATTTCAATTCAGTTGTTCTGTTGTGTATGTAGTAGTATTTCACTGAGTTCTTATTTGCTTTTCCCTGACAATGAATGATGTCCAGCACCTTTTCATATGCTTGTGCCGTGCCAGCACAGCCAAGGGTTCGGTGAGCCTGGGGGAGGGCAGCGTAAGATGTAGAAAAGACAGACAAAGAGAATAAGCTGGGTCTAGGTGGACCCCCTGTGCCTGGCTGAGGCCACAGAGAAAAGATCCTGAAGGCAAGCTGAGCCTTTATTTTATAGCCAGAGGTAAACAAGGTAGTGGTCACCATAGTTACAATGTTCTTGTGAGTTTCACTTGTTTTGGCAGCACTTGCTGAACCTCCCACAGCCCATTAGCTACCCAGGAAGGATCTAGGGAGCGTCACAAGATCAAGCTTAATTTTGCTAAGAGGGCTGTGCCCTCTAAGCTGGGACTTGTTTGTGGCTTTGCCAACAGGTCAGTCCCAGACTTAACCCTATAGCTGCTCCCTACATATGCTTGCTCAATTAATATTATATTTGTTAAAAGAATGAATTGCCTTAGCCGTGTAGCTCAGTTGGTTAGCGCATCATCCCAATACACCCATATTGTGGGTTTGATCCTCCATCAAGGTACAGACAAGAATCAACCAATGAATGCATAAATAAGTGGAGCAGCGAACCTCTTGCTCTTGCTCTCATCAATCATTACGTAAAACATTAAAAAGAATGAATGATGCCGAAACCGGTTTGGCTCAGTGGATAGAGTGTCGGCCTGAGAACTGAAGGGTCCCAGGTTCGATTCCGGTCAAGGGCATGTACCTTGGTTGCGGGCACATCCCCAGTGGAAGGTGTGCAGGAGGCAGCTGATCGATGTTTCTCTCTCATCAATGTTTCTGACTCTCTATCCCTCTCCCTTCCTCTCTGTAAAAAATCAATAAAAATATATATATTAAAAAAAAAAAAGAATGAATGAATGAAGAGTTTGGATAGAATGGAAAGAAACCTGACCCTGCTCCACGCCCTGCTTAGAGCCCACCAGTGGCCTCTTCATTGCTCATAGAGCCAAGCTGAAACTCCTCCCTTGGCTACAAGATCCCGCGTGCTCTGGCCTTTTCTGATCCCTTCTGATCCTCTCTCTAGATTCCTCTCACCCAACTATCTTCAGGTTCCTCCAAGGATCTGCTCTGTCCTGCTTCATGATTTCCCCATAAGCTGTTTTCTTCAGCCTGGAACATAACCCAAGTCTCAGGAAATCAGACTCATCGCCTGTATCTCAACTCAAAATTTCTTCCTCAGGAAGCCTTCCTGACTTTCACCACCAGCAGGCAGGACTCTTGTAGGCCCTCTTCCTCCAGCTTTTTCTGCCTAGCTTTTATCACAGCCGAAAACACCCCTTCCTTTATGTGATTGTTTGATTAACCTGTTCCCCTACCATAAAAAAGGCATGAAAACCCCCACAAGAAACCCCAACACTTTAAGCTCCATAGGAGCAGCAACTTCGTTTTGTTCCTTAGACCTGACGTGCTGCTTTATAAGTGTTTATTGAATGTATAAATGTTAAAGCAACAGCACCTGGAATATTATCACCTGAAATGAATTAACCCTTAAAAACTCACCCTGAGGGGACTCTGGGACAACAGAAAAAGAATTGAAAATAATCTTCCCTCCATTCCTCCATTTCTCCCTCCCTCACTAGTTCCTTTGGGGGGCTGTCTAAAATTCAATCACTGTTCCTGTTTTAGTTGGTGTTGCGCATGCGTGTGTGTGTGTGTGCGTGTGTGTGCATGTGTGTGCTGTGTGTGTGCATGTGTGTGTGTGTGTGTGTGTGTAATGGAAACTACACATCCGTCAAGGGATTAAGGAGGAGAGGAGGGAAGAAAGGCATTGCTGGTGTCACAGTGAAAGCCTAGACTCCTGGGCCCCAGCCCCAGCTCCTCTGTGACTGGCTGCCTCTGCATTAAATAGATCTGAGGCAATATGGCAGAATGATTGGCATTATAGATTCCTCCCTTCCTAACCAGTCTGCCTGGGTTCAAAGTCTGGTTTAGCCACTTCCTGTCTACATATCCCTGACAAATTACTCTGCCTTGCTGAGCCTCAGTCTCCTCAACCACAAAATGGGGGTAATAAAAGTACTCACCTCATGGGGTTGTTGAGAGCATTACCCAACTCAATTCATGTTCATTGCTAAGAACACAGCCTAAGAACATTGCTAAGAACACAGTGAGTGTGAATGCTTGTTAATTATTACTGTGTGTAGACCTCAGTTTCTTTACTTCTCAAGTGAGGACCAATAACTTGGTTATTTCCCGGGTGCTGCTCAAAGAGGATGGATAAAATGCCCAAGTCCTTTGCACACATGTGGGGACAGTAGCTGTTTGGGAGCCCTCCCGCCATGAGTGCTCTGGAATCAGACTGGTCATGGGTTTGAATCCCACTTTCACCACTTGGCAGCTGTGTGCCCTCGGGCAAATCACTTCCCCTCTCTGAGCTTCGGTTTCTCCAACAGATTCCTAAGTGTACCCACTTCCGCTGTTTCTGTGTCGGCTCTGGAGGTGGCTGCCTAGGTTAGCCTCGTGGCCCTAGGAAAGCCGCCCAACCTGACTGCCCCTTGTTTTCTTCTTTCATGAAAGGGAAGTCATACTATAGCGGGTCCAGTAAGGACGCAGCTGGTGTTTGGCTCCAGGCTCTCAGAGGCTCAGTGGTATTCTGTTTGTTGTTATTGTTGCTGCGGTCATCGTTATTACAGTAGGATTTGAAAACTGGTCGCCAGGTCCGGACGCAAAGATCCCGGCAGCAGCACCGGAGGGTTAGCACACCCTCCCCGGCCCGATGGGGACGGGATTGGGCGCCGGGGGTCAGGGGCTAGGCGGCAGGCCAACGCGGTCTCCGGGCCCCGGCGCGCAGGGGCGCGGGTCCGACCTCCACGCGTGGCCCACGCTCTAAGGCTGCGAGGGGAGCCCGGCGCCTGGGCGGGGCGGGGCCGCTGCATCCCCGTGACGCGCTGGCCAATCAGACGGCGTTGCGGCCCCGGCCCCCTCCCGGCCGCCTCCCGCCCTCGTTGCCGCCGCCGCCGCCGCCGCCGTCAGCACCCGGGCCTGTTCGCCCGCCGCCCTGCCGCCCCGCCGCCCCACGCCCGCCGGTGCCCGCCGGTGCCCGCGCCGGCCGCATGGCGCTCAGGGGCTTCTGCAGCGCCGATGGCTCCGACCCCTTCTGGGTACGTGTTCGGCGGCCGCCGGGGCCGCGTGGGGCGGCGGGAGGGAGGGTGGCCGGCCGGCTGGGAGGGAGGCCGGCTCCGGGAGAAAGCGCCAGCCCGGGCGGTCGGGCCCCGCAGCCCCTGGGCACCGGCTGCCGACCCGAGCGCCGCGTTCCCCGCTCTGCAGCCGGCCTCGGGGTCCCGCTCCCCGCTTGCCCGCGGCCGGCCCCGTCGGGAGTGCAACTAGCTGATGGGGGAAAACTTGGGTGACTCAGTTCCTGGGGAGCAGGCGTGCGGTGCGGGAGAGGGGGGAGGTTTGCATGTGCCCAGGTCGGGTTTGGGGGGAAAGGTGAGGGGGCAGAGCTTGGGGGAGGGCGTCGAAAGGAGGGGTCCTTCCTGCTTTGGGGTACCCTCTCCGATTAAAAATAACCTCCAGGGAAAGGGACGCCAGAGATAGAGGACAGTAAAGGAGGTTGTCTTCCTGCTACGAAGTTCTGCCATCTCCTTTGTGGGTTGGGGTCCCCCTTTCACAAGGAATGCCACGTTATCAGAGGGCTGAGCTGGGGAGGGGCTTCCTAGTGATTGGTTGAGGTTTACCCCAGTTTTTTTTTTTTTTTTTGTTTGCATCCGCTTTACTCTCAGATGGTCACACCTTTTTGTCATCTTTGACTTTCTTTCGGCTTAATTACTCTGGGGGGGTGTTTTGGGGAACAAGGGAAGAATTGGGGCAATTTGGGGAACAGCCAGAAAGAAGGTAGGGCTCTCACCCCTGCCATGTCTGGCCTGACTCTTGGCTAGGTTTGGGGTGCCACTGAGGATGACCAGGACCCTGGTACCGTGCCATCCCACTCCTGTAAAGCAGGCTCCTCTCTGTAGGACCTCCACCTCTTTCAACTTCAAGTTTTCTTCTGAATGTTCAGTGCTGAGCCTGGCCGGGTTTCTGGAGTCCGCTTTCTGTGGTTTAATCACAGTGTCTCGGACTTCAGCTTCCTTCTAATGCGATTTCCTCCTTTGTTCCAGGAGGGCACGTCTTTGTCGGGCCATCTTGATTATTTGTAAACACCGTACACTGATTTGGACCTGATAGTTTTTCTACTTCTGTTTATTAATCAGAGATAAACACCCTTGGCCCTTAGCTGGTGATCAGCATCCCAAAATACCTTCTTGTTCTGTTTTGTGGTTCTTCTCGTGGAGGCTGCATTTGGCGTGTTGGAAAAGCCATGAGAAGGCTTTATTTTTATTTTTTTGGCAGGGGAGGGGTATCCTTTGGTAGAACAAACCCAAACACACCTTGGTATGCCTCCCATTTTCAGGCCAGTGGGATCAGGGCTGGAAACAGCGTTGCATTTGGGGTCTTGGAGTGATTGGAGAGCAGGCCATTTTCAAAGGAGGACTGTATCTACCAGAGGGAAACCTGTGGAGTCCCTGCTCCCTGTGCCAGTGATGACAGCAGTAAGATGATTTCTGCAGGGATGCAGATGGGGATCTGATCCAGTGTTGCTGTGAATTCTGGAGCATTTCCTTGTTTCTGTCTTTCTAAATGACAGAGGAGGGGGGCGGGTGGAATAGGCAACCATAAGTTAGATTCTCCATCAGGATGTAGTTGATTGATGGCTAATGCGTTTTTCCAAAGTTGAGTGTGTTTGGGGGTGTCCTCTGTTTATTTAGTTTAAGAAGCTCATCTGGAAAACCAGTTGGGTTTTTTTTCTCCTTGCAAGGACTTTTCGCTACAGAAATTGCCAAGTGACTGGCCTTCCCCTCTGCCAGGCCTTTCATTTTCCCTCTGCCTCTCCTCCCTCTGGATACCTGGACTCACTGGATGCCCCAGTTTCTGGGGGTGTTCTGGAACCAGAGTTTGAGAGCCGACAGCGGAGGCACAAGAACTTCCGGATAGCAGGAGAAACCAGATGTAACAGAAAGCAGGTGGCTTGTGTTTTCTAGGGCGGCCTGCTCAAGGCCAGGAGCGGCTGGCCTCCCAGCTGTTAGGTAACTGTGCAACTTGGGGCAGGCCACTTTGCTTTTCTGTGTCTCAGTTTCCTCATCTGTAAAATGGGAGCAGGGGCCAAAAACTCCCCACCTCCTAGGGTTGTGAAGAGTAAATGAGTTCATCTATAGAATGGCTCAGCCTGTGCCCTGCACAGAGTTAAACAATGGTTATTATTTTCCAAAGATGAAGTTGTGTGTTTTGAGGTGTTTGCTCTTCCTTTGGACCCACTTTTTATTCAGGGGGTGGTGATGGGATTGGGTCACCCATTCACTCATGCCTGGTTCCTCCCCTGATCAAGGACAGGTGTTTAGAAATCAAGGTGACTAGCCCAGGTGACACTCTTATCAGAGCTCTGTTCCTGGGCCAGTGCCTGCCTCTGAGCTCCAGGAAATTTCCAGAAAAACCAGCGTATGGAAATGGCCCATGCTGAGGGTTCCACTGACACACTGCCTTCACTCAGGCAAATGCTCTGGGCTGAAAAAAGAGGAACTTCATTATCTAAATGGAAAATAGGGGCCGAGTTCAGCACTTAGCTGCCTTTTTCCCCTGGGGGTTTCTGGAGCGGGGTGGGGCTAGTAGGAGGAACTGTTCTTTGGTTGATGTTTGAATGATGGTTGGGAAAATGGGACTGGGCCTTTCCTTGTGAATTAATTAAAAAACATTTTTTTTTTTGTTTTGTTTATTATTAGGTTGCATGGCCAGTATAGAAAAATTGCAAAACGTAGAAAAAACAAAACAGTAAGCAGTGTAGTGCAGTGGCTCAGAGCGAGTACTTGAATTCCCTGGGTTCAAATCCTGACTCTGCAGCTTAAGTGAGGTGCTGCCCCCCTCCATGCCTCCGTTTCCTCATGTGGAAAATGGGAGTGATAACATAGTACCAAGCAAATAGTGGTGATTCGAAGGAATAAACGAGCTTATTCCTGACATGAACTGGGAATGTTGCTGCTTGGTATACAGTTGGCACTCGGTAATTGTGAGTGGTCGACCCCAATTCTCTAGTTAATATTTGGTCCTAGTGTTATTTGCTACAGAGATGCTCTGAGCCATCCATCCTTCAACTCAGAAAACCCTTGAATATTTGATTTAGCTGCCAACAGGTGTGAAAAGGGGGATATCTTAGAAGCTGTTAGAAATTCCTTTTAGGGTAAGGTCTGGCCTTGAGTCAGTCTAATTCCTGCCTTCAGAGCTCCCCATGGCTTCACAGCAATCTATGAAAAGCCAAAATTTTTTCCATCCTCCAAATACTCGGTTGGTTTTCAGGCTCATTGCTTTGCTTTCCTCTCTCTTTCTCTTTTTTGTCTGCCCCTCCTTCCAGTTTCCTCCTCTCTCCCTTATGGATTGTTAGAGTTCAAAAGGACTCTGGAGCTTACGGGGCCTCCCTCCGTGAGTACTTCACGCAGGTTGAATCTGAAGCCTAGAATGGCAGTGTGACAAGGTAGCAAAGTAAATGGCTTTGGAGGCAGAAACAGGGAACCTTTGAGAGGACAGTCCCGGACAAGGCCTAATTCAGGGGACCTGGTTGCCCTTGGGCCTTGCAGAAGGAAGCCACAGCTGGCCCGTTTGGCATAGAGTCTATGCCATAGACCCGTGGTCGGCAAACTGCGGCTCACGAGCCACATGCGGCTCTTTGGCCTCTTGCGTGTGGCTCTTCCACAAAATACCACGGCCTGGGTGAGACTATTTTGAAGAAGTGGCGTTAGAAGAAGTTTAAGTTTAAAAAATTTGGCTCTCAAAAGAAATTTCAGTCATTGTACTGTTGATATTTGGCTCTGTTGACTAATGAGTTTGCCGACCGCTGCCATAGACTAACCAGGGGCCTGGACCAGCTTTGTATGTGAGCGTCTTCAGGTTACCTGGTCTTTGGACCATGGTGGTGGATGAAAAAATCTCTTTCTACTCCTGAACTCGGTTTTTAGGAATTAATATCTGCACCTGGGTATCTCCAGCTTACCCTGTCCCTCCCTCAGCCCTCCCATCTGAGTTAATGGCAGCCCCGTCTTCTGAGGCTCAAACCAGAAGCCTGCGTCATCCTTGACTCCTCTTTTTCCCTCCCATCCCACATCTGGTCTGTCAGCAGATCCTTCCCCACTACCACTCTGGCTGGAGCCATTGGCTTACTCCTGGATTTAAACATTTCCTTCTCATGGCACTTTCTGCTTCCCTTCTTGACCCTTATAGTCAGGTTCCAAGCCAGCAGCCAGAGGGATCCTGTCCCCCTTCTGCTTAAAACCCTGCAGTGGCTCCCCCTTCCCTCAGGGGTTACCACACCTGGCAGCGTTCAGGCCCATCATCTCTGACCTGTTGCCTGATACTTTCCAGTCTCATTCCACGGCAGGCACACAGGCTACGAGCTGCCTCAGGGCCTTTGCACTGGCTGTTGTCCCTGCCTGGAATGCTCCCTCACCTTTACTTCTATGTTCAAATGTCACTCAGGCAGCCTTCCCTCTCCCCTATCCCAGTAGTCCCTGCTCTCCCACCCCCCCACCCATAGCACTTTATACTATCACCGAAGACACCAAATATTTTACTTTTTTTTTCTTCCCATAAGGTCAACTTCACAGGGCAAGAGTTTTTGCCTGTTTAAGACCATAGTCCCAGTATCTAGAACAGTGCCTGGGACATACTAGTAGTAGGTGCTCAGTAAACAGTTGAATGAATGAATGCCATTAAGTACTGGAATGGCTTTTGAACTTGGTTGAAGCCTTTCTCCAGAGATCCCTAAGGATGAAAGTTACTCACCTGTCTCAAACGGATGCTCAGGTAGACCGAGCCCTCCAGCTTCCACATCTGACTGCTTATGTTTCACCTTGCAAGGGTCAGACTGAGTCTCATCCATCTGTCTTGTCCCAGGACCCAGTGCCTCACACAAAGTAGGCTTCATTCACATGTGAATTTTAGTGGCTGAGGTACAAGTTCAAACTGGGGCTTAGACCTAGCCCACACGAGTGCTGGTATGGCTTTAATTATGAATTACTATAATTGCTCATAGTGATTGATGGTAAGATTTCACAGAAAAAACTGGACTTCTGGTTTCTCTTGAAAAATCAGAAGATCTGATAAGCACGGGGCCTGCCTTCGTACATGGCGGTGGTCAGCTGGGTGGTTTCATTTGGCCGCAATCCCTACTCCTCACTGCAGCTTCAGTTCTAAGGTCCAATCTCCATCGCCTTTCTTTCTTTTTTTTTTCATTCATCCTTTTATTTTATTTTTTAAAATTTCTTTATTGATTAAGGTGTCACATATTTGTCCTCATCCCCCCATTCCCATCCCACACCCCTCCCCACGGATGCCCCAACCCCCTGTTGAATTTAGCCATTAGTTAGGCTCATATGCATGCACACAAGTCCTTTGGTTAATCTCTCCCCCCTCCTCCCAACCTCCCCTATCCTCCCTCTGAGGCCCGATAGTCCGATCGATGCCTCCTTGTTTCTGGTTCTGTTCTTGTTCATCAGTCTATGTTGTTCATCATTTCCCCTAGATGAGTGAGATCATGTGTCACTAGAGATATACTTTCCATCACCTTTCTTTATTGTTCTTTCTCGTCTGGTTTCCTTCGCTCACTGATGGAACCCACCTGGCACCAGTAGGTGTTCGAGTTGCCCTCCCCTGCTTCGGAGCCCAACCTTTTGGTGAAGTGCCTGGGGCCTATCGGAGTCGCTAGCTTGATGCAAACATCCTGGCTCCAGCATGGCCACGTTGTCGGAGGAATTTGAAACAAGAGTCTAATTTGTGTGTCAGCTCCAGATTTTTGTGGCAGTGTATAACGTCTAGCTTTTCTTACTAAATCTCAGTGGTCGGTGAAACTGTAGCCCATAAATACTTGCCTGAATATTTTGCAAACAAACAAACAAAAAAAAAAATTAAAAAAGAAAGGGTTAATAAAGTGGGGGCGGATAATGGCAAGGGCTTGGACATCCTGAGGCGAGCACTTCCCCCAGCCTGGCACGGAAACTGGGACAGTGTGTCTCCTCTGGTGGAGGCTGGAACCTGTTCTTCCCTCTTGAAGGCTGAGGGTTGAGGGCGGCCTGTGAGGAAGCCAGTTTGGGGGTGGGTGGTAGGTGTGGAGCAGTTTCTCAGCCTCGGCGCTCTTGACGTTTGGGGCCAGGTAAGTCTCTGTTGTGGGAGGCTGGAGGCTGTGCTGAGCACTGTAGCATGTTGAGTTGCATCCCTGGCCTCGACCCACTAGATTCGACCAGCACCTCCCCTTGCTGTGGCAACACAGATGTCTCCAGACATTGTCAGATGTCCCCTGGACGGCGAAGTCACACAGCCGTGGGTGTGGAGGAATCTAGAGAAGAAATTTTGGGCGAGAGTTTGGCCCTCCTTCCATGTCCCTGGGAGTTTTGAGGCTGTTGGACTGCTTGTATAATTGGCTTATTGGGGTTGCCTTGGAGAAGCTTAATGAGACGTTAAGGAGGTTAAACTCCAATTAGCTGGAGAAGGAACCTGCAGCTGTTTTCATGCTGTTTGCCTCTTTTCACCGAGGGCTGCGTTGTCGGTCTCCCTAATCCGTGCTGGTTCAGTCCCGAGGGTGAAAACGCCTGCCTGCGTTTAGAGGTCGACTTTGAAGCTCTGCTCCTGGATCATAGGTGGACAATTAAAAGTCGAGATTCTTCTTAAGTGTCTCCTTGGTTTAATTGTGGGGTTCATCTCCTGCAGGATGTGGCCAAGTTCTGGAAAGGGGGTCTAGATGACTGGGGAGGGTGGCCCCCTAGGCGGTCACCAGGGACCCTCCGGTAGTAACTGAGGGTTGAGGTTGATAGGGCTTTTCCCTCCTGAGTTTTCTCTCTGAGAACCTCAGTTTACTTTTTAAAAAAAAATATATTTTTATTGATTTCAGAGAGGAAGGGAGAGGGAGATAGAGACAGAAACATCAGTGATGAGAGAAAATCATCAATCAGCTGCCTCCTGCACGCCCCCCTTACTGGGGATCAAGCCCGCAACCCGAGCATGTGCCCCTGACCGGAATCGAACCCGGGACCCTCCCGTCCGTAGGCCAACACTCTATTCACTGAGCCAAACCAGCTAGGTCAGTTTACTTTTTATTGGCTTCTTAGGTAACTACTGGCTTGGGGGTGCCAGAGTGTTTATCAAGTGCCGAAGCTTTCCCAGGATGGAGAACTTAAGTGTGGTCTTTTATTTATTTTATTTTTTAAATATATCTTATTAATTTTTTACAGAGAGGAAGAGAGAGGGATAGAGTTAGAAACATCGATGAGAGAGAAACATCCATCAGCTGCCTCCTTGCACACTCCCTACTGGGGATGTGCCCGCAACCAAGGTACATGCTCTTGACCGGAATCGAACCTGGGACCCTTGAGTCCGCAGGCCGACGCTCTATCCACTGAGCCAAACCGGTTTCGGCAAGTGTGGTCTTTTAAAGCACTGGATTTCCTTGTTCCTCCCACAGCCGTTTCACTCTCATTCATTTAAGCTTGTATTATGAACGGAGCACCTCCTGTGCGCCCGCACGGGGAATATAACACGAATGAGACGGACGAGGCCCATGTTCTCAAGGAGCATACGCTGGGAACGATCGAGATGATTTTGGATGGTGGGAAGTGCCGCCAAGACATAAGCTGGGAAGGACCTGGGTTGGGTGCAAGCTGTGAGAGAGGGATGTCCAGGGAAGGCCTTTCAGAGGAGGTGACATTTGACCTAGGGCCTGAACGGTGAAGCTGGCTGTGCCAGAGCTGGGGGAAGGGTGCCCCAGATAGAGGGAACCGCACATATAAAGGCCCTGGGGTGGGTGGCATGGTCAGACTATCCCAGAGCTTAACTCAAAGGAACTGCAGAGCCGGTGTCATAACAGTCTTGCCTGGTGCATTCTGCGAAAATGGATAAAGTGCCCTGGCTGGTGTGGCTCTGTGGTTGGAGCACCAGCCTCCACCGATGGGTCCCGGGTTCAATTCCTGGTCAAGGGCACATACCTGGGTTGCAGGTTCAATCCCTGACCCCAGGTCAGGGTGGGTGTTGGAGGCCGCCAATTGATGTGTCTCTCTCATATCCATGTTTTCTCTCTCTCTCTCCCTCACCCCCTTCCCTTCCACCCTCTCTGAAAACCAGTGGAATGCCCTAGTTCCGTGGTCGGCAAACTGCAGCTCGCTAGCCACATGCGGCTCTTTGGCCCCTTGAGTGTGGCTCTTCCACAAAATACCACGACCTGGGCGAGTCTATTTTGAAGAAGTGGTGTTAGAAGAAGTTTAAGTTTAAAAAATTTGGCTCTCAAAAGAAATTTCAATCGTTGTACTGTTGATATTTGGCTCTGTTGACTAATGAGTTTGCCGACCACTGCCCTAGCTGGTTTGGCTCAGTGGATAGAACATCGGCCTGCAGACTGAAGGGTCCCAGATTCTATTCTGGTCAAGGGTACATGCCTGGGTTGTGGGCTCGATCCCCAGTAGGGGGCCTGCAGGAGGCAGTCCATCAATGATTCTCTCTCCTCATTGATGTATCTGTCTCTCTCCCTCTTCCTCTCCCTCTCTGAAATCAATAAAAATATATTTAAATAAAAGAAGAAAAAAGAAAAGGAAAAATATCCTCATTCCTTGGGTGGGGATTAAAAAAGTGGGTGAAGCACTAATAAAATGGCTTGTGGTAATAAAAAGGGCTCGGAAATTCCGAGAAGGAAGCTTATCTCAGCTTGGAGAGGAAATGGAGCAAAATTTGCGCCCCCAACAAAAACATGGGCTTGTGATCCATTTATACTTGAATGAATCTCAGGGTTTTAAAATTAAATGAAGTTAAAAACATTTTTTTTATGAGTCTCATCGGTTTCAGAACCTTAGCTGAAACTCTTCAGGGTCAGACCCAAGGCTTTTCGTGACCTGTTAAGATGATGCGATTCTCTCTCTCTCTCTCTCTGAAATGCTTTTTTAGGTGATTAAGGTGACTTTCTATACATAGATTGCTAGAAATCTCTTCTTTTAAAATTAGCCGTTGAATTGATCTGGCTGATTGTATGAGGAAGATCTCGGGTTATGGTAACATTTTTGATTGTGCCATTACTTTTAAAAAGGTGAAGAGTCTAGAAGAATATAAATGGAAAGTAAAACTTTCGGTGCTTACCCTCCCTGCTCTCTGTTCCCAGAAGCAGCCATTGATGATGGTTTCTTGGGTGTCCTTCTAGAAAACCTCTAAGCATATGCAAATATGTATGAAGGACTGAGGGGGAGTGTGCACATCTCTTTCCCCTCCCTAAATGAGTTCATATTCTGAATCATGCTCTGTATTTTACTTCCTTCTCTTAAAAACCAACGATGAGCCTGGCTGGTGTGACTCAGTTGGTTGAGCATCGCCCTGTGCAGTGAAAGGTCGCCAGTTTGATTCCTAGTCAGGGCACATACCCAGGCTGCAGGTTCAATCCCCGGTCGGGGTTCATGTAGGAGGCAGCGGATTGATGTTTCTCATATCGATGTTTCTCTTTCTCACTCTACCTCTCCCTTGCCCTCTCTCTCAAATCAATAAAAACACGTTTTAAAAAATACCAATGATGATTTTTCTTTCCATGTTAGGTCCACGCAAATAGAAAGGAAAAGGAAATAGCACTTCTTTTTCATTGAATTTATTGGGGTGACATTGGTTAATAAAATTACGTAGGTTTCAGAAGTACCATTCTATAATACATCATCTGTATATTGTATTGTGTGTTCACCACCCCGAGTCAAGCCTACTTCCATCACTGTTTATCCTCCCTTTGCCCTCTCCTACCTCCCGCCATCTCATTTTCTCTCTGGTAATCCCCATACTGTTGTCTATGAGTTTTTCCCCCCCTTAATCCTTTCATCTTTTCACCCAGCCCCCTCCCCTCTGACAGCTGTCAGTCTGTTCTCTGTATCTATAAGTCTGTTTCTATTTTGTTTGTTAATTTCGTTCATTAGATTTCACATATTAGTGAAATCATATATTTGTCTTTCTCTGACTGGCTTATTTCACTTAGCATAGCTCTCTCCATGTCCATCCACGCTGTTGCAAAAGGTAAGTTTTCCTTTTTTTTTTTTATGGCCAAGTAGTGTTCCATTGTGTAAATGTACCATAGATTTTTTTATTCACTCATCTACTGATGGGCACTTGGGCTGCTTCCAAATCTTAGCTATTGTAAATAATGCTGCAATGAACATAGGGGTGCATATATTCTTTTGAATTAGTGTTTCAGGCTTCTTTGGATATATCCCCAGAAGTGGAATCGCTGGGTCATAAAGCAGTTCCATTTTAAATTTTTGAGGTAACTCCAAACTGCTTACCATAGTGGCTGCACCAACCTGCATTCCCACCAACAAAATAGCACTTCTTTACAGGCCACACCTTCTCCTGTTACATGACTGAGCCATATGTTCATCCAACGCCCTCTTGGTCATGGTTGGGGTCAGTTCCAGATTCTTGGCTTGATAAAGAGTGCTGCCTGGACCATCCCGGGGCTCTCACCTTTGCACATGTATGCAAATAGATGCAAACAGGTGCAGAATCAACTCCTCCAAGAGAAATTGCTGGGTGCAGGGATAGATGCAGACTGAAATTTGATGGTGCTAATTGCCAGGTGGCTGCCATAGTTTATACTCCCACTGATGGACCGGCCCACCAGCATTGATTAAGCAGTTGTTGTGTTCCTGGCATTTGAGAGCATTGAGCAAGCTGGGGATAGACCAGGCTCCCCTTGCTTCCCTGGATAGTGAGAAGGGCTAAGCCTTACATTCCAAGGGGTTCAGTCCGGAGAGTGCTTGGTTTTGTTCCAATTTTAAAAAGATATGTTCTGCCCTAGCCGGTTTGGCTTGGTGGATAGAGCGTCAGCCTGTGGACTGAAGGGTCCCAGGTTCGATTCCGGTCAAGGGCATGTGCCCGGGTTGTGGGCTCCATCCCCAGTAGGGGGGCGTGCAGGAGGCAGCCGATCAATGATTCTCTCTCATCATTGATGTTTCTATCTCTCCCTCTCCCTTCCTCTCTGAAATCAATAAAAATATTTAAAAAAAAGATATGTTCTGAAACCGATGAGACAGTTGAACAACATAATCCCACTGTGCTAATGCAACTCTGATTTAATTTTTACATCAATTTTCCAGTTTAATTCGTTTTCTAATTACAAAATAACATATATTTACTTATTTTTTAAAATATGTTTTTATTGATTTCAGAGAGAGGAGGGGAGAGGGAAACAGAAAACCAATGAGAGAGAAACAGTGATCGGCTGCCTCCTGCACGCCCACTACTGGGGATTGAGCCTGCAACCTGGGCATGTGTCCTGGCCAGTAATTGAATTGTGACCTCCTGGTTCATAGGTTGACGCTCAACCACTGAGTCACACCGGCTGGGCGATAGAGATATTTAAATAGTTAACAAGCTACTCTCTTGAGTTATCTGATAACCAAGATATTCCTCTAGTCTTTATAAAAACATTTATAAACATAAATAATACGTTTAAAATAAATGGGTTCTGTTACAATGATTGCTTTTTATTTTTACTTAACATACAATACATGGCAATGCATAGATTTACTAGTTT
Source organism: Eptesicus fuscus (assembly GCF_027574615.1). Taxonomy (NCBI): domain Eukaryota; kingdom Metazoa; phylum Chordata; class Mammalia; order Chiroptera; family Vespertilionidae; genus Eptesicus; species Eptesicus fuscus. The sequence goes on from NC_072476.1 coordinate 23,056,177, forward strand.
TTTATAGCAGTTCAACATTTCAGGTTACAGATTTGCCATAATTAATTCATCCATTTCTCTACTAGTAACCATTGCTTGCATTCATTTACCATTTTTTGTTCCCGTAAACAGTGGTCCAATAAATGTCACTTTTATATTTAACTAGCGTTCCCGTTGCAGAAAAAATCCTGCAATAGGATTTCCTGCTGCACTCTACCCCGCCTCCGTTCCTCCCTTGTCGCCCGCCCCACCTTCTCCTCCAGCCCGCCTGCTTTTCCCTTCACCCCCCCGCCCCGCCTCCGCCCCACCCTTGTTGCCCACCCCGCCTTCTCCTCCAGCCCACCTGCTTTTCCCTTTGCCCCCGGCCCCGCCTCCGCTCCACCCTTGTCGCCTGCCCCGCCTTCTCCTCCAGCCCGCCTGCGTTTCCCTTCGCCCCCGGCCCTGACTTAGCTCCTCCCTTCTCCCCCCCACCCCCCCCCCCCCGCCGGCTTGCTTGCTTCTTCGAAGCTTTACTCCCTTCTGCAGCTCTTGTCTTCTTTCGAAGCTGTCTTGATATGCAAATTAGCCGCCATCTTTGTTGGGGGTAATTTGCATACTCGTCCTGATTGGTTGGTGGGTGTGGCTTGGCTGGTGGGCGTGGCTTAGGTGCAGTGAAGGTGCGGTCAATTTGCATATTTGTCTATTATTAGATTAGATAGGTCTTGGGTGGCTATTTTCCATAAAGGTTGTAGCAGGTCCATTTCCAGTGACAGTGAATGGGAATTTGCATTTCTCTGCCTCCTTCACAGCCCTGGACATGGCTGAATGATGTTAACCTGATGAATATAAATTATTTTCATCTATTTCCCTTAGAAGGTAGAAGCGGAGAGTCCTTTCTGTACATCTTTATAATGGCTTGTCCTTTTCCTGTTGATGTGCAGGACTCTTGAGGTATTGGGAATCGTGTCTGTCATGTGTGTTGCAAATATTTTGTCATAAGCCATTTTTGGTCTGCTGATCTTGTTAACGTCCAGTTCCTGTCCAGATTTATGCTGTTTTGCAAGGTTGCACTAGTAGCTTGCCTGCCATTTTCTGTCTTACGTTTTTCATTTACAGTTGTGAGAATTCTCCCATGCTCCTACATAACTTGTAAAATTATACCTTTAAAAGTCCAAGTGACAGCTCCTGGTATCGGTGGACTATAATTTACATAATCGCTACCTTTGGTTTGACGTTTAGTTTGCAGTACTCCCTCCCCCTTTTAAAGAAACATTAAAATGTTTTTTTACATCATTAATGTAAATGTTTTTTTTTACATCATTTTTAAAATCATTAACGTTTTTTAAAAAGAAAACATTGTAATGAATATCATGTGGATAGTGCCTGTTGACTTATTTCTGAGGACATATTCTCAGGAGTGGAGTAGCTCAGAACATTTGGGAAGGTTTTGCTCTAGCTATAGCCTTGTCTTTTAAAAATTTTTAATGTTTTTATTGAATTTTAGAGAGAGAGGAAGGGTGGGTGAGAGAAAAACATTGACTGGCTGCATCCTGCATGCCCCCTACTGGGAATGAGCCCCCAACCTGGGCATGAGCCCTGACTGGGAGTTGAACCGTCAGCCTTTCAGTGCTCGGGACGATGCCCAAGCAGTTGAGCCACACCGGCCAGGATAGCCTTGTTTTTAAAAAGGTTGGCTCAGTTCACCCTTCTAGCAGGGTCTAAGGATGCACATTGTAGTAGTAGTAGTAGTTGTTGTTGTTGTTGTTCAGAGTAGGTGATCGATGCATATAAGTGACAGTGTCTTCGTCCCTCAGTCAGTCTTGCAGGGCGGGAGACCGGGGGCCCAGTGTGGTGCTGGGAAAGGTGACTGGTAGTTACAATTGGTTAGATGATCCGGGAGCCTTGGATAAGGCTTCTTCCTAAAGATCATTAACTCTCTAACCCAGGGTTGAGGAACAAAGACTCCTGGTAGATTAGAATCTCCCTGGGGTCTAGGTGGGCCCTTTCACACATGGTGCAGGAGGCAGGGCCAGCCCACTCCAGTTAGCTTGCATACTTGGTGGGGGCGGGTTTGGAGAAAGGGCTCACACCCCTGGGTCAAAGAGGATGTAGTGGGGAAGGAGGAGCTTTGGGGCCTGTGGCATGAGGACGCTGGGATAAGAAGTTAGAGCTCCAGAGAAAGCCAGAGATGTATGTGGCGGCAGTGAAGGGGCTGGAATCAGCTCCAGTGGCTCAGTGGTAGAGCGTTGACCTATGAACCAGGAGGTCATGGTTTGATTCCTGGTCAGGGCACATGTGGGCGTGGGGCATGCAGAAGGCAGCAGATCAATGATTCTTTCTCATCATTGATGTTTCCTCTCTCTCTCTCTCTCTCTCTCTCTCTCTCTCTCTCTCCCTTTCTCTCTGAAATCAATAATATAAATATGACATAAAAAAAAGAGGCCAAATTCAGGAGCTTGGGTTGAAAATTGTCCCTGCCACTTCCCAACGTGCGACCTTGGGCCGCTCACTTAACTTCTGGGGTGCCGTTTCCTCATCGGTTAAGGTGGGGGTCGTGATCCTGCTGCGTGTCTCACCGAGTTGTGAGGAAGAAAAGGCTTAGCCAAGCTCAGCAGGCACTCGCTGTGGTTACGAAGGAGGGGCTGGCCCGTAAGGGACGATGGAGGACAGGTGAGTGGGATTTCTGCTGTGGCACCTCGCTTCTGGTTTATCATCTCCTTTCAACCTCTGGGCCCCTGCAGGCCTCGGCAAGACTGGAATGGACCCACCCCGAGCCCAGGGGTTCAGACACCGTCCCAGCATCCGAGACAATTCAGGTGAACTCGCCCAGTTGTTAGAGGGTGTTGGTAGGGTGCCCGGGTCTGGGCGAGACACGCCAGGGTGTCGGCTGTCAGCTCTGAAACTGGGCTGATGTGTGGGAAATCCCTTCCGCAGACTTCCTTTGTAGTTGAGGATTAGGGAGACTTGCTTAAGTACCTACGTCGACGGCATGTGAGCGCAGGTGGGTACGGACAACTTGTGAGAGCTGCTGACGTTTACATACTTGGGAAGTTACTGTAAACATGGTAGTCATTGAATTACTTAAAGGGATTTTTTTCTTTTATTTGTTCTCTTCTTTAATATTACAAAAGTTTTCCGTAATTACACTCTTCTGGAGGCCATCTCCTCGGCAGGCTGGGATTTTAATTTTCAGTCTCTTTTCTCCACATATCCTGAATGATAGAATTTTAAAAATGAGAATGGGAATCCTAGGAAAACATATTTATTTTTGGTTTTCATTTACTAGTGCATGTTGGATATGGCCCGTCTGGAATGAACAGGTATTTACTTGAAGATGAAATGCCAGCATGAGCCTCGTTAAGTAATTTGCTAATAATTGTTCCCTCTGGAGGCGGTTGGTGGTAGTCTTGTTTTTTAACCTCTGTGCGCAGGGGGGATCTGGGGGGAAAATGAGGCTTGAGTGGGGGGGACGGGTTGGGAGGGGCATGTCTTCTACCCTCTTAGATGCCCCTTGTAGGAGATGGGCCCTCCGAGGGTCAAGTTGTGCTTGTAGACAGAGCTCTCTCCCATTGGCCCCATGGCCTGGCCCCATTTGGTCAACAGTGTCTGAGAATCCCCTGAATGTCCTTGCCCTCCCTGGGCTTGACCACCTCTAGCTGTAAGGGAGGCAGGGGAAGTTAGCATTGTTTTATGATTCTTTAGAAAATCTGGCTCTCAAAAGAAATTTCAATCGGAAGGGAGTAGGGAAAGGGCAGTTGAGTAAGCCAGCCAAAGTGTCTGCCACACACTTATTATGTAATTAACTTTCCTCTAAACCCGTGGTCGGCAAACTGCGGCTCGCGAGCCACATGCGGCTCTTTGGCCCCTTGAGTGTGGCTCTTCCACAAAATACCACGGCCTGGGCGAGTCTATTTTGAAGAAGTGGCGTTAGAAGAAGTTTAAGTTTAAAAAATTTGGCTCTCAAAAGAAATGCCAGTCGTTGTACTGTTGATACTTGGCTCTGTTGACTAATGAGTTTGCCCACCACTGCTCTAAACCAATTCTCTCTCTCTCTCACTCACACACACACACACACACCACATAAAAATATCCGAGGCGGAAACCATGGCCTCGTGGTGACTATGCACTCTGAAAGGGCTGTCCTTTGCCGAGTAGGAGTTTTGTTGCCTGGCAAAAACCACCCGGCCTGGGAAGGAACGGTGGAGACAAGACGGCAGCTGGCAGGTGGAGGCATCAGATCAGGCTGCTGGCAGGTGTGCCTGCGCTGGCCTGGTCAGGTAGTTTGACCATTACACTCAGCCCTCCATTAAGGCTGATTGACTTGTTGTGGAGCTGGAGCAAGGAGGTGGGGCCAGAGAGGCGGTTGCCTCTCTCTAAGGGCGCTTGTCATTTTTCCTTCTTGATTCTGGAAGCTTAGGAAAAAGCCTCTTGCCATTCCTTCACAGATTAGAAAGGAGGCCAGATTGTTGCCAGAGGCACACCACATTCCCCCAATCCAAGAGGCCAGCCGTTGTGACGTGCATCTCAATTTCGGAGATGCGATGCTGTGGAAGTGGCCCGCAGAGCTTGTCGGATGCATTAATTATGGGAAACAAACTGATATCAAAAGTGGTAAGATGGGAAGAAACAGAGGTCTTAGAACCGATGCAATATGATAATGGCTTCCACTTCCCCCTCTTTCTCCTTCCCGTGGCTGTATGTTAATTCTTTCATTGTGGTGAGTTTGATGCTAAGTGCTGGGGACACGTTCGCGGCTCCCTCTGCTGCTGCGTTCCTCTGAACATCTTCACAACTGTGGCCTCCATGAGACAGGAAGGCCGCCAGCAGGAAGCGGGGATAGAGAAAGCACTGCACGGCGGTGGAGATCTGGGTTGGCCCCCGAGTTAGCCACGCTTAACTCCTGGTCCTCTGGGTGACGGTCTCCTTGGCTCAGGTCAGGAAGCCTCTTCATTCTGTGCCTCAATGTCCACATCTGTACAATGGAGAACAGTGATGGGACCTGCCTCCTCATAGGTTTGTTTGAGGGTTTAGACAAGTTGGCATCTGTGCCTGGGGCTGTTTAAGGATTCGCTATGATGGTATCTAAATCTCTCCAGAGAAATAAAGACATACCCTTTCCCTCAACCTTAAGTACCACCTGTTTCTTTGATTTGGGCTCCCCCGCATCCCCCAACCCTTTGTCAGTGCTGGCCAGAGAGGGTATCTTTGCTTTAGTATTTGGTCTGCTTTCACTTGAGCCCTACGTGGCAGTGCCTGCCCTCTGTACTGATGGCCTCCCACTCCGGTTCGTGACCGTGGGGTCATCTTCAGTGGAATCCCCTGCCCCCTTTGCTTAGCTCTTGCGTGCCTGAGAGCTTCCCAGTTTTCCTGTGGAGCACATTGCTCCTTTTCTTGCTATTTTAGTTATTTCCTCTGGACCTTGGCTCATCACTAGGGTTTTTGGGTCAAAGGAGAGGGGATGGCTCCGGCTGGGTTGGCTCGGTTGGAATGTCATCCTGTACATTCCAAAAGGTTGCAGGTTCAATCAGGTCGCACGTTTCTCTCTCACATCAATGTTTCTACCTCCCTCCCTCCCTCTTCCTCTCTCCCTCCCTCCCTCTAAAATTAATAAACATATCCCAGGGTGAGGGGAAAAAAAGGCGAGAGGATGGAGTCCTGGCTTTTCTTTGCATGGTTCTGGGGTTGCTCTAGTTTTAAATAGATTTATTCACCCCTCCTTTCATTTGTTGAAAAGCATTAATGAACACCTGGATGCAGGTGAATGAAAAGGATGTGGTCCTGCTTTGGGGAGATTACAGGTAGGAGGGAAAGAGACATTTAAACCTCAACAGGGAAGTACATAGTTGATGGTGTAGACTTCCAGAACATTTTCTGAGTGCCACAGACGGTTCTAAATCCATTGTAAGTGCGAATGACTTCGTCCCAACAATACGGGGCAGGGACTGTGATTACTCCCAACTTATGGGTGAGGAAGCAGGCAGAGAATGGTGAAGTCACCCAGTTAGTGAATGGCAGAGCCAGATTCAAACCCAGGCTGTCTGGCTCCAGAGTCTGCCTTATAAACATCTGGGTGCTGAAGGAAATACACAGGTTTCGGACCTGGTGAATAATGGGGGAGAAGGGAACTTGTGACAAGTGAGGACACTCCCCAGCCGGTGTTTCAGGCAACCCTGGAAGACTGAGAAGGAGGTTGCCAGGCCCAGGGCATTCCAGGGCCAGAACAGCTAGTCGAGGCCCCGAGGTGGGAAAGAAATGGGTGTTTGAAGAACAGTGGGGAGAACATTGCATCTAGAGCACCAGGGGCTGGGGTAGAGGGTTGTGGCTGATTTAGTAATAACTATCTATAGATATAAAAGCCTACGCGACCGTTATGACCGAACAACTGGAATGACCAGTCGACCAGTTGCTATGACGCGCACTGACCACCAGGGGGCAGATGTTCAACGCAGGAGCTGCCCCCTGGTGGTCAGTGAGCTCCCACAGCCAACCTCCCGTGGCCCCTCCCCCAGCCAGCTGGCCCCCAGATAGGCCTCGATTGCCGGTCAGGCCAAGGGACCCCACCTGTGCATGAATTTGTGCCCTGGGCCTCTAGTCTATATATATAAAATCCTAATATGCAAATAGACCGAATGGCAGAACAACCGAACAACCTGTCGCTATGATGTGCGCTGACCACCAGGGGGCGTGTGCGGAACATGGTGGGTGTCGGCAGTAGGCAGCAGAGTGCAGAACATGATGGGCATCGGCCGTGGTGGGATGGTGGAGCAGGTGAGTGGGGGTGCCAGACCAAGGCGGGGCGCCGGTTGCTGTCATTGGGGTGAGCTTCTGGTGGTTACTGAAAATTCTTTGCTTCTGTGTGCCATGGTCCCGCCGGGTGCTCGCACCTGCTGCCGGCGCTGGCCCCGCTCGCACCTGCTGACGGCACCTGGTGCCTGGCACCAGCCCCGATCTCTTGGCGCCGTCAGTGGGTGCGAGTGGTGGCTGCCAGCCCTGATCACCCCTCAGGGCTTCTCCACCTCGCCCTGCTCCTGAGGGGCAATCAGGACCGGCAGTCGCCACTCACATCCACTGCTGGCACCAGTCCCTCTTGCACCTACTGCCGGCACCGGAGCCACCGCTCGCGCCTGGTGCCGGCCCCAATTGCTAAGCACCGGCCCCGATCACTCGGTGCTGTCAGCGGGTGTGAACGGCAGCTGCCGGCCCCAATTGCCACTGAGGGCTTCTCCACCTCCCCCTGCTCCTGAGGGGCGATCAGGGCAGCAGCCGCTGGCACCTGCTGCTGGTACTGGCCCCAATTGCTCCGTGTCATCAGCTGGTGTGAGCGGGGCCAGCGTCATCAGCATCATCAGCACATGGGAGCGGCAGTGGCAGGAGCGGGGATGTGGTGGGAGGGGCCGGGCAGGGGCATAGAGGATGGGCCGAGACCCGCCCCTGTGCCTACCACAGCCTCCTAGCCCACAGTTCCTTTCAAGGTGCATGAATTCATGCACCGGGCCCCTACTAATATAATAATAACTAAACCCATATGGTCCCAGGCACAGCACAAAACATTTTCCATTTAATCCTCAAAACAGCTTTGTGAAGTTGGTAGACTGTTATCCTTATTTTAATAATGGAGAAACTGAGGCCCAGAGAGGTTATGGGACTTGCCTTAGGTCACCAGCTGATACGTAGCAGAGCTGGGATGGAATCCCAGCTGTTTGGCCCTAAGTCTGAGCTCTCAAGCATGGCACCATCCTGTGATAGGATTGTCTCTAGTTGTCACTGCAGTGGCTGTTATCTTTAAAATTAGCTATCGTGGATTGGTGGTATAATGGGAGAACTTGGGGTGGGCCACAGGGAGTCTTCCACAGGCTGTGCCAAGTGACTGCTAATTCTGGAGCACGACAGAATGAGAATCTCCTAGGAGGCCTTCAGCATTCTGGCATGTGTCTTTATGTGCTGTTGTTTTCACGCAAATAATGATGGCAGCAATAATAATGTGGACGGAGTAGCAGTAGCCAGTGGCTACCCTCTCCCCCATCATTGACTGTCAACAGTCCAATGAGAGATGAGTGGCTGACAGCCTGAGAGGTGGAGTGATTTCCTCAAGGCCGCACAGTCAGGAAGTGATGGTACTGTGCCCTCCACCGCTGGCGATTAGAGGTTCCTTCTTCAATACCGCCTGCTCCTGGCCCATCTCCACTGGATGCTGCCTGACAAGGATGGGAGAACAGTGCTCTCCCATCGGAGTAGAGGCACCTTGGGGTAGGGAGACAGCGAGCTGGGATGGTCCTGGGATAGAAGGCTCTGGGGCAGGCTTAAGGATGCCTCTGGGGAGTGTTGGCGCATGCTAGTGGCTTTCCCAGTTTCCTGTTCTCGGCTTTCTGTTCAAAAGATGGGCGTGAGAAGAGTAAGCCAGAAACTCCCTTTCGGTTTCACAGTTCCTTGGAGCTTCTGCAGCATGTGGATGAGGCAGCATTTTCCTGGTGAGACTCCTAAGTGAAGCATCGTTTTCCTTTGCTTACTTTGTTCTGGCCCTGGCCTGCCTTTTGGCTCTGGTTGTCACCCAGTTTCCTCTTGGCCCTTTATTCCACTTCTGGAGGTACTCACACACCTGGTGCAGGGACTGCCTTGGATCCTGCTGTGTGCTCCTCTTAGGACACGGTTCCCTCCTGTCTCCACGTTGGCACATCCTGGCATCTTGGCCTTTCTTAGATGTTACCTGCTTCAAGACGCCTTCTCTGAGCTCCCCAATGGAAACAACAGTAACACTACCCTTCCACTAAGAGTGGCTGCTGGGTACCCATCTATCTTCACATGCATGACTTGACCCAGATTTTCCCAGGGAGGCAGGACCTGCGGTGGTGAGCCAGCCAGGCAGCCTTCATTGATACCTATTTCTGTCACTCACAGGCTATGCTACCTTGGGCAACTTGCTATACCTCTCTGTGCCTTAGTTGCTTCCTTTGCAAAAGGGGACAATAGTGCCCACTTCAAAGGGTTGGGGTGAAGATGAAATAATGTGTGGCTGTAACCTTCATGATGACTGAAGAACGGGATTATTGTCCTTGCTGTGAGGTGAGGAAACTGAGTTTCTTCGCCTTGGCATTGTGAATTAACCCCTCTCCTCTTGTCATTTATGTGGCACATAATGCTTTAAAAAATTTTTTTTTATAGCCAGTTATGCACCCATCCTACCTCTTGTACAAGACCCTAAGCTTCTTGAGGGCTTCTGGAGGCCTGCTTTGAAACAAGAGTTGAATAAAAAACATGTCTTGGTTCAACTCTAGTTACAAAGCAGGCCTCAGTAAATGTGTTGAATGAATGGATGGCAGGTTGACGGGTCTTTAGGGTCACTAGGTATTGGTGGCCGGAGTGGGGCAGATGAATAAACTGTTAAGGTCTCAACCAGGGTGATTGTGCCCCCCAGGGGGCATTGACAGTGTCTAGAGATATTTTTGTTGTCATGACTTGTGGGGAGAATTGTTACTGGCATGTAGGGGGTAGAGGCCAGGGATGCTGCCAGACATCTTACCATGCACAGAATAGAGAATTATCAGGCCCTAAATGTCAGTAGTGCCAACAGTGAAACCTTGGGTGAAGGGGACGTGTATCTAGTTACAAGCAACATAGTTAACGGGAAAAGACATCACATTTAAATGTTTTTTAACAAATGCAAATATGTCCTTTCTAGATGATGTATCTCTTACTGAGTTGATGAAATGGGGTCTTTGTGTATTTATTAATTTTTTTGGACCAGGTACTTACGACAGCATACGTAAGGTGAAAATTGCACACAGTCACAATGACCCTGGGTCTTATTCATCTTTTTTTAACAGGTTTATTGAGATATATTTCACATTCCATATAATTCACTCACTGAGAGTGTACCATTTGGCAGCTTTGTAACAGAGTTGTACATCCATCACCACAATTTTGAAACATTTCCATCACCCCACTTAATCATCTGTGTGCTCCTTTTTTTTTTTTTTAATATGTTATTGATTTTTTTTTTTAAAGAAGAAGGGAGAGGGAGAGAGAGAGAAACAAGGATGAGAAACACCAATTGGCTGCCTCCTGTGAGTCCCCTACTGGGGATTGAGCCTGCAGCCCGGGCATGTGCCCTGACGTGGAAATGAATCAGGGACCTCTTGGTGCATGGGACGATGCTTAACCAACTGAGCCACACTTGCTGGGCCATCTATGTGTTCTTAAGATCTGGCAGGGTGTGTGCCTGGTGTGGTGACCACAGATGTTGGCTGCATCCAATTTACAGTTTGCTGAGACTCACTCTGGTCTCTCACAGATCCCACAGGCACTTCCTGAGTATTGCCACGTGCCAGGAGCTGCAGCAAGTGGGAAGCAAAACGTGGAGGGGCAAAACCTGGGCATTCACTGCCCTTGTGGAACTGACAGTGGGGAGAGAGCGAGATACAGAAAATATAATGTGTAAAATAAATGGCATCAGATTGAGGCATATGAAATTGTTAGCACCCAAAGATTTTGGACCTGTATCTGGGGTTGGCAGACTTTTTATGTAAAGGGCCAAGTGGTAAATACTTTGAACTTTGCAGGCCAATAGGCAACATGGAGTGACTGCCCTTGGCATTAGGCAAATCATCTGTTTTACATTTTACATTCCTACTTTGGCGTCTGTACAAAAAGCAGGCAGAGGGCCAGGTGTGGCATGTGGGCCGGGGTTGGCCAACCCTTGACCTACACAAATGGCATTTCATATGGTTTGTCCAGGCATATATATTATACATAATGTATTGTGTACTATGTTCTATATTCCTTAACATATATAAAGTATTAAATAAGATAATATTATGTAGAAAATATCAACAAATAGCGGAAAGACATATTTAACATTATGGCCAGTGCTCTGCATGAGATGTACGTAGTCCCATGAGATGGTTAAGTGAGGAATTTGACATGTTGAGAAGGGTGTGGGGAGGTGGGGGATGCCTCTGAGGTGAAGTCAGAGGAGAAGGTCTTCTGACAGAGGGAACTGACTGTGCAAAGGCCCTGAGGCAGAGAGTGGTATAAGAACAGTGAGCTGGGGCTGGACCTGGAGACTGCAGTGAGGAGTTGGGGCAGAGTACGATGGGATTAGGGTTGCAGTCTGAAGCTATCCTCTTGGCTGTTGTGTGGAGGGTGGACTAGAGGGGAGCCGACAACGTTTGGGGGCTGGGATAGTTGTCCAGGTAACTCGAATAAATATTTGTCAGGTGTGGGACAGAGTGAATCACCTATCTTCTAGTGGTGTGTCACTTTTTTCTTATTTAGCATTAACCAGAGGGTTTTGTGTTTAGCAAAAATTGTGGCTGTGTTGTACTGCAGCAAACCCCATGCTGCCAGTTCCCTGATGATTTCCCTGCCTTCCAGTGGTTAGATGGGCATTGTCCAGTAGAAATATAGCACCACCAGCCCCGCGTGGAGTTTTAATTATCTAGTAGCCACATTAAAAAGAAAAGGGTGAAATGAACAACACTGGTGTCCAGGAACCCGAGTTTATATTATTTTTGTTTCTTGCAGCGTTATTGAGATATAATTGACAACATTGTGCCTGCCACATGTTAAGTGTGTAAGTCTAAGGTGTACAGTGTGATGATTTGATCCACGTATATCTGGTGAAATGATCACCACAGTAAGGTTAGATAACACATCCATCCCCTCACATAGTTACCATTTTTGTGTGTGTGTGGTAAGAACATTTAAGATCTACTTTCTCAGCAACTTTCAAATATATAATAAAGTATTGTTAATAGTCATCATGCTGTACTTTAGATCCCCAGAGATTATTCATCTTTTAACTCTTTGACCAACATCTTCACATCCCCCTCCCCCGAGCCACCACCATTCTCTCTATTTCCATGAGTTCAGCTTTTCTATTTTATTATTTTTTTAAATATGTTTTTACTGATTTCAGAGAGGAAAAGAGAGGGAGAGAGAAGAGAAACATCAATGATGAGAGAGAATCATTGATCGGCTGCCTCCTACACTCCCCACACTGGGGATTGAGCCCGCAACCTGGGCATGTGCCCTGACCGGGAATCGAACTGTGGCCTCCTGGTTCATAGGTCGGCAATCACTGAATAGCTGGCTGGGTGAGTTCAGCTTGTTTAGATGTCACATATAAGTGAGATCATACAGTATTTGTCTTCCTCTGACTTATGTTACTTAGCATAATGCCCTCAAACTTTATCCATATTGTTGCAAATGACAGGATTCTCCTCTCTTTTATGGCTGAATAATATTCCATCATATATATGACATTTTCCTTATCCATCCATCAACAGGCAGTTTGTTTTCATGTCTTGGCTATTATGAATCATGCTGCACTGAACATAGGGGTATAGATGGTCTCTCTGAAATAAATGATGATTTCATTTCTTTTGGATATATTTAGTGATGTTTTAAAGACTAAATTCCCATAGGGGTTACTGGGTCAGCATTAATGTTTATTATTTCTTATGATTCTCACTGTGTATCTCTAGGTTATCACACTTAACCTGGGCCACATTGTTCCCCACCTGTGAGGCTTATGAGCGATTAAATGAAGACTTGTTGGTCTTCAGGTCAGGCGTTACTGTGCGTGTTCCTTGTTTTGTTTTTAGCTGAGTGATTTCTAAGGGCATTCATTGGGTCATGGTTGGGAATAGCAAAAGATTGGCAGCAACCCAAGTGGCGGGCAGTGGGGACCGGGGTCAGTACACTTCCACTCCTTTAGTGGAGGAGTGGGGATGCTTTCAGAAAGAAGACAGCGGTGAAAACAAGGCCAGTCTCCAAAATCCAGTTTTTAAGTGAAAACATCAAGGTCTAGTTGGCATCATACCTCTTGTGTAAAGAAAGGGACAACTAAGAGTGCCTAGTTGTATTTGCTTGTATTTGCATAACAAATATCCAGAAGGATACAGGAGAAACTCACAAATGTCCTTTCCTTGTGTATAGGGAGGGGGTACATGGGACTGGGCAGAGAGCACTGGGGGAGAGGGAGGCAGAGCAACACTCACACACACCCACATATTGAAATTTGAGTTGTGTATTGCCTAGTAGAGTGAAATTGAAAAATAAATTTGTATTTTCCCATTTTCCGTTGTTCCCAGCTCCTGTCTTTCAAAAGCAGTTACTAAGCAGCTGCCCTGCAGGGGAGACAGGGACGTGAGCCTGCCCTGGGAGAGAGCAGGTGCTTCGGGCTGAGTTTGACTCAGGGAGGGTGAGGGCAGGTGAGGCAGGGCCCGCACAGGGCTGTTGAGCAGGAATGCGTGTCAGCTTGGTGAGGGCACAATCAGCCCTTGTTTCCTGCTGGCTCTGTCTGTATTGCCTGCTGTATGGGCTTCCTGTGGCTGCTGTAACAAATCACCACAAACTTATGGCCTAAAGCAGCACAGACTTATTCTCTTCAAGTCTGGAGGTTAGAGGTCCAGAATGCAGTGCCGGGTTTGCTCCTGGAGGCGCTCGGGGAGAACCCACTTCCTTACCTTTTCCAGCCGGTAGAGGTGGCCTGCATGGCGTCGACCTCTCCTTCTGTGACTCTGACCCTCTAGCCTCCCTTTCTTCCCTGATTCCAGGAGTCACACCTGGATAATCCAGGATGATCCCCCATCTCCACGTTCTTAACTGAAGCACCTCTGTAACGTCCCTTTTGCCGTGTACGGTAACATTCTCACCCATTCTGGGGATGGGCGTGTGGACATCTTTGGGGGACTCTTCTGCCTGCTGTACCTGGCCAGCATAGTTCCTGGCACATAGTAGGGGCTCAAAACATCTTTGTTGGACGAAAGAAAGAATCATTTGGAAATGATTCTTGGCTGGAAATGTGGAAGGGACATAGCAAGAGATGGACCTGGAAGTAATCACAGTAATGGCAGGGGCATATATTGAGCACCTTCTGTGTGCTCAGGCTCAGGCTTAATTAAATGTGTATTTGCATCTTCTCAGTAGTGTTCCCACTTTACAGATGTGGAAACTGAGGCTTAGTTGCTTGCCTAGAGTGACGTGGTGAGGAGCTTGACATCCCATCTACCTGATGAAGGCTGTGTCTGGGAAATGATTCTGTGAAAATAGGGCTTCTCAGTCTTAGCATGATTGACATGTGGAGCTGAGTAATTCTCTGTTGGTGATGGGGGTGGGGGGATCTGTCCTGTGTATTGTGGGTGTTTAGCAGCATCCCTGGACGCTACAGGCAAATGCCTCTACCTCTACCCTCACCCCAGTCGTGATTCCAGAAATGTCTCCAAATGTTGTCAGATATCCCCTGGTGGTGTTGGGGAACTTGCCTTTGGTCGAGAACCACTATGTGAAAACATAAATAAGATGATGACACAGCAAACCCATGGTCCCCAAGTCACTCTTGAGTGAAAATCAAAATCCATACAATGGCTTGTGACTCTCACACTGTCTATCCCTGCCTGTCCCCACCTTCCTCCCTGACTTCATCTCCCATTTCTGTGGAGTCATATTGGCTTCTCTGTTATTGTTCCAAAGTGACAGACATGCTCCTGCTGTTTCCTCTGCTCTCCGCTAAGATTCTTCCTCCAGGTGGCTTATTCCCTTGTTTCCTTCAACAAGTACACCTTTTCAGCGAGGACTTCTCACTTCTCTGAGCCTTTTCTTTTTTTTAATCATTTCTCTCTTTCTCTCCCTCTCCCCCTTCTCTCTCTCTCTCTCTCTCTCTCTCTCTCTCACACACACACACACACACACACAGATAATAAAAGAGTAATATGCTAATTAGACCGAACAGCCAAATGACCTTCCTGACGACCTTCCGGATGAAGCCAGGGCTGCAAAGGCCAAGGCAAGCCACTGCAGCTGCGAGGGCTGAGCCCCTTGCATGAATTTCGTGCATTGGGCCTCTAGTATCCTATATAATAAAGAGGTAATATGCAAATTAACCCTCTCGTCGTCACAAGATGGCTCCTCCCACAGCAGAGGCGAGGTTCCCATAACACAAGATGGCTTCACCCACAGTGGAGGCGGGGTTCCCGTAACGAGCTGTAATGAGCAATCAGCAGGGACCTGAGGCTGCGCCCCCCAGCCCCAGTGCCGGACCTGGGGACTTCAGGCCGCACCCCTGAGCTGGCACCGGGCCAGGGGACCTCAGGCTGCACCCCCCGCCCTTGCCCAGGCCAGGGGACCTCAGGCCGCGCCCCCTGCCCTGGTGCTGGGCCGGAGGACCTGAGGCTGCACCCCATGCCTGGCGGGGCTTGACGGGGGTGGGGCCAGCTGGGTCTGGATCTCGCCCAATGGGGGTCAGGCTGGCCAGGTCTGGGTCTCGAGCGATTTTGAGGTGCATGCGGGTGGGTGGGGATTTGACTCTGGGTCCCATGGCATGCCCCAGACTCTGACAGGAGGAAGATTTTCATATACATCAGGGGTCCTCAAACTTTTTAAACAGGGGGCCAGTTCACTGTCCCTCAGACTGTTGGAGGGCCGGACTATAGTTTAAAAAAAACTATGAACAAATTCCTATGCACACTGCACATATCTTATTTTGAAGTAAAAAAAACAAAACGGCAAAAACACCCGCATGTGGCCCGCGGGCTGTAGTTTGAGGAAGCCTGATATACATCTTACTAATTTTCTTTCATCTCTGACATTTCTATTATAGAGAAAGGGCAAATAGCAATATTAAAATATTTCCTCTAGTTAATTCCCTTTTAATGGACACGAATGTCGTGCACCGGGCTACTAGTATATACATATTACATCTGTCTATCATCTGTTCGATCTATCTTTTATCTTGTTTCCTCCTGGTCTTCTCTCCTCGGTCTGTCAGCTCCAGGGCAGGCCCTTTGTTCACGGCTGTGTCCTCAGCACCTAGAAATAGCGCTCAGTAAATGGATAAATGCTGTGAGTTCTGCCTACTGCTGTGTCGCTGGACACACTCCTGTGCGTGGCACATGCCCAACCCCTCGAAGTCCCTGGAGAGTGACCTGATGGAGGATTTGGTGAAGCTCCAGAGTCTGATAAGAGGAGAGGAAGTGGCTAGAGATGAACTCAGGAAATGGTTGGGGCTGGGTGTGCCTTGTAGGGGCCTCACAGTACTTGCGGGGACAGTTCGGGGCAGGTCGGATCAAGCTGCCCTCTGCCGACACCCGGGTACTTGTAACAGGCAGCCGTGGCTGTTTTCCCGGCACTGGAGGTCCTGTAAAGACAGGTGTCTTGGTTTTGCATGTAACTCCTGTCCCTTTCTTACAAAGGAGTTCAATTCTGCATCCTGGGCTTGAGGATCCAGGAAGGATTTGGGGCTTTTGCCTGGGCAGGGCCATGCCCTGCCTTTCTGGGCACTGGGGGTAAGGTATGGATACTGCTGAGCCCCCCCAATATTTCTGGACTTTCGTCTTAGCTCTGGTGAGTCAGAGGATGAGGGAAGGTCACAGCTCAGTCCAGCAGTGGGCAGGAGACATCCCTGCCAGCGCGATGCTGGCACAGGTGCCCGTCTCCCCCTGTGCCACAGGCAGCTGGTTGACCTTTCAGGAGATCCCTTTCAGGGACGGTGGTGGGCAGACGAAGGCCCCATGCTGGCTCTGTAAACAGATTAGTGTCCAGCAGCCCAGCGTGTCCCCTGACATAATTGTGGCTTTCCAGCTTCCTTTTCTTAGCTTTCCTTGGCTTCGGAGCCTCCCCTTGCCCCCTGCAGGGGATCTGGCACCTGGGCTGATTTTGACTGTGACTTTATAGATGGTCTGTTGCCTGGCCCTGCGCCCCTCCCCGACGGCCCAGTCCTTGGCTGTGCCCTGCAGCTCTCCTTCCCCCACTTTGTAGAAGATTTTGATGGGGCTCTGGAGCCAGCCGCTCTGGGTTGCAGTGTGGGCTCCACCAGATCCTGCCTGTGTACCTTTCAGCAAGTCTTCTTACCTGTGTTTGCCTGTGTGTCCCTCTCTAAAATGGGATGAAGGCAGTACCTACCTCATAGGCTGCACGGGACAATGCTCCAACCAACTGAGCCACACTGGCCAGGGCTGATTTATGTTTTGATGTGAGTCTTTGGAGGGCAGGGACTATCTGATTTATCTCCATATCCCCCATGATTGGCCCAGACCTTGGCACATGGTAGGTGCTCGATAAGTACTCATTGCATGAATGAATGAATGAATGAATGAATGAAACCTGTGCTTGGCCAGGAACTCAAACTGGAAACTTTGGGTTATCTCATTTAATCCTCCTGATAATTCTATAGTAGGTGGGTCCTAGAATTAGTCTCATTTCACAGAGGAAAAAACCCCAGGCCTAGTGAGGCCATTCTGTTGGGGTAGTGGGGACGATTTTACCTCCAGGGGACATTGGCAATGTCTGGAGACATTTTTGATTGTGACAACCGGCTGTGTATGCCGCTTGCAGTTCATGTGACCTCACTTTCTGTTACATATAAAATGGGTTTAATATTACCACCTGACTCTCTGAGTTGTTTGGGAGGATTAAACTTGATGTGAGGTCCTGGCATCTATTGGGTATAGAGGTCAAGGATGCCCTCAACATCCTATAAGGCACAGGACAGCCCCTCAAGACAAAGAATATTCTGGCTCCAAATGTCAGTAGTGCCGAGGTTGAGAAACCCTGCTCTCTGACACATACTGACCCAGACCTTGAATGTTGTGTGTTCTGAAGCATCGCCGTGTATTGCTCACTTTGGGTAGACGGGCGGGAGGGATTGTAGACTGGTTCTGTGTCTGAGTGTGGACATTCTTCTCCATTCTGCACAGAGGAGCTTGGAATTCCTAAGGCCTGAGCATATTTAGTTGATGTCCTGCCTCAGAGAATGTTGCCTTACAAGATGCCTCAGGCTGACCGGTGAGGCCATTCGCTTTGCAAAGTCTGTAGAGTCCCAGCCACCTGGCTGAGAGGTGGTGGAGCCAGGAGTTAAGAGCTCAGTGTCATGAATAGAAGAAGATATTTGCTGATTATATGTCTGATAAGGGGTTACTATCCAAAGTTTATAAAGAATTCATACAACTAAAAACACACACAAAAAAACAAAAAACAATCCAATAAAAAAGTGGGCAGAAGACCTAAATAGACACTTCTTCAAAGAGAACATACAGATGGCCAATACACATATGAAAAGATGCTCCACATTACCAATCATCAGAGAAATGCAAATTAAAACCACAAAGAGGTATCACCTCACACCTGTCAGAATGGCTATCCTATATAATAAAGGCATAATATGCAAATCGACCGAACGGTGGAATGACCGGTCGCTATGACGCACACTGACCACCATGGGGCAGATGCTCAACGCAGGAGCTTCCCCTGGGTGGTCAGTGCACTCCCACAGGGGGAGCGCCGCTCAGCCAGAAGCCGGGCTCACAGCTGGCGAGCACAGCATTGGTAAGGAGCGAGGGGTCCCGGATGGTGAGAGCCCCAGACTGTGAGAGCCCCAGACTGTGAGAGCCCCAGACTGTGAGAGGGATGTCTAACTGCTGGCTCAGGCCCGGGCCTTATCTGGCAGGTGGACATCCCCCGAGGGGGGCCCTGGACTGTGAGAGGTGAAGGCCAGGCTGAGGGACCCCCCACCCCAGTGGACAAATCGCATGCACTGGGCCTCTAGTCATTAATACGTCAACAAATAGCACAGCAAGTGTTGGCGGGTATGTGGAGAAAAGGGTACCGTTGCGCGCTGTAGGTGGGGATATCCGGAGGAGCACTTTGTGAAGTGTATGATTGTCTGACCACTGTGCTGGATACCTGAAACTAATGCAAAATAATACTGAATATAAACTGTAATAAAAAAGTTACTACAGGAGGATGACTACCAAAAAGGTATAAAGATTCATATTCTTAATTTGATAAAGTATAACTAATTAAAAAAAAAAAAAAGAGCTCGGTGTCAGACTCTCCGTGGGTTCAAATCCCGGCTCTGCCTCTTCCTGGCTCTGTGAGCCTGAGCTAGTTCTTCACCTCTCTGGGCCTCAGAGTCCTCCCCTGAATAGGCGGAGTTCTAATAGTCTTAAATGGACTCATGCTTGGAAAACAGGACCGTTCCTGGCCTGGCAAATACTGCTATTTTAAGTGCCCAATAA
Source organism: Eptesicus fuscus (assembly GCF_027574615.1). NCBI lineage: Eukaryota > Metazoa > Chordata > Mammalia > Chiroptera > Vespertilionidae > Eptesicus > Eptesicus fuscus. The sequence goes on from NC_072476.1 coordinate 23,075,148, forward strand.
ATATGTGCTTTCTCTTTGTTCCCAGCTCAGCATTAAGAAATTTCTGCCTCTTAAATTCCTGCTGATGCTGTTTATTTATTTAAAGTGTGAACTCGTTGTGTTATTGTTATTATTATTTTAGGGGGAATACATGCTGAGTAAAAAATTCAAACAGTACAAAAGATAATAAAACAAAAACGAATAGTTGCTTCCTCTTACCAGCTTCAGCCCTACCCTGTGGAGATAATCACGGTTAGCTTTTGTTTTTCTTGTCTCCTTCTAAGAAAATTTCCCTGCCTACACCAGCATCTGAATACCCTTTAATGCTCATTTTAAATGGGAACCATAGTATATGTACGATATTTTAAAAATGGAACTAAAAAAAAAACCACACCACCACCACCAACACAAAAACATGAAACTAGTGCATTTTCTATGTAAATAGAGGCATCTCCACTTGGATTGAACTTCCTGGCTGTGTATGCTGCTTGCAGGTTAGTGACTGGGCCTCGGTATTTGTATCTGTAAAATGGGTTTAATTATAGTGCCCATCTCCCAGAGTTGTTTGGGAAGCTTAAATGTGATGTAAAGCACTTAGCTCAGTCCTGGCATGTGCTACTAAGAACTTTAATCCACCCTCACTCTTTTCTTTCCATCAGTGGAGGCACATGTTTCTTCATTTCCTTCAGGTCTTTGCTCAAATGTCATCTTGGCCCAGAGGCTTTTTCTGTCCACCTGACATAAAAATAGCAACCACTTCCACCATTATTCTCTGCCTTCTTTTATTCTTTTCCTGGGCACTTCTTGCCATGAGACATACATATAGCTTACCTGTTTAGTATCTGCCTCTGATGATAGAATGATACTCTGTGAGACTGGAAACTTTATTTACCTTCAAGTGGTATTGGCACGTAGTAGTGTCCTGATTAAATAATTGTCCACTGAGGGATAGAAACCCGACTATTGCAAGTTATTGAGATGATTGAATTGGAAAATGGATGTTCAAACACCAGTGGAATGCCTGGTGCATGGTAGGTCTTTGTTTCTAAATAGCATAGGAGCAACTCTGTCTCCCAGACATCAGTGACACTGAGCAGCAGTTCAAATTCATAATCATGTCCTCTGCCTGTTGTCCACCTGTCCTCCTCTGCAGCATCCCCTCCTGTCCTGGCTGGGTTCTGATCAGGGCTGTTTCCCTGGTCTCCCCGCAGGCCCTGACCACATGTCCCTCTGGAAGCTGTGTTAGTCAGGCTGGAGCAGCAGGGGTGGGGCAAGTACTGCAGAGGCCCTGGCTGAAGCATGACTGGGCTGAGAGAGCCGGTCAGCATCAGGGTTAGTTGGCATGAGGCCACGTCTTGGGCCTGCCCAGGGCCACTGCTTGCCTGTACCTGGCATGATTCTGGTGGCTTCTGGATCTGATCCCACTGAGAGGAGCGATGGTGCCCCTGGGATGTCATAGAATGTTTAGGGTGGACCAGTGTCACACTGAGGGAGCAGAATAGGGTAGGCAGAATAATGGCCCCTCCAAAGATGCCCACAGCATAATCCCGGGAATCTGTGACTGCGTTAGTTACATGGCAAAGGGAGTGAAGACTGCAGATGGAATTGAGTTTGCTCATTGGCTGACCTTGCGATGGGAGATGATCCTGGATTATCTGTCTGGGCCCAAGCTCATCACAACGGTCCATGTAAGTGGAAGAGGGAGGCAGGAGGGAACCAGTGAGATGGCAGCATGAGAAGATGGCTGATACTGATGGCTTTGAAGGTGGAAGATGGGGCCATGAGCCCAGGCATGTGGGTGACCTCTGGAAGCTGGAAAAGGCAAAGAAATGGAGTCTCCCTTAGAGTCTCCAGAAAGAACACAGCCCTACCTGCTCACACCTTGATCTTGGTCCACTGAGACCCATTTCAGATTTTTTACCTCTGGAAGGGTATGATGAAAATTGTGTTGTTTTAAGGTGCTAAGTTAAAAAAAAAAAAAAAATATATATATATATATATATATATATATATATATATATATATAAAATTGATTTTTTACAGAGAGGAAGGGAGAGGGATAGAGAGTTAGAAACATCGATGAGAGAGAAACATCAATCAGCTGCCTCCTGCGCACCCCCCACTGGGGATGTGCCGGCAACCAAGGTACATGCCCTTGACCGGAATTGAACCTGGGACCCTTCAGTCCGCAGGCCGACGCTCTATCCACTGAGCCAAACTGGTTAGGGCATGATGCTAAGTTTATGGTAATTTGTAGCAGCAGCTATAAGTAACTGGTTCTGAACGTCATGGTGGTGATTTGAGGACTCAGATCTTCCTCTTGGCCCAGATTCCCCATGAGCAGGAGCACGTGCTCCTGAAAGCCCTGTTAAAATGTATGCATTGCCCATCACCAGGAGCCAGGATGGAGGTTGGGGACTCAATCAGGCTTCCCACGTTTGAGCCCCATCCTCATCACTTATTACTTGGGTGATCTTAGGCAAGTTATTTGACTTCTCTGTTCTCAGTTTCCTGGGGATCAAAACAACCTTCCTTGCCCTTACCGGGTGGCTCAGTTGGTGGGAGTGTTGCCCCATACACTGAAAGGTTTGGGGTTTGATTCCTGGTCAGGACACATACCTAGGTTGCAGGTACTATCCCGGGTTGGGGCGCATACGGGAGGCAACCAATCAATGCTTCTCTCTCATTGTAGGGAGCAGCTATAGGATTAAGCCTCGGAATGACCAGTTGGCAAAGCCACAAACAAGTCCCAGCTTAGAGGGCACAGCCCTCTTAGCATAATTAAGCTTGATCTTGTGATGCTCCCTAGATCCTTCCTGGGTAGCTAATGGGCTGTGGAAGGTGCAGCAAGTGCTGCCAAAACAAGTGAAACTCACAAGAACATTGTAACTATGGTGACCACTACCTTGTTTACCTCTGGCTATAAAATAAAGGCTCAGCTTGCCTTCAGGATCTTTTCTCTGTGGCCTCAGCCAGGCACAGGAGATCCACCTAGACCCAGCTTATTCTCTTTGTCTTTTCTTCAATCCTTCACCGCCCTCCCTCAGGCTCGCCGAACCCTTGGCTGTGCTGGCACGGCACATCACATCAAATGTTTTTCTTTCTCCCTTTCTAAAATTAATAAAAATATTCTTCATGAGGATTAAAAAAACAAACCTCCCTTCTAGGTGATCATGAAGATTAAGTGAGTTATTCACATAAAATGCAAGGAACAGTGCTTGGTACATTGTGCTCAGTTAAAGCTAGCTGGTATTATTTTCAGTAATAATATAAGATCATATTAAGACTATAATGCTATAAACTTCTTTTATTTTTATTACTGTCAGAATTAAGATTACTGTTAATAGCTCTTTATAGAGCGTGACTATAGACACGGAGCTGAACCCTTGTGTATGTAATTTTATTTATTCTTTAGAATAGCTTTTGGAGGTAGGTATTCTTAGCCTTAGTCATAGTCATAGTCATAGTCATAGTCATAGTCATAGTCATAGATGAGGCTCAGAGAGATTGAGTAACTTGTCTAAGGTCACCCAGTGGATAAATAGAGAAGAATGCTGGACCTGCAAGAAAAGGGATAAGGGGATAAACACAGTTGATCAGAATTTGTATTACTAGGATACTTTGTATTGTGAGAGCAAATTCATTTTCAACTTGCGTGAACAATAAAGTGAATTTATTGGGAAGTCCAGTGGGAGGGTGGGCTGCAGGTGAAGCTTGATCCATCTGCCCACCATTACACTTAGCACCAGTTTTTTCATCTCCATCTTTTATGATGTCAGCCTCATTCTCACACTGGCATGGGGGCGGCTCCCTCCCTTCCCCCTCCCAGCACTCGGTGCTTCCCTTGTAAATGGCTGAGACACCTGTAAACTCCACATCTTCACCCTGAAACTTTGGGGACAAGAGAGGATGTATCCTTGCTGTGGTTGGCTCTATTTGGGCCAAGTGCCCATTTTTTTTTTTTTTTTTAAATTCTCACCTGAGGATATTTTCCCATTGCTTTTAGATAGAGTGGAAGGGAAGGTTGGGGGTCGGGCAAAGAGAAACATCGATATGACTGAGACACATCGATTGGTTGACAGAGGCCAGGGAATCAAGTCTGCAACTGAGGTATATGCCCTTGATGGAATTGAACCCGAGACCCTTCAGTCCACAGGCCAATGCTCCATCCACTGAGCCAAACCTGCTCGGGCTCAAATGCCCATTTTTGAACTAATCAGCAGCTTGTGAGTAAAGGACTCTGCTGATTGGCTGATGCTAATGAGGGCCTGAGTGTGTGGCTGAGAATAGAGGGTTTGTTTATGAATGAGAGCCTGGGGCTGTTGCCAGAGAAGGAGAAATGTGCACGGGGTTTGGGGTGGGGACGTCATAGACCCACTGCAGCATGGCCTTGGGGAAGATGTCTTATTTCCCGGTGCCTCAGTTTCCTCATCTGTGAGATGGGGCTAACAGCAGTGTCCCTTGCGAGAACTGAGTAGCGTCCTAGGTGTAGGAGACTTGGAGCAGTGCTCAGAACATGTTGGTTGTCATTATTCCGCCCAGAGAGAGAAGGGTGTGAGAGGACACGCGATAGAAATTTCATGAACTTCCAAAGCTCGTGGGCCAAGCTGGTGTGGACTTGTTCCCCAGATCCTGAATGTCAGGGCTGAGGGCAGGGGGACGTAGACGGTGACGAAGCTGTGGTGTCCTGTGAAGAGAAGCCTCTGTCCGGGCATTCTGGGGGTGCACTTTCTCTATTGACAAGCCCTGAGCCAGGTCCCCCCCCGGAGTGCAGTGCCTGGGCCAGCGCTGGGGACTGTTTCCTGGACTCACGTTTCCTGGGCTGAATTTCATTTCCTGGCAGCTGGGGGTGGACGGAATCAGAGCAGAGGCTCCATCAGCCTGGGCTTGGGGGTAGAGAGTGAAGGCAGACTCGTCCTTCCTTAATCCTTAAGTCTTATAATTAGGTCTTCAGCGTTTGTTCCCCCTCCCCGCCCCCCCACACTGCTTGTCTCCGGGAGTTTGGACAGTGGAGACATCCAGGTCCCAGCCAGCGAGGGACATGCAGAAGGTCCCCCACACTCTTATCTTCGCTGCTGTGACAGTTGTGGTCAGGGCCACCGTTGGCTGGGAAGGAGCAGCGACCGGCCGTGTGGGGGCTGGGGGTGGGACAGCCTGCGTCGGCTGCACGCTGCAGCAGTGAAAGTTCACGTTCACGGTCTGTTTCCCCTTTTCAGGCTCCCCCCCCCTTCCTCGCTCCATCTCCGCCCTCTGGGTCAGGGGTGGGCATCCGGCTTTGCACAGGAAGCTGCCCCCTGAAGAGGAACCGCCTTCCTTTGCTAAGCATTTCTCTGACCCCTCCTTCCGGGCCGCATCCTCAGATCCCCGATTTCCTCTTGCTCACTTCTTAGCTTCAGCTCTTCTGTGTCCTTTCAGCTTCCTGACTGGGCAGTGCCTGTGGGAGTAGTGGGGACTGTTACTAATTATTAGTATCTGCTACTTATAGTTAAGTGACCTGCCCAGGTTCACATAAGGTCAGGGCCTAAATTTTAATCCCTATTCACTCGACCAGAAAGCCAGGGGTCAGTGCTAGGTTGTACTTGGATGGATTGTTATGTTTTAAAAAGTAAAGTAGGAAATAATGCCCGGGGGTGGGGCATGGCTTGGGCCACTTGTTTACTTAATAACCCCTGGGGCCTGCTGGGTAGCAGGATAGTAGTCACAGGTAAATACAGCATGGACCTGGCACTGAGGTCCTTGCATGGTCCTTGCAGGACAGAGGTGTTGACAGACATGTGAGAAAACCATTGCCGGGGAGGAGAGGGTGTCTCATGGTTTGGGGAGGGAGGGGGAAGGCTTCTTAAAAGAGGTACCTGAGTTGGGTTTTGAAGGATGAACAGGAGTTTGTTGTGATGGAAAGACATTGCAGGGTGAGCACCTAGCAAGAGATATGCCACAGAACCACTCATTTGACTATGAGCTGGGTAGAGACCATGGCCTTCCTGAGTCTCCAGTGCCTTGAGCAGAGCCTGACACATGCCTGGCAAATGCTTATTTGAGTGAAGGCCTCAGTTGACACATTGGGGAAAAGGGCAGGAGAAACTGTAGAAGGGACAGATGGAGCTTGAATGTGGAAGGCCTCATGAACCATAGCAGGAATCAGCTCTCAGAGGTAAGAGGGAGCCATGGGAGGAGAGAGAGCAATCGGATCTGTCCCATATATTAACATATGTATTAAAGTCTATGAATTTTCCTCTCAGCACCTGAGTGCTTTTATTTATTTTTTAAATTTGTTTTTTCAAGTTCACTTCTAAAAAGTGACCTTACAAATAAGCGTCTTTGTGTGTGATGGGAGGCATGTACCAGTTATTTATTCACGGATGCATTTTTTGTAAGAGCACCCCAATGCCCATTCAGCAGGAGACTAATTAAGAAAGCTAAGTCCTATAGTGGAGTGTATATCAGCCAGCACAGAGAAGGAGGGAACTGTTCATGTGCAGTGCAGGAAGGTCTTTAAGACCCATTATGAAGAGAAAAAAAGCAAAAGCAAGGTACAGAACAGTAAATGGAGTATGCTTCCTTCCATTTGATAACAGGAAATATATATTTACTAGAGGCCTGGTGCATGAAATTTGTTCACTCAGTGGGGGTGGGGGTGGGGGAAGGTCCCTCAGCTCGGCCTGCGTCCTCTCACAGTCTGGGAGCCCTCGGGGAGCAGGCCTAAGCCAGCAGTTGGACATCCTTAGCGCTGCTGCGGAGGCGGGAGAGGCTCCCGCCACCGCTGCTGTGCTCGCCAGCCGTGTGCCCAGCTCAGGGCTTCTGGCTGAGTGCTGCTCCCCCTGTGGGAGCACACTGACCGCCAGGGGGCAGCTCCTGATTTGAACGTCTGCCCCCTGGTGGTCAGTGTGCGTCATAGTGACCGGTCGTTCCGCCGTTCAGTCGATTTGCATATTAGCCTTTTATTATATAGGATTTTTGTTATATATGCATAAGGTATGTTCTGGAAGGACACATAAGAAACATAAAGTTCCTCTAGAGAGAGAGGAACTGAGGGATTAGGGACCAGAATGAGAAGATGGCCTTTCTTATCCTTTGTTCAAAAGAAATAAAAGTAAGCTACCAAGAATAAAGCAGATCTATGTTATTGGTAAAGATAAATTTCTAATATTAGTTATGTAATAAAAGTAAGGTAAATAACATGTATGTATTATTGTACCTTTTAGGGAGACAAAATAGATACACTATTTGGAAGATAATCTAGAAGAATATATAAGGTGTTAGCAATGGTAGTTTTGCCTGTGGGGTGGAATGGGGGTCTGTGAGTTCAGGGAAGAAGGCTTATTTTTTCACAGTATACCATTTTGTGTAGTTTGAAAAAGTCCAGTACATAAATGTATTACCTATTAAAAATAAATACAGCCGCCTGGTGTGGATCAGTGGTTGAATGTTGACCTGTGCAACAGGAAGTCACTGGTTTGATTCCTGGTCAGGGCACATAACCAGGTTGCTTGCTCGATCCTGGCAGGGGATGTTGCAGAATGCAGCTGATCGATCGATGTTGATGTTCCTCTCTCATTGATGTTTCTGTCTCTCTCTCCCTCTCCCTTCCTCTCTGTCTAAAAATCAGTAAAATATATTTTTTAAAAAAGATAAATACAAAGAGAGAGAGATATGGATGGATGTGTGGGTGGGTGTGTGATGGATGGGTGGATGGATAAATGGATGGATGGATGTGGTGGTGCGTGGCTGGAAGATAGAAGGGTAGATAGATGGGTGGATAGATAGACAGGTAGATGGATGGATAAGTTGGTACATGGATGGTTGGGTAGATGTATGGATGGATAGACCAGTGGGTAGATGGATGAATGGATGGATAGATAGATAGATGGGTAGGTTTACAAATGAGTGGGTAGATATATCTATAAATGCATGTATGGATATATAGATGGGTAATATAACTTTAGCTGTAGTGGGGAGGACTTAGTGGGGCCAGGATGGGCTGGAAATAGATAATGGTTAGGAAGTTAATTGAAATAGTTCAGACAAGGAATAATTATGGCAAGAATTAGGCTACTGAAATGTCTCACACATGAACCGAGCTTGTATACATAACTGTATATAGTAGGTCCCAGCAGTATTTTCTTATTAAAAGGGCAAATTCCTGAGGAAGGAGCTTTTCCTGGCAATTGCTCAGAAACTGTTCTGTATAAAATAACCACGAACAGTTGAATCCTTTTTTTCACCATCACTTTAAGAATCACAAGTGGTGTGAAACCAGTTAAAATAAAACCAGTCTTTGATTTAAATCACTCATATGATCAAATTTCAAATGCCCAAGTTCATAAAGGCATGACCTTTGTCCTAAGGGTTTCTTTGTGTTTAGAAGTTGCCTAGCTAAATACCTTTGTGTGTGTTAATCACTTAAAGTTTACATTTCATTGATTTCTTGTTTTTGGTTCTGGGAAAAAAAAAAACCCGTTTATATCATAGTATCATTTATCAATTATATATCTGAAGAACCAGTTTAGGTACTTGTTTAAATACCTAGATCTCTCTCTTTTTTAAGTCAGATTCTTTATTTTTAAATTATCTTTATCATTTTAAAGTGTATGCTTCAGTTGTGTTAAGTATACTCACCTTGTTGAACATAACTAGGTCTCTTTTTTGAAACGCTTGGAACATAAATGTTTTGATCATATTGTCAGATGTTTTCTTTAAGTGAAATGATCTGCTCGTTCCCATCACTTTCTCTTCACATTCGTTGATGTGCCTTTAAAATTTGACAGAGCTGTGAGATTTCAGGTTCCTTGGAGTTCCTTGGTGATCTTACTGTGGGAAGGCTTGGAATCAGATGTCTGGAGAGAACATCGTCCAGTGGTAGACAGAGAAACCTAGGAGAAATGTGGGCTGCATGGAGACTGTGGCCAACTAGAACACATGGACCCTATTCCAAGACTGGCTACTTCCCAGCTCTTGCTGGTGGTTCTGAAGCAGAAATATGGGCCCAGGACTGCCATATATTCTGATTTTTTTAAGAGTAGCCAGACCCGGGTCCGGGTGAGGCCGTGCCCCTGGGTCCGGGTGAAACTGGATCCCGGGTCCGGGTGAGGCCATGCGCCCCTGGACCGGGTGAGGCTGGGTCCCGGGTCTGGGTGAGGCCACGTGCCCCCGGGTCCGGGCGAGGCCGCGCGCCCCTGGGTCCGGGTGAAGCTGGATCCCGGGTCCGGGTGAGGCCATGCGCCCCCTGGGTCCGGGTGAAGCTGGATCCCGGGTCCGGGTGAGGCTGTGCGCCCCTGGATCCAGGCGAGGCTGGGTCCCGGGTCAGGGTGAGACCACGCCACTGGGTCTGGGAGAGGCCGTGCGCCCCTGGGTCCGGATGAGGTTGGGTCCCGGGCCCGGGTGAGGCCGTGCGCCCCTGGATCCGGGTGAGGCTGGGTCCCGGGTCCGGGTGAGGCCACGCGCCCCTGAGTCCGGGTGAAGCCGTGCCCCTGGGTCCGGCCGAGACCAAACCAGAGGGAGTCGGACCTGCATTGCCACCATTTGTCCACCATCCAGAGCTGAAAAGTCAGTGCTGACATGTACACATAAGGAACTGGTGGACATTGAAATTGAGTCTCAAAAGAACTGTTGGTCCAGAAAGAAACTCACTACAGACTGATTCATTTGCCTGTCAGCATAACTATTATTGCTCGTCTCACATTCGGTTCTTATAAGTATATCTCTAGTAACACATGATCTCACTCATCTAGGGGAAATGATGAACAACATAGACTGATGAACAAGAACAGAACCAGAAACAAGGAGGCATCGATCGGACTGTCGGGCCTCAGAGGGAGGGTAGGGGAAGGTGGGGGTAGGGGGGAGAGATCAACCAAAGGACTTGTGTGCATGCATACGAGCCTAACCAATGGTTAAGGACAACAGGGGGGTGGGGGCATGCGTGGGGAGGGGTGTGGGATGGGAATGGGGGGATGAGGACAAATATGTGACACCTTAATCAATAAAGAAATTAAAAAAAAAGTAGCCAGAAATCCAAATTTTTATATGAAGTTTTCTTATTTGAAATGTTGGCAGTTAACCTAAATTTTTAAAAAAGTATGCTTAAAACAACAATAAGAATAAACCATCTGTGGGTCAAATTGGCCTGAGGGCCACCTGTTTCAGACCTCTAAGTTTATCTGATATAATCAAAGTAGAGATAGAAAATTGAGAACCCCAAATAAGGTAATAACTTTTCCCAGGGTTGTGTAACTGGTCAGTGGTCAGATGAGGATTTGAATTAAATTGTCCATTACTGATGACTGACAGTGGGTTGAAGTTTATTTTTGGGCAGATATACTTGATCTATATACATATATATCTATTTATCTATCTGGTATGTCTCTTTAACAACATATAGGTGGTTTCTTAAAAAAAATAAAAGTATTTACAACAAACTTGTTATCAAGGATGGATAGCTTAGTCATTAAATGCAGGGACCCAGAACCAAATTGCCTGAGTTTGAATTCCGCTACAGATCTTACCAGCTGTGTGATATTAGACAAGTCATTGAACCTCTCTGTATCTCAGTTTTTCCTATCTGAAAAAGGAGAGATAAAGTACTTATAGAATTAAAGGGAATAATACATATGATGTAACTTAAAATAGGGCCTCGCACAATTTAGGTGTTATCGACGATAATGATGATGAAAGTGATTGTGATAGTAATGATGGTAATGATAGTAATGATGGCAATGGTGAAGAAGATGATAATGGTGAGGGTGAGGAAGAAGATTAGAAAGTCCTCAATTCACAAGATAGTAAAGTAGGAATGATTCATATGACTAAAGGACTCCTCTGTTGACAGGGAAATACCCCTGCAAGATTCCTTTAAATGGATGTCTCCATCTTTGTACGATAATGGAATTTGCCAGACTTCCTAGGAACCTGTCTGTTATGTGCATTGAGGCATACCTTTATTCCTGATCCCTTGTTTCATAGTCTTTCTGGCTACTGAACTCTCCAAGGTGCATATTCTGCCTGAAAGGGCTTCAGGCGCAGGTGTCTTGTTTGTTTTTCTTGAACTCCATGACAGCTGGTTTTTAAAAAAAGTACTTTTATTGATTTTTAGAGAGAGAGAGAGAGAAAAAAAACATTGATGTGAGAGAGAAATAAAATATCTATCAACTGCCTCCTGCACACCCCACTACTGGGCATTGAGATTGCAACCTGGGCGTGTGTCCTTACTGGGAATCGAACCAGCAACCTTTCGGTGCACAGGACAACACCCAACCAACCGAGCCATACTGAGCCAAGGTGACAACGAGTTTCGAATTATACACAAGCCCCCATCACTCTTTGGCATATCCCATGGACCCTGTGCTTATGTTTGTTTCTACAGGACTGGAACATCACGTGGTACACCAGCAATCCCGACTTCACCAAGTGCTTTCAGAACACCGTCCTTGTGTGGGTGCCTTGTTTTTACCTCTGGGTCAGCTTCCCCTTCTACTTCCTCTATCTTTCCCACCATGACCGGGGCTACATTCAGATGACACATCTCAACAAAGCCAAAACTGTAAGTCATCATGGGGAGAGGGGTGTTCTGCGTGGGGAGTAGTGATTGGTGAAAACTAACATGTTTCTTCTACTTCATTGGCCCTGAGTTCCTTTTTCTAGAAGACAGAACAGTGATGTGGTAGGTAAGGCTGGGGCCCTGCATTCAGACATGGGTTCACTTATCATCTCTGTCCTTTACTAGCTGTAGGACCTTGAGCACATTTCTTAATCTCCCTGAGGCTGCGCCACTGGGCCCCACAGAACACCTGTGACATTAGGCGACTCTACCAGGACTGTGAGATATAGAAGATCTACCTAACACATAGAAACAAACACAGAGAAGCAGCCAATATGGTGAGACAAAGAAACATGTCCCAACAGAAAGAACAGGAGAAATCTTCAGAAAAAAAGAAGTAAATGAAACTTGAAGGCAAGCAATTGGATACAGAGTTTAAAACAATGGTTATGTGGTTGCTCAGGGAACTTAGTGAGAACCTCAACAGCATTAAAAAGGACATAGAAACCATAAAAAAGAACCTGTCAGAAATGAAGAATACAATAACTAAAATGAAGAATACAGTAGAAGGAGTCAACAGCAGATTTGATGAAAGAGATGATCAAATCAGTCATTTAGAAGACAAGGTAGCAGAAAACACCCAATTAGAACATCAAAAAGAAAAAGAGTTCTGAATAACGAGGACAGTTTAAGGGTTCTCAGGGACAATATCAAGTATTGAAAAGAGAGAGCAAGGGATTGAGAACCTATTGAAGAAATAATGAAAATTCTTTCTTCACATGGTGAAGGCAAAATACACTCAAGTCCAGAAGTGCAGAAAGTTCCACAAAGAGGCCCATATTAAGACACATCATAATTAAAATGGCAAAGATTAAAGACAAAGAATCTTAAAAGCAGCAAGAGAAAAGCAGTTAGTTACCTACAAGAGAGCTCCCATAAGACTGTCAGCTGATTTCTCAATAGAAACTTGGCAGGCCAGAAGGGATTGGCACAAAATATGTGAAGTGATGAAAAGCAAGGACCCAAAACCAAGGTTACTCTACCCAGCAAAGCTATCATTTAGAATCAAAGGACAGATAAAGAGCTTCTCAGATGAAAAAAAAGCAAAAGGAGTTCACCACCACTAAACCAGTATTATAATAAATGTTAAAAGTTCTTTAAGAAGAAGAAGAAAAAAGAAAGATAATATAAATAATAAATTGGTAATAAATATCTATCAACAATTACTTTAAATGCAAATGGATTAAATGCTTCAATCAAAAGACATACAGGGGCTAAGTGGATAATAAAACAAAACCCTTGCATATGCTGTCTACAGTAGACTCACTTCAGATCTAAAGACACCCACAAACTGAAAGTAAAGGGATAGAAAAAGAAATTTCATGAAAATGGAAAAAGAAGCTGGAGTAGCAATACTTATACCAGACAAAATAGACTTTTAAAACAAAGGCTATAACAAGAGACAAAGAAGGACCCAGCAGTTCCACTTCAGGATATTTATCCAAAGAAACCCCAAACACTAAACCAAAAAGACATTTACATCCATATATGTAAATTTTTCTCTCTTCTCTGTGTCCAGCGCAGCTAGAAAGCGGTCCAGTTCCTGAGTAGGGGCTGCTGGGGATTAAGAAAATGAAAGAAAGAGACAGACACAGAGATGGAAGGAAAAAGCTGGGGCCAGCTAGGACCACTGTTCTCTGATGGAGAGACAGGGACCCAGAGCCAATACAGCATGTTTATTTTATACAGCAAAAACCAGGAAGTTTTACTAAAGGTCAAGACAAAGGAGATTATGTGCATTCTTCGGTGGGCCCGAGTAGTATTCATTCCTGGTGCTTGGCTAGATTTAGATAACGAAACCCACCCCCTGGCACCTGGGCTGAAGGTCAAGCTGACAACACTCCTGCCTCTGGCAAGGCATGTTTCCAGGACGTGGCTTTGCCAATGCCACTGGATTCAGCTGACAATAATTAAGGAAATGCTCATGTGCCTTCCAGGCACGCTCTACAGTATGTTCATTGCAGCATTATTTACAACTAGAGGTCCGGTGCATGGATTCATGCACCTTGGTCTGGCCTGCGCCCTCTCACAATCTGGGACCCCTCAGGGGATGTTGGAGAGTTGGTTTCAGCCCAATACCCGAAGGCCAGGCCGAGGGACCCCATTTGTGCACCGGGCCTCTAGTATGCATATAAGATATTTGATTAATCTCTTCCCACTCTCCCCCCTCTCCCCTTCCCTCTGAGATTCATCAGTCTGTTCCATGTTTCCATGCCTGTGGTTTCCGCTCCTGCATTGAGTATCTGCCCCCTTGTGGTCAGTGCACATCATAGCTACTGGCCGGTCGGTCGGTTGCTTAGACTTTTATATATATAGATAGCCAATATATGGGAGCAGTCAAAGTGTCGATCAACAGACAAATATATAAACAATATATAAATAGATATGTACAATGAAATATGATCCATCCATAAAAAAGAATGAAATCTTGCCAGCTGTAACAACATGAACATACTGTGCTGAGTGAAATAAGTCAGACAGAGAAAGACAAATGCCATATGATTTCACTTATATGTGGAATCTAAAAAACAAAAGCAGGATAGAAGCAGACTCACAGATACAGAGAACATTTTTTTACCTTTGCCAGATGGGAAGGGTGTTGAGGGCTGGGTCAAAAAGGTGAAGGGATTTAGAAGTACAAATTGGTAGTTACAGAATAGTTTTGGGGATGTAAAGTATAGCCTAGAGAATCTATACCAGGGGTCCTCAAACGTTTTAAACAGGAGGGCCGGACTATAGTTTAAAAAAAAACAAACTATGAACAAATTCCTATGCACACTGCTAAGTTGGCTGCTAAGCAGGACAGGCAGCGGCGGCAAAAACACCTGGCGGGCTGGATAAATGTCCTCGGTGGGCTACATGTGGCCCGCGGGCCGTAGTTTGAGGACCCCTGATCTATACTAATAAAAGGGTAATATGCTAATTAGACTGGTCAACCTTCCGGATGTCTTTCTGGACAAAGCCATGGTGGCAGGGCCGAGACAGAGGCGGTTAGGAGCGATCAGGCCAGGAGGGGAGGGCAGTTGGGGACAAGCAGGCTGGCTGGGGAGGCAGTTGGAGGCAAGCAGTCTGGCAGTGGGGGGCAGTTGGGGGCTATCAGGCTGGCAGGGGGGGCAGTTGAGGGTGAGCAGGCCAATGGGGGGTCAGTTGGGGGCGAGCAGGCCAGCAGGGGGGACAGTTGAGGACAAGCAGGCTGATGGGGGGGGCGCAGTGGGGGATGACCAGACCTGCAGGGGAGGGCAGTTAGGGATGACTAGGTCAGCAGGGGATGGCAGTTGGGGGCGAGCAGGCTGGCAGGGGGGTCAGTTGGGGGTGAGCAGGCCAGTAGGGGGGGACAGTTGGGGGCAACCAAGTTGGCAGGGGATGGCAGTTGGGGGGCGAGCAGGCCGGCAGGGGAGGGCAGTTGGGGGCGGTCAGGTCTTCAGGGGAGGGCAGTTGGGGGCAAGATCAGGCCGGCAAGGGAGGGCAGTTAGGAGTGATCAGGTAGGCAGAGGCATTTGGGGGCAAGATCAGGCCGGCAGGGGAGAGCAGTTGGGGGTGCATCAGGCTGGCAGGGGAGGGCAGTTAGGGGTGATCAGGCAGGCAGGCAGGCAGAGGCAGTTAGGGGCGATCAGGCAGGCAGGCAGGTGAGTGGTTAGGAGCCAGCAGTTCCAGATTGCGAGAGGGATGTCCAACCACCGGTTTAGGCCAGATCCCTGTGGGTCGGACATCCCCCAAGGGGTTCCCGATTGAAGAGGGTGCAGGCTGGGCTGAGGGACCCCCTCATGCATGAATTTCGTGCACCAGGCCACTAGTATCTACACTAAGAAAAGAGAAACATGCAAATTGACCACCCCCCTGCTACATCCACCAGCCAATCGGAGTGAGTATGCAAATTAACCCAACAAAGATGGCGGTTGATTTGCATACAAAGTCGCGGAGTGAGGACTGTAGACAGTGTAGAAGGAAGCCAAGCGCTGCAGAAGGGCGTGAAGCTGTGCAGAAGCAAGCGGGGTGGCGGAGACAGGAGGGAAGCAAGCGGGGCAGTGGAGACGGGAGCGGCTGCAGGAAGCCCTATTCTTGCAGGAATCTTCCTGCAACGGGCCTCTAGTATTTAATAATATTGTAATAACTATGTATGGTATCAGATTGGTGCTAGATTTATCGGGGTGATTACTCATAAGTGATATAAATACCTAATCACTGAGTGATTGTGTACCAGAAACTAATATAATATTGCATATTAACTGTAACTGAAAAATAAAAAATTACTTCAAAAATTATAACTGGAGGTATAGACTCCAGTTATAAAATTAGTAAGTCATGGGATATAATGTACAGCACACGGAATATAGTCAATAATATTGTAATAACTTTGTACAGTGACAGATGACTACCAGACATCGTAAGGTCTGTAAATGTAGAATCACTATGTCATACTCTTGAAACTAGTATACTAGTAATATATGTCCACCATGATTTAAAAAATAAAATAAGGCGAAAAAAAGAAGTTTTTATTCTGAGATAATTTCAAACTATAGCAAAGTTGCAAGAATGATACCAAGGACTCCCCCTAGCCCTGTATCCTCATTGCTCTTAGTCACTGATTTTTAACATTTTGTCATATTTCTTTTATCTTTCACTTTGGCTCTCTCCATATACATACGTTATTTATTTTTTCCTGAATCATTTGAGAATAGGTAGCAGCCACCATGCCCCTTCACTCCTTAATTTTTCAAAATATCTTTTCTTGAAGCATGGTTATTCTCTTAATGTAACCACCGTATAATTACTAAATTCAGGAAATTTAACATGAACACTTAAAAGAAAAATCCGTCTATCTTGCCATTTTGCCAATTGTCACAATACTATCCTTTTGAACATTTCCCCCCCCCCGTTCAGAATCCAGTCCTAGGTCATGTATTGCATTGGATCATGTTGTCTCTTTAGTTTTCTTTAATCTGGAAGATCTCGTCTCCTTTCTCTTTGTTTTATGGCGTTGACATAATTGAAGAATGTGGGCCAGCTGTTTCATTTTCTTTTTAAATATAATAATCTAGCCTTAGTCTTTTTTTAAAATATGTTTTTATTGATTTCAGAGAAGAGATGAGAGAGAATCATTGATCGGCTGCCTCCTGCATACCCCCTACTGGGGATTAAGCCTGCAACCCGGGCATGTGCCTTGACCAGGAATCGAATGGTGACCTTCTGGTTCATAGCTTGACACTCAACCACTGAGCCACATTGGCCAGGAATGGGCCAGTTGTTTTATTTATTTAATTTTAATTTTTATTTTTTAAAAATACACTGAGTGGCCAGATTATTATGATCTCTGAATGCATAATAATCTGGCCACTCAGTGTATATCCTATATAATAAAAGGCTAATATGCAAATTTTCCCCTTGACCAGGAGTTTGACCAGCAGGCAGGCCACCAACTGCTCCACGTCCCCTCCCCCTGCTCCCCCTGGCCAGGCTGGCCGGACCCCACCCATGCACGAATTTATGCACCGGGCCTCTAATATATACTGCATTCAGAGATCATAATAATTTGGCCACTCAGTGTATATTTTTATTGATTTAAGAGAGGAAGGGAAAGGGGGAGAGAGAGATAGAAACATCAATGATGAGAGAGAATCATTGATCGGCTGTCTCCTGCATGGCCCCTACTGGGGATTGAGCCCACAACCTGAGAATGTCAATGTCCCCTTGACCGGAATTGAACCCAGGACCCTTCAGTCCGCAGGCCGATGCTCTATCCACTGAGCCAAACCGGCTAGGGGTGGGCAGTTATTTTAGAGTGAGCCCTCTACTTGGGCTTGTATAATGTTTCCTCAGGATTAGATTCAGGTGTCGCCTGCCTGGCTGGAAAACTGCCAGAGGGATGTCATGTCCTCCATCTGTTACATCTAGGTCTGCATGATAAACAGCTCGGTGATGGGGTTAATTTTGTTTATTTGGTCAAAGTGTCATTTGGTTTCTCCAGTGCACAGTTACTATTTTTCCTCTTGCAAGAATAAGCCTTCTGAGGGGAAGACACGTTAGAGCATGTATCTATCCTGCTCCTCATTCCACGTTTTCCTGTGGACTTAGATGCATCTCAGTAATTTTTTTGTGTGCGTGTTTTTTTGCAAGACCCATGCTTTATGAACACATTCTCACACGTCTGAATTTTTTTAAAAAAACAACAACACGTTTTTATTGATTATTTAGAGAGAGAGGAAAGGAGAGGGAGAGAAAGAGAAAGATCGATCGGCTGCCTCCTGCACACATCCTGACCGGGGATCGAACTGGCGACCTTTCAGTGCATGGGACGGTGCTCAACCAACTGCGCCACCCAGGCTAGGGCTCTGAATTTGATACACAAGATTATTCATTTTACAGTTTCTGAAATCAACTGTTCAAAAGGTAAATTCTGACACCATGGTTGACGTAGCAAAGGAATATATCAAAACAAAGAAAAACTTCATCCAAATACTGACACTTAAAAGACACATTTGTAAAATATGCTACTTATTAAGCATACTTGAACAAAGTATATGTGGAATGAATTCCATTCATTATGGAGTTAGTTTGTGCTAAACACTTACTGACACTAGAGGAAACCCCTGGCATCCGAGCACTTGTTTTCAAGTGTTCCCAGTCTGTGCTAAAAAAATGAAACATGACAAATAATTTCTATGCCACTAATTTGAACCTCAGAAGTGGAAGGGCTAGTATGTAGGGCAAATTACTTCAGAGTCAGAAAGGCTGGCGCCTGCGACTTAGTGTGGCTTTGCCATTGCCTGAGTATCATCAGGGATGCAATAAGAGGCTCAAGAGGTCATTTAAATTTTATAATTACACTTCTCAGAAATATTTTAAAGCTACATTACCCAAGACTCATTTCCATAAACCCTTGGTAAACAGGAAAACTTTAATGATTTTACTGACGCTGTCTGTCCTTTGCTTATATTGCCATTTAAACCTGTCTCATTCATACTGCACTTCAAACCTATCTCAAAATGCAGTCTGTTTCCTTAACCTGAGCTAGATCTAATGTCTTCCTCTTCCTCTGGGAGCAGTTTGTACTTCTACTATTTGCCTTTAAAACGTGAGTCAGATCTTGTCCTTGCCTTGTTCAAAAACCTGCTGGTAAGGCCTCCCCACAGGGAATAAGATCCAGAAGTCCTCACAGCTCCTCTGCAGCCATCTCCTGCGAGCCCATTGCTCCTTCCACAGGAGGCATAACCCACTGATCATGTTCCCAAACCAGGCACTTGCTGTTCTCTCCGCCTGACTTGTTCTTTCCTTTAATTTAATTGTTCAATATTGGCTCTTCACTCAGATGTCACCTGATCCGAGAGGTCTTCCCTCACCTGTTTTGTTTTTCCTCATACACTTACTACTTTCTGGCTTTATAATATGTATTTTTCAGCCCTAACTGGTTTGGCTCAGGGGCTAGAGTGTCGGCCTGCGGACTAAAGGGTCCCAGGTTCAATTCCGGTCAAGGGCGTGTACCTTGGTTGCGGACACATCCCCAGGAGGGGGCGTGCAGCAGGCAGCTGATCAATGTTTCTCTCTCATCGATGTTTCTAGCTCTCTATCCCTCTCCTTTCCTCTCTGCAAAAAATCAATAAAATATATTTAAAAAATATGTATTTTTCAGTTTGTTTCTTACTTGTTTCCATTCCATTAGAATCTCAGCTCCATGAAGGCAGGCACTTGTGTCTCTTTTGTTCACTTTCGGATCCTTGGCACCTTGAAAAGTATGTGGCCCATTGCAAGCCCCCAATAAATTTTGATTGGATGAATGGTTATTGTGAGAGAGGCCTTATGCAAGCTGCTGGCGTTGCTGATATCGGTAACTTTTAGACTGAGATCTTGAGTTTTCAATTGCTGAGGCGAATAGTCACCAGAGAGATTAAGTCATGCCAGGGGCGCCGGAGGGGATAGTATACTGGTCACAGAGCAGCATGGGAGGGCTCAGATGGTGGCTCACCCTACTTGGCACTTGTGTGTGTTCCAGAGGATGTGTGCTGTGTTCAAGGACCATAGCTGATGGTATAGGAGTTGGCTGGTCCCCCGGAGGCTGAGCTGGGAAGTTCCAGTGCTGTCCGTAGTAAGACTGTTTTCTTCTCTTCCAGGCCTTGGGGTTTTTGCTGTGGATTGTCTGCTGGGCAGACCTCTTCTACTCTTTCTGGGAAAGAAATTGGGGCAACTTCCCGGCCCCGGTGTTTCTGGTCAGCCCAACCCTCTTGGGCATCACCATGGTAAGTAGGAGCTGGCTGTCCGCCAGGCAGTATGGAGATGAAAAGCAGTGGCCAGCATTTAAAAATGAGAAGATCTCACAGTAAAAATCCAGAAATCTGGCTTTTCTAAAAAAACTCAAAGGTCCGGCAGCACTAGACTCGGAGTCTTCTGGGGCAGCAGTCGGCTGGCGCTGAGAGGTGACTGCCGCCTTTCAGTGGGGCGAGCGTGGCCCGGTTTGTCACCCCACTCCCCCACCCCTGTGCCATCTGCCCTCCCTGCGCCTGAGGCTGAGCGCAGGTGCCGTCCTGCGCTGCATTGCAGTCCTCTCTTCGTGCCCTGGCCAGCTCATCACTTACAGCAGGTGCCTGGGGCCTAATGGTCTCTTGAGCTTTTAGGCTCTGGCACAAGGAGTAGGTGCCAAGTTGAATGAGAGACCACCCTGCCCCATGTGGGTCCCTCGTTCAGTGGGAGACGCAAACGGGAACTGCTGTGTCACTGCTTTATTATATCTAATTCTCAGAACAACCCCGTGAGATAGGCCCTGCTAAAGGTCACACAGCCAGTACGTGGTCAGGCAAGGGGTGGTCACTCAGAGGCCATGCTTTTAGTCCTTGCATTCCACCATGACGTGCTCTGAATGAAGGCCCTTCCTGCAAGGTACCATGTCCCTTGGGTCCTCTGAGAAGCTGGGAAGTCCTTGGCAAGCATGGCCCTTGAGTGTTGTAGAGTGAGGAGGGAGCAAGTTTGGGGCAGGATGTTTTGAGCAGAGAGAACAGTATGTCCAAGGGAGGGTTGGAGGCCAAAAGGGAGCATAAGGAGGAGGAGGATGAGCCTTTCTTGAAGCAAGAAGGTCGAGTGGGGGTTCTGGAGGGTCGACCAGGGGTGGGAATGTCTGGTCCAGGGCCATGTAAGACCCGTGAAATCATTTGGTCTGGCCCTACCAAGGCAACTGCCGGCGGGACTCAAAATTCAATAAATCCAGGAGCTTTTTTCATAGCCACATAAATTTACATTAAGTGAAATATATTAAGCAAACGATGTTATACATATCCAAATGGCCCTTGGCAGAAAAAAGGTTTTCCACCCCTGTGGTAGACAGTGGATGCGACAGAAGAGGGGTCAAGAAAGGCAAGTTGGAGCCAAGTTGTGAAGGGCCAGGAATCTTTATAGCACAGGTTAACAGTGTGTGCTCTGCCCCAGGCACTGCCCTAATCCCTTTGCATAATAATTCATTTCAGTATGTTGGCTCATTAGTCCCATTTTGTAGATAAGCAAGTTGAGGCACAGATAAGAGAGAGAGAACTGGCCCAAGGTCACAGCGGGTAAGCAGCGGAGCCGGCTTCACTGGCAGGCTGTGTGGCTCCGGTGTGTTGGTGGGGCTCTTTGCTAATACCTGGCGCTTGTGCAGAGCTTTGCTATTATCCTTTGTGCCCCCAGAGCCTGGCACTGTGCTTGACATGCAGTAAGCACTCCACAAACATACTGAGGGAATGGGGAAATGAAGGACTCGGTTTTGCTGGCCTGGAGGTCTTGACCTCTATCTACATTTTGGCAAAGAAGAGTCAAGGTGGACTAGTTTGGGCTGGGATAACTCATATTCCCTTAACGTTCCCTGCTCCTGGTCTTTTGATTCTTCATCC
Source organism: Eptesicus fuscus (assembly GCF_027574615.1). Classification (NCBI taxonomy): domain Eukaryota; kingdom Metazoa; phylum Chordata; class Mammalia; order Chiroptera; family Vespertilionidae; genus Eptesicus; species Eptesicus fuscus. Next base: position 23,096,571 of record NC_072476.1, read on the forward strand.
AGACCTTTGTCTGTGATACTGGGCACACAGGTATTATGGGGTGAGGGTCACCGGGCTTTGTACCCCCCGGGGCTCTGAGCTGGGCTGGCCAAGAGGTGAACTGGCCTGTGAAATGCTCAGTCTCTCTCAGGGCTCCAGGAGTGAAGGACCAGCCCTGCTCTTCCTGCTGCAGGAACATTCTCCCGACATGCCCGGGGACCGGAATATGCAGGCACTCGGAGTATGGGATGCGAGGCAGTCAGCAAATATTTTTTATTCCTAATATGGGCCAGGGGTTGAAGTTAAAACCGACGCAGATCCTGTTGTCATGGAATGTACAGTTCAGCTGAGCAAACGGACATTCAGCAAATGATTCCCCAAAAGGCACAAAACACTTACCTGTGTGCAGATGGCTGTGAGAGTGAAGTTAGGTGAACTGGTTTGGTCTGGAGGGTAGGGAGGAAGGGATGACGGAGCTGAGGCCCGAAGGATGAGCAGGATGTTAAAAAGTTGAAGGGGCCATGGGCAGAGGAACACCATTGGCGAGAATAGCACATGCAAAAGTCCTGGGTTCGGAGGGAGAAATGGAGAGTTGGCCTGTGTGGCTGGGGTGCAGAGGTTGAGGAAGAGGAAGGAAGAGAGCTGGGATGGCAGAGGCCTGACCTTGTGGGATCCTGAGCTTCAGGATAAGTGGGTTTTGTTTTTCACTCCCAATGTTGGGTTCTAAACCTTTTGTGCCATGGACCCCTTTCTCCTTTGCCTGTCTACTCTCCTTCTCAGAATAATGTTCTTAAAAACATAGGATCACAAAGGAAACCAGTCACACCCATGTGTATATATGTGAAGATTCTGTGCTGTACATTATATTTTTAGTTGGGGTTAATTGATAAACGTATGCTGTCTTGTGACTGTCACTTGCACAATATAGACAGCAGTCCATCACCCCAAATGCTCTCTCGTGCTGCGCCTCTGCAGCCAGCCTCTGCCTCGCCCCTTTCCCGGGAACCACTCGCATGGTGTCTGTCCCCGTCGCTTTGCCTCTTCTGGAAGGTCCTGTGAGTGAACCATGTAGGCTGGAGCAGTTTGAGACTGACGTCATAGCACCAGCGGTTCAACCGTGTTGAGTGTATCCACAGATTTTTTTTTTTTTGGAATTGCTGAGTGTATTGAATTGTATGGTTCCCACCCCACCCCAATCACTGTTTTTTTTTTTTAATACATTTTTATTGATTTCAGAGAGGAAGGGAGAGGGAGAGAAAGATCAATGAAAAGAGAGAATCATCGATCAGCTGCCTCCTGCACTCCTCCTACTTGGGATCGAGCCTGCAACCCCGGTATGTGTCCTGACTGGGAATCGAACCATGACCTCCAGGTTCATAGGTTGACGCTCAACCACAGAGCCACACCAGCCAGGCACCACCCATTTTTTATCCATTCGTCAGTTGCAGGGGATTTGGACTGGGAAACCAATTGTATTTAAATACCGTTATCAAAAGATAAAAAAAAAAACACAATGTAAAAAATCGACGTGTTTCTTTATTAATGTATTTCACACCAAGATCTAGCAGCAGGCGATGCTCCTTTACTTCCAAGTAGCAATAGTTGGGACCTCTGCAGCTGTGTATTTTCAGATATGATGTCTAATTGTGACAGAGTCCCGGGCACTGCTGTTGTGGTTTATTGCCTCCACTTATTACTGGTGATGCTGATGTGGGAAGACCAAGCCGTAATTGTTTCCCATCCAAGTTCACGGACTCCCAGGTTGTATCCACAACCTGACCTTGAAACCCAGGTTAAACCTCAGGTCTGAAAGACAGAGGTTTTCAGCAAGGATGTGATATGCCTGGCTTTGCATATTGAAACGCTGACTGTTGCCTCCAAGTGGAGAATGGATTGTTGGGCAGAAGCTGGGAGAGCAATGGGGATGAGAGCATGGGGGGTGGGCACTGGGGTCACCTGGCAAGAGGGGATGGAGGCTGGGATCAGAGTGAGCAGCAGGTAAACTGAGGACTGGCCTTGTGGCAGGGCCAGTGTGTGTTTTTGATGAATTAGAAGTGGGGAGTGAAAGAGATGGGGGAACTGAGGAGGACAGACGGACAGACCTGTCTCTGGTTCCAGCAGCTGGGTTATGTGGAGAGGTGCGGTGGGTGACCATGACTCGTCTTGGGGATCTGCCTCAAGGGGGTGACTCTGCGCTTCTGGGAGAGAGCCGTGAGTTTCCTTTTTGCAAGGAAAAGCAATTTTACTTAGTTTTTCTCCCCAATCATTAAGTCACATGTAAAATGGAAGCAGTAGCACCAGGTATCAGGAATGAAGTAAAAATCCCAGTTCCCCATCACCATGGTTCTGATAAAATCCCTGAAGATGAGATGTGTGACTGTGGACAGATGAAGTAACCTCGTTTCGCCGAATGCAAACTGAGGCTCCGGCTCTCGGGGAGGCTGGGGGCAGCGAGTTAGTGCGTGTGGACGCTTCCTATGAGGCAAGGTAGCAGGTGCTCCATAAAGAACAGCCACGCCTGTTCTCTAAGGAGGAGTCGAACACAGGTCTTTCCGCTTCTAAATCGGGTGGGCCCGCTGCTTGCTTTTGTTGGCACGCAGCCATGCCCATTCATTCATGTATCATCCAGGGCTGGTGTCACACTGAAAATAGCAATGTTGAGTAGTTGTGACAGAAACTATGGCCCACAAAGCCTAAAATATTTGCCATCTGGTCTCTTAAAAAAAGGTGCCCTTTTCTCTTCTGTAGTGAACTCCCCCTCCTATTCCAGATCTAAACATGACCTCACTAAATTCCCACAGCCATCGAGGTAGGTGCTATTATCAACTCCGCTTTGCAGAATAGGCCGAGGAGGCTCAGAGAGGTTAGGTAACTTGCTCAGGGTCACCCAGCAGGGTCAGAGCAGAGCTGGTACTGGAGCCAAGTCCTCCCCCAGGCTGTTCTTGTACCACTGGCCTCACTTGAGGCCTAACGTCTGCCAGGCCCCTGGACTCTGGGGGCCTTGGGGACCACAGCAGCTTTGGGGCCCTGGCCTTCTCCTGACGGCTTCTGTTGTGTGCTTCTCTCTTCTAGCTGCTTGCTACCTTTTTAATTCAGCTCGAGAGAAGGAAGGGAATCCAGTCCTCAGGGATCATGCTCACATTCTGGCTTATAGCCCTACTATGTGCCCTTGTCATCTTGAGATCCAAAATCATGACTGCCTTAAACGAGGTAAGTGTGGCCTCACTCCGCATCTTCCTGGGTGGCCCTTGGGAGAGATGCCTGTTGCTTTTGGATGGTGTGGAAAGCACGGGTGGCCCTGGGAACCAGGAGATGGGCACCACATGAGCCCGGCTTCTTCCCTAGGGATTTCTATACCTCATCCAGCCTTTGTTCTAGAACCTTCTTTCCTCACGGCCCCACTTGTCTGTGTAGCTCCGAGTAGCCCACGTGGGTCCTCCAGGGGCAGGTGCCTCAGCTGTTGCACACCACCCTGTGAGCCTCCGTCAGCAGCAAACAGATGTCTTTAGTCTGGAAGGGAGCCGAGCAGGGAGCGGTGTTTGCAGAGTGGCCGCACCCCCAGGGGGCCCCCCGATTGTCCCCAGGTTACCTTGGTGTCATCAGCCGCTGGTCTGGCTGAGAAGTGGTTCACGTTGGCTGCCATATGCCGCTCCTGGGATTCTGAAGAGTCTGCGCTTTCAGCCTCTCCTGTTGTTCCCTGCCATCTCCGAGCTAATCAGGAACTGGCGTCAGGCAAAGGAAGGGAAAGAAACGGGACATTTATTGAGCACCTGCAGTGTACAGTTCCCTGTCTTTAATAGTGATGGCAGCTGAGTTCGTATTTGCAAAGTGCCAGGCGGAGGGCGAAGTTCTTCCCATGAGTAATCTTACTGACTTCTCACACTTACTCTGCCGGGTTTCTCGGCCTCAGCACTAGTTGACAGGTGGGCCAGAGACGTCTCTGTGGTGGAGGGCTGTCCCGTACTCTGTCGGATGTTAGGGGCCTCCCTGGCTTCCTCTCACTGGGTGCCAGCTGCACCTCCCAAGTGTGACAAACAGAAATGTCTCCACACACTGCCGAGTGTGCCCTGGGAGGTAAAATCACCCCCGGTTGAGGACCACAGGTCTGTTTATAGATGGGGAAACTGAGGCACAGGGAGGTTTAGGTAAGCTGACAAAGTCCCACAGCCAGTGTGAGCAGAGATAGGACCTGAATGTGGGTCTGCTTCACTCCCAAGCCCGGGCCCCCTCCCACCGTGGGGGTCGCCCTCCCCGGGTGGTACGGACCATACTCTGATGGAACAGCCTCTCTTGTGTTAATGTGCAGGGGAGCGGGGAAGGGGTGGGCAAGCTACTTCCAGAAAGTGATGGTCTCCCTCCGCCTTCCCTCACGTTTAGGATGCCAACGTCGATGTGTTTCGGGATGTCACGTTCTACATTTACTTCTCCCTCGTGCTGATTCAGCTCGTGCTGTCCTGTTTCTCAGACCGCTCGCCCCTGTTCTCAGAAACCATCAACGACCCTGTAAGTGCGATCACGAATGTGTTCGAGAAACATTGCACAAGGGGGCTAATGTTGATTGGACACTTGTTCTGAGCTGGGATCATCCATCTGGGATCTCATTCCATCTTCCCCAAATGCCTGGAGGTGGGTTATATTGTCCTCCCACTTGACACGGCAAAGCGGAGCCATGGGCTGGGGTGGGAGAGCCTGAGGAGGGAATCCAATTCCTAGTGTAAATTGCTGTGTCTTGCAGGCCTGTAGGTTTCCTCATTTGGTTGGCATAGTGATTTTAGGACATGTGAGCAAACACTTAAAAATCGGGAAGTTCCACATAAATTCTCAGTGTCCAAGCTTTCTACAGAAAATGAGAAGTTCAGGCAGCGTCAGGGCCAGTGCACAGGGCAGCAGCTGGCCAGATTGAGGGGGTTGCCTTAGTTTACCGCAGTCCCCACCACTCCCTATTGCATTGTACAGTCTTGCTTCTTTCATCTAGGTACGTGCCTGGCCCCTGAGGGATTTGAGTTTGAGACCCTTGGTCTGTCTTGTCAGTTTGAGGGAAATTCTATGTGTGCAGAAAGAAATCTTTGGGCAGGTGGAGATGGCCACTCTTCCTCCTGGGGGAATACAGGGAACATAGTAATTTGTCACCCTTGCCTCTCTTCTTTCTCCCTCCCCTCCTTCCCTCCTCCTTCTTGTCTTTCTTGCCGCCCCCGCCCCCCCTTCTCTTCTCCTTCCACCATTCTAGCCATTGCTGAATGCCAGGCCCTGATCTGGGCACAGGGCTGTAGCAGTGAATAAAGCAGAGATCTTGTCCACGTGAGGCTTAGCTTGTCATGGATGGGGACAAACAGTAACCCAGGACCCACATGTCTGGCAGGTGGTGGTAAATGCTAAGTAGAAGAAAGCAGGGAAAGGAAATGGAGATGATGGTTGGGGACCATGTGCAGTTTTTGGTGAGCAATCATGGAAGGCCTCCCCCAGGAAATCACACTGGAGCAGAGACCTAAAGAAGCGAAGGAGCCAACCTAGCAAATTCTCAGAGAAAGAGCATTCCAGGCAGAGTGGTGGCAAGTGCAAAGGGCCTGGGGCAGGAGCTGCTGTGGAATGTTGAGGGAACAGCAGGAGAGGCCAGCGTGGCTGGAGCAACAGGCAGGCGAGGGCTGAGGGTGGCATTTGAGAGGTAGGCCAGATGAGCTGTGTGGATTTTATTCTGAGAGGGACAGGAAGCCTTTGGAGGGTTTATTTGATGCTTTGTTCGTGGCTAGTCAGTTGTTAACGGGTGAAATTGCAGCAGGAGCAGTTTTCAGCTGCTGTACTAGTAGATCTGTTGGGTGTGGCCTAAACCTCAGCAAAAGGCTGAGGCTGCCTTTGTCAGCAATGAAGGGACTTGTGGGGCAGCAGCATGAAGAGGAGGCTGAAACCTGTGTCCTGAAAGGCCCCATTCTTGGATTTCCCTGCTCAAGGAGGAACTGAGTTGGAGAAATGAACAGATTGTGTGTGTATGCAAATGTGTTTGTGTGCGTGTATGTGTTCGTATATATGTATGCATGTGTGTGCATATTTATATATGTATGTATGCATTTTTATGTTCATGTTTTGTATATAGATGTATGTTGGAGTGTTTGTGTGTATGGATGTGTTAGTATGTTCTTATACATGTGTGTTTGCATGTGTGCAAGGTTCACAAAGGCAGCAATCATGCCTGTAGCACCCATTGGATCCTGGCCCACGCCTGGCACCAAGGAGGGCTCAGATGTCTGTGGCGATTGTGTCCACTGGTCCTCAGAGTTTGTGTGTGTGTGTGTATGTATGTGTATGTGGCTGTATGTGTATGTGGATGCATGGCAGTGGAGTGTCCCATCTGGAAACATTTATTACTTGTCAGGCTGCTCTGTGGAGCTGAGAATCACACCAAACAAGCCACACCCCATAGGTTGCTGCAGACCTTGGGTTCCTCCGGGGGTGACTGAGTCCGGGTTTTCCTGGGCGTGTGCAGGGAGGTGGCTCAGGGAGCTGATGTCCTCCTCCCATTGTGTTCCGTGTTCCCAGCAGCCTGACTTGCCACCTGGGCCTGCTTGCATGTTCAGCTCCAGCAGCTGGAGGCTGGGCTGTGGGGCGCCGGGACACCCCGACTCCTCTCCCCCGTCATTGTTTATCTGTGTTAGGAATCGAAGTTCGGAGAAGTGGGTTGTTAGACCCTAACTTACCCCTAAATCTGATGGCCGAGGCAGCCTGTGTTGGGCAGACCCTGGGCTGTCATCCCACCTGGGTCCCTTCATCCCTTGCGCAGACATTTATTAGGCATGCGCTATCCATGTGCTCAGTTCTGGGGCCACAGCAGTGTGTGAAATAGATGTGGTTCATGCCCTGCTGGTTACCTGTTATTCCATCACACCCGACCTGTCTTTAGTGTATTATGTCTCACAGTCGTGGGTGTTGGCCGGGCTTGGCTTAGTGGGTCTTACTTGAGGACTCTCCAAGTCGGATGGTTGCAGGGGCTCGAGTTTGACTTCCTCTCTCACTTGTCTGGTGGTGAACTCGGCTCCCGGCTGGAGCTCCGGCCGGGCGTGGCAGCTCCATGTGGTCTCCCTAGCGGCCGGGGCTCCCTAGCGTGGTAGCTGTGCGTGTTCCAAGAGAGGGAGCCAGGCAGAAGCCGCGTCACCTTTTTATGATCCAGTCCCGGAGTCGCACAGTGTCACTGCTGCCCTCCTCTCTCTTTTCATTTATCTTTATCATTGAAAGTATTACAGATGCCCCTTTTTGTCCCCCATTGACCCCTCCTCCCCACCTCCTCCACTCCCCAAGCCTTCACCCCACTGTCCTACTCTCTTTATTGATGCAATCACAGAAGTCTGCCTGGCAGCAAGGTGTGGGTACACAGACCCACCTCTAGACGGGGGAGTGGCCAGGTCTCACTGTGAGACAGCTGGTGGCATGGCAGGTGCTGTCTGGCCATCTTTGGAGAAGAGCGTCTGCCGCATGCCCTCAGGAAGCTTCTGGTCTCTTGGGAAGACGGAAGACAAATGACTATGGAAACAATTGAGATGAAGGCGGAGAAGCAGGTCCCGTGACTTTAGATTGGGAACTTTTCTCTTAGGGGCTGTCGCCCCTCCTTGCAGGACCTCAGTGTCCTCACTTGCAAAAGGATTGAGGCTCCACCTGATTGATACTCACCTCACCCTCCTCCCTGCCCGGGATGTGAGAAGGGGGGACACAGTCAGGTACCTTCTGTGCCTATCTCCCTGTCTCCCTCAGAGCTGGTGCCAGCGGACCTGAAGGATGGGAGAGGCCACCCCCTGCCTCTCTCCTGTGCCTCTAGCAGCAGTTCCTGTCGCCTGTCCTCAGAAAGGGCAGTCAGCCACGCCCTGAGGTGGCCAGGGCCAGGCGAGGCCTGGGTGGGAGCTGGCGGCACTCGGCTTCCCCAGGCGCCCTTGCTGAGTCACCCCGCCGGCCGGCCCCTCGCGTGACTCAGACGTCTATTCTGGCCCTGGTCTCCTGCCAGGGCTGCTCCTGTCCTCCAGGCGGCTGAGCATGGCGGACCAGGCTCCTGCTTGTCCCCGGCCTCTGTTCCTTTTTTCTGGCTGGTTCCTTTTATGAGGCTGCTGCTTAGGGGTGGGGGGGGCGGGTTCCCATTTGCAGTTGGGGACATCGTGGTCAAACGTGGTCCTGTGGCAGACCCTCACTTCTCAGAGTGGCATCCTGAGCCCGGCTGACTTAGCCTCATTTAACAAGATCCCGGGGGCATGGCTGAATGCACTGGTGCACCTTAGCTAAGAACCTCTCAGCTCATTTTACCGTGTACAATTTCACACGTACAGCGGAGTTGAAAGACCCGCACAGGGAGAACTCATCTAACCACCAACTAGAATCCACAGTTAACATTTTGCTAAACTTGTTTTATCACATAGCTATCCAGCCAGCCAGTCAACCCATTAATTTATTTTTGATATCTGAAACTTCCTTTGACATACATTAGTATTCTTCACCCAAACACTCCACCGTGCAAGTCATCAGCTAGAGTTCCCTATCTGTGTACAGCTTTTTTTCCTTCAAGTAGAATTTACGTACAGTGACATTGCTGAGTTTTGTTACCAATCAGTGAGTTTTTGATAAGTGAATAACAAGCCTCTCTTAAGATACAGAACATTACCTGGACTCCAGGAAGTTCCCTCCTGCCCCTCCATGGTTTGTCTCTACCACTCACATCCCAGAGGCAGCTGCTGAGTTTAGACTGTTTATGTGCTCATCGTAAACACCATTTTAAATTCCTTTCTCCGTTACACTTCTGGTCATTTAGTAATTCAGCGTTGTGCCGGGGCTGAGCTGGCTCTGGGTCCCTAGAGGTGAGCAAACGTAGGCTACCGCTCTTGAGGAGAGGTGGAGGGGGGCAGCCGGCTAATGAGCCAGCAGCTGCAGGATGGACAGGGGGCTCCGAGGCAGGGCGGTGCTGGGGCTCCAGGGCCAGCCAGCATCCAGGGGAGCGGATGCCTGAGTCAGAGAAAGGAGAGGCCTTGCCAGGCCAGCGACGTTGAAGGCTGGAGGGTGCACAGGAAAGCGCTCCGGGTACAGGAGCCAGCGTTTGCAAAGGACTGGCAACGTGATGGAATGTGGGAGTGAGTGGGAACTGCATGAATCCTGCTTGGCCGGGAGGGACGGGCCAGCGAGCCGAGCACTAAAGATCACGGGTGGAATAGTGTATCACTCTAAGGCCTTGGAATCCTGACCTGCTGGAAGGGTTTTCAGTGGGGGAGTGACACACTGGGAGGGGGCGTTCAGAGGACCCCTCCCACTGAAGACTTAGGAAGCCACTGTAGGAGCCCAGGCAGGTAGGGTGGAGGGTTGCCAGGGCGGTGACCCTGCGTGCCCTAGAGCATCAAAATCCAGGAAGAAATGGCTGAAGTCATGGGGAAAGGGCGGCGTGTATGTGGTGGGTGTTACAGTAGAAGAAACTGGTCCTGAGCAGGGAGGTGATTAGCACAGCTCGAAGCAGGAGAGGCAACAAAAACCAGCAGTGTTACAAGACATAGCAACACAATCTCTTTTATTGTTGGACACTTAAATCGTCCCAACCAGTAATAATGATAGCAGCCTGGTGTGCTGTTTTTATTTATTAATTTATGAATCCTGGAAGCAACCCAATGAGGTGGAATTATGAATCTCCCCCTGTTTTTGCTTGTTGTTAATCCACGTCCAAGGATATTTTTTTCTTTTTAAGAAGGTGTGGAAGGGAGGGGAGAAACAGAGAGAGAAACATCGATGTGAAAGAGACACAGCAATTGGTTTCCTCCAGCACATCCCCTGACCAGGGCCAGGATTTGAGCCTGGCTGAGGTGCATGCCCTTGACGAGTTGAACCCAGACACTCCAGTCCATGGGCCGACGCTCTATCCATTGAGCTAAACCAGCTAGGGCTCCCCCTGTTTCATGGTTGAGGACATGGAGGGCCAGAGTGGTGAAGTGTCTAGCCTAAGCCACAAAGCTGGATCCTGAGCCCTCTCACTGGGTCCGAACACCTGAGCCCGCTTGGCATCACCTGGAGGGCTTGTTAAAACACAGGTCTCTGGGCCCCACACCCAGAACTTCTGAGTCTGTAGATCTGGATGGGGCCCCAATAGTCACATATCTTTTTTTTTTTTTAATATGTTTTTATTGATTTTAGAGAGAGAGGAAGAGAGAGAAAAACATCAATGATGAGAATCATCGATTGGCTGTCGCCTGCACGCCCCGTACTGGGGATCGAGCCCGAGCCTGCAGCCTGGGCATGTGCTCTGACTGGGAATCAACCACTGAGCCACCCTGACTGGGCAGTATTTGCATTTCTAACAAATTCCCTGGCACTGTGGATGCTGGTGACGGGCCCACATTTCAAAAACTCCTTCTCTTAAGCTTTCCTCCTGTCTTACTCGCCCCTTACTCCTGGGCATTTAGGAAATGCAGAGTGGGAGTCACCGGCAGACAAGCAAACTACTGGTAAAGGTAGATTCTGAACCAGAAAAGAGGTGTGGGGACCTGGGCGAGGTCCCCAAACTGCCCTGTGTGAGAGGTAATGAATGTGAGTTCTCAGAGAACCAGTGCCTGGGGCTCTTGTATCAAATTGGTTTAATCCACAGGGTTTCTGGCCAGATCACCCAGAGCCAGATGCGGATGCCAAAGAACGCAGCTCTGTTTGCATACACCAGGCTCTCTCCTCCCGCCTCTGCCCGGGCTCGTGTGAATTACTCTCGCTTCTAAATGAAGGGGGCACCCGTCCACGAGCCTCCGTGCTGGGTCAGGAGTGAGTCCGCTTCGGTCTCAGAGGCCGGAAACCCCAAGCTGGCAGCTCTGCTTGTAACGAATGACACCGGAACATTCTGCTTGGTTCCGGTCGAATGGTCTGCTGTCTGCATCCTCATCCATGAGCCCTTTTCTTCTTCTTCTTTAATTCAATCCTCATTCTTGGCTACTGAAGCACTCCAGTTGTCTGTTATCAGAGAGGGACTTCCAGAACGTGGTTCCCAGTCGATACAGTATTTGCTTCTCTGTGCTGGCGATGGGGACCCTGTGTCAGCCCGACGTGACTTGTCGGTAATCTGAAAATCTGTGTTTGGATCCCTTGGAGGGAGGAGGGCTGGGGAGACGCGTTTGACGAAGCCCTCGGAGTATACACCTTAGAAACAGGAATGTCCGTGGTAATACCCGGCCTCACTGAATTTGCTGGGCGGATTTTCTCACAGGAGTTGGGCTTTTTAGGAGCCGGCGGGAGGATTGGTGTTCTCCCTCTGGGCCATCGTTCTTGCGGCCTCGTCTGTGCAAGGTTGTTCAGTCCGCAGGCTGCTGCGTGTTCGACCACAGCTGGAGTTGCCCGAGTTTGAAAGAAGGCCAGCATTTGTGAGGGCCCTGTGGGGATATGCCTAACACCCTGGCTATTTGTACCACGCGTCTGTGCAAATTAGAAAAGGATGACTCATCCCCCCCCTGGCTGGGTGACTTTGAGACAGGCCCTGCTTCTTTTAAGCTCCTCCCTGGCACGGGACCTGGCGGTCTTGTTGAGCTGGCACAGGTGCATTTCAGCCCCCACTTGCCCCGTCGGCCAGGTTTAACTTGCACACCTGTACTGCGCTGATGCCAAGACGGAAGGACGACGGGGTTTGGAGGCAGAAGGCTGTCCTTTGAGCTCTAGTTTCCCCGTTAATAATCATTGTGTCCTAGGGTGCTACGAGGTCTGGTGTGAGCAGGGCTCAGCCACCATGTTCAGACCGTAACTATCTGAGGCCTTGCAGACCACATGGTCTCTGTCAAAACTGCTCAACTCTGTCCTTGTAGCGGCCACGGACATTTGTAAATGAATGGGCATCACCGTGTCCCAATACAACTTTGCTTCCCAGCGGCCACCCATGGGCCTCCGTTTGCTGACAGGATATAAAGCATCTGGTCCAGGGCTCCGTACGTGACGGGCCTGCCAGAAATGGAAGGCGATGTTATTGTTCTCACTGTTGTTATTTATGCTAATACTACTGATACCATTTCTTGAGTTTTACTCTGTGCCAGGTACTGTTCTAAGTACTTAACGTTCTTTATCTCATTTAATCTCAGCACCACCAAGTACCGTGGCCAAGGTCCCATGGCTACTAAGTGGCAGAGCGGGATTCATACCCTCTAACTACCTAGCTCTGTGTTGCCTTACACATCAGCTACCCCTGTTCCGCCCCCCTTTCTCTCTCTAACATCCTGTTTTTTCCCTTTGTTTCAGTGCTCATTGTTTATCCTATATAATGAAAGGGTAATAGGCAAATCGACCAAACGGTGGAACAACTGGTTGGTATGACACGCACCAGGGCAGATGCTTAACTCCAGAAGCCAGGCTGACGCTGGCTAGTGCAGCTGTGGTGGCGGGAGCTTCTCCCACCTCAGCGGCAGTTTTAAGGATGTCCGACTGCTGGCTTAGGCATCCCTGAGGGCTCCTGGACTGTGAAAGGGCACAGGCCAGGCTGAGGGCCCCCCTCCTCCCCCACAGTGTACGAATGTCGTGCACCGGACCTCTAGTGCTTACATATTTACTTGGGTCTTGGTTTGCTTCCTGTCCATTTTCCCGTCAGTTGGGAGATTTTATGTGGTGCCCTCTCCTTCCTAGCTCTGTCCCCACCCCTTAGCTGCCTCCTGGCATATAGGCAGGGCCTCCCTAAATATTTGCTCAGGAAATAAATGAGTCATTGCCAGCTCTGCCCCACCCCTTCTCTGCCCGTGCTGCTTCACTTTTCACAATGGGTAGGAATTGGGCCACGCTCCAAGTGCCTTGGTGATTCCCTAATAATCCACCCACTTCCGGGAAAAAACAGCCTACAGAGCAAATACCACCACCTCCTCCACGTATAATATTGCTGCCTTAGGTTGGAAGAATTTAGCTTGTAACAGAGTCCCATGAACCTCATTTGACTTGTTCCTCCTTGTAGTCCTGTAAGGCAGGCTGAGCAGTAGGACAAACTGCTCCTATTTCCCAGGTGCAAAAACTGAGGCTTTGAGGTGAAAGGACTTGCCCTAGGTCAGTGGTCGGCAAACTCATTAGTCAACAGAGCCAAATATCAACAGTACAACGATTGAAATTTCTTTTGAGAGCCGAAAACCGACTTCTGTGCATGGGCCACGAAGTTTCAATCGCACTGTACGTCTGCGCCCGCACGTGGTATTTTGTGGAAGAGCCACACTCAAGGGGCCAAAGAGCCGCATGTGGCTCGCGAGCCGCAGTTTGCCGACCACGGCCATAGGTCATTCAGCTAAAAAATGGCAGGTCTGGGATTTGAACCTAGGTCTGTCTGGCTCCCCAGCGTGAACTTACTCTGCTTCAGGTTGGTCTGGAATGTAGGACTGTGGCCAGCTGCATCTGACTGATTTCGTTAAAAACATACTGATGCCAGGACCCCACCCTTGGTCTGGGTTGGGACCCTGGGCAGCTGGGCGACCTGTGGCTGCCAGGGCTGGGGACTTCCCCAGGCCTGGTGGCCCCCGAGTGGAGTCTGGTCGTTCTCAGCCCAGGATGTATGTTTGAATCACTGGGGAAGTTTGTCTTGATGGGAATTTTCACATGTGTACAAAAGCGGAGAGCATAGTAAAATGAACTGCCATGGACTCTTTACCCTGCATCACATGTGTAAAGATTTCAGTATGTATCTCTGAAAGATAAGGAATTTAAAAAACTTGTTTTTAATTTTCACCTGAGGATATATTTAAAAAAATTTTTTTTATTAATTTTTAGAGAGAGAGGAAGGTAGAGGGAGAGAGAGAGAGAAACATCAATCTGAGAGAGAAACACCCATGTGAGATAGAAACATTGATGGCCACCTCCCACATGCATCCTGACTGGGGATGGAGCCTACAACCCGGGCATGTGCACTGGCGGGAATTGAACCAGTGACCTTTCAGTGCATGGGATGATACTCAACCCACTGAGCCACACCGGGCAGGGCAGGGATTTTAAATTTTTAATAACTTTTTATTTTGAAATAACTCACAAAAACTTGCAAGATTTACAGAGTTCCTGTGTACCCTTTACCCAACCTGCCCCAGTGATAGTATCTAAAAGAGTATGATTTTAAACAATACGACTAGTATCTTTAATGTCATCAAATATTTCCATACTCTATTGTGGTTGCAACCCGGTGCACTTTCTTACGTCCTATCATTCCTTCATTTATTAGCTGGACTCTTTCTAGGCAAAGACCCTTCCCCTCATCTCTTTGGTCCCCCTCTGGTGTAGGTCAGTTAGCAAAGGCGGGGAAAATGCTTGTGTCCTACGTGTTTTCTGTGTTCAGAATGACTTGGTTCACTAGCATCTTTTATCGGTGACATCAAGAAGTGTTTTTGTTTTTTTCCCAGTACCAGTATGAACTTGTGTATTTAAACACGTGATGTGTTTCAGTTCATTCTGTTGACTGTCCTTATGGCAGCTCAGATTGTCCCTCTGTGGGCCAGTGGGAGCCACGCCTGATTGCTCCCGAGGCCTTTTAGCAACCCTACTCAGCTTTAGTTTCCTTGGTGTTGGGTGTTACACGGTGTTCTAGGCTTATCTTATACATTTCCTGCCCAGCCACTTTGCCAAGGAGATTGTGGGAGCTAAAAACAAAGACTCAAATGCCCTGGTCGCACCCCAAACCAGCTTAATCGGAATCTCTGCGGGGTGGGGCCCAGGTATGGTGTTTTCTAAAAGCGCTCCCAGCCCCGATGGAAAACCACGGGGCCCGAGGGTCTCTCAGGGCCTCATCTTTGAAAAATGCTGGCACCTTGAGCACCATCCTCAGCCGAAGAGCTCATCGCTGCACGGTGACCCCTTCACTAAAGCTGGTAGCTGAGAATGTAGAGCTGAACGTTTCAGCAGTGAAAGCCGGTGTGTGTGTGTGTGTGTGTGTGTGTGTGTGTGTGTGTGATCCCAGGGGCGCCGGTGTGTGTGTGTGTGTGTGTGTGTGTGTGTGTGTGATCCCAGGGGCGCCGGTGTGTGTGTGTGTGTGTGTGTGTGTGTGTGTGTGTGTGTGTGTGTGAGATCCCAGGGGCGCCGGTGTGTGTGTGTGTGTGTGTGTGTGTGTGTGTGTGTGTGTGTGAGATCCCAGGGGCGCCGGTGTGTGTGTGTGTGTGTGTGTGTGTGTGTGTGTGTGTGTGATCCCAGGGGCGCCGGTGTGTGTGTGTGTGTGTGTGTGTGTGTGTGTGTGTGTGTGTGTGTGAGATCCCAGGGGCTCCACGCTGCTGTCCCTCCCCTTGTCTGTGTGTTGTCGAACTGGAGCTCTCTCTGCGCCTTGGGGAAAGCGGTTCTCTGAGAGCCTGCTGAGAATCTGTCCCTGTCCCCATAGCCCTTTGGATGAAGACCCAGATTCTGTACGTGGCCTCCAGTGTAGACTGCCCACACCCCCTCTTAGTCCCTGGAGCGGGTTACGCCCCCATATACCACCAGGCCTTTGCACAGGCTGTTCTCACTGCGGAGCCGCCTTGCCGCTCCCCTTCACTTCATTGTCCTGTCTCGCTCTTCAGACCTCACCTTGCACATCTTCCTCAGGAACCCCTTCCCGGACCTCCTTCACTGGGTCAGGCCCCAGCCCCTGTCGGCTCTCTTAAATACTGTGAGCCCAGGAAGATACCCGTGATCCCCCTGACATACCCTTGGGGTGTGATCCCCATCGCCGTTGCAGATTTGTATTTGTTCACGGGATCATTTATTAACGTCTCTCTCTGGGGCCTGACTGCAGCTCACATCCTGGTTCTGCCACTTCCTGCTGGGGACCCTGGGCCAGTCATTTCACCCCTGGGCTCCTCAGTGTCTTCTGTTACAAAAGGAGGTTGATGTTTTTACCTACTTCATTAGGAGGTGATGAAGATCGAATGAGATAATTTGTGTAAAGAGCTCAGAATAGAGCTAGCTAGTAGGGAATGTTAGCAGGTGATGTCATGCTTATTACCACTACCACCTTTCTAAAGGGGGCTTATGTCTGTTCGTTGAGATTTGTGTACACGGTGCTAGGCACACAGTCGATGCTCAGAAAATACTTGAATGAATGAACGCGTGGAGTGAAGGGGGGTCAGCAGTAGCACCGCGCTCATTGGGCTGCTGTGGGGATACAAGATAAGGCCCTGTACCGTTTTTACACTTAGTAGACGCTCACATATTTGCCGGGTGAAACTGCGAGAGCTGCCATGGGTTTATTTAAGGCTCGGGAGAGGCATCCTTTCAGGGTGCAAATTAGTGGCGTGAGAGTGGCTGCTGGTCCTCTGGGAGGAAGAGCGGGCTTCCGAGTGCTATCAGCGACGAGACGCGGAATCATTCACCCTCCCCGCCCTGTGTTTCTCTCCACTAGAATCCTTGCCCGGAGTCTGGTGCGTCCTTCCTTTCCAGGATCTCCTTCTGGTGGATCACAGGGTAAGGCCTGGCCCTCCTGCCCTGGGTGCGGGGGAAGAGAGGAGTTGCGGGGGGAGGGAGTGTGTGGCATAGCTGTGCCCTGAGTGTGCCTGCCCCGGACATGGGTCTCAGAGACACCGACCTTGTCCCCACCGTCACTTGGACCTCTGTGGACGGCTTGGCCTAGCGCAGCTGCATGCTCTTGTCTTAGCTTTGGGTTTGGGTATTTTTCAACATTAGGAATAATTACTATCATTGGCATTGTTTCAAACCCTTCACCATCCGAAACGTAATGTACAGGCAACGTAGGGAATGTGGGTAAGAGAAACATGCATAGATCAACAACAGAAAGCACCAGAAGGCAATCACAGTCAACAGTTCGATAAGCTCTCTTCTGCTTTTTGTGTGTGTGTGTTTGTTTGTTTTTGCATATTCCTCCCCCTCCCCCACATGGTCAGAATCTTACTGGGGATTTTTTGAAACCCCCCCGCCCCATCAGCATTGTTCCTTGTCTTTATAAAGTTTTTACAAAAAATTTTTTTAAATTAAATACTTTTCAGACCTAATTATTTTTCAAATTATTGTCAAAGGACACCATTGGGACAGTTAGTATAATTGAAATTTTTAAGTTTTTATTGATTTTTAGCAAGAGAGAGGAAGGGAGAGGGATAGAAACATCAATGAGAGAGAAACATCACCAATCAGCTGCTTCCTGCATGCCCCCTACTGGGGATTGAGTCCACAACCAGGCATGTGTCCTGACTGGGAATCGAACCGCTGGCCTCTTGGTTCCTAGGTCGATGCTCAACCACTGAACCACACTCGCCAGGCAAGGGACAGTTAGTATAATTTAAATATGGACTGTGGGCTATGCCATCCATGCTGGTATTTCTGA
This sequence comes from Eptesicus fuscus, assembly GCF_027574615.1. Classification (NCBI taxonomy): domain Eukaryota; kingdom Metazoa; phylum Chordata; class Mammalia; order Chiroptera; family Vespertilionidae; genus Eptesicus; species Eptesicus fuscus. The sequence continues at coordinate 23,113,780 of NC_072476.1, forward strand.
GTTTGATGATTGTTCCCTGGTTATATAAGAACATGTCCTTTTTGTTAGGGGGAAGGATGCACACTGATATTTAGGGGTAAAGTGTTTAGAGTCTGCAACCTACTTTGAAATGGTTCAGAAAAGAATGTGTTCACACAAGTGTGTTTATAGAGACAGAAAATGATACAGCAAACTGGGGAACGAGATGAAGGGTAGATGGGAATCCTTTGTATAATTCATGTGAGTTTTCTGAAAGTTTGAAATTCTTTTAAAACAGCACGTTTAAATATTAGGTTTACTTTTTCCTATGAAAGTGTTCAAACATGTAGAAAGACTAGTCCAATAAACCTCACTAAATTCACCACCCAGATGTAAAGTACATTGGAGCCATCCTGGTCTTTTCCCTCCTAAATATTCTGTATGTATCTCTAAAAAAATGAGGCCATTTTTCCTGGGTGACCTGACAGAATTTAGCAATAATTATTCAGTGTACCCACACGTCCGTCCACATCCAGATTGTGCCAGTCACTCAGCTGCCTTGGGCGCGGGGCTGCCATGAGGTGGCGGTGGCGGGCGGGTGCGGTGAGGGCCATTGTCCACTTCTTCTCGACTCTCACCGCCTCCCTCCTTGTGTTCCTGCCCCAGGTTGATGGTCCGGGGCTACCGCCAGCCCCTGGAGAGCACTGACCTCTGGTCCCTGAATAGGGAGGACATGTCATCACAAGTTGTGCCCATTTTGGTCAAGAACTGGAAGAAGGAATGTGCCAAGTCCAGAAAGTAAGTGTGAGTCCTGCTGTCACGGGGGAAGCCAGATGCACTCTGGGACCAGTGCTCACCCCCTTCCCCGACCGGGAGGAGATAAAGCAGAAGTATTTGCAGGGTCTCTGGGCCGTGGGAGGGAGTTAGGATCTGACCCCATGTGCGGGGAGAAGGAAGAGGTGGGTTTCAGGTAGGGCAGTGGCACGGGGTGAGTTCTGCTCTATAACCACCCTGGGACTGCCCTGGGGCAGGTGGATCACGGGCCGGGGGGAGGGGGGAGCAGGATAGGGGATGTCGAGACACTGGAGGGGGAGACGCTGGCGGGCTTCAGAGTTGCCTGAGTCCCTATTTTGCGCTGGAGGCTTTGTTTCCTAGGCAGAGAGCTTTCTGAGAATTCAGCGAGATAAACATCACCCGATAAGTTACCTGTCATTGGATAAGCCCTGTGAAAACCCTGGGCAGGTACTGGTGTGCAGGCTGTGTTTATTCCTCTTGCTGGCCGGGCTGGGCGCTTGCATCCCGCCTGGGAGAACATGCTGAGAAACGGCTCGTTGGGCCACCCGCGGGGTGCTGGCTCCATTAGCACCTTGGCCTTTTGGGGGGGGGGGGACGGTCTCAGCTTGGGCGCTCGCTGCCTCGGGTCGGGACTCTGGCATGTAGGTCACTTACTCTGTTCCCAGAGGCGTGAGCCAGATCTAGCACCTGTAACCCCTGTGGAGGGACGGACAGGGTGGGGGTGAGAGGAGAGTCCGGTTCTAGGAATTTCGGGGTATGGCCTCTTGCAGTGAGGCCTCTTCAGTTAGCTGGAGACCAGTGTAACCTGTGTGGCTCGGCTGCTGGGTGTCCCGGGCCTTCTGGGGAGCAGGCAGAGGCATCCGGGCAGGGGGTCTGGCTTGGCTTCTTGCTCTCGGGTCTCCACAACCCAGTCCCTCTCACTCCTCTCTTTAGCCTTGGGTGACTCCTCTCCAAAGTCAGGTCTAGCTGCTTCTTCCCCTCTCCCCACCCCATCCCCACCTTTTAAATTGCAGTGCTTCATTGGTTTCTATCAAATAGTTTCGAGTTTAACAGAATGGAGTGGAGATTTCTCTTTGATTCTTGGCCTCCTGTAGGTTAAGGCCATGGTGGACTGTGGTTCCTGCTGGCAGGACTATAAAAATTTCATTGGCTCTGGAAATGAGTTTGGCAGTTTTTTAAAACGTTAGTTATTGTACCACCAGCCATTCTTCTTCTAGGTGTGTAACCCAAGATAACTGGAGACGTGTTCACAAAAGACTTGTAGAGCAGCTTTGTGTGCGAGGGCCAAGCTGGAAGCCACCCAAACATCCACTGACAAGGGAACAGACATAGAAAACATGGTGTAGCCATGAAGGGAATACATTAGAACAAAAGAAAGGAATTATCTCTTGATACACTTGACAACACAGAAATGTCTCAAAATAATTATGCCGAGTGAACAGAGCCCGATAAGAGTGCATACTAGGAGGTTCCATCTATACTAATAAGAGGGTAATATGCTAATTAGACTGGGAGACCTTCTGGACATCCTTCTGGACAAAGCCATGGTGGCAGGGCTGAGGCAGAGGTGGTTAGGGGCGATCAGGCCAGGAGGGGAGGGCAGTTGGGGGCGATCAGGCCGGCAAGGGGGGCCAGTTTGAGGCAAGCAGGCCGGCAGGGGGGGGAAGGGCAATTGGGGGCGAGCAGGCCAGCAGTGGGGGGCAGTTGGGGGCAATCAGGCCAGCAGGGAGTGGCAGTTGGGGGCAAACAGGCCGGCAGGCAGAGTGGTTAGGGGCGATCAGGCAGGCAGGCAGGTGAGCAGTTAGGAGCCAGTGGTCCCGGATTGTGAGAGGGTGCAGGCCGGGCTGAGGGACCCCCCCGCCCCCCCGCCTATGCTTGAATTTCATGCACTGGGCCACTAGTTATATATAATTCTAGAAAATGGAAACCATTGTAGAGTAACAGAAATCAGATCAGTGGTTGCCAGGATGGGGGAGAGGTAGAGAGGTGGGCTGGGACCTTTGGGGACGATGGATTTGTTCTTTATTTTGATTTCCCTCGTGGACTCACAGGTGTATGTATACATGTGTCAAAGCTTGTCACATTGTACACTTTAAATATGTGCAGTTGATCGTATATCAGTTATACCCCCAATAAAACTGTATATTAAAGAAGTAGTAGTGTTTAAAGAAAGGGTGACAGTTTTACTTAATTGTCTCTGGTTCACAAAGGAATGCATATAGCAAATAACAAATAAAAAACAAAAGAAAACAAAACTTCCCAAAATATGCATGTTAAGCAGTGGTTCTCAACCCTCAGACTCGTCATCCCCTTGAAGACAAAGATTTTGTAACAGCTCCTTCACTGGATTTGTCAAATGAACTCAAAAAGAGTCTGGAGACTTTGGCTAGAAATAAATGATAAAGGTTTATTTAAGGGTTTTAGGACCTGCAAACCAGGAGCACAGCTGGGCAATACCTAAGAGTGTGTTACCGGGACCCCAATGTTTATGAGTCCGTCGGCCTGCACACACTGGTCCAAAGAAATGCATGAGCAGGAGTTCCCAGTATAGAAAGAAAAATAGTTTAATACTGAATTGGCCAGATGGGAAGCTAATGCTTGAGACCGGACTCCCGAAGGCCTGTAGGTTCAGATTATATAGGGCAGAATCAACAAGGCATCGCAGGTTACGGCGTGTGGGGTCCTGCTGGGGGCTGGCCGGTCCAAGGAGCGGGAAGGATAAGAAATCATTCCGTCAGGTCTTGAGGACAGTTCTGAGGTCGGCTCCTGAGTCCCTCAGTCTGGTCTGCTGGGAAGGTAGCCAGGGGAGCTGGAACAGAGCTGAGGCCAAGCAGGATGTTATCTTTAGCCTGCCAGAGGGTCGGGCCTGGTGATCCTTAGTCAGGTCTGGGCTACTGTCTTCTGCTGTGTCAGCGGTTGCCGATAATGGGGGAGGGAGGCTAGGTCTCTGAGGGGTACAGAGAAGAAAGAGATAGGGTTTCTAGTGCTAGGGTTTAAAACTTACTTGATCAAAGTCATAAGGACCCTCGCTTTCAAGAAGAAAGAAAAGCTAGGAATCCTGATAGTAAACGGTACATTCTTGAGAAGAATCAGTCCTGCCCTCTTAGCCTCTGGATTGGTCCGAGATGGGAATCCTCTAGATCAGCGGTCGCCAACCTTTCGGACCTCATGGACCACCCCAGTGGTCCAGGGACCACCGGTTGGCAACCATTGCTCTAGATGACAGCTGGTCTGGATCCTGGACGTCAGGTGGTCTGGATATGTGAACATTCTTTCCTTAGTCCTCCAGGGGTGTCAGAGGGTTACCTGGAGGTCTGATGTATATCCAGGTATTGACACGGGGTGGGTCAGACCGGACCTGGGCTCAGCAGCCTCGGTTCTTGAGGTCTGGTTAGGAAAGAATTCAGAGTCAAGACTCAAACTCTCAGAGAACATTTATTTGGAGAAATCACAGAGGTAGAAGAATTGAGTGTAGAAAACAAGTTATCGAGGTAAAGGAAGGGCCCTGGGAGCTTAGAAGTGAGGAAGGTAAAGGTGACACACCTGGGGGGAGAGGTGGGAGAGGGGGAGGAGAAAGGCACGGGCATGCTCCTGGGTGCTCTCTCCTAAGGGTTTTTGTGTGTGTGTTTTTAAAACAGGAAGATGAGTGAAAGAAGCCAGTCCTATAGGATACCTATAGTATGGTTCTATTTTCTTTTTTTTAAAAAAAATATATTTTATTGATTTTTTACAGAGAGGAAGGGAGAGGGATAGAGAGTTAGAAACATCTATGAGAGAGAAACATCGATCAGCTGCCACCTGCACACCCCCTACTGGGGATGTGCCTGCAACAAGGTACATGCCCTTGATCAGAATCAAACCTGGGACCCTTTAGTCCGCAGGTCGACGCTCTATCCACTGAGCTAAACCGGTTAGGGCTCTCCTAAGGGTTTTAAGGGCGAAGATTTTAGGGGAGGTCCCGGGGAAGATCTCAATAGAATATTCAGCAGTTTTCCAGGTGTGTCCTTTCAGGGTCAGGGTCTCCACTGATTGATTACTTGGTGGCAGAGCAGAGGGTCATTATTCAATGAAGCTAGCCCTGAGATCAGCCAGGGTAGGGGTCATCAGGGGTCATTATTCATTGTAGCTGGCCCTGAGGTCAGCCAGGGCAGGGGTCATTATTCAGTGTAGCTGATCCTGAGGTCAGCCAGGGCAGGGGTTATTATTCAATGCAGCTGGTCCTGAGGTCAGCTGTGGCATAGCTTGTCTGGTTTTGCTTTTCTGGGCTTGGAGCTGAAATACAACTGAGGCCTAGATGTTATCTCGAGGGAGGAAAGATCAGGGGGTCCAAACCTCAGGACACATGACGGCGATATGCTCCATGAGGTAAGGTCACCCCGGGGCAAGGTCCCATCTTACAGTTGTCCTTTGTCAGGCATCTGTGGCTTTCCACCCTGGTGACCTTCTGTACCCAGCCCATTGTCCTTGCTCTGCTCATGTCTAACTGCCTACCACATCAGGACTGGCACGCTCAATCGATCAGTTCCCAGGATAGTTCAAACAGGAATGGAATTATTTCCTCAGGCCTCAATCTCCTTGTTTTTAGGAATTTTGCAGTTCAACTCTAGTGACTTCATTTTATTTCTTCACTCTATTCCTCAGCTTAAGGAAAAATATAGATAAAAATAACCTGACACTTATCCAATTTAAAAAATCAACATACTGCTAAAGCTCTCACTAGACCTTAAAGGAAAACTAAAAGGTGAAGGATTTATAATAAACGGCACATGTTTCAGTGTGTAAATGTTCAGGCGTGCAGTAGAATATAACTCAGGAGTCGCTGCTGGCTCCTTAGGGGAGACTTGTTTGCAGCAGCTCAGCCGACCGGTCTGTGGTTCTGGAGACCTGATCCACCAGCACCCTCACAGACCAGGAGTTTGCTAAGTGGTCACCAACGCTTGGCAAAGTTCCTAACCAATTAGAGTCTTTCCCTAATTTGCACAGTCATTGCTTTCCTAAAAATATAACTTGAGGCGTATTTAAACTTACAAAAAAGAAAAGGCACACTGTGTGTGGATTTATGTCGGAAGATGGCATTGGATTCTAGACTTCGGTAATTCCAGGCCTTTCACCTGCATGGCCGCCCGCCAGCTTCTTCCTTTGGGACTGTTCCTACCTCACAGGCCGTCTGGTCTCGGTCTCAGTAGGTGGGACCATCAGAGAATGCAAATTTGCAAAACACAGGCTTCCCCCTTGAGAAGCCTGTGTTTTTTGAGGAAGGAAAAGCACTAAAACAAAACAAAACAAAACAAAAAGGTAACATAAAAAGGAAGAACGCCTTGAACATTTGCATCTGTGACGTTGAAGTCCTGCCAGGGCTGTGCTTTCCCAGGAGGGCTCCTTGAGAGGTGGTGGTGGTGGTGATGGAAATGTGCCTCAAGTTGGTAAAATCCTTTCTCCGCGACTGGAGATCACATCCGCCCTTCTGTGTTATTTGGGTATTATGGGTCCAAGATCGCGCTCAGAGTATATCCAGAAATGTGGCACTTTCATCAGGCTAAGACCACTTTAAGTGTGAGATTTCTCCTTTGCCAAAAGATGAAAGACCTTATTTAACCCAACGACAGACAGAGCCGTCCGTAGCTCCTCACTGCTGCTTGGTGGGTCCAAGGCCCTCCCAGCCTGCTCTCCCTCCCCCTGGCTATCTCGAGGCTCTGGCTTCCCGGAGGAGGTGTCCTCGCTCTTTTCAAAATCCTTAGTCCCGGGCCTTGCTCACCTGTTCCCTGTGCCCGGAGCCCCCTTCACCTCCCCAGCTGGGCCTGTTCCCTTAGCCTGCAGGCGTTGCTCCCACGGGCTGTGGAGACCCATTTCTCTCAGGAGCTCCTTGATGGTGGGGCCCTCCCCCCAGGGCATGTGTTCAGTCCATTCATAGATGAGTGACGTCAAAATCCTGTCGAGTCTGCAAGTTCCTTTTTCTTCCGGTTTCCAGATTCCTTACCTGTTTCTGTTCCCCTGTTCCAGGCAGTTCCTCCCTATTCAGACCTTCCCCTTTAACTTTCCATTCCCCTCCTGCTCGCTTCCCCCTTCCCGGAGTGCCTTCCTCACAGGCCCCTTGTCACTGTGTGTTTTCCCCCTGACCAGGCCTTAGCTGATCCTTTCCACCGTTCTTGACCTCTTCCCCCAGGCCTGAGCCGCCCTCCTTTCTGCCTGCCCAAAACCTTCTCCTATTCCTTTGGCAGCCCGTCTCCCAGCCACAGAAAACAGCCCTGGGTTAGCCAGGCCACGCCGGCCCAGGGCCAGGGCCCAGCTTGGAAAGTGGCACAGAGAATGAATGGGGGAGGGCTGAGCCACTCCCTTCCTCTCTGCCGGCTGCCTTCTCCTTGCCAAGAAGGCATGTGTGCCGAAAGAAATACCAAACCCAGCCAGAAACCGGGGAAAGTCGGTAAAGTGGGCAGGGAAGGACCTTACGTGGTCACACAGACAGCACAGAGCACAAATAATCCTCTGTGGCCTGTGGAATAGTATTCCTCTTCTCCAAAGATGTCCACGTCCTGATCCCCAGAACCTGTGACTATGTCACCTCCCATCGCAGAGGGACTTGGCGGGTGGGATTGAGTGGAGGATTTTGAATGGGGAGACTGTTGTGTATTGCGTGGGCCAAATAATCACGTGTCCTTATAAGAGGGAGACAGGAGGTCAGAGAGAGAGGAAGCAGGGAGGGGCGGGGGGGATTGCTATGCTGCTGGTTTTGAAGGCAGAGGAAGGGGCTTCGAGCTGGGACTGTAGGCAGCTTCTAGAAGCTGGACTGGCAGGGAAGCTGGTTCTCCCGAGAGCCTCCAGAGCAACGCAGCCCTGTGTGCCCACGTAGGTCTCCGACCTCCGGGAGTACGAGGTGATAAGTTTGTGCTGTTCTAAGCGCCCTAGTTGGTGGCAGCTTGTTACGGCAGCCACAGGAAGTTGTGCAGCTTCACGCACAGCTTACACTTCACTCTGGGTGCAGTGGAAAGTCGTCGGTGGGGTTGGAGGAGGAGAACGATGAGTTTTTAGGATGGTCCCACTGGCTGCTGTCCCGGGCGTTGGTTGTAAGGGAACAAGCACGGGAGGAAATGGGGAGTGGCGAGGCCGTCCTGGCAGTGGTCACTTGCTCGGGTGGAGGCTGTGGAGATGGGAGGAGTGGACAGATGACTACATACATCCCATGTGTGGAACGACAGGACACAGGCCTGATCAGATCTAGGAGACTGAGGGGGTTGGGGTCCGGGATGAGTCCCATGTTTCGGGTCCTTTCCTGGGGCAGGGAGCACAGAGGAGAAAGACCAGGACTTGACAGGGCCTAGACTAGGGCCCCCAGTTTGGAGTGGGACACGGCCAAGGCAGGTGGGAAGGCTGTGGTCTCCGGGGGCAGTTTCTCATGGTCCAGATGGGCAGATGCGGCATAGAGGTGACATAGAAGTGTGACAAGCAAGAGTCCCCTGTAATGAAGAGATCAAGCAAAGAACTTGTATGCATACGTGCATAACCCATGGACACCGACAATAGGGTGGTGAAGGCCTGGGGCAGGAGGCGGGGTCGGACTAGACAGGGTCAATGGGAGGGAAAAAGGGAACGTACTTAATACTTTCAACAATAAAGACTAAAAAAAAAAAAAAGCAACAAAAGCAAACACAAAATGTTCTGGGGCAGTGGTCAGCAAACCGTGGCTCGCGAGCCACATGCGGCTCTTTGGCCCCTTGAGTGTGGCTCTTCCACAAAATACCACGTGCGGGCGCGCATGTACAGTGCGATTGAAACTTCGTGGCCCATGCGCAGAAGTTGGTTTTCGACTCTCAAAAAGAAATTTCAATCTTTGTACTGTTGCTATTTGGCTCTGTTGACTAATGAGTTTGCTGACCACTGTTCTGGGGGGAAAAAGATCAATTCAGGGAAGAAAAAAAAAGAGTCCCCTGAAATCAAATGCTATTCAGCGAACTCATATGCTGTGGAAGAAGTTTGTAAGTTGTAAATGTTAGGGTTGGGTGGGGATGAAGCTTGGAGTCCAGGCTTAGCCATTTGAGGATGTTGTTTTCACTGCATTTTGGTAGATGGGAGCTAGGGGTATATCTGCTGCTGCATAGCAAATTACCCCCAAACCCAGCAGCTGAAAGAACAGTGTCCATTCACTGAGTCAGGGATCCAGGAGCGGCCTAGCTGGATGGTTCTGGCTCAGCGTCTCTCATGAGGTTGCAGTCAGCAGTCAGGGCCGCGGTCCTCTGCAGGCTCAGCTCGGGCCACAGGATCTGCTCCAGGTTGCCTATGGCTGGCAGGTTAGTGCTGGCTGCTGGCGAGGTCTCACCACGGGGGCCTTTCCAGGGGGCTCATTGAGTGCCCTTGCAACATGGCAGTTGGCTTTGCCCAGAGTGAATGACCTTAGAGATAACAAGGTGAAAGCCACAGCGTGTCCTGTGGTCTAATCTCACACGTGATGCTCCACCGTTTCTGCAGTGTCCTGTTCCGAATGAGAGAGGACTCCACAGGGGCATGTATGAAGGTTCCGATTTTTGCACATCCTTGCAGACACGGTTTTATCTGACTTTCTCATGATAGCCATCCTTATGGCTGTGAAGTAATATCTGACAGTGGTTTGGGGTTGCATTTCCCTGGTGACTAATGATGTTAAGCAACATTTCATATGCTCACTGGCAATTTGCATATGCTCTTTGCCCCTTTTAAAAAATTGGGTTGTCTTTTTCTTAATGAGTTGGAAGAATTCGTTATGTGCCGCAGTTACAAGTCCTTTATTAGACTTTAAAAAAAAATCCTTACCCAACTACATACATCCCAGCTATGGAACAGACAGGACACAGGCCTGATCAAATCTAGGAGACTGGCGGGAGGGGGGGAGGGTCCGGGATATTTTTTCCATTGATTTTCAGATTGAGTGGAGGGAGGAAGGAGGGCGGGGAGAGATAAACATCACCATGAAAGAGACACATTGAGTTGCCTCCCACACACACACCTCTACTGGGGCTGGGAAACCTGCTACCAAGATACATGCCCTTGACCGGAATCGAACCTGCAACCCTTCGGTCTGCACATGCCTATGCGCTAACCACTGAGCAACTGGCCAGGGCCTTTATCAGATTTTTTTTTTTTTAAATTTCTTTATTGATTAAGGTGTCACATATTTGTCCTCATCCCCCCATTCCCATCCCACCCCTCTCCCCACGCATGCCCCAATCCCCTGTTGAATTTAACCGTTGGATAGGCTTATATGCATGCATACAGGTCCTTTGGTTGAACTCTCCCCCTCCCCCCACCCTCCCCCTACCCTCCCCTATCCTCCCTCTGAGGCCCGATAGTCCGATCGATGCCTCCTTGCTTCTGGTTCTGTTCTTGTTCCTCAGTCTATGTTGTTCATCATTTCCCCTAGATGAGCGAGATCATATGTCACTAGATATATACTAATAAGAACTGAATGTGAGACGAGCAATAATAGTTATGCTGACAGGCAAATGAATCAATCTGTAGCGAGCTTCCCCCTGGACCAACAGTTCTTTTGAGACCCAATTTCAATGTCCAGTAGTTCCTTATGTGTACATGTCAGCACTGACCCCTCAGCTCTGGATGGTGGACAAATGGTGGTAATGGAGGTCCGACTCCCTCTGGTTTGGTCTTGGCCGAACCCAGGGGCACGGCGTCACCTGGACTAAGGGGCACGTGGCCTCACCCATACCCAAGGGGCGCGTGGTCTCACCCGGGCCTGGGACCCAGCCTCACCCGGATGGATCCAGGGGCGCATGGCCTCACCCGGACCCAGGATCTGGCTTCACCCGTACCCAGGGACGCTTGGCCTCTCCCAGACCCAGGGGCACGTGGCCTCACCCGGGCCTAGGTGCACGAGGCCTCATCCGGATCCAGGGACACATGGTCACACCCGGACCCAGGGACGCTTGGCCTCTCCCAGACCCAGGGCCACTTGGGCTCACCCGGGCCTAGGTGTACGAGGCCTCACCTGGATCCAGGGACACATGGTCTCACCCGGACCCAGGGACGCTTGGCCTCTCCCAGACCCAGGGCCACTTGGGCTCACCCGGGCCTAGGTGCACGAGGCCTCATCCGGCTCCAGGGACACATGGTTGCACCCGGACCCAGGGACGCTTGGCCTCTCCCAGACCCAGGGCCACTTGGGCTCACCCGGGCCTAGGTGCACGCGGCCTCACCCGGATCCAGGGACACATGGTCTCACCCGGACCCAGGGACGTTTGGCCTCTCCCAGACCCAGGGCCACTTGGGCTCACCCGGGCCTAGGTGCACGAGGCCTCACCCGGATCCAGGGACACATGGTCTCACCCGGACCCAGGGACGCTTGGCCTCTCCCAGACCCAGGGCCACTTGGGCTCACCCGGGCCTAGGTGCACGAGGCCTCATCCGGATCCAGGGACACATGGTCGCACCCGGACCCAGGGACGCTTGGCCTCTCCCAGACCCAGGGCCACTTGGGCTCACCCGGGCCTAGGTGCACGCGGCCTCACCCGGATCCAGGGACACATGGTCTCACCCGGACCGAGGGATGCTTGGCCTCTCCCAGACCCAGGGCCACTTGGGCTCACCCGGGCCTAGGTGCACGAGGCCTCACCCGGATCCTGGGACGCTTGGCCTCTCCCAGACCCAGGGCCACTTGGGCTCACCCGGGCCTAGGTGCACGAGGCCTCACCCGGATCCAGGGACACATGGTCTCACCCGGATCCAGGGACGCTTGGCCTCTCCCAGACCCAGGGCCACTTGGGCTCACCCGGGCCTAGGTGCACGAGGCCTCACCCGGATCCTGGGACACATGGTCTCACCCGGACCCAGGGACGCTTGGCCTCTCCCAGACCCAGGGCCACTTGGGCTCACCCGGGCCTAGGTGCACGAGGCCTCATCCGGATCCAGGGACGCATGGTCTCACCCGGACCCAGGGACGCTTGGCCACTCCCAGACCCAGGGGCACGTGGCCTCACCCGGGCCTAGGTGCACGAGGCCTCACCCGGATCCAGGGACACATGGTCTCACCCGGACCCAGGGACGCTTGGCCTCTCCCAGACCCAGGGCCACTTGGGCTCACCCGGGCCTAGGTGCACGAGGCCTCACCCGGATCCAGGGACACACGGTCTCACCCGGACCCAGGGACGCTTGGCCTCTCCCAGACCCAGGGGCACGTGGCCTCACCCGGGCCTAGGTGCACGAGGCCTCATCCGGCTCCAGGGACACATGGTCGCACCCGGACCCAGGGACGCTTGGCCTCTCCCAGACCCAGGGCCACTTGGGCTCACCCGGGTCTAGGTGCACGCGGCCTCACCCGGATCCAGGGACACATGGTCTCACCCGGACCCAGGGACGCTTGGCCTCTCAGACCCCGGGGCAAGTGACCTCACCCATGCCTAGGTGCACGAGGTCTCACCCGGATCCAGGGACACACGGTCTCACCCGGACCCAGGGACGCCTGGCCTCCCCCAGACCCAGGGGCACGTGGCCTCACCCGGGCCTAGGCGCACGAGGCCTCACCCGGATCCAGGGACACACGGTCTCACCCGGACCCAGGGACGCCTGGCCTCCCCCAGACCCAGGGGCACGTGGCCTCACCCGGGCCCAGGCGCACGAGGCCTCACCCGGATCCAGGGACACACGGTCTCACCCGGACCCAGGGACGCCTGGCCTCCCCCAGACCCAGGGGCACGCGGCCCCACCCGGGCCTAGGTGCACGAGGCCCCACCCGGATCCAGGGACACATGGTCTCGCCCGGACCTAGGGGTGCGTGGCCTCTCTCAGACCCAGGGGCACGTGGCCTCACCTGGACCTAGGTGCACGAAGCCACCCGGACCCAGGGGCGCGTTACCTCTCTCAGACCCCTGGTCGCGTGGTCTCACCCGGATCCAGGGGCTCACGGCCTCACCCGTACTCGGGACCCAGCCTTACCCGGATCCAGGGGCCCACGGCCTCACCCGGACCCAGGGTTCAGATTCGCCCAGACCCAGGGGCACATGGCCTCACCCGAACCCGGAATCCAGCTTCACCTGGACCCAGGGGCGTGTGGCCTCACCCAAACCCAGGGGCGTGAGGCCTCACCTAGACCCAGAGGCGTGTGACCACATCTGAGCCCAGAGGCTCGCAGGCTCGCCTGGACTTGGGTCTCAGCGGGGTTTCGTCTTCTTGATCCCAATTCCTGTTGGTCAATTCCCTCTCAGCAATTCCTTCGGTCATTTTCTCAGAGCTCCAGGGCGGCTGCCGCAGAACTCGTTGGGCGGCGGGCTCGGCAAGGCTCCGGTGTGCCCGGTGCCCGGCGGTGGGCTGGTCCGGTGTCGCTGCGTCGGCCCTTGGGTCTGCAACGGTGGCCAGTCGCTGAGCGTGCGCACCTGGCCACTTCGGGGCATTGAGATTCTTGAAGGACTCGGAGGTCAGCAAGCACGGAGTCTCCCACCCCATGTCTCCCAGGGCCTCGTCTGTCCGTGCTCGGCAGCGAGTGGAGCCGTCCCCTCAGCCGGAGACCGCCGGGGGAACTGCGCCGAGCACGTTCCAGGCCACCATTGTGTCGCCTGAGCCATAGTTCTTAAAGTGTGGACTTTGGGTCACCAGCATCAGCATCATCCTGCGTACCCCTCTCTTTTATTCTAGTTGTAGAGCATCTGCTCAGCCAGCCCCCCGGTCTTTCTGGCTGGTGTCTGCTCTGCTCTCCCGTCGTAGTCTCATTATTGTTGTGGTAGGCAACGATCAGGCTGCCGCCCTATGTCTCCATCTTGGTCCTCCTTTGTACAGTTAAGTCTTGATTGTTGTTGGTGTCACTGGGAGGAATTGTCCTCCAGGCCAATTGGCCGTGAGGACCCTCTTTGTCCATATAGGAAGAGTTGCTGTGCAGGAGACATGTTTGTGGGCCGGGTCTTGATGCAGCAATGCCTTGGCGCTCACTGAGTCTGCCTCTAGAATGCCTCCCTTATGCAAGTGATTGAAATCTGGTGTCATCTCCCACCAACCACTAGATGCCCTCGTTTCTGGGTCTCCAATGCAGTGTGGGTCAGCCACTACCTGAGGCACTCAGCAGGAAAAAGCCTCTGCTCAGCTTGGCTGGGGCGGAGCTACAGGGTGGAGCCTACAACCTTGGCTTCCTGTCAGCCCCGCCCTATGAGGCTCCTGTGTCTGTGTCCCTCTGCATTCCTTGCAAACACCTCTGAGAGAAACGCGCCCTGGAGTTTCGCCCACTGCCAAACAGTCCAGTCCCTCCCCTAATGAATCTGGACTCCCAGATTCTCGCCTGGAACTGGGTTTCAGTGCAGTTGGAACTGGGTCTCAGCGCAGTCTGGCGTCCCTGTCTCCTTCCCAGCAGGGCCACCCAGTGGCGCAGGCAAAAGTCCGTCCTCTGCGCACCTTCCAGTGCGCGCGTCTGGAGCCGCCGCTTCTCTGTGCCTCCGCCACCACAGCCCAAATTCATTCCCCCAGCGTGCGCCTGGCTTCCCAGGGTTTCGCCCGGAACTGGGGTTCAGTGCAGTCGGAACTGGGGTTCAGCACGGTCCTGAGCTTATTTCTCCTTCCCGCTAGGGCAGTTCAGTGGTGCAGGCAACAGTCCGTCCTTTGCGCCCCTTCCCGTGCGCGCCTCTGGAGCTCTGCCTTCCACCGCTCCTCTGTGCCTGCGCCCCACAGCCCAGATTCATTCCCCCAGCCTGCGCCTGGCTTCCCAGGGTTTCGCCCGGAACTGGCTCAGTGCAGTCGGAGCCGGCGCTTAGCGCACTCCGGAGCCTTTATCTCCTGCCGGCCAGGCCGTCAGCCGCCCCCTCCTCTCCGGCTCCATCCTCCCCGCAGGCGCGCGCGCTCGTGTCTCCGCCAGTTTCTCCATACCTCAGGCTTTTACGGCTCCCCCGATTGTCCCCGTGGCCCTCTCCTTCCCCCCAGCTGTGGGCATTTCAGTCCGCCAGCTCTCCTGTGGTTCTGGACGATGTCCGTTCTGACCTCTAGTTGTGCCTTTGAAATTGTTGTGCCCGGCTGCAGGTTAGGTGTTTCACCTATGCCGCCATCTTGGTTTCTCCCCTTTATCAGATTTTTGATTTGTAAATATTTTCTCCCATTCCATGGGTTGTCTTTTCACTCCCCCCCCCCCCCCCCCCCCATGAAATCTTCTCAAGGACTGTGCGAGGATTCACTTTCTTGGTAGTGTCTTTTGAAGTACTATCGTTTTTTATTTTGATGAAGTTCAGTTTATTTTTTCTTTTGTTGCTTGTGCTTTTGGTGTTTATAGCTAAGAATCCATTGCTAAATCCAAAGTCATGAAAATTGATCCCTCTGTTGCCTTCTAAGATTTCTATAGTGTTAGCTCTATGTTTAGGTCTCTAACCCATTTCAAGATTGTTTTGGCTCTTCTGGGTCCCTTGGGATTCCATATACATGTTAGTATTGGCTTGCCAGTTTCTACAGAGGAGCCAGCTGGGATTCTGATAGCGATTGCACTGAATCTGTAGACCAGTTTGGGGCTGGCACTCTGCTGTGCCCTTCACGCCTATTAACTCGTTTCATTCTCACAACAGCCCTAGGAGGTAGGTCCTACTTTAATCTGCATTTTACAGACGAGGAAACTAAGGATTTGCCTCAGTCACACAGCTGGCCAGTGGCCGAGCCGAGATCCTGAGTCCAAGTTCATAGCCACCGTGCTAATAAGCTGCCTCTGCAATGACTGGGGTTCTCTGGCCGAGCCTCCCGAAGGGTGGGGTTCTCTGGCCGCCGGTGGGCTCAGCCTCTGGCAGAGCCCACATGGCTCCACACTCCTTGTGTTCCAGGCAGCCGGTGAAGGTCGTGTACTCCTCCAAGGATCCCGCCAAGCCCAAAGCGGGCTCCAAGGTGGACGTGAACGAGGAGGCCGAGGCTCTGATTGTCAGGGCCCCCCAGAAGGTGCGGGAGCCGTCCCTGTTCAAGGTGCTGTACAAGACCTTCGGGCCCTACTTCCTCATGAGCTTCGTCTTCAAGGCCCTGCACGACCTTATGATGTTTACCGGCCCGGAGATCTTGAAGTAAGACACCTTCCTTCCCAGCTGAGCAACTCTTCGCATCCTTCTAATGCTCCCTTAGGGTCAGGGGGCGCCTTAGGGTCAAGTGGCATGCTCCAGGGGGCTTTTACAGCCCAGTCTCTTCGTCTACCTGCTTTGCTTGGTGCTTTTCTTTAATGGCATCTTAATTAAGGCCACTTTGATTGCAGGTAACAGAAACTACTTACTAGGTTCCCCTGAAGCCAAAAAGGGGGACGAGAGAGAGGACTGTCTTGGGCAGCGAAGATCCCGTAAAAATTGCAGCTCAAACCAGAAAGTCAGAAAGGAGGTCACCTCTCTCTGCTCTGTGTTTACCTACCTATCTCTTTCTCTCTCCCCCTTCTCTCCCCCCCCTCCCCCCATCTCCTTGGAGCCACACATTTGTTCTCTAGCCCTCCCTGCTCTGTCCCCTTATGCTCTCTATTTGGTCACCAGCTAGAGCAGTCTGTGCAAGAAGCCTAAGGCACCCGTCATACATGAGCTGCTGTCCAGTCAGATCACCACCATGGATTTGGTTGTCAACCTGTAAAATGGAAGTACTAGTGCTCGCCTCACCCAGCTTGGGGGAAAATAAAAATGCTGAAGCTGAAGGACTCCCCCTTCCCCCCTCCCCCCCTCCCCCTCGCACATGCGCGTCATTCTGGGCTCTGTCCTTGCGCCTTCGCAGGTTGCTCATCAACTTTGTGAACGACAAGAAGGCCCCGAACTGGCAGGGCTACTTCTACACCGCGGTCCTGTTCCTCAGCGCCTGCTTGCAGACCCTCATGCTGCACCAGTACTTCCACATCTGCTTCGTCAGCGGCATGAGGGTCAAGACCGCCGTCATCGGTGCCGTCTACCGGAAGGTGGGTGAGGCCAGGTCGTGAGCACGTGGGCCGACTTTGACATCTGCTGTGGCCCCACAATCTGCAGGGACTTGGCCGGGTCCTCTGGGACCACCACGGGGATTGCAAGCCCAGCTCCCGGAGCAGTGGCCCCGGGGTGGCCTCAGGGACTGCGGACGGCACGGATTGGCAGTTCTGCATTAGGCCTCAGCAAAGCAGATTCAGGGGTGAGCCTTTAGGAGTCCTTGAGCCCCCATGGCAGCCATGGGAGACGGAATGTCTCAGGTGATACTTGATTTGGGGAAATCCAAGTTCAGATCCTAGCTCTGCTAGTCATAGTCTGTGTTTGAGCTTGTTCTCACTCTCCATTTGACCTGAGCAGATGGCCCCTTCCCTGGGTGTCAGGGTACTTAGCAGGCTCTAAAGGAGCTGGATTACCTTCTTGGTCACTCTCTCCTTAGCCTCTGGGGCAAGGACACTGCTTGGGCCCCATGGGCTGGGAAGAGACTGTCTAGCAGAACGGAAGAACGGACTAGCTCATTAGTTCCCAGCCCTGTCTGCAAGTCAGATTCGCCTAGAGAGCTTCAAAAACTCCTGATGCCAGGGCTGTTGTACCCCAGTAAACCAAACCAGGATCTCTTAGGTGGGACCCAGGCATCATTATTTCTAAAAGTCCCAGATCATAGTGTGAAGCCATGTCTGAAAACCAGGGTGTTTTGTCCCTGCAGGTGATGTTTGTCCATGTCTGGAGATGTTTTTGGTTGTCATACCTGGGGGTGCGGGCATCTAGTGCGGAGAGGCCAGGGATGCTGCTAGACATCCTGTATTGCACAGGACAGCCCACCAAGCATGACCCAGCCTCGAATGTCTGGAATGCCAACATTGAGAAACCCTGGCCTAGACCTTGGTCCCTCAGTGTGTTTGGGGACGAGCGGAGCCAGCATCATCTGGGAGCCTGTTAGAAATGCAGAGTCTCGGGTCCTGCCCCAGTCCTGCTGAATCAGAGCCTCTGTGGTAATAAACTTCCCAGGTAAGGCGTGTGGACACGAAAAAGGATGCAAAGTCCAGGTTTAGGCAACTTCTGAGTTCCCTTCCACTGCCTCAAGATGGAGAGGCAGTGAGTGCATCCATACGAGTGGAGGCTTCCTGCTGAGACGGACGAGCTAAGTCAGCAGGGGAGGAGGAAAGAGCAGTGGCCTTCCCACTCTTGAGCAGCCTCCTTCCTTCTCAAAGGCCTGGAGGTAGAGCGCAGGCTCTTCATCTGCCACGCTCACCCTTTCCCTCTCCTTTGTCCCGCAGGCCCTGGTGATCACCAATTCTGCCAGGAAATCCTCCACGGTCGGGGAGATCGTCAACCTCATGTCTGTGGACGCCCAGAGGTTCATGGACCTGACCACATACATTAACATGATCTGGTCAGCCCCTCTGCAAGTCATCCTGGCGCTCTACTTTCTGTGGCTGGTGTGTGTCCGATGTGGGTGTCTGTCATGTGGGAGGGACCTCGGTGTGTGGGCGGTGGGGGTGAGGGAGTGGGTGTTGACAGAACCTTTATAGCTCACTGGTAGTTCTTGCTGTCATTTACATTTTATGTTCTGACCATCAGCCAATTCCTGGATGTTTTCTACCTTCCCTCAGTTGTTGGGTTCTCCTGGGCGGCATAGTATTTGCATTCATCTTTCCTTGAGAATACATGTAATTAACATATCCTACAACATACACACCGTATTTCTGCCACTGTGTTCTCCCAAACACTAACCTAACATTTATTCACTAGCCCTGAATTATGTTGGTCAAGATAATATCTCTTGGCTGCAAGGGGTAGAAATATACCAGATGGAATCAGGGAAGGATGCTGCACTCCCCTCTCCCATGAGCAAACTCAGATATATAGGTATGCTGAAAATGAGCACTTCCTGGATAACAAGGTAAAGAGACAATAGAGATGGCTGGGGAGCAGCGGGTGGTGCCATTGTTTACATTCCCCTCCACTTCATGTGGCTGGTGGAGCTCTGAGCTAGACGTTGGCCTATCTGCAAGATCACCCCAGCAGTTAACAGCTACATCGCCCAGAGCCACTTGTCTCTGAGCGAGAGAGCAAGAGAACAAGCAGGAACAACAGGTGTCACCACTGCACCTGGCAGGAAGGCCAGGAACCACTCCAGCCACACCAGCCAGTGCCCCAGGAGCCAAGTGTCTGCCGGGATCCAGCTGGATTCCCTAAACTACCCAGCAGAGGAGCCTGCAAAGAGGTCACTTCTACACAAGACCACTTTCTGCATAACAACCAAGAGAGAGACATAAAGGGAAGGCTGGAGAGCCGCGAGGGCTCTCCTGGGACTGCAGGTCATTGTTTATGTCCCCCTCTGTCTCCATAGGGTGGGTGGGGGCTCTATCCAGGTGCTCTGGCCTACCTGCAAGATGGCTGCCCTGTGTTTCCGGACACACCGCCTGAGCCCATTTTTGCCGCGAGCAAAGGGAGCAAGCAGAATAGAACCCACAGGGCGTGGCTGCACAATGTGGCCTCCCCACTTGGAACCACTCTAGCTCAGTAGGCCAGCAATTTGGACACCTTAGGCACCTGTTCAGCTCCTACCATCCTGCCAAAACCACCTGGCAGCCTACAGAGGCTGCTTCACCATTAGGCCACTTGTCCAAGACTGGGAGAGAGAGCTATTTTGTCTAATTTATATAAACAAACATAGAAAATCAAACAAAATGAAAAGACAGCAGAATCTCTGTTAAGTGAATGAATAAGAAAAATCCCCGGAAAAAACCCCCTAAGGAAATGGAGATAACTAACTTGTCTGATTAAGAATTAAAAGAAATAGTCATAAGGCTGTTCACCAAATTTGAGAGTGCAATAGAGGAACTTTGGGAGAACAACAAAGAGACAGTGTAAGAACAAACAAAGCAGACCCAAAGAATACAATAACTGCAATGAGAAATACGTTAGAAGGAATCAACAGTAGATTAGTTAACACAGAAGAATGGACCAGTGACCTGGAAGGTAGACTAGTTGAAATCAACCAATCAGAACAGCAAAAAGAATTTTTTAAAAATGAGGATAATCTTAGGGACATCTGGGATAACATCATGCACACTAACATTCATATCATAAGGGTTCCCAGAAGGAGAAGAGAGAGAAGGTACAGAAAACCTATTTGAAGACATAATGGCTGAAAACGTTCCAAATCTGAGAAAGTTAACAGACATTCAGGTCCAGAAAGTATAGAGAGTTCCAAATAAGATGAACCCAAAGAAACCCACACCAAGATATATTACAAATTAAAGATGAGGATATGATCTTGAAGGCACCGAGAGGAAAATGAGTTACGTATAAAGGAAACCCCGTGATGCTATCAGCAAATTTACATGTCAGAAGGGAGTGGCAGGACATCTTGAAAGTGCTGAAAAAGAGGAACCTACAACCTAGAATAATTTCCCCAGAAAGATTATCATTCAGAATTGAAAAGAAATAGTTTCCCAGACAAGCAAAAACATCACCATTAAGCTAGCTTTGCAAGAAATGTTAAAGGGTCTTCTTTAAGCAGAAAAGAAAAGCCATAACCAGAAATAAGAAAAGATGAGAACAGAAAAAAAAAAAAGTCACAGGTAAAGCCAAATATTTAATAAATATAGATAATCAGACATTTGAAAGGCTACTAGGATGGTCAAAAGAAAAAAGTACCAGATTTAAACAATACATAGTAGCAGATAACACATTACAAAAAGATCTAAAACATGACATTAGTAACATAAGTATGAAGGGGGATTAAACATAGTCCTTATAAAATACATTGAAACATGAATGTCTTAAAATAGACTGCTATAGATAAAGAGTGAAATACAGTGTGGGGCAAAGGTAGCTTACAGTTGTGCATATGGAAAATAACACAAATAATCTACACTAATAAAAGAGAAATATGCAAATTGACCATACCTCTACAATGCCCATAAGCCAATCAGTGAGTATGCAAATTAACCCAACAAAGATGGCGCACTGGAGATGGAGTGAGCAGGAGGCTTGGGTTGCCCCCAGCGACGGAGGAAGCGAAGCTTCCAGCCCATCCTGGCCTCCGCTCAAGGAGGGGCTGGGAGTCTGGGTCGCCAGGGGGCGTGGCCAGCCTGAAAATGGCCCTCAGCCCCTTATCCAGGCTGGCCACACCCCCCATAGGTGAGGGTCCCCGCTGGGGGGCTTGGCCAGCCTGCAAACAGCCATCAGCCTCTCACCCAGGCTGGCCAGGCACCCCAGCGGGACTCCCCCTACCCTGAAGGGGGTGTGGCCAGCCTGAAAATGGCCCTCAGCCCCTTACCCAGGCTGACCATGCCCCCATGGGATGAGGGTCTCCTCTGGGGGGCATGGCCAGCCTGCAAACAGCCATCAGCCCCTCACGCAGGCTGGCCAGGCATCCCAGTGGGGACCCCCCCACCCTGAAGGGGGTGTGGCCAGCTTGAAAACAGCCCTCAGCCCCTCATCCAGGCTAGCCACCACCCCCCAGTGGGGACCCTCACCCCATGGGGGCGTGGCCAGCCTGCAAACCACCACAGGCCCCATGCCCCAAGGGAATCCCCACCCTGATCTGGGACACCCTTCAGGGCAAACCAGCCGGCCCCCACTTGTGCACCAGGCCTCTACCTATACTAATAAAAGGGTAGTATGCTAATTAGACTGGGAGACCTTCCAGGAGACCTTCCGGACATTCTTCTGGACAAAGCCATGGTGGCAGGGCCGAGGTAGAGGCGGTTAGAGGCCAAGAGGGGAGGGCAGTTGTGGGTGATCAGGCCAGTGGGGGGGCCATTGGGGCTGATCAGGCTGGCGGGGGGGTGCAATTGGGGGTGAGCAGACCAGCATGGGGGCCAGTTAGGGGCGAGCAGGCCATCAGTGGGGGTCAGTTGAGGGTAATCAGGACAGCGGGGGGGGCAGTTTGGGGTGAGCAGGCCAGCAGGGGGGGCAATTGGGGGCGAGCAGGCCGGCAGGGGTGGTATTTGGGGGCAAGCATGCTGGCATGGGGGGCAGTTGAGGGTGATCAGGCCAGCAGGCAGAGTGGTTAAGGGCAATCAGGCAGGCGTGTGGTTAGGATTGTGAGAGGGATATCCGACTGCCGGTTTAGGCCCAATCCCTGTAATCCGGCAGTTGGACATCCTTCGAGGGGTCCCAGATTGGAGAGGGTGCAGGCCGGGCTGAGGGACCACCCTCCCCCCCCCCCCCCCCCCCAATGCACTGGGCCACATTAATAAATGGACAAGTAATAAGTGCTGGTGAGGATGAGAAACCTGGTGCACTGTTGGTGGGATTGTAAATAGCTGCAGCCACCAAGGAAAACAGAATGAAGATTCCAGGAAATTAAAAATAGAACTATCCTATGAATCAGCAATTCCACTTCTGGGTATTTATCCAAAGAAAACAAAAACACTAATTTGAAAAGGTATGTGCACCCCTGTGTTCATTGTAGCATTACTAGTAATAATCAAGATATAGAAGCAACCTAAATGTCTATCCATATATGAATGGACACACAATGAAATATTACTCAGCAATAAAAAGAATGAAATCTTGCCATTTGCAACATAATGGATAGACCTAGAGGGTATTGTGCTAACGGAAGTAAGTCAGACGGAGAAGACAAATATTATGATTTCACTTATATGTGGAATTTAAAATAGCAGAACAAATGAATAAACAAAACAAAACAGAAACAGACCCATAGACACAGTGAACAAGCTGACAATTGCCAAAGGGGAGGGGTATGGACCGATGGGAATAAAAGGGGAAAAAAGAAATGATGAAAAAAAATTAGTTGAGAAAAGTGGCAGGGAAAAGAAAGAAGGCACTACATTCACGGAATTTGCACTAGAGTGCACTACCAATGTCTGCTGAGGAATAACGTGGTCAGAGAGACCCCTGTTTAGTCAGCAATACTTTATGCCCTCATGTTTCTTGGAGCTCTCTTGATGCAATTTTGTGTTTGAGGTGGATAGGATCACAGCAGGCATTATTGTAACATCTGAGTATACTTTCCTAAAAATAAAAATAAAAAGAAAATCAATTTTAAATAGCATAGTCAAATAAAGGGAATTTTGTGGGTGCATGCATGTAACTGAAAAGTCCAGGGACTTCAGGCATGGATGGATCCAGGAGTTCAAGGAATACTGTAAGGACTCAGTTTTACTCTTTAGTCATTTTTTGGCCCTCTTTTCCTCTGAGTTGACTGTATGCTCAGTGGGGTTTCCCTAAATGGCTTTTATACTTTGGGCTTGTATCGTTTTTTACAGATACAAGAGAAAAGAGCATTCCTCTTTGCCTTAGGTAGAGGTGTCAGAGAAAAGAGCATTCCTCTTTGCCTTAGGTAGAGTCCCAGGGAGCACTCTGATTGGCCTGGCACATTGCTGTTCATATCCCTGAACCAATCACTGTGAGGCAGGAGGCAAAATTCTCTGATTGGCCAGCTGGATCACAAGCTCTCTCTCACTGTGGAAGGGGTGGAGGTATGATTGACAGCCCTTCTATGAGGCAAGGAACAGTTCCCAAAATCAAAAGATGAGGAGCAAAGGTGCTCATATTCTAACACATGACTTATTCTTTCTCCCTTCTGAGCCTTTGCATGTGCCTTTCCTTCCAGCAGGAATGCCCTTCCATCTTTCCTCCCTAAGGATGAAATCCCACCCATCCCTCAAGGCTGTGACTAGTGCCACTGATTTTTTTCCTTCTCAGTTAGATGGACTCATTCCTTTATTGAACCCCCGTAGCTTTAGTATAGAAACTCGTCTGATTTTACCTTATAGAATAGTTTTTTGCACACTCAGTGTACCACCCCTTCCTCTCTTAGGGGCATTTTGCTACTCATGGACGCACAGGGTCTTGTTTTCATATCTTGTGGGCATAGTCCCAACAGGAGCATAGTAGGTGCACAAGATTATCTGTTGATCTGGCTGTATTTCACACTTTTGGTGTATTTATAGAGCAGACAGCAGATGATTATAAATTGTTTCTGTTAATGAAACTTAGGAAATAAATACTACTATTTAGATGTCAAAATTAATGTCTTTTCCAACATCCGCTTTCCCAGAGAGTGTTGGGATATCCACTTCCCCAGAAGGTGCTGCTGTGGGTAAAATATTTTAAAAATACTTTTAGACTTGCTTTTTGGGTTGGTTTATGAACTATGAAGAAAATTACTTTGTTTTCAATGAGGGATGCTGAATGTGTGATTGCCAGATAATTCTCTATTGTGGGGGTTGCGTTCTTCGTTGTAGGATGTTTTAACAGCATCCCTGGCTTCTACCCACTGGACACCAGTAACACATCTCTCCTCTCAGTCCCCATTAAGGACAACCTAAATGTCTCCAGACATTGCCAGATATACTCTGAGGGGGGAAAGTCCTATTTGGTTGGGGATCACTGGCTTAGACCAAAAATAGGATTTCTCTATTTGACCATGAAAAACAGTGCAAGCTTTGGAATCAGACTGCCTGGGTTCAAATCCTGCCTCTTCCATTACTGGCTCTGTGACTTAGTCACTCAGCGTCTCTAAGCCTCAGTGTCCCCTTCTGTAAATTGTGATGATAACGGTACCTCTCATCCTAGGGATGTTGGGACCATGTAATGAGTTAATGCAGGCCATGCTTATGGGAACAGTGCATGGTACACAGATGTTCTCCGTCTCTTTTAGTTACTGTCAGGGTTCTGAATGAATGCTTTTGATTGTTGGTAGAAATCACCTTTGTTCTCAAAGGTAGATTAATCTTCACTTGGATCAGCAGTAGTATTTTTTTGGAACTAGGCCCAGAGCCCTTGCAGGTGACTGCTTGGAAGGGACTAACGCTCCTGATTTTCTGAATGCCTAAGGTGGGGGAAATCACATGACCCCCGAGTTCCATCTGTACGCTCCAGCTGAGTAAATGCACCCAGGGCTAACTTCTCAAGCTGTCGCCTGTATTTGTGGAAGTTGAAAGATACCGATCGATATGGCCAGCTCTCCTTGACCTCTCTGAGACAGTAGTTTCCTTGTTTGCAATCGGACAAGAGAAAAAAATAAATCTACAGCCTCTTATCTACAGATCCCAGCCAAACAGCTCTGAAATCCCAAAGTTTTCCTTAACTCCTTTGGTGGCAAAACCTGACCTGAACTGACACGAACTCTTGGTGACCTTGATTATTTCTCTCGTGAATATTCCTGTTTGGCTGCTGAAGAATCGGTGCCTTTGCTCATGGAGTGCTGTGCCAGGCCCTGGTGGGGTGGATGCATAGAAGGGCACATACACCTGTGTCAGGGGTCCCCGAGAGCATGCCAGGTCGACGACTTATTAGGAGGACTCGGGGCTAGAATTTATTGCAGCAGGCTGAGTGAAGGGGTGGAAGTTTTGGGGGAAACCAGACACAGGTTTCCAAGAATCCTCTCAGTGGTGACACACAAAGGATGCCCTTGATTCCCCAGCAACCAGGTGTGGCACGTGGGGGGAACGTGGCCAGCCAGGGAAGCTCAGTAGAGACCTGGAGCCCAGGATTTTTACTGGGGGGCTGGTTACATAGCCTCTACCTGGCACTTACCAAACTTCCAGACTCCCAGCAGGAAAAGGGGTGTTCAGCACGCACCACGTTGTTTGTATAAACAGTTTAGCCACTTGTATCAGTTCTGGGAATGATGGGAGCCCTCCCCAAATCCGAGCTCCCAGATGCCAGCCGAGGGCCAGATTGGTAGGCCGACATTCAGATAAGAATAACCCTCGGGCTGGCTGTGGTAGCGGTTTTCTGCTCAACACCTTATTACATCTGGTCTCAAGGGCTCTGATAAAGGATCATGGACCTGCATGTTCTTTTTAATATACATTAAAAAGGGAGAGGAAGAGAGAGAGAAACATCAATGAAGAGAGGGAATCATTGATTGGCTGCCTCCTGCACGCCCCCTACTAGGGATCAAGCCTGCATGTGCCCTTGACCAGAATCGAACCCAGGACCCTTCAGTCTGCAGGCCGATGCTCTGTCCACTGAGCCAAACTGGCTAGGGCGGCCTGCATATTCTTAAAGGGGCCGAGGTGCTCAGGAGTAAATCTGAAAATTGGATAAAAGCAGTGGAAGTGCCTCGAACCTGCTGGGAGAGTTGGAGTGGTGGCTCAGCCCCAGAAGCCTGAGTGAACCTTTGTCTTCTTTCCTTCCTTAGAACCTGGGCCCCTCCGTCCTGGCCGGGGTGGCTGTGATGGTCCTCATGGTCCCCCTGAACGCGGTGATGGCCATGAAGACCAAGACCTACCAGGTAGGGTATCTGTCTCCACCAGACTCCAACCTGGGCCCTGGCCTGGGGCCTTTCTACTTGGGTTCTGGCGGAGTTTCTTCTGCTCCGGATGTGGGGTTCTGAGCTTTGCCTGCCTGTTGGGATCCCCGGAGGAGCTTTAACAAATGCTGATGTCTGGGCCCCAGTTCAGGGATTCTGATTCACCTGATATGGGTGGGGCCGGGTATCACATGTCTTTAAAGCTTCCTGGTTGATCACAATGGGCAGCCGAGGTTGTGAGCTCCCGAAATCATTAGACCAGCAGGCCAGTGACTGAAAGCATGTCTGGGAGCCTCCGAGAAATCCTTACTTCCCCGGAATTTACTCACGTGTGCGTGTGTGCATTTTAAAGAGTTAAGTAAAAGTTACCCCTATGCCCTCTCCCCGCTTTACTTTATGCTAGATACAGTGGTCAACTCTTCGGTTTTTGAGATACTTTGTATTTTAAGTTCTCAAATACCCAAATAGCAGAGTGAATGCTTACTCATTATAAAAAAAATGTTCAAATAATACAAAGGTACATAGATTAAAAGGGGATGTCCCCTCTCGTCCCCTCTCACCCACAGTGGACACGGTGAAGCAAGTCCTTCCGGAACTTTCTGTGCATGTATAAAGACATCCGATCATATAGTTAGGTTTGGTGTGTGTTTGTATGTTTTTGTGCTATTGTGACCACATGTATTTTTACATGGAAGGGCCTGTTTGGCGGCCTGATGTCATCATTTGACACCGTGCCTTGGGGATTTTTCTGTGGTGTGAGTCTGACTTCATCTTCTTGATCTGGTGCCCGATGGTCCATAACAGAGCCGGGCCAGAGTTTACTTCCCTGCCCCTGCCGAAGGCTATTTATGATGTGCCTGTGGAGTTTCAAACGAGAGGGCCGGGCCCGCGGATGGCGCCCGAGGAGAGAGGACTCCCAGGATTGTGGGGATGAGGCCTCAGCAGGTGGGGGCAGGGCGTGCAGGAGAGGAGAGGCGAGGAAGGGGCTGTGGCCCTGTAGCCTTTCACGCCTGCCTTTCATGCCTGCGACACGTGGGCTTCCCTGAGAGCCGCCTCTGAAACAGCTCCAGTCATGGCTCTCACCTCCTGGTGCTCAGTGTCCTCATCGGGGCCCAGGCATGACCGTGGCACTCGTGACGGGGTTCTTGTGAGCATTAAATGCCCGAATGCATGTAAAAGACTCAGAAAAGTGCCTGGCACATGGAAGGTGCAAGATTGCTCTTAGCAATATTTAACAGCTGCATGGCGTGGACTCCCAGGGGTCTGAACCAGTCCCAGCTGTTAGAGAAACATTTCAGTATTTTACCAGTATTATGGCTGAAAATTCATAAAGAAAATAACAAAACAGAGGGAAGAACCCAACATCATCTCTCTTGTATTTGAATCTGCGGTGTAGGACCATGTTCCCTTTTTCCCCTGGGTACCTGAAGGATTTTTCCTGCCTCTATTCCCCAATCTTACAGGTTTCTTTGTGCCTAATTACCATGATTCAAAGCAGGGTTTGCTCTTCCCCATTGATAGAAGAGTCCCTTGGAGCGCCCCAGGGTCAGGAGTAGGGTTCATGGCAGTTGCAGGGTTGGCTCTGTTTTCGCACCCTCAGGAAGGCCCGTTGGAGTAGGTGGGGGGTGAGTGATGGGGGGTGTGATGCCACGGCCAGCAGTGAGCGGCCAGCCCCCAGATGTGGGCTGATGCGCTTCTCTTTGCAGGTGGCCCACATGAAGAGCAAAGACAGTCGGATTAAGCTGATGAATGAAATTCTCAACGGGATCAAAGTGCTGAAGCTTTACGCCTGGGAGCTGGCGTTCAAAGACAAGGTGCTGGCCATCCGGCGGGAGGAGCTGAAGGTGCTGAAAAAGTCTGCCTACCTGGCCGCCGTGGGGACCTTCACCTGGGTCTGCACACCTTTCCTGGTGAGTGAAGCCAGGTTCATCTTGGCCGCATCATTTCATGTTGCTTTATTATCATACCTGAGTATTTTTAAATTTCAGCAAGGCCTTCTATCAGTCCCTTTAAAAAGTGCCATGCAGCCCTCGCTGGTTTGGCTCAATGGATCGAGCATCGGCCTGTGGACTGAAGGGTCCCAGGTTTGATTCTGGTCAAGGGCACATGCCTGGGTTGCAGGCTCAGTCCCCAGTAGGGGGCATGCAGGAGGCAGCTGATCAATGATTCTCTCTCATCATTGATGTTTCTATCTCTCTCTCCCTCTCCCTTCCTCTCTGAAATCAATAAAAATATATTTAAAAAAATAAAATAAAATAAATAAATAAAAAGTGCCACACCTTTATTTTATTTGTAACATTTAGCAGCTTCCAGCTAGGGTCCTCAAAGTAGCCAGTTCAGCAACTGTGTGTTACGGGTTCCCCATGAAATAAGGAGTTTGCACCAGAATGTCCACCCGCATTCGAGAAGGTCTTGCCAAGAATAAAAATGGCAGCGGAGTTAAACCGGGTGCTCGGTGCCATCGGTGAGCTACATGACGGTGTCGGGTCCTTACCTCCTGCTGCCCGGTCACAGACTCGTGTTGGCAGTGACCTGTGCACCACACTTTGAGTGGCAATGCAAGCACACTAGAAAACTTACTTACTTTTTCGGTTATTGCGTCTCTCTCTACTGGAATGTCAATTCCAGGAAGGCAGGGATTTTGTCTTTTCTATTCAGCTGTAGTAGAAATAAACAGTACAATAATTAAGAAATAATAATACAGGAATAAACTCTGCTTTGTGTACTCACAGCTGTAAACCTACTTTTGCCTAACCCTGTATATTCTTGTGGGAATTCTATGAACTGAAAGCACACATTTTCACAAATCATCATATTTCCTATTAGACTAACATCTGTTTCATCACAGCTGAGTTGCAGGTGGAATGTTTAAGGAAACTCCTGTCTTTTCAGAGTTTGTTGAAGTCTGTTTATTCTAAGCTCAGGGGCCAGACGTAGGCAGGTGTGGACCAGGGGCCGTAGGATGCTGACCTGGCTTAGAGGAATGGAATGTTCTTCTGAGAGTCAGGACATATGCTGATTCTGCTGCCGGCTCAGGGTGGGACCTCCTCCTCTGGTTTTCACATATTAAACACGAAGGGGTTCGGCCACAGGGATGTCACATATGGGGCCCTGCCGTCCCCCTCCTCCCTTGCCCATTTCAGACATCCACGGTCAGTCATGGTGTTCCCACCCACCGAGTTAGGTTCAAGCAACGCCCCAGATGACCACTGTCAGCTGACTGGAGTTGGCACAGGGAGTGACTTGCCATCTCCTAGCTATTCTGGGACTTTGTTTCCAAGATGCCTTCCAGCTCAGACACATTGGCATTCCGAACTAGAAGGTTCTACCGTCTTATTCTTTCACCCTCCAGGGATTCAACCTTTGATTTTTATAAGTAAAAACAATGTAAGACTGGATGATAGTTACAGAGGGTGTTCATTTAATTATTTTTCTTTAAGTTGTTAAATAGTCTCTACATGTTTATAACTGTACTAGAGGCCCGGTGCACGACATTCATGCACTGGGGGTGGGGGTGGGGGCCTCGCAGGTCGGGAACCCTTGGCGCTGCTGTGGAGGCAGGAGAGGCTCCTCCCACTGCCTCTGTGCTCGCCAGCCTGGCTTCTGGCTGAGCGGTGCTCTCCCTGTGGGAGCACAATGACCACCAGGGGGCAGCTCCTGCGTTGAGTATCTGCCCCCTGGTGGTCAGTGCGCATCATAGCAACTGGTTGTTCAGCTGTTCAGTCGATTTGCATATTAGCCTTTTATTATATAGGATTCTATTTTGTGTATGTGATACATTTTATTTTAAAAACAGTAATGTGTTGCTGTGGTAAAAATAGTTTAAGCTGTTTCGAAGGATCTACAACAGGGCTTTGCAACCTCAGCGCTATTGACATTTGGGACCCCAATAATTTCTTGTCTCTTTGTTGTTGGGGCTGTTCTGTGCATTGTAGGGAGTTTAGCAACATTCCTGACCTTTACCCTCAAGATGCTAAGTGGTGCCTCTCCCTCCAGTGTGACAATCACAAAAGTCTCCAGACATTACCAGATGGCCCCCAGTTGAGAACCGCTGGTCTGCAGTGAAAAGCGTAGCTCTTTTCTCCCCAGCTTCTTTTGTGTATTTCTAGAGAGCCTATATATCAGCATAACCGTGACTCTGCATAACAAATGTCATTAAACTTATGTCTTTTTTAGTTGCTTTACTTTTACACAAGTGATAGCAAATCATATAGAAATCCAAGGCATTTTTTTTTTAAATAGATTTTTATTGATTTCAGAGAGGAAGGGAGAGGGATAGAGAGATAGAAACATCAGTGATAGAGAATCATTGATCTGCTGCCTCCTTCATGCCCCACATGGGGGATCAAGCCCACAACTTGGGATCGAAACCGTGACCTCCTGGTTCATAGGTTGACACTCAACCACTGAGCCACTCTAGCCGGGTGAAGGAGTTTTGAATTGCACCCCCCCCCCCCCCGCCTTTTTTTTTTTTTTTTTTTAATAGGAAAAGATCTGCAGCCAGAGGGAGCAACGATAGGGCTTAATCCATGGGTTGTGTTTCATTTAGGATGGGGGATTTTTTTTACCATCACCCTTTGCTCTGCACATTAAATCCTCTGATCAAACCGAGTTTCCAGCTTGTCACCTGAAAATGCTTGCCCTTCACTTACCGTCTCTTGCCCTGGTCTCTATAAGGAAGCCATGCTTAGGTGCGGACTGCCTTTTCTTGATCTTGAATTTGCCGCTCAGTTTTGGGGTGGGTGACGGGCTTCCCGAGATGGAATTCGTTGAGCTGGGTGTCAGCTGGGACCTTGGCCCTGGCGGAGGCACCGAAGCCTCTGACTACATTAGGATAAAATATGTGGCCCTCGGCTCCCCTGGAAGGGGTTTGCCTGTTCATTTCCCTTGTGAATTCCTGAGCTTCGAGGATGATGAGGTGTTTACCCGCTGGTAGGTGTGATGGAAGACAGAGGCCGGGGGAGGTCAGACAGGAATGGGGATGCCATATGGTGGGATTGATGGGACTGTTTTTCTAGGTTACAGAGCCTGGCATTTATCATGTCCACTTAATGCACTTTCCTAAAATAGCATCCCCAGGCAGCCGGCAAAATTTAGCCTTTTCCATCTTGGAAGATTTGTGAGCTTCTTGCCTCCTCCTTACCTGGTATCTCTTTTCATTAGATAGTTACCATTCCAGGTGTCATACGTGGACCTTGTGTGTTTTTGCTTGTTTCCTAGAACATAGGGGACTTGGCAAAAGGTGCACACCCAGCAAGTGTATGTAGAGAAATGAATTAATGAGATATTTGAGTGAACTATTTGTCTTGCAAATAGGCAGGAACTATTTGCAAGACACAGAAACTTTTTTTTTAAAATATATTTTATTGATTTTTTACAGAGAGGAAGAGAGAGGGACAGAGAGTTAGAAACATCGATGAGAGAGAAACATCGATCAGCTGCCTCTTGCACACCCCCCACTGGGGATGTGCCCGCAACCAAGGCACGTGCCCTTGACCGGAATTGAACCT
Source organism: Eptesicus fuscus (assembly GCF_027574615.1). Lineage (NCBI taxonomy): Eukaryota > Metazoa > Chordata > Mammalia > Chiroptera > Vespertilionidae > Eptesicus > Eptesicus fuscus. The sequence goes on from NC_072476.1 coordinate 23,145,138, forward strand.
GGGACCCTTGAGTCCGCAGGCCGATGCTCTATCCACTGAGCCAAACCGGTTTCGGCAAGACACAGAAACTTAACTTAGATTGACTAGAGTAAAAAAAGAGAAAGGGATTTTTGAGTCACAAGACTGAAAAGTCTAGGAAAATGCCGGTTTTAAGCATGACTAGGGTTTCAGGCATGGCTAGATCTAGTTGCTCCAAAGATCTCTATCTCTTAGCTCTGCTTCATCCTTTCTGTGTTTTTTTGTTTGTTTGTTTTTGGTCAGATGTGCTTTCCACACAGTTACAGTTCATCCTGTTATCTCAGTAACTCCTGTGAGGAGACAGCCCCCCTTTCCCTGTTAGTTCCTGCAAAGCTGTGGGATTGAGTCTCATTGATTGCAGTTGGCTTTGTGCTTATCCTGAATCACCACAGCCAGGGAGATGGTATGCTTGGATTAACCAGGCCTGGGTCATGAGCTTGGGGTGGGATGTGGGCGATTCCTCTGTGGCGGAAGCTTATAGACTGAGGCTGGATGAGGTTCAGTTCCCCAAAGGGAAATGGAGATGTTGTTACCAGCAACTGGGGAGTGGGTGCTGGGCAGGCAGTGAGAACAGATGTCAGGTTGTGTAGGGGTTGGGCTGGCGTAGATGGTTCAGTCATCTGCCACATTTCTCAGTGGGACAGGTGTTCTTCGTTGTTGGTGAAGGTTTTCTCCCATCCTTTACCCTCACCCATGGCAAGGCGGTAGCAAACCCCAGCTCCCCACTACCTACCACCCCATTCACCTTCACACACTTCCACACACCCCCTGATAGAGAGAACCAGGTTAGACCTGTTTCCTGCTGGACCGAGTCTCACTGAGCCAGGCAGGCTACTTCCCCGCCCAGCTGGCAGGAAGCCGGGGACCCATTAATTGCCCCAGTGCTTTCTTTTCTCCTAACAGCCAATTAGCAGCTGGACTGGAGGACAGGGCTTTCTGCAAGATTTACTTCGATGGGCTTAAACGTGGTTCCTTGCAACGGGTGCATGCTAGCAAGATAGACTGTCCTTTTCCTGACCTTCCCTCATTTAATTAGCTAAAAAACACACCCCTGGGTGGAGATTGAATATGCTGATGAGACATGCGACGCATGAAGAAGCATGTAGTTATACACACAAGCGCCAAAGAGTCCCCGCCTCTACATATTTAGATGTCATACTTAGACGTCCTCTTTCCCACCTCAACTTCTTTCAAACCGTTCCCTGGCTTTTGTGTGGGGAGCAACATTTCTCTTTCTCCCTTAATTGTTTCCCTCAGTGCACCAGCTACATTGATAGACCTGTTGCCTGAGTACTACTTCCTGGGGAACGTGCATTATTTCTATCTTGGAAGTTCCCAAGAGCCCACTGGGTTCAATGGTAGGATTCTCACCTGCCTCCTAGGTTCAATTTCTGGCCGATGCACCAGGCTCTATAACGGTTTCTGGTGATCTCTTCTGATTTCTATCCAGGGCGCCGGTCATGTCAGGATCTCCATGCTTGCCTCACCTCTGAGCACACAGTGCCTAGCACATAGTAGGTGGCCAGTTAGTAGCAGATGGATGAATGAATGAGCGCTACTTCCTGGAGAAGCCAAAGCTGTGGGTGTGACAAGGGGCCATAGGATGTTGTTCCCTCTTGACTCACGCCCTGTGCCGCCGGCAGCCACCCCATCACTTGGGCTGAGGGAGCTGGTATGTTCTGGTGGTGAGATCCTTGACGCCTGGTTTTCTCCACTGCTGAAGAGACACATCTGAGTGTATACTCCCCTGCCTTCAGGAAATCCACCCACCTGTCTATTCGTCCATCCATCCACCCACCCACAGACATTACCTGAGTACCTACCTTGATTTAGGTGCTGTCCTAGGCACGGATGATAGAGCAGTGAATACCACAGACAAAATTCCCTGCCCTCATGGAGTGTTCATTCATCCTAATTGGGAGAGACGGTAGGCATAACAAATGCATCATATAGCGTGCTATACTGCCGTAAGTGCTGCGGGGGGAAAGATTCGGGCTAGAGCCATAGGGAAGGCTTGCCGTTTTAAATAGGCTGATGGAAGACCTTATTGAGCAGGGGACACTTGAGTCTCTACTTATTGGAGTTGAGGGGCCCCACCACGGAGAAGAAAGAGTGAGTGGAAAGGCCCTGAGGCTGGACCTGGCCAGCCCCAGCGGAAAGAGAACCGTGGAGGCCAGTGGGCTGGAACCGAGGGGCGAGGGGAAGAATGGTAGGAGCAGGGGCCAGACAAGCTACAGACAGGGGACATTTACAAATCAGGTGGGCCCCGGGCCCGAGTCAAAACTTTAGCTGCTATCATAAGCAAAAAGGACTGGTTTGGAGAATTGGGCTTTTAAAAATAATTTGATGTTTTTATTGAGATATAATTTACCACTTTTAAGTGTAAAATTCAGTGGTATTTAGTATATTCACAAGGTTGTGCAACTGTCACCACTGTCTAATCCCAGAATATTTTCATCATCCCCCAAAGGAACCCTCATGGGCAGTCACTCCCCATTCCCCCTGCCCCCCCCCCCCCCAGCCCTAGGCACCCGCCCACCTCCTTTCTGTCTCTGTGGATTTGCCCATTCTGGATATTTATTTCCCATAAATGGGATCCTGTTGCTATGTGGCCTTTTGTGTCTGTCTTCTTTCACTTGGCATCAGGTGTTCAGGTTCATTCAGATGGTAGCCGGGGCCAGTGCTTCATTCCTTTTTATGGCCGAGTACTATTCCTTTGTGCGGATGTGATTGGAGAGTGTGGAGTGAAGCGTGCCTTTGGTTATATAAGAGGTCACTGCCCGGAAGAGGGGAGACAGAGTGTGCAGCTTGAGCACCTCGCCTCCCTCTTGGCCGTGGGGCTGGAAAATGTGTGTGCCGTGCCTCAGGGTCATCCAGCTTGTTAATGTCAGAGCCAGGGCAGAACCAGCTTTGCTTCCCAGTGCCTTTGCTCTTGGAACCGGCTTATAGATTCTTTGGAAGAATAATCCAAGGAGTTGGGACTGAGTTTTGTAATAAGAAAAACAGCTGCCATATATTGCATTTTTCTGTGCCCTGGATACTGTGCTCAGGGCTCTGCCTGCGCCCCGGGCTTCCTGCTGCAGCAGCCCAGCAAGGGTGTGGCAGGATCCCCATTTTGTAGATGGGAAAATAGAGGCTCACTTGGAGAAACGGAGTGGCACACCCACCTGGTGTGTGGCCGAACTTACGGTTTTAATTTTTAAGCTTTACGACCTTCTGAAAGGTAACAAAGAAATGAGGCAGCTGAGACCCTGAAAATACTCTGAACCACAGCCATACCAGAGGCTTAAACTGGAACCCCCTGATTCCCAGCAGTCTGTTACCCTCCCCCCACCCCCCCGTCCCCCTCCCATCCTCCCCCGGCTAGTGATTCTAGGAGTCTGGGGCTGGCAGGGGACTGGGAACTTCTGTTCATCTGCCGGGTCCAAGGTGTTGCAGACCAGACCACCCCTGCTTGCATGTACCAGATGATCTCTTGGGATGCCTGTTGTTAGCCTCCCCTGCACTGCTCGGTCCCAGCAGTGAGGGAGGGGTGCAGACATTCACCCCTTGATCTTTTCCCTGCTCCCTAAGCCAAGCAGCCTGGCCCTGGATTATTCAGGGGTCCCTCATTTCTCCTGGTGACGTGCTATCATCTCTAACAACTGAACCCAAATTCTGGTCGCCTGAGTAGTAAAATCCCAGGAACTTAAAGCAAGGTAGTAAAACCACGAGGCTTAAGGCAAGTCTGACTTTATGGGGAAGAGAGTGGCTGTTTGTTTTCTTTCTTCTTCTTCTTTTTTTTTTTTTAATAAGTCTTCCTGTCCTGGGGATATAAAACCATATAAAGATTTTTGAGCTGGAAGAAATTTTGAAAGTGGCATTAATTCTCCACCTTCACGCCCATTTCACAGATGAGACAGCTGAGGCATGGGGAGAGGAGGTAACTTTCCCAAAATCTTATTCAGGGTTCCTGTGGCCCAGGGACTGTTTTAGGCACCAAGGATCAGTCATGTGCAAGACGGGATTCCTGCCTTTGTGGTGTTTACATTTTAGTGCTGGAGCCAGACAGTACATACATATATTGCCACAGTAGATGGTGATAGGTGCTGTGAAGAAAAATAAACCAGGATGGGGAGTGTGTAAGACGGAGTAACCCAGCCCCCATTTGGATGGGAAGGTTGTTTGGGCAAAGGGAACTGCAAAGGCAGCAGCCCAGAGGTGTGATTATGCTGTGTTGTTGAGAGTCCAGTGTGCCCCAAAGGAAGATGGTGGTAATTTGGGCTCCCAGTCACTTACTTATCCGGTCACTTATTTATCCGTTCATTTTCTGAGTGTTACCTTGGGCGTTTTCTGCTGCCCCCAGTGGCCAGTGTAGGTGATTGTAACTCACGAGGGGAGGGCCTGAACACCTGGCCGGGGAGTGGGGAGGGTAACTGCTCCCAGACTGGGACTGACTCAGGGACACAAGTCAGTGATGGCGTTCTGCTTGCAGGTGGCCCTGTGTACTTTTGCCGTCTACGTGACCATCGATAAGAACAACATCCTGGATGCCCAGAAAGCCTTTGTGTCCTTGGCCTTGTTCAACATCCTTCGTTTTCCCCTGAATATTCTCCCCATGGTCATCAGCAGTATCGTGCAGGTATGGGCGAGGCTGGGGGGCTGCAGGGAGGGCTCTCCTGGGAGCAAAACAAAAGGGCTTATCAGTCCCCCCTCTGCATCGGTCATCCCACTGCGCCCGGAGGGCTGGGCGAGCCTGGCCCCGTGGCTTTCATGCTTTTTGGTCGTACCCCAAAGAAAGCAATACGTGTTCATCCTTGACAAGGAACTCATATACTTAGGGTTAATGCAGCCAGGCGTTCCTGTGCTCTGTAAGATGCTTTCTGAAGTGTTTATTCTATTCCAGTCCGCTGTGTTCCACCCTGCCCTATCCCCTAGTCCAGTGGTCGGCAAACTGCGGCTCGTGAGCTGCGGTTTGCCGCTCTGTTGACTAATGAGTTTGCCGACCACTGTCATATACTACCCTTTACCTCTTTGCACACAATATGCCACAATTGCCTAATCCTCACAGCTTCCTTTTACATTTAGTCTACCAATGGTCGGCAAACTCATTAGTCAACAGAGCCATAGTTTGCCAACCACTGCCCTAGTCTATCTTTTAAAAAATGCATCTGTTGACCCATTACATTGATTTCACCAGCCACTAATAGGCCTTGACCCACCATTTCAAAAACCCCAACCTAGACCACCCCCCTAGAAGTCCTAAAATTCATGCAGTGACCCTGTAAGGAGAGGAAACCGCTCTCTCCACTTTTACACCATTTGAAACGCCCACCACTTTCCTGCTGATCGTGTTTTTCACGCTCTTCTGCCTCGCATGGCACATATTCATGTTGAAAACCCCATTTCCAGCCACACAGAAGAATCAGTCTTAAGATTTGGTTGTAGGCCTTATTTTTTTAGAAAAGCAAATAAGACCCCTTTTTATTAGAATACATTTCAAACATGTACAGAAGTAGAGACTAGGATAATGATGGACTTTGTGAACCCATCTCCCAGATTCAACATTAGGTCACACTTGTTTATCAGTTCCTTTTTCTATCCCTCCACCCCCCTTCTTCCTCCCTCCCTTCATTTCTTTTTTTCTTTGCTGAAAAATTTTAAAGCAAATCCAAGACCTCTTGGCCATTCACCCAAAAATACTTCTGCGTGCCTTTCTTCTTGCACAGCTGGAACACCATTATCATGCCTAACACAATTAACAGTCCTTTCTTAAAGTAACACTCAGCCCATATGCAAACTTTGCTGGTTTGTTGGCAGCAGTGGGACAGCGCCAGTGTTAGACCCGTGGGATCAGACCGGACCTGGGTTCAGCAACCTCGGTACATGAGTTCTGGCTAGGAAAGGATTCAGAGCCATAAGACTCAAACCATAAGAGAACGTTTATTTGGAAAATCACAGAGGTGGAAGAAGTAGCTCGTAGAAAAGGTGGGCTTAGGAAACAAGTTATAGAGGAAAAGGGAGGGCCCTTGGAGCTTAGGAGTGAGGAAGGTAAAGGTGAAGTGCCTGGGGGGAGGGGGAGGGGCAGGGGGTGGGGCTGGGGAAAGGCACAGGCCTGCTCCCAGGAGGGAGAACTGCTGGGTCCTCTGTCTTGAGGGTTTTAAGGGTGGAGATTTTAGGGGAGGTCCCAGGAGAAGATCTCAGTAGAATATTCACCAGCTTTCTGGGTGTGTCCTTTCAGGGTCAATGCAGCGGGTCGTGAGGTCAGCAGTGGTGTCACTTGTCTGGTTTTGCTGCTTTTTGGGGCCTGAAGCTGAAATACAACTAGGGGCTTAGATGTTATCTCTAGGGAGGAAAGGTCAGGGGTCCAAATCCCGTGACCAGCAATATGGAAAGGTCAGGGGGTCCCACCTGCATGACCAGCGATATGCTAGGGGAGGAAAGGTCACCCTGGGGGTGAGGTCCTGCCCTACATTTGTCCTTTGCGAGGCACTCGGGACTTTCACCCTGGTGACCTCTGTATCTGGCTCATCGCCTTTGCTCTGCTCATGTCTAACTGCCTAACACAGATTGTCTCATTCATGTCTTTACAGTAGGGCTATTTGAATCAGAATCGTTGTGTGTGTGTGTGTGTGTGTGTGTGTGTGTGTGTGTGTGTGTTTGTTTGAATTTATTTTTATTGGGATATATTTGACATATAACTGTGTAAGTTTAACACATTGATATATTGCAGTACGATTGCCACCATAGTGTCAGGCAACACCTCTATCACATCACAATTATCATTTCCCTTTCTGTGATGGGAATAGTTAAGATCTAGTCTCTTAGCAACTATACTGTACATTCAGTCCCAGGACTTACTCATCTCCCCGCTGCTCATTTGTGCCCTTAAATGGGACCGTTGCCTTTGGTTATTATGTTTAAGTCCCTTTGCATCTAGAAAAGTCCTTTTTAATACCAGTTGTGGGATTTTTAAAGGAAAACAAATTAGAACTGTTTTACTTGTTATTCTAAGGCAGTGGTCGGCAACCTGCGGCTCGTGAGCCACATGCGGCTTGCGAGCCGCGGTTTGCCCCTCTGTTGACTAATGAGTTTGCCGACCACTGTTCTAAGGCGAATGCTGGTTTTGGGAAATGCAGAGCCTTCAGAAATGAGGGAGGGTGTGGGCCCTCTGCAGCCAGGGCAAACCACTGAATGTTAGCCTGGGGTCTGTTTTGCAAAAATCCTTTTAAAAATAACCATGCCTTGTGTATGGTTGCTTCCTGTGTAGGCGAGTGTCTCCCTCAAACGCCTCAGGATCTTTCTGTCCCACGAGGAGCTGGATCCCGACAGCATCGAGCGACAGCCCATCAAAGACGGTGTGTGCGTTCGGTCCCTCTGTGCAGGATGCTGCCCTCAACTCCGCTGTCCTCCGTTTGGCTTTGCCCAGCAGCTTGTCTGCGAGGCTGCAGGGAGCAGGATCTCTGCAGAGTGGGTGGACTCGAGGGCCTTGTCTTGTAACTCCCAGGGGGGTGAACTTGCACTTCTGCTTTCTTGCTGAGAGGCACCTGTGGGCGAGGCCTCTCCCTGAAGGTCAGCTTCCGGAGAACCTGGACTTTGATTCTATTCTGGGCAGATGCACAGACAGAACTAGGCTTTTGGAGACTGACCAGTTGTGTGTACTTGGGCAGGTCCCTTCACTGCTCTGAGCCTCAGTTTCCCCATCTGGATAATGGGAATGAAGGTACTTTTCTGTGGCAGGGGGTTATATAGGTTTTTATTGGTAAGTTGGTTTATTTTGTAGCTTATTAATTCGTCCTTTCCCAGCCAAGGCCCCTGACCAGGGATCTAATCCATGGCTGTGTCTCCAGGCACTTAATCATCGGCTTTAATAGCACTCACGGCAGCGGCCGCTTCCATGCCAGTGACACTCCCGCCAGGTGCTCTGTTCTAAGGACGTCAATGTCATATCCCATCTGCTGCTCCTGTGGCACAGAGAGAGGGGCTGTGGAAACCCCATTTCACAGATGAGGGAACTGGCCTCAGTAACTTGCCCAGATCTCACAGCTAGTACAAACTAGAGTCGGGATCCACACGACGGCCCGTGCTCTTAGCCACTGAGTGGATTTGTTGTAGGCGGTGGCAGCGGCACCAGGTGTCTGACGGGTGGGGTCAGACCAAACCTGGGTTCAGCAACCTCGGTACTTAGGTTCTGGCCAGGAAAGAATTCTGAGCCAAGACCCAAACTATAAGAGAACATTTATTTGGTAAATCACAGAGGTACAAGTAATTCCTGGACGAAATGGGCTTCTTTTATAGAGGTAAAGAAAGGGCCCTTTTGGGAGTGAGGAAGCATGGGGCAGGGAGAGGGAGGGCAACGGGAGGGGGAGAGAGAAAGGGACAGGGGAAGGCACAGGCACAGGCCTGCTCCCAGGAGGGAGAGCAGCCGGGTCCTCACCCTAAGGGTGTTCTGAGTGGAGACTTTAGGGGAGGTCCCCGGGGAAGATCACTCTTCAGCAGTGTTTCCAGGTGTGTCCTCTCAGAGTGTGGTCTCCACTGATTGGCCGGCACCAGGGCAGGGGGTCGTTCAATGTTCAATGCAGCTGCTGGTCCTGAGGTTGGTTTTGCTGCTTATGGCCTGGAGCTGAAATACAAGTTGAGGCCTAGATGTTATCTCTAGGGAAGAAAGATCAGGGGGTCCTGGTCCAAATGCCTTGCCAGAGATAAGCCAGGGGAGAAAAGTCACCCTGGGGCGAGGTCCCACCTTACAAATGTCTGTTGCTAGACACCTGGGGCTTCCCACCCTGATCTTCTGTACCTGGCCCATCATCATCATCATCATCATCATCCTTGCTCTGTTCATGTCTGTCTGCCTACCACATATTGAGTACCTACTATGTGCCAAGAATAGTACCACTGTTCTAAGGACGCTCCGTGTATTGCCTCATTTACTCCTCATCACAGCCCTCCCTATGGAGTCCATCCCATTATTAACAGTCCTATTTTACAGACGAGGAAAGTGAGGCACAGAGAAGTGAAGTAACTTGCCCAGACCTATCGATCTAGGAAGTGGCAGTGCAGGGCTTTGAGCCTGCACAGTGTTGGCTCCAGAGCCCATGAATGTGTGTGTATATTGGTTATAATGTGTGAGCATTACCTGGCACCTCATAGGTTTTCAGGTGTGTTCGGTGGTGTGTAAAACACCAAGCACAGTGCTTGCTAGCCCAGGAATGGTGGTGGTCGATACTTCTCTAGTGCAAGTGAGAAAGTCTGTGGCATTGCCAACTCAAGCCTCGGCACTACTGACGTTCCGGCAGATCATTCTTTGCTCTGGGGTGGTTATAGGATGATGAGCAGCATCCCTGGCCTCTACCCACTAGATGCCAGTAGCCCACATCACTATTTTTTTTTTAATTTTTTTTTATTTTTAGAGAGAGAAGAAGGGAGAGGGAGAGATAGTAACATTGATGAGAGAGAAGCATTAATTGGCTGCCTCCCGCACGCTCCCTACTGGGGGTCTAGCCCAAATCTGGGCATGTGCCCTGATGGGAATGGAGCTGGTGACCTCTTGGTTCATGGGTCAGTGCTCAACCACTGAGCCACGCCGGCCTGACCACACCCAGTTTTGACAGCCAAAAATGTCTTGCTCCCCAGACATTCTGTCCCTTGGGGAGCAGAGTCATCCTGACTTGAGCCCTAGTGCTCACTGGATGCTGGAATCTTCCTCCTGACTTCCCTGGCCTCTGGTCATCCGGTTCCTGCTGTCCTGAGGACCTTCGTCCCCTCCCCACCAAAGGAAACGCCAGGGTTAAGTTTCTCTGTCTAGCCCAGGGCCTAAACTGGGGGCAGCCAGTGGAGGTTTGAGCTGCTGCAGTTCACAGCTCACTGCAGGTGGCATGTGGAAAGCCCCGCCCCAGCCTCGGGGTGCCCTGCAGACCTCAGCCCCTCCCTTCCTGCCCTGGGGGCAACCTGCTAGGCATTTCGACCTCCTGAGATGTTTATCCACACCTCCAGGTGCCAGACTTGGCAGCTTTCCGCCACTTCTCATGGTCCAGTAGCTTGTCAGTCTCAAGTGGCTTTTCTTAAATTTTTTCCAGTTTCCTCCTTGTTCTCCATTTTCAGGGGGGATGGGAGGAGGGAATGAGGGAAAAGGTTAAGTTAGCTTAACCAGTAACTTCCTCTCACTACAACTTTTTGTTTTGTTTTTATGTGTGGGAGAATTTATTTCTTCATTTGATAACTGCAAAACACCCCCATCTTATCTCTAGGTGGTTTTAAGATGGCTCATAATTAGAGTCAAATTTGTGTTTTTTTAAGTGAGGGACGTGGAGTGAAAGGAAAATAAGGGCAGGGAAAGTGAAAGGGGACAGAGGTGCCCGAAGCTAGAGTGACAGGAGCCCTGCATGTATGTCTTACCACCCTCCCCCTGCCATACCCCCCAGCCTGCTTTTCATAGCGGATGTGACTGCTGTTTAGAAGGGCCTACTGTGATGGGAGACGAGTTAGGAGGCAGCCCTGAAATCCAGGAGTTGGGGTGCGGGGCTGCTTTGAACACAAAGGAAGAGGCCCCGGGGCGTGGTGAGGGCCAGGGGCCAGTCCTTGCTGATGGAGAGAAGCTCAGTGCAGGAGGGTGCTGCCTGTTGCCGTTGACCTTGGCTTCTGCTCGGCACTCTCGGCCAGAGCTGGCTGGCGGAACCTCCCAGGACAGGGCGAGAGAAGTCCCTGGATCCCTGTGCTCCCTGTGGGTCCCCCCACCTCTACGAGAGATGGGCGTCCGGATGGCGCAACCTCCTGCCTTTCAAGGCGGAGTCCTCTTGCGGTTTCCTTTTGCTTTCCGGGTCTGAGGCCACCTCCAAAATTGCTGGTTGGGTTCTTCTTTCGAAACTGACACAGATGTAACCCGATAATGCCTAGTGGAACTGTCTAGCCTCTGGGGTTGAACTACACTTGATTAGAAAAAAACGCCAGAGCCTGCTGCTCACTTCATTGTGCCTGACACGCTGTGTCTGCTGCTTTTCAGGCGGGGGCTCGAGCAGCATCACCGTGAAGAACGCCACCTTCACGTGGGCCAGGAGCGACCCTCCCACACTGAACGGGTAAGCCAGGATGTGGACAGAAGCACTGGGCTCTGGGCAAACATGGGTTCAATGCCGGCCACGCTCCAGCTCTATGACCTTGAATAGGTCACTTTGCCTTTCTGAGCCTCACTTTACTCATCTGGGAAGTAGATGCAGTCACACCTGATGAGAGTGTGCCTGGCACAGAGGGTTCCCTTTCATTGTAAGTGACGGAAACCTTGCATAGATAGGCTCAGGCAACAAAGGGAGAGTTTGGCTGTGAATAACTGAAAGGGCCACTTGCAGGTACAGTGTGATCCAGGGGCTCCGTGCCATTAGGATTCTCTGCATCTTGTCTTTGTTCTGTTTCTCTCTCAGACGGCCTCTCCCCTCACGATGGCAAATGGTCCCTATTCACTCCAGGTGTGGATTAGGACAGCGGTCGCCAACCTTTCGAACTTGACACATCACCAGTGGTCCACTGGTTGGCGACCACTAGATTAGGAGACCTGCCTGACTCTGATTGGCCCAGTTTGGGCCATGTGCCCCTCCCTGAGCCAATTACTGTGCCCGGAGAGACCCAGCACACTGATTGGCCAAGTAGGGTCCTAGACTGTGATGCTGATGGTGGTGGCAGGCAGGCTTGAGTCTGTCGCAAGGAATTCTTGTCTGCTGGGATTTGCGCTCAGGATGGAATTGTTCTCTGTCCTTCGGGGATGTCCGGCTGCCTGGCTCACCCTTCCTCACCCACTCCTTCCCTGGTACCTTGCCCACACAGCACACAGTGTCCAGGGAATTGACCTGGCTTCCCGGGCAACTTGTTTAGTGCCTCATATTCCCTCTGACTGGAGGCCTTGCTCAGTGGTTTCCAGGCCTCCTTAAGGAGTCCCCAAAACACAGGGCCAGAAGGGGCCAAATGTATCCCCCATGCCCCTGAACAAATACCCCCTTCCTGGGAGCCACATTACAGAGAAAAGGGTCTGGATAGCGCCTCCCTTGAAAATTCATGATGGGGTTGCATGTTTAGGAAGTTCTTCCTTGTGTCTGACTCTACTCCTGCCTGCTTCAGTTTTAGCTTCTCTCTCTCTCATTCTACTCCACAAGTAAGTTCTCTATATCTGTGCTCTCATCTTTTCTTCTGTTCTTCCAGAATCAAAGGCGGTCCTGTTCCTCACCCACCTCGATCCCCCAAATCTTTATTCATCCAAACTTTCTTTCTCCTCAGCCTATAAAGATATTCCCGTCTCACCTGGATGATTGCAAGAGCTGCTTCCCTGGGTCCCCTGTTCCACCCCCCTCACTGCACAGGAACAACAGAATAGTCAGGGCGACCGTGCAGCAGATCCCCAAGAATTAGACCGTGAGTGACAGCAAAATCTAGCGCATTTCCACTGAAAGGTTGAAAATCCTAATAGCAACCATGGGAAAGCACAGCCAGTGTGAGCAAACCCAGCAGGGCCCTGGCCGTGCCGCCCGTCTGGTGGGAGGAATCCTAGCTCTGACACGTCGTGTGACGGGCAAGTCACTGCCAGAGCGTGAGCTTATTTTCTTGTACTTTGCTTACTGGGACCGGTCAAAGGGCAATTTCAGTGGAGGCCGCCACCACCTTCAGGACTGGCCTACCTCCCTGCCTCATCTGTGTCACTGACAGGTCGATCCCCGACCGTACACGCTATTCAGGCCGTGGCCTTTTCTTAAGCTGTTCCAGGTTTCCGTGTCTGACACACGCTTACTCTTCCTTCAGAGTTCATTGTGAGGTGCCCTCTGCCCCCCGGGCACCTGTGCTGTGCCCCAGGGCAGAGTGAATGCCCCTGCATTTGGCCGATGGCTCAGGTCTCCGTTTTCTCAGATGCGCTGGCATCTCAGCACCTGGCCTGTGCCTCACACAAGAAAGGCCTGACTGAGACTGTTCACTGAGCTCAGCTCAGCAGGAGAAATTTCCAGATCGTGGAGGCGCACGGCAGCCCTGCCTTCCGCTCCTCTCTCTGCTCAGGGTAAATCCAGCTCCGCGCCCCGGGGCACCGGCCCCGCCCACCTCATTCCTGTGAGAGCATTGGCTGAGGCACTGTGTGTTGTGTCTTTTCAGCATCACCTTCTCCGTTCCAGAAGGTTCCTTGGTGGCCGTGGTGGGCCAGGTGGGCTGTGGAAAGTCATCTCTACTGTCAGCGCTCTTGGCCGAGATGGACAAGGTGGAGGGGCACGTGGCTATCAAGGTAGGAGGACAGGGTGAGCGGGGCCGCGGGGGCCGATGCCTGAGAGGAAGGTCAGGTGTGATGCTGGGTTCTCTGTCATGTGGTCCCCGCGCATGAGGCAAGAGCAGCGGGGTCTCCCTCTCTCGTTCCTTCTCTCGCAGTCTCTCTGCCCTTCTCTGTGCCATCCCGGAGAAGAGTCACTTGTTTCCTGCCGTGTCCGAGCACCTCGCACGGTGCCAGGCATGGAGTGGGCACTCAGTGCATACTTAGTAAGCACACCAGTGTTCCCTGGTCTGCTCACCGTCTCTCGCTCCCGCCCCATCTCTGCCCCTCAGTGTACATCTCGTGGCCTCTTCGTCCACGAGTCTTTCTGGCTTGTTCTTTTCCTACGGAGCTCTCTGTGTATTTTTTTTTTTTTTTTTTGTAAAAGTAACTAAACTTAAAATTTGTGATTTATGTCATTGGAATGTGATCTTAGAGAATTCTTTTTAAGGGAACTGTTTAAAATCTGAGTGTGTATTGAATTCTTAATATGGGGCTAAAACAGACTGTGGTTTTATTGCATTTAAATACACAGAGTACTGTGAACTACACTGATAGGTTCCTCAAGAGAGAGCCTGAGAGGCCGCTGCAGTGAATCAATGAGTCCCTTAGAAATTAAGAGTCTTGTTTTGCATTTAGCTCGTTCCCCATGAAGGCCCTTTTCCTGGGGTAGGAGCACCGCCCTCAAAGTTTTGTTGGTACCAGCGGTGCCTGAAGGGGGGGTCTGCAGCCAACTCGCCTTGCGGGATGTTTTGGGAAATACTGCACACTCCGATTCCCTCCCTCTTGGACGCTTAGAATAAACATTAATAAAGTAAAGGCTCTAAGGAATCCTGCAAGGAGAAAGAAACCTCTTTAACTTTGGTTAACCCAGCACGGTCCAGCCCACACCTTTCCATTGTCTGTGTGGAAACTAGTTACAGCCAGAATTACTGCCTCTTGGAATCTGCTTTTGGGATGCTGGTTTATGCCATTGTCTCTCTCTCAGTGCACAATCTTTGTGGATTAAATAATGCCCTTTAGCCTAATATGCATTAGTAGAAAGTATACATTACAGTAGTTGGGCCCAAACTAATATTGTATAGCTGTTGTTTTAGGAAATGCTCTGTCATTACTTTCAAGTACATGTTATGAAGTAGAATCAATGGGCCATGTGAGCTGGGTTAATGGAAGAAAATTACAAATCATGTAGGGACCCACGTTGCATTCTGTTTCATTAACCCTGGATTTCCCCAGCCACAGCCCTCTTGACTCGATGGGCTGGATAATTCTCTGTTGTGGGGCTGTCCTGTGCATTGTAGGGTGGTTAGCAGCATCCCTGGCCTCTACCCCGGGATCCCCTGTTAGCAGCCTCCAGCTGTGACAACCAAAAGTGTGTCTAGACATTGTCAGATGTCCCCTGGAGGGCAAAACCACTCCAAGTTGAGGACCACAGCTTTAAAGGAAAAAGCTTTTAAATAAAAAAGGGATGGATCTGGAATTTGAGGGTGCACTGAGTATTTGGTTTGACGAGGTTAAAGGTTTATTTGTGATGGTTATTTTGCCCGGTAAGGGAATGCCTAGCCCTCTTCTCATGGCCTTCTTGATACCTTATATCAGGCGTCCTCAAGCTACGGCCCGCGGGCCACATGCGGGTGTTTTTGCCGTTTTGTTTTTTTTACTTCAAAATAAGATATGTGCAGTGTGCATAGGAATTTGTTCATAGTTTTTTTTAAACTATAGTCCGGCCCTCCAACAGTCTGAGGGACAGTGAACTGGCCCCCTGTTTAAAAAGTTTGAGGACCCCTGCCTTATATTATGTGGAAAGAAAGACACAACAGCTTTTGAAATGGACGATTTTGATACAGAAGTCCTTGCTTAAATTTCATCAAGGAAATTTCCTCAAGACATGCTTTCCTGATGTTCCTAACTAGGTCTTTCTTTTTGAAGGACTGTTTAAAGGTCTCATATGTTTTTCTCTTGGCATTTACCACAACTGTAATCAGTAATTTTTGTAATCGATAATTTCCCATTCTTGGGAGGCATTTTAGTCCACTGATGGAGGCATTCAGTGAATATTTACTAAATGCATAACTATAATCTCACCAATGAGGATTTTGATTCTTGAACTCCCGACGTTGGTCAGTGTGGGTTCTGATCTCAGCTCTGGCATCCGTTGTCCTTTGTGACTCAGTTTACCTCTTGTTGAAACAATGGGTGTGATGCAGTCACTTGTGAAGGAGGGCCTTTCTGGCATGTGGTGAGCTGGCTGCTATCTTGTTAACCAAGTACGTCTCCCTGTCTCTTGCTTTCTTCTCCACTTGCCATGTAGGGCTCAGTGGCCTACGTGCCCCAGCAGGCCTGGATTCAGAATGATTCTCTCCGAGAAAACATCCTTTTTGGACGCCAGCTACAGGAAAGGTACTATAAGTCTGTGATAGAAGCCTGTGCCCTCCTCCCAGATCTGGAAATCCTGCCCAGCGGGGACCGGACGGAGATTGGTGAGAAGGTCAGTATGTCTTCATCATGGCCCCGGTAACAGTCAGTTATTGCTGTGTAACAATCACAAAAAAATCTCAGTGACTTATGATGTTAAACACTTATTCCCTACTTGTGGGTGTGTGAGTTGACTGTGATTGGCTGACCCAGACTGGGCTCAGTTGGGCAACTCTGCTCCATGTTGCAGGCCAGCTGAGCTTGGCTCCAGGCTGGGTTTGGCCCAGGATGCCCCACACGGCTTCTTTCTGGGGCCTATACTGAGGGGGCAGCCGCTCCCCAGGGGAAAGTTCTTCTCATGGTGAGAGCCCAAGAGAACAAAAAGTAATGTGATGTCCCTTAAAGCTCACTGTTCTTTCCACCACACAGTGGGTAGGTCGCTTGGTTGAATCCAAAGACAAGGGACCAGGAAGTGCGCTCTACATTTGTAGTCATGTGACTGCAAAGTCCCACGACAAAGGGCACTAGACAGGGAGGAGGGGTGTCAGTGATTCAGATGTTCGCAGTCTCTTTCAAAACAGTTATAATAATAAAATAGCTAATACTTCTGAGCATTTACTACGGAGTAGGCACTAGTCCATACAGTGCTACACATTTTATACATATTTTGTCTTCACACAAGCCTGTGCGATGGGATTTACTGTTTCCCCCGTTAGTGGTTGAGGAAAAGGAGGTAGGGAGAAGCTAAGTGACTTGCCTGAACCCCTTCCCACCTCCGGGCCTTTGCACATGCTTTACCGACTGGCCAGCTTGTCTTAGCGCCCCCTGGTGGTCCCCTGGTGTGCACTAGGCAAATGCAGATGTTCCACAGCAGCACCAAAGAGCTTTCTTATCCATTTTCAGTTACAAGACAGTGGCTCAGTCAGCTTTCTTAGCTGATGAATAATTTATTTCATTAGAGGGAAATCTGCCAACCAGCTTTTTGAAATTACTATTCTTTTCTTTCTTTCTTTTTTTTTTTAAGTGCCTCTATGTGCCACTTGGTGACTCCTAACTCTCCTTGTCTGGGTCCCAGCACCAGAATCTGGAGGAAGAGAATATGACTGGCTTAGCTCAGGTCTCGTATCTGCCCCTGGACCAGAAAGCTGCGGCCAGAGGGACCAAGCAGAAAACCCTGGCTGCCAGGACACCATCTTGGTGCATGGGGATGGAGGGCATCTCAGGGAGGCTGGCAGCTAACCCAGTGATTCCCAGCCAGATGTGGAAATGACAGTGGGTTACCTGTCCTGGGAGGGACAGGGCTGCTGCTGTCTGGCCCATGTGGTGCTCTTGTGCGAATTAGAAATTGGAACCTTTCCTGCTAGTGAGTGGGGCTGGGTCCCAGTGCCCCCAGGGTGCAGCCTGCCTGGACTGTGTGTGGCTTCACCAGTGCGTGCTAGACCCAGAGTGAGCTCTCAAAAACCATTAGCTGTTAACAATAACAACAACAGTAGCCCTAGCCGGTTTGGCTCAGTGGATAGAGCGTCAGCCTATGAACTGAAGGGTCCCGGGTTCGATTCTGGTCAAGGACACGCACCTCGGTTGCAGGCTCAATCCCTGGCCCTTGTTGGGGAGGCAACCAATAGATGTCTCTCTCATATCGATGTTTTTCTCTCTCTGTCTCTCCCCCTCCCACTCTCTCTAAAAATCAATGGAAAATTGAAAATCCTTAGGCTAGGATTAACAACAGCAAAAAAAAATAAAATAACAGTAATAGCAGTAATGATAGTGTTGCCACATGTTCTGGTGCCTTCTATCAGAGTCAATCAGGAGCCTTTCTCGTGGCCAACATTATTCAGTGTCACTCTTTGCTAAACACCCACTCTGTCCTGGGTCTCCACTCAGCAGCTCCCTGGAGGCTCAAGTCTTCTCTTCTACCTGTTTTATAGGTGAGGCTAATCCTGTGCAGGGACGCGAACCCGCAGTAGTGCAGGTGCAATCTCATGCCCTGCTCTGCACAGCCAGAGGAGGGTGCAGCCCTGCGGGGTCTCCAGCCCGGGTCTGCTGAATCCCACGCAGGTTGCCCTCCCTGCATGTCTTGAGGTTTCCCAGCAAACCCGCTTTCTGCCGTGTGTCTCCCCAGGGCGTGAACCTGTCTGGGGGCCAGAAGCAGCGCGTGAGCCTGGCCCGGGCCGTGTACTGTGACTCCGACGTCTACCTCTTCGATGACCCGCTGTCGGCGGTGGATGCCCACGTGGGAAAGCACATATTTGAACATGTGATCGGTCCCAAGGGGATGCTGAAGAACAAGGTACCTGCGGAAGGGGCAGGGGCAGGGCTCGAGGCCTGGCTCTTTGGTGCTTTGGTTGTCGGAATGTGTCTGCTTTGGGACTCCTTCACTTCCCGGCTTTTTTTTTTTTTTTTTAATTGGACTTAAGAACACTTTTCTAATGCTTCCCTTGGAACCCTTCCCAGGATGGGGGAAGTCCTTGGCCCTGACTTGAAGTCATTGCCTCCACTTGGCCAGAAAAGGCCCCCTCTTCCTGATTTAGCAGTGATGGTGCCTTCGGAGAAAGAAATCCCACCCCAAGGTCCCCTGTGACCGAGCAGGCAGCGCTCCCGTCCTTTCCAAAGTGACCGCAGGCCGCGGGACAGAGGTTTGGAGCAGAAAAACGGCCACAACACCCCAACCCAATAGGGAATGGCTCTGATCCTCTTTTATTATTTTATTTTTTTAGAGGGAATTTGGGCGTGGGAGTACTGGTTCTTTCTTTTCTTTTTTTCCTGATTAAAAAAGTAACATGCCCAGTGGGAAAAGTATAGGGCAGTGGTCGGCAAACTCATTAGTCAACAGAGCCAAATAGCAACAGTACAACGATTGAAGTTTCTTTTGAGAGCCAAATTTTTTAAACTTACTTCTTCTAACGCCACTTCTTCAAAATAGACTCGCCCAGGCCATGGTATTTTGTGGAAGAGCCACACTCAAGGGGCCAAAGAGCCGCATGTGGCTCGCGAGCCTCGGTTTGCCGACCACAGGTATAGGGGATTCAGAAAAACATGAAAAAGTACAAAGCACTTAGGCATCCTCGCACCACTTAGGGGTTTTTGTATTTCACGTCTTTTTGTTTTGTGTGTAAGCGCTTTGATAGGGTTATCATGTTGCGCACATATTTAGTGAGCATTTTGCCACTTGCCTATTGAAGCATTTCCATACACACCACAACAAATTCTGTACAGACATAATTCTTGAATAAAAAAATTGTTATTGAAGTCATACAAAATTAAAGAATACAAAGAGTGTGTGTAGAATTGAAAAAAATGGTCCTCCCTTATTCTGCACCCAGCTCCTCTCTCAAGGGTGGGGCCAGTCCCTGGCCTGCTCTGTTTCATCCAGCCCTTTACATTTTTAAGTTGTTGGAAAACATCTGAAGAAAGATAATAATTTGGTGACATGCTTCAATATCAGCGTCTGTGCGTAAAGCAGTTCGGGAGCACAGCAGCCCCTCTGTTTATGCCTGTGCATGGCTACCATCATGCTACCATTTCAGAGCCACTCGTTGCCACAGTGGCTGGAGGGCCCACAGAACTGAAAATGTTTACCATCTGGCCCTTTAAGGAAAAGTTTGTCAACTCAGGCGGTTTGATGAGTGTCTCCTCAAACATTCAGATCATTAGGTAAAGATAGACACATTTACAAATTTTATAGTTGGGGTGGGGGTGGGGGGGGGGGGCATGGGAGTGGGTGGTTACTTAAAAAAATGAAGCCATTACATGCAAATTGTTTTGCATCAGAGTCCTTTTTGTTGGTAATCCTCTCTCAAGGATATTTTCCCATTGATTTTTAGAAAGTGGAAGGGAAATGAGGGGAGGAGAGAGAGAGAAGGAGAGGAGGGAGAGGAGGGACAGGGAGAGGGAGGAAGATCTGTGTGAGAGGGACACATCCATTGGTTGCCTCTTGCACTCACCCTGACCAGGGCCAGGACTGAACCTGCAACCCAGGTACGTGCCTTTGACTGGAAATTGAACCCGCAGGCCTTCGGTGCACAGGCCAACGCTCTAACCACTGCTCAGGGCCAGAGCCCTTTGTTTATTTGTCTACATGTGCCTGGTTCCCTCCCGTCCTTCAGATTTTTCTTCAAAAATAGCCTTTCCCATCACCTTACTAAAATTGCACCGCTCATCCCACATCAGTGCCCCGCCCCCTGGCGCTGTGTCACCGTCCAGCACCTAGTTTTACTCAAGTCGTTCATTTCTCCCCGACCCTGGAATCCGGGGCAGGATCTCTGAGTCCTTCCCTGTTACCACCACCCTCCTCCCCCAGGTGCTGGCACAGGCGCTGAATGGAAGCACCCACAATTGTCCCAGATGCGGGGTGATTCCCTGTCGCACGTGTCTGCCGACTCACCCGGTCTCCACTTTGCCCGCAGACTCGGCTCCTGGTCACGCATGGGATCAGCTACCTGTCACAGGTGGATGTCATCATCGTCATGAGTGGTGGCAAGATCTCCGAGATGGGCTCCTACCAGGAGCTGCTGGCCCGGGACGGGGCCTTCGCCGAGTTCCTGCGCACATACTCCAGCGCCGAACAGGAGCAGACGGAGGAGGACGAAGGTAGGGTGGTGTGCTGGCTCCAGCATGGAGGGGCGGTGGGTGGGAGGGATGGGGGCGCCTTGCAGGGCTCCAGTTGTCCCCTGCAGGGTTCCATCAGCCACTGGGCCACTCATCAGGGCGTCAGGCAGGGGTGGGGCCAGGCCCCCTCAGGAACCACCTGGAAGGACCCTTTAGGCTGAGTTGAGAAGGGGTCCCAGTGCTTACGGCCTGGTCATCGGACCCGGGCGCTAGTCCCGATACTTTCTGTGATGGGCTGTGGGCCTCCTGAGCTTCAGGGTCCCTGTGACAAAAATAGGGACAGTGATCATTACAGTCCTCCTGGCTCCCACGAGGCTGAGAAGCCGGGGGCATGCGGCTTAACACAGATGAGGCAAGGTGGCTGAGCGTGCAGGCGTGCAGTTGGCAGGACCTGGTTTGAATCCCAGCTGCTGCTCTTACCAGCTGTGTGACCTCAAACCCCTGCTGAGCCTCAGTTTCCCCACTGATAAAGCAGTATAACAGCAGAACCAGCCTTACAGCACCAGATGCCGCTTTAATGTGCCACGGTATGCGAAGCCCCTGCACCGAGTCGTCAGTAAATGGCAGCTGCTGCCTCTCTTTTACCCCCATGCCCTTGGCACCTGCCAGGTCGAGACAGACCTGCCTCCTTCCCAGCCGCTGCTCCCCGTCTCCCCTCCCAGGCCAGGCCTCGGAGCAGGGACCGCCTCGGAGGCACCTTTCGGATTCTGGGCTGGGACCTCACCCGTCCTGACTTGAAGCCGACAGGGCAAGACTTCTAAGAGTCCTGTTCTCCCTTACCATGCGGTGCACAAGCCAGGGGATTGGTTTGGCCCTTTGCCGGTTGCCCTGTGTTTGGTCAGTCAGACTGGCCGCTCAGGGGAGCCTCCGCTCACCTTGGCCCCGAGCTCGGCCTTGTGAACACCGAGCAGTCACCCGATGCCTTTCGGCTTTGGTTTCAGCTGTTGCTAAAACGAGTGGAACTGCACAGAGGTCAACTGCCCTACCCTGTCTGCTCTTCCAGCAGCTGGTTACAGACTTCCTGAGCCTGTGCAGTGTGTTTGCTATACACGTGGTCCCCACACAGGTCTCCGATAGCCTGTGTTCAGGGGCAGGGTCACGGGGGTGCCGCGCATGCTCCCCGGGCAGAGTTGTCGCTGAATGTCTGTGATGTGAAGCGCTTCCTGGCGCTTCTGTTCACAGAAGTCATCTTGCTGAATCCTCCTAACAGCTCGTGAGGGAGGTGGAGTTACTACTCCCAGGTCTCTGGTGAGGGAGCTGGGGCTAAAGAATCTCGTCCCTCCTATGCCAGGAGCAGGCTTTGTGAAAGGGGCTGATCGCTAAGGAAGCTACTTACTGTTTATTGACTTAGTCATGCAAGAGGTGTGAATTGAGCACCTACTATGTGTCAAGTACTCGTATTATTTTCCTAGGGCGGCTATACCAAAGTACCACAGACCAAAATGTACTGTCTCACAGTTCTGGCGGCTGGAAGTCTTAGGTGAGGCTGTCGGCAGGGCGGGCTCCGCCTGCGGCCGTGAGGGAATGTCTGTTCCATGCTTCTCTCCAGCTTCTGGGGTTTGCGTGAAACTCGGACATTCCTTGGCTTGTAGAAGCATCACCCTATTTGCCTTCGTCTTCATACGGTGTTCACCCTGTGTGTCTGTCTCTAAACTTACCCCTTTTTATTTTATTTTTTTTAAATATATTTTTATTCGTTTCAGAGAGGAAGGAAGAGGGAAAGAGAGACAAAAACATCAATGATGAGAATCATTGATCGGCTGCCTCCTGCACGCCCGACACTGGGGATAGAGCCCGCAACCTGGGCATGTGCCCTGACCGGGAATTGACCGTGACCTCCTGCTTGACGCTGAACCGCTGAGCCATGTTGGCCGGGCATAAATATACCCCTTTTTATAAGGACACCACTAATATAGGATCAGGGCCCACCCTAATGACCTCATCTTAACTAGTGATATCTGCATAGACCTTATCTCCAAACACAGACACATTCTGAGGTATTTTGGGGTGGGTGGGGGAGTGGGCCGGGGGACAGAGGGGACACATAACAGCACTGTCCTAGGTTTTGGAGAAACAGAAGTGAGCAATGTATAGACAAATCCCTGTCCTCATAGAGCTTAGTATCTAGTGGGAGAGAAAGGCAATAAGCAGATCAACACATATAGATGGTTTCATACAGCATTAAGTGGTATGAATTTTAAAAATGCAGAATAATGTGCTGGGGTGTGGCAGGGTGGCACAGCAGCCACTCAGGCAGGGTGGTCAGAGAAGCCCTCTGAGGAAGTGACATTGGCATGGAAAGGAGCCAGCAAGGAGGTGTGAGGAACAGTGTTCTGACACGGAACAGCAAGTGCAAAGGCCTCAGGCATTTGTTTGCTCTGTTTGTTTAAGGAACAAAAAGGAGGCCAGTGTGTCCAGACCATGGTGGGCAAGGAGTGGGGGTGGGAGGTGAGACTGGTGAGGGGGTCACCCTCCAGAGCGTCAGGGTAAGGAGCCTGGGTTGGGTCTAAATGCAGTGGAAAGCCGCTGCATGTCAGAGAGAGGAAGCAGCTTGCCTGAGGACACCCCATGGCTGCAGTTGGGGTGGGATCTCAGGTCTGGTCTCCGAGTTTCCAGGCCTCTGTCCCTTCAGTGGCCTCCAGGTCTGCCTGGGGTAGAAGCGCATTCATCCCTCTGACTTAAGAGTTTGCCACAGAGGTCCTAGTGGTTCTTAATTAGTGCTTTATTGAGATATGATTCACATACCATCCCATTTGCCCAGTGAACGTGTACAGTCCAGTAATTTTTATACTCCGAGTTGAGCAGCCCTTACCCAGAGTCAATTTCAGAACATTTTCATCAGTCCTCAAGAAAACCTCGAACCAGTAGCAGTCACTCCCCCTCTTCTCCCAGGCCCCCAAGTCCTAGCAACCACGAGTCTACTTGCCGTCTCTGGATTTGTCTCCTCTGGACATTTCGTTTGAGTGGGATTCTGTAATATGGAGTTTGGGGACTGACTTTCTTCACCTAGCACGATGTTTTCAAGGTTTATCTCTGTGGTAGCACGTCTCAGACTTCATTTCTTTCCTTTTTTTTTTTTTAATCCTCACCCAAGGATGTTTTCATTGATTTTTGGAGAGAGGGAGAGAGGGAGAGAGAAACATTGGTGTGAGGAACATCAATCGGTTGCTTCCTGTACACGCCCTGACCGGGGATCAAACCTGCAACCTTTCTGGTGTACGGAAACTGAGCCACCTGGCCAGGTTCAGACTTTCTTTTTTTGATTGTTGAATAATATTCCATTGTGTGAGCACACTGCATCATTTTATTTATCTATTTATTAGTTGAACATTTTGAGTTGGTTTCACTCTCTGACTATTATGAATAGTGCCACTATGCACCCTAGTTTTAAAAGTGTGTGTATTTTTTTTTTTTTTTTTTTTGCCAGCATGAGATAGCTGATCCTCCCTTCAGCTCTTAAACTCCCTGGTTGGAATGACTTTCTCCTGTGGTTGGAAAGTTCTGCCTTAAGTCTAGCCTGTTTTCTTCTTGCTGCAAAGTCTCCTACCTCTGAGCCCGAGTCAAACCAAAGTTTTTTACATGATGGGTGGGGGCTACTTCGAGACCACTTTATTTCACCAACCTGCTTGGTGGCTACAGTTAGGCGAAAATAACCCTCTGTGCTTTCAAAACGGCAGTTAAACTGAGTCTTTTTTCCAGAATGAGGTCCCTCTCCGCCTCTATCCAGGTGAGCAGGGAACGTCCTTACACTCTGTTGGCCACAGATGGCTTTTTTCCCATTCCTCCCCAGCTGCAGGCATATCCAAAGCAGTTTTGCAGAACATGGGACGCTGCCAATTTCTCCTCTCTCTCTCTCTCTCTCTCTCTCTCTCTCTCTCTCTCTCTCTCTCTCTCTCTCTCTTTGGTGCACGTCAGCTACTATCCACCCCCCTAGCACCTCTGTGGGCTCACTTGCCCAGTTCAGCCACCCAGCCTCCTGCCACGTGGGACACAGAAGTCCTCTGCCCCTGTGTCTAAAATCACACTGGGCGTCCCCCCTCTCTTTCTCCCTCCCTGGAAGGCCCAGCGATAAGGCTCAGCATCAGGGTCTAGTCTCGCTTAGCCAGCTCCAGCTCCAAGTGCCAGTGACCTTGGATTTATTTGAACCGCATTCTTGGCTCCACCTAAAGGGAAACTTTTCCCCCTCGTCTTTTTTGGAACACCCAGGCGTGGGGGGGGTGGGGGGTGGAATGTGGTTTGGGGGTACTTTCTTATGGGGATAGGGAAGGGGGAGATGTAACAGGAGCCAGGCTTGGGGTGGGGAGATGTTCCTCCCCAGGGACATTCATTATGCTAATTTCTAGGAACCTTTTTTTTTTTTTTTTGTGGC
Organism: Eptesicus fuscus; assembly: GCF_027574615.1. NCBI lineage: Eukaryota > Metazoa > Chordata > Mammalia > Chiroptera > Vespertilionidae > Eptesicus > Eptesicus fuscus. The sequence goes on from NC_072476.1 coordinate 23,169,797, forward strand.
AAAGAGATTTACAAATTGGCTCAAAACCTTTGTACCTGGAAGGTGAAGAACATTTTTCATTTGCTCTGGTTCCTTTATTAGGAACCTGAAACCAGAGCAGTGGTTTTCACCAGGGAGCATTGGTGCCTTTCAGGGGAACTTGGCAATGTCTGCAGACACATCTGGTTGTCACAGCTGGGATTGGGGGGGTGGGTTCTCCCAGGATCTAGTGGGCAGAGACCAGAGATGCTGTTAAACACCCTGCAGTGCACAGCGCACCTCCTCCGCCCACCGGCGCAGAGCATCACGCGGCCCACGGGACGGCGAGAAACCCACGCTGCGCCGACGTCAGGCCGCCCAGGCCCTCCCCTGGTTTTCTTGGGAGAAAGACCTTGATTCCAACAGCGCGTCCACTTTTCAGAACCTTGTTTGAAGTTTCTTTTTCCCCCTGTCACAAATGGTTGCTGCTTTTCTTGGTACTGATTATAAAATCACTGTGGGCTCATTGTAGACAATAGCAAACTGCCAGAA